>NC_141702.1:60104664-62504664 GCF_971803275.1 Cyanistes caeruleus
CATCTTTTATCACAGTTTAGTCAACTGTAATCACAGCAGCTTTTCTATGTTTCCTATTCTTTCATTTCTAACCAGTAAAAGGGCTCCCATGGCTGAGATCCTTGACACTCACATTCTGTTAGCACCATATCACAAACCTTCAGAAGCACCACTGAACACCTTGTTCTTCCACCACCACCAAAGCAGTAATGGTGTCATTCTCACATGCATCACCAGCTAAGGTTAAGTGTTATATCTTTTTAATGGCTCATGCACCTTTTATCCAGAACTCTCCTCTGGTGTCAGGGGATGAACTAACTACTCACTTGTGTCTCCAATGTGTGTAAATTAGCATTTACATGATATAATTCCCCATCTACACACAGATTAAAGGGATATGTATCTCAAAGTCGCTCTTCCAGGACATATATTGATTCACACCACACAAAGTCATCACCTGTCCGGGCAAAGGATTTGATTTACACATGACCCCATGGTGCACAGGGAGAGGTCAAGTCTCCATGAGCTATGATTCTGCCTGAAACCTCTGTGGATCTGGAGGAATGGCACTGACTACTTCCTACAAGCCCTGCACCCACAGCCAGCTGTCAGGGAGGGGTGCAGTCAAGGTCACAGAAACACATGTCTTTCAGGGAATTCCTTGCCATTGCCTTGAGGGAAATGTGCCTTTGCTCCTGCATCTAAGCAGTCTACTCCTTTTTGAAAGACAAGACATTTCTTGCACTTTGCCTTTCCAACACTGCAATGAAAGTTGCTGTATAGGTCAGTCACTGCATGGCCCCCTCCGAGTAGGGAGGTTTAGTAATCCTCTCCTGACATCTTTAATAAGCAGCCTGACAGGTTATGTGGCTTCCAGTAATTTTTTTGCTACAAGCTGGGTAAAAGCCAGTGGAAGATGGTGGGCGTAACACTTCATCCTTTCATTCAGAATAAATTCAGAGAAGCCATTAAGGTTCTTTATGCAGCCAGATGTTTGAAACAATAATGATCTCCACCCCAAACATAACTACGTGCCATCTCCCAAAACAAAGACACATGTGGACAGAGAGGTTTCACAGGCAATTATATTGTGAGGGTTTGTGCGTGACAGAAACAGCAAGACCAGAAAAGCTGAGGAAGAAGACAAAAAAACAAAAAGAGCTTGTCACTATTGTGACAAAACGGGGAAGAATAAGCATCTGGATGAGCAGGGGCTGGGGCAGAGAGACCTGACCCTGTGTGTAAAGAGATTATCTTCTGTCGGATTCCCCACGGGTTCAAGGGAGCAGTTCCTCATGCATTCTTTGTCATAATACAAGATTTCACTCAGACCACCTGATGGCCTCATCCATCTCTTCTAGCAAAAGAGCAGCAGTGCGCTGAACTTCTCAGGTCAGATATGCATAGCACCTAACCCACAGGACTTTTAGAGTCTGCTCACACACATCATCTAATGAGTGAATTAAACTCAGATTGTATTTTGAGTGTGGGGGGGTGTTTTAACCACTACACAAGCTGTGCAAACTTCCACTACCCAGCCCTGCACACATAGTTCAGTGGAAAAGTTACCTGGACGTGGAGGACACTGATGCCCAACATGGAAACTTGTTAAGTGTTTGGTGATACCACTTAATTTGCAGTCACAGTAACATTTTGCATTTGCTGCTACAAGAAAAGTACACACCTAATGGATCCTCAGGTGGAGTGGCCGTATTCCCCAGCCAGTAATAAGCAGAGAGTTGCCCTTTATTTAACAGATATCTATAACGATCCCATACATGATTTTAAGGGGAAAATGTGAAGGAAAGGGGAGAAAGGGGAACTGACCTTTTGTAATCATAAACTGCATACTCTTCATAAATTCATTGCTATAATTTGCAGTACATTTTTTTTAGCCATTGGATAGATGCATTGCCACTCAAAGTCTTCATATGACTGGTTTTATTCTTTCTTTTCTTACAGCTCAAATGAGTGAAGCCTTAAGAAAGCAGAGCTTTGGACCACTTGTACTGATAAACAAAATGAAGAGTACAATCAAGCTTTTGAATGAGCCACATACATCAATTGCTGCCAACTCTTCCCTCTGTCTCACTGTACTAGAGCAGCCAGCTTGCAAAACAGCTCATCTTCGGCTGCCTCAAAGCTTCATGTCTTTCCCAGCTCCTCTCCTATTACCAGTGCCTCCTCCCCATCATGCTGTGCCTCTCTGCATCCCCTTCACTTTCTCCAAACAACACTTAGGAAGAGACAGAAGACTGCTCTTCTCCATTGATCATGACAGCAGTGTTCTCAATCTCCGACTCCAGCCAGGAATAAACCTATAACCCTTTGTCTGCTTTCCTCAACCCTTAACTAAAGCCTCCCCTTCCCAAACACTGTTTCCTCCTGCACCCTGCAGCTGTCTGTGTGCATCTCCTCATTCCACTCACTGGCTCCCTTCCCCAGCTGCAGCAGGTTAAAAAGGAAGTATAAGATGTTGCCTGCAATTGATTTTAATTCTTTCCTTTGCACTGCCCCTGAATGCACAAGTTGGCCAGCCCAGCTGTGGCACTGAGTGCAGCCCAGTACTCCCTCGTGCATAGCCTCACCTCTGCAAGCTGTGATGATCCCAGATGGACAAATGCACACAAAAATATTTATTTACTTGCATTCTGTGGAATTTCCTTACCGTATGAGGTCTAGCAGAAGACAACATCTGCTTTGTTTGTATTTTAAAGTAATGGCTGTCTCTGCAGACCTGGAAACACAAACACGACAGCAATGGACCTTTGTGGGAGAAGCAGAGAGGGGCTCCAAACTGAGAGTGAAATGGCTGAGAGCAGCTGAAGTGTTCAAGCAAAATGAAAATACAGAAGTCTTCAGAAAATAAAAAACAGTGAGAGAACTAATGGATTTTCGAATTTTTTTTTTTTTTTTAATAAGGCCCTAATGCGTTGTTTTAAGGTAGTGAATACAAGGAAGAAATGTGAAACTTTCCTGCCTACCACCATCCTTCTAGAATAGTCAAAATGATGCAAGGCCTTTGGCTTGTACAGACATCTCAGATTTCTCGTCTCCCCATGCACAACATTTCATGAATCCTCTTGTTTATCAAATCACCCAATGGGTAAGAAGGCAAGAGTGTTAGATCATAAATGGTAGAACATCTAGCATGATCATCTGCAAGAATAGTCTGCCACTCTGTTTACCATGGGAGCCCCTTATTTTGTGACAACCTCCTTCATCATGTCAAGTGTTCCTGAAGACCTTTTACTTTCCAGTAGCTGCCTGCAAGGCCCAGCATGAGGGGACAGATTACAGGTTGTGCACCACATCTTAAAGGAGTGAGATATAGTGAACATGACAAAAATGTGCCACTCATTAGATCAGGTTGCTTAAAGCCCCATTCAGCCTGGCCTTGAACACTTCAGTTGTGGATGTGAGGCATCCACAATTTTCCTGAGCAATGTGTTCCAGTGCCTCACCAGCTCCACAGTAAAGAATTTCTTCCTAACATCTAATCTAAACCTGTCCTCTTTCAGTTTAAAGCCATTCCCCCTTCTCATATCACTACATGCCCTTGTAAAAAAAAAAAAAAAATCTCACCAGGTCTCTTGTATACCCCCTTTAGGTACTGAAGGATGAACTTCTGCTATCCCAGAGTGAGTGTAAATGAAGAGCTCTAGAGGACCTGTCCATCTGGGACTAACCCATGAGAAAGCAAGAATGAGGAAAGGAGGTCAAGAAAGGTCTAGCAGTCCTCTGTGATGCCAAAACTAAGAGGAAAGAACAGCAGGACAAAGCCTGCACAACAAAAACATGTGAGAACAGTCAAAGGTGGTCATCAAAAAGCTGTGGATGGATGCAAGGATAGCCAGAACACCCTACATATTCTAAAACCTGATGAATTGAGCTCATTTCCTTAAAGGAAATCAAGTGTCTGATGATTCTGAAGAGATGAGGCCTGGGAAATGGGTGGAATAGCATAAAATTGCTTTTCAAAACACTAATTGACAACTGGTAGAGTAGTGCTGCACCTGTTCATTGAAGACTGCAATATTTGTAACTGCTTGGGGTAGCTCTCTAATGAAAATCTGTATTCTGTAGGAACTAATGTTGCTACCGGAACATGTTAGCATGACAATCCATCATGTTCCAGAACAGTCCAAGATTCGTTTTTTCAAAAGCAAATCAAGTCAAGGGTTAAGATTGGTTCTTATATTGACATCACACCTAGCTTTACAAGTTTCTATTTGTTTCTATTTATTCCTGAAATAAGGAGAGATCACAGGAATACATGATGTTCAATGTGGGGCATAACGGGGTGAACACATCCTTTCAGTGCAAACAGTGACATTTTCAAATAATAATGAACAAGTAAATTATTTCATCTCGAGATCTCATCTTAAAAAGGAGAGCTCATGGAGGGATCTTGCTGGACAGTCACAGGTCACCATCACTAATGTGATGTACTTTATTCAGGAATTTGTCAAAAAAATCTGAAAAACCTTAAGAGCTTTAAAAAAGGAAACAGATTTTAAGCCTTGCTATGTAGCAACTGTAGTCATCTTGCTTTTCTCCTTAGATCCTACTTTTTTAGAGAGAAAAAATTAGAGACACTTTTGGAGAAGGGACAGCAGAAATAACAATTTGCTAGTCTTCTTGCTGAAATGTATTTAAATCACAAATGCTGACATTTTACTGAAATTACACTTTTCAGTAGAGGGAATGTAGAAGAAAGGAGGGCTGACCCTTCCTGTCTTGGATGATAAATATTAAATCTACTTGAACTCTAATAATTTACATAAGTTGAAGCAACAAACAGAAAAGGGCTGGTTGAACCTAAAAGAACTGGAACATTTTTCAGTGCTCTGGGAGTCTATTCTCATTTCAGTGTGGCTTAGTGTCCTTGGCTGTATTTCCTAGCTTTCTGAAGATGAAATACTAAAGCTATTCAGCATTTTTCTACAGTTGCAGAAGAACATGGGAAAGAGGCAAGTGAAATTACAGGAGCAGAGACTGCCTTTTGTTATTACACTTAAGTTCTACTGTCATGCACTTCTATTTCAAAGAGTAGCATTTGCAGCTAAAAGGAAAACTCACTCTGGCACTTACAACCAATCACAAATAAACAGAAAAAAAATCTGGGGGGAAATACACAATCTTTATTAGAAGTGGAATGGCTATTCTTAAATACAAACAGGCAAGACAGATAGCTGACCCATCAAATAAATAGTCACAAACCTTTCATTTGTCAGGAATGGTAATGACTACCTGAATACGAATCAACTCTATTGCATGAAACTGATTTTCACATTTACCACTGCCTGAGAATGAAAAGTGAACTTGTCCTTAGAGTGTTTATCTATGAAGAAACTTCTCTATGAATAACCACATAGCAAGATTTTAATTTTTAAGGCAAAAGACCCAGTGCAGCCTTTGTCATTCCCACAGCAGTAATTTACCACAGGACACGTAAGAGGGTCAGTATGTCCCTCAGGATTGGTCTCTGAATTAGGGCACATAACATCCTGACATCTTCTCCTGAATGGTTCCCAGGAAACTGGAGCATGGGAATATGTAAGTTTGCTGGGGAGGCGGTCAGTATGGGAGTATCAGTTTGGTGTCCTCAGCTGCGGACCAGAGGGACTGGAATAGCAGTGGGTGGCTGGCAGGGTGAAGGAGTACATGGTTACTCTCTCACTATCCAAACTCTTCATTATCATTCTACATTCACAGCTCCTGCCTTCTATGAACACCAATCTTATTTATGACACATCATACAGCCCCTGCAGTAAGTGAGAAACTCCGGCCCTCAGTGTTTCAAGAAAAACTGCCTTGCACTGCATTAGCATGCAAAATGAATGAGGCGGGAGACCAGCTCCAGCAGCTCCCCAAAATAATATGCGACAATCTAATTAAACTTTATTGTAACTATACAAGCGAGGAAACAGAATTAAGGCTGGGTAGGCAAGCTCAATTTTGTCATTTCCTTAGCCTTTGAGTGTTTGCAATTTGATAGTCTTGTCATGTAGAGTTTCTAATAGAATTTTGTGCATTTTTAGAAAACAAATTAAATTATGAACTTCTACATGGTTCAGCTTCTGCTAGGCCAGCAAACTAAACCAAGGCAAAAACTTGTGCAACCAACTGGGCAAATTCACTGCTTCCTTCTATGCTGGCTTTTAGATTGTCAGTGTCTAGCAGAGGAGTTCACCCTTCTTCATCCATGCTTTATTGGTCAAAGAGAGAGAGAGAGATTTCCTCTCTAGAGGAAGCTAAAGACAAGAGCTTGGTAGCAGCAAAGCTTGGTACCAAGAGAACAGAGTCTGCATTCACAAAAAACACCCTGTGACTACCAGCCAGTAACAGTCAAGGGCACAAGAAGAGCCAAAAGGTACTGCAGAACCAAACACCAATCCATCCCCACATCTATGAGATCTGTTAAAATTACACAGTCGGAAGTACTGTCTTTTAAGGGATCTTTGTTCTTGTACCTATCTCAGCTAACACTTTCCAATTAAAAAATTGCTTCTGGGCTTGATATCAAATGCTTAAAATTGCAGCCAAAAACATAAGCAACTCAAAATAACCCCCTTAGAATGGAAACTCTTGTACAACCTTCATACTGCTATGCCTGGAGTACCCTGCCAATAAGATGCCTAAAAAGAGGGAGAGAAACTCAGGGTGGGAGTGAAGGGAAGAGGAATTAGACTGAAAAGGAATGAAAGGGAATCCCACGAGGAGCCAGCAGAAAAGCTCCAGACATTCTGGCAGTTCTAAGAGTTTGTTCCAGGTGGCAAAATAGACACTCACTCGAGGGGGACTTTTGATGAAAAAGGACTGGGGACTTCAGGGCACGGGCCTTTAAGAGACCTGCAGTAACTCTGAATCTCTGCTGTATTGTCTGCCACGGCATATGATTAGCTTCCTGTGCTGTAGCGCATTGTAAGGCACTTTATAAAGCAATGAATTACACAGCTGAAGTGGAGTAACCACATGCAAGCAAATACGACAACCATTATGCTCTCAGCAACATCCCACACACAGCCACGAACATTTGCATTAGTGCCAATTAATCTGAGGTGGTACAAACTCAGCCAGGCATAGGATTTGTTCTTTGGTGTGAAGGAGGAAGGGAGGGGAGAAAAATATCCTTTTGTCTTCAGAGAGGAAACATCTGTAGGAGTTTTCAAGGGCTCCGGTGACTTTGTTGAGCATGGAGCGGGGGAGCGTGCTATTGAGTGCTTTGATCTCACCAGCAGGTGACACTGCAGCAAGTGGGAGCAGCTATAAAAAGTTTGAAGCATTCTAGGGACAACTCGCACAACCGGCGCACAAATGTGTTTAACGCGTGTGACTCACAGTTGCCGAGAAGTGGGAACATGCAGCACGGGCTGGCCTTTTGATTTCAGCTTCTCGTTGTATATTAATGCCTTCCTTTTTCCCTCGCTGCCCCCCACCACTGCTCTCAAACGCTGGGGTGAAGCAGAGTCAGGAAGGGCAATGAATCTTTTAACCCTGCCGCATGTGGAAATGCATATGACTAAAGCACAGCCAGGGAAAACTGTTCCAACAGCCCTGCCTCTCGCTGAAGTCAGCAGGAAAGCCATATCCTTTACCGTCAGTGCTAGCAGAGGAGCCTAGCAAGCACTAAAGGGGTGTTGTGCTTTCCCAGGTCCACATTTTAACCAGCCGCCCTGCACGAGAAAATGATGATGGCATTTGCGAAACGTGAGTTTCCCTGTGATGCATTAACACAGAAGAAGAAAGCAGATAAAATACTTGAGAATTAACAACAGATTTTACCTCTTGTACCTCTCTGTTCTGGCTGGAACTACCAGGAGGACTGACCCTACATAACCCTCAGATCCAGGACCTGTGTTATTAGGTCAGGAAGATCAACCTACTTTTACATAATGCTCCAGTTCCATAAAGTAAAATCTTCCTGCAGCTAGACATCCTATGCACAAAAATTCACAAGTGTTAACTTACTAAGCAAGGCTTGCGCTGCAGATTCTGGTGAGGACCATGGCTATTGTATCCCGCTAAGGGCAGAGTGAAGGTTGCTTATTTTGTCACTCAGCAGTTCCTCAGGTGCAAAGGGGTTACAGGCAGAGCTGCCGAGCTTTGTTCAGCTCTCTGTGTAATGTATTAATTCTGTAAATTAATACTGATTTACCATTTTCTAGACTATTTGCATGAAGCCATCAGTTGTACTGCCCAGTGAAGATATCCTGCTCCGAAGAGCAATAAGAAATTGTTCCCAAATCCTTGCTGCTGCACATAGGAGAAGCCAAGAGTCCTTCTGAGAGAGTCTTCAGAGAGTCTGCACACTATTTGCAAGATATGATGTGAGGCTGCAGGGCACTGGCAGGCATAGGCGGGTACCCACGTAGGGTTTCATGCCAGAAGCATTTGTAACAGCTTGCACTGTCAGTCCTGCCAATGCATGGCTGCTCTGCTCCAGGTGTGTTCTGTACAGAGAGAGTGGATACCTGGTGCTGGCACCTGGCACAGTGCAGCCAAAGTGAATAGCTGTTGTCTGCTTGAAGTGCATGTGCATGTGTTAAAAACCAGCTGGAACGTGTCAACCAGTGACAGAGGTGCCAACACCAGGGTGCTGGGCAGGATGCACAGCCACAGACAATTCCAAATGGCTCCACAAAAGGCTGACAGAAACACAAGAATTCAATGCTCAAAAAGTGTTTCTAAGTGCTTCTACTTAAGCAAGCAAACCAAAGGATATGAATAGCCCTTCCATCATATTTTGCACACATGTTTGGGAATGTGGGGGATTTTTTTTTTTTTTACTGTTATCAGAACTAGAATGCTGTAGAGCATTAGAAATGTTTTTGGAGAGACAGAAGCAGTTTTAAACCTAATCATTTAAACAGTATGTATTTGTAGCACTACATCCCCTCCTGCATCCACTTCAAGTGCCTTACAATCACACCTTCCCATTGATGCTTAGTTATACAGGGAAAAATGACAAGGATAAAGAAACTCAGAGCTGACCTTGCAATGAAAGCAAACACCTAGCACAAACCACTTGAGAACCCACATTTATTTTGACTGGGAGCCCTTGGAGACATTATTTGGGGTGACCATAGATATAAAAAACACATCTAGAGTGTGACTCCTCTACGGCAGGTGTTCCCTCATTGTCTAGAAGATAGACTGATGGACTTCAGACTCTTTAGCTTCCACTGTTCAGATGTATCTTGCAATTTCTAATATGTGCACTGAAGTGGACAGGTGAAGCTATATTTACATTCACGTACATTAAACTATGAGCATTACAAAACTGAAGTGGGGATTGCCTACCTTTCAAGACCAAGAGAGAGAAAGAAAGGGGCAAACTGCAAAAGGGCCAAGCATTTTTTCTCTTTATCACTCCCACTTCCTACATGAAAGATTCACTGGCAAAATTTGCTCTGAAGTTGTGATTTTTTGAAAAAACACTCTCTAGTCACATAAGCAACACTTTATTTTTCCAAGTGTAGTTATTTAGTTTCTTCACATTTGAATTTTCATGTCACTTCTCTTCCTCTCCGTAGTTTTTGCTTTTTTAAACAGTGTGAACACATTCTGTAATTATTGCTGACAGCCCAATGTTTAATGGTGTTGAGTGTCTTTTATGGCGCAGTCAGACATTCGTTTAGGAGACAGCTGTCTCTGCTTAAAAAGTTGCTGCCCCTTAACTCTTTATCTCTGCCCCCACGACTCAGACACGGCAGCTGCCCGTACCTGCAAACACTTGAAGCAAAGCCTGTTTCCCTCCACCCTGCAGCAGCCTGAAAGAGCCCACGGATTCGGTTACTGCACCTCAGCAGAGGGGAGCAGGAACAAATAGCTGATCAAGCAGTAACTTGTTAAACCACCACAGCTGCTTCTCAAGCAAACATCCGACCGTACCGTCGGAGCCAGCGCGGCGCACGCGGTGCTGGAAGGGGCGAGGAGCCGGGAGATGCTGTGGGAACCATCCCACATTCCTCCCCTGCCCCAGCGAAAGCCAGCCGCTGTGCTGGGACCGTGGCTGCTCTGCAGGCTCGCCCACTCGCCTCCTCCTGGCCCTCGCTCTTTCTTCCCTGCGAGTGCCAGAAGTACCATCCCATACTCAAAGCGCGGCTGAACTTCCCTAGCCGCTTTCATCTGCCGTTTCGCGGGAACACGGCTGATATGGCATCATTCCCAGCTGTTTTCATAGAAGACTGGCCCGGGCAAGCACAGCTTTAGATAGCCTGGGTGTGACTGACTACCTGGTACACAAGTCAGGAGGTGATTTGGTTGGCGCCAGTCCCAAGCAATGTGAAGTAACACAAAACTCATCTATCACCATGCAGTGCTTACTAGGTGAACCTTCACGAAGAGAACTTGCCTGACCTGATAATACAGTATTACCCCCAATAATTATGTAATTCAATACTAGTGCCGATTACCCACCAGGGAAGGGGAGGGGGGAGGGCAATTGCAGCCATCTGTGTTTGTTTGCCTGAATGTTCCCATAAAAATGTTCTCAGAAACATCGTGCTCGCAAGCGGCAGCCTTTGAAAGGGCGTCGGGACACCGTTCAGTGGGGCAGTGCTGTGCCACTCCGTGTGGTGTCAAACTACACTGCTGACACTGACAAATTGTTGTATCTTGAGATTTTTAAACTATAGCAAAAGGAGCATGTGAGAAACACAGTCCCCTCCTTTGCTGAACAGAAAAAAACCTAATCCCTTGCTGCAGTCTTTTATATTGCAACAAAAGCAACTAATACATTTTTGTGTTATCTGTACCCTTGCTCTGCACTTCAGTGAAGTTAGTTCAGAGCAATTAGTGACTTTCTTGTGCTGTCTGAAATAGCAGGCACTTTCTAGTGCTCTTTCAGCTTACTTACCAGAATTACTTTTTAAAAATTAATTCCTCCATTGTATCAGCACAGTAGAAGACGGGCCTAATACTTTCATCATTTGTAAGTCAGCATATGATGTTAAACAATTTTCACAATGCCTTAAGAAATGAAAGTATACCTGCTGACACTGTTCTATGCAAATGGTTTGCAGGATTTTCCTGCACCATGAAGGCCAAAAAGGACCACCCTGACCATCTTATCCTGTCTCACCAACCATACAGATGTGGCTTGAGTAGAGCAAGTCTAGGCCTAAACAACTAATGGCAGAGAATCCACCAAATCCACTTCCCTTAACATTGAAAAGGTATTTCTTCCATCCAGCCTCTGGGAGTGGGGAGAGCTCAGAAGACACATTTTCCACCCCAGAAATGCTTTGTGCATAATCATGCTTCCTGTCTGTGATACAACAGAGGAATACACCATTGCAACAGATTCCCCATATCCTTTCACCTTTCATCACTCTTGCCTCTAACCTTGATCTGTGAAGTGTTAAACCCAGAAGTATTATAAATAGGTCTTTTTGACTCAACACTGGCAAAAATTTCACAGAAAAGATAACATTCAGCTTTTAAGAAATCACTCCCAAAATACAGAGGTATGAAATTATGCTAGTCTCTTCTCATCTGGTTTTGAACCATCCCAGAGGGTTGTGTGGTGGAGATGACATTTTCCTTTTAAATCTGCCGGATTTTTCCATTAAGTTCTATGTAAGTCTTTCATCAGTTTGCTACAGCAAGACCCAAACTGCACAGCTTTCTCCCTTCAAGAGGAGGAAACTAATACTTTCATTTAATCAAATTGCCGAGGGACATGCTATGAAGTCCTCTTAAGTATGATAAAATACCCCAGTAACATATGCATTTATAACTGATATTCCATTGTGAGAATTAACATTTGGGAATAAGATGATTTTAGAAATAAAAGCCAGCAAATAGAACTCTGCAACGAATCATCTTGAAAACCCTGACACCATGAAGTGCTCAGGGCAAGGACCCCATGCTTCCACCACAGCAATTTTGTAGGTAGCATGTGGTGAATATTAGTACTGCTCTCAGCTGTGCCTGAGCATTTAGGAGTATTATCACAATAAAAATCACCAGAACCATCACAGACCTTTCTAAAAGCCATGGGTTTCACAAAGGAGAAGCTAAAAAGCTCCATGGGTATTCAGTTTATTCAGCAGAACAGCTAATAACTGATCCCGCAGTTCTTATTCAGGAAAGAATCTTATTCCTAAGGGGAATTCAAGTGAGCTCCATTAGCTCAAATGCTCTTCACCAAATAACCAGTAGCCCCAGAAGACTGGAAACAGATAAAAATGTTCCTTCGTAAACCTAGCTGCCAAGTGGAGTCAGCTGAAAATTTTCAAAAGGAATTTCTACAAGGGCCTAAAATCAAAGGTATTTTTGTCTGAGTAGGAAAGTAAAATCAGATCTCTAACAAGGGAAAGAGGCATAGCAACTTTTTAACAGTATTCCCACCACCTTTTTGTCTAAAAATCTCATTATTGTTCAAGCCATTGAGCTCCTCCTGTATAGGACTGACAGAAACTGTTTTGCTAGTCTTAGTGTCTGGTCCAGAAACCAAATACCACACCAGAAGCAAATAGGTTATAGATTATGTTATATATATTTCTTACTGTGTTCTATACAATATCTTCCTGCAGTATATGGAAAGATGACAGCAACAGTGTTGCAGAGCATTTAGGTTCATTAATATGGTCAACAATCAGGAAAAAGGCAGCTGGAGTTCAAACATGAATGAAGTTGGTGTGGTTAAAGCAGCACATTTCCTGCCTTGCTGCTGTACTTCCATTCCCAGTCATGCAAGCACACTGCTGATTTCACTGGCACTGACTGAAAAGGTAAAAAGCAGTCTTTCCCAGAAAGTTGCAGGATTTAGCCATAAAGCTGTTCTTCAGAGACTAAATTAACTATATTTTTTCCCAGTGCGTCATCTTCGATGCGCAAATTAGTAGCAAATAGTCACGCAGGCCAGTCAGAGATGGAAAGAATTCTCCAGACCTTACAAGGGTGTCAAGTGCAGTTCACAGAGAGCAAAATTAATGCCACTAGAGACAGCCAAAGTTCACCTATGAGCAATTCTCTGATGGGCGATTGCTTCTTCCATTTTGCTTTTACAAGGTTTAAGGTGCATAGGTAAAATAAGATCACAGAGTGACTGAGATGTTTTTATAAGTGTGGACAAAGAAGGCAATTTAAAATCTTTTCTGAGGTGTGTATAATTACAAGTGCATTTCAGATGTCGTTAACATGCCTAGGTGCTTAGGGAAAGCAATCTTATATGAAAGATAACCTTTTAATAGATTACTTTATTACAGCAGCACTCAGCTCCACTGCTATATTCAGGATTGAGTTGGCCTTCCATGTTTTCTACAGGTTTATACCTTAGCTGTAAAAAAATCATTTTAATTGAGTATTCATGCCAGCTAATAAAATTTCTATGCTAATTTTCAAAAGTAAAAAACTGGTTAATCTTTTACAGATACAAATACCTACTGGTTAAGGAATTAAAGAAGGGTTTTGAAGGTGGGGTTTTTTTTGTTTGTTTGTTTCTTTGTTGGGGGGTTTTGTTTCTTTTTGGCAGTCACCTAACTTCGCAACCATTTCTCTGTAAGAAATATATCTGGCAAACAATTAGCATATATTGATTAGTTATTACACAGGAGAACTGTTATTGCAGCGATTTTTTTTTTAACTTAATCAAAGCTTGCATTAGACAACAGACTGCAAAACCTCCAAATGAACCATTAATAAAAGCCTCTTAAAAAAATTAAGTGAATTTAGTGCTTATGAAAACAAGAGATTGGTGGAGTTGGCCAGAGCCAGCAATGCACAGACTTCCTCTAAAGCTTTGCCAATATATTATAGCCCTGAACTAAGAATTTGTTACTATTTCAGCCATGAATCCTCCTGTTGTTCAGCACAAACTTCATGGCACACTCACGACATAGGACAAGGAGTTTCCAGAATTGCATTCCCAGTCTGAGTACCAGCATGGTGCACCTTAATTGTGCAGTAGTCCTGCATGATGCCAGTGACCGATTCACATGACCACAATTTGGCTCTTAGCTGTTAGCTATGACTTCAGCTAGAGCTCGAGGCCAGCTTCCCAGGACAGCTTGGCAAGCATGCATGTACTACATCACGTGGATTCGCAATGGCACAGTTACAATACTTGATAATTCAGCAGAAAATCCTGCTCACCTCCCTCTCCCAGGCAATCTGTTTAAAATCAAGTTGGGTTGCTGGCACAGGTAAAGCAAGCAAAATTTTGTTCTCAAGTTCTCTACTTTCTGATGACATGACTTGTCTTCTGTATTGTATGAAGGAAACAAAACCCTAAGGACTTTTACTGGCACTCTTTAAAATGCTTTGGGTTTTTACTTTCTCTTCTGTATTTGCTCTGTGCATCACGTATTTTAAAAAATGGGTCCCTGATGATGATTTCAATTTTTTGCACCTGTGTTTTGAAGAGTTCAGTGAAGACCACCAAAATACTACCACTTAAACACTGGCTCCTGAACATACACGTGTTTTCACTGACATAACGTCTTAAGTTTCCATAAAAACAGCAGCAGCATTACCTGTCTCCATTCAACTAAATTGATGGTCATCTGCTTGATGGCAATAGTGCAGGGACCCCTCTGTTGCATGAGTGTTCTGCATGGTCTGTCTCTCTGGATTTTCTCCACTCCCAAACTAAGGATGAGAGTAATGTTTCCCTTCCTCCCAGAGCCATCACCATCACTGGTGCTGCAGAATACTCTTGTGTGGTGCTCAGACACAACAGATACCTGGCACACATATAAACACTTTACATAGTTGTTGATACCCAGTGACTTTTTGGCCAAGAAAACATATGGTAGGTGCATCCCTGCAGAGCTTGTCTTTTCTGCTCCTTGCAAGTATCCAAAAGAGTCACTGCTGAGTAACTTCTTGACTTCTTTACTTCAAGAAAATTATGTTCCCTTGTGTCAATACACAGACCTATCATACAGGAGGTCACATTAAGGTTCTTAACATGTATCATTGGTGGCACTGTAGAGTTTTCATATGAATAGTGTAATATGTTATATGGTACTCCAAAGGATCCATTACATTCCACCAGTAGAATTTCATTTTCTACACAAAGGTTTGGCATGATTAATGATCTGTTACGGTCTATTGATTAAATATTACCTGCAACAGAATTGCTTAAATACATATTTACAAGATAAACTAGAGCAGCTCAGTCATTACAGTCTTTGTGGTAATTAATAGGAATGTTATGTAAATACACATTTAAGTGATTTATATAATAGGGCTCCAAATAAGCTGCTGTTATAATCTATCATGCTGTAATGAATTAGCTCCTTTACTGTAGGTAGGTATCTGACCTCTACTGGAGTATGAAAGACCTGCTTATATGTCTCACAGCTCTTGCCCACTTTCAACAGAAAACCATGTCCGAAGAAGCTGCTACTGGAGAACAAAAGGAGAAAAAAGTGCATTAGACATGGAGGTAAAACAGGTCCCAAAAAGCTCTATAGTCAGCTTGGCTACAGAACGAATGAACACCTCTTTGACTGCCTCACCTGCAGCAGGCCCAGGAAGACTGCAGGAAAGACTTAGCTGCCAGGCAAAGAGTATGCTGCATATGGAGAGGCTGCCTCTCCCTTAGTTGCCTTCCCTGCTCCAGAGCACAGCATTCACATGGGAGCAGAGATACAAGAATTAATTTGACCTAAATCATCTGAGAAGTGTGAGGACCATCCAACTGGACCGGGCATGGGAACAAAACCTGTACCTAAAACCCGAGAGGGAAATTGCTTCCATGTCATGAGGCACAGCTGAGCTGCAGTCCTGATGCTCATAACACCCAGGCAACAGGTACTCTGCACCATTCTTCTCTAGTGCCTAATCCAGACACAGGTATCTCACACAGTTCTTCTCAGGATGGGCGTAGGAGAAACCATCTTTAGACAGACACAAAACACAGGGGTTATCAGACCTGCCCCCCAGATAAAGAAATCTGAGGAAATCATTAGACATCACAGAATAGATGCTGGAATTAATTTTCAACTACATGACCCGCCATCAGTTTGTAATTGTTACAGCTAATTGTCATCCTCTAGATTTTCAACATGTCAGAAAAAAGTTACTTCTGCTAGCTTTGGAGTGTCTTCAGTTTGGGAACAGCTTAACATACAATGATTTGATTAAAATGGGCTCTTACACTCATGGATTCTTAGGACTGGATTTTTCTTTGCTTTGTTCAGAAAAAGGAATAAAATTATAGTCTATTCCAAGATTTCAAATTGTTAGTTTTAATGCTTTCCCCTTCAAAGTGTTCCTCCAACACACACTCCAGACAAAGCAGTCAAGCTTCCTCTGACCTCACAGAGTGTAGAGAGAGACTCAATTCAGCTATTACTTACCTTGATGAAGCTATCTTTCATATGTTATTCAACTTAACAGGCAGTGACTGGAACAAAATCATGAACATTATTTGCTAATGGAAATTGGACTTGGAGGGCCCCCAGATGTTTTATGCAGCTACTTGTCTCACAAGCACAGGGGACGTAGCACAAGCACGTTTGGCATAGTAGAGACACTCTTTCATTGCCCAAGACAGTGAACCAAGGCAGTTCACCTGCCTGGCAGTCTGGAAAGAGACCCTGAGAAGTCCCACACATCTTTGGGTGTGCGATGGAGCCTCGGAGACATTTCTGCCTGGTGAGAAGGACACATGACTACATGCACCCACCAGCCATGGCCCACACTGTGCTGTGGATTTAGAGACACAGAAGATGGCTGCTCTTGTTTCAGGTCTCCAAATGCGGCTCTTGGACCAGCTCCGACAGGATGAGGGTGGTCCTCCACACAGCCACGTCTGAACTCATCTGAGCTAACCCTGGTGGGGGCAGGTTTGAGCCCTCAGCCGGTAGGCAGCCACTAATGAAATCCATTAAACTGTCAACATTTAGGGAACACTGTTTTACAAAACCACTTAAACATACCATGCAACAGACAGCTGAATTAGGCCTGTCTGCCTGCGTGGAGTCAGAAAGAGCCATGTTACTCTTCAGGGGATTGAAAACTACTTTGCAGAGTAGAGCCCTGATTTTTTCATTTTATTTTTAGCAATTATTCAAATGTACCTAAAACGGACAAGTGCATCTTTATTTCCTTCAGAGTTAAAAATACTAAAATCCTGGTATCAAAGGCAACCACCACCATTCAAAAAAGAACAAAAACCCAAGCCACTGATACCAAATGGACTTTGAAGAGGTAACTGGAAAGTGGGGGAGAGACACCAGCAAACAGGGCAAATGTCTGCGTGCCATTGGCACCCCACGGCAGGGTGTTTTAAGACACTCAGAAAGAGGTCAGAGCCTATTGTAGGTAATAGACTGCAATGTAGCCAGCCAGTGTGCAGGAGAGCTCAAAAAAAAGAGTATCCCAGGCCCCTGAGGCCACTGGCAGCTGCTGTGCATGTGTGTGTATGTGCCACAGACTGACAGAAATGACAAACCGAGTCGTCGGAGAGAGGCCAGAGCAGCTCGAGTCGCTCTGTAAGAAGCCCTGCGGGGTGAGCAGTGGTGTGCTACTACCAGCATGGGCTGCTGAAGGAGCAACCCAGGCACCTCCTGCTTGCTAGAAGTGAGGGATTGCAACTTGACTGGTGGATCATGCTCAGGAGGAGATTCGAGGTGTGTAAGACAATTTTGAGCATGAAGGGAAAAAAAAATGAAAGGAGTGCTCACTGTCTTTCCATCTTCTGTTCAGCAATACAACAGATACAACAGATCCACTGTCTGAATATATTAGAGGAAGTTGGTTTCACAAGGGCCGCCCCTCTTGTGGTCTATCTACTACTGGAAAAGACATGAGGTGTTTTCAAGAAGCTTCCAATAATTCCAGGAATATTTTGGAAAATACGTTGTATTTATACGTAGATCTTTTCTTTTTGCACTGTCCTGTTTCTGTCGCTTCTCATTCACATAAGCCAATATGAACAAGAAAGATGTTTATGATTAATCTCATTACTGCTTATTCCTTGAAATGGAGCCACAGCTTTCTACCCTGTCCAAACTGAACTAGAGGAGTTTCATTTTCCTGGAAGGTTTTGGATTTGAATTAAGAGAGGCAGAGATGACTGTTAAGACAAAGAATAGATATGATATAGAAAACACAAGACAAACTCCAGTGGAGTCCTCATCCCCAATTACATCTGTGTCCTGAGTAAGAACTACAAGGAAACACAATCTCCTGTGATCAGGTATTCTGCAGTGAAGTTCTCAGGAGAGGGCATTTGGTGGCACATAGGCAAAAGCACTGGCCATGACACTATGGCTTTTGACTACACGGGAGAATGACAGCCATCAACTAGCCACAACTGGTGGCCCAAGAGAAAAAAGGGTTTTATAGTCACGGTCCCAAAAAGCATTCAGTCCTACAAACCATCACTTCTGAGACATCACTGTCATTCCCCTGGTAATGAACAGTGATGTCATAAGCCCAGCAGATACATAAAAAATAAACAGTCAAAACAGGTAAACATTGAAATAAACCCACAACCAATTTTCATGCAAATTTTCCTAGTTATAACAAATGTAGGAAGGTGAAAGCAGAAAAATAAATGATACATCCAATCCAACAATTGATTCTAAATAGAATGTTTCTCAAAGCTCAACCAGAGACATCACTGACTCTTTAATGTCTGCTTTTCCACTAATTTGTATCATGTCAATTTACAAGCTGTTTCAAACACCAATTCTATTTAATAAAAATGCAAAGTACAGTGCAGAATTTATGTAAACAGGGTTGGCAAAACATTTTGGAAGGAGTCATGAAATTAATGAATTAATAAGTGGACATTTTAATAGTTGTGTGTAACTGGGCTATGGCCTAACCAAAACACTAGGCCTGACACTTTATTAACATATAAATACAGGTAGAAATGAATTTTACCAGAGCATAACAGTTTCAAGTCAACTCTCTGGTAGAAGCCTTCTAGACCATTAAATAAAATCTGTTACAACATCATTACTAGTTATTATTATTATTCAACAGTAATATCATAAACAAAATACTTTTCACTCAAAAATCATTAACATTTAACAAAAAGAATGCATCATTATTCCTAGGGCATGAGTGTAAGATTATGGTCTAATTTTTGAAAAGACTCTACTAATTGAAAATGTCTTATCGAAGTTAATGTTTAAAACTAAAATGACCTAACTGGTCACAAGGCTTCTTGGAGTACAATAGAGAAAGAAGGAAAATTAGATTTTCCCCATGATGGATGAGTTTAGGAAAGCCTCAGGGGAATTACTGCCTGATGTTTCTCAAAAGATTTGCTTTTTGATTTCACGATGGTGGACAAAGGAAGGCTATTCAGAGAACCTGCTTCCACTCCCTGCCTGGTTAAGCAGCCCACAAGACTACAGTGCCCCATTCTTTGGGTCCCCAAATTGAGATTCTTGTGCTGGATTGAAGTCAGCCCCAGCTGACTTAAGCCAGCACACATTTCAACCAAAGAATCCCTTCAACAAATATGTCATGACCACACATAATGTTCTGGAGATATTAAACTGACAAAAGAACAATACTTTCAGGTTACAGAGTCAAAAGTATATTAAAAGTACACAAATGGGTGTAAGTAATTTCAGGAGGTATTAAAAAAAACCCCAAACTTGTTGGACATTGTAAGCAACTGATCATCACTTATAGGAAGAATTACTAGTCATTTACTAGACCTTTAGCAACTATGTATGTGTAGAGTCTTAATTTAAGCTGTAGTTTATGCAGCTTCAAATTTTTTAAAAAATTAACATCATAAATTCTCTTCCCAGCTCCATATTTAATAAGTAATAGGTCTCGTTTTCCAGATTGCTGAATAGTCTGTAATTCTCTTCACTTCACTGGGAGCCCTTGTAGACTCAGCATTTTCCAAAGCAGGCTAATTATTTAGTTGCCCAAACATGATATAAAGAAACTAACTCACAGCTCACTACTACAAAAGTAACTGTCTTGCACAAAAGTGGCCAAATCCTGGTTCTTCACAGGGGAAGGGAAACAAGAATCTTAGATCTCCACAGGCAATGAGTTATGTTCTAGGGTATCATCAAGACACAGAACCGGGTTGCCAAATAATTCTGCTGTTTTACTGAGCTCTGCTTTGTCACAACCAGACCACTCCTTGCAACCAAAATAACTGTTTAAAAGCTACTTGAGGTGTCTCCATTCTGTCACTGCCTGCCAGCTCGGCACACTCAGTGGGGAAGTGCAAGCACCCTGAAGGGCTGCTCTTCTCAAAGGGAACAGAAATGGGACATGACTTCACTCCCTCTCACATCAGCTGGTGCTGCTCACCACATCACACCTGTAAACTGCCTATCTCCTTCAGAGACAAAATACCTTCACATATAACCTCTGCTATGCATTTGTATATGTCAGTGATATTAAGAGGAAAAATGAGTATTGTCAGCAGAAAAGAAGGCATTTCTAAGGGAGACTTTTCACAGCAAAATTCTTGAAAGCCATGAAAGGACTGAAGAAGTCAAGTCTCAGAGTCCTTCAAGTTACTCTGAGACAGAGTCTCAAAAGACCTCAGATCTCACAGACCAAAATAAGAGACAGGTTTCCAATAAAGCTCAGTATGCTGAGCTGATTTTAAAAAAACATTCATTTAATTCAATACCTGAATCAGAGTCCATCTTATTTTGAGCGATAATACCTATTGTCCAAAGAATTTGGCATGTTAACTGCTTTGCAAGATTTTTCAGAAATCTAGTTTTCCTCCTTTATGCTACCATTACTGCTGGCTGCTACCATTACTCCAATTACTCCAAGTAATTTCTGGAGGGAAATTCCTTAAAAGAACAGAAAGACTTTTTTATCCATCCAAATGTAGTCCCACTCATAATGGCAGTTGTGTCCCACATGGCCCAACTGCCCAGACAGCACTGAAAAAAAAAAAATACAGGACATGTTCAGTGGGTGAGGGATACCCACTCTGCATTTGGGGGAAAGGATGTCGGGAGAGGTGAAACTGAATTAAATAAATGATCACCTTATATTGTTTTGCCTTACACCTAAAGAGTCTGCTACCTAAGGAAGTTCTGAAAATTCTTATTAAAGAGTGAGTTTTAAAGCACCCTTCAAAGTGATAGCCCTTGTTAATAGTCCTAGGAAAAACTAAGTACACCAGAGTTCCAGATGCTTTTCACAGACACAGATATTTTGTTTCCCCATTTAGTGTCGATTTTAGCACTGGGAGGACTGATTAAAAAGAAACAGTACACTTCCAGCAACAACTTCCATGATATCCAGTTTCCTTTCAATATCTGAAACAGTGTGGATCACTTAGACTGCACTGTCACTCTCTCCCATGGTATCTCAGAAGGCACAAAAGGAGTGCACAGAACAGAGCAGCTCAGATAACTGAGATTTTAGATACCTGTCAAAGTGGAGTACAGCTGACTGAGACTGCTCAGGGTTATCTACAGCTGGCAAACTGCATGGCAGGCTTTTCATAGAGATGCCCAGAAGATGAGGGAGCCAGCACTGCACAAGTCAAGTTCTACCTGCATTTACCTATTTGCCTGTAAATGCATAAAGCTCTGCCTCTACACCCAGGTCTCACTACCATCCACAGTCAAGACCAACCCAAAATCAACCATCATGTATAACACAGACAGATACTTTTCTATAAGCATTGGTTTACATGTAAGCATTAATTTATTCTCCATTTTGTCTGGCTTTGTCTCTTTTTTTTTTATTAAAGTTAACCACTGTATCTTTACAACAGTTTAAACTAATGGTTAACCAGACAGATGAAATTTCACTAAAAATTGTTTTTGGACTGACTCAGTGAGACATGAACAACTTCAGTGAAAATACAGCCTGGAAGAACACAGAGAAACTCCTTTCAGCCTAACCCAAATGATGGGAAGCTTTCCTTCCATGCTTTTCTGCTACTAGACCCATATTTGCTTTGTAAATTTGACAAGGGATGACTGAGTACTACTATAAAATCTCAGAAATTGGGTCATGTGCGTCCAAAGTCATGAAGTAAACTTTGCTCTTCATATAGGAAAAACTAGCAGCAGCCTCTGTATTCAGACCCAGACAACTGAATTAGCTAGCTGCATTAAGCAGACAAGTACTAACTCAGTGTAATCGTGCCTTCATCTGTCTTCCCCTGTTTTAACTACTTGAAGTTACGCTTTTTTCTTCCTTTATGAGAGGTAACTACTCCAAGGACGTTTGAAGCCTGATTTATTACTGCTGTCTTGGCTTCAGTGTAAATAAGGAAGAAGTCAGATTTTTGGATACTTGAGTGCTTACAAAAAATTTGTATTTGGAGGAGGCTGCCCATGAATTACTAGAGTAGGATTGCCGTAATAAAGCTTCCTCATGACTATAACTTCATATTCAGAAAAATATCATTCTTTATACCTGACCCAATCCATAAAAATAAACTTTGGGAAGCATCCCTCTTCTGAGGGATGTGATCCACACTTAAAACTGTAGCTAACATGTGAAGTTAAACTAGACCTAAATCCCAATGCATTAAACCAGAATTTCATAAATGTGTCTGAGCTCTTCATGAAGTTCTTGGATTGGTCAAGCAAGCAGAAGAGAAAGGAAAAACAAGGAAGCTTCAAATGCAGACTAGCTCTCTAGCAAAGAAAAAAGAGGTAATGAAGCTCAGCTTATCCTCAGTCACTAACCCATGACTTGAATAAATGAGAAATAATAGGAGAAAGCAAGATATCGACTATCTCAGTTTTAGCTACTCTGTCCTAATTGTATGTTCTGATGTGGTCACTCTCTACCCACACACTTCACTTTGGGTTACATCGTACAAAAAGCATTTCAATAGATGCTTAGAGAATCACCCAGAAATCTAACAGAATAGGCCGGACCTTGAAAGTCCACACTCTAGCACATAGCAATCAGTCTTCAGGAGAGGTACACAGTATAACCTTGGATAGGTCACTTGGTTTATAAGATTTAGCTTTCCACCCATAAAATTGAGTATCATTTCTTTTATTTGATGAGTAGGGGTTTTTTGCTGTAAGCACTTTGGGGCAGAAACCATTGCTTTGCAACATTCTAGCAAAATGGGGGAACAACCAGCCACTGCCACACAAATGTCCATAGGTACAAGTTTGAAAGAACACGTTTGTGATAACAGAATTGTCCAAATAGACTACTTGAGATTAATGTCCTTTGTGTCCATAGCTATCAATTTGCAAAACTAAATCTAAATAAACCCACCTGTTCAAAAACAAATTCATTGCCTTGTTAGCCCAAGCTTTTTTGTATTTTCACTGCTCTACAGGGTTCCAAATAAAGTTTGGATTTTTTTTTTTTTTTTTACTTAATTTGATCTTCAGTCTTCGTGTGGTTTTGTTTTTTTTATATAGAATGATCCAGGCTGGAAGAGACCATCAAGATCTCCCAGTCTACCCAAGGACCCAACACTTCCACTGAAACCCCTAACACATCATCCAGCACCAGATCCAGCTGCCTCTTGAACACTTCCAGGGATTGTGACTCCACCACCTCCCTGGGTAACCTATACCAATCCCTGACTACCATAATGGTGAAAAAATGTATCTAATATCTAATCTGAATCTCCCCTTCCTCAGTTTAAGGCCATTTTCTCCAGTCTTCTCACTGCAGGCATGGCAGGAGAGACCAGTCCCGGTCCAGCTACAACCTCCTTTCAGGGAATCGTAGAGAGTGATGATGTCCCCCCTGAGCCTCTGACTCTTGAGACTGAACAAACCCACTTCTCTAGGCTGTTCCCCAAAAGACAAAAAACTTAATGTATTTCACCACTTTTCCATAACTGTTGCTCCTCTGCTGCTGTAACTACATAATCATTTGTAACAAATTTGGGTGTCAAGAGAGCTGTTGGACTCTACTTGTGTTTCATTCTCCCCTGGGCTTTGACAGAGCAAAGTGTACACTCTGCCTTTCAACTGATACCAAATGGGGACCTTGACACCAAGGTTTTGAAGAGTTACCTGCCCTTGCTCAAGCCTCACTATCTCTCTGAGTACACAGCATTGGGACAATGAAGGCTGTTGCTTTCAAATCACCCATACACTCAGAAGGAACATTTGCCATTACTGTTAGTCTACCGTCCAGAGTGCCAACACCACCATACAACTCCAGAAAAAAAGAGAGGGAGGAAGGGGAAGGGGAAGGGGAAGGGGAAGGGGAAGGGGAAGGGGAAGGGGAAGGGGAAGGGGAAGGGGAAGGGGAAGGGGAAGGGGAAGGGGAAGGGGAAGGGGAAGGGGAAGGGGAAGGGGAAGGGGAAGGGGAAGGGGAAGGGGAAGGGGAAGGGGAAGGGGAAGGGGAAGGGGAAGGGAGGAAAAATCCCACTTTTCAGACAACACAAAAACTTGATGATGGGATCTTAGTACCCAGAAACTGCTGAGCCATTAATTTCTCTGAAATGTCTCTGCCTTACAAAAACCCTCATACTCCATACATATGTATAAGCAAAATACTCCCTGTGAGCTTCCTAAAGGAAGAAATAATTTTCACTCGCCTCAACATAGTTGCTTTTGTAAAACCTACATTACTGCTTGAATTAAAAAAAATCCACAAAAAAAAACAGAGGGGGGAGAGAGAGAGAGAGAGAGAGAGAGAGAGAGAGAGAGAGAGAGAAAATGGCTTTCTTAGTTCAAAATATACACACGTTGTTGTTAGCAAGAGGAAAAATGTTTGCATTCTTGACCTTTACAGAGGTAAGACAAAAAACAACTGTTTTTTCATACTAATAGCATTCTGTGCCTGTCCCTTGTATATTTTCTTTTAAACTTGCCATTTTGCTGTTGCAGCTGGGCTTGTCAGTTTTCAGCACTAATGGGTTGTGATATGGTGTCAGGGGAAGTCAACAATCAATGCTAGAAAAAAGGGCTATCACTGCTGACACAGCCAAGGATGGAAACACAATGGCCTTCGCTTGGAAAGAAACAGAATAAAAATCCTGAGTTATATCTTGCTTTGAAGATTAGTAGAGATTTACCAGTCAGTGACCAAGCTATCACTTTCACCCCTTCCTACCTCAAACTATCCTCTTATGGGACTGTAATATTACTCCACGTCTCACCCAAAATATAGGCATTTAGATTAACAAAAAAAAAAGAAAAATGCTTTTAAACAAACATTTGAAAGGACCATAGTTCACATTTTTGTTTCAAGCTTGTACAGTTATTAGCTTTTAAAAAGCTGAGGAGAAAAAATGTTGGACTGCATAATGTATGCCTGTGGAGCAGCACAGCAGAAAAAGCATTTCGGATGCCTTTCCACTGCCCAGTTGTGAATTAGATCAGTGCTCAGCCCCTCAGCTCCAGATGAACTCAACACAAGCAGTGGACACTCAGCAGCTGTTAAATCAGATGTCACTGACAGAATTATGAAAGATAGACAGTGTTCAAAGGCATTCAGCAAGAATAATGGCAGTATTATTTATTTCCATAGCTTCATGTCAGAAAATCTGTCTAGCTCTAGGTCTTCTATAGTCCTGGAGAGAGACAGAGAGTATGGTTATCTGAGTTTCCAGACAGGGAAATTGTGACAAGTACATTCTTTAAGATGAGACCAAGACCTTATACATACAGACAAAAACAGAAATCAGCACACATCATAAATATGTTACCAGACCTCATAGCTTCCTTCCCTCAAAACTGTATTGTCCAGTGTCATTATGGATCTTTTCATACCAGTTGATAAAAGGTAAGTCACCAGTTTGCCTCTTCTATTAATGAAGGTGACTGAGATCAATTTCAGAAAATCCAACATCTCCAAAGCAAACAGGAGTAACCAAATCTTTCCTCTTCCAAGCCAAGAAATTATCTTCTCCAAGATATTTAGATATACCTGACTCCAAAGGCAGTCCCAGAATAATTTTTCCAAGGATAATTTGTTTTTCTATCAAGTTATGGTCCTAACTGTGGACTCACTCTTCTGTTAATTCAAAATGTAATTTTTAGAATCACAGGCTACCTTTACTAAAAGCCAGTTGCAGAAGGCTTTCTTCTGATATAAGGACACCACAGGGTCATGGCAGTAAAAGCAAAGGGATGAGAAGGAGTGGCTAAGAACAGAAAAGCAGCAGCAGTGAGAAAGCTGGGAAGATGGTAGAAGGAATTTGGAGAAACCTCAGGAGATGCTGGGAATTTTAGGGTATTTTGTCTCTATGTGAGGCATTCTTTTCTGTGGCTAATTTCTCCATCGCTCATCAGACAAAAAGCAGATCCAGAGAAAGAAACAAGCAGAAGAATATTTTTCACAGGATCTCCCATTATTCCTGCATCCTGCACTTCCCTCCTCTCCACAACCCTTGCTGCCAAAACCTGTCTGACCATTAAATGTTGTTTACAGGCAATCAGTAAGTGATAAATTCATAATGGCATTACTGAACCACACAGCTTTCAGAACATTACTACGGCAGCACAGTTTTGACACCAATCCTTAAATAACAGCAAAAAGCTGCTTCTCCAAATCACTTGTTGGTAACACACATCTGTTTTGGCCAGCTGCTCCAATGAAATACAGAGCAGCACCGAGGAACGTGGCTGCCAGGGAGATTGCACTGGATGCAGTACACACAGAAAACATCTCAGAAGGAGCTGTGAAGGCCTCCTCTCTATCTTGGTGTTGCATTGCACCAGGAGAGTGCATGGGGCTTAATGAACTGACCCCAAGCTCACTGAAGTGAGTGACTCTCTTCCCACTCCAGTGGGCTTTCAGTCATGCTGCTTGAAGGAGGGGTGAGCAAAAAATTTACTTTAGAAGCAGTTTTAAGAACACTCCGTACTGTGTGGTCTTTCATCACAAAAATAATGAAAATAAAATTTACTGATTCACAAGGTTTATTTTATCTAATTCATATAATAGAGACACAGCCAGTTTCTGATGTTCAAAGCTATATGAAGTCTGCAGACAAAAGAGGAGCACATCATCATAAAATAAAGTGCTTAACAATTGACCAGAATAAGTAAGGGAAATACTAGTGGTTTTTTACAAACATAAGCGTGAGAAAAGCAACAAAATATCATCCATCAAGATGCAAAAAAAAGAACATTATGACACCTTTAAAGTGCATAAATAAAAACTAAAATACAAAGACTAGAGACAATTTTGCATTCTGGTTTAATCAGTCAAAGACAGCCATTCACGCCCCCGCCTTCTCTATATCACTGTCTACTTCATTATTGCTATCTATGGAAACACAGTGAAAGAGAATCAGTCTCACCTGTGAAATGCAGGAAAAGGAGAAAAGGTCATGGAGGTAAATCCTATAAACACTTAAAAAACTGAAATTAATCTCTTAGAAAAATTTGATTGAAATTGACTTGAGTCTGAGTCCTGTGACCTGGATGGAAAAGGTGGTTGAAGGAGTGTAAACAGCAGGTAATCACGGGCACTAGTTTGCTGCAGGGGTGTTTTTAGTATGTTCTTATTTAATATCTCAATTAATGATCTGGAAAAGGAGGCAAATAGCACATTAATGAAATTCACAAATGACAATAAACCAGGAGGCTTGCAAATGTCAGAGAGGATAGCAATAGTATAAATGGAAACTAACAAGGTTAGAAATGTAGACAGGCAATAAAATGAGATTCAATGTGGAAAAATGTAGACTAATATACTGAGGAAAAATAATCAGAAACATGAAGAGTCCATGAGAAAGCAAAACCTGGAAAGCATCTGCACGGCAAGATATCTATGTGTGACAGTGAACAACAAATTTAATACAAGTTCTCAAGGAGATATATCATTTTAAAAGACCGATGCAATTGAATATTGAAATATGCAGTAGAATAATGTCAGAAGAGGGAAATTATTGTCTGTGCATCTGGGAAGATTTCTGCAGAACCCTGCATCCAGTTCTAGACACCTCCATAACAGAAGGATGCTGGTATGCTGAAAAGGACTTCAAAGAAGATCAACAAAATGGATTAGACAAGGAAAGGACTTGATTTATTAATCTAGGTAACAAGTTGTACTGGTATTAGTTGGGATAGAGTTAATTTTCATACCAGTACCTGGAACAGTCCTGTGTTTTGGATTTAGGACAACCATGTTGGTAACACACTGGTGGTTCAGTTGTTGCTAAACGGTGGTCAAGGACTCTTCCTTCTCATGCTGTCCTGACAGCAAGTAAGTAGGGAGGAGTGCACAAGAAGTAGGGAAGGCTTGCAGCCAGGACAGCTGACCCCAGATGGCCAAAGGGATATTCCAAACCATATAGTGTCATGCTCAGCACATAAACTAGGGGGAAATATAGCTGGGGACCACTGCTCGGGAACTGGCTGAGCATCACTGGTCAGTGTGCAGTGAGCAACTGCATTGTGTATCACCTGTATATTCTAATCCTATTATTAATACTGTTTCCCCATCCTTTTCTGTCCTATTAAACTGTCTTTATTTAAACCCAAGACTTTGACTTTTTTTGCAATTTCTCTCCCCCATCCTGCTGGGAGAGGGGGAGTGAGTGAACAGCTGTCTGGTGTTTAGCTGCCTGTCAGGTTAAACCATGACATAGGGGCAAAACAACCACTATCTAGAAATACATGACTGATGAACAGAGAGAATGGAATTTTTTGGATGCTAACATGCAGTGGTACAACTAAATATAATGGGATGAAACTAAAGAAGAACAAAATTTGGACAAAGTATCAGAGAATTTCTCAGAAACCACATGATTCAGTCTAGCAGGTAATTTTCAAATGGACAATTAATGATGAAGTCCCACCAAACAAAGCATTTGAAAGTTGAACAGTTAAAAGCACTCAATGGCAAACCGTAGTGAACAACTGTGCGCTCAGAGGAAGCTGAACTACCTGGCCTAAGAGTTTATTTCCCACATACAGCAGTATTTTTCAAGGAAATGCATATCACATATACTTCAGTCCTACTCCAAAGTCTAATTGTAGAGTAAAAGCAAAGTGACTGCATACATTGACTATTTAAAGTACTCAGAGACAAGCAGATGTGCGATCTGTTTTTACACAAAACACACTTCTTTTTCAGCAGATGTGTTTTTTTAGTGATGTGACCCTCAGTGTATTTTGTAGATTCAAAGGAAAATGTGATTAACTTACTTATTTGCTTATTCATGTCTACTGCCTTTCTCTTTTCACATTTTCTGTACACTAATATCTTTATTTATTCTCATGTAATATACTAGAACTTCCCTAGCTGCAGTACAAATCTATTCACAGTGAAAAAGGAAGCTTTTAATGCTGAAAGGCATTGTAATGCTCCGAGACCCTGGTGTTAAAAGTAACAGGGGAAACAAAGACTGAAAGTGAGATGTAAGCTAAGAAATACATGGATATAATTTTCCTTGAAGAGCAAAAATGTGAGTTTATCAATTAAGTGATTTGTGTGTATTTACATGTACCTACTTTACCAAGTTCCCCACTTTTATGAATGCCTACTTTGGATTTTACAAAAACTCTTCTCACATTCTTCCAAGGAGAACAAAGAGGTGAAAGGTTTTTCAAAGTTTTCCTGTCCTTCTCACTTCCCCTAGGGGTGGTTGGAGAGCTAAGGAAGGAGCAAAGCTTACTGAGAAGAAAGCTCCTGTTCTTACTGTAATAAAAGGTGGCAATCTTACCATGTATAGATGCTCAAATGATGTATAGACGAAGGACGTTTGCAGTGAAGATTGCCATAGGCAAAACAGCAGATCTAATCAAAAGCTCTGCACGCATGGATGTAGCCAACCAGTGGGAAAAGAAAGCATTCGCAGCACAGAATCTGGAACTGCTCTTCTGTCTCTCCATGGCTTCCCCACCAGAGCACAGGTGAAACCAGGAGCCTTGATACTCCGGGCAGAGAGGCTCTGAGCCAATGCACAAACTCTTTATGACTCTGTCACAGGACGCTATTAACGTAATAGCAGGCTTACTTTTTTCCTTTTTTTTTTTTTTTTGCATGGAAGCACATGCTGCTATCATCTATCTCCTATCAATAGTCAGTAGAATGAGGTGATGCTTGTGTGGCAAGTGCTGTAAAAATATTTCTATTGTACAAAATAAATTACAGATCAAACACATACATAAAAAAATATTATTAACATTTAGAGCACTTGCATTTTCAAAACTGTCAAACTGATAAATGTATACATGTCCTCAAAATCTAAAAATTACTGAAAGTCAGGACACAAACCACAAGAAGTAAAGCCCCTTCAGCTAAAGCTACCGCAGAGTTCCTTCCTCCTTCACCCTTCTGAGAGTAACTGTGCTAACCTAGGTGTCCCAGAATAGAGGTATTACACAATCCGTGATCTCCACGATCTGAGAACAATGACTGAGAACAATGAAGCACAGAGAAATGTGTTAAGGTACTGTGGCAGACACACCTCGGCACTTTTTCTGTTAATTTTTGTTAATCTGCCTGGGGGAGGAGAGTGTTTTTATCTAGCAACACAGGTATTTTAAACTGTACCCTCTTTTGGAACTGTCAAAAAACGGACAGCCTGTAAGTCAACACGTGGGGATTTTTTTTCGGTAGTTGGTTGGGGTTTTTTCCTCTGTGCCTCTGTCTCACCTTGCTGGCCCTGCCTATTTAGACTGCAAATTCCTTGGGTGGCAGGACACAGTACCACAGTTTACACAGTGCCAAGCACAGTGGGATCCAGTCTTTACTGGGCTGTGTGAACTGCCATGAAACAACAAGCAAACAAAAAAAACTTTAATAATAATAATAATAACTTACCACTCATCAGTTTTGTAGAACCTTGCAGAAACCAAGAGACTCTAAGGGGACAAGCTGGCAGGAAGAAACCTGCACAGTGCTCCTCTACATGACAGGTGATAGCATTTGATTGCAGACACCTCTCCTCCTCCCAATGTCCTCATTTTTATGGTGTAGCATGAAATACATTCCTGGGCACAGAAATCACCAATAACCCACCAGATTTATCTCAGCTCAACATGGCAGTAACCCCAACTACTCCACCCCCTGTGCCCCCCAGCCCCTCCAGGTGTCAGTGTAAGGAGCTGTGCTGTCTGGACAGTGCAAAACAGACAACAGGATGTTTAATGGTCTACGCTGCCGTCCGAGCCAGACACATGAGCTGAAACTCGGTCTCTCCACATGCAACTTGGATATCTGGCAAGTCTCAGTGAGACACATTTTCCTCTTGGCCTCCTTTCCTTATTTCTAGGCCCAGTGTTCATATTCAAAGGAGCAGAAGTAGGCGGGGGAGGGGGGGTGTGTGGGGAGGGGGGGTGGAAGCAGAGGGGGACAGTCCAAACAGTTTTAGTATACAGAGGAACAAGAAAACTGGAGGGGAAAGAAGATACATTCCCAGAAAACATAAAACCTAAGGAAATTCACTTGTCTGCAGCATAACAACAGATTTGGAAGGGGTGACAGGGACTGACTAGCACTCAGTAGCACATCATCCGAGGCAGGGAAGAGACATCAGGCAGGGGGTTGGGAAGCAGCAACCAGCTGCCCCATATGGTCAGCTCTTGGTAGGCAATTTGATTTTCATTTTCTCTGCTGATTGTGCTCATCCCTGTGGTATCTGGATGGAAAAACAATGGTGGAGATAATAGAACAGGATTGCCCAGGGCATTTTTGAGGGCTTGAGAGCCATTCATTCATAGATCAAATCTAGGCCAGAATGGATGCAGGTAATCTGCTGAATGTTGGCTTATATGAAATGTTCCAGTGCTATTTCACAAGTATTCACATAAAAATTGAATAATTCACAACTTTCTTAGCATTCTCAGCAGATAGCTCAGCCTCGACAGCCTCTCAGGTCTCCACAGCCTCTTAGTACTAATGACTTAGCTCTACAAATATATTTAAGAACACAAGTCTGTGCAGGTTCCGAGTGTAATTGTGGTCTATTCCGAAAAATGGTTTGAGGCAGTGACGAGTAAAGCAAGGTGTGGGAAAGATCCCATTATTGTACCAGTTCTGACAATAAAAGAAGCCCTTCATTCTCCTAGGCTGTTAATCTGGTACCTTCCATGAGCACAAACCTAGAGGAGGTATATACTTAATTTAGGTGGTTGACCTTCCATTGTCTTCCATGTGTTCACAGGTTAGCGAGTGACAATGGCACTTGTCATATCCCATTTTCTATTGCATTTTGCCCTGCAGCAAACAGAGAATTTATTATCATTGTCATCATCATTTTAAAATAAATTAATTACATGTCATAACAGAAAAAAACATCATTATTAAAAAAATACAATTAAAAAATGGTCATCAAGTGGTCATGTTATGTAACACTCCCTTTCCACTAATCTTCTTCAAAGATCACAGAAATATATATATTATATATTTATATATATATATATAAATTGGAGGCAAATTATGATGAATATTTGCCAGAATATCCAAAAATGTGCCCCAAAATATTTTTAGTTTAAACAAACCCTGAGGAAAAACTATAAAGATAGAACAAGTGTTTTCTATTTCTTATTCAGAATAGAAATCATCACGGCAACTGCAATTCAGCTGTTGATAAGGATGTTCAAACACCCCATGGTGAGACAGCATGGCCTATCTTTACCTGGGAGGCAGGAAATCTCTTTGGCCTTACATCTGGGAGGTCCTTCCTCCCACTCTGTGTCCCCATTTGAAAAGCTGCCTGTTAATGAGTTCCTGCATAAATTCATGCTCTATATGGGACTTGGACACACCATTGCAATGCCATTAAGAGCAACGGCTCTGAATTATGTGGAAATCTTTAGCAGCAGGTAGGGAGAGCCATGCCAGAATGCAAAACCAGAAGAAATGGCAACTCAATGGGAAACTTAAACTGATCAGAAGGTTTCCCATTTGGACAAAAACATGACCGCCATGGTGCAGCAATGCCCTGTTTCTATGATGACAGCCAGCATATAATTATGCCAGGGATGCTCAGCGTTCCACCAGCAGCTTCTCCCAGCTCTTCAATTGCAATCCCCATTTTTGCATGTGCATTTGTACACGAACGCATGAATGGAAGAGAGTCCGGATTTTATTGCAATGTGCAGGGTGGGTGATTCAAGCCTTTGTGTAGGAAGTTGACTCACCTCCTTCTGAAAGAAAAAAATGTTCCGACACAATTGTAATTCCCTCTTTTTCACGTAAAGTCAGGCAACACGTACAGAACCTTCCAGCTCAGTATTTCCTAAACAGTGGAAACGTGCCTAGAAAGTTTAGCTTTGAAACCTGTGACTGCAACAAAACAGGTCTGCACCTTCATGTCGGGTATCTCGAATCCCTGTGGCTCGGCAGCAGGCAGGAAAAGGGGGGAGGTGAAGTGGAAGGGAGAAAAAAACAAGTTGGCTTGGGGGGAGAGGGGCGAGTGTTTTGGGCTTATTTAATAATGCACTAGTAAACAGCTCAGGCACAGAAATGCAGTGCAGTGAGAAAGGGAGCTATCCTTTGGAGCCTATTGCTTTAAATTTGCGCGCTGTAGCTTGAAGCATTGCACAAACTCTCGGTCTGCTGACTGCCTCCCTGGAACACAAACACACGGGTGATTGGGAAAGCTGTTTTCCAGCCTGCCCTCCCTCGTTTCTGCCGGGCTGCTTTTGGTGTTTATTTATTTTTAAACAAGTCGTGTACATGGAAAAAAGGAAAGAAAAAAAAAAAAAAAAAAGAAAAAAAAAAGAAGAAAGAAAAAAAGCGAACAAAACCCACACATCTTTAATCAACACCTATTTCCTTCCAGGACCCTATGATCCTCTATTGATTCCCATTAAAATGCTTTTCTTTTTCTTTGCCCCCTCTGCTGATCGAATTTCAGATCAGCCAGGATGTGCAACTAACCTTCCGGCACAACTGAACCCAACTGACTCACCCAGATCAAAGGCTCGGCGCATTCATTAGAGCCCAGCACAGCCCAGGCAGGATCCGTAATGCAACATCTCCCTTTGCATTGCAATTAACGTGGGGGAGAGGAGTTCGTATTATTTTTATTTTTTGCAAATGTTCTGGCTTTTGATTTTTAAGCGGGAGGCTGGGGGGGGGGGGGGGGGGGGGAAGAAGTGGTGGGAGGGAACGAGAACAAAAGAGAGATCTTTTTACCCGAGGATGACGTCAGTTCGATGTTACTGACAACTATTGATGCACGTGGAGCAACTGCAGGCAGATCCCCCCTCTCCCACCCCCCGCCTCCCGGCACTTCTCAGGGAAACAATATGCGGGAACAGCCCGCGGGACCCGGCAGCGGCTCCGGGTCGCTCCGCCAGCAGCCTGAGCGCCCGCGCCCCGCGGCCGCCAGCAGCGGCGGGAGGGGCCGAGCAGCCCCGGGCCCAGCGCGGGGAGCCGGCTCCCAGCCCGGAAAGCCGCTCTCTCCCGCGAGGGACGCGGGCAGAGGACACTGTCCCCGTGCCCCGGCTCCCGCTGGGCGCTCCCTGCCCCCTCCCGAGCCCGGCCCGGCGCAGGCACCGCCGCGCCCCGGCCGCGCTTCGTTCTGCCGCGGGGAGGGAGCGCGGCCCCGGCCGCCGGGGCGCGGCCGCCCGCAAAACCCGGCCTGGAGCTCCGGAGCGGCCAGGGGTGAGGGCTCACCTTCGGCCGCCCCGGGCGGGTCAGGAGGAGGCGTAGGTCCAGCCGAGAGCTCTCCTCCGTGGGGTCGAGGGCAGCTCGTAGGCGTCCCATGGCCGGGCCTAACTTCCGAAAGTCACGGCTGGGTCAGAGCTGAGGCCCCTCCAGCCGAGCCCGTCACGGGGCTCCCGCACCCTTCCCGGCAGGCCTTGTCTGCTCGCTCCACCTGTGTTCAGCATCTCTAAAATAAAAAATCTGTGCCGGTTTGGTACGAATTGCCAAGGAGGTGTAAAACAGGAACAGAGAAATCAATTTCTGTGCTGCATAAAGGATGATAGAATCACATAATAGGTAAGGTTGGAAGGGACCACAGTGGGTCATCTGATCCAGCCTCCCTACCTAAGCTGGGTCATCCTACAGCACAGGATTGTGTCCGGATGACTCTTGAATTTCATCTCCAGTGAAGGAGACTCCACAGCCTTGCTGGGCAGTCTGTTCCAGTGTTCCGTCACCCACACAGTAATGCAGTTTCCTCACATTCATGTGGAACTTCTATGCAGCAATTTCTGCCCACTGCTCCTTGTGACCCAATGGTTTGCACCAACAACAAGAGCCTGGCTCCAGTTTCTTGGACACTTGCCCCCCACCACCTTTAGATATTTTTACACATTAATGAGGCCCCCTCACAGTTTTCTCTTCTCCAGATGAACAGATCGGCCTGGGCACAGGCTGTGCTGCCTCAGGAGTGCTGGGTACCAAGAGCCATGGTACTCCATGGCCCCCCACTTTAGATAACACACAGACCTTAACTCGGGAGTGGGGGCTGAGGCAGTGCCTGCTTCTGGCAGCCTTGAGCTCCTTTCCTAAAGTGCACACAAAATGTTCCCTTAAATGCATGAAACTCGCCTGAGCCTGCTCAGGCTGGGATCCTGCACGAACCAGCCTGTCAGTTCGGCAGAGGTATGTTCTGCCGACATCATTTCACGTGAGCCACCCAAAAGCTGTCCATCGATAGTCACCACTATCACTTGCCATTGCCTATTTGGGGATTTCAGTGAAATGGGAGATATTGTTTTGTGTGTGAATACTACCCCTCCCTGAGCTATCTTCTCCCATGTGCAATATGTTTCTTCCCTTACAGATTAAATTTCATCCACTAATTGACAAGTACACATCTTACTTGGAGTTCTGCCCATTTTTGACACTGAGCATGTGGCTCTTTCTGAACAAGGTGTAGCTGTGATTTACACCAGTCTGCAATTTTTGCTTGTCTCCTAAATGTAGTTTTCATAAAAGTGTTGTTGTCAGCTCTCATGATTGTTTGGTGAACTGATGTTCTGTGGTAGAAAATCTGTAAAGTTCCAGTTATGCAAGTAAGAATTTTGGCTTTCATCTAAAAGGAAAATGTCTGGTTCTGGTCCTCTTATTTGGAGCAGAAACTTACATTATGTGTTGTAGCAGATCTGAGCCAAAAGGAAAGGAAACATAAATGTGTTATTATGACTGTCACTGGTATTGTTTTATTTTACCTCTCTTGACACTTGTGTCCCTGATTCTTTATAGGCTGGCAATACTTAATATAAGACACAGATAAAAAGACTTGTGGAGCTTACACAACCACCTGTTTCTCTGCTTGGAACTCTCCACTATATTTTAAGGTGAGACAAACAAGCATTATTACCTACTGCTTACGCTATTTACACTTACAGAGTCGTGGTGGTTCTCTCTGCAAAACCAAGGTGTGTATTTATTCTTGTGTTGCTTTAAGGGACTGTAGTTTGGGCAGCTAAGTATATGTTTTTGTCTGGATTATTTCTGTAAAAATAAGACATTTATTATTTTTACAGGCTTGCATCTCAGTAGAAGGCTGTGTTGTACTATGAGAGAGATGCCATTTTCTCTAGATGTTTATAGCATGCCATAGCTTTTCACAGTTTGCCATGGTAGAGATCTTCAGGAGTTTTTCAGTCTCTTTTTTTTCTCAGACATATTCATATAGAATCTACTAAGAGGAAGAGATGATTGTTTATAGAAAGTTTACTTTGTCTTATCTTATTTTCCATCAAAAACCCTCTTAACTGTTTCCATACCAATTAAGCAAATTTTCCTTTACTAAGTTTAACTGTGAGAACATTCATCTGTCTCTTATCAGTTTTGACTCCTGACCTTGTCATGGTCAGGCTAACACTTCCCACCTACACACACACTCATACAAGTACCCTTCACCTATCAGAAGATATTTGCCACATGGTTTGAGAGGAGAGGTCCTCCTTTCTCAAGGACTGCATTGCCAGCATCATAGTTTGGGGAACCTGTCCATTGTAACTCTCTGTAGTTATATTCCTGTTTCCCACACCCTTATGTCCCCTTGTTTGGCTGGTTGCAAAATCCACCTCATCAAGGGCTCCAGGTTCTGTGGAAGAACCAGAGGAAGTAGGTTTGCTCCATTGCAACCATGGCAACACTTTTCAAAGATGCAGCCTACAGTCCTTGTGAGTCTTCCAGTTTTCCATGGCAGCCTCATTTCTCAGAGGCTACATCTACTCCAGGAAAAAGTATGTTGCAAAACATGTAAGTCGATATTCAGTAAAATACCTCCTTAGCATGTAGAAAACCATCTGAGCTCTAAACAAGAGTGGAGGACTTCATAAAGTGCTGTGAACGTAATATAAGAATTGAACAAAAGGGAGAGAGGTAATTTTAACTTCTCTTTCAGATAGGCCCTGTGCCATTAAATCAGCCAAATTTTTATAAATCCAAAATCTCAGTTGTGTTCTCACTTGTTAAAGCAGAACCAAAAAAAAGCACTCTGGTCTTCAGGTTGTCCATTTCCCGAAGATTCCTATGAGGCCTCACACTTGGATATACCTGTGGACCTAGAGAGTTTAAAGACAAACATTTTGGTTTGCTGTCCTGCTGTACCAAGCCAAATTCTCAAATGTCATGAATTTTTGTAATGTTCAGGAGTGTCCTGAAAGTTGTCTTTGTATGTTTTGATAGGGCTTATGTTATGCATTCACACGTGAAGTATCAAGAGTTTGAAACAATGCACTCGGAAGAGGGGGAGTAAAAACTTTGTGAGCCAAAACTTATTTTGTGGGAGACAGTGAGATAGAAGGAAATTTTTTTTATGGAACTTTATAGCCTGTGGTACTAAAATCAATTGAAGAGCTTCCACTGCCTGCAGTGGCAGTGGATGTGGGCACTGATATTTATAGTCAGCCTGTACACTGAAATACACTAGGTTCAACAGCAGTGTGTTTTTTACAATGCCTGTGTAGATACACATTTCCCAAATATTAGGTCTCCACCCATGTTTCTATTCTGAGTTTCGAGTTGAGCACTAGACACCCTCTCTTTCCTCTAATATCTATCACGCCTGGCTTCTGTAGCAGCACCATGCCACAGGTTTGTTCCACAGGTATTACTGAAGTTTATCTGTCTATAACCAAATTGTTTCCACTGCAGTATTTCTTAACGGAAAAGCTTCTATCACTATTGGTAAAAAGTTATTTGACACAGCCTAAATTTTGAGCTAAACATAACAGGAACCCATTAAACATACTTCATATCACTTGCTTGCAGCCCTTCAACAGGATAGATTTCTTTTTTTCTCACTCACAACTTGCAGATCACCAGTTTGTTCAAGTGCAGGACATGTCTTTCCAACTTGAGAAACCAATGCCACTGCTGCCAGAGTAACTGGGAGGACAGTTGTTCCATGTCCTTATTCTGAGTGTATGTGGGGCATCCCACTGTACTGAGGGCAGTTCTGTTCTTTTAAATTATAAAGGAGCTAAATTCTCTTCCAGTGTCCAGAGTGAACTCATTCGTCAATTGGATGCATTTCATTATCCTCGTCAGCTCATTTGCTTTTCCTGGTGGAGAAAAAGGCTGAATCTTGTTTTACTTTATGGAAGTCAGGATTCTTTCTAATTAATGAAGTTTCTGTTTAGCCAGCACTATGAAAGGTGTTCTTTCCACTGTACATGTGTGTACTGAAGAACACATCTCCTCCTCTGGTAATTTTTTTCAGTAGTACCTTTTTGTCTGAAATGAAAGGGATCCACTCCTAAGTCCTGGACTGAGAGCTGTGCTCCTAAAGGAGAAATTACTCTTTTAAGAGATTCCCAAGAGCTGTAGCCAACCACAGCATAGTGTAGATGTTACACTTTTTGTACATTGCATCTTTGCCAATATTTGAATACAAGCCATAATTCAGTGGGAGCATAAATAACTTCCAAAGAGATGGATGCTGTGGTATCAGGCCAAATGGTAAGCCTTGTCAGTGCCTACATTCTCACTTTATCGATCACACAGCATAATATGATGCTCCTTATTTAAATCCTTCATGCAGATGTCGTATCGGGTTAATTGACAAGCAACTGGATTTGATAATAGGTGTAATGCTGTAGCAGCCATTGATTTTTGGGTAGTGTGGATGTGCAGGTAGTGATCATGGGGTTATGATTCTCAGAGGTGGGACATGAATAAGTCTGTGGGTCACAATGTAAATTTAAGCTGCTGAGGGGTGAGCATCAACTTACATGCCAGTTTAGATTGATATAATAATCCTTTATAGGGACAGAGCATGATTGGCTGTAAGAGTTGTCCTTGTACCTGAATTGTTTCAGAGCAGCAGAGCTTTATGCTGAGCTTAAACAGCATGCTGTTAAGAATCAGTACCGATGTAAACACAGAGAATGATGTCTTTATTTTGGCCGTTATGTCATTGAGTATTTCACAGTTGTTGAAATCATTTCATTTTCAACCAGGCTGCTTCATCAGTCTATCAGCAAAGACTAAGCAAAGTGCAGCACTGAAAATGAAATTAAACTCCTAGCTCTCCAGATACATAAGTGATAGCACTTTTGTTGAGCTGGAGTTCTGTAAGAATGCTTACTAATTCCAGCTAATATAATACAAAGTAATTTGCTGCTTCACTTTTTTTGTGTTAAGTTCATCATAGTTATATTGTTAAGTTTTTACATGAACTTATGCTACTCTAGGTCATAGAGAGCAAAGAGGTAAATAAGAACGAGCAAGGAAAGGGTAAATAAGGAGAAGAGGAAAACAGGACACAGAGAAGGTCTATAAGGAGATGAGAATTAGGAAGTAAAAATAGGCAACATCAGAAGAACAAAAGATGAAGGAAGAAAAACAGTGTATCACAGGAGCTGCAAAAAAAAAAAGAGAGATGTTAAAGTGTAAAAGAAAATAGAGGAAATTAATCTAGGAGTTGGAAAAAAAGTAAGAAACATCTTTAATTTCTTGCAGAAATATTTAAACTCATTGGTAGTAATCCTGCTTGCGGTAGTTCACTGTGTTTGGCTCAAACCTTAGAAACACACTTCTATAGGAGTTTCCCAATTTCTTTTTGGCACCTGGCTTGCTTATGTATAGGACTAGGCCTCCAGAGGTCTGAGGAGAATGGGTTTCTAATAAAGCTCCTCCATACCAGAGTTCAAAAGCTCTCCCACAATGTAATACACAATGAAAACTGACACCACCAAATGGCTTTAGTTTCCTTCTTTCTTCCTCTGGATGTTACGCACTTTTTTTGGCATCTGCATATCTGACTTTAGTCTTTCTGCTGAATATTGAGCATGTGGTATGGAAAAGTAAGCTATAACCAAATATATATGTTTATATATCAAAAGCTACAGTAATACAGGTTTTTGTAAGGCTTTTTTCCTAATTCTGTGAGAATAAGCAAATGTGAGGCACTTCCTCTATTATGTACATTTATATGGGCTGTGTGGTCAGAGGTGCTTAGCAGTGAATTTGGCTCAGGGCAAGGGAACAACAGCAGTAATTTAAGGGGAGATTTACTCCTGTTAACACTTTTCAGAATTGGCAATAAAATCAGCTCAGTACTCTTAAGATAGGGAGGGCTGGATTTTAAACAAAATATGGAAAGTATATCATCAACCTGAAAAGTGATCCAGTGAAAAACTGTTTATTATTAATACCTAAAAAAATACATATGTATTTCCAACAAATGAATGATAATGAGAGGGCTGCTCCCTTTTCCTAGAAATGATTACATTTTCTTTGCCCTTCTGGTTTGGCTGCTTTTAGGCTATTGCTTATGTAAAACAGAACGCCTCCTAAGCCATCGTTTACTAAACAATCTCTGGCTTCTGATCTCACGCTACACAAGAAGGTAAATTGTATTCTGTGTGAGAAGCTTTAAACGTGAGCGTAATGGAAAGGGGATATTCAGTGAAACAAAGACACACCTCCAGAAACAACAAAGACAGTAAGTTTGAGCTACTTAAATTTGAATTTTCATAGTTGAAAAGTAGAACTCAAACATGGAAAAAAGACATCAACTTTCATTAGCCCCACAGGTATTTATTTTACCAATTTGTATTTTGCTTTTCTCTTCTCTTAGCAAACCTGTGTGGCAGTTTGTTGAACAGAGAAGGACAACTCTGCTCTGAAAAGATGGAATGCTTTTCTGAGAGATCAGCTTCCAAAGGTGACAATCTTGGGTCACAGCAGGGATGCTGACTGCTCAGTCCAGAATGCTTTTAAACAAGAGGGGATTCTCATAGCTATGAGCCATCAGTGATGAAGTAATGACCACATCCAGTTGTGCTATCAGTAAGATAGGTTGCTCAGCTGCAGGCCATACCTCTGACATGCAAGCACACAGGCTGCATGGCATAGGCCTTAAGGGATATCCAGAATTTCAGGCACACTGGTAAATTTGTGCTTCATGGCAAGTGTGAGAATCTCGTCTTCAGTCTGCAGACCAACTCCATGCAAAAAGCATCTGTTTATTAGATGGTGGTGTCCATCCACTGATGTGTCATAAAGTAGGCAAATGTCAAAGTGTTTGTGTACTGTGTGTGGACAGAGAGTCTTCTGTGATAGCCATCAGCTGAGAGGGAGAAACCAGCTCAGTCCCAGGTTCCACAAAGGTGTAAGAGCTATTCTTGCTTCTATAGGCACAGGTAATTAATCTTGTCTGTCATGTTAGAGCTGTTGAGAATAGCTACAGGCAAAGTGTTGCAATACAGGAATCACTCCAAGGAGTTGTTAATGCAGTGGAGTTTGACCCACACTGAGTCAGTAGAGTAAGAAGTGCAAGCCGAATGAGAGAAAATCTGTGGACAGTAGCATATGGACATAGTGTTGAACAGTTGAACACTATTACTTGAATTATGGTTAATTATTCTCTGTGATCTGCATGTCCCTAAGAATAAGTGGAGGTAGAGATAAAATGAAGGCATAAATAGGGCATTTCACTTTATATCCTGTGCTTTGGAGGAGCTGGCAAAGATCCCAGCTCATTCCAGCCTAATACATACAGGGTCATCACCAAAACCATGTACCAAGATGACTCTGAGGCTGCCCACCTGGCATTTGCCTGGCAGCCGTATAGGTTGTCGTACTGTGTGTCAAGGCAGAGAAATACCTCTTTCAAGAAGGAATGTCTTTTCTTATATTAGTCATTGGGATGTGCCAGAAACATAGCTTACTCAGAAGAACTGGGCAGGAGCAAAGGGAAAATCAGTAACTGTTCTCAGAAATTATGACGTAATTGCCTTTTCTCCCTGGAATCAGGCACAGAAGTCCCTGGCAGAGAGCAATACCTGAGAAAGCTTTACAGTGAAAAAGCATTCATATTCCTGAAAACAAAACAGCTAAAAAAAAAGGATCAGCAAAAGATGCTTCTTCTAAGGAACTCTTTGTGCAAATTTGTTTCACAATTAGACAGTCAGAAGGCATCTAACATGCTTACCCAGAACCTGTCTAAGAGAAGGACTGAGGGCAGCCTATTCTGTTTGTGGCAGAGGAGGGAATTTGAGCTCTCTCATGGGTAATTTACAAACATCCAGAAGAGATCCCTACTTGTACTCTGGGGGCTAAAGGCCCGGTTAGTTACGGAATAAACGCCATCAGTATTTCGCATGCATACATACTGTGCTGTGTCACACACAGTGTGTTCTTCTTACAGAGCTATGCCTGGCACCTGCATTGTTTTCCTCATTCATCATACACCGGGCGTGCATTAGTGACAGCACCGTAGGAAATTGTATTCTTCATACTGAAATGCATATATCTACCTGTCAGAAACCCACATGTTGTCCCAATAAGGGCCAAGGCTTAACTGCTTCTTAGTAGTCTGGTGCAGAAGCGCACATTACACAACTACCCTCTGTGTTCAAACGAGCCAGGACTTCGGATAGAGGCTGTTGCAAACCAGGATGGCAGCTGTCTGTGGATATAATCGCCACTGAAGACATACTGCCAGGGCTTCTGTGTCCTGGTTGCACAGCTAGGGGCAGAGCACTCAAATATTTCTAAAGCTAGATATGCAAATGCCTCTGGAATGAAGCCTTTTACAGTTCTGCTCTCATTAACCTGATTTGCATATGTAAATGACCTCTTGCCACATGATAATGAGGTCTGCTCATGCAGAGATGTTCAGCATATAAGCAGAGGGTTTTCAGTGACAATCGGAGCATTTTGGCTAAAGCAATTGGTACAGAGATGGGACCAAGAAAGAGGTATATGCAGAATCCAGGGATAGATAACAGGGCAAGGAAGAAGAAGGAAGCTAAAAAAAAAATCAAGTATTGTAAATGCCTCTTCCAAATGCCAAGGGCATCTCCAGTTCTAATGCCTTACTGGAGCAATTTCATAGAGGAGCCTGTGACATGAGAGCAGCTGGAGAACACTGACAATTGGGAAGTGACCTGTGGCATGGAGCTACTCGGAAAATAGTGCATGTTTGGCTCTCCTAGATGAGCGAGTGCATGGTCTAGCATTCAATGGCTAGTTTAAAGCAGCCTCTTCCAGTTACTCCCGTGAGAACCATCACAGAGAACAGAGCTGGACATGTGGTGGTGGGTCAATCCTTCTTCAAGGGCAGCCTCCACTTTAACCATTTCTCTGTGCATACCTCTTTGCCACTGTCACACTCATCCTGAGGTGACATTTCTCACAACAATATGCTGCTTAGCTTCTCATCAGGAATATTTTATACCTATGCCTTGTTCAGTGTGTGTGGAGGCATGACAAAATCCCTCCTAGGTTACCCTCCTTGGATACCGTGACACTTTTAGAGAAGAAATGACTGTTCATCTCCTGAGATATCTGTCTTCCTACTTGCTGTATTTAACTCTTGGTTCCTGGTTCTGCCATAGAACACTCAGCTGCTGAGAATTTGCTGACTCAGAGCTCTGCAAAACCTGACTAATCAAGCACTATCCTTATCCAGCTCAGAAAAAAAGGAGTGATCAGTTGCACTCAAGACTCATACAAGGTAGGAAGGAATACATTCATCCTTTCAAAGGATGAAATGGCGCTCTGGAGCCAGGTCTTTTCAAGGCCAACTGGGAGCCAGTGAGGCTGGCAGACAATATCTGCTATTGCCAGTGACAAAAAAAAATAAAAAAATTTAAAAAATTAAAAAAAAATAAATAAAAAAAAAAAATTGCAGTGGGCTAACTCAGAATTTGCCTGTGAAAAAACTTTCCTTTGTCCAGTCAATTGACTGTCAGTTTGTATTGGTACTTGGGAAGTCGGGTGTGGTTGGTCTCTTTCTGTCACTGGAAAAATAATAGTAGCCAGGACCAAATATCCATAACCAGCTCTATTCATAGCTGGTAAGCAACCAAACTGAGGTTTAATGAAATAGGGTAGCAGCACATGTCACAGTCAATTAAAAAGAAGTTGTGTACCTATCTTCTTAACAAGCCAGACTTAGCCAAACTAAGTTAAAGTAACAGTGAAGGCAAAGCAACTTGGATGTTGGATTTATATAGGAAGTTGAATTCAAGTTTATTGAGGAAATTAGTTAATCTTATTACTACTTTTGCTTTGCTCCTACTCACACCAAAGGAGAGATCATGCATATGGGAGAAAGAGAAACTAGACACACTTGTATTTCATTACCTGTCCACTGCTGACAGAAATATATGCAGTATGACTACAAGTTATGGTTAACTTCAAAGCACTAAAAACTGATTGTCAAACATGCTCCATCCTTTTTGCACATCAGTAGGCAGTTCCTGGCGCAGCCACTGGCCCAAACCTAATTCATGTGTGCTCCACCCTTTACAATGTGGTCATTACATGGAGAAACTGCAGTGTACTCCCTCCCCATCATGTCCACCATGAAGAGATTAAATCAAGAGATTCAGTCTTACCGTAGTCACACAGTCAGTATTGTATTTCACAGCCAACAATATCATCCAGACTCATGACCTTCCCTTTCTTAAAAGCCTTCAGGTCTGGGCCCCAGTTTACTAAGGTTATATTCCAAAGCCTTCTCAACACTGAATGCTCAGCTTTTAACAAAAACAACAGTATTGCATATCTGTGCTAATATTAATTTGTTTGGTGGTTGTAAGAAAAGAGTAATGTGCAGAACCACCTACAAATGAGTAGTGTCTAAAGAGCTTAGTCTGGGCCTGGTGGCTTATTCATATAAATAAATCAGAAGGATCTGGCAGAGCTTGCAGGGTCTTTTGAGTGTTTCTGTATAGCCTGTCTGAGCAGCAAGCCCTTAACCACACACTCAAACAGCCTCTGGGAGCACTCAGTCTATTTGGGCAACTAACAACCTGTCCTAAAACTGAACCTTCAAGCATTTGCCATTTAGAAAAGGCTGTCAGCCCACTAAGCAAAAAGCTCATGGAATTCTCTAACTTATTTGGTGCCATCTTTAAAACATTTTTGTTTAACTTGATTTTTATCTTTTTTAGCAGGCAGGCATTTTTTCCTTGTTTTTAGAGGCTCTAATCAGACAAGAATTTTATGAGGCTATTCCAGGAGAAGATAATTAATTCCAGACCTTTCTCTTCCCCCTCTTTTGTTCAACTTAGGTATACCATCTACATACCTGTCTATAACAACAGAGGCAAAAATCCTATGAGACTTCCAAGAAGCTTGGTTCATCTTTCATTAGATCACAGCAGAACTGAACCATATCCTCTCATTGCTAGACAGTTTTTGAACTAGGCTTTTCCCAGTCTCACTGGGGTATGTATGTGAGCTGGAAAGGTTCACAATGCATTAAGATTTCATGAGGGCCTAATTCTGTTCTCTGTTGCACTGCCCTGAATCTTCAGTGCGTAGCACTTCTGCTTCTGCGCCACATAACTGGGAATACAGTAAGGCTCTGAGTAGCCATCCTCCACTGAATGGACCATCTGAAAACCAGTGCTCTAGCCATGCTATTTGTGATTTTTATCTTGAACAAACATAAGTTTAGTGTCGTTACTTCATTCCTGTTGGATAAGTGTCTGAGGAACATTAAAGATGTTTTGGCTGACAGAGAAAACTTTTCTTTCAAATGTGTTCTTTTCTTTGTTTTAGAGAGAAAAAACCAACCAAAAAACCCAAAACAAAAACAAACAAAAAACCAGAACCGAAAAAGCAACAAAAAATTCAAACAAACAAACAAACATGACAAAGGCATTTTGAGAGATCTTATTTTGTATTAAATGGTCAATGGCCTTTCATTATTTTGTCATGGATTGGTTGCATCTGGTGCTTCTGTATGAAGTCATACAAGAAGGCACAGAATTCTTCCCTTTTTGGACTGCCATAGTTGCCATAATTGCAGACTCTGTGCGTTTGTGAAGAAGCAGCAGCTCAGAACAGAACTTGGACACCTTGTAGACCTGGGACCAACAGAGACTTTGACTCAACATACCATTATTAGAAGTGTAGACAAGACAAATTAATTGTGTCATAGGAACAGTTCCCAGCTCCCACAAAGAGCTATGGGCACCTTGGTTTCTCCTGTTCCTGTCTGTAGCATACAATTTAGTCACATTAAAAAAAAAGTGCTGTGGTTTTAAGTAGTAGCTGATGAGAAACTGAGTAGATGGAGGAATTCTTAATTAAGTAATTAGACAAATAAGAGGGGAAAGGATAATATGATACAAAGTGATGAATAGAATAGAATAGAAAAAGTAGGTCAGGAATTTCTGTTCTCCCTATATCGTGATGCAAGAAAAAATGACATGCAAAGAAGTTCAAAGGTGAGAAATTCAAAGTCAAGGAGGGAATGGTGTCATGTAACCAGTAATTATCTAGGGGAAGCCTTTTGCTTCTGGAAGTCCCTGATGCCAAGAATTTATCAGGTTTAGCACTGAGACTAAACTATCCAGAAATGCCATAGAGATAATAACAGCTTTACAAAGTAAATTAAACCTCCCTTCTTGTTTTAATCCAGTCCTAAACAGAAAGTCCTTCAGCTATGACACCTGCCTTTGAGCTATCTGGTAATGGCCACCATTTAAGATATGTTGGTGGAACAGTGAGATCTGAGTCGCCTGGTGATTCTTGTAGTCTTATGTCCATATAAAAGTCAACTTTATAATTGGTGCAGAGTGCAGGAGAAAATCCCATCCCAGGGACATTTACAGCCTTGTCTTGCCTCTAAGAGCTAAAGCCCACTAAAAATGAATGTAGAAATGAATGTAGTTTCTCTACAGCCCTAGGAGATACCTAGCTTGAGGAGGATTTGTTCCCTGCAACAAGTAACAGCATTCTCAATGAGATTTTCAGAGGCATCCATGTTACTTGTCTTGGAAAATGGGCCATCCTTCTGCTGATCTCTGAGTCCCTGGGATGCTTCTCATGCCACCAGGAGCTCAAAGATCTGACGCCTCATTATTGCCACTTTCCATCAGAACAGATTTGCTGCAAATGCACACTTTTTCTGCACCTTACATATTATTCCAGACATTCAAAATCAACTCTCTCAAGCTGACCCAACTCTGTTATGGTGCCTTTAAAACTGGTGTAAATCATAAATTTGTTGAGGACAAGCTGCTTTATATTTTCAATAAACTTTTGATTAATTTTTTTAAGTGTACTTTAGAGTTTTACACACTTTCATCAAAACCAAATGATTTGATTATTTTCTGTGTTCATCTACACCACTGCTTTGCCTGCATGTTTACAGCAGCTATTAAAACAGATGAAAATCATCATGTGCTTCAGATGGATCAGGGTAATCACATCCACCAACGCTGTGCATTAATTTTTAGCCTATTCCAGCAAGAGATGCAAGAAAGAAATCATCAAGAAAGAAAACTATTGGATACAGTTGTATTACCTGGAGCAAAGTGAGTCTCTTGGAGCCTGGTGGCATTCTGTGTGACCGAGGTGATGACTTCTTGTCATATTTGAATGAAATCTACCTGATGAAAATGAAGCATCAATATCAGTTCAACAGGCACTTAAATCCAGAAAATATTTCTACGTTTCTAAATAAATATATTTTCTTTTGTCCTGGAGACAATATTCCAGACTCTGGCTCTGGGATTGGACATGGTATGCTGAAACACAGTAATACAGTAAATGCATTCTGTATTAATTTAAAAACATATAGATCTAGCTTAGTAAAAGATAAAATCAGTTTGAAGGAACACAGGAAAAACCACATCTCAGCAAAATGTTTAAGTGTAAAAGGTTTATGCCAGACAGGGAAACAAAACAAGAACTGAAGGACTGCAGCAGTTTAAAGAGACACTGTTGCAAGAAAAGCAAGTTTTGGAGGTGTTCAACCTGATATAGGCATCCACAGGCTTGTCCAAATATGTTCATTTAGCCTGAAAGGTGTCGGGCCCTGGTCTTACAATGAAACAAATGTGTGCACTGATTGATTTCTTCAGACTTCAGCAGCCAATTATCTTCATGAAATTTCTTCCTCCTGTGAAGCAAAAATGGTAACTTTGGTTACTGTCTTCTGCAATATCACAGATTTTCACAGGAAAGAGCCACACCTTACAAATAACAGCTGGAAAGCTATCCTGGCTAAGCACAATAGTGTTAGTGTGAATCCCTCCTGGAAGATGCTAAATCCATGAGGCCCTTTTTTATCATGGAACCATTATAGAGACAAGGTTTTAAACCACTGCATATACCAAATAGTTCTGATTGTCACAGGAACTTTTTTACAGACTCTTTGACCACACATTCAGTTTGTCTAAGATAGTTTCCAGCAATTAATTTAATTTGCAAAGTTAAATATCATCAGTGTAAAGTAATATCCTGGGCAAAATCCAGCCTGCTCAAAAAAAAAAAAGAAAGGAAAAAAAAAAAAGGTGGCAAATAGAGTGCCATGACCATCTTCTGTAGCTTTAAGGTGAATTTCTGCCTTTCTGTATTCTCCTGAGTATTTATTTGGTGATAACAACTCTGTAAAGTATTTGTAATCTCTTTGCTTTGGGCATTGCTGATGTTATGCACATAGACAACCATCTGTACTTCTATTTCCCAGAAGGCTGAAAAAATGATAGTTTCAGTTGTGAGCTGTGTTACTGGTGAACAGAAGACTTCTCCAGCATTTCCATTTATGACTTCTAGGATTAATTCAAGCTTCCAGTACACCTTGAGACTATGTCCATCCCCAGAAATTACTTCAGATATTCAAAATATAGTTTCACAAAACAGTTGCTTATCTATCTTTTTTTCAAGGACTAGGAAGCAATCAGAATGGTTAAGTGATATGCAAAAGGCACTCTAACCCTCACATTGTAGGACTTCAAAGTTATCTTTGAAAGAGGATGCTTGGCAATGAGGAAAATGTATATGCATCTAAAAAAAACTTGTTAACAGTAAATTGAAAGATTTCACTAAAACATCCTTTTACAGTAGCTTTCCTATGGCTGTACAAAAATGCAGACACCCATGCACATACAGAGGAAGGAGAAATAACAGTGCAATTTGGGGAGTTCAATTACTCATTCCTGTACATTGAATTCACTATTTTATCATAAAGTAATACGGTTTTTCAGAATTTCATTCCTCACCGGTGTTTCAACGTCTTCAAATGAGATTAATCTGTAGGAATGTATTTCTAGTTTCTCAGCATGTTTCAGGTAGACTTTTGGAGTGAAGTAAAAAGGTGAAAATACATTTTCTGTTGTACGCATATAAGTGCAAAATCAGCTTTTCTCTCAAGCACTACAAATAATCATGAACAGCTCAAAATCTCGTCAATGGGCATGGGTTGTCCATTTCAAGAAAAGCTGAAATGAAGGAGGAAAAAATGACTGGGGGGAAAATGGTTTATGTTATTTTGGTTTATATTTTATTGCTAGAAACTGCTGTCTCTTTACATTTTCTTCTCCTGAAAAAGAGGTTGCGCTCAGTGACTAAATCTGTCCTCTCAAGGGAGCATGCATTACTACTGCAGCAGCAGAGGTGGAGGCAGCCCAAGCACAGAGTTAGTCTCAGAGACTAATCAGACCTTTTCTTAATATCAAGAACTCAATTCCAACTTGTTGTTTTATTGCTGCCTTATAACAAGGAAAAGGAAAAATAAATGAAGTTACAAGAACTGAATGATAAATTAAGCATATAAAGTCAAGACAGAGAGAATTAATTACTTATTTAAAGATTTGCTCAGGTCTAAGCAGCAGCATTTATGCTAACTTCTTATGCTGTTTTAACCTTCTTTGCTCTGATTCCAGGCCCATAGCTTTGGAGTTTCCATAGTATTTTTCTTTTCATTAGGATGTGGTGATAACAGCCATTCTTTCCTAGCACAGAAACTTCCCCTGGTCTTAGTTCTTTAGTTTTTCTCACCTTTCCTGCCACTGTAGAAGCTTGGCAGGGCAGTGGGTAGGTGATTTATAGACAGCTTTGGATTCTTGTATATTTCCTTTATTAAATGGAGCAAGATATTTAATTAGTTCATCATAACTGGCTTTGGATGCAGCCTTCATCATTAAAGTTTGTCAGCTGTCCACATCTGGAGGAATACTCTAATGGTATTGCTTCCCATGTCTGCCAGCCCATGTCCTATTATTCAGGGGCCTTATGTGTCTGTGCTACTTCCTCCCCTCTGCTTCTGTGAAGCTAGAATGTGAACACATTCAGGTTGTCACTTGAATTTCCCCTCAAAGGGGTATTTCCCAGTTGAGAAGGGGCCAAGAAGCACAATACAGCCAGAAATATTTTATCTCCATGGAGCTGAAGTGCACAGAAGAAGAAGGAACTCTGAAAATTGCAGAGTCTGAGGCAGTGCCCCAAAACAGAAAAGAAAATGTTAAGGTGCATTGCAGACACAGACTCTCCTGGAAAGAGGCATGAAGCCAAATATAAGGGATTGGTAAGTGAATACAACCTACCTCCCAGTCCATAAGCATTTCATTTAACTACAAAACCTTTGGCACCCAAGCAGAGTATGAGTTGATACAAATAAAAGCCAAGCCTTTGTCCAGCAATGATCAGATATTTTCATTAGCGTAGAATCATCTGTGCTCAGTGACACATAGTACACATGCATGAACGTAGCCCTAGATCTGGAAATCTAGTCAAGTCTCAGGCTTCTGGTTCAGGCATTTATGTGAGTGATTTTGACTGAGAAGTCTTACAGTCTTTTTGTTTTGGTTTGGTTTGGTTTATTTGTTTTGTTTTGATTTGTTTTGTTTTGTTTCTCTGTTGGGTTTTTTGGTGGTGCTGGAGGGATTAGAAATATCTTCCAATTCACTGTTCTTGTTGTGGTTTAGTAGTCAAACTTCCATTATTAGGTAGAACATTTAATTGGAAGAGTGGTTGAAGCAACAAGACAATATCCGGATTTAAAAAATCCCTCAAGGACAGTGGGTAGAATGGGTGGTCAGGCCTAACAAACACTGACAGCCAGGCCTCCATAAACTGTCTCTTTTACCATCTATATTCATCAGTCTCATAAAATGAGTCTACATAGCTGTGATGATAGCTGGGCAGCCCATTTCACAAGTATAGAAGTCACAGCTATTTAACAAGTGGCATTTTCTAAGAGTCAGAATGGAGCTTGCATGGGTAAAGTGCAATCTATGTCACACATTCCTGCTAATGACCTAACGGCCTATGCTCTCACAGCAGAAGAAGGGAAAATTAATCTTCACCACAATTGTTCCATTTCTCAAACTTCTTTTTAGCAAAGATATAAATTGTGCCAAATATCTATCAGTTTTATGATGACAAGACCATCAAACTTGTTTCATTAAACACCCTCCCCCCGCTTACAACTGTCTAAACAAGATTTTTCCATTTAGTACCCTATCAATCCAGAGTTATGATTATTCAGTAACTGAGGGGATCTCTTGTATTTAAATATTAATGTTTGTGTAGTTATTAAAGTATTTGATGATTTGTCCAGGGGCACTGTAAAATTAAATATAGCATGTCATTTATGGTAATACAGAGGAGAATAATAAAAAATCGTTTTCATTCTGGTTTTGTGTCTGGCTGTGCATGTTACTTTTACTGCTTATTTGATAGTTGGGGGTATTGTGTGTTGTTAAACCCTTTTAAATGTAGGACTTCAAAGCATATTGTTAGGAACATATAAAAGATTATCTCCCAAGTTATGACTTTGTGTTGCTGTGTATGAACTGTTGTCTGACAGTTATACTGCTAAAGGGGAAGGGAGTTTTCCAATAAACACTTATCATGTGTAGCAGTACAGTAAGCCCATAAATATTTTGGGAAGCTCACTTTTGTCCATGTGGTATTTGCTTTCAGAAATCACCTCAGCCTACTGGAGCAGAGATGTGTATATGTAATTAGACTTCTCAAGTTATGTATATTTAAAGAACATTATTTAGGCACTCCACTCTGACATCCTCATGCTATAAAGAACAAAAGAGAGAGAAAGCAGGAAGGAGAGAGGCAGAGCATCTTATTTGAGGCAAACACTTGACTGGCATTTTTATGTGTAGGTGTGTAGCTTCTTCAGGGATAGGTTTTTTGAGGTGGGATAATGGGAAAAAAAAAGTACCTATGCTTGACCCATTCTACTAGGAAACCATTCTGTCCATTTAAAAACAATAGTAGATAAAAATGACTTTTATAAGGTCACTCAGAGCCAGAGCCAGGAATAGAAAGCAGGTCATATGAATCTAAGTCAGAGCACTTGCTATGAGACCAGACTGGTATTTCCTGCTGAAAAAAAATTAAATGAGTTAAAATCTTGAATGACTGCTTTAACTGCACAAGAGAGGGGCTATGATTGAGGCCTGCTTCAGCTTTTTCATAGAGGTCATTGTAAAATGATTCTGTAGCTAATGATGGACAGTTGCTACAGGATGTATCTTCTTGGTACAAAGGTGTAGCAATCTGTCATATTTTTTAAAATATGTCTGGCAAACTGAATGAATACAGAAAACAGAAACTGAAACAACAGAATCAGTTGGTATATTTAAGTTTTATTTATTATGTTCATTCTAAGCCTGTTTTTACAGCTGATCATAACCTTCTGAGAGTGTGTATGTATGTATGTATATATGTATATATATATATATGTATGTATGTGTGCAATGTAGCTAAATTCTGTAAAACAGCTTTGTTTATAAATTACAACCATGTCAAAGTCAGGAACTTCACTTAGTGTTCTCAATGAACCAATAATTCACCTGTCTTAATACTCAATATAGAGAAGTGCTCTCTGCTTCATGTTGACTGCGATGACAAGATACGGTGTGCGTTTTTTTTTTCACTGGCTTAGCTTGAAATGCTTCATGGGAGGTTTGGGATCCTCATTATGTAACAGCAATTTAGAAATTTTTAATTAAGGACGTATATGCATGTGAGGCATCCGGATTATGGTTCCAATCCAAAGCCCATTGCAGGCAATGCAAAGACTCACATCAAGCACATTAATTGCTCGATCAAAACCCAAGGGCTTATACTGGAAATAATACACAAATTAGGGTTAGTTCCTTTTTCAAAGGATAGATTAATCTGCACAGACTTCAATGCTACCACAACAAGGCTGTTTCCTGTTTAAAATGGGTTTGTATATGTTTACATTACACCTTGGTATGCCGTGAGGATATGTGCAACTACCATGCCAGGCTGTCTGAACGGGCTGGAATGGCAGTATGGGAAAGGATCTGTAGCCTCAGGAATGATGTGTGGAGAAGGCTTTGCCATGAGCAGTGAAGAATGGAGACCACATCGATGAGAGATGAATGTGGTATGTAAATCTCCACTCCATCCCTGTGTCTCAACTGAGTCTTGAGGCACGTATCAAAGACAGGGAGTGTTTTAGCTGAACACGAAGCAGGAGTGCAAGACACTCATGCACAGGACTAAAATGGGTGCAGAGAACCATCATCCAAGTCATGGAGGCCACACAAAGTAAGGGTCAGACGATTTCCCACAGCCTCCTGTAGAACAGCCAAAAAACAAAGGGCTTTCATTGAAGTTTGAAAAACAGATGCTCTTAACTGCCTTAGAACTGCAACAGCTTCTACCAAACAGCTCTATCAAAACACACCCATCATCTTCTGTCTTGGCACTTCACTCCTGTCACCTCACTTCATTGTCGCTGCATGCCTATACCTCACATTTCACTTCAGACTCAAATTCACTTCAGTATTTATCTTGAGGGCTTACCCCTTCTCATCCTTCATGATTGCATATAATGAATCAGAATCCTTAGCTCTCATCTCGTTTTTACAAAAGGTGAAATGCTTTTCATCCCATTTTCTTATAAAGGCATTTTCCCCGTTTCTTTATATCTGCATGTGAAGGAGACATTACAGAAGTCTGCCTAGTCATTTTGTCATCTTCCTTCATATAATTCTCTTACTATCACTGTTGTGATGACTAAAAAATTATCTGAGAATGATTAAACAGCTGGTGTGCTGTGACCACCACTTCTTATAGTAATTGTAATCCTCCCACTGTAACCTCGAGTTGTCTCTGTCTCTTTGTTATATTAATCTGTTGTCTCTAATATATTCTTGGACTGCAAAATATATCCAAGATGGGAACCAGCCTTTTTCACTCACCCATAAAAATCAGCATAGTGCCTTGCACCCCAGTACCTCCACAAACATCACTGCTGATTTCCCTGACAGTTACCTCAAGCACAAATAATTTATAATATTTTTTTTTAAGAAAATTAATTGGAAGGGAATTATAGACACATGAGTAATATATCTACTCCACTCCACATGCTTTCATGGAAGAAATTGCTTATTTTAGATACATTTATGTCACTGTGTGATACTCCAGAAATATAGGGACACACATCATATATGAGACTTCAGTGTATTGTTAAAATGTTACTGGAAATTGGTGCATCACACACCAATATGTACTTCTAATACTTGGACAATAATTCTGCACCTCACAAGGATGTTGCAAGGATTAGTTAATATGCTAGCATTTATAAAGTGCTTTGAACATTAAAACATTATAAAGTGAACATTATACAGTGCTTTGAACATATCTAAATGTGCATTATTATTATGATTATTAATAATAAAAATAATAAACTGTATTTATTCAAAACTGTCAGAATCACTAAATATGCAAAATCTCTGTTGAGTGTGTGTGCATATTATTATTTTGTAATGTAGCAATGAAGTTCTATGCATGCTAAGGAAGACTGTGTCCTGTTTGATAGGCAAAAATGTTTCCCCTGCAGTATGTGCCCACCTCCTGCTAGTTACATATATCAGAAATGATTGGTAAGTGCCATTCAAACTTTACATCTTTTTCCTTGTCGCCTCTAGAAATGTCACCATAACCAAAGGTTAGCAAAGTACTGTTTCCTTTGTTGTAATTAGAGCTGTACTAATCTCAAGTTGTAACTCAACAGGTACAGAAGAGATCTGTTCTTTCAAGAACTGTTAGGAATGGACAAGCAAAGACTCGTCAATCCACACCCCAATCCTGAGCAGCCTGGGTCTACAAGGTAACTTTCTCCATAGTAATTTCATGTTTAACCATGGGGTTATATCATGGGTAGGTGATACAAAGTTAAACATCACAAGAAAACCAAAGCACAACAATTTATAGCAAAGCATGCCCTATCTCCAAAGGCAGTGGTCCCCTTTTTAGCCCTTTCCCACTTCTGCCTCCTGCACCCTCTGCTACCATGGCCCTGCAGCTCGACTCCCAGGAGCCTAATAGCAGGGCTGAAATGGATGTGTCCCCAAAGGGTAGTGACCCAAATAAGCTTCCCCTCTGACTCTCCATTTGGAAGTTCAGCAAGGTCTGTGTGAAGGATATGCTTTTCCTCATTAGCTGCATTCAAGCTCTAAACCGAGTACACAGTTAGGTGTCCTTGGTACTTCTGAAAAACTGCATTGCATTAGGTCACGGAATGCTACTATGTAGCTGGGTAGCGGTTGGCATAATCAAACCTAAGCTGTCTAGACTCAAGCTCAGTGATCAAAGAAGCTAATGGAAATAAAATATATTGATTAAAATTACATGTTTTGCCCTGGCACCATATTATTGTGACAGGAGCACTGTAGTAATCTCCATTCACAGTGGGGACACACACAGCCATGGAGGAGGTTACAACAGACATATTGGGTAGGAAGAAATGAGTTGATCAAACCAAATGTTGGAGCGAGGACAGATCAAATGATGCCACATGGAAAATTATGGTTTGGAATGAAGAAGTGGTCCATTTAACAGTACATAAAGTCTCTGTAATATGCATAAAATCAGCAGCTAGCAGATGTTTTCTGACACAGTGCATCTGTATGAGGCTGAGACATATTCACTTCCACTGTAGCGGCAATACACAGAGCAGATATAAAGGCAGACCCTCCAGACAGATGAAGGCAGCCCTGCCCTTACTTTATAATAACAGTAAATAATAACTTGCATTAATTAGCAATCAGAAATTTAATCATGGATTCGGATGCAATTGTGGGAGGTATCATACAGAGGTTGAAAGGAAAACCTATCATCCACTGGTAACAGATAAGACAAGGAAAAAATTTCATTCCAACCCTGCATTTGATAAGATCTTGCTGAAAATATCACCTTTGGGTTATAACTCTCATTCATACTTTGTGGCCAAAGGCAACTTCTTTTAAATCTCAGGAAAAATTCTTCAGTGAACTCAAATCTGCAGAAATGCAAATGAAAATAATTTTTCTTCAGTTAAAAATAATATTGTGCATTTTATTTCACAGAAGCGTCTTGAGTTTTGAGAAAGTAGCTGATCTAAGCAGGATGGTTTATTTAAAGAACTGATACAGCAAGGGCATTTCCTTTCCTGAAGTTGCTTGTTAGCTGGGAGACAGTAGAGGAAAATATAGTATGTTTCTGTCTCAGGCTTCTCTGATATCCTAAATAGCCATTCATGCCTGTCCATGGCAAAATATAGGCTACTCACAAGAGGCAGTGCAAATATTCACAATCTGTGCTTTGTTCTTCAGTGGTTTTACCACAAGAAATAATACTTAATGACTGAGAGACTTAAAATATCAGAATGAACGCTTAATTGGTCATGACTACTATAACTGATAAAAATAAGGAAGTTCCCAATACTAGAATTTAAGTCATCTGAACACTCAGGGCCAGCATGATGGAGGTTATCTTAGAGTGCACCGGCACTTGTGACAAATTAATTTATGAAGACTGAAGCCAATTGAACAGAACTGCACTTCACCAAACACAGTTGAGGAGCACCCAGTCTTGAGCACAATGACATCATGTCTTGGACACAGTACAGCCATGTGTTTGAAGCTTCCAAGGGCCATATTCATCAGGCAAAGAGACTTTAAAAGCTTCAGTCATGCAAACTACAGTTCTTATACTATAGACTAGAGATCGTGTATCATCTTAAGCCACTGTGCTTAATGATTTTTAAGATTCTCAGCTGTTTTCAGAGCCTTTTATGGGACAGTTCAGAGAGACTTAGAAATCTCTTCAGCCCACGCTAACATAACTTCTCAAAGCATCTCTCTTAAGCAACTGTCTGCAACAAGAATGAGAGATGTCAGCGCAGGAAGCAAAAAGCTGAATATGGAACTGTCTCCCTTTTGAAAACACTGGAACAGTGATAGATCTTCCTGACACGAGATTACTTTTTGTCCAAGAGACACAACAGCAATACAATCCAATAAATAAATAAATGCAATGCTAACTGCAAGATATAAATGTCAAGATAAAAAATATGTACCTCTGGGCGTAATTGTTAAAGTATATTATTTTGGAGTGTATTACCATGGAGGTAAATTGGATATAGCTGCCTTAACAGATACCAGGGATTAAGTTTTACCCAAAAGTTCCAGAGCAATCAACAAATTGGGAAAACAAAGGGAGAGAAGCTTTAAAATGAGACACGCTTACCCCAAAAAGGCTGTCAGATCTAGCAGTGAAAAATGAGCATATGTAGAAAGCTCAATTAAACTGAGCTTCCTACTAACTTTTTCTGTTTTGGACAACAATCTCTCACTTCTCCAGCAGTGTCTGTAGTATTGCCATTATGGCACTGGCTGCCAATTGCCAAAGGCTTTGTTAATAGAAAATGGAATTATTTTTACTCAGGACTCTTTATTCTTATTGAGTGTGATTTACTGTAGTGTTATTGAGAAGGTCTCATTGTCACCTGATCATATCTTGTCACAACCAATGAGATTACTGTCAGGGAGAAAGCTGCTCATTCCAAGAAACATTTGGTAATAAATTGATTACTAGCTGAAGCTGATACTTTACAAAAAGAGCAATCAATTACATATCTGCCATTGCTCAGAGTCTTACTTTAGAAAGGCACATAAAATAATCACTAACTAATCACACATGGCGGCTTGGGCTGGACTGTGTGAAATCAACTTAGACACACACAGGATTATAAAGTGTTTTTCACAGACTTTGAAAGCCGCAGTGTAAAAAGCAATGATTGTAGATGACCATGCATAATAACTGGGTTGTGAAGAAGCGTCTTGCTCAACCTCATTCTAAGCACGGCATACTCAATACTGTTTACACTCACAGAGTAATAGTTATTTTTAACAATCACTAATGAGCTGAAATATCCCAGCCCCCACTTCACACTTAGTATTCATTTTCAAATCTACTATTCCACTGCCTTCATAAATTCAGGAGGCCCTCGGGAGATCTCTTCCTTGCCTTGTGACTGTGCCTGTGGGACATGCTGCTGTTCCTCCCTTGACACTAATTCCAATGACATCAGGGGACAGACACACAGAAATGCACCAGGATACAAGCTCCAAACCAAGAGAAATAAAGACTGTATGAATGATCTCTTTTCTTACCCCTGCCTCCCTGTTTAAGCCATGGAGAGCTTTCCTTCGTCAGTGCCTTTACTCCTGAATGTCAAAACAGGCTGTGGGACTGTCTGCCACCCCCCAAAGCAGGAGACTACAAGAAAGGTTCCCCGGTGAACATCCCAGGCATGGATCCAACTGCTGAATTAGAACAGAAGAGGAAAGACTTGTCTCTACCTGCTGTTATAAGGATTCACTTGTTCACATTTTTCTCCCCTTCCAAAAAGAAAGACTGCAGAAAAATTCCTCCCCCCTTCTTTCTGGTCTCCCACTTATTCAGAAACTAGGTTGAGAATTTGGGTTTGGCTGGTGCAAGACCAGGCTTTCCAGTCCTTTTTTGCTCCACTAGCACCAATTACCCAGGAGCAACAAAAATCTCAGTCATCATCTGCTACCAGAAGAGGTAATTGCAGAATGATCCTCTTGTATATACATATTCACTATTGCTATCATGGCCACAAAAGAAGTTCTATCCTGAATTCTTACTTCTACTTTATTACAGATAATTTTCTTACTTTTTTGTTTCCCATGTTGAAAAAATTAAGGCTCTACTTTTTTTAATGAAGTGTCATTGCCCAACACTTGTGAGAAATGATGACCATAAAGCCCCTCCTCCCCAGAAATGGCAAAATCCATGCTGACTCTGGTCCATCACTGTCCAATGTTTAATTCCCCAATTTTAATACAATGGTGTAATTACTTATTTTTTTTTTCTTTTTAACTATTTGTGAAGCTAACAGCATTTCAGTTGAACTCAGAGGGCTCACCAGTGAAATGAGTAATGCAGAGTGCTTTGGAAGTGACATGCAGTAGAGCTGGGGGGGAAGGGGGAGCACCTGCAGACTGTAACGGTAAGGGCTGCAGGAGAGGCAGGAAACAGAGAGGAAAGCTGAGAAGGTAGTTGCAGATTTAGGAGGAGAGGATGGATTTGAACTACGATAGAGCTGCAATGAGCGCTCAAATACTAGGATGGGTCCTAGAAAAGGGTTTGAAGATAGAGAGTACATTCAGTTTGTATACACAGCTGTTCCTAACATGCCTCTGGAAGGAGGCAAGAGCAGGGTCAAGAGGTTGATGCGGTTTTTCATAGAGTATAACCATTTATTTTAGGCCCAGTTTCCAGAAGTGATTTAACACTCTATTTAAGTGCTAGTTTTTAAACAGTAAATGGAAACACACCATCCTCCAGGAAAAAAAAAAAAAAAAAAAAAAAAAAATCAACAAGCAAGGAACTCTAGCACATCCTCTGATTAGCAAGAAAAAGCATGAAGACAGGGACAATGAGTCCAGTTAAAAATTACCTTAAACACAGTAATGACAGAGACATACACATCTACAGTGAAGAAAAATGGAGAGATGAAGAACAAGGGCTAGCCCAAGAGGTATTCTTGGAGAAATCTAGAATAATCTTTAAATGAGCATTGTATTACTGATTGTTGTTCTGAAAGCATAGCTGCAACTGTAATAGTCAATGTAGTAGTAGCAGTAGTATAGTTCCTCTCTTCCAAGTTTTTTTCTTCCAAATGTACAATATTATGCATTATCCTGACACACTAGTAGAAACAGGCCATAAAGAAGCCAAGTGATTAGCCTGGAATCATGTGCACCACTGATGGACCCAGACTTTGACCCTTGTACACAGGATTCCCAACGTCCTCTGTCTGTTTAGCTGTGCTGCCACAACATGGCAAGACACTGTCCCACAGCCCATTCAAAATATACCACTAAAAGCTGTACATGCAAAATTCTGTGAGTTTTAGTTTATTCCATCTAGAAGAGACACCCAGCAAGACTTAACTTCTGCCAGTTAAGGACTTCTTAAAAACATCTGCCCTGGATCCAGGGAGTGCTGAAGCAGTACGTGGTTATTTTTCTCAGAAGAGCTGAAAGTGCTGCACAACACTCAGTGGCTCCAGCACAGTGATACAAAAACCATGTGGCACTTCTAGCTACTTGATGACAGATATTCTCTTGTGTTTGGCCATACACTTACAATACATTTATTCTTAGGATTATGTCATTGAGCATGAGCTGCTTTCAGGCATTAGATCATACACCTGGCCCTTCCTAAAATGATGTTTTAACCATTTGCTGAAAGCACCAGTTGAAAGGATGATTTGACTAAGTGACTAATTTGACTGAATGCCTGTAACACTTACAAACTATTTTTAAGCCATTTAATAAAGAGCTTCGTCTGATAGATTTGGGCAAAAGCTGCATAAATTGTGGGTCAGCACAAAGCAGCAATTCACAGATGGGCCTCTCTAAAAAAAAAATCACACTATTTTTGGAAGCATTTGCTCCTATACCAATTCAGACTAGTACTCTATCTTTTCTTTGCTCTCATGGATAAAATAGGCAACACCTTCAAAAGTAAATACATAAAAAATTTAGGTAAGAATGGAAGGTATTCAAGGCATAAAGGCACAAAAACAGGAGTTAGATGCCTAAGACATGACTGACAGGACTTCATCCATGTCCCTAAGTATCTGAAGGAAGGGTGTCAAGAGAATGAACCCAGGCTCTTCTTGGTGGTGCCAAGCAACAAAACAAGAGGCAACAGACAGAAACTGGTGCACAGGAAGTTCCACGTGAATGTGAGGAAGAACTTCTTTACTGTGCAGGTGAGCATGCACTGAAACAGGTTGCCCGGAGAAGTTGTGGAGTCTCCCTCACTGGAGATATCCAGTAACCATCTGGACACAATCCTGTGCCATGTGCTCTAGTATAACCCAACTTAAGCAAGAAGGTGGGACCAGGTGGCCTACTGCGGTCCCTTCTAACCTGACCCATTCTCTGATTCTGTGAAGTGCCCTTTATCATGAATTCAACACTTGCATTCTCTGCTTTTTAACCACTATGCAAATCATGGAATCATAGAATGGTTTGGGTTGGAAGGGGCCTTAAAGACTATTTAGTTCCCTAAAATAGACCCCTGCCATGGACAGATACTTTTCACTAGACCAGGTTGCTCAGTGCCATAGAGCCTGGCTTGGAACACTTCCAAGAATGAGTGTCTGGATTTGAAAAGACTGGTGTCTGCTAAGGAAGGCAGGAACTCTCCGTAAAATGGAACCCCCCTATGGATGCTAAAGACAAGCAAAAGCAGGGAGCACAGTGCCTGGGGAAAAGCAGGCTGCATAACTTTCTCAGTCTTGCCTGAGAAAGTTGCCTAGGAAATCATAAGGAGGAATTAAAACAATCCTCAGAGATAGAAGACAGCCTTGCAGGTGCTGTTCGTCAGTTTCTTGTTTTCTTGCAAGAGAAGGTTGAGGAGCGGTGTACCCCACTGACCAATGATGGTAATGTGTTAGTTCATCAACCAATAAGAGTTTTACCTTTCTGTACTTTCGTGTATCGGTCTATAAAAGAAGATCTGAAGTAATAAACCTTAGGCTCTCTCCTGTTCAACACACAGGAGAGTCTGTGTCGTTCTTCTCGCCATTCCAAATAGAGTGACAACCCCTCTGCAAATTATTATAATCTTGAAATCAAGAGGCTCTCAGGCAAAGATATGGGAATAGGAATAACAGTTCTTTGCTAGGAAAATTAAAATAAAAATGCAGTAGTAAAAAAAAAACAAACACTGACAGAGTCAGAATACAACCTGACACCCTGTTGGTCAGGGTGTTGCTAGCAGTTTGATTAAATGATAGCTGCAGTCCTCCTGGAATGACAGATGTGGTTCTGTTGAAGCAGTGATCCTGTAGAAGGGTGTAGTTTCCCTCTGAAAGTCCAGTGGTGGTGTAGATGGGTCTGGTCTTTCCTCTGGGAATCCAGTGGAGAAATGTTGTGGCGGGCAGTGGTGATCAGGGTGCCATGACCTTCCCAGGAAGCATCCCCTTGGGGACATCTTTCAGGCGCACAGGCACACCTGCCTTGCCCCAGTGATTTAGCAATAGCCCTCAGAAGGGCTGTTGAAGTTGTCGGTGCTCCTCAGGTGACTTGGAATGAAGAGACGGGTCCTCATATGGAGTTCCACAGGGAGCCTTTATTATGCTTCTTCTCCAGAGGGATCATGGGATGAACAATGCGGAGTGAGAGGAAGCAGGGATTTATATAGGAAACACAAGGGGCAGGGTACAGCAACAGGGCAAATGATCTGAGGGTTCAGGGGAAGGGGGAATGAGATACAAATAACATAAATATGAGGGAAAGGCATGCTGGGGGCAAGATAGCAAGTAACCATAACAAGGATCCTCAACTGAGGCCTGCCCTTGAAAGGGAACAAAGTAGACAAAAGGCTATAGGTTCTTCCTCCTCCAGAGGAGAGTGACCACACTGTCTATCACCTCAGCGGCCTCCAGAGAAAGGCTGACTGCAGTGCTCCAAATCTCAGATTATAGCCAGGTAGGAACGCTGGGCTCTTCCTAGGGGTGGAGCATCTCACAAAGGGATGATGTAATTTTATCAGTCATGCAGTAAGACTCAATGGCCCATTTACAGAAGACATCACCCTGGAGGGAGCATGGGTTGTGAAGAGATAACACTGCCACACTTGTTTTTAACAGCTGGCCCATTAATAGAAGATATCCCCCTGGAGTTAGGAGGGATGGGTCATGGAAGAGATAAAGAACTGCCCCACCAGGTTTTAATAGATGGTAATAGAATACATACATTTGGTTATTTCTTGCATTGCAACCCAACAATGAGGCATCCACATCTCCAGGCAACCTTCTGAATACCTTAGCACCTTCACCATAAAGAATTTTTTTCTTAATATCTTATCTAACTCTATTTTCTTTCAGTTTGAGTCCATTTCCCATTGCCCTATCACTACATGCCCTTGTAAAAAGTCCCTCTCCAGCTCTTTTGTAGCTCCCCCTTTAAGAACTGGAAACTTGCTCTAAGGTCTCTTCACAGCCTTCTCTTCTCCAGGCTCAAAGACCCCAATAGTCCCACACTTGTCTTTATAGAAGTGTTCCAGCCCCCTCATCATCATTTGTGGCCCTCCTTTGGACTCACTCCAGCAGGTCAAGGTCATTCCTGTGCTGAGGACCCTGGACCTGTATACAACACTTGGAGTGGCATCTCGCCAGAATAGAGGAGAGGGGCAGAATCACTTTCCTTGACCTGCTGGCCACGCTTCTTTGGTACAGTGGGTTTTTGGGGCTGCAAGAGCACGTATGCATAACATACTTAACATACATAATTACCTACACAAGCATCTGGATTAAAAAAGTTTTGAGTGGCTCTAAGTAACAGCAGTTTCCACATACTAACTCATTAATGCTTTTCTTCCCCCAAAATAAATTTCACCCCACTTTTGATTTGGGGCAGGCATATTCTGCTCTGCAAGGGGATACAAAATGCTACTAGTTCAGCATCTGCACTGATTTACATAGATGTAACTACATAGATGTAACTATCCAATAGCCATTTTCTGTTGACTCTCTTTGGTTTACATAACTGCAGGAAATACAGCGTAATAAAGAATCCAGCACGTGGTTTAAAAACAGGCACTCCATTTCTGGCAGCGGGTAAGATAGGAAAAAAAGCCTTTAATTTGAGCCTTTGAGTGTATCCATGCAACATAAAGTACAAGCGTGAGAGGAACATGCTGATAGTTCTGCACTATTGCTAACGGTGCTGAGACGCAACAAGAAGGAAAATCTAAGTGTGCCTGCTCGTTTTCTCAGAGAACCTCCCCATAAGAGCCAAATGAGGGTGCCGTTCTTGGCAACTTGGTCCAGTGTGGCCTTTCTGTGGCCTGCTTCATAGCAAGTGAGAAACTTTACTGCTTATATTGTGTATTATTTATACCATGGTTGGGCACACAAGGATTCAGAATGGCTCTACATGCTTGTATGTGTAATGTAGAAATGTAGAAATTAATTGTATCATAGAAATATCAGAGAAAAAAATTTTAGAAGTGTCTATATTTAAGGGCTAGATATAGGGAACAGGTTACCAGTGGATTTAGACAGTACAGATTATGAAGTGATTGCAGAAAATAAATGTCCCTGCCCAAACTGTGAAGAACAAAATAAACATATTTATTTAGCTGAAAGTGATATTTATTCTTTCCAAGGAGTCCTATGTATTCAAAAGGTAGGGATGTATTTTATACACCACAAAGGCAGCTGCGGGGCAACTGTAGCTCTATGGTTTTGTTCGGTTGAATGCAAGCTACGGGGAGCCTTTATTTTTCTATTATTTATCATTTTCAGAAACAATCTAGACTGAAAACAGTAGATTTTGTTCTTTCTGCAAGGGAAACATGGTAAAATCCAGCACAAAGCAGACAGCTTAAAGACCAGTGTTAGTTTCTGAAGTGACTGCTCTTCCCAAGCAAGCGACAGGAGAGAAAAAATTGGGTCTTGACAATACAGTAAGTAGATTTCTAAAAGGTTTTTCCTTACAGCTCAAATATATTATGGGACTCGACAAACATTAGGCTCCACTTGTAAGAAGAATAGAAAAGGATAATGGATAGAACAGTAAGAAAGATCACTTTGAAACAGAGTCAGAAGACTCAAAACAAGGAGAAGCATCCCAGGTTAACCTATCTACTATTTTCAAGATTCCACAAGCTTATGGGTTAGGCAGTTTGCCAGTACCAACCATAAGAAGCAGTATTATTTTACCAGCTTAACTGATCACTCAAACTGTTAATCACTACAAACAGCCCTCAAAAATATGGAGGATGTAGAGAAACAGAAAAGGACAGAGATTGTCTGAATATACAAATGACTGCTGATTGTTTACCTGGCACCCTAGGTCCTTGTTGTATCAGCTGCCTCACAGAGTAAGTGGGCTTGGATTCTTGATGCAGTTGTACAAATCAGATTTTGTTTTGGTATTGTTTCCAGCTGAAAGCCTTTTCTTTATTCTAATGGTAGGAGACTTTCTTCCTATTAAATGCTTCAATGGTGGATTTAAATATTTAGAGGATCCACATTACAGGAGAACTGTCTGAGAGCATCACAAAGAAACCATTAGTTAAATCCATTAAGGATCTCCTTAAGTGGAATTCCCTGCTGTTATCTACATGATAGCCACATAAAAATGACACTGGAGGAAGAAAATGTTGGGGAAAATATTCCTCCTCACATACTGTATCTGTAAAAAATCCAGTTTTACTGAGGGATCCCTTTTTAATTGTTTCAAAAAAATTTATCTGAGAATTGTTATACTTTGAGCTGAATTAGAGTAGGGGAAACAACATGTCTCAATTTTAGCTGAGCTTTTTCCCCTCTCAAGTAAACCTTTCATTAGACAAGAAGGTACAGGATCTCTTTTTGTTTTGGACATGGCATAAACCATCCAAGTTGTCTTCACATTGCAAGACACGTGAAGTATACACAAGTTTCTGTGCTGTCTATTTTAAAATACGCATAAGTGGTAGCAGTACAGCTAAGGTGTTCTTTCCTCCAACTCCTAGAGTAAGGCACTTGAGCCATCTGAATTTTAAAACTTACACCATCTTTCCTGTTGCTCTTGCTTTTACACAGGAGAAAAATCTTGAACTCCACAAAGTCATTCTTCCATTCTCTACAACCACAGTTTGATATACGTTCAAGAAGGCAGTTATATTCAACAGAATCTATCCATTCTTTTTCATTTATGTAACATTTTTGTACTATTTTTTGAATGCTCAGGAACTTCTGATGTGATGTAAGCTTATGGATAAAATGCAGGTAACAAAAACAGTACAAACACAATGCATAAATATCCATGTTGGTTTTAATATTGATATCCCTAATCTTTCTGTAAATCAGTATATAGTGTCTCAAATCATTGATTTTCTCTCTGGCCTCCACTTTGAGCGTATTTTATAAAACCCAAGAGAGAAAGACCTGTTCTGCGCTCAGGGTAGTATAAACCCATTCTATAAATGTAGGAAATTTCCTTCTAGGACGCTAAACAAAACATCTATTTTCTGTTGGAGAATGAGATACTCAGAAGTCTTGGTTTATCCATAAATGTAGATGTACATACACAGGACAGTGCAAGACCACTAAGCCCACTTTGTCTTCTCAATTAAACTTTATCTGAGAGATCCAATATAGAAGAGAAAAAACCACCTGAGCAAATCTGTTATTTCAGGGGTCAGCACCCTACTGGAGGGAAGGAACAGCATGTGGGCAGTAGTGAACAAAGCAGAAACAGAAGCCTGAGTCCTGGTGGTTTGAGAGAAGTATCCATTACAGGCAATGGCTCCAGGCTTCAGAAGTCTGGACACTGGAGGGACTGTTGCATCCTGTGAGGGAAGATACCATACATCAGTGTCCAGGAGCCTTGCACCACTCAGATTGGGTATGACGCTCGGGTCCACACCCAGAAAAACTACACTAGGACACAGTTCAGGTATGGCGTCCCGTAGTATTGCAAATTAAGTTCTCAAAAGAATGCAGAACACTGGCTTGCTATAACATCGCCTGTCAAGGCTGTGGCAACTACAAGTTCATATGACATTGGCAGCACACAGTACTGCCCATTGGAGCAGCGGGATCACAGCTTCTTCCTTGCCTGCTCCCAAAACCTCCATCACAAAACAGACTTAATGCCCGCCAAGTGGGGAATGGAGCAAAGATACACCACAGCACTGAGAACGTTTATTACAGATTAGTAAGGGTCTTGCTGTGTATCGCTACAATAAGAATTCAGGGTGTGATAAAACCAGTACTCCTGTTTAATCCCTCTATTGATTTTCCATTGGTATTTGTAACCCTTTAACAATTTAACTGCTGTGCTGTTTGTGCCCCAAATAAAAGTTTTAAGTATTTTCCAGGGTTTTTTCCAATTATGCTCCTTCAAAGTAACCATGATTGATAGTAACTCCTACTACCTCAAGCGTTTTCTCTACAGACAATGGCTATGCCAAGTTCCAACACGGGGAAGTTAAATGGCAGTACCTTTTAGAAAAACACTTCTGAGTAGAACAAGAAAGGGATGCACAGCCATGGAGGGAAATGCTGCCCCAAAAAAACAACCCTGGCGGGCAGTGTCACCGCAGCTCCAGTGGCACCACTGCGCGGATGACCTGGCGCAAGACCCTCAGAAGACAATAAGAAGGCAGGCACCTAAGGTCTCTAAGAAGAGACATTTCTCCCGTCCGGCTCCAGAGGGGCCGGTCCGTGTGCGGAGCCAGCCCTCCCCGCGCTGCCCACAGCCCGCGGTGCGCGACATGGCGGCGCTCCCGGCAGGCACCGGGCGCGCGGCGGGCGGGCGGCCGCGAGGTGGCGCCGGGCGGAGCAGGGCCCGGGCCTGGCGGGGCTCGGAAACGGGGCCCGGAACTTAGCTGCTCCGAGCCGGATTGAATCGACTGAGAGATACACGCTTTATTTACCCACTCACTTTGGGGTCCCATATAAATACTTGTTCACGTATTAAGTGTTATTGCGACAAATGGGGATCTGTGTTGCTCCTAATGCCAAAATCTTTGTGCTAAAATAACATTTTTGTGGAGCGAATTTGCAAGGCATGAGTGTAAGTGATGTTTGAATTCACTGTTTCAGCCATTGTGGCTTTTTGTTTGCTTGTTTTCTTTATAAATCTCCCTCTCCGTCCCAGGAAAAGCAAACAACTCTCGCCATGTTTCCATCTCCAAGACGACCCTTGAGAGTGTCCCCAAACCAATCGCCGCCCCAACGCTTCAGCGCAGTGCTTGTACTCCAAGCCGGAGGCCGCTTGTCCAAGGAGTCGCCTGTCTACCACAACAATGCCAAAGTTTTGGTCCTGCCTGAGTCGCACTGGGATTCCCGCTGGGTGTTTGGTCCGGTGTGGCTCAGGGCAGCAGTCAGGCCTCACCCTGCTCCTGTCTCCACCGGCGGAACCAAACCAAGCTGAGCCGCATCTCCCGTGCAGAGCTGGGAGCAGAAGGGCAGCGCTGGGCACACCGAGCTGCAGGGTTCCCTCACCCGGGCACGGCAGGCTCCGCACCAGCCCTTCCACGGGAGCGAGTTTGGATCTGCGCTGCTCCCACCTCCACTGGCAGCTGAGCCCTTCTCCCTTGCCTGTGTGAGCCCAAATTCCGTGGAAAGGGCAAGCAAGAACGCGCAGTAACTGCAGAGCGCAGTTCACTAATCCACAGGCTCCAGCTGTGGATTAGTGTTCCCAGCTGTGTTTGTCTCCTTGGGCTGCTTGCACACCTCATGGAGAGGAATGGACCGCTTCAGTGTTCTCCAGACCTCCTGTGTGCCAGCACCGTCCTTTCTGAGGCGCAAGGCACAACTTTGGAGCAGAGATTGCAATCTTCTCTCCAGTCCTTTGCTTCTCCCGGCCTCTAGCTGTGCCTGCCTTGAGATGTGCCTATACCCCTCCCAGATCCCTCACCTTCCTGCCTCACTGCCAGTCCTTCAAGTTTTTCCCGAGAGGATGAGTGAAACAAAGCACCACACAACCCTGCGTGGGATGTCTGCACACACGTGAGACTGGCAGCTGCTGCAGTGGGGGACAGACAACGGGGGTGATGGGTGGGATGAGTGAAGGAAGAGTCAGAACTTCGGTGCTGGAAATGAGGAGAAAATCCCTGAGGTGGGTGAACACTGTGAACAGCACCATGAGGCACAAATGGCACAACAGCTCAAGAGGGAGAGAGAAGAAGCAGTCAGAGCAGCCAGGGAAATTTGCTTCCCTAAAACACTCACCTTACTTAAAAACGCATTCCCAACAATCACCTTCAAACTGTTTCTGAATGCCCAGAGGTCCAGTTCTGTTCCTCAGTGAGGAGAAGGGCTCAGGTGTGAGTGGTGCAGATGTAGTGAAAGCTCTAACATACAACCAGTGAGTTTTATAAACTTCCTTTGAGCAGAAAAGTCATCGTTAAGCTAAAATTGCAGAACTAGTTACAGAGAAAAAACTGCCCCAGAGCACTGAAAGGCTTCAATAAGTTTATTTAGGATAAAAAGGGAAAAAAAGGGCATGGAATGTAGCACAACTTTATTAAGGTGGACTAAAGGTCGATTAGTGGTCATACCCTCCTGAATTATAGAGCGCCTAGATTTGAACAGTGGTAAGGAACTGCACTTTTAAGCACCAGCTCGGTAGAGACTGAACATGTCAGGCTGGTCCTTAAGCCATGCACACCTACCTCCTAGGAGCTCCCTGGAAATGGAGGCTGGGAGCACAGATAAATAAAGAGTAAAATAGAGTAACACCCACACCTTTCATGGGTGGGCAAGGCTTGAAAGTTGCTCATAGTCTGATCAGGCTGGTGCATCTGGCCTACACTTACAGACCTAAACAGTGATGTTCCCTCCTCATTCCCTGCTCCTGAATGAAGTGCTAACTGTTATCACCCTTCACCCTTTCCTCTAGAGTCTCTTCTGAGAGCTAGTTTACACCACAAAGAATTTTCCAGTATAGTTGTAATTACAAAAACCACAGGGTCAGCGCAATTTATTCCAGTATCACTTTTGCCAGTATTGTTAAACCTTTCCTTCAAATGACAGAAACTATTTTTGAGAAAGAACTTTTTTTGTTAGTCGTTGTTTATTTCGACTTTGTTCAGCCTGATCTTTTCACACTCCTCCCTGACATAACTATTTGGCCAATAGATTTGGCCTGAACTTCTCCTGAAACTCTCTCTGCACTCTCCCTTTATTAAATGCTGTCATGTGTGGCACAAAGCTGATGGTTGCCAGGGCCAGTTGTATGCCGTTTCTTTGGCAGCATCAACAAAACTGATTGGTTTAGGAATCACTGAGGGAAGTGTTTTTCGGTGAATACTAAAATCCCAAGCAGTTTAGCATTGATACTGTCTGCTAGTAGAATAAAACCATCTTCCAGCACTACCATAAAATGTTATTGGTAAAAATACCATTTTACTGGTACAATTGTGTCTCTACCAGAGGCTTCTGTTGACACAGCTATGCCTGTCAGGGCTGGCATCTCTTTAGAGCTATGCTGGTAGACATCAGTCCTGTAAATATGATCTTGGTCATTCAGAACACACATTCACCCCTTTTCGACTCACAGTGACAACTCCATCACACAACTGCAGTCAGTACAGTTACTCTTAAGACAGTAAATGCAAATGAAGATGCAAATGCATGTTGCAATTCAAATCAGTGAAACAACATCATATTCTGCTGTTCTTCCCTTACAGCTACTTTATGCAGATTCATAAAATTTAAGGTCAGAAGATACCTTTAGGTAACATAACCTGAGGTATAACAAAGGTCAAGCAATTTTATGTAATTAAGCCTCATGACTCATAAATAAGCAAGCATCTTCTAGAAACCATTTTTGAGTCAAAGACACCAAGTGAAGAAGTCACTATCTTTCTTTCTAGTTTATAGCTTTTGCCTCACAGTTTTAAATCCAGAGCACCAAGAAGTATTTTGACCTCTGTGATTCCATCATCTGTGCAGGTGCCCCTCCTTGGACTTTCTCCTCTCTGTGATGCGTTCTTTGATCATTCTTTGATTCCTTTTATTTGCATTCTTCCAGGTAACATTCTAATCCCTTTTCCAGCAGCAGACCTGCCATCAGTCTCCTCACAGAGCAGCATAAACCACCAGGCTGACACACTAAGACATATCCTCCCCCCGTTCTGGTGTCCTTTGCAGGGAGAGGGAGAACACCCTTGTGACAGTGTGTGCTCAGTGGCTACTGTCAGCTCTGTGAGTGGGGCTGAAATCACCTTGGTGGTGTGTATTTTTATTTTATGTTTTCTGTCTGCCACACCAAGTTTTACATTGCACTGATCTCCAAGCTCTGTGGAGGTAAAAAGCATGCCTGGGCACTAACAACTCTGCTTTTGTAAGGTCTGGGAATATTGCACATATATAAATCTTAGCAAATTTATTCCAAAATGCAGAAAGTAAGGGTTTTGACTGATATATATTTGTCGGTACAAAGGTATACTTCATATTAAATTCATGTTATTAAAGCCCTTACAAGAGAATCAGCCAAGCAGAAGATGACAAGCTTAAAAAGAGATACCATTGTGATTACAGAAAGACAAGAAAAACAAACAAAATTATCCTTACTTTCATTCTTTCTAGCCCATATAGTGTTTATGAGTAGCTGGGTTTAACTATTCCTGCCAGCACAAAAGTAATCAATAAAGGAACACCTTGTATAGAAATAATGCATTTTCTGCAGTTACAGCTAAACAGAACAGATTCTAACAAATTCCTAAGGATCCACTTTCATTATTGAAGAAGATTCTGAATTTTTAGCTCTGCAAATAACCAGCTGAATAGACTGTAATTCAATTTTTATTAATATCCAGTTGTATGTCACATACCTCAAAGTCCAAGTGTCCCTATGTATAGTGTTTCTGAGTACTTGACATCAGACAGCTGGGAATTTTCTCAATATGATGTATAGCAAGTGACTTTATTGGGGTAATTTAGGACAGACCCTGTAGAACATGTAAAAGAGTTCTTGGCTGGGAGCTGTTTCTCCAAATCTATCTGAGAAATGACTTGCAATCTTACTCATCTTCACAGGTGCTTGATGCCATTGATTTACAATTTTATATTGCAATTCTAACAGGTTAGCTGAAATAGAGCATACACGTATGAAGGACATTATTGAGTCCAATATCTCCAGCTCAGGAGAATGAGATAGTTCCCTTTCCCATTTAATCATAAATGTTTCTTTAGTGGGCAATAAAGAAAAAGCAATGGCTTTATACAATCACCCCACAATGTTCTGAGATTCATTGCTAAGGAATAAGATTTGCTCAGATAAAAAGGATTCTCTAATACAAGTAGATTTAACATCAGACTGAATAAAGGAACTCCTGAACTGGAAGTAAAGAAGCAAAAAGGAAAGTCTAGTATGTTTCACTTTTGTTGTATTTCTAAGGGAAATGTGAATTTGTTTTTACTGACAGGTTGAGATAAATATTCCAAATAAATTAAATCAGTTCTTTCGGCAGTCTTTAGAGAAAATAGGAGTAAAATACACAATACAGTTAGAAAAAGAGGCAGATTACTTTTAAAGCTAGTATAGACTTCATGACAGGAACAGAGAACTTGGGTTCAGGTCTGGTCATAAAACCCACAGTTTCCACACCTTCCGAATCATGATCCCTTGGTTTTCAAAGCATACCTAAAAAGTCAGTTCCCCTTAACTGAGTAACGAGCTGCATTTATACAACTGTAACAGAACCCACCATGCTCAAGAGGCTTGCATAGTGATTTTTATGATTCCCTTTCCTACCCAAGTAAAGTTAGCAACAATTCTTTTGAACAGGATGGAGCACTGAATGAGGTGAAGTTCACAATAGTGAACTTCGAAACAGACATAAAATAGAGATCCTAATTCATTCTTACTGAACCAACATAATTAATCAGCAATGCTCTTCAAATACATGACTCCATTGAGCTGTGCAAATAAGATCCCTGTATAAAAATTATATGTATTAAAATTAAATCAGCTAAGTGTTTAGTACTTTGCTCTTTACTTTGCTCTTGCTGAACTTTGATTTTTCTGTCACAAGGCACGTTGAAAACCTGCTCAATTGTCACAGCCCTTCAATGAAGAGCATAAAAGACAAGGTGACTGTGATGATTTTAAATTATGTGGCCTTTCCCAGAATGAGTGGAGTCCCTGATTTCTAGCTGGTGAGAATCACCACGGATTCCCAAAATATGGTCCTTTCTTCTTCAACATATGCATAATAAGTTTACACCCAGGACAGAATGGTATGGCAATTTAAATTTAAATGTGGTGAAGTGAAAACCATATTTGTCCAATCCTCTGTATGAAAAGAAATCAGTTGTAACATGGCAAAAAGATATACACACATTTAATTTTGTTACAAAGTCTGCTGAATAGGTTAGAAAAATCTTAATAGTATTAGTATATTACTTTTTTAAGAGAGAGAGAGCCCAGAATTTTTCTCTTCACTTACAATTTTTCTCAAATCCACCAAGTGAGTTAAAATATTAGAGATGGTCTGTTTGGAATGAAAAACAAATAGAAATAAATAATTGTCATAAAAAGCAAGCCTATTGTCAGTCCCTGAGTCTTTCCTGCCTCTGACTATAGCATCTGGATTTGTTAATGCAGATGACTCACATTGTTAAGTCCTTGTTAAATAACTAGATGATATTTTGGATTAATAAAATGTTTTTTCTAATTTTAATAACATTACTTTTTATATTTAAGCAAGAAGAAACAGATGTTTCAAACAATCCAGTCCTCATCACATGGTAGATTCTCTAGTCTGTCACTAAGTTTCATGGCTTAACAGGAGCAAGGACTACATGAATTAGTAAGCATTTCTAAGATCACACCCTAAACTAGTAGCATTTTGAGATCTTTTAGAACTGCATATCTTGAAACATCCAGGATATTAAAAAAACCCTCCTCTTAGCTTAGTCGAGCTCTTAGCTTATTTGAAGCAGGTGGCCAGCTGTGAGGGACGCTCTTCTAAAGAAATGCTTCGCCCTCATAATGAGGATTTGGTTGTGGCTTTGGCAATCAGACACGTCGTGGCAGAGAGGATGTGAAAGTGAGGTACCCAGGCGGCGGTTGGTGGTGACGTCCTGTTTGCTGAGGACAGGAGCAGCGCGTCCATGGGGACTGCGCGTGTAACCGACAGCTGCTGAACCCCTCAGGAGCACAGCTTTCTCCTCTGCTGGCTCCCTGGGAACAAAGCCACGGCTGCCTCTTTACCAGCTTAAGTGTGGAGCAATTTCATCCAAACTAACTTCAAAGTGAATCTACAGATCGCAGACATTTCAGCTGCATCCTGTGATCCCTTGAAAGAATTGCAAGCTCACTTTCACAGCTTACAGGCTCTATTGAACCACTGTATAAGCAAGGATGATGGATCAGCAGCTTTAATACAAACCTGGGACTCTGGAAATGTACATATGGTTCAGCATATGCTTCATAAGTGTCCATCCTATTGATGCATGCAGAAAGAATATAATAAGAAATTAATAAAGAAATAAAGATGGCAAACTCCACCCCCTGAAGTTTTTACTACTCTAGGCTGGACATATAAACTATGGATAAATGGTCTTTACTGACATGTAACTGTCTCTGTATCACCATGACTAATATTTAGGGCCTAAATAGATGGAGTCCCTCAGTACATCAAAAGTATCGTGTTTATTGAAGAGGTTACTACCACCTGCCAGCTGTTTATTGTCCCTCAGCTGGAGTCCACTGTCTCCTCAGATCTGTTGGCTTATTTTATCCTATAATCTTATTTAGGCAAATGGGTCTCAGTTAATGTAGATATTTTAAATAGTAAGTCTAGGAACATGGGTTGTTTAATCTGGACAGGGTTAGGGAATATACGTAGGAGCAACTGTATCAGCAGATGTGAGGATCATTAATATTTGACAGGGTGATGCGGACCAAAAATGGGGAGAGTAACTTTTTTTCACTGGCTCAGCTGGGTTTTGGAAAAGACCACCTGTTTATAATCTTACAACATAATTTTCTTTCAGCAGTAGCGTTGGCTAAACAGACCCTATTATCTCCTTCTGCCACCAAACCTCCTCTTTGGTCAAACAGAAAGACGTGGGTAACGGCCTCATGCGCTCTGCCCCTTCTCTTCCCCCTTCCTGTTATGCCAGAACTACTGTTTGGGCCGTTGGGTGAGTCAGTGCAAGGATCTGGATAAAAACAAGTTTTCTTTCTCCCCTCTTGGGTTGCTGGCATGTCATGCATCTGTGCAGACCCTTGCATCAACACCCCCAAGGTCCAGACCAGGTGACTGTGGCCATCATCTGGAGCTCCTGGAGCTGGCGCTGCAGCTGAAAGAAGTGTTCGTGCAGTCATGACATTCCTCCCTTGTGTCTCTTTTCCTTGATGGTAAAGTGGGGTTAGGGTTAGGACTTCTCAGTGTTACAGGAGTGCTTTAAGGGTAAATGTATCAAAGCAACAGCTCTCAAACCAGGAAGTTGCTCCCTTGAGAAATTACAAGATGCACCAAGTTGGGATGGAGAAGGCTCAGGACAATTTCATGTGACTTCTTCCACCTTCTCCCTCACCCTCTTTGCAGCTCTGCAGCTCTTCATTTTCATCCCCAAGAGCATTCACTTTGTGTCACTTATGCAAAGGGAGCTAAAGAAAATTGGTACAGGGGTGAACTTTGTTGGAACTTGGAGGGCAGGATTACAGTGTGAGTGATATTATGAGTGATACAGCATGACTATACTTCAGGAGGCTAAACAGACCAGCTAAGGCAGCTGCAAGTTGGGCTGCAGGAATCTGGGATTATCCAGCAAGCAGATGTGTATGCATGTGTGAAAGGGTGGGGAATGAAGATAATGTGAGGGAAAGAGGGAATTACAGACTATTACAGCAAAAGAAAAAGGTGTGTCTCCAGCTAAAAGACTCAGAGATGCTGTATTTGAGATTGCATATGGTAAAATACTATAAAAATGGGTCAGAAATAGAGTGCATCAGGCAAAATCATAATTTGGCACACTTATAAAAATTCAGAATTACATATACACTATAATCACAGACAAATAAAAAACCGGTTTGCAAAGGAAGAATACTGTGTCATCTTGTATTAAAATCCATGCATTTCTGTCTCTACGTAAAAATATCCTACAGAAAAATATTTTACTTGGTTAAGCCATGGAGGCCACAGTAATCTGTTTCTAGAAACAACAATTGATAAATACTATGATATATAAAATGTAAGACTATAGAGTGGAAAAAGTTTAGGAAAGAAAACTTGAGGCTTTTTATTTTTATTGGAACGTCCAGCATGTTTACAGCTAAGGTACCAATCTAATTTATTTTATGAGAGTGAAAGCTGTGTACTGTCAGTTTGACTGTTCCTTCAGTGTATCAGTAAAGCTGGCATGCTACAGCTGACAATAGGAAGGACCTCCAACCAGTGTGTAGCTAGCAGTAAATATTTCTTTTGGTTTCCCATGTATCTCTTGCACATCAGAAAATAAAAGATTTGTAAAAGGCAGGAGAATGGGAAAGAAACTTGGCAGAGAACTCTGTGATTACTGTTATAATGACTCTTGTTTAACTTTTCTAATTTATAAAAAACGTGACCATAAATTATTAATTCAAAGGAAGGCCAGCCTTTTCTTAAATTTCTCCAAAATGCAATACTGTTCTCAAACAAAGGCACAGGATCCAGAAGTATTAGTGTAATTCAGTTTAAAGGCTCAGATTTCAGTGGTGGGTGAACCCTGAAATCAACAATCCCTCCTATTATTGCCAAATGCAAGATTTTGTTTTGATTTAGAAAATTGATTGGGCCCCTATCTCACCAAAGTATAGACACAAAAACTGTTTTTTCACAGAGGCCTCAGTCCACAAAAGCACTTAATTAGGCCTTAACTTTAAGGATGCAAGTGATCTTATAGAGTCCAATGGATGATTCGCATTTGTAAAATTATGGCATTTAAACAGTCTACTCAAGTGGTCTACCTCTAGCATGTTGCATTTTCATAATAAAATCATGTATGACATTCTTGAGATGGAGATGGTAAAGTCCTTTTGTTTACACATTGCCAGAAGAAATTGATTAAATTGCCCAGGATTAGTGGCTGCTAAAGATTGGATTTTAATTAAATGTTACAGTGTGTCACTCTCTGTTTTAGGCCATGATCTGTTGGCATAAACCACATTTTTTTCAAAGTTCATTTTGTCCAGCTAAAATAATTTTTTTACACTTACCTACAGGCTTTACACCTAACAGATCCTGGCTTATCAGCTGGACATCTACGGCACTAGTTTACTTTTTACATTTGCGACTGAAATGTAAATATTACATAATAAAGAAAACACCGCTGTGTTACATTTATATGTTGACCACATAAGGGATCTTTTAAAGCAAAATTCCATTACTATAGTTCCAGATACCAGGCTAAAGCAGCTCTGAGCTGGCTGCCTACTTTCCTGTGATCTGATTTATGCCTTATTGAAATAAATTAAAAGATTTTCACTGACTTCAGAATGATTTCGATTGGATGTTTAACTAGTAATAGAAGTGATAATTTAATAAAAGCCCACGTACTTCTCTCTTTTTTTCTCATTAAATCTAATGCAAATCTAAAAGAAGGAAATTGAGAATTACAGTGAATTTGACAACAGTTTCATTAAATTGCACAGTGGATTTAACCATAAAGCACAACAAGATCCCAGTGAAAAGCTTTTTCTTTTGTACACAGAGATTTTTCAGACTCCTGTGTTCACCCGTGTCAAACCCGACAGGCCCTTGAACCTTGGACTGGATTTTTACCAAAAAAAATTTAAATATTTTTCCCCATACCTCTTAACATAACATCTCGTAGATGTTACAATATTGGATTGTTTTCCGTCTGTCTCTTCAGTGTTACTCTTCGTATGACTTGGAAGGCCAAATGGAAGGATGGCTGCTGCACTGCTGGGAAAGGCAGTAACTTTCATGGGGTCAGGCTGCAGACAGGTGGCCTAGGTGGTCTGTATAAATGTTGTAGCCAATGGTGTAAACAAATTACCAACAGTAAGTTTAGAAAATGATGTTGTTTATTTTGAATAGGGGTCCTAGAGCACCAAAGTTGAAAATTTATCATGAAAAATCAAGAGAAAGAAACTACACTTGGACAACACTGGTTTATAGAAAATAATTAAATTGAAGGAACAATGAAAATACAACTAAAGTTGAAACTGCGCATTTGCGATATCAAATATCAACGCAATCACTTTGCAGCAGATAATATGCATGGCAATTAGGGCTTTTTTACATTATATTAGAATAAATTCATAATTCATGCATACAATGAGAGCTTTTGGAAAGGAGCATTTGAATTTAACAAACACTACCACTCATCATCTGAGCAAAGATGGCAAAAGGAATTTCAACATTATTTGCGATCTAAAAAAATTGAACCATCGTTGTTGCTTTGTGTTGTGCTTCCCTTGCACAGACTGCAGTGCCTTCTGTCTGCTTTAGGGTGTGGCATCTGCCATTGGGGAGGAAAAACTGGCATGTGTTGCCTTTTATAGCAGACTGATTTCATTGTGCTGAGGGCCTCAATTTTATAGCCTCTTAGTTCCAATCTTGTAGCCGAGTTCCTGAAACAAATGGGAGGAAAAGGAGTTAGTGGTACGAACTCTTCAGTTTAAAGACTCATCCTTTTTTTTCCCTTTTCCCAGGGAAAACATTTCAAAGTAAATCTGTGTTAAACTTTTGTGGGTTATTTTCCTGATTGAAAAGAGTTGCGGAGTGTGTCAGGAAGTATTGCAATCTGCAGCCCAGGCACTATCAGCACAGCTTAGCAGATCATCAATATATGTATTTTTGCTCAAATATAAATGTCTCAAAGTGTAAGTGTTTAATTGATTTTATATTTTATGTTAGAGTACACATGTAACGAAATACACACAAGGAGACATCTATATTTTTATTTGCATATGAAAGACTTTAAAAATCAACTTAGGTGGTTTAATGTGTATAATTAGCGTGCATTTGAATATAGAAAAGAAGAAAATCCAGGAGATAATGTCAAAAAGGCTCACTAACAAAGATGTAGTATTCTCTTGGCAAAAGCTGATGAATGATTTGGCATGAATTCATCTTACGGTTCTGTTATTCTCTCTCCTACAAAGATGATATATCCCTTTCTAGCAGTTTGCATAGAATTGCAATTTGTTGTTGTTACAGACTGTAATGACCCTTGGGTATGCACCTGATTCCCCCCACTAGAATTACTCACCATTTTTTTTTCCCGGTCTGTGTTTATATATGTGTAGCCATATAACATTTTTGCACTTGCAAAGGATACCAAAAAAACCTACACAAAACCACCAACCAACCAAAAAAACCAACCCCCCAAACTGTAAAACAGAAGTATTAGCAAGATGTACTTCATGAGCACTGAGACTTTTCAAAACTAACTCCATAATGCAAATCATATTTCTGACTTTTCAGAGAGAACTAAAATTAATAGACACTGGAATCACACTGCTCATACATTTATCAATAATCTTTGCATGTAACTCAACATTAGAGCATGAAGCTTCTGCTCCTTTAATGTTTTCACAGTGAATTCAAAAAAGCCTATCTACTCGTGACAGCATCTTTCTTGATATGCTGCGTTTTTCTCTACCATTATGATTGAATCTCCTATTTATCCATTTTGAAACTTGAAAACGTGCTTACCTTTAACAGAGCGTATAAATATATTAATTCAAAACACAGTGGTTTAGATCCTTGCTGTATTGAAAACATTCGCTAATATCCCAGTTTGCTGTATTCATAGCCAAGTATTTGATCTCCCAAATGCTTTCATTAGTTGAACGTAATGTGTGACTATTACCTTTTGTTATACTAGGGTATCACTTGTATCAAGATAGTTATAAAAAAAACTTGAAACCGTTCTGGTTCAAAAATGTAGGTCATCAGCAGCTTTCCATTTGGAGCAAGAGTTACTCGGATTACATATATTGGGGTGTGTGTTACTATGTTTTCATGAGTGTCGTGTCCATACTGGAAATTTTATTGTTTGGGGAGACAATTATGAGACCGAAAATGTCTCTCGCTCTTTGATCAACTCCTGTTGAACTGCAAATAAGTACACAGAACATATTGAAAACGGCCCTATATATAAAAGCATCATCAGTGCAAATGACCGTTAGAATTTGGAGACAGCTGGACAATGTGGACAACTGCAAAGATGCTACCGCTGCATTATTTTTGGTTAAATTTTATAACCGTCTTCACATACAATATAAATCTTCAGGGGGCGGGTGGCTGGGGGAAAAAAAATCCAAAACAAGTCTGATTTCTCCGTCAAGCGAGCAAACGCGTCCCTGCCCTCGGAACACGAGGAGGCTGCTGAGCACGGCACAGGGGGCTGGGGGGCAGCGGGCGGCCCCCGAAAGTTTGACCGCTCCATCTGCTCCGGCACAGCGGGAGCGCATGGCGGCCCCTCGCCTCCCTCCCGCCGAACCGGCCCGCGCGGGGCAGCGCCGCCCGCGGCACCCTCGGCTCCGCAGCACCGGGGACAGTCCCGCTCCCCGCCCCGCCCCAGCGGCGTTCGGCGGCCCGGGGCGCCCGTCGGGGCCCCTCGCTCGGAGCAGCCCCCGCGGGTTCGGTGCTCCGCGCAGGCCGCGACCCCCGGCGCGCACACGGGCGGGACCCCGCCGGGAGCGGGGGGACCCGCGGGGGCCGCGCCCCCCATCCCGCCGCGCTGCCGGGAGAGCAGGGAGGGGAGCCGGAGCCCGAGCAAGTCCAGCCTGGAGTCCAGTCCGCGTTTTGCGGGTGCGCGGGAGCGATCGGGGCGGAGGGGGCGATGGCTGCCGGCGCTGGCTCGCTCGCTCGCTCATGCCATGCTGGGCCAGCGCGGCTCCGGCAGACGTGTGTTTACCCATATCCGGGTTAGGGAGGAAAGGAGGAGAAAAAAAAAAAAGTTTCATTTAAACCTGAACAAAAAAACTTTCAACATGAAATCACACAGCGGGAACGGGCACGGACCGTAAGGCGTTCTTACCATTTCTAACCTCAACCACGGACTCGGGGAGGGAAATCGCTGTAACTCGGTGCGTGCGGAGCGGTCCGCAGGGGATACTCCGGGCTCAGTCAAGTCCCTGCCCCGGCCGCTTCTCCTTCTGCCCCTCTCCTCTCCTTCCCCCCCACCCCTCTGCTCGCACCCCATTTTTCAGGGTGGGAGTCGATTTTTTTGTTTCGTTTATTTTTTCAATTTTGGGGGTTTAAATTTTTTTTTTTTTTTGGTAGTTACTATTATCAGTACCAATTTCTCCGGACTCGCAATGTTGCGATGATCATGGCCGCGCAAGTCGCAGCGGCTCCGGCGAGTGCGAACAACAGCAAGGGCAAAGCCCCGAGCCTGCCGGGCGGCCTGGGCCCAGAGCGAGGCCCGGGGGGGGCCGGGGCTCCCGGGCCGGGCCCCGCGCTGGGGGTCGGCGAAGGGAGTCCGGCCGGCGGCAGCAGCGTGAATAATTTAGATCACCATCTCCACCACCACCACCGCAGCGAGCCGCCGAACATGGCCAATAACGCGGCTCCCGCCGCTGCCGCCGGTAACAACAACAACGCCAGCGGCGGCGGCGGCGGCGGCTCCTCCTCGGAGCCGGCTCTGAAGGAAGGTGGAAGCTCCTCGGAGTTATCTTCATCTTCTTCGTCTTCTTCTTCCTCCTCCTCCTCCTCCTCCTCCAACCCGGGCTCGGCTATGGAGACGGGGCTGCTCCCCAACCACAAGCTGAAGAGCGTCGGAGGCGATCACCCCGCCGCGCCGCCCCACCACCACCATGCCCACCACCCGCATCACCATGCCCACCACCACCATGCCCACCACCCGCACCACCACCACCATGCACTACAGCAGCAGCTAAATCAATTCCCGCCGCCGCCGCCGCAGCAGCCGCCGCCTCAGCACCATCCCGTGCAGAATAACAACAGCAGCCTCGGCGGCGGCGGCGGCGGCAGCGGCAGCAACAACAACGGCGGTGGCGGTGGCGGCGCTGCTCAGCCCAGTGCAGACATGGAGCAGCAGCAACATGGAGGAAAAGACAGTGTTTTGGGCGCTCAGGCCGAGCCCCCCCAGCAGCCGCAGCAAATGCTGAATAAAGGCGCCGACGAGGAGGAGATGCCCGGCAAGATGGGCGAGCCCATCGGCGGCCGCTACGACCACCCCGGCTTGGGACCCCTGGGCGGACAGCAGCAGCCCCAGCAGCCGCCCCCGAGCGCTGGGAGCGGCGGCGGCGGCCTCGGCGGCGGCGGCGGGAGCGGGGGAGGCGGCGGCGGCCCCTCCGCGGTGGGTGTCTCGGAGTTCAATAGCTATTATGGCAACCCTGCCCCTGCCCCTGCCAGCAGCGCTACGGCGAGCCGCGCCGGGCCTTGCTTTGATCAACATGGCGGACAACAAAGCCCCGGGATGGGGATAATGCACCCCACGGCGGCCCCCAACAGCATGGACCCCCTGCAGAACTCCCACGAAGGGTACCCCAACAGCCAGTACAACCACTACCCGGGCTACGGCCGCGGCCCCAGCGGCGGCGGCGCGGGCGGCGGCGGCGGCGCGGGAGCCGTGGCGGCGGCGGCGGCGGCGGCCGCCGGGGCAGGCGGCGGCGGCTACGGGGGCTCCGCGGCGGGCTACGGGGTGCTGAGCTCCCCGAGGCAGCCCGGCGGCGGCATGATGATGGGCCCCGGCGGTGGAGCCGGCCTCGGTAAGGCTGGTGCCGGCGCGGCGGCGGCGGCCGGCGGCTTTGCGCGGTTCTCCGGGCAGAACCAGCACCCGTCCGGGGCCACCCCTACCCTCAACCAGCTGCTCACGTCCCCCAGCCCCATGATGCGGAGCTACGGCAGCAGCTACCCCGACTACAGCAGCCCCAGCGCCCCGCCGCAGCCCCAGCCCCAGGCAGCGGCGGCCGCCCCGGGAAGCCAGCAGGCAGCGGCGGGCATGGGCATGGGCAAGGACATGGGAGCCCAGTACGGAGCGGCGAACCCGGCCTGGGCAGCGGCACAACAAAGGAACCACCCGGCGATGAGCCCCGGGAACACCGGGCAGGCCATCAGCAGGACCCAGGTAACTCCCCGCGCTCGGTTAATGACGGCTCATGCCTCCGTGTCGCTCGTGTCGGGCTCTTAGTTTCTTTATAATTCACTTTTTTTGTCTCCCCACCCCCCCGCCTTTTTTTGTCTTTTTATTTTTTTCTCTTCCCCCCCACCCCACCCCCGTTCTCTTCTGGGCCAGTTTTGCCCCTCGCTGCCTCCGTAGCGAGGGTGAGTCGTGCACAATGCGCGGCCCCGTTGGGGCTGAAGGCACCGGAGTGTGGCTTTCACTGCTGAAATTAGGTTGTTCTCAGGCCCAATTAATATTTTTCCCCACCACTTTGAAACAGCGTCGGAGAGACGCAGGGCCTGGAGGACAAGCAGCTCGGGACGGACGGGGGCGGGGGTTTGGATTTTGTAACCGGAGTGCTCGACCCGGGGGGCTCCCGGGGGATAACGTCCATTATCTTTCACGGGGCCTTTTTTTTTTTTTTTTTTTTTTTTTCTTCTCTCTTTAACCCGTTGTTTTTTTTTTATTTATTTATTTATTTATTTTTTTAAATCTCCGAGCAGGACGAGTTGCGCCGTTGCGCGCTCTCAGCAAATTAGTTTGTCACTGATTGGAGTTACCGCAGTGAGATCCACGTAACGCGGCCGCGCTCCTTTCCCTGTGGGAAGAGCGCGCGCGCGCGCGCGTGTGGGCGCGCGTGTGCGCCCGGTCCGCCGGGTCGTCCCGGCCCGGTGACCTGCGGGAGACTCGCCCGCCGGCAGCAGCGAGCCCGGGTGCGCGGGCGCGTAACTGCCTTTCACTCCTCCACAAACACACGCGGAAATTTTAAAAAAAAGAAAGAAAAAAAAAAAAAAAGGGAGGAAAAAAAAAAAAAAAAGAGGGAAAAGTCCTTGGCGTCAGCGAAGGGGCGCGGGCACGGGAGCAGGCCGCCGCCCCCGCTCCCTCCCGCACTGCTCTGCCCCAGCCCCGGTAACTCCGGCGATCGATCGATGGACGGATCCGATCGATAGGCAGGCGCGATGATCGCGGGGCGGCGGGTGCGGCGCAGCGCCTTTCCGGGGCGGCGCGGCGCGGCGCGGGAGGAATGCCGGCTGCCGGGCGCGACCCTTGGAGGAGCGTCCGGGTCTCCTCCGCCCGCCAGGTTGGGAATTTGAATTGTGGAGGTAAACTGGCTGCAACCGTCTCCCGACAGCTGCCTCCGAGTTGACATCTAATCTGCCATCTGATTGGCTCCGCGCGCGCCACTGGGCACCTCGCGCCGCTGATGTAAATAGAGGCGCTGGAGCGGCGCAGGCACAGGAGCCCCCGCCGCAAACACCGCCGGCACCGGGGGGCACCGGGGCACCAGCGCCGCGCCGGCACCTTCCTTCCCCCTGCGCCCCCCGGCCTGCCCGCGCCGCCTGCTTCTCCTGGGCACCGACTGATTCGTTTATCTGCTTACCTCTATTTACTTACTTACTTCAGATTTTTAGTTCCGCGCTAATTAGAGGCGGTAGGGAAAGTGCCTCGTAACAACAGTGGCTTTGGACGAGGGTTCGGGTTTTCGGGTCGCGCTCGCGCCTTCTTACAAAAAAATCAAACCCAAAACAAACCCGACAAATCTAAACATTCTGTAATGTTGCGGATTACGGATGTTATGCGAGGGATTGGATTTTTATTAAAAAAAAAGAAACCAAATACTAGTTTCGTTGCATTTCTGTTAGCTCGATGCCTAACCTGTGCATGCCTCTTAAATAGATCGTCTTTGCGTGTGAGCTGCTGTAGGTGAGAGAATGCCGTGTATTGTACAAAGAAGGGAAGAAGGAGCCGCTCTGCCAGAGGTTGTGTTTGTTTCAGCTCTGCAACAAATCCAGATATTCGAGAGAAAACGTAGTTTTGGGTTTGAATTGTGGCTAGAATACTTCAAGAAGAATCGGGAGTTGTTGATCTCATTATTTTTCTACACGAGTGTGAGATTAGTCTTAAATTCTCAGTAGAAAAGTGAATTGTGTTAAATGGAGTAGTGCATTAGAATTTGATGGGTTTCTTTTCTCTTCAACAAGATCTTTCTATTAAGAACTGTTAAATCTTTTAACAGCAAGGTCTGACAGGAACAAATGCAGGTGTATGCTTTTGGGGTCCTCCAACGGCTGGATCTTTCCATAAAGTAATGAATAGAATCTGGAAAAATCACCGCTTAATATTGCAGATGGTGTATTAACACTGAAAAAAAAAAATAATAAAAACCTTAGATGGGCTGTGTATGTGTTTGTCTACTTCCAATACACCATTTCTGTCATGTTTTTAGTTTTTATTCCATTTTCCTTTCTTCCAAGGAAATAAGGGGTGTGTGTGTGTGTGTGTGTGTTAATTTTTACCTTTTTTTGAATTTGCAATGGTAAAAGGGTCACTGGAAGCCATAATGTAATGAGGCCTCATATGCATAACCTTTCATAATTACTCTAAAAATATTTGCATCGTTTCCTTTTAAACAGGTAGTTCAGAATTCATGTCTTTAAAAGCTAGAAAAACCGTTGTCAGACATCGTGCATGCTAGTTCAGGGTGCTGCTTCTTCGTGGCAGAGGCTGTTTAAAGTATTTTATTTTTATTTGAAGAGTGAGAGTAAATTCATTAATGTCCTCGGTATGACCCTTAGAAATACTTCCTTATATTTTTAAGGATCTAACCTTACATCCTTTCTTACAGATTCCTTTTTTCTTTTTCTTTTTTTTTTTTCATCGTACGGATTGGCATGCAGCTTAGAAAGAATAGTCTGGCAAAAGCACAATTTCTTTGATTATTTCTAAAATTATTTTTTCCCAAACAATAATTGTCATAAAGGGAAGACATCATTGTTTTTTATATTACGTTTCTTCCATTTAACCAGTAAGAGATTGAGATGAATTTTTTTTTCAGGTTTTAAATTAATATTTACTGATGTATAAAATGGGTTGTGTCAAAAAATAGTTACCATTAGCTTGCAGAACACAATTGGTTTTGGACGTTGTTATTTATTTTTAATTCCCACATGTCAATCTCCATGTATGTTGTATCATTAAGAAGAGAAATAGATTTCTTTTTGAAAGAGAAAATTGGAATGTTTAGTTCAGCATCTGAACAGAAGGCTTCTCTTTATTTTTTTTTAATAATCATCTGTGTGTGTGCTCTTGATATGTGTGTACACACATTGGAATACGCTCACTTGTCATGTGTCTTTGCAAAGCAGATGTTGATTGGCCCCTAAGCCTATAAGGAACTATTGTCCTGTGAACAGAGGAAAAGGACCGACAGTAAGCTACAACATCTGAGATGCTTGTTCAGGAAATTCCTGCCTCGGCATGGGTAATTTTTGTAATATGCAGAACTGTGGCATCCTACTCTGAACTAAGTTCTGTATTTGTCCAGCCTATTAAATTACTTAAGAAAATTCTGCTTCCATTTAATATAATCACCTTACCCAACTGAGAGATGTGATGTAAGCTTGCGATAGAAGCTTCCTGCTTCTGAAGAAATGCACATTTTCTAAGCAGATGGATGTTGCTCACACTATACATTGATTTGGTGGTGGGGAACTTGTGTGATGCTAGTACAGTACCTCATCATTCAGGTCTTTCGATTATTGATTAATCCTTGACAGCGTACAGTTATTTAGAGTCCTGAGACTCCTTTTATTCTTCAGTTCTGATTTGCACTGCAGTAGTTTAACACGTTAGCTGGCCTCTCAGTGTGCACTTTATACATGTCTCTCTCCTTTGTACATGTGTGTATGATTTACATACACCTACACAGAAGGAGAAAACCTGTGTCTTTTCAGAAGTACCTGGATAAGATAACAGAGCAAGTGTTAGAAAAAAATCTGTCGAGCTGCTCTGAGTTTGTGTATGTATAATTTGTTTTGTTGCAGAGAAACTCTGAAAATGCCTGATTCTGCAGCTCTTTTTATGCCAAATAGATTGCCCGTATTGAGAGTTCTGGCTAAGCCAAGGCTGCGGAATCATGTCCTGTGCCTGAAGACCATTAAACAGCTGTTAGTGTGGTGAATAGATTCTTGATGTCTCAATGGGAGAATAAAATATATTTTTCCCTGTGCAGTTTCAAATAAACAGTTTAGTATTCACATAGCTTCTATTTAGAAGTAGCAAATAGCAATATTCACAGTTAGTAGCATCTATATATATATTACGACCATATATTTGACACTTTGTGGTTTGGTGTTCAGTTATTGGTTTCTGTAGTAGCGCTTATGCCTACACATGGAACAGCAGAACCCTGTGTATGAGATACAATAAAGAAAGAGAGATGCAAACCTGCCTACTCTATTACTGCTTCCATAATGTAAGGATTCTTCTACTAAGCAGTCGATTATGTCTTTTTGGCATTCTGATCTGAATCTTGGGGGATGAAAACTAAGGCATTTAATCCATTGCTAAATTTTCTGGTTACGTATGTAAAATAATGTTTTTGAAATTACTAAGCGTGGTCTGTTAGGTGATGCTTGTTCATTCTGAAATAGTATCTTAGTTAAAACTAGATTAAATTTGTGCAGTGAAAACAAGTTTGATTACTTACTGATAGATCTTTCTTACCTTTGTGCCTCAAATATCTCCTTATAGGTATTTTGACATTCTAATTGTTAACATGAGAATGGCAGGAGTTTATTTACTGTTTGGTCCCTAAGATTGTACCTGTGCCCTATACCAGTTACATCTTTCAGTACTTCTTCAAAATGTGCCGTTTATCAGGAGGCTTTGAAGATTCTCTGTGGATATGTAAAGCAGTGTTGCCACATTCACTGTGCATGCATGCTCAAGGCTGCAGAATTTCAGTAGCATGTGTTTGTGGTAGGCTAACTTGCTAGAATATATTTTAGAATTGTGATTATTAAGGTACTTGGGAAAAAAACTTTTTTCTTTCAATTTTGGGGCTATTTACATAGTGTTAAATATATGTTTTGGTACGATTGAATGAGGACTTTAATTAAACTTAAATTAAAAGTATACCTTAGTGGTTTTCAAATTTGTTTTGAAAACTAGTAAGAGAAAAGTGCTGCTTAGCGGTGTTGTTTTTGTATTGCTTGGTGCTTATAGAAGCAAAGAAATGCAATGCACAAAAATCTTGTGGAGCCAATCGTATTAGAATAAAATTTATTTTAAGGAAGTCCTACCTGTTAATAAATTTAAAATTATTTTTTAGTAGACCTGAAGGGTTTCTATACATATGATGTATGTTTTGCCATTCAGATTGTAGTATTACCCTTTTTCTGTTACCCAGTCATACCTGTTCATGCTCAGTTTCACACACAAATGCTGATGTGCTGGCAGAGTGCTGCAGTGTTTGTGTTGCAGGTGGGCTGGATGATTTCCATTGTTGTACTTCCAGTTCTGAGAGTGTGGCATGCAGTGATCCACCAGGAACATGTCAGACCCAAAAAAGCCAAACCCACTCAGTTTCACTGCAGTTGAGGTATCCTCAAGGATAAATGTATCTTAAGATACCTATGTGAATCTGTGAACAGTGGGGACAGTAGATGGCTGATTTGTACAGGATTGATTTTAATTACCTTTATCTTCTCAGTAGCAACGTTCCAAGTACATTTGATCTTTACACTATTTTTCTAGTGTGCCTTGGACTGGAGTAAAAAATTATTCTTCCTGTTGTACAGGGTGGGGAAACTGAGGCATATAACATCCACTTTGCTTCAGACAGGCACGCCCGAGGACAGGTATTTTGGAAATAGCCAGGGTTTTGGTAACATAAGCTCTAGCTTTTAAATTAATCCAGTCTTATTGTGAACACATTCTGTTGTGGGAGAATGTAAGCCTTACTGGATTCTATTCAGTGAGTAAGAAGACAACTGAGAGAAACAAGAGGTTTGTCTTCTGTATCAGTTCACTTAAACTGAAGGCGCTGTAATCCAAAATTTTGGTATTCCTTGCACTGTTTTATCATTACATACCCAATATCATCTATATAAAGATGCTAGATTTCTCACAGAAATTAAACTCTGAGGAAAATTGAGTTGAACAAGTGCCCAGGAGCTTGATGAGTGTCATGGAACTTGTCCTTTGATGAATATTCTGCACAGAGCACCAGTGTATGCTGGGGCGGGGTGCATATGGGGGCGCATGCACAGACTTCCTTAACACCAAGTCCAGTTGTTTTATCTGGCAAATACATTGTCTCCATTTTTGAAGTGAGCAGATTTCATGCGGAAATCGCAGTTGTTATGTCTTATTTAAAGATTGCTTTTCACATAGGAATTGTTCTTACTGCAAATACGAAGTACCTTTTATCAAACTTTGTATTCTGAGTGTAGGATGCTTATGTTATCTGAAGGTGCCTGCAGTTGTTTTGGAAATTGTGAAACCTGAGATCATTGTCCTGATGCTTTTATTAAAATATTTTATTTGTTTGTTAAAACTAATGTGAAATCTGTGTAAAAGCTTTTGGGAGGCATGATTTGAAAGGGTGTTGATACATGGTGCATTTATATTCCATGCATGGTGGAAATGTTAGTTTCTATATTAACGGTTTATAAAGTGGCTGAATTTCTGAATGTGTAGTGACTAATTTGTGGATATAAAGCAGAGTTTGATGGTTCTGCAGCATGTATAAGGAATTGCTTTCAGTATAGACCTATCAGTGTGTGATCTACGTTCATATTACTTTTTGCATTTGAGTCATTTTGGGTTAGTAACTACATCAGAAGAACTAAGCATGTGTAGAAGTATGTAATCTATTATTATTTTTTCTCCAATTTTAAGATCTATTAATTAATCTTTTGCACCTGAACACGCACAATTACCAAATAATGTTTAAGAACTCATTGCTGTGCTCTGTCTTTGCCCTACATTGTAGGCTTCTCAGATTTGAAAAGATACTGAATTCAGGTTTGTGATGTAGTAATTGTTTATGAAGACATCCATCTGAGTGATAGGCCCTCTGACACTTCCATCTGTAAGGCCGTGCCACTGATCTCCCCTGCCACCCACATCAGTCTCTTTCTGGCCGTTGAAGGGTGGGGAAAAGAATATTCTTCTAATATATTTTTACCTTTTTTTTAATTAAGGAAGTAGGTGTACATGAAATTTTAGTTTATTGCTTAAAAAAACCCAAATATGTAAATGGGAAAAAACCTTGATGTATAAATTCCCTTTTTTTTTTTTTTTTTTTTTTTTTTTTTTTTGAGGGATAGCATTGTGTTACTATTAGAGTCATGCAAGCTTCTACTTCAGTTTTTTGTACTCATGGGGTTTTGGTGGGATGGTTTGGGTTTTTTGTCCTTCGTGTTTTGTTCAATATTTATTTTAGGTATCTACTTACTCAAAAAGTAAATCTTAGGTAGCAGGGCTTTCTCTTGGATGTGATTCTGCCAAGTTACTGAATCAATTTACTTGCCCTTTAAAGACCACGTGGCTAGCTTCACTGTGAAGTTTGTTGTTGCAGCTACATAGTTAGATTCAAGGAATTAATTGCATCCTTGACTAATAGCTGTTGTGGCAAACCCCTTTGCATTTAGTTTACCATTGGGGTGGTAACGTATCTTCACTGCCAAAGTAACAGCCTTTATAAGAAGCCTCTCTTGAGGGGATTTTCGGGTATGGCTGCTGAGGTATTTTGCTGAGTTTTTCAGAAGGTAGATAGTTCCATAACAGGTTTTGGTCACCTTTTAAAAGGGCAAAGAGGTCTGTCCTGGCTGTAGCAGTTCCTGGTACAGCTGTCTTTCGCAAAAGGACCTCAAGCTGGAGCATGGTTGTTCTTTGTTTGTTCGAGTAAAGAAAGGAAATCGGTTCAGAAAATCCCAAAAGGAGGGATCCTGTTTTAAAACATAATTGTAGTCATGTGTGCTGTTCACAGTGTGGACATGGCTTAATTCACAGATTGATTGAGGTGGAATAGTGCCTTCTTTACACAAGCAGTGAATTCAGCCATGGTAAGTAAATTATGTGACTTGAGGAAAATGGTGTTAGTAGAGGATTGGTGCAGGAATTCTTGATATCTCTCAGCTGGCCGCATGAGCTAAAGGTAGCGGTTTTACTGACTGATACCTTAGTTTCCCCATGTTGAAATAAGGATAATATTTTCCTTATTTAATGATTTGAGTTTGATATGCCGTTTTAATTACAGAGTAATGCAGAATAAATAGGTAGCCGAAATACTTGTTACATTTGAAGGTATCCAGTCTGCACTGTGCCTTCCTCTATTTGGATGGGATCTGAGACTTGGTGTTCCCAGCACTGATCATGTTATTTGGTTAGCTTGTCAGACTTCCTTGTTTGTAAGCAAGATACTGAAACATCAGCTCTGAAAATTTCTTTTGAAAGCACAAGGACAGGATTTGTAGTTCTTAAATTTTATTCTTTTAAAGTTAAAAATAAAGATAAGGAGGTTTGTTTTGACAGCATCAAAGGAATATGCTGGTTTGTTTGCAGCCTTTGATTTGGATGGAATATATGGAGTTCTGTATTTTTTTTTTGTGTAGCAATTTATGTTGTGAATATTTTGGATTTTCTGTTTATGTGAAATGTTAGTATCGATGTCTTATTTTCAGGCATGATTTATGGAAAATAATTGCGCTTTTGTGAATATTTTTTTTTTTAATTCAGTGTTTCTTATTTGATTGAAATTCCCAAGCGAAGAAAAGTAATAAGCACGTTCTTTATAGCTGTTGCTGTTTTAAATTTACGGTTGGTCATAGAGGTTATTTAAAGAAATAATTTTGGAAAAATAGAGGTAGGTACATTTGAGGCTGTATTAGCTGCGTACCAGCAGTACCAAAATAATTTCGCTTGGCAGTTTTACTTATATTTGGAAGTTCTTCCTTCCGCTAGGCAGAAAGGTCGACTTGCGTGAGGGAGGTACCTTCTGGGCGCCCGGCACGTAGTGTCCGTGGGACGTGCCGGGGTGTGTGGACGCTGGTGGCTGTTTTGCCGAAGCGGTGCCTGGCTGAGGCATTTCCCCGGCGGGACACGGGGACGGGAAAGGCGGGGACGGAGGCGAGGGGGGGCGGCGGGGTTCCGGGCCGGTGGCAGCGTCTGTGCAAGTTGCACACACGAAGCGAACAAGTTCGCTTGTGTGGCGTCACATGATCAAAATATTTTCCCCTTTGCCGCCGCCAGAAGCTATCTGTTGCTTTTCAGCAACCTCGCCGCTCGGGCAGCCGGCCAGGCGCTCCCCCCGGCCGCGGGATGGCCCGGCCCTCACCGGTGGCACCGGCGACGTGGGCACCGTGTTTGTGTCCAGCGGTGGCCTTTGCGCCCCTCGGGAAGCAGGTTTGTTGTGCCTTCACATCTAAGAATCGGCACCGCGTGGAGTATTTCCAGCATTTTAAGTGACACTTATTTTTACATTTCAAATTTTTGCTAGTAAAGAGATACTGCATTTGTTTGTCTTGTGTGTTGCGGTTTGGTTTACAATATTCGTATTTTTTCTTTTAAATCCCGAAGCTAACACACATGCCTTGTGATAGCCCCCCCACCCCCTTCCAGCCTGGCACAGAGCCGGTTTTCCTACTAACAAACTGTAGAAGCTACTAATTCAGCAACATTTCTGAGATTTTTAACTTTCTGCAGAATGCTCTTTTTGTTGTTGAACATGTGGTATGCAAATATAAATGGAAATAGTGCTATGGAGTATTTTGTTGTGGGTTTTTTTAAGTATTAAAAACACATTTTGCTTTTCTAATAAACCCCATAACCAGACCTTTTAATGTTTTGATATAAATAGCAATTACACTAACTGAGATCCAACCACAACTGAAAAAAACCATTTAAAATCATTCAGAAGAAAAGCTCCCAACTTAATTGAGCTTTTCCTTTAAAGAGGAGGGGCTGATTGAGTAGCAGCATCTGAAACAAAGTGTCTCTAGTTGTAGAACAGTGTTGAAGTGATCAAGGTGTTGGGTTTGAGGCAAATATTTGAAGACTTTTCCAATAATTAGCTAGGAATCTAAAGGCTACTTCAGTCTAAGCTGTTGAGAGCTTTATGTGTGATTGCTGATGGCAATCAGAACGTTTACTGTTTTAATTGAGACCCTTGAAAAGTTTTAGATTTAGGTACATGGACTGGTTGCTTCATATATTGGGACATGTAGGGATTTTGGTTGTTCACAGGAAACTTGCTAAACGCAAGTGTTTGAACAAGCAGTGGAGAGGGATTCTCTGTCCCAAGAAGACTTTGCATAGCCACACATACCCACTTTTAGTTCTTCGGCTCATTTCAATAATAATAGCAACAGTAACCATGCACTTCCTCATTACCAGGAAGGTTGAGGAGGGCCTGAGTGAGCTGTTACTTTGCTGGGATGTGGTTGACAGAATAGTGGATGCAATCTTCTACTTTTTCTGCAGATACTAATGTTGTTATGTGTGTCAGCTCTGTTGTGTGATGTGGTTGCTCAACACTCTACCTCTGTATTTTCCCCTTCAGTGAGTGAAAGATTTATTTGTGGGTTATTTACATCTGGTTGATTTCTTTTCTTCCCAAAGTCATAGTACTTTGTTTTATCCAGATGTCATAATGTCTTTTTGCTCCTTTGTCTTGTGATACTTCTTTTTCTTTCTTAAAATGTCTTTCTCACTTTCCAAGTCATTGGAGTGACAGAAAAGTCATCCTTACTGTCTTCTGCAATTTTAACAGTTGTGCAAGAGTGATTAGTGTGACTGTATAGCCACCAAGAAAATAGCTTTTGAGTGATCCAGGTACCCATCCATCTGTCTTGACTTGTATTTCCTCCATCCCTCTAACTTGTATTTGCTCCTCTGTCTTCCAAGTTGACTAAAGTTGTTGGGCAATGAGTGGCATCAGGGAAAGTGGCTTCACTATCCAGCTCCCTGTGCAGCCTCTCTCCTAGTGACTAGAGGTCACATTACATTTAAGAAGAAGGAAAAAAAAGCCATTAAAAAACCAAACAAGGAAACCCCCAAATCCTGACCAGACTTGATATAATAGTAAAAATTGTATGAATAGCTATCTGTGGGTGATGGTGCTGGTATTTTTGTTTCGGGTTCCTCTGTTGCTGGTCTTCTAAGCAATAGCAGACTTGAAGGAGGGAAACAAACAAAAGGAGATGAAACCAAGTTGAAATGTAAATGTTGATGTGCATAGTTTTTTTTTTACCTGGCATGGCAGGTGTGATTAAAAAAAAATATTTATTTGCCCAAAAGATATTTGAAAATACATCGTCATGAAAATTCAAGTGTGGTGTTGCTGTTCCTGTGAAAAGTCTAGAAAAGACTGGAACTGAGGAGAGGGAACATTTGGCATATAATTGCCTATATTAAGTAGTGATGTGGTGTACTAGATATGTCCTTTGCAATTTTATATTACTTGATACTTCATTTCATAGACTTCCTTTCCTTTTAATTCTCCTCAGAAGATTGGGGGTGTAGAGATCTGCCAGCGATGGTTGTTTGTTATTCCACAGTGTCATTTTATTTGAGGGAATGTATCTTAAGAAGATGGTGAATGAAGCCTGTTTAAAAAGTGAGTTAAGGTTCCATTGTTCTAGGAGAATACCTTAGTAATTCAAGAAAGAACTAAGGCCAATTTCTTCCTGTGTGGTAGTTTGCAAATTCTGTTGCTTTGCCTCTAGTAAGACGTAGATGTTTATTTGCAACAATCTTGTTACCTGAAAAAAACTCCACAATGTCTGATTTACCTTCTGTGTTTCTTTTCTCTATTCCTGCTTTTTGACATTCAGTTTAAATTCTTCCTTTGCTTGTGGCTGATGTCTTCCTTGAAGAGATGGAGGAAGAAAGTAGATGCTTTTTCTTAAAGGCTGCAGCTAGTCATGACATCATAATGGAAGGTTCAAATATTTATGATTTCTGATGACATTTTTACTTTCTTGAAATTCTTGATCTCGCATATGGTTGTATGTCTTACTTGAGAAAATTATCTCAGCTAGTGTGCCAGAAGTAGGAAGAAATGCACTGTTCCTCTCCAGAAGTGGGTTTATGTCTATCCAAAGAGACAATGAACATGACGGGAGTGGATTTCCCTTTTTTATCCCCCCAAATATTTGATACTGAGCATTCAGTATTGAGTAATGTGTTTTGTTTGTCATTTTTATGTTAATATTTGTGAATAAGCAGCAAGTATTTTTTTAAATTTGGTTCAGTCTATGTACATGGAACAGAAGGTCCACATGGGTATTTCTCAGAAGGACAGCTTTGTGTCCTTCTTGACTTTTGAGGATCATAGGCTGAAACAAAGAGCAAATTAACAGGAGAAAGGTTGTAACACATAAATGCACAGGAGAATATATGTTGAACCAAATGGACATCTGCTTTTTATGTAGATACCAAGCCAGAATTTCTCTTGGGAGAACTGAAGAAAACTTGAAAATATAGTTTGTTAATTTCTGTTTATTTCTGCATTTTTCAGTAGGCTTTTGTTGCACTCCTTGAGTACTCTTTTATCCAGTTTAGTGTTGCTAAAAGATCTTGCACCACTGTGTGAGTCTGATGGTTGTCTGAAGCTGATCTAAGACTTCACTTCTGTTGTAAAGACCAGTCCCCACCTTTTTATAAGCTTCCTGCTGCTTCCCTTGTGTCATAAGGTGCATCGCATCAGCTCAAAGATTTGTCTGAAAACTAATCCTGCCAAACAAGACCTGTGAATGTTTAGCTTTCAGCCAGATCATTGAGCAGGTGTGACTTACAGAATAATCTTTGCATCACAGAGGTAAAGCAAGGGAGAATACGGCCGGCTTGACTGAGGGTGGGCTTCAGGCTGTGACAGCCCCTTTGGTGGTGGTTCAGGCTTCTGTCAGCCTAAACTCCTCACTGCATTGCCTCTTGAATGTAAAATTAGTTCATAAATAATGACAGGCAATTTCTTAACATTTCTCTGGAGCAGGTAGTCATTGCTGTCCCTCTCCTAAAAGGAGAGAAGCTGAGGCAAAAAGTAATTTTTTTTCCTCTAAGGATGATAATTATACAGAATTCATTGATTGCAGTGGCCAAATAAGCTGTGAGTATCTTTGAAAAATAAGATTTCAAGAGTGGAACTCATCTAACCATATGTACTGTAGGCATTTGTACCTGATCTTTTTGTGTATCTTTGGTGCAAAAAAATAGTCAGATCTTCATGTGAATCATCTCATCCTAAGTAGATGTGTAATGCCGGTCTAATGAATCATGCTCCTAAAGTTTCATGTTTTTCCCCTCATCTAAAGAAAGTCTAAGCCGATAAGCTCAGGTGTTGATGTCAAAGGGCAGGTGAAATTAATTCCTTCCACTATATATAGTGTTTTCATACAGGCAAATGACTCCAGACTCGTGTTGGAATTCTGGACTAACTTAGCTTCCTCTCCTTGTCTTGTTAACCTGTTGGAACTAATGGTTTTCATACCCATTTCTACTTAAGCTTGACACATTTCTATTTTGTTGTCCTTTGTATAATGCCTATTCAGAGGGTTTTTTGCTGTTGCTTTTCTTTTGGTATGTCAAATTTTTGCATGTAAGATCTGTCAGTATTGTTTACTTTTGCCCAGCATATTTGCAGACATACTGGCGTACAGGCAAATTTGAAAATACCAGGATGAATTTCCAGATCAGTTGACCTTCACGCTTAGGTACGCACTTTCCTCTGTACAGAGATGCAGGCTTTTGATTTGGAAATAGGACAGCAGTTTTGTTGTGTAGATGCTGCTTCACAGTACATGGAAAACTCTTTACTCGTTGCTGGCACTTCAGCTACAGAGAAGTGGGCACCTCTGGGAAGGAGCTTCTCTGCTGTGGTGACCCTCCTCACCCATTACTGGTGCTCCCTGTGGCTCCAGTTCCTCCCACTGGTTGCTCCCAGGGGTGTCTCTGTGGGGCATTGTGCAGAGCAGCAAAGCCAGTGAGCACTTTGGAGGGCTGAGGGGCTCTGCTGGGCATGGGGTGTTAGGAAGGCGCAGCGCTGTCGGGGGATCTCTGCCTGCAAGAGAGACGGTGGTTGTGGAAGCAAACAAGGTGTATCGTGAATGCCACGGATGTATTCCAAAGTGACCAAACCTGGTGTTATGCTGAGGGATGAAATGGTTTAGGACAAAAGGAAACACAGGGATGCCTGTCCTGCATAGAGCTCTTCTTGGCAGTATCATAGTTAAAGAGGAAAAAAACCACAATTTGCTAAAGAGATTTATCTGCGCATCCTGAAAAATGGGTACCATAATCCTTAATTATCTCCAAGCTCACTTAGGCTTTCTTAGTAAAGTATTTTAAATGCCAAAACTGAAGTATTATAGTGATTAATAATTTCGCTGGTATCTTCTTAGCAGGGTGTCAGTACTTTCCACTTTTTGGAGGCTGGCACAGCCATATTTTTGTTTGCATCTCTTTTTTGTAAGAAAGAAGGGATCTTTCTTACAAAGGGCGGCAGTTTATTTGGTTTAGGCTTAGGTTTCTAAGTTGAGTATCCTCTGAAAAGTTGTTTGGTTTCAAAAGATTCTGAGGAGCCTTTTGTAGTTTTAAAGCTTGTATTTCTTTTTCGGTTCTCATAATTTGAAGTTCAACTCGTGGCATGATTTTCAGATGGACTGTTTTCCCCCCAGTCTGTACAGGGGGAGGAGCTTGAGGAATCATGGTTTCCTTAAGGTTGACTGAAATGTTCTAACTTCTATAGCAAATGAGGTGAGAATGAAATTGTCAGAAGGATAGAGACTAAATTATTGAAGCACTTGACTGTTTAAAGTGGCTGGGGATGTACTATAAAAGGTGTGAGTCTAACAGTCAAATGTGTAAACAGCACCTTATTCCTTCCTTGTACCTGATTTCTCACTTTTGCTTTATATGAGAGGCTAAATCAGTGTGGGAGATATCGCAGTCATTCTCAGAGTGTTAGTTTACAATGCCTCCACCAGAAGAACAATCTATTACCATATAGAATAGCAGTGAGAAAAGCATTTTCAAGGAAGATTAATTGAAGTAATTCATCACTTTAAAATGAAGAAGGTGCATCAAGCAAAAATAAAAGCTAAGTATTTTATGTGCCTCTATTGGAATTTGATAACCATTTGTTTTGCTAGAAAATATATGTGGACTGGGCATCTAGTGCTTGTCTACACAGTACAACTATGTGCTATAATTATATGCTATAATTATACCAATATAACTCCCTATGGAGACACTCTTATACCAGAATAAGAGTTTTTATGGTTTATCTTACTCTGCTTCCAAACCACGTAAGCTTAAGAGGGAAAGGGTACTCTTATGCTGGAGAAAGTTTCCACACTGAGATAGTTATATTGGTATAATTATGCATTTTTTTACTTCAGTGTAGACAAGTCCCTTGTGCCTTTTCAGCTTTGAACTTTAGTTAAGAATTTCTTGGTTGTGATAAGTGTCTAAGCATTTTTATAGTATATTTTTATAAAGGGACTTGGGTATTTAAACCAATTACTTAGGCCAATTAACAGCTTCCTGGGTATTGGATAACAATAGGATATAAAAAGGGATCAGAATTCATGTTCCTAGCTGCTTGGATATATCTGCATTTTTTCCCCCCCTCTGTGATTTTACCAGTATTCGGTGTACAGCACAACAGGTGGAATAGTGTGTGGCTGTCTAATGAGTTCTGTGTTGGACACTTTTTGTCTGCTGTTTCTCATTATTCCTTGAGTTTTGTTGTGCTGTGGTTCTAATTGCATGTATCTCCATGGATCACAGAAAGAAGCTTCCTTGATGAAGTTGAAAAAACTCCCTCCAAAAATGTTAATTGTTTGGAGAATTGCTGAAATGTATTGATCTTTACACAAGACAGGACCATAATTGACTTGTTAGGCATAAGTTGTGCAAGAAGTGACTCAAATTGGATTCAGAGGAAGGGGAAGGCGCAGGAACCCTTTTTGTATGCAGTGTAGTCAGGAGAAGGGTGATGAAAGGCAATTTGGTAGGGGTGATGTCTCTTGCCTGCTTCGGTCAAAAGTGGGTACCTAGAGAGAGGTAGTCACATGGATGGTGCTTTGAAATTGGCCATCTTCTCTGGTTCTCTTCTCCACATTTCTCCTTTGCTGCTTAGCACACAGCTCATCTCATCCTTACATTCACACCTCCCCAAAACCAGGAATATGTAAACATTTTTTACAGCATTTTTGCAGTTTCTGTAAATATCAACATAAATTACTTAGAAACAGTTTTTCTTACCTATCTTTTTTACTCCTTATGAAAAGACTGCTTTGAAAAACATACCTCTTTTTATTCCCTTAATTTTCTTCTATCAATGTGTCTAGCATGTTTGTAGTGTTATCCATGTGGTCTAGCTTTGCTAGAAATTGAGGATTATGACTTGAAATGAAAAATTGCAGGAATGGGAGAAACCTTGTAATAAAATAGAAGTGATGTAATAACCTCCAAATCATAGAAGAGCAGGGCTTGAGGTGACATCAAGAGGTCATTTAATCTATCCGTCAGCTCTGAGACAGGGTAAGGCAGACTAACGTTCATGGCAGATGTTCATCTGTCCTGTAGTAGTAACAGAGTGAGCAAAAAAGAATTATTTATACTTAGTCTTCTCCCTTCTGTCCCCAAAGCTTTGTGCAAACCAAACTTTACACAGAATTGGTGTGAGAGGATATATGGATTCTTTCAGGATTATTTCAAGTTTCAGAGCTACTTCTGTTCTTTTGGAAACTCTGTGTTTTCTGTCAAAACAGTCTAATGATATTTGTGTATTTTTGGGTGTAATATCCCATTTTAATTTTATCTGGCTGTCTGTTGTTCAGGTGTATTTCTTTCTGAAATGATTATTTTTCTGTGTTAGCTTTATTTCTGGTGTCTCCTCCTCTTTGGCACTGAGCAGCTCAGTTTAAAAATGTGTAGCGTTTCATTTTCATACTTGACAGTATTTCTGGTGTGTAATCAGTTTCAGTTTTCCTTTTTTTATTCAATTTCTTTTTGCATGAAAGAGCTGAGCAGAAAAAAGAAAAACAACTGTGGGTAGGAGTGTAGAAGTGAGAAGGGGAAGAATGTGTTTAAGAAATGATAGTACTCAGCAGAAGAGCTGGGTTTAGCTGAAATGTCAGGTTAGACATGAACAGTGTGGCCTTAAGTAAAGATTTATATTATTTGAAGAATAAAGAGAACATACGTTTCAGAATTTTATGTGTGGTATCTGCAGCTCTTTAATCTAGATTGAAGGTTGCAAATTAATGTCCAATGAATAGCATCTTTCTAAATTGAACAGTACCTGAAATTGGACTGGCAGGTACCTTGTTGCTAAAATGAGTGTTTCAGTTTGTTTGCTTCATTTTGCCTTTTGGTTATGTCAGCTGAGAAACATTGTCTTTGCTGCTAAATGACTTTTTCTGACTAGGTCAAGTAATTTTGACTGAGTGAACTGTCTTGAGTCCTCAACAGCTGCAGGAAGGTGCTGATGTAAGTTGCCGCCTTGGAGAAAGTTTAGATGTAAATATACTCAAATAGCTGTTGTCCCCAGAAATAGCTTACTCAGACTTACAGAAAAGATACCCTGTACCTGTACTGCTTCAGTGTTTATGAAGGTAGTGATTCCCTTCTCTTTCCTTCCAATCTAATCTCATCATTAATTTTACTTCTGTTCTAGATTTAGTAACTTAAAGAAGTTGGGAATACTCTGTTTTGGGTTGTGCCCAAAGGGGGCTCATTAATTCTGAAGATTCTCTCTAGCAAATAAAGAAGTTTCTTTGAAGTGCGTTTAGAAAGCTGTGTTGGTGTTTTTGCATGGTGGCTGATGTGGGCTCTCTTAAGGACTGGGAAATAAGAGGTGGGCATAGAAGTGGAAAGAAGCCAAGAGTTTTTGGGCAGAGAGAATTTGAAAATATAATGGTTTCTACTGTGGGAGAGGGAAGGCAGTTCTATGAATATGGCATAATCAGGTTTCCTGTTAAATAATATTTCTTTATGAGATGAGAAATACTGAAAAAGTGGATCAGCTTTCCTGCTTTCATACTTCTCAGACCAGATATGTCTCACATGCTGATTTTTAATTTAATTTTAAATGGTGTGATATTAAAAGAAAATTATGATCATATATTGAAAACACATGCCTTCTTTGCATAGAAACTGAAAGTTGTGGACAGCAGTTATACTAAAACTGTGAATTTAATTCTGAACATTCTATATGATTTGTTGCAGAGGGGTTCATAGCCATGATTAATCCTGCTTCTTTATTTGTGCACTTACCTATGTATGTGTTTTATGCATGTGTTTGAGTTGAGATGCTCTGGGATGTTTCATAGTCTGCTAGGATTTGTGGAAGGATTTGTCCCATTTGTTGTGATTGCAAGAAGAGTAATGAATACTTAGTGATTTCTGCCAGTTTTGAGAAATAGGTGAAGGCTCTAGAGTAAACCAGACTTTGACCTGGTTTAAACCTAGGTCTGACTTTTTTTGACCCTGAGTGAGCCACAGTGAACTTTGTGTTAACATTGAGATACATTTTTTGAAGGTCATTTCTCTAGAGGTCTTCGGAAGTCATTCCCAAATTTCTGCAAAGTTTTAAGTTTGTTTAAAACATGTGAGAATTAGAGGTGTTTATTTTAAAATTGGCATAGCTTTTAAATTATAATAACAATGTTATTTTGCTTTCAAAATATTTGTATAAGTACATACATGTTGATCAATTTTTTTTATTGTAGAAATTAAAATTTAAAGATGAACAGATCTCCTAATACTCTGATTTTTTTACTTGCTATGTTTGTTTCAGTACAGTACTAATACTAAGTGCACTAGTATTTCTAGAATTACTTGCAGGGTGTTACCCACCACCACCTTCAAAGTGAAATTTACAACTCCTCCAGTCTTTGTCCTTTTAATTCTAAAATCCCAATGATGTGCAATCCCAGGAGTGTTGTTTTGCTGTTGCAATGTAGTCTTTTTCAGATGATACATGATTTAGTTGGAAACAAATTAGCAGCAATGAATGCCTAAAGAAAGCAGTTTAATAAACAAGATTTTTGTAAGACCTAATCAGAATTGTAAAATGATACTTGTGAATCAGTTACATTATACAATAGGGCGGATGTGAATGTATGCATGTGTGTGGATTCATGGTTTTTAGTCACATTGTTCTCTCAAGTGATACAAGGGTTTCAACCTTCAGTTTACTGTTTCTTCTAATTTATAACTTAACTATTAAATGTTTTCAATCAATAATGAACATTCCCACTCAAAACTGTAATTTGTTCAGGTAATTGATTTTAATTTTTAACTACTGACACCACCCTCCTCCCTTTTTTTTCCTACTACTTTAAATCACCTGTTGCTGGTGAATTTTTGTTTGTTTTGCTCTTGCCCAGGAAGTCAGTTCCATGCTGCTGACAGTGTCGCTGTTGATGAGAAGGGTCATTATAAATGCAAAATAATCACAGGCAGGTATTCACCAAAAATCTATTGCTACAGCTCCACAGGATGGGTGTATAGCTCTGGATTCATTATCTGTTTGTAGCAGATCCTTGGGCTGAGCTGACGCTGCTGCTGTGTCTCTAACTAGGACGCTTTATTTTTGCAGTGTTCAATCAATGTGATAGAGAGATTATTATGGAACGATGGTAAAAAAAGATGAACTGGTTTGTTTCCAGGTAACTTAAAATTTTGCACTATTTGCAATCAAGGTTTTTCAGCCTCTACAGGAAGCAGTTTTAATATAGAAAATATGTTACAAGAGAAGTTTCTTGGCAGTTGAAGAAGTGACGGGGCTTCTGTTATAGAACTAAGTTTGCTTTCCAATTACCCTGATGCTAAATATATCCTTTTAGGAATTCCACATATATTGGCTCTAGCTAGGGGCTTTCCCCTGTTTTGTTATTTTAATTAAGACTATTTTTTACCTATTAAAAAAAAAATAGGCTTGAAAAGAGCTAGAAACCAACAAATATAGAAAGTCAGTGCTTTACACTGCTTTTTAATGTCCCAGGCTGCTATCTCGTGTTGTAAGTAGGGTGACTGATTTTTTCCTTTTTCTGAACACTTGCTCGTGTAGCAGAAGGATATAACTTAAAACTCTGGCAACTATTTCTCAGTGTGGCCAGAACTTTCTGAACCTCCCTTAGTTGAAATTTCATGTTATGGCTATGGAAAAAGAAAACAACTAATTGCTCTAGTTTGCCTGGTGGAGTTTTCCATTCTTTTACTCCTTTATGCATCTTTATTTCGGTAACCTATCAGTTTTGTCAATGATGTTTGTTAATGATGTTTGGGTGTCCCCTTGTCCGTGTCTCCCCTCCTCCCCAGTTTTATTCATCATGAACTTAGACACCCAAAAAAAGGGAAGAAAATTCCATAAAGCCATTTAAGTGGCAGAGCAGTTTGCAGAGAGGAAGATAATATTTGACAGTAGTTGGGATGAGAGTAAGAGCTGGTGGGTTGGAAATAAAAAGGAGCTGTGTTGTCTAGAGTGTCTGCTAGGTTCTAGTGTTACTTGGACTCTGATTTATTCTGGAATTGCTCTGGTAAGGTCAATTACAAATACCAGCAGTAAGTATAATTCAGTTTTTGAAGAGTTGCCATTTGCTCTTTTTTGGTAATAGTGTAATCTCAGAACATGGCCTAGAAATTTTACATTTGCTTCATTCATGAGCACTTGATGAAATCTAGTGTATAAGGCTGAATTTGAGCAGTTGAGGGGCTTATTTTTGAACTTATCTTAGAAATAGGTGATTTTTTTTTTAAAGGAATTAATACTGTTCCAAGTGATGTAGAAGCAGAAATTTAAGGTCGTCTTTTTTTTCCCCTCCTTTTTTTAGATGCTTCCAGGGATCTTTTTTTCTTTGGAATGGAGGTTCCTGAAAGATTTTTGAGTACCTTGTTGCAGCCTATAGATGCAATTTCTCCTTTTCAACATCTTCTAGATGTTTGAGGGTTTTTCCTCCCTTAACCTACCCATCCCAACTCCTAGTCTTGTTTCTTGTTGCATAATAACTGATATCAGTCTCCCCAAAGTCCTCATGTCTCTTTCCTTGTTAAAAGTGCATATAACACTTGTTGTTATGAGAGTGAAAACCCAGTCACAGGAAGGTGAAGCGTTGTGCTCATGTTTGCATATCAGGTCAGCTGCTGAGCCAGGAATAGAAGTCCTGTCTCATGACTCAGTGCCCTAACCGCTGGAGCACCGCTCTTTTCCAAGAATATAGTAGCAATGGGTATAGGAGTAACTACAGCAAATATAGGAGCTTTGCTTCCAACTCTGGCAGGGCTCCAAGGCTTATACACAGCTTAAAAGACAAGGGGAGAAAAAAAAAGCTTTCTAAAGGAGCTCCTAAATAAGTTCTGTAAAGTTACGGTTTGCTTGGCTTTGTTTAAAAACAGCAAAAAAAAAAAAAATCTAATTGAAAATAGCTTTCCAGAAGGTTTTAAGATGTGGAAAAAAGTTCCATGTGTTTGAAAGTCAAACTTTGCTCTACAAATAACCTTAAGAGCGGCCTGTGATTAAATCTTTTGTATATTCAACAACAAACTCATTTTATGCAACCGCAACTATGATAAAATTGAATTAAATGAACCTGCCTCTAAGAAAAGATACTGAATAGCTGAGTAGTGCATTATTCAATGAATGGAAAACGGGGAGGCTGGCTGAAACTGCTGGGAGATGGTTTTTAACATTCTATCGGGCTAAAGAGCAATTCTGTGAAATCACTGTATTTGTTTCCCCCCTACCTCCCCGCCCTCATTTTTTAAATAGCAGTGCTCTTCATACTGTCAGAATTCAGTGTTGTGACACCCCTACTCAAAAGTTATGACAGCAGTGTAATGACAGCTACTGCCTCTTGAGAATCAATCAGGCAATTAATTTTGTAAATGAAATGCTGATTATACAAAGCTTCACATGAGAGGCCCAGTGATTAAAATCAATTTAACAAATTGTTTCAGGTGGGACTTGATTAATAATTTGCCATAAATGCTGAGGATATATGACCAGCATACCTTTTTGTGTGTGTGTGTGTGCGTTAATATAGAACTATATATATCGCTGGGAGTGGAAAAAATCTGCAGCTAACTGTATGTACTTTTGGCTTGTGACCTAGATGTGATTGGTTATACCTTTTTGTGGGTACTCTATCGTCCCCCGTGTCCACAATGTCACCATTTTCTCAGCTAGTGTTCTCTCCAGCAATTAAATACATCTAACTTTAAATTTCATTTCTGTGAGTAAAGCCAAGTAGTTCAGAAAGTGTACTCAGATCCACTTGAATATTAAGTTTAGGAAGTTTTTGCTTTAAAATTTAAAGTGGATGTGGGATTTTTTTCTTTTTACATCTCTCCCCCCTGCCACTTTTATTTAGGACGTGCATTTTCCCCCTCTTACTGCAATACTTCTCTGCAGGCAGCCTTCCTGCAGAGCTCCCCTCGTTCCACTCAGGGCAGTGGCTCCTTGGCTGACAGACACTATTTTTAGTACATCCTTTTCTGTCCATCTAACGCTGTGTTTGTGTAAGAGCTGTACAAAGTAGGTAAGGGAATTTTTTTTCCGAGTTCCAGATGGCAGCCATGCACAGTGAGTGAAGGTGTTTACTTGTCTAGGAAGCTGAGAACCTCATTGCCAGACAAAATAGAAGTAACTGGTATTCTGGGTGGGGCTTTGCTTTTTTTAACTTGGTTTTCTGGGTTTATGAATGGATTTTCTCTTCCTTGTTGAGCCTCATAGCCTTATTGAGCCTCAAAGCTTTAAGGCCTCCGCTGGTAAATCCAGCCTGAGAACTTTTGGTTACTATTTTCCCTTGCTATCTGCCTTGCTCTCCTGCTGGGGGTTGCTATTTTGACAGTAGAAATGCCAGACTGAGAGCTCTGCCCATGTCTGACTGTGCTCCAGTGCCAAAGCTGTTGTATGGTGCAAAACCATCCCAACACAGGCAGTTCTAAGTTCAGACTGGACTGTGGATGAAAGTAGCCAAAGTGTGGTCATGATCTGGCAGCACATAGGAGAAGCAGCTGGAATGAGTGACCTGTTGTATAGTCACTGATAGGTTTACTAGCAGACATTTTAAAGAACCCCTGAATTCTGCTGCACTAGAAATTGCTGCAAACCTGTTGAAGAGGGGAGTAGAGCTTCTGTATGCCTAAAGAAAAGAGGTCTTCTTTGTAGGGGCGTCCAAGTTGGAGAAAACAAATCTAAAGACAGGACTTTAATTCCTGAGTACTTCTCAGAAGAAGTTTGATATCAGGAAAGTGGGTTACAGGAGAAGACTGAGTCTTCATGTGTGATGAGGACAGGTAACACACGTTAAGCTGACTTTAGAGTAACCTGTTAGCTGTCAGTGACAAAGTGACTAACATTGCCTGTTAGGCAGTGACAAAGGTAACTTGAGGGGCAGGGGTTCTGAGCTGTATATCCATGCAAACTTGTCAGAAACCTAGGACTGTTTTGGCCATCAACTTTGTTAACGTGTATTATTGCTTCTTAGTGTTTCTTAACCTTTGCATGCACTTGCAGTGGCAAATGAAGAGGTTAGTTATGTACATGCACTTCATTAAAAACAGGTTTCTTTTCTTTGCTATGTTTGTTGTTATTTGTTCTTTCAGTAGTTGTTTAGTTTTATCTATATGCAAAATTATAAATAGAGAATGGCTGAGACACAGACCTTACAGTTTTTGGGTTGTGTGTGTTAAAAAGAGAACTCAGAAGAAGATGAAAAACAATATATCCTACTTCCTCACCCTGCAGAAACAGTTGCTTGTATAAATTGTAAATGTTCTAGCCAAGTAGTAGTTGATTCTTTCTGGGGGACAGCTTTGATTTTTTTTCTTTCTTTCCTTGTTAATTACTTACTTTCTGTTTTGAGTGGGAAATAATCTTTCTGATGTCTCCCTGCAGCTGAAATCAGACAGTATGCAGAGCTTTTAAGACAAGGAAAATGGCTATGTTAAAACTCTGCTAGTGTATGCTTCTTCATTTACTGGATTTTCTTTCATCATAGGCTTATGTTGAACCGAGCTTTTTGGTTTTGCTTATTACTTATTGTGTTTGTGCAACTGCCTTTTTAAATTAATTTTTTAGTAAAACAGACAGTAGGAAAAAACTAGGAAGCATTTTTACTAGTCACCTCTCAGACTTTATTATTAACGTCAGAATTTAATGCTGTACATTCATACTTTTTTAATAGTTGCTTGCAACTTTCTTAAATGGATATTGAAACCCATGTGATGAGAGTTGTTTTGATACTCCCTCTTTTGTCACATAAAAATGTTGGCTGAGGCGTCCTTGTACATGTTCGTACAAATGATGACATTATCTAGGAGTGGATTATCTTTTCTGCAGTTCCATCCTCACGCCAGCTGTGTCATTGTATTATAGTGAATACTTCTGATTATCTTTAGCGATAAATTTGTGACTTGGTGCATGACATAGAGATCAGAGCTCCATGCCCATCTTCCTTGGAATGTCGGTAACTGATTGTCAGCTGTCCTTATTTATTATGAGGTTTTCAAGGCTTTGGTTTTTATACAGACATGGGTTTTCTCTTCCCCCCCCCCCCCCTTTTTAAAAATATGGAGACAGAATCTTTGGCTGCAGATCAGTGAATAAACAAAGAGTTATTGTATTCATAGCTCTGGGAGTTTGAGGGGAAGCCTACTTGTTGAGTTCATGTTGTTTGTTACATGCGCAAATGATGGAGCATTACTTGAGATGCTCTGTGGCTTATAGTGGCTTTTGCTGTTGTCAGCCAAACCAATGCCTCTTTCAATTTTTTTTTTGTTTACACAAACAAAAAAGCACACTGTCACTTGAAAAGTAGTTACATCTCATGTAAATACTCTTGTCTTCTAGTGAATTGCTTTGCTTTGTAGAAAAGAGCAATGGAATGGATTCACATCTAAATCCCATTGTGACCTTATTAAAGTGTCTCCCACTTCTCCCTCTTGAGATTTCAGTAGTGGGGGGGTCTTTGTGGTATCTTTAAATAGAAATGTTAGTTGTATTTTGGGACAGTGACTGGTATTGTTTATATTCATAATATAATGTTTATATTCATAAACATTTTGTTGTTAGAAGTGAAACACTAGTTGATAACTTAATAGTGGATGTATACATATAATGTGTGCATAACATCAATAATGCCTTAAAATAAGAGCTGGTTTTGGTCAGACTGCTTCTCAAGTTATTCTCTTGTGCAAGCTGCCTCAGATCTGAGTGTAGATGAGGTAACTGGAAAAACACTGGCTAAATGACTGAAGAAAATCGTAGTGTATTTTTCTCTCACTTAGGAAAGACAAAATTGAATCTCCAGGTAACTTCAGGGTGAGGTGATTTATTTGATTGTTTTGAATGGGAGGAGAGCAGAAGTGATGGTGATACTGAGTTTACAAGTGGGTGTAGAATATTAATTTTTTCACTTCTGCATATAGCAGGAATGTCAGGTTTATGTATTCTTCACAAATCATTCAAGAAAAGAGCAGGTAAGAAAAAAAGGTTGTCAGTACTTTTTTACAGAGATACTATTTGTAAGTAGTGTAGGCTTTTCAGTGTCCTACCTTAATGTGGTTGTATTGTCAATCTAAAGACTGGGAATGAAACCTTGGCCCTGTTGAAATCATAAGCAAACCTTCCACTGGGTGTTTTAAGGTGCTCATGAAGCACATAATAGGCAGAAACTCTTATGAAATACTCTGTTCTCACAAAGCCTGATAGTACATGTGCAAATGAATCTGATACTGACAAGAGATAGGCACTATAATAAAGGGGTTATAAATTATAGTATTTCTGTGGTCTGAAGCAAAGAACAAGACTGTTCAAGGTATTTTGAGGAGCTGCAGATCTACTCAAAGTTTTAATGAAATGCAGCAAGTTGAAGAGGAGGTGTGGAGTCAGAAGCAAAAGGCAGAATCCATCTAGGTTTGCCTGGAAGAATATGGTGGTAAAAAATAGCATGCGCAAACACTAGATAAACTGGCAAAATGCTAATGTGTATTAGGAGTAAAATAGTAAAATAAAGAAAAATTGGACTGTTCTGTAAAGGCAGGAAAAGAAACAAATGGATATTGATTACTACAATGACACTGAAATAAAATCTAATAAGTAATTAAGACTTTGCACTATGGCATGTGATAGGATTAAGTAAAGGCATGGAAGACGTGAAAATACATCATCCATTTGTAGTCAAACATGCACACTGGGTTTTGGAGGAATGTGATGTGATTAGAGTGATGTTGTCATTTTTGGTAAATGTTAGAGCACACTAGTGGATGGGGTTGGGTTATGATCCCTGTGGCATAAAGAGGTTGATACTTCTCATAATCATCCTGTCACTGAAAACTTATCTTTGAAAACTGTTGGAACTGATGTTAAAGAAAATATTGGAACTTAATAAATGTTAAAGTAACCTTCAGATAAAATTATGATATGTATGTCTCAATTAACAACTTCTTTTAATAAGTTTTTAAAATGTCATGGATAAGAGAAAGTTTTGCTATAAGAATGAAATCAGTACATCCACACAAATGATAAAGCTAAAAACTGTGCATGCATTAACGCTGGAAAAAGTTAAATTGAAATTTTTATCTTCACTGTAAGGGGAACAGTACTTGATGAGCAGCTCCTTTTTCTTTCTGTTAAGTCTATGACTCCAGGTCTTTCTCACCATACACTGTTCTGAACACAAATTTTGTCTTTTTATTAGAGAGTTTTCAGTGGTATTGATCGTGGACATATTAAATTCTAAAATTGGTTCTTGTTGAAGAAATGATGGGGCTTTTTTGTTCATTTTTAGGGTTGGAAATGTTTTCCCTTTTTTTTCATTTTTACACAAGGGAAACTGAGGCATGGTTGTAGGAAGTTTGGCCTGGTTTTGATGTCTGTAGATGAAATCTTTTGAAACACAGTTTCTGGAAACACTTTCAGAGCACATCCATCTTCAAACTCAAAAGTTGTTGCGGTTGTACATACAAAGCATTTCCTGCAGTTTAAGCCCTGTGATTTCAAGTTAGGATGCATTAAATCAGTAAATTTTGAAATTTTTTTGGTTTAGTGAAAAACTGTGGCAGATGCAGAGGTAGAGTCCATTTCTGCCTGAGCGACACAAAGCTAGTTTAGACGGTAAGACAGTTGTCTCCTTCATTCACTACCTGTATGATAAGTGAAGCCCTTGCTCCAATAGCTTACACTGACCCCTTCTCTGCCCTGTGCTGGGTGGATACCTGGAGGAGGCACATCTCTGCTGCATGTGAGGATGGAAGTGTGACTGTGGGTTTAAAGACAGCTATGTTTGTGAAGGAGACACGCTTAATGTTGGAGGAGCAAACTTAATTCCAAGTGCCCTGAACTTCTGCAGTAATAATCTTAAGCCTGGGGGAGAGCCGGCTCTTTGGTTTTGTTTTGCCTCCCAGAAATATGTTGACAGCCACTGAGTCACTGGTAGATGTCTTCACCTTTAGCTGCACCACATGGAGGGTTGGGATCTAACCTGAGGGGAGCCAGGAATAGCAGTGGTGACTTGTCACCCTCCATAAGGACCAGCTGATGCATAGGATGAGAAATGCTTCCTCACCAAGTCTGTCTTGACTTGTCTCCAGGTCCCTTGCTTCCCAGTGACCACATCCCCCTTGGTTCCGGTGTTCTGTGAGACACTGCAGCCCTGTATGGATTTACAGCAATATCTGAGGCTCTTCATCCCTCCACCTTTCTGAACTGGGGGGTTATCACCTGAGGGAAAGAGGAATGGCCCCCACCTGAAGAGAACACAGAGAAGAGTAGTGATGGCAGGCTGGTGAGAAGGAGAGAAGGAAGGATGCCCTGGCAGTGAGGCTCACACTCCCAACACACACACACACACACACACACACACAAGCTCCGCTGCTTGGAGGTCACTAGTCCAAAGGACAGAGACTCTTTGGCCTGTATCCATGTCACCTCCTGACCTTGTTTCCTCCTCTCCCCTTCAGCTCTTTCTGCCTCATTTCTGCCTCCATTGCTTTTTCAACTCATTGTCCCTCTTCCCTTGTCTGGCAAATTCAAGGCAGCCTCCACACACTTTGTAACTACTCTGAAGAAGCCTTGCCCTGCCCCTCACGTGCTCCTGTTTATTCCTTCTGTGCTCCCAGTCCAGTGGCATTCAGGTGCTCTTTCTGACAGGGGCACATGTCTTGCCTTTTGTGAATGTCCAGTGTCACCCTGGGAAATTAAAATTCTCTGCCTCAAAGCATGATATTCAAGAGGTATTTTCAAGTGTTTTATGTGAGAACATAAACCATGTATTTTTCTGTGACCTCATTCTAAGACATAGCTGAACTATTTCTGCTGAATTTTCCAGAGAATTTCAGCCTCAGGCATCCATATGCCCTGGAAAATTTCAGCCTAAATGCTAGAAGTTTGGCAAAGTTTATATGCACCTGAAAGTAGTCTTCATAATGGAAAATGTCTGATTGTTTTAGCTGTCTAGCTGCCTGCATTGTTTATATTTATGAATTGGATGCAGAAAATACTACACTCAAAATTAATTAAAGTTGAATTGAAGTAAATGTGATTATTGGAGATGAGACGTGTAAATTATATCCTGAAACAGAAGATGGTAGCAATGAAAAGTGCTTTTTGGCTTCATGGGAATCTAATGGAGGAAGCTCAAGAATCACTTTGAACAAGGATTTATTTTTGAGAGGAAGAATATGACAGGTGATGCACAGAACATTAAAACACAGAAATAAACATAGATAAAGTATTGTGGTCTATAGGAGGAAATGTAAGTTGTCGCCTGGGACCCTCTAAGAAGGAATCTATAGTTCATCTGCTTAGCCTCTGTGTTTTTATTTGAAACTGTGGTGAGAGTGCATGATGGCCTAAAAAAAGCCAAAATTGAGAACGTTGTTTTGAATCAGGTGATCTGAAGTGGTTGAGGAACCATTGATTTTGAAAAGTATGAAATCTAAATGGTAAATTACCCAGGAACATTAAGTGGCAAAAAATAGAAACTTCTAATCTGGCTACAGAGCAGGCAAACAATAAAGGGAAAATTGCTGAGTAATACTTAACCAAAATTAGCAGCGAATGTGGAATTTGCTATGGAAGCAAAAAAGGGCAGTCCTCTTTTGAAGTGAATGGAGATGTCATGTAAGGAGGAGGTTATCATTTCCATCTCCTCAGGTGTAGTGTGCTCATATTCAGAATATTTTATTAGTTTTGGGTGACATTCCTGGAAAATTGGTATTGGTAATGGTGGAGACAGCCAGGGGAAAAAAAATGAGGTTTGATGGATTTTATTTGCAGTGAGGAAAGAATAATAGTTCATTAAGCAGTGACTGCTTTGGAAAGGGCATATTTGGATAGGAACAAAAAAAGTAGTGTGTTAGTAGTACAAACAGCATTGATGAGCAGAAACAGGGATGGGAGTGGGAAATGTTAGTTATTGTCATAAGAACTATTACATCAGAATGTAATAGCCAGAAAGGACTTGAAGAGGCTGTATTACATAGGAGGTTTTAAAATTAACTGTTCAGCAGTGTGCTGCAGGAGAATATGTGCAAAATGTGCTGCAGGAGGGAATCCTGCTCCTGGTGGGAGGGTGGGCTGGATGGGTGAATTAATAGGTCTTTTTTGGGGGGGAGGGAGGGGGAGGGAGCAGGAGAAGAGGGTATGTGCCACTTTCATGAAGATGAGATTGTGATAGGCCTTGTGAAAGCTTCACCCCACATTCTTCCATGAATCTAACCAGAACTCAGGAATTAAAAAACGGATGTCATATTAACAATACAGGGCTCTGCACTTCATGAAGTATGGTACTTTTTCTGCCTCAGTTAGTTCTCAGTAATAAAACATGAGAGTAATACTACACAATGGTTGACACCTGTCCTGAAACTCTTACAGGGCTTGGTAAGTGCTGCCAAAAAGTCTAAAAATAAAACTTCCCTCCCTTACCTCCCTTCCCCCTCCATCACTGGTTGCAGTTTGGATTTTCTGTGGTCTATTGAGGAGGCAAATAAACTTTCACATAAAATGTAGGTTATGACTTGCTTTTTGATCTGGAAACTTATTAGTGTGCACAAAAGCAACAGGAAAATGCTGAAATGCAGTGTTCTGTATGCATTACACTTCTTGGAAACTTTCTTTTCTTTCCAGTTTCACTTGTTTTTTGATGTGAGAGAGCAGACATTTTCTCAGGGTTAAATGGTTTGTCCTGTGTTTGCATCTCTCTTGATATACATGTTTTAATTTTATTTTTGTTTTAACGTTTAGGTCAGTGATGCTAATCAGTGTGCAGCAGTATATTTAATTATTTCTTAAGCTGAATTTTTTTGGGAAGTTTTTCTCCTTTCAGTCTGTATAGGCAACAGCCTCACGTTTGAGTGAAAAATATTTTTTTAAGTTGTTTTAAATGGACTGGAAGTCCAAAACTTAATATTCAAAACCTCATCTAATTAATCAGAGAAGCCCAGGGTATGGTACTTTGCCAGTTTGCACATCAAGTCAATATTTGATGTATAAAGCATTGAGAAAACACATGTATCATTCGCCCGCAGTGAGCGTGACGATTCTGACCTTTTTCTTCGCATGTCTTAAATATTGCTTTGCTTGTGTTTGCCAACAGGGCAGTCCGATGGATCCGATGGTGATGAAGAGGCCGCAGCTGTACGGCATGGGCAATAACCCTCACTCTCAGGCACAGCAGAGCAGCCCCTACCCCGGGCAGTCCTACGGCCCTCCCGGCCCCCAGCGCTATCCCGTGGGAATGCAGGGCCGAGCCCCGGCAGCCATGGGAGGAATGCAGTATCCACAGCAACAGGTTTGTGGAGGATTTTTCTGGGTTGCTTTGGTTTCCCTCCTCTCTTTCTCTTCCCTCCTGACATTCTGGTAATACAGAGGGTGCAAGAGAAAAACCTCAGAAATAAGCATTTCCTGAGCAGAAGGAGGATGAAGGACTGTTTTAAAACTAAATAAATTATGTTCACAGTGTGAATGTTTTCTGAAATCCTTTACAGTTCAAACAGGATTTAGTTTGTTGCTGGTATCTTTCTGGAGAGAGAAGTATGTCAAATGCCATGAATTTTTTTTTTTTTTTCCAGTTGACACCACTTAGCCCTGCATATTTTTTCGTTCTTTTCTTTGCTGTTGTTCTTGGTTTTCTAGGGGTTTTTATGTTCTCTTTCTCTCCGGCTTACATGCACTTAAGTGTAAGATGAAAACCTAGAGCTGACATCAGCACATCAAGGCTAGTGTAGTCCAGTGCATACAAAAGCATTACATATTTATATCAGCTGTTTGTTGTTGTGGTGGCTGGTTTTCTTTTTTCTCCTCGTTTTGATAGGAGTCTGTAGCTTTTCCTATTTTTTTTTCTTTCACCAACTCTTTAAAGTCAGGATTTTTTTGAATGTATCAGAGTATATAGAAAGGTAAGGATCTCCTTTTTATCTACTTGGATTTCACTGTTGATGGAGACCTCTTGTGCTTTTTTCCTGCCCTTTTTAAGAAGGTCAATCTCAATGTGCATACCATGTACTAAAGAAAATACAGCAGTTTTCAAGAGGGAGAGATAAACCGAGGTTATCAAGAAGTTAATGTTTTGCTAATTTTTTTCTTTTTTTTAATTAGGGATGTGAATGTAGGCAGTGAGAGCTCTACACCGCCTTGTGAGCACAACAGATTAGTAACTTGATCATTAATGGGAAAGAACATTTGTTTTGTGCAGCTTCCCAGTTACAGATTAGCTTTTTTAATGTTGTTTATTGTTAAATATAGGAAATAAAAATAAAATTTTGGACTCCTGGCAGATAGGTGCCTGGCCAATTCTTGTTACTACCCATCCAGTAGGACAAGATGTTAGTCAGGCAGTTAATTAAATAACAGTTTCAAATATATTATAATATCATTAGTACAATGATATTAATTTTTATTCTTTTCTGCTGTTAAATAGATATTTACTGATAAGGAAGGGATTATTTAGTTTAGAGATGCCAAACATTAGATTTGGTTGCTAGATTCAGGCAGCAAAGCATTTTGTCATTTGCAAAAGGGAGGAGATATCGAATAAAGAAGGCCTTATTTTTCTGTGTATCTGTAACCAAAGTGAAGTTATTAAAACACATTTTTCATTTAAATAAGAGTTACTCTGTGTTACGCGGAGATGAGTGTTGAATTTTCAGTGCATTTGCTAATTGCTTGGTAATTGTAAATTACCCGTCAGCAGGCAGTGACCTGGCAGTGCCATTGGCTGCCGGCCCCATCCGTCTCCTCGCAGCACTGCCCTAAGTGGCTGAGCGGCAGCGCCGGCCGGAGCACCAGAGCTCTTCGGGGAAAAAGGGACAGCATAATTATGACATTGAATTTTTATTGAACGGACATCACCACCTAGGCATGATTTTGTTTTGGACAGCCTCCAAAGCTTCGTGTGTTTGGTTTGTGAACCTCTAATGATCTGAATCCAGTTCTTTTCATATTGCTCATATATTACCACCTTGCTACAAAGGATTAAAATGCAGGAATGCAGGTTTGTAAATTGAATTGCCAACTTACCAGCTGAGTGGTAAGTTGTCTTTGGCACAGGATGCCACAGTTTGATTCCTGGCTGGATTTTTATTCCTGTGACATGAATATTAAATAAGGAGAGCCTAGCTACGCTTGTTAAGACTGTGTAGCACGTACCTACTTTAGATATCATATATATATATAAAATATATAATATTGCCAGAAGTTTCAGAAGATGAATCTCAGCACTTTCTGGAAATTGGACTGCTTTACAGTATCACATTGAATTTATCAAAAGCGCAAGGCACTTCCAAAAATTTGATTGGTTAAAAAATACTGGGCCTTAAACACATACCGTGCTCAGATTTAAGTATTGTGCAGAGATAGCATTGAGTAGATGGATTATGAGGGTGGAAGTGCCACACTGTAGGAAGGGTGGGAAGCATCAATGGGGGAGATTGTTCTTATTTTAAGTTATAGTTTGCTGTTGCCCAAAGATAGCTGAGGGTGTCAGCTCTGTTTCCTTGGATGAAACAAGAAGGCTTTTTGTTAAACTGTGAAGATTTTTGAATTTTGAAGAAGACCTTGAAATGTTAAGTCTGGCTCTTTGTCAGCAAGTGTTGTGGCTTAAGGTTAGAACTATGGGACTTGACAGATTTTAACTTGCAGGCTCTGCTGCAGGATGCTGCAAATGAAGAAATAAAGATGAAAAACAACACCCTAAAGATTGAGCTAAAATTAATGAAAGTGGTAGAATTGAAGATAATTGCCTAGATGTAGTTAGCTGGTCTGTGTCATATTGCAGCAGAGAATAGTGTGCTCCAGCCTGCAGCCCAGGGGTGGAAGAGCTCTCTCTCAGGAAGGGAGGCCTCTGGCATAAGCACTAAAAGACTAAAGAGGATGAAAAAGATGAAATATTATCAGGTGCAGTCAGCCTACGTATCTGCAGCATGTGTGTCAAGCACAGCCTGCTAACCGGTCTTGAAAGGGGTATCTATGAAATGCTGCAGACGTTCTCTTACAACTGCTGTTTGGTCTAGGCATGCTTGACACCAAACATGAAGGTGCAAATAAACCCCCAGATTTTCTTAAAATTCCGCGTGGAAACTGCAGGATGTTGAAGTGACTGTGGAAGGTATGGGGGATTTATTCTGCAAAGGACCGAAGAGAGAAAGCAGATCTCCTAAGTGAGTTTGGAACTCATCTCATATTAATGATGAGACCCAGCACAACATACTAAGCCTTACATAAGGGGCACAATTTGAAATCCAGGCAATATCTTTACACTAATGCAGCTAAAGATAAAGGGGTCTAGATATCGAAATGGCCATATAGCAAAGGCAGGTTGATTGTGATAGAAGTAAATGGTGAATGGATTTTCTCTTTCTTTTCTGACAGTTAACAACAGAGGTACAGATTTGTCAGGTGAAGATGGGTGATAGCCTCCTGGGACAAAGTGCTAAGCAGTTTGAAGACTGCTGCAGCATTTTGTAAGATTTTAAGGGCATGTCCAGTTAACTCAGTCTGAGTCAAATAAATACATAAGGCATTTGCATGGATTTGACACCTGTATAAGACGGAAGGTATGAGAAAGGAAGGTGATACAAAAAGAGACATATGCTTTACTTATAGGCTTGCAGACTTGACATATCACTTACCAGGATGCATTAATATGGAAAATTAATTACTTAGAGATTTTTATGTTGTTAGGAAACTTGGGATTTTGTTTCTTTCCATTCCCCTTCACTGGGAGAAGAGGGGAAGAAGGCGAGGGAAAGCTGGGAGCAAGATAACCTGTGCCTGTGCTGTCAGTCTTCATTAATGAAACACAAGTTGCAGCAAGGCTTTAAAATACTGTTCTTGCATTTAAGTCTTAATATTGCTATCTCGTAATCTCATGAACTCTCTCTCCTGGTTTGCATGGGGTAAATGTAATTTTTTGATTAATAGCACTCCTTACCCAGGGAATGTATGTAAAACCAAAAAAGCAGAAAAATATTTTTTCAGATTTAGCTTGCAGTTTTTAATATCTTAGATATCACTTAGAATTACAAAGAGATGATGTCAAAATTGAAAATCCTAATATGCAAGGATAGCTAGCACCTGAAAACTTCAGGCTTGATTTTGCAATACATCTCACTATGAGTGAAATACTATCTGAGTAATAAGATCTGATTATAAAGACCATAACTTGCTTTTCGTTTAACTTCTTTTTTGCCTCACACCCTTTTTGGACTTCAGTCAAGAAAGTGATGATGCCATGATCAGTTCCTTCTGGCTTTAGTTCGATTGCCCTCTCAAAGTGCTTTAGTGCTGTGTGCTGTAGGAAAACCTTCTGCTGCTTTGTAAAGACATGTTTGCTAAAAATAAAAAGACCTCAGAATACCAGTCAAAATAAGGGGCTTTTTTTCTCACCAGTGGTGTTGTTTTTTCATGATACTAGCATGCAGTATTTTATTTTGTGATGAATTTCATTAAGCTTAAAAATCATATACTTGAAATATTCACTTACAGGTTTTTAAAGTTTTCATCAAAGTTTGAAGGCTTGGATTTATGAAAATGTTTGAAAGAACTGAATGGTGTGATGTGCCTGTTTAATCAGATGATCATTGCCTAATTGATTTTTTTTTAGCATGCATTAAAATTCCTTGTGTACTTGATGGACTGGAACAACAACTTATTGTGTAAATAGGATCGTGTTGCTATAATGCATAGTAAATTCTTTATGAAAGATATTTGCATGGATATGTACAACAGCCATTCCTAATAGCTAGTTAAAATGGAACATTTCAGTGCTGATCATGCAGTTGCCTTAGTGCCTTGAGCCTTCTTGCTGCAAAGTTATGAGGCCTGAGCCTCAGTCTATTCTTTCTCTTTTTATTTATTTTTTTTATAGAAATACTGAGATTAAAGGGTCCTAATCACTTGTCCCTTTAACTTATTTTCATGTTCTTGATTTGCAGAATTCAAAACCAAATGTTATCAGTGTCCTTACTGTTTTAAGAATGTAGCTGTAGATATTCAGAGAAGTACTCATTCCATTTCCTCCCTTTTTTTGATATACAGATTATTTTGAGGTGTAAGGAACAAAGTTGTAAAACCTCTAGGAATATGTAGCAAGAATTTATTGTATGGAAAGTGCAAATAAACCAGAACTATAGCAGCAGCAGCATGATTACATAATTTAGGAAAAGACTTACAGTGCCCGTATTGGGTAATGTCCCAGGTTGGAAATGTCGAGTTTATGCCAAGGAAATCAGTTGGCTGTTGGCTTGGCAGATAAAAGCTAGCAAACACACATGTTTACTCCTGGATGGCTGGTTGTGTGTGTTACTTTCTGAAGTCATTTTAATTCTAGAAGATTGAAGTATGCCAAGAAAGTGAAGCTTACTGTCATATTTAACTCTGAACGATTAATTTAAAATGCTGTGTATATATATGGCTGAGTACTGGTCAAGTGATTACCTTTTTAGTCCTCTGTGTGTGTAATTGCCCTCACCACCTAGATGGTGCTAAATTGCATTACAGTTTTTTGCTCCTGAGTAGGTGTTAATGCAATTGATGTTAGTCTTGTTAAAGAGAGCAGACACAGAAAATAAGCACCATTTTCAGTTCTTAGGCTATTTATTTTGCAAGAACAGAGAATGAATCAATGTGATTGAATCTCAAAAACAACCAGCAGAGGACAAAATAGTGAATGTGTTGCTTTTTCTTGAAGATTGATAGATGCATTTGATGCACATACATAAGAAGGGAGTGTGAAGCTTTGATCAGCATGTGCTTCAGAAGTACGTTTTTCCAGATTTTTGTTTGATTTACCTTGGGGGTTTTGGAGGCATTTGTTTTTCTTTTGGTTTTGGTATGGCTTTTGTGGTGTGTGTGTGTGTGTTCTATCAGGGTTTTTGTTTACTTGTTTCATTTATTTTGGTTTGGTTTTTTTTACTGGGCATTTATTTGGAGATGTCACTAGCAGATTATGGACCTACTTTGTTAATTCCTGGAAAGCAGCAATGTCGAAATTCTAAATGATTATTTTTCCCAACTTCTTGTTCTGTAAAAAACATAAAAAATTTTATTAAAATAATTCCTCTGTAACATTTTATTTGAATGATAGATCTGTTATCCTGTTGAACTTCTATAAACCTCTAGGAAAAAAAAAATCAGTAAAGTAGAGCTGTTGCTTCTTGGAGAATGTAAAGTTTGAATGAGAAAAAAGGACAAGAAGTCATAGCTAGTTGTCTTTCATGTAAGGTCATCTTTAAGAATGGGTCTTTTGATAGTCAAGTGTTAATAACTGCAAGGAAAAGTTGCTGTTCTTTGTCATGTAAAGTAATAGGATTTTTAAATTTCAGATTTAGAAAAATGCTAAGTACTGTGCTTGTGCAGACTGTAGGAAAATGTTTAGCATGGTTCTTTCTTTTGGGTATACTAAGCCTCATTGACTAAATTGAAAAAAAGGCTGCTACTTTAGTTCATGGCAGGATAAGGCTTTATGTTGTATTGTCTCCTTTAGAATTATCCCTTCTATTGAGTGTAATTCACTCTATAGAGGGAGGTGAGCACAGATTACAGATAATCACAGAATCAAATTTGACATAAGTTTGTGGTCCTTATGATAGTTTAGCTCTTCATCTTAATGCTGGTCATCTGAGATTGTTTACCGAAGAAAATCCCTAAAGTAATAGAATTGCATTATTATGGTAAATAGAAACATTTCAGTAGCTTCCATCATTCTTTGAAACAGTGCATAAAAAATAGGTTGAAAAGGGAAAAGAACTGATCTTTCAGCTGGTGAGAGTTGGCTCGGAAATGAGACTGGGTCAACATTTTCATTTGTTGAATTACCATGTAATGATGTTCAGTAAATGCTAATTTTTACATCCAGACTAGAGTAAGATGCAGACAACCTTTGTACAGAAAGTGTGTGAGAATGATCGATGTATTATGGCAAATGAAATGTATTTTTGTTAGTGCTAAACAATTGTCATTTAGCTGGAATATTTAATAGCTGTAATCGCATTTGTTGTTCTGCTTGGAAGTGGGGGCATGAGAGAGGAAAACATACAAGCCCTCTGTGCTGGTGTTCTGCAGAAGGTTGTTGTTAAAAGAAGCAGTTATCTTATTATTGGTTTGCTAGCAGAATTAGCTGTCAGTCTGCACTGGAGTTAGGCAGGAAATAGATTTTGGTGATCAGGAGCAGAGAACAGAGAGCCGTTCGCTGCTTCACTAGAAAGGTACAAAATCATTTACTTAGGAGCAGCTCATTTTACATGGCAACAGGAGACATGAGTTTATTTACATTTGAAGTAAAATAAGCATCTTGCTTTAAGAAAAGGCTTCTGCATTACTCTTTTCAACAGCTGCCATATAATGACTGTGCCAGGAGGGTTTTAAAGTGTAGGTAAGGAATAATTGACTGTTAATATTATAGTCATAGTAGATTTTTGTTAATAATATCAATCAGAGAATAGTTGACTCTTAAACAGTTGAAATGATGACCTGACCCATTATGCACATACATTACATGATTTTTGTAACCATATTGTAACTGGATTTCCTAATACTTCTGAGGGAACTCAGATATTTTTTTCTATTTTTTTTTTTAAATCCTGGTATGAGATTCTGAGAAGATGCTATCATTTGTCCATAAATTTGGACTTGCTCAAACGCAGCAAGGGAGGCATTGGAGTATGCTTTTTTAAAAATAGGGAGTGTGTTTCCCACAGCTCAAAATAGGGCTGAAGATAAAGGGAAATCGGTGGGAAATTTGCTGTGACTTGATTGTAGCTACAGTTTCACTTCAGGGCCACATTGCTGGAGTTGGGTGATCTGTCTTCAGTTGATATCAGGGTAGGCAGAATTAATCCAATTAAGCCAATTGAAGAGAATTTCAGAATGAGACAGGTCAGTACCCTTCCCTTTGGTCACTCTGGGACAAAGTCAGGTAGTTTCCTTCTTGGAACAATAAACCTGTATGTTTTATCAACTAAAACATTTTTTGTGTTAGTAGAGGAGTTATAAAATCTTTAGAAAAATCTTAAATATGTTTGAGACTATTTTAATTCTCTGTAGATAATTTTGTCTAATATTCATGTTTGTTTATATATTTGCATTGCTCCTTAGAGCTGTTCTAACTGGGCACATCTAAAAATCCTAATGTAAATACTTTAAGCTTTTGGTGTTTTGTTGTTTTTCAAGATGGATGAAAGAAAGATTTAAGAACTTAAGGAATAACTTGAATCTACAGCTCATGCAATCTCTGTAGGCTTTTATTCTTCTGCTACCTTGGGTGACCCCATTTTTGGGTACTTCTGGTACTTGTTCATTGCTTTGCCTAAAATAGAAAAAATGTGATAAATGCTTGCATCCTTGCTGATAAAGTATTTAATCTCTGAATCTTATAGTGTCTTTTGGGGGTGTGGAAGAGTACCAAGGAGAAAATCTGTCTATTTTATTTCTTTGTGCATTCCTTTTTTTTTCTTCTTCTTCTGAATATTGTTTCTTAGTAATGCTTTTTGCATTTGAGTGTAAAAGCAAGACACCAGGTAATAAACAATTTAGTGACTGGACATTATTAGAAATCATATTTGAATCTTCTATCCAAATACACCTTTAGGAAAATAAGTGGATTTAGTTTTGGTATGTGGATCAAAGGGACAGATTACACTTGCTTGTTAGTTTCTTTCACAGAACATTGATGAAGAGTTTCTGTGTGTTTCTTGGCGAACTGTAATATAACTTGTCTTCTGAGATGAGTCCAATCAAAATAAACAAGGTTTATATAGCCACTTAGGGAAGATGTTGTTTTAATTATAGAAGTAACATTAGTTATCTGGAGTCTGTATACATGTGTGTTTTACAGACCATGTTGGCAAAGTTGTGCTTTATGCAGGACAGGTTAGCGGAACCACTTTGTTCTTTGCACAGGTTTGTCTCTCTGTTTTGTGCTCAGCAAGTGGTGCTTAATAGAAACAAACACCCAAGAGTCCCCGCTGAGAACAGACTGAACCTGTGCATGAGCAAAGCAAGCAGGGCTGCTCAGCAAGGACCTCTGCTTTTAGCTACTCCTGCCCCTCCTAAGAAATTCCATTGCTTGCCTCTGTTTATAACTTTCCAAGCTGGCAGCACTGAAAATTGGCATGTGTTTCGACTCTTCTGCTGTACTGGAGAATGTTTTAAAAGACAGGTGCAAATTGACTGGTTTGTATTTTTCATTTTTCGTTGGCTTCATTATATTGCTGGTTGGCAAAACTGAGGAAAATCAGAGGTCAGGATATCCCCTTGCAGGTTTGGGAAGTGTGTACTTAATAGATTTATGGCCCTTTTATGTTTGGAAAGCTATTCTAGGGAGGAAACTATTATTTCTGAAATGAACCTTGAGTCCTGCAGAAAATTATGCTTTAGACCTCGTTTTCACAAAAAATCCTACCTGATGTTGGAGAGCAGGCAGGTGAGTTTTTAGTCCTCTGAGGTGATGCTGTGAGAAATTCCATGCATCCTTCTCAAACTGAAGATTGTTTTATGACCTGAGTAAATTTGCAGTCTTGCAGCAAGTTGTGAAGAATAGATTCAGTAAATGCCAAGATTGTGTGGAGTATTTGGCCTTTTCTGCTTTGATTTTATACATCACAAGAAAAATAATGTTTTTTAATATTCCTTTAGTCTTTTAACATCAGGGTTACAAGGGAGCATGACCACAAAAAGTAATTGAAGAATATCCAGGAAAAGATCAGATATACTTTGTGTGTATTAGGTGTAGGCTTTTCTTTCTCCTTTTTCTCTTGTGTTCTGTCATCCCATTTTTGTCTTTCACATGTAGAACTGACTAAAAATACACTCCTATTCTTGGCATGCATTAATATCTTGTAAAGCAGAATAAAAACTTGACAAAATACCAGAACCCTGTGTACGTGTGAGTTGCTGTGTCTTTACTGGAGTTGCTTTGACCTCCTTGCAGGAACTTAGAACTCAGCTTCCTGAGTTAAGGTTGTAAGACTGTTGTTTATAGGAATGTGGAAGGATCTATATTATGTGTAGTGTTGTGCTTAATGGATAAAACATGTTTTTACTTAAAAAGTATTTTTCACACATGGACCTGATGTTATGTATTGCACTTACAGACACAGGTGGGAATGGCTGTGTCCTGAATTCTTTCAGGTAATAAACTTAAGTGATCACAGTATTTTAATAAATATTTGCTGAAATAGAGGAAAGCACACTTTGGCATTTGGTGTTGATCTTGTAGTAATGAAATGCTGCAAATGATAGGATTTCTTATTGCATTGTGGTTTTGTTGGGTACTTTTTACTGTCTTAGAGAAGCAGCATTTCTATTTGCAGTACCAAATGGTAATTTATCTGAAAAAGGTGGGTGCAAATTCTTTAATTAGAGTTTGGTAAAATGCATGGAAGGGAGCCTGGGACTAGTACAAAAGCAGTATTGGCAGTGCTAGCACTGATTGTACAAGGAATGATCATCCGCTTCCTGCATGTCAATAAAAATGCAGGAGAGCACCTTTCTTGACACAGAGGTTGCTGAAACATCAGTGCTGTCTTTTTTTGTAATACTCCTGTGGATGTTTTTGCACAAAGTGGTATCTGTCAGAGCTTGAAATATTCTTGCACAGTTTCCTTTGAACAGGTAGCACAGGACAAGTTCTAGCACATAGCTGCTTGACATGGGGCCGCCTACCACGGGGAAGGAATGCCTTGCTTACATACATCTGAGCTGATGTGCTGAGAACTTTGCCAGTCATTTTGCCAGTTACATACTGGGCTGTAAATAATTACTGAACTTCCATTTTGAATCACAGGGAGGGGTTTCCCCTTTTTTTCCTCCCCCTTTAAAGTAAAATTGTAGCAGTGGGAAATACTGGGAATGCTTTAACACTTTGTGATTACCCTGGATATGTTTTTACAATAAATGTGACATAAATCTGCATATCTTTTTTGCTATGTCATCTTCATTTTTGAAATGCAGTATTTGTCGCTCTTTTGTTGCTTTCACTAGTACTGTTCATCTAATAACCACCTGATATGGGGTGTGTGAAATTACAATGGGAAACAAATATTGTGAATGGTTCACCTAAAAGATGCAATAAAAATACTAAGACTTAATATTTTCCTGAAAAAAAGATGCCTTTCTTTTTTTTTTTTCATAGACTTGGCAAGAGATTGCAGGCAAAATTTGAACAGTGGTTGAAAACAGCATAGTCTTATTTTTGTACACTTGCTGGAGTTTTTAATCTATGCTGTTAACATGTTGATTTGGAAATTGAGATAATACAGATACCAGGTTTTGATACATTGTGAAAATCCCAGTTGTGTTCAAAAAAGGTAGAATGAATTGAGTGGTAGGACTCCTTGAAAGGATGTGAATTCATTCTTGTCCCATAATTTTTCCTATGGTTGAAGTCAGTGTAAGTGCTTATTGGAGCAAGCAACATAGAGCAGTGTATTTGTGTGCAGTTGCCTTGAGGGATTTTTCTTGTCTTTTTTTTTTTTCTTTTTAAGATTCCTTTTCTTGGGGCAACTTTTTGTGTTTAGTTGAAGGTGAAATGAGCCTTGCAAACATACTTGTCAACCGAGGTAGAAGTGTACATGTTTGTCCATATTCCTATGTTAATATTGTTTGTTACACTGTATTTACTCATGGAAAATTAGGTGAGTAAAGGAAGACTGAAACCTCATTCTGGATAGAGGTGTTACGGATGCTTGGTCAGTATTCTGCTTGCTCTCCCTACTGGGTGAGGAAACCATATTGCTAGGGGTTCTCCCTGTTTGTGTTCAGGAATGCCACCACTGGCCATTAGCTCTCCCACTGGCTTACATGATTTTTAGTGAAATTTGCCTAAGGTTGTGCTATTCATGTCAGTTTTGCACTTACCCCTGCAGTTTCCAACTGGAGGCACAGAAAGCTTTCCATTTGGGTGGAGGAGCGAGGCCACCAGCCCTTCCTATGGGGCAGCCTGGCCCTTCACAGAGTTACTTAGTAGGAATCTGCAGTGGCTATGAGCTGATATGTCTCGAAGGCCTCCCCTCCTGCTTGTAAGACAGTCAAGGTAAATGTAGTGACAGTAGGGCTGTGGAAAAATCTGGACCTGTATTAACAAAAATACATCTTGAAACAACAGTCATTTGGATGGAGGTATGTTTTGATAACTATTAAGAAAAGACTTGACATGTGAAAATAAGTGTACAGGTGCAGATCTTTAATAAAAAAAAAAAGTTGATAATCTGTCTCCTGAACAAAGCTGTTGGTGATACGTGGCTGGCTGTTGTGTTTTAATGTCTTTGCCTGGACTTGTCATACCTTTGGACAGCCTTCAGTACCCCCGATTTAGAACTGAAATCATACTGCATATGAAAGCAGTAGTTTTGGATTTTTTTGTTGAGAACAAAATTACTATCTCAGAAATTTCAAGATAGCAGAAATAAGCAGACTACTGTGGGATTGGAGAATTCTGAAGCTGTGAAGCTTGAATTGTTCCACTGACCAGAAAATATACCTAGACAGGCCTTTTCTGATATAAAGAAGAAAAGTATGTCTCACACGCTTGATGCTGTAGAGACTCCCAGAAGATGATTTCCTGAAGTCTCAGAACATCCCATGAGGTAGGAGAAAACCCACTTTTTCCATTTAGTGTAAGAAACCTAGCACCTCTCCTTTTCCCATTCCCTTTCCCCAGCTGCATTTGGCTGTCCTATCAGTCAGCTGTGGTGGAAAAATTCACATTAGTAAGGTAGGGTTATGATGCTAGCTGCCAGGAGGCATATTTAAAATAAGCCTCTTTGTCCAGTCATTTGGCTCAAAAGGCCTTCCTTCCTGATAAACAGTACAGAAACAAAGATCCTGCAAGTGTCCCACTGGCAGGGTGAATAATTTGGTGTAGGTGTTGGTGTTTTTGAGAGGCTGGTTATTGCCTGCAGAGGAAAGGGAGCATGTTCTTAGGCTGAGCTCCCCCTGATAAGCAGAAAAGCTATTTCTTGTGGTCACTTTGGGTTGGGTGAGTAGAAGAGGTCAGAGCTGGGGAAGTGGGGGTGGAGGGTAACATTACAGGAACATGTAAGCACACATTGAAATTGAAATCATGGTTTTGTGGACAGCAGTCATCAAGGAACTAAACATGACAGGAGGGACACTCCCCCCCCCTCCAAACACCACCACCCCCCCACCCCCCCACCCCTATTTAATTGCCTATACTCTAATGCTGGCAGACAGGACAGTAAAAAAGAGAAGCTGAAATTTCTCATTTACAATTACAAATTTTGTCTGCTTGCTATTACTTGAAATCTAGTGGAAAGGTTCGCTGGATTGGAATGTTAAAATAAATGGTTATAACCTATTTAGAGAGAATTGAATGGATAGAAGGGGAAGGAAAGTGGTACTCTATATCAAGAGTGATATTATGTATTTCTGAGTAACTTGACTACTCAAAAGCAAATTATATTAAATGCTTGTGAGTTACTGTTCTGGCAGAGAAGGCAGGAGATGAGGGTACTAACCAATATCTGCTAGGTACCACTGAAATGAAGTAAAACCAAGATTATCAGTCCCTCAAGAATGTTACTTGCACTGGGAAGAGAAGGGGGATACAGAGACTGAACACCACCTGCTGCAAGCATTGAAACCATTAGGAATTTCTGTTAAAAACTGTGCATGTAAATGTAGGCAGCAGTTTGTCTGGAAAAACATTGTATCTGGCACCGAGGAATTCAAAAGCAGCTGAAGAAGAAACTAGTCACAGAAGTAAATCAGTTTTTTTAGTTGAAAGGACCATAGCTTGATTTAATTAAGTTGTATGCAGAAACAATTGAGCTCAAATAAGCAACAACATAAAATCCATGAGCATGGATGCATATTGTTTGATAGATATATTGTGTATGTACACAAACATGTCTGTTGCTTTCAGAGGGACAGCAGCACAAAAGATGGGAAGTGTCATGAGCTGAGTCAGTTGGAGGCATTTTTTTTTTTCTCTGTAGATGATGCTTGGAATGGCTTAAAGGTTTTTTTACTAAACAAATAGTTGAAGAAAAAGTTAATGCTGTCCTGCTGTTCTTGTTTCCAGCATCTGTCAGAATTTTAGAACTAGAAGCTTCACTTCTTGAAGCAATTTCTTGTTTTGTTTATAAAGAATATTTTGAATGTGGATCAAGTTTATTTTTAAGTGGTTGCTTTAACTAATGAAGACCTGTTTTAAAAGGGGTAAAATTCCTACAACTATAAATGAACACTAATTATGAATTTAAATAAATGATCTGGTAAGAAAGAAATGCTCTGTTTGCCATTTTTATAATGTAATAAGCATGTTAAACTTAAGGACTGAATAAATATTTGTTTAAGCACCTAATTGCTTAAATAAGTGCATGAGGACATTAAATACATTTTTCTGGTTAGCAGAAAGACTTGCCAAGCGTAGTGTGAAAGCTAGAGCTAATAATAAACTGAAATAGAATAGTTACCAATCAGTGAGACTAAACTTTCCTTTAAAATAATTAAAAAGAATAAAATGCAACACAAGATGAAAATACATTACTCGCACCACATTTTCCTGTTGCCAATTTAAATGAAGATAAGACCAGACTTACAGAGAATACTTTGATTTGAATAAATCCATTGTGATCTATGAACTAAAATGCAGTTCTCACTTACGGGATATCGCTTTCTTCTGGAAATGCAGTGACAGAGAAAGCTTTGAAGGTCATGGTAGATAATCAGTTGAGTGCAAGTTCCTTGTGCAGTCCTGCAGTTTAAAAGCATTAATATGATATTTGGCTGGGTAAAAGAAAGTGATACTGCCAAACCGAATCTGGGTTTTGGGCCCTCAAAATGGCTAATAGAGATGGTGCTCAGATACAGAGTTAGGATGGCTATAGTGAACTGGAGAGTGTGGTTGATAGCAAAAATTCCAAAGAACTGAATAACCTTTTTAGGGTAAAAGGAAGTGATTCAGGTCTCTTGGCCTGAGGCTGTGTATAACTGAATACATGGAGCAGAAGCTTTAAAGAATTTTTCAGTCCAGCACAGAGGTATATATTGGCTATACTTTGACATACAAGGATGGCCCATTGACTGGTGAACTGCAGTCAGGTGCAAATGTTGTGTAAGGCTTGCCGTACCATTCAGGTAATTCAAACAATCAAAATAACCCCAAGAGATCTGAAAATTAACATGGTCTTTAAAGTATTGAGTGACATGAATGTGAAATTATTTTCCTTCTGTCATACTGCAATCAGAGCATTTGTTTTTCTTTCTCATGTTCCAACAGCGTGGTCAGTTTATTAAACCTGCACCATATTGTTATCCCTTCAGAAACCAGGAACTTTAATTACTAAAAAAACAACCTGCTTGGGATCCTAATTTTGTAAAAGTGAGTGCTATTTGTGGAGGTGGGTTCTCTGGGCCCAAAATGCTTGCCATCAGGCAACTTAAAATGCATGTAGAAGGTGTGAAAACAGCTTCTGGAGATTGAAGGTATTCTTCTTCTGAAGTACCACATGTAAACTGTGAGAGTTCAGAAGACACAGAAATGGTATTTTGTGTCTCACTTGGAATCATGAGCAGAATTGTACCTGCATCCTTCAGAAAAGAAACCTTATTTTGAGAGGGCAGCAAGCTGACAGGCCAGCCTGTGGTCTTCACAGCTGGGGCAAACTTGGCTGTGAGAAGTGCTGACCCACCGTAGCTGACAGGGAGGACACTCATTGAATGGGACACACAAAAGTTTATCTCCTGAATTTGACTTCGTCCAACTCTGCAAAGCCCATTTAAACAGTGGATATCTTTTTTATTTTAGCTGTTTATATCCTACTGAAGCTTACTGAGAGTTTCTCCAAGGAAGGGAGGTCAGGTGTGGACTTTGCACGAGACACTTCTGAAGAGTGATTTTTGCAGTTTTTTATGTTGGTTAGCCATCATCTTGATTCTCAGGCGTGTGAAATCAAAAACATGCAAATAAAGAAAAGATTACCTTACTAGTTTCCTTGTGAAAATGTGTGCATATGTACCCATATTAAGCACACTGCTGTGTATCTATTGTCTGCCTTGGCAAGATATGGGAATAAAGGTCTTAGTACGAACTGATTAACACTTTACTTTCCAAAATTGACCACAAGGAAGCAAATTTAACAAATTCATGAAACTATACAGTAGATTTAACTGAGGCTTAATCATATTAATTTAGTCTGGTTCTCTTAATAGCTAAGGAATGGCTTTATATTTTTTTAATATCTGAAAGCCATGTTACAATACACTCAAGTTACTTTTCAGCCTCTCACTCTTCTAGACAATGAACAGTTATTACTAATTTTTATGTGAAATATAAATCTTTATTTCAGACATTTTGGGGGTATTTTAGAGAATATTAGAATTTTACCTATAGGTTTTGCATTTAATAGTTCAGTTTTCTTTCAGATTTTGGTAAACCTAATAAAAATGTAACTGTAGTTACATATTTATGATAATTTCAGTTGTATGTGCTTTTAGGAATGCATGTATATTACATACTAATGAGCAAATGAGATAACACTTTAGAATTAGAATATAGAAAGAATCCTAGTAATTAGGATGCTTCGGTGCAAATTTTGACTCTGCTGCTGAACTGCTATGCTAATTTATTATAAAATGCATGATACATGCAAATAAATGGTAAAATACCTACCTGGTACTGCATATTAGTTGTGCTTTATCCAAATAATGTTTATTGAGCAGAAATGGTGTTCTTGCAAAACATGGGAGTGAAATCTGAGTTTTCAGCGTGCTGGAGTTTTTACTTGCTTTGAACAAACCTGCTCTTGCACGTCAGGTGGAAACACTTGCGCTGTAGATGCAGCAATTAATTGGTTTTATCTCAGCACTTAATTTGATCTCACTTCCCCCACCCCCCCCATCCTTTTGTACAGTCTTGCCTTGAAACCTTTTCTGACTCAGTTGATGTCAAATGTGCCATATATGTGTGTGACATATATATGTCATACATCATGAGGAGCTGCTGCCCTCTGGCACTGGAGCTCTAAATTTGTTCTTAGGAGTAGTGGGGTTTGTTGTGTTTGCCAGCTCAGGCTTAATTGGGTTACATCATAGAAGAAGGTCTGGAGATTAGATGAAGAAGACCTTTCAAAATGAGTATGAGTAGGGGAAGCAGAAGCCAATAGACATACTCAAGGGACAACATGGCCAATGCAAAGAGTCAAGCAGGCATCTGCAGGAGTGTAGAGTCAGTGGGGTACAAAGCTGGTGACTGTATTGAGAGGAATGTTGCGGTGACTGACCTCAACCGATGGGAGCACACATGGGATTTGTAGCTATGCAGGCAGGGGAAGCTAAGTTTTCGGTGCTGTTGCTCTGCATGAAGCATCAAGGCTTTGGAATAGTTAACATCAGGGTTATTAAGGTAAGGATTCTCAATGGTTTATTCAAGCACAATTAGCTTTATGTTTTCTTCCATGGTTTACTGATGTAATATGTTACTGGATCCCTGAAAGATCAGTATATTGCAATGGGCAGCGTATACGTGTAGCTCATTAAAATAGTACATGTAAAAGCAGTTTCAGAAGTTTTATTTAAGTGGGCAAACTGTGGTGTTTTTTCCTTAAAACAAAAATAAAATTTGTAGCAGTTTCCATTTAGTTGTCAGGTGTTGGTTGTCACTTTTTAGAGTAGAACAAAAAGGAAAAGATCACCATCAGAAAACCATCTTGGCCTACAGTATTGCTGAGAACTGGGAAAAGTGTGTGTAGACATGCTCTGCCACCAGCCATACTGGTGAACAGTAGATGCTTGAAACCAATTCATTGTGTGTTTCTGTCCTTTCTCTTCCATCTGGTCCCAGTTTTGTTAAATTTTGTCTTGGATGTACTATACGCATGCACGTGTACGTGAATATATTGCGTATACATACCCATGTATGTGGTGGTGTGTTGCTCTCCATGTCCAGAAACATCCTGATGGTGTGGACTCCTGGGCAGTAGTAGGCCACTCTTAGTCATGGCACTGGCTGTTCTTGGCTCTGTCAGCTGTACTGATGCTTTAAATCTGGGATTTAGTATGACAATCAAATACAGAGCATGTATAGCTCACAAATCCCCCTCTGCCATGACCCCAGATATTGATTTGTTTGATTGGACAGTTGGAAGACTATTCAGAATTATCTGTGGAGCAAGCAGCATTTTGAAACCAGTTTTATTAACATTAAAATGATTTATTTCTCCTTATCTTTAAAATAACTTGGAGTTTGAGCCTGACGTTGCATAAATCTCTAGGTAGTGGTGGGTGTTTGAACAAATTTTATGCAGTCTGCTTATTCACTTAAAATTTTCACAACAAGTATTCAAAAGCTGCTTCATTTGAAAGGATGGTTTTCACAGCTTACTGGACTGCAGATTTAATACCAATGAACTTTGAAAGCTTTTACCAGGACAAGTGTATGCATCTTTGTATTGCTCCACAAGTTGGTGGTTTAGCTGAAAAATAAATTGTAAATGTCAGATCTGAAGAAGGGCTTGTGTGACTGTAAATTTGTGTGTGCAGCAGTGGGTTTTTTTTCCCTTCAACTATGTTGGTTAGCCTGGTAAGATGCTCTCTCCCCCTCCACAGACTTCCATTTATTTATTCCATGTATAGTGTTATTTGTTTATTTATGTATTTATTTTTAAGTATCGTTTGCATTCCGGTCTAAATGTGCTTGAAAATTACCATCTGCTCTCCTGCTATTTAGATAGGGCATGCTACAACTGAGGTGAAGAGCTGTCACATCAAATATTTTCATTCTAGCTTTCGCACCTTTGATATCAAGTTACATAATTGCAGCGCAGGACCATTTCCAGGGATTCCTTATTTTCTTTTTTAACCCTACCATTCCTCCTCCCAGTCTTTACTGAATTTTGCTGCTTTTTGAGAGTGTTTCCAGTGTAGATGCACATTTGTGGTGCTAGGAGAGGAGGGTTTAGCCCCTCAAAAAATGCTTCTCCGTTTGGTAAAATGTTAAAATTGTGGAATAAACAGGAATATAAAAGCAGAATTTGCCTATTTCTGGTGCACAATTTTTTATGTACAGATAAAGCAGGTAGGGGTAGGGTGATTCTGAGCTTGGTCAGGTTTTTTTCTCTTTTGTTCTGTTGTTTCTTTTCTGTTTCCCACATTTCTTGTCTTTTTTCAAAGTAAAATACAAATGGGTCAGTGACATACACAGAATGTATTTCCCATCATATTGAGGTTTAATCTGCCTGTGCTTTGGTGGATTTTTGTTTGATTCTATTTTTCCTTAGTTTTTGTTTTTATTTTTGTTTTGTTAGCTTTGATTGGCCTTTAAAGTTCAAGGACTAGGGGAAGTGGAAACTACTCTCAAAATTAGACCATTATAAAAATGAACAGATCATCTGTATTCATGCTGACAGTCACTTTGGGTTGAATGGGAATAAACTGACAGAAGATGGTGTTTGGAAATGAAACATGACGGGAAAGCAGTTAGCACAAACTGCCCAATAATTTCTCATAGTCAGGAAAAGAGCGCCATTATAGAGCAGGGGTTGTGCCAGTAAAATAGCTGTAAGATAAATTAATGGTTTTGCAGTACCAGGCAGTAAATTTGGTGTATGTCATCTGCCTCCTCCCCAGTGGTTAATATGGTAATGGCTGGGTACTGGAACAGACACCAAATTCCAAGTGTCTGAATCTTCTTTGAGGTAGAGTTTATTACCCACCTTGTACCCACTGGGGCCCTGGTGGGACAAACTGGTGCTGGCCACCTCCTGGGTGAGACTCCCTTGTCCTCTTTTTGGGATGGCAGCTAGTTCACCTGCATGCTTCCCAAACAATCTTCTTCACTTTCCTTGAGACTAACAGTGTTCTTCTGTACAAGGTTTGTTTTTTATTTTTGCTTCTGCTGCTGAAGCAGTGAATGCAATAAATGTATTTTTTTTTTTTTTGTAGTTTGTGCATTCTTGTGATGTGCGTTGGAGGGATCTGTGCTTTCACTGACGTCTGGGTGGATCTTTTCTAGCACTGCCACATTATATGTCCACATTGTGGGCATTTGGTGGCAATTTGGTACTGCCAGAGCCTCTGGTGCTTATGTGGGCATCTCTCTACTCCATCTTAAATGCAGCACTTGAGTTACCTGAGCTTGAATAATGTGATGGAGGAGCCAGGCAGTGGGACATGGCTGAGGTCATGAAGTTCAGCCAAACCATGGGGATATCATGGGGATAAAACACTTCCTTCTAACCACTCTCATTTTCCTCATTTAATCTGTAAAGCCACGCAGGAGAGATGGTTCATCTGAAATTGGGTGTTAGTCATAACCAGAGTGTGTGGTACCCTTGGTGTGGTAGCTGTGACTCCAGGCCTGGAAAGGATGCACCTGTCTTGCATGGCATTATGCTTACTACAGGCATCCATGTGTGTGCCATGTGCAAGCTTTCTCTTGTTTGTAAGATAGAACATTCTCCCTGTCTGTAAAAAGCTGCTTCAGAGTGAGGGATCACAGGTGTAGTTGTAAACTCAAGAGAGGAGAAACAAACATTTGTCCTGGATTGATCCTGTTGTCTGAGCTACGCCAGAGGGGTTTTTTGTTCCTGTTTGCTGGTGCCACTTCATTATTTGAGCTTGTGTTTCATTTCTTCTGGTGGTCAGCCGAAGCATTTTGAGGATAGTGGGCACCTAGTAACATAGGCTTTTGCTCTGAGTTTATTTGGTACCATACAGAGTTCTGCAAAGGGCATTGTCAACATTCATCCCAGAAGCAGTTACATTTTTGCAGTATCACCTTGAGTTTGTTCTTCCACAGGAAACCAAAAATACTCAGCTTCACTCAATTGATTAATTCCCTACCTCTATTTCTGCAAGAAAAAAGAGCACGGGAAAAAAAAACATGTCCAGCCACTAAAAGGTGGAAACTGCACAGCAGAGCTTGGTTTATGTTTTCTTAAAACTTCCCTGCCTTCTCTTAGCAAGGACTCATGTACTTCAGGTAATTGAATGGGCTGCAGGGTATGTCGGGAATTGTAGTTTTGCAGTGATTTGTGCTCTGAAGATTAATAATCTTACAACCCTCAGAGGGAGATAAAGAGAAGATGTTCTCAGACAAATTGTTATCTTGTATTTCAGAAATGTGCTTTGAGCACTGAGCATATCTTCAATTCATCCCTTCAGTTTTTGCCTTGATACCTTTAGTAATGGTAATATTGTAAACATCTAGGCTTGTCTTTCTCACTTCATCCCTTCTTGGTTTTCTGCAACTTTCTGGGGTTATTCTGGAGATTTCATTTATAAGGCAGTTATGTTTTCCAGACAATTGTTCTTGAAATACAAAACTTGAGGAAAAAATATTAAAAAATTATTTGGTTTTGTAACCATATAGACATGTACTGTGCAGATTGAACAAATAAGATCTTAGCCTTTCATGTTTGAAGAGTCTTGGCAATATCGTAATAACAGTGTTTTAAAAATAATTCATGTAGTCTCTAACTTTCAAGTAATTTTTTGGCTTTTCTCTGCAAGTGGTTTCAGCAGCTTTTGTTATAAATTTGTTGAGTTTCTTAAATATTGGTTTTGGTTTAGCCACTGAAGTAAGTTGTTACCCAAGAGCTAAAGTAGGCTGAACACCCAAGTCCAGTTAGAAGTAAGAAGGTGACCATCTTTCTTCTTTACCCATTACTTCTCTGCATGTACACCAGGGAGCTGCAGAGGTTTTCATGGCTCACTGAAGAACTACAAATTCTTTATTGTTTCTATGCTTTTAACACATACTTAAAAGTGGCTAAGAATACATACAAGTACTTAGAAAAATGTAACTTTAGGCTGGTTGGCTGAACCAAAAACTCTTGCTGCCTTATTTATTTTTCCTAACACCTTTCACATCCCTCTAGGCATGTTATGACTTTGAAAACGGGATTATATATGTGCATTGACTACCCAAATGCTTAAGAAACTACAGTATGCTAGACACATTACAACATTTGGAAGAAAGGAATTGGGAAAAAATACTTAGCAAACTAAATTGGTAGGAAATGATAAACAGACAAAATGTAATTCCGTATAGGGAGAGTTTGTTCCAAAGAGATGAGAGTAGGGCTTCATTGCTCTGCCATAGATTTGAATGAAAGGTTTAATCTGCAGTCTCTACTGGGGTGATAATATCTGTCAGCTTCATGGATATATTTTTTCCATCATTGTGAATTACTTAAGCATTTTCAGATGAAGGACTAATTACTAACAAAATTCAGTAAGGATGTCTGTGTGTATGTATGTGTTTAATGTCTTGGATGTTGGAGTGATTTTTTTACGCTTCTGAGATTCTCTTACGCTTTTTCTGCTTTGCATGATGCAAAATACAGTGTGCATCAATCACATTGCTGTTACATGACACTTAGCTGGTGTTACAAATATGAGTCAGATTTGGGCAACTGTGGGAAACAGTTTCTTTCATTTTGGATGGGTTTCTGTTACTTGCAGCAGTTGGTTCCTTGATTCTGGTTGGATCTGCTTTCCCTTGGGTCAGTCCAGTACATTCCTAATTTTTGTGAAGCTTAGCAGTGTTTTCTTGAATGGATGATAGACTTCTGGGGTCTTTTTTGTTGGGAAGGAAAGGAGGCAGCTTAATTTTCCTTAGTTTTAGGTTCAGTGCTCTAAAATGGCTCAGCTCATGTCTAAGCTGGTGCTGAAGCCATGCAAAAAAAAAGCAGGGAATATGTGCCAGGAGGATGAAGAGGAGGTGAATCTCTGGCACTTGGCAGTAAGGTAACGTGCTTTGTTGCATTGCCACAGTCAGAATAACTTAAAAATAAGATGTAATTGGCTAATTAAGGCTCATGTCATTGAACAAGGCACCTTGATGGCTGCAAATGGGCCTGCCAAAACTGTGTGGCAATGCTTTGTGCTCTTCTGCCCAGCAGTCTCATTCTGGGCCTAATAAATGTTTAAAAGGAATTGATAAGTTTCTATTATTTTCTCCTAGTTTTACAGAACAGAGTTTTGTCAAGATGCTTTGTCTGACTTCTCAAAGCAGATTTATTCAGAAGGATGATAGAAAAGTGTTGTTTAGGTTGGCACTCCTAATGGGCTAGTAAATTTTTTTATGGTTTTTTTTTAATGAAAATGTGCTGTCAATGCACTCTTACCTTATGAACTTGCTCTCTGTGCCAGGGAGCCACTCACCACAATGCTGTCTCCTCCATCCAGCTGTTTGAACTGGTTTTTGTTCTCCTTAGTTCTGGTAGAGAAGAACCTGTACAACACTTCTAGCAAAGGTGAATAATAAGACTAAAAATAGTTGGCCCTCTTGATGCTGTCTTCGTAGATGTGTAGTTGCTTTTGTACATGGAAAAGAAACTTTGCAGAAGTCACTCTAATGACATGGCTCTGCTACCAGTGTATGAATTGCTCCTCTGTGTATAACAGCAATAGGCAAACACAGAATCTTTTAATTAAATTCATGTATCTATTAATTTTCTCATAATACATTACATACACTGGAATCTAAGTTCCTTAAGACTGTTTGGAAAGCTTACTTTTTTCTTCAAATTTCCTAAATAATCTTAACAATCTAAACATCAGACAGACTGTTATTTGACATGAGTTTGTTTTCATATTCCAGATCTGCCTTGGATTTTGGCAGAATTTATTTCATAAAATCTCCTCCTTCTTATTTCTCTTACTTTTTAAATGGCACCCCATCAAATGTTGTCCAAAATCTGACTCACTGCTGAAATAAGTCTTAAAAAAAGACAGATGGAGAAAGCAAATGTTGTTAAAAATTTTGTCTGAAGTATTGTAGCTGTGCTAATAGTCACTTTTTAATCATAATTGCTGTACAGAGTTTGATTTGTTTTACATTTATTTTTTGTTCTTTGTGGTTTCTTACTTGTACAAAGCTATTGTTTTGGATGTACTAAAACCATTATGCTCTCATAGAGTTTCACAGTTGAGAAGTACAAAGGGAAGTTCTGTCTTGCAGGAGTACAGGCTAAATTTCTTTTTCAAAGATATTCTCTACGAGAATTGTTCCTTTTTTAATTCACTTTCTTCAAACTGTAAGCCTGTATAATTGTGTACTGAAATGTATAGATATCTATAAAGAGATACAAAAATTCTTAAATACAGCATCTCATAGATATGCACAGCGTAGTTTCTATTAAATTCACAACACTGTGGGGAAAAATATGATTGAGTTTTTATGTGTGTGTGTGTGTGTGTATGAAACTGGTAAGGCTTTTGTTCTTCTTGCAATTTATTTATTAATTTCTCCAAATCTGTACATAGCTCTCTTCTATTGATTTTTAAAGGAAAGACAGTAGAATTTTTCTTTCAACTGCTCAGATAGTGTTTTCAATCAGGGATATTTCTCAACTGTGATGTCCTTTTCAATTATAAAATAGTATTTGCCTTTTATAGCTGAGTATTAAATAAATTTTAAAATAGGATCAGCATGACTGAAATAAGATCTTTTTGTCAAGATTAATGTGTGTGCATACAGAAATACTATATTTCTGAGTATGGCAAATAATACGTCAAATCTGAGACACAAAATAGGAATGTAGATGGATCCTTGCAGTGCATGTATTTTTTTTATTGCTACTTTACCAGTGATTTTTCTTTCATGCAGATTGACATAAAGACAAATATGTACTTTCCTTTAGATATTAAACCCACTATCTCACCTGTGAGGGATTGTAAAATTATATCCCTTTAAAAGAGAATACATCAATCTACAAAAAATTGCATCTTCAAGACAAGGTCTTTCTTATTTCTCTATTCGTAGCTGCATTCAGAAAGACAGAGAAAGCTACAGGATTTAAGTCAGTCTGAAGATTGCATCAAATACTGGGATGCCTCTAATTTTGCTTTAAAGTTATGTAGTATATTGACATTTTTTCACACTCTTTCAGCATAAAGAGGCATTTGTTTTGTGAGTATCTGTTCAACAAGTTTTTTTAAGGACCTACATCAAAGGATATTACCACAAATTTAAAAGGATGTAGAGGTTTCTATGGCACCATAAACAATATAACAAATAATTTGTTGTAGAAGCAGCTTCTAAAATTGGGTCTTTGGGGTGGGGAGAAATGTTTAATCTGCGGATATAGCTGGTAGTTCTTAATGGTAATTAGTAGCTATTGAAGTAAGAGTTTAGGTAGAACATTAATTAAAGTAATCCCATCCAAGCCTTGCAATAATAGGCACTGACTGCCATCTATCCATGTGGGGTTTTTAATAAGGTTTATCAAACCATCATTAGCTTTCTGCCTAGCCTGTATTTTCAGTACAGTTTTACATCTTAATACCTGAAACCTTCCTCCTTCTGGGTGATTGCCTAAGATTTACCTATCTTCCCATGGGACTTTGGTGTTTATCTCGTTGGCTCTTAAAGCAGAAATACAGAGTATTTTTCTGAGCATACTCTAAATCTAGAATCAGCTTTATAAGTGAAAGGAAGAAAAAGTACACTTGAAGGATGGGCATCATTGCCGTGTTAATGTGCTTCCCTCTGTCCATCCCCTCTCTCATCATTGTCTTTTTGTCACTCTATTAAGTACTGCTTGGTCATCACTTGAAAAAACCAAGATGGAATGAATTTAGGCATGACTTTTTTTTGCATCTTTCCTTTAGCTGAAAAGTGAGGACAGCTGTTCATTCTTAGCACTGCTCATAGTGGTGGTGGAGCTCTTACCATTTCCATCCATTATACAACTTGGGTCATGGGGTAGAATGGGTGCGAACAGTTGGATACTGTCCTTAAAACTTAGTCTCCTGTTTCTCCTGTTTGAAGTTTGCATTGGTAAGTGTTTGATGAGCCATGTTTATTTACTGTAGTCTTGTTTGGTTGGGAGTTCAGATGATATTCATGCAAGGGCTTTGCTTCACTTGGGTGGGAAAAGCAATAGCTTGTGAGGCTTCATTCCCCTTGGAGCTTCGGATTTGACTGAAATCTCATCTTTGAAAAAACCCCTGAGCTGTGCAGCCCAAACATTGACCATCAAGCCTTCATTACTTTCTGAGCTGAAAATATTTTCATCAGTGTTGCTCAAGTCTTTGGTGTTTTTGGTTTCAGAGCAATTTTAAGAGAGGATACCAGTAGATTTAGTATCATAACTCCATTTTCATTAACTTTGTGAGAATGACTTGTTCATTTTATTGATGTCAAGTTGCTTATGTTCCAGAGAAATGGAGTTAGAAAAGGCCTCTTAGTGTCCTGGAGCTCTGTAGATGGGTACAGCATTTTTCATGTTAAAATTACCTTCGCCTTCAAGAAAGTCATGTTCCACTGTGACTCAGTTTAGTGTGTGTGTCTGCCTACGGGTTTACATGAACACTACATTAAGCAGACTATACACAATGTATAAATTTTAACTCAGTAGGCTTATCTTTGTTCCATGTAAGTCTGTTGTAAGTCCATATCAATTTTAATCTATATTAAGTACTTCTTAATTTCCACTTTATCAGAGTAGGATGGTGTACTGCAGTGTGTTTGTTTGGTTACCTGTAAGCTGTTGGAAAATGTGACGAGTGTAGTTTTCTACCGGGTAATGAATTTTTGTCGTAGTTAAAGTATCCTCAAAAGAAAATCAGTTTCAAAAGAAATATTTGGTGGGAATTCGAAAAGTTTTGTTTCTCCCCCCACTCCGAATACTGTTTTTCTTGTAATTTTTCTTTTTTTCTCCAGTTGTAAATTATAACTTGTATGTTCTTGGCAGTTACAGTCAAATCTAAATATTCAGATTTTGTAACTTTAGTTTTCTGTTTTGACAGACTTTGATTTTTTCTTTTTCTCTGTGTGTGTGTAATAATGCTTTCACTCTGAGTTGAAAACTTCCTGGTTAAAAACCACTTCTAATGATTTCTGCCGTGCTTTAGTGTACTGTATTTTATTTAAAACAAAACAAAACAAAACACCCTAAACTAACCCTCAGGAGCTTTCACATCTCCATATCAGACAATGAAATATTCATCCTTATAACTAAAAATTTCTACTTCTAAGGAAAAAGTGTTTTTCACGTTTCTTTTATTTTGAAATGTCATAGACATCAATTTTATTTTTCCCCCTCTGTCCTGCACTTTGCTGAGCTCTGAAGATCCTATTAATCTTCAGCCTTACTCTCCCCCCTTTTCTTAAGCATTTTTAAAAGCTCCTGCTTTTTTGAATTGGGAATTCTGTCTCAGTTTGCCAACTTCCTGCAGCCTGGTAGATATAATGGCAAGGGGAGATAATGGCAAGGGGGGTGATGCTCTGCCTACGGCTCAGAAGATTTCTCTCCCATTAGCTGTGCTGACTTCTTTTTCCTTGTCTAAGGTAGGGCGGGCTTTGATGGATCTTTTAATATGAGTATCATCTTCCAACACAGAGCATGGGAATGGATTAGCCTAGAGGGTATGAGAGTCGTTCTCTAAGATAGTATTTTAAGGAGAACATCAGTGACAATTCTGCTTCATATCTACTTTTTTTGTGTTTTGCCAGTACCGTTCTGTGTATTTATAAGGAGCTTTGAAACTATTTTCTACTGTTAGATGTTAAAATAACTAAGGAGTACATTTCCTAGTGTTTGATTCATTTGCTCTTCATCTTATGCTTTCAGGTGGCATACAGCTTGCCTGTATGGACAACAGTGAGGGAGATATTTAATTGAATTTGGGGTTTTTCCTGAGTCACACAGGCTTTCTTTCAGTATTTTTGTGTATATAGTCCTGAAATAAGTTCTTAGTAATTAACTGCAAAAAAAGATGAGAGGAATCTGGTTGGATGTGCTCAGTTGAAAGTTTCCCTGGAATATGAAGTTCTCAGGCAAAACAAATTCAGAAGTAAAAAGATACAGCTGAGATAAACTTTGGGGCAAAGTTTAACCTGTAAACAGTTTTCTTGGATCTACCACGTGAAGCATGTGGAGATATTGCAGCAGATAATGATGCGGTGCTGGAATTTTTAAGGAAAGAAATGGTTTTGTTGTTGTTTTTCCTAACAATTCGCTATTATCCTAGAAAGTATTTCTTTTTGCTAGTGAAGTACAAATTCAACCACTTAAAACATAAATAGTGTGTGATTAAATAGCTTCTAATAAAGATTGTTGTGGATTGCTGCTGTGGAAGCAATGATCTTCCTCTTGGTCAGGAAGAGACTGTTAGTGACTTTTAAGCTGCAGTAATTAATCAGTACCCTTGATCTAAACAGCTATTTTGAATGTATGCCTAAAGATAATCCTTGCTTCCAGTTCTTTCAGTTTATTGATGGAGAACGTTGCAGAACCTTGGGAGTGAAGCCTCCCAAGTCTTGTGCACAGATGATAGCGTTAGCACTGAAAGGGTAAAACGAATGAGAGCAGGAAAAGCACAGCACAAACAGAAGAGAATCCTGGTATTATAAAATAAATCTAAAGAGACCACATCTAGAGAGATCTGCAGGGTGAAGATAGAGCATGGAAAGACTGAGAAGAAAAGCTCCCTTAAAGTTGGTGGTACCATCTCTACCACTTCCTTGAGTTGTGTTGAGCTGTGGGGAGGCTGCAGCTGACTGGGTGCTGGGTGAGGGGCAGAGGATGAAGGTGCCCACTCCTCCTCACCTGAGAAGTTGCCTGTGTACAGGCAGGATCTCTTAGCCTGGGTAAAGCTTGTTCTCTGTCTTTGCTTTCACAAATCCTGCTGTGCAAAGGTGGTGCTCATTATATGCCATCATGGTTAACTTCTTGGCTTAGACTGAAAATTGCTAATGCAGTTCCTCCATCGGGTCCCTGAAGTCTGAACCTCTCCTGTGGACTGCTGGTGTTGTGTTCATGTGTTGCTCCATCACATCGCACAGTGAGGGGACAGCTGTGTCCTATGCAGTGTTCTGTAATTTATGTGACTTGGGTTTAGTTTTTTCATAAGAGAAAATTCCAAGGCATGCAGAATTGCTAGTTGAAATCAGCACCATGATTTCATTTTGCATGCTCATCTGCAGTTCTTTGGGGATTTTATTTGGTTTTGTTGTTTTGTTTAGGTCCAAGTTGTTCAATATAATCTCTTTCCCCTTCAACAAGCCTGTCTGAAAGCACTTTTTTGTTAATATTACTGAAGTGTTTTACTACAGCAGTGGCAGTGATTACAAGACTACTACATTTTGGCTAACAAATGCAATAAATGTGATGAAAATCCCCCTGTGTTTTACATTTCACTGCATAACATGTTTATGTAACATGTTAAACACTTCTCTCTGAAGAACAGCTTTCCACAAAGGTAAAATGTATTTTCCATGGCACTTTTTTTAGAAATTCTGTGGGAAAGAATAATTCCTGCTCCCTTCTCACTCCCCACATGTCTTAAGTCTACATTTCCCAGTGTTTTTAAAATACGCATTTTCTTTTTTTCCAGCCACACTTTGAAGTATAATTTTTCAGTGTGTCTTTGAGTTTTATGAGGTGAGAGACGGTTACCTGGAGGACATGGTTTTCCCAATGCTGGGGACCTGGCAGAGGTTCTGGGCTGGAGCAGGCAGGTCCCTGCCTGAGCGCGCTGTTGTGCGAGCGCTAATTTGGCTTTTTGTATTCTTGTCCTGTCTGTTTGTGGTATTTAATGCTCTAACATCTCTCTGGTTGGGTGAACCCATATGTCATTCAAATGGGAACCTGTGCCTTGCCATTGGCCTGACAGCCACTCAGCCGTGGAGCACAATGATAAAATTATGAAAACTGTGTCTCTGCTCATTGGACCAGTGGAATTTACAAGCATTTCTCCTCTATGTGCCTAAATGCTATGTTGCCGTGCCTTGGCTCACACCACAGATTTTTCTGGATTATAAGCCTTGTCAATAGTGTGAAACCTCACTTGTGTCTTTTCCTCCTCTACCGTGTCAGTTTTTTTTCCTTTCTTCCTTTATTTGTAGACATGTGCTCCTCACAGACAAAATCAAAAGTCAGCTGCTTGCTTTGATGGTTACAAAAATAAATACTTTGTTTATATCTTTAAAATAAAAGCAGAGATTTTTACCATAAGCAACATTTTGCTGCTGTTTGGTTCTGTCAGTGTATTTAACAGTCAATATAAGAATTGTTATTTATATGCAGATTTTGTTTACTTCAGCATTATTTATAAAGCAATATTGTGTGATGGTAGTCATGTCTGTAAAGTCATGTTTTTCTTCATGTCTCCCTTTTTATGGTATGGTGCACGTTACAGATATATAAATGTTATTTGACATAAGGGAATAAAACTATTTTCAGCTCATGAAATAACCCTGTTAGTATAAACTTGAAAAGCTCTTTCTGTAAATCTCTGCTGCTGAACTGATAGCACATTTCTGCTGTAGTGTCACCTTTCTCTTTTGTGTGTGGTTGAAATGTCATGGTAATAATCAATTCATCTTACAAAAGTCAGTGAAATACACTTGCTCATACTTGGTCACGAAACCAAACCCTGCAATTCTAATGTATTAGTAATATACATTTTTGCTAAAACAGCCTTGGCTTCCATTTCTGTGTGTCTCACTTGCTTTGTGTACCTTGTTACTGATGGTGTTTAGAAACCAAAGACAAACATCCCAGTAATTAAAACTGGCAAAGCTGTCCTGTACTCTTACAATTATGAGAGAATTTACTGCGTTTTGTGCACATGAAGGATGAATTTGCTATTCAAGAAAGAGTATTGAATATCTTATGCAGTGTATATATACTGAAATATCAGAGAAAGAGTCATTGCTAGGCTAATGATTGCTTGTTTCTCTGATAGTGAATTTGATAGTGTGTCTGTGTGTTATTTTTCCCCCCTTTTTTACTTACTGAATAAGTTTAACAGCAAGAAAAATGTAAGGGAGGTATAGTTAGTGTAGTTAAAACTGGTTTTGGTTTTGTGTTTGGTTTTTTAAATAGAAGTAGTATATATAGTCTTTTGCTTTAGACAATAGTAGAAAAAGATAGCTAAGAATGGCAGCAGGAGAAGTTGGTTCCTGATTAGTTTTCCAGTTAATCACAACTTTCTTTATCATACGTCATATGGAACCTTTCCTGACTACCATCATGAGACAAAAGATTGTGGAGATCCTTTTTTAATCTGACATATTGCAGAGCTTTTTCTGGGCTCTCTGCTCTCTCTTCTTTGGGTTGCTGGTAATAGGAAAATTTTAAAAGTGAAACCTTTATTTCCTGTTTTCAACCAAAATGATGTGCTGCTTTGTGAAATGTAGGAAAAGCCATATTCCTTGCCCCAAGGATATTGCAGTCTAAATCCTTCTGCTCCATAGGTTGATATGTGCATCAGTGGTTACGTTAGTGGCCTTGGCCCGGTTAAGCTCAGTGGCACTACTCTTAATGATTAAAATTTTAAATTACATAATAGTTTGTAGAGTTGGAACCTGAATCACACATAAAGGAAATAAATAGGATGTGGTTAGGAAAGATGTAAGGAAAAAGCTCAAGATTTTGCTGAGTTTGTAGGATTTCTTTGGAAATGTATGCATTTCAGCTGGGACTGACTTCATGGTTTTATTTGTAATATCAAATTTAATAAATTATAAGACCCATAGAGCAAGTACTTTGAATTTAGGTATTCCATGAACTAGGTCATAATGTGCTTTGTAGGACTATGCAAAGCACTGCACTACATTGTGTGTCTGCCCTGTTCATGTGCTGAATTTCTTTCCTACTCCTTTTACATTACCGACTTGAGAGAATTTTCACTTGCTAGTTGGAACAGAAGCTGGAAGGGATCTTTAGGAAAGCACGGTCGAGCAGACATAATAAATATTGAAAGGCATAAAAACCTACCTCCCAATTGAGGGAGGTAAAGATTTACAATACATCATAGAAATACTTCTTTTCTGAGAGAGCAAAAATCTTCCAACGTGGCAAAGCTTTTCTTGCTGAAAGGCAATGGAAAAGCCACTCGCAGTGTAACAAGTTGTTTTCTTTTTGATTGAAGATGCAATAATATTATTTTCAGATCAGTTAGAGGCAACAAAGGAGGCAATGCTTTTAAAGAGAGGTGCTTGTCTAGGTTTTTGTTTCTGATGCACAGAATGGGTACACTGGTTGCTAATTATTTGATTACATGCCTTTTCTTCTGCAGAGATGTTGAGATACACTGTACTGAAGCAGGTTATGTTTCCTCAAGGGAGCAGATCCTCAATGAAGTGCTGTCCAGAAAGAAGAATAAACATTAGTGAAACAAACTAACATTTAGTTAAAGATAGCATACATCAGCATATGCCTTATGGTGTGAGGTTGCAGCTGTTTTTTTAAGGGTCCTCGGTTGACAGTTTCCCTTAAAAGAAAAGAAAGGAACACTCCCCAAACCCTATCACTAACCCAAAATGTGAAAAAAATATTTTCTAAAACTCCCAAATATTAGGCTAAATGGGAGATATATCCTCAAATTTGAAGATAGATTTTTCTCTTAGATTGATAATTTAATGGCATTCACCACGTATTGAACCTGTTGAGAGAATTGGATTTTAAAGATTTGTAGACAGTTTTTAACAACATAGGCTATTAATTTATTTTACCTTTCTAACATTCCTGTTACTTTGAAATGTTTCTTTTTAAAGAGCTCTTATATTTTATCATAAAGCATTCCTGCTTTCACTGCAAAAGGGTGTTTATTACTGCTTCTCTTCTAGGTGAAATGTGATGACATCATATTTTCTCATCTATTTTAAATGTAGTGAAAGGGATGGTAATGCAAGCATGCTGCTATATGTGAGAACCAGAACAGGTGGACATCAAAAGTGTTTTGTAATGGGGTCCTACCAATAAGAGACTCCCCTTTCTGTAATTTAGAATATAAATTTACTTGTCTGAGTGCAAATCACTAATTTTACCTTTTTAATCCCCAAGACTTGATATAGATTTGCATAGATTTTTATAGACTTTTGAAAGTATTTGTGGCTACTCTGTTTGTGTGGGTGTTTTGGCTGTCCTTACTGTTTTGAATGTTGATCTTAGTTGAGAATCGCAAATGTTTTGCAGCTTCTTTAGCATACTAAATTTCTTCAAACATTGTGATCTTGGTGAGTAAATAGCAGTACATGCCATAATTCTTTATCTATTTCCTGTAAAATAAATTTTAAAAAGTTTTGATAATTTAAAGTAAGGGGATTTAGTTTAGTTTTGTCTTGGCGTGCAAAAAAAGCTGAGTAGCAGCTGAAGGACTAGATCAAAAAAGCACCAATTATTTAATGTTTTATTTTTTTATTTATTATTTGCTTTTAATTGGCAGTGCTCCTATTCTTCTCTCGCTCCTCTTCCCTGTTCAACCCCTACCCCGCAATTTCTGTGCTGAACATTTAAACCAGAGGTCAGTTTGGGTCCCTGTGTTGTTTAAAATACGCTGCAAGTGACCTGCTAAATGGAACAACAGCATCAGCACAAAATGCAGAGAACATATTAGGGCTGGGAGAAGGGAAGTGCACAGAGGTTATCAATAAATACTCAAATCAAAGTGAGCTTACTCTATAGATGTATTTTTTCACAGTGAACTAACAGTGTTTTTTAGCTCCAGTCCTCTTCTCATCACAGAGTAATAATCCCAGTTCGTGCTGTTCCTGTTTTCTCCTTTTCTTTCTTCTAACTCCCATAGCACAGCTTTTTCAATCCAGCATTCACTGCACATGTTCCAGTCATGAGGTTACAAAGCTGACATTGCAGTCTCAGCAGAGGTTATCTCTTTAAAATTCCCTAAAATTCCCCTTTGGCACATCCAGTTTGGCAGCTGGGTTTCTGTAGGAAACTGATGGAGCCACCCCCTCCCCTTATGTCCTTTATAAAAATAGAAATCTATTAAACCTCTGGCCAGAAGGGCAGATGGGTAAGTACTCCCTCCAAAGCAGACAGTGCTGCTTCCTAAGCTTTTCTCCCTAGTTTTATACACTCAAAAAACCCCCAAAAAGCAAAGCATAAAACCAAAAAAGTATATATTTCAGAGACAATTAAGTAATGAAGATAACTGTTTTTAAAATTAAAAAGCCTGTTCTTCAGGACATGTGAACTCTGTGCTCTGGAAGGTATATACAGCTTCTGAGAAATACTGACTTACTGTTTGAAATATTTTGAATAGTTATGCCACTGCAAAATCAGAAGCTTAGTTTCATCTTAGAAGCTCATGCGTGAACAACACTGTAGCCACTGAAGTACTGGTACTCAGAGGAAGATTTGCCAAACCAAACAGGAGGTTGAAATACCTAACTACCAACATAGATAAGTGATCATTCCATGCATAATATTCAAGAACTAAACTAAATGGGCATTACCTACTTGCACTTTACTTTCATGCTAAGAATGAAATGTATTAAATACTTGCTTTTGATTCCTGCAAGGAAGGGAGAGATAATTGTATGTCCCCGTCCCTGTATCACTACTTTCCTTTGGATATTATTCTAGGTGAGAGAAGCAATGAATTGTTTTCTGCTTAAAGTGGATTAAATTTTATGGCAGAATTTGAGTGTCTTGAGTTTGAAGAGATCTGAAAAGCCAGTGTCCTCCCTGAAAGTCAAGAGAGGCTTTCTTGTGAGACGGAGAGGCTTCTTTTGTAGCTTCTCTCATGGCATGTCTCCCTTAGAAGGGCTGTGCATGGAGAGCTGGAAGTTGTTATTTTGCACATGGAGTGCTTTTTTGGAAAGTGAGAATTGTGGATTTGGATTCACAAAATGAGGAGAGCCACAGAAACCCACACCAAAGAATTTGCAATTCGACAGCAGCCAAAGCCAACCCAGCTGGTACCTGCAGTGCCACTTCCCTCTTGTCACTGCTGGGTTCACCTGACCATGCTGAATTGTTTTGGTGTGCTAAACCAGCAGAAGAAGAAGGCTGCCCATTATCTTTCTGCTATTTGAGTGTAGCAGAACCCCGGTAGAGAGTCAGGAAGAACTGACAGGCTGGATGAAGTAAAGGGGCTTCTGTGGCAGCAGACAGATTGGCTTGCAGCTATAGACCAGTTGTCTTGGTGCTTTTTCCTCTGGAGCATTATACAAAACGTGATCAGCCCTCACCGTGTCTTTCATGGTCCCTGCTGTCAGGAGACCTTTCTGCAGGTCCTCAGCATGCAGAGGTGGGCACTGGGCAGCTGTGAGACAGGAACACACTCAGTTCATTGGATGAGAAGCTTGGGAGCATTTCTGCATGGTGTGTTTTTTCTAGAACAGCTTTGAATGGCGCCTTCCTGAAAACGTGTGGGTTTTCTATCACACTTGGAAGAATTTAGCATTCTGTTGTCCCTGCTAAAGAACTGCAACAGCAGCTGGAATTTTTTATCACTCTGCCTGGTACCTGTGGTCTCTCTTTGAGCTCACAAATAGGCTCATCTTACCTCTTTGATGGTCAACAAACAGTGACTACATGTCCCTGACACTTGATGCTAAAACCCATATGAGTTGCACAGAGCATTGCATTTTCTCGCTATAAGTTACTATGTCTTGGTTTTACTGAGGTAAACCTTTGCTAACATGGCCTCACGACTTAGCCATCTTTGAGTCAGCCTGAAGCCCTTTTCTTAGTATATTTTTAATGTAGTGAATTGTCTACCTTCTTACGCTGTTTTCACCACTCCTGATTTCCTCACCTGTTATTTATTAAGAACTTGGTATGTGTTTGTCATGTGAAACAAGTTTTTTTTCCTTATGTTCCCTTGTGTTTGCTGAGACATCCCCCCTGCCATGAACAACACCAGTGATTCTAATAAACTGTAACATGAAGGATATGGCAAGTTTATCATCAGTCTGTGTGAAAGAGTGTAATGCGTTGTGTGAGCACCTGTAACCCATTTCAGTGCAAAGTCAGATGGGATAACATAACATCTTCTCCACCACATGTGCAGAGAAATTTATTTATGTAACAAAAAACTGTTGACAGTCACCTCCTGCACTCACTTTTTGAACTAACTGCTTCCTAAAAGTATTTTGTAAGAAGCGGGAAGGCAGAGGATGCATGTTCGCCAAGTGTGTGTGGGGAGTTGCAGTTGACTTGGGGCTGAAGTGAGGAAGGTGTAGGGCCCTCACTTGACTATTGCAAACATTCTTAATCACCTTCCCAAACAATCTGGAGGTTGGGCCTCTTGTGCTTACCTGGGACATATGACACAAAAGCAAATCAAACTTTTCAGTTTCTTGCTTGTCTCTTTAGTAGTGACAAAATGCACTGCACCAGATAGGTCCCTTTACAGCCTGAGTATCCTGGAGGAAAAAAGCCCCAAAGCTGATTGCTTTCTTTGTTTTCAGTGGAAAGATTTCTCCATAATGCAGCTGTCTTGTCAAAAGACACTCCTCAAGACTTTACAGTTTTGAGGTATTGAATGTTCCTGATGGATCCTTTAAAGTGTTTCAAAGTGCATAATTGGGGCACTTGAGCATAAAACTACAATTATACACTTGTGTGTTAATTTTGTGTACAGATAGATATTACTTCAGTCTGGACATAAATGAGAAGGAAGCATTTTCTTGTGAATGTAAGAATTTGATTTGTGAATGTTTAAACAAAATAGGTGTTCAGATAATAGGCCAAAACAACCAGACTGGGGGGAAGTGGGGCTTGAGCTTTCAAGAAAGGAAGGAACATTCGTGGATATACAGGAGATGTTTGGATGCTTTGACAGAGTAATAGGTGCACAATATTTGAGTTAAATTTAGTTGCAATATTAGTTTAAAAACATTCTAGTAGTTTGGTAGAATGAATGTATGATTTTGGTGTTTTGTTCTTCATGGGTTTTTAAGGGGCCTATTTTCAATTAAGCAAAACAAGTAGTTTTTGATAAGTGATGTTAGGACTTTAAAGGTTCTCATTTGTTTTTCTGTTCCATTTTGAGTATTATGTTACATGAATTGGATTAACTGTATCCAGATACTTACATTTAGCAGATGTTTCTAAAACTTACTTGTGGTAACTGATATGAGGAATAATTTACAATAATCATCTTATTTTGAGTATAATAAAACTGTAATTATTAAAAAAATTGTGATGTGCTATATGGTTTCAGCTATGAATTTATAAGATAGATGTCTTTGATGTTTCTGTCAGGGTTCTTTTGATGTATTCCAGTGCTAAGTAATAGGTCAAATTAAATAATAGAAATGGAATAAATCAAATATCTGAACTCTGCGACTACAAGGAATGATTTGAAAGTTTTCTTTTAAAAAATACTTGCAGGAATATTTGAAATGACAGCTGTTATGTAAGTACTCCTATTTAAGAGGCTGACTTGGTTTTTATCTGTTCCCAGTAGGGAAGGGGAAAGAAAAGCAATCACAGAAAAGATTTACATCTTCCTTTTTTTTCTTATTTGTTTTGGTTGGTTGGTTTTGGTTTTATTGGTGGTGCACTTTGGTCAAATTTATCTAAAGAAGAAGGGTTTCTGATAGGAGTTGCTCTGTATTTCTTGTTTTTCTAAGCCAGCATAAGTACTCCAAAAATAATATTGAGGAACTGTGCCACAGGAATGGGACCCTGATCTTAGGCATTTAATGCTATGCTGCAGGATAATAAATTATCCTGGATGGATAGAGATGTAATCAAATTTTCTTACCGTTAGTTCAGCTAGTCAGAAATTCACAGAAATTCATCTTTGTGGCCCTTTGGTGAACTCTCTCCAGTATGTCCATGTCGCCCTTGTACTGGGGAGCTCAGAACTGGACACAGTCCTCTAGAGTAGAGCAGAAGCACCTCCTTGGCCTGCTGTCAGTACTTTGTCTAATGCAGCCCAGGATACCATTAGCTCTCTTTGTGGGAAGGGCACATTGCTGGTTCGTGTTCAACTTGGAGTCCACCACGACCTTCAGGTCCTTCTCTGCCCAAGGCGCTTTCCAGCTGGGTGGCCTCTACCATATATTGGGGCCTGGGGTTGTTCTGCACAGGTGCAGGATAGCAGTAAAGGAAGAAAAGCAGCTGTCAGAAAGAGGGTGTGCACTGTAAGGGTCTGTGAAGCCCTGTGGTGGAACTGGACAAGTTTAGGTGGAAAGAATAGAAAGTTTAGCTTGCTTAAGAGTGCAGGGTGTTGCTCCCTGTGGAAGATCTTTCATATTCTTCTCCTGCTGTTTTAAGAGATACGGAGAAGGGCTCTGAACAATCTCAAATGATTTAGTTCTGAAAGCCACTGAGTTTAGGAATGGTAAAGACAGTGTTCATCAAGATTGATATCTTTGGAGGAGAACATGAATTAATTAAAAAGCACCCTTTTCTCTCGAAAGATTGGAAGAAAGAAAGGAAATTCAAGGGTGTGCAAGATGCCAGGGAAGCAATGACAAACAGGGTGTGTGCATATTCTGCCTTTTCTCACTACTGAGATTAAAGAATGTTTGCAATTTTTCCTCCTACCAAGACTATGTGCCAGAAGAAGTGTAGAGTGAAAGCTGTTTTATGGAGGGATTTTTCAGTCTCCAGTAGTTAAGTGTTAGGTGTCTCTCTGTGTATAAAGGCATAAAATTGGAGGATTACTCATGCAGCTGGATTACCTGCTATTCAAGCTCAACCCATACCTCTCATTTGTGTTCCCTGCTTTAGAAAGTTTGAATGGCATTGAAGAATTTGTCTGAAGAAATATGTTTTTCTGTATTTTTTAACCATACTTTATTTTAATCACCATTTGAGAAATAATGGTCGAAATTGTTGCAAATTTCCTGGAAAATAAATGGCAACTAGAGAATAATGGCAACTAGAGCATTTGGGGATCAAAGATCACTGTTTATTCCATTCATGGATGCTCAAGAAGTGCCCTTTAATAAATTATTTGTTATATGATTAAAAACAGGTTAAATATAGTCTTTTGCACTTTTCTGTAATGGCTGGCATTTCATAGATGAATTTCATACTACTTACACAGCAAGAGGTGATGTTTCCTACAAGTTTTTTGCTGAAGCCCCAGTCATTCGAATCACCAAAGAGATCAGGTTGTAATAGTTCTGATGTAAGCTTTTCCTTATGTTGGTTTGTAAAGTGGAAATCTATTACTCAAGCAGATTACATGGTCCATTTTAATTATTTTGATCACTTGAAAAAAAAAAAAAAAGGAAGGCAGAGTATAATAGGTATCTTACCTGACTCATCACTTGAGAGTGTATGTGTGTGTGTGTAGGCACTATGATTCCTCTCTATTTGTAATGCAGTATATCAAAATAGCTCTTCTAAAAACAATTCTGTTGCAAATTTTTAGTCTTCTTCTCTATAGTGGCAGTCTGAGAGCATAGATACAGCAAAGTGGAAATCTCTTACTGGAGATTATCATATTTTCATCCCTTAACTTGCAGAATGGACCAAATGTTGCATTAGTTCAAGCTGTAATGCACTGTGCAAATCAACACTATTGTAGGAAGAATTTATTCATTTTGTTTCTAGACTCAGCTGTTTACCTCTCCCTTGAAACTAATTTTAGCTCATCTGAAACATGCAAATTTTTTATTTTTGTTTGTTTGTTGTTTTTAGGGGAATGTGGGAGTAGGAGTTGGTTGTGATATTGGCATAGATTTAGCATTTACAGCAGAGGTAGTTTTCATCAATTTCTGACAGGGGAATCAAAGTGTTCTTTTTTGGAAGGAGAGATATTGCTTTTCCGTATAAATGATTGACTATTTTGTGGTAGTAGTCTTTATTTATTTGGCTCTCATCATGAAGAATAGCAAACTTATTCAAAATCTCAGTACATCAAAAATATGTCAATACATAAAACATAAGTACTATTCCATACTACAGTCTATGCAAAAAACTATGTTAATAAGATGTGAAGGTTGCACAGCTAGGAAGTCAGAAAACATAAATGATAAGATTCTAGCAGCCACATTAACTAAGCCACATTTCACATCCTCTGTATTTTATGAAATGCCTTTGACAACATAAATCAGAAAGAGAAGGTGCTATATATGTGTAACATGGCTCAGTTAATGTTGCATTTGGAACTTTAACATCTGTATTTTCTGACTGGAGAGTTCCTTAATCATGTAATTTTAGCAGACTTTTTGCTTTTTATTTTTTTTTTTTGTAGTTTGGTTTGGGGCTTTCTTAAGAGAGGAAAATTGCCTGTATTAATAATCAGTTAGCTCATATTGCTTTGATTTAGGCTACAGTAAAAGGTAGTGTATAGAGAGCACCTTATGACAGGTACATATGTGATGCCATGTACATTGCACTGACAAGTGGTGTAATTGTGCTGCCGTGTACTTTTTGGGGAAAAGGGGATTACAGGCATGTGTGTAAGTCCTGTCCTTTCCTGAGTACTGGGTATGACTGCATTGCAGACTGCAGCATCTTGTGAAGATGGTTGAACTACCTTTTAAAATGAACTGGCTTGTGTACAAGAAGCAGTCTGGCTACAAGAGTGTGGCTCTCCCTTTGACCTAATTCACCCTTCTGTGGAGCATGGCAAATCAGCTTAGCACAGCGTTTGGTGTAGGCTCCTGCCAGTATCTGAGCTAGTTTGCAGATCTCTGTGCTGCACTGCAGTCTTCAACATAGGCATGCATTTAATGACTCTGCAAAATCCACTACCTTGCAAGTTCTGGAATGGGGATTATTGTTCTGTGACACAGAAACATGCTTTTCATGCTTCTGCTTCCTTGCTCTGTGTCACAGAGTGGACCAGTATCAGGCCCAGTGTTAATATTTTAAAGGCTCTTAATAAGATTTTAAAGTTCATACTTCAGTATAAAGGCAAGCAGCATAGGAAAGACAGTAATACAGGTGAACATTGTGACCAATGTATTGTCAAAAGGTCAGAGCTAAGTGATAAGAAGTAATAGAATTCATAGAATGTATGAATAAAATGCCGTAGCATCAGGATTTCAGATTTACCTCTGATTAATAGCCTTGACATTAACATCCGGTTTTCTACTTGGTTTCCTTTTAGATTTTTTTCTTTTTTGTCATGCAATGAGAAGGATTTTTAGCCTTCATTAAGACTGTGTGCACAAACATGATGGGGTTGAACACATTGATTTGAGACAGGAGACCATGCTGCCCCTAACTGTGACAGAATATTCCACTGAACATGTGCCAGAGGATTTCCTTATACTGCATAAGCATATTATATTTTTCTTCTTTCTATAATTCAGCTAATCATAGAGATGAAGACCTGGGATTATATAAAATTGAAAGTTTTAGATATGAACTAGATCTTGTTGTTAAGTGTGTGACAGTCAGGGAGTTAGTTTTCCATTACAGCTTTCTATTGGAAAGTATGGAGAAATGAATGTTTGGAGGAAAATACTTAGGATTTGGCAGAGGTCTGACTTTGGTAATCTAAAACTGAAGCTGAAATCACAAGTATTTTATTTGAAGGGTTGATAGGAGCTGAGTGACATCTTTCTTTATAGTTATAACTGAATTGACCACTGTAAAATTAAAATAATTAGAATTAAATACTGTAACCTTTTGTTAATTGAAAGAACGTGCCATTTTACTCCTAGTGTAAAGTACCAGGTTGGTAGGGTTTTATTTTTCTGAGAATGCCCTTCACCATATGTTTTAAAATTCTAATTCCTATGTAATTACAGTGTTACAGGTGCTAAGAAAGTGGAATGATGTTACTGATGATTCTATTACTCAGGATGGTACTTGTTTCACAATATTCTGTCTCACTGTTCCTGAGCAAAGGTGGCCACTGAACCAGGTAGTGCCACCCTTTCTTCAGCACTTTGGGCACCCCTGCCCCTGAAGTCCATTTTTCCTTCTCTCTGTAAGCTGGGCTTAATGCTGATCAGGCCAGACAGACCTGTTTTGCCCCAGATTTTTGTATCATGACGCTGCGGTCCGCAGCTTCCAAATTGTGTTTTTGCTTTCTACTATCCAGGGTAATGGATATCCAATATCATGCCTCACTTTTTGGGCACCCAATAGACTTCAGGGAGAAGCAAGGATATAGCCAGGACTCTTTCCCTGTAGTGAGCATGTCATGGTATCTGATGTGTTCGGCTGAATCCCAGAGTGATTTTGCAGAGCTTTTTGTGTGAAGAAGTATGTAAAGCTTCTTCCATTCCATTATTAACTGGATTTAGCCATCAGGATGGTGTAAAAGGGCAGTAGCTGCGTATTGCTGGTATTATTAGTGTACCTATGCTAACACACTAATTCTGTTACATTTTAATTAAAAAAATTATTATAATGACTCTAATGCTGTCTAATGATCCTTCTTCTTTGACATCAGTCATGGATTGCACATGCAAAAATTGCTTAGAACTTACATTTCTTTCAAGGTATTACCTGGAAAAAGAATGCCTGCCACCACATCCTTTATTCAAACAAGAATTAAAGATAATGGGCTAAGTTATAGATTTAATTGGATTTGCCCCATCTCTGCATTTTGGCTGCCAATTTTGTTCCTTTTATTCTCATCCTTTCTTTGTTTGTGTTCAGAGTGGTGTAATCAGTGATGGTCAGTCATACTTCTCTCAAAATAATGCTGTTTATACAGTGCAAGTCAGATAGGAGTCCAAAGTAATTATTAGAGTTTCTGTGCTTGCCTAGAAATAGATTCAAACTCAGGACTGTTCTCTCTTCAACTGTCCCCAGAATGTCTGCACTACCACAGGCATGATGAAGTTTGCCAAATTCTTGTCTCCTGCATTGTGTGGGCACAAAAAAATGTGGGTGTAAGGGAGAAGGGGAGGGAGGGTTTACTTTATGAAGAGAGAGGATGCTTGGGTCATTCACTCCAAGCATTGTAAGTAATTTGCTTTAGATGTGTTTTGTTCTGGGGAGATTTTAATTAAGCTTTTTTTTTCTTTCTTTCTTTTTTTTTTTTTTATTAATGCTGTTTAATAAACATTTGTCCATAAGCGGTATCTTGTGATCCCCGTCAGTAAAGCAGGAGGATTAATTTGCATGTTGTTGTTTGTTATTTATTTAAATAGCCACAGCAATTATATGGAGTGTTCTGCTAAGGCAGTGGTGATGAGTCTCTGCACGGAAGAGAAAAGCATCCAAACATACATGTAGCATTATGATTTTTGCTGTATTTCATGTGGTGGTATTTGGTTCATTTTTTAAAACAGTTTGGATTGAGAGGATGTGGAAGAAAATTCTAACATAAGTAACTGGTATGTAAGATCACAAGAAGAGCCTGGTACCCTTTCTTAAACCAGTGTCTGAAATCAGATAGCTTGGGAAAATATTTAAGAAAATGGAGCAGTCTCAGAGCTTTGGCAGTCGAGGTCTTACTGCCTCTTCAGGTTGCTTACATTTGTTCCTTAGTATCTCACAGACCAAAGTTTCATTGTTGTCTCTGGGGGCTCGACTGTCTTTTACCAAGAGGTGAGAAGGTAGGCATGGCTCTGTCAGGGCAGATAAAGGGCTCATGTAGCCCAGTATATCCTGCCTCCAGTGGAGGCTTTAATTGGAGGCCTAGAGGAGAGTCAGAGCAAAGCATGCATGTGGTACTCTCCCCCAGTACTCTTCAAGCCTCCAGCTATTTTCAGTTCAGGGACTTCCTGAGCCAGATGTGTCTCTATAAATTTGGTAACCCTCAGAGGATGTCTCTTTGTGAACTTGTCCAGTCTTTGCTTGAGCCCACAGAAACTTTCAGCTTTCAAAACATCAATTTGGCAAGGAGTTCTAAACATCTGCTACCTCTGTGACGAAAGGACCTGTTTCTCTCTTGTTTTGAAGTTTGCTTCTGCTATTGAATGCATCCTAATTGTTGTTGGACAAGATGCTTTTGTAGCTTTCCGTCATGTTCCTACTTCCTGGTGTCTTTTCCATCCTCAGAAGGTTATAGATTCTTTTTATGGAATGATGATGATGATTCTTGTTGCGTTTCCCTGAACCTTTTTGTCTGACCCTTCCTAGTAAGTTCAAGAAGTCAGTAGAGAGAGATTTTCTTTTGCTGTGTTGATCTTTCCTAAATTTCATCTTCATTCTTATCTGCCCTGATTTATCTGGAACAGTCATCAGTGTTATGTAGTCTTAAATTACTCAAATCTCTGACTTTTCTTTTTAAGCTGTACTGCAGTTCTCACCTACCAAGGCAGCTCCAATTTAGAGGCTGTATATGATCATTAGTAATTCAGCTTTTTGAATTTGATTAGACCTCTGGAGGGATACTTTGTGGTCCCGAGCCACTTCTGACTGTTCATTTGTCACTTTATTCCATGAAAAGTCCCATCAGATTCAGAGACATTTATCAAGTCCCTCACAAAGGACTCCAGCATGGCAACACCCCAAGATTTTTCCACAGTGCACACTAGAGCCAAAGATTTTGTTAAGCTTCTCTGTGATGGTATTGTGCTCTCTGTATCTCCCCTTATACCTTCATCATCATTCGTCACTTCAGACTCTGGCAGACCTCCTACTTCTGATGTGTTTGAAGAAATGAATCATTACTCATTTGATTCCCTTTTCTAGCTGTTCCAACAGTTCTTTCTGGCCTGTCTTATTACATTTGAAGTGCCAGAGTTTACAGTCTTTTCTGTTTTCCTCATTTGGACCCAGTGCTGGCTTATTGAAGGGGATGCCTTTTTGCCTCTAGAAAGCTGCAGTGAGCCTTGCTGGTGTCCTTTTGCTCTTATCAAATCTTTCTGAATGGGTGGCGAATATTGTTTCTGTGCTTTCCATGTGGTTGTTGTTAAACAGCTTTGATGCTGCCAGTCAGATTTGATTTCTCATAGCTGTCTGTTAGAGATTCCTTTTAACAAGCTTTCTCATTTTTGTGTGGTTACACTTTCTGAAGTTAAGCACGACAGTAGTAGATTCCTTGGGTTTCATTGTTCCTGTAGGGATGCTCAATTTAACTCTGTTATGGTCACTGATGCACAGCAGTTCTGCAGCTGCAGGATGCAGTAGTAGATGATTCTTGCTGCTCTGGACTGAGCCAAAGGCAGTGGCGGCAGTGTCTCCTCATGCAGGTTCCTTAACCAGCAGTTCCATGGAACAACCCATGACAGTTATCGGATACTTTGGTCTCAGCTTTGTAGTCTGCTTATTCAGTCTGTCTGGGAGGAGTTGAAATCTCCCCCTAATCAATCTTGCGGCGTGCCTTTTGCTGATCTTGCTAGTGTGCTGCTGTCAGCGTTGTTGCAGTCTGGCCATGCATGGTGGTTCCAGCACTCAATCTTCTTGATCTGACCAAGCTCCAGACCTCTGCTGCTCGGTGAGGTGGAGTTTTATTTTGATTAGCTTTTAAATGCTATGTAGCATATAATATTACTTTGTTATTAGTGGTCTTCTCCCTGAATTTCTATCCTAGGATGATGCCTACAGGTGACCCACAAATTTTTTCTTTCTACCATATTTCTTATATGACTACTATTAGTGCTTTTGTTTGCAATTTGATGTTCCAGTGATCCAGTCTACCCCTCCTTCTGTAGAAGTCCATGTATTGTTGGAAATTCTTATTGCCACTCTATTTACTCTGCAGTCACATATCCATTTTTCATCCTTTGATTCTTCTCAGCATCTTTGCTTGATGACCCAGAATTTCCATGTCTTCATTTGACATAACAATACCACGCATTTTAACTATGTGTTCTAATTCCCTCTTCATTTAAAAATTTCATTTTCTTGCACTTTATGTACCAGTGACCTGGCTCCTATGTTCAGGTGAACTTCAGTTCTTTATTATAGAAATATTCTGGTTGTTAATGCATCTGATCTTTCGCTTTGTTACCATCCTGTCAACTGGGCATTCGAGTTTTCTTTTTTCTTCTTTTTTTTTTTTTTTTTTTTTTTTTTTTCCACCAGCCCATATTTTGCTGTCTGGGTATCTTTCCTTTTCTTCCCAGTGTAACTGGAACCCAGATGGACCACAACATAGGTTCTTCTCAGCATTTACTAGGAACCAATCCAGGCTCTGTGACCTTTGCAGATGATGGGCAAATCACCATGTGGTCTTCTGTCAGATCTCAGACTCCAGCTGTCTGTTTGCCTGATGATATTCCAACACACCCTTTTTAGTTTGCATTATAAAGACCTCATTTATGCATCATCGGGGAGAGGGTATTTGTCAGAAAGGGTTGCTTTGGTCACAGAAACATTCAACTGCCTGTGAAATGATGGGAAAGGAAATGGAAGTGAAGGCAAGGAGCAAGTGCAGGAGTGGGGTTACAGTGCTGACCTTAGGAGTAACCAAGAGGAAGGACTGCCAACTTCTGGCAGAAGTAATAGAAGCAGATCAAGTTGTGATAATAAAAACAGCCTAAGCAGGTGTTTAGATTTAACTTCGTATATTACTACTATTATTATTATTATTATTATTATTATTATTATTATTATTATTATCGTCTAACAAATACTGTAGAATGAATGTAGTAAATTCACTTTAGGTAAAAGAGGTGTGTGTTTTCTTGTTGAATAAGCAGATTTATCATTGTATCAGAAACTCAGTGGGAACAGTTCAGAGATCAAAGCATTTCAGATGTGCTCAGGTATTTGAGACACTTGCTTGGGCAGGGATGTGCAGGACCAATGGAAGGTCCATTCTAGAAGGGAGAAGTCGTGTGCTGCACCTGTTATTTTTCTGAAATGCTATTAAATTCCAGAAACTGGGGAAAAGAATGGGTACCTAAAATCAGGGAAATCTGGGCACCATGTCAGCAGTCCAATGAAAGTGTGCTCTTTCAAATATCTCGAGAAAATGTCAGTGTCTATTGATACAAGGCTTACAGACTAAACCAATGCAGAAAATTTCTCTGACATTGTAATTGACTTGGTTTTGGTTCTAACTGGTGTGTAACACATTATTTTGTTCTTATTTTTAAAAAATATATCTTACTGGGGGGAGAAGACTAAGAAAGATTGAACGTGATGAAACCAAAATCTTACCAAACCCCAAGGCTTTGTGTAAGGCTTAAATACAAAAATACTAAAAACCTGAGGATTGCACACAAAACAGTAAATAAAAATCAGTAAAATTGCATTAAAAAAAAAAAAAAAAGACAAAAGGCATTTCTCTTTCAGTGTCTTTTTTTAAGAGTTGTGCCTTTTTTCCACAAATCAACTTTGGGGTCAGCACATCAGAATGATTCCTCCGTTGATTTGCCTCAGTAGTGCACCCATGGAGAGCAAATATTTCAAATAACTGCTTCTGTGTTTTAAGGGTGGGCATTACAGAATTGTGATGTTCAGATGTACAGCATTTTCCTTAGAAGCTCTTCCTGGAAAGAATAACTATGCAGAGCACTTGGGCTTACTCCTCCTGCTAAGGCAAGAGGATCTGAGGGCTCCCATTAACTGCAGAGTAAAGGAGTCAGACCGCCGGGTCAGGTGTGCAGCTGAGGATATCACTTGTGCTGAGGTTGCCGTATGGGTGGGACATGGCTTGATTTTGTGTCCTTCTGCTCCCATTCATGCGTTTGTTTTGCTTGACTCTTCCAACAGATCCCACCTCAGTATGGTCAGCAAGGTGTAAGTGGCTACTGCCAGCAGGGCCAGCAGCCGTACTACAACCAGCAGCCGCAGCCCCAGCACCTGCCGCCCCAGGCACAGTATCTGTCACAGGCCCAGCAGAGGTACCAGGCTCAGCAGGTAAGCTCTGTCTTCCACTACTGACAGTCATCCTGGGGCTGGAAGTGTAAAAGGAACCCATGTGCAATGAACAAAACCCATCCCTCATCTTTCTGAGGGAACAGTGTTAATTAAATAACAGTAATGAAATAATAAATTGAGCAAAATTAAATAAGCATGGCATCAGACCACATCCTTCTGACCGATCTTTAAGATACATGCACAAATACATCTGCACACATGTTCAGACTTTATTTCATACCACCTTTTTAGGGTAAAGCCAGTGTATATGTCCCAACAACTACTAACTGTGCTTTTAAAAGCAGGTAATAATTTCTTGATGAGATGTCAGTGGATGCTGGAGCTTTTTCTTTGGTTCTTTTTGTTATTTCTTTACAAGACAGACATTATTGAGAATTCCTGCATCTAATGTTGTCACTGCTGTTTTGGGGTTTTTGTGGAGGAGTTCAAGGCATTTTGGAGTTGCTTTGTCAAGGGAGCTTCTTAAAAGATATTTTAAATGGATATTGCAGCTATTAATTTGAATATTGTTAGTTTACACATCCAGTTAGTGAAACCACACGATTCGTTATCTGTTGCTGCTTTTGAATTGTGCTCTTTATATTAAGCATTAAAATTAATTTCAACTGATTCTGTTTTTAATTAAGAATCAGAAGTGATAATGTATGGGTCTGGTTCCTAGAGCTGGAGAAACACTTGGTTTTTAGATGCTGAACAAAATGGATGTGCATAGCTGATGTAGCTGAACATGTAGGCTCAGTTCTATCTGCAGTCTCAGCTCTGTTAATCATGGAGAGGTGATCAGGAAATGGAAGGATGAAACTAAAGCACACTCACCATCCTGGGAAATCTAACAAAAGTGAGTTGCTCAAGACTGGATATTAGTGGAAGCATCAGCACTTGCTGCAAGTCACTGGGGAATTCTGTCAGGCATGGTTGATTAACATTTTGGGATTGTGCTGGTGCAATGTAGAAATCTTAGCTTGAAATAAAAATAGTGTATAAAATAAACTAACAAAAGATGCTGTAAGTGGCAATGATACTGGAGACTCCCCTCCTTTGACTTTAAAATAAAGCTATGATAATTTCACTGTGTAATTACATGTTAATTTTTCTTCATCTACATTTTAAAATTCCATTGAGAATTAACTTTTTTCATTAAAATGCTGGATGGTTTATGAAATAGAATTCTTAATTGTATCCATGATATTCTTGTAAATGTCACCACATTCCGTCTTTTGGATTATATGTAACTGCAACTTTAAAGACTGCAGTTGTGTCTTTAAATTTAATTTTCTTCCTTTTTACTTTCCCATTAAATGCTTGATTTCTCTATGACTTGAAAATACTGCACATAAGCATCTTGGTGAAGTCTCAGCCGATAAAGACCTAGTAAAACAGCCTTTAAGATAGAAGAAACAAAGCTGCTCCAATGTCTACATATCACAGTGTGTGAAATTGAAACTACTTTTTTGCTGCCTTGGACACCTTGTCACGTTTTAAATATACTGTCAGTTGAATGGATTGAATATTTTGGCTTAAAAAATACACAAAACATTCCAACTTTATAGGCCTTAAGAGTACTGATTTATCTGTTGATAGGTGTTCCAATTACATCATTCGCTATCATAGCTGTGAAAGAGAAGGTTTGTGCAGTGAAGTGAGAGAGTTCATAGAAGGATGAAGGCAAAATTAGAGTAAAGCCTTCCGTATATTTTGAATTTCTAAGATGGGCTGAAGAGAAAGGCAGGGGCAGATTCACAGGTAAAAGGTACCAGCCTTGATGTAGCCAAATTCCTTTTTTGATGATTTGAAGTGACACTGAAGGACAGTCTAAATCCAGGCTCCAAGGGTGATCCAGGCATCTGAAGGTCAGTAGGCTTTTTTTGCCTCAGTCTGCAAGTTGAAATGATGCATTAGGTCCTCACCAATACAGCCTTGCAGTTGGTATTCCTTTCTGTGAGAATTTTACCTGAATTATTGTGAATAATTCACAATAATTGTGACTTGATGGTTGGTGAATGACTGTTCTTCTAGTGGTCAGCCTCTTAAGTTTGCACTCTGATCCCAGGTTCTGAATGATATCATAATTTCACTGTGTAATTGGAATATTTCTGTGTAGACTGGACTATTTTGTATAAATAATAATAAGTTGTCCTAAAACACCTTGGGGCTTGCTTGTTTCCCCATCTCCAGATGAGTTCCATGGCTGCTCCTTTCCCTTTCTCAAGAAGAATCAGCAGGTGAACACTTCTATCACATTTCTCTGTAAAACCTCACCTCTGTGCACTTTCCCATTCTTTGACAACTTCTCATCTAGAAAACAAATCCCAGCACAGGAGATTGAAGTCTCTGTTTCTGATACTTCAGCAGAAGTTTCTCTGCTGGTAGAGCACAGTAGAATTACCGTCAAGTGGTAACCAGTGTGGAATACAAAAATTAATACTAAACAAAAAACCAAAAAATGTCGTGAGTGTATGTCAAATTCTGCTGCTGACAGAAAAAAGTTACAAACTGTGCTTACTTAAGCATACATGTCTCTGCTTATGTGAGACTGATTACCTTTGAAAAAGAAAGAATTATAATTGATATGATTAAAATTTTAGCAAGAGAAATTGGAAGGAGTAGGTACTTGTTTAGTTTTAGCAGAGCTACCAAGTTGTGGGATGTGGGTGAGAGCAGAGCTGAACTTGTCTCAGGGGCACAACAGAAGGACAAGAAACAGTAGGGACACACTAGGAAGAGGGACGCTGTGACTCTGTAAAAGAAAGAAACAAACAAACTCAGAAATGTAAACCCCACAAAATTCAAGAGAGACTGGAATCTCCATCATTGGGGAAATTGAACTAGACAAAGCCCCCAAGCACCCTGTTCTTGCTAGGCTTGCTTTGAATTGGAGGTTTGACTATATGACCTCTCTGAAGGTCTCTTTGTATATATGTGATTATGTTGCTGTGACTTAAAACTGGCCTTACATATTCTAAATACAATTTTAAAATAAACTACAGAATCATATCTTACCTGTTGCACCAGTTGGTGTATCTTTCTTATTTCTGCTCCTAAAAATATCAGTACATCCTGTTTATATAATCCTGTCAATTAGAAGGCTGAGGTAGTTTCAGTCATACAATCTGTCATCCTTTCTGTCTGTCATCCTTAGTTTTGCTCTTTCTTTTCAGCTTGTAAATGAATTTCCGTCATGCTTTCTATATTCTTCATTAACCATTTTTTTGTCTTTATTGATTTTGTGATGTGAGTGTGATTGAAGTGGTTTTACTTCAGGAAGCAGAAGAGAAATGCTAGATTGGGGAAAGAAGGCTTCTCTAATTTGCCTTCTTTTCCTGACTGTATTTCTTTATTTCCCATGTAGATTTATGTCAAGCTACTTGTTTTGCAGATTATAAAGCTGAAAATAGTGTTTATTCTGTCTGGATGATGGGCTTTTTCTTGCCACCAGTTTCCTTTTATGTAAAACCCCATAGTGTGATTATCTGGGTATTCTGTTACAGGGACAAAACTGACGTGAAATTTCTTGCAGATGAAGTTTTATTTTTGCTCTTTTAGACACATTGTGAGTAAGCTCCTCAGGTCAGGCATAACTCTTGTGTTGTGCCTTAGAATTGGTGCTCGTCTTATTTCTCACATATTGTGAAGTGTGAAGCCATTGCTGTTTTTCAAGACTCACTTGAATTCAATATGTAGTTTTGTCTAATAAAGTAAACAGATAAAACAATTTCTGGTGTTCCAGTGACTTGTGACTTTCATTCTTCTAATAAGTGTAGATGGGAAGGAGGAGAATGGGATTTATTTGAATGTTTGAACTGTTAAGTTGTTTAGATCTTTGTTAAATTGATTACATGGTGGGCAGAAAGGGAGTTTCATAAGAGGTGATTTGATAGTAATACTGGCACAGTTTACTATAGAACCATATTGTAAGCCAGCATCAGTCATCCCCTCTTCGCATCAGGAGCCTGCTGTGTAAAAACCATTAAAGCAAGAGCTTTGTTTTAAGCAAATTTATTTCAGTAGCAGATTCATTGATCATTAGATATTGCCAGTAGATGTAGATACTGCCTTGTTTTGTTTTTTTTTTTTCCTTTAACTTCTTTTTACCTTTACTGCTCTGTAAAAGAAAAAAGAGAAAGAAAGATGTGCTACACTGCTATAGTGTTGCCCTTGGCAGGGTTTTTCATCTTGAAATGGCATATAAATGAATAAATGCTTCGCTTGTTTTTGCAGTTTTAAATCTTTTGCCATAAGTAGAAGTGATATTTTGCTCAAGAATGTCATGTAATTGCAAACTTAAACTGTCATCATTAAACATTATTTTGTTAAGATAGTGTGATGTATATTTTTGGTTATTATGCTTTCCAACTGGCTTGTAAACAGCCATGTTTATATATTTCCTTGCTTTATGTAGCATGTGTTCATATGTATCGAGATAGAATCGTGCCTTTAAGCTTTATTGTGTTATTTTATGAATTGGGACCATATCAATTTTTGACAGATGAAATGGATCTGCAAAATAGTTATGGTCTCACTCTTAGTTAAACAAAAGTAGGGATTTTATTCTACACCTACTGCTGTTACCCTGAATGAAGTCATCTTTTGTTTTACACCTTCCTGGAAGCTCTCTGCTTGCAAGTTTCCAGAATAGAATGCTGATCCCTTTTCTCACGTACAGGCATAAGATTAAATGGGAAAAAAGTGTGGCAGGTCCTTGAGGTAGGGCATGCACATGCCCTTTTCTGGGGCATTGGTCATCTGGTTAACTGTACGCACAAAGAGTTTGTGTGTGTTTGTACATCGTTTGTTGTGGTTACTACAGGGTTTTTTAAGTAGTTCGGGCTTGCTCTTCAGTCTGCTTTTACTTAAAAGGAGAAAATGTTTTATAAACAAGCAAACAAACAGCATTCTCTCACTGTCTCACAGGTTTTATTTAAATGTTCTAAAAGCTGGCCAAAATCTTGTTCACCCCCCACTATAATATACCTTACCTACTGATCTTGGCAAGATTTTTTTTCTAATGCAAACTGTATAGGACAAATAAAGAGCTGACTAACTGGTGGGGGTGTTTTTCTGAGACTGGGCCAGGGGACAAATACAGTTTGGGTCAGTAGGAATTTGTGAATTCTTTTAGTAGTCCCAGGTAGAAAGGCATCTGAAGCAGGAAGTCAGTGTACGTGAGAAGGTGGGAAGCATCTCTGGTGACACCTTGGTCAGTCTCTTCAGGCAGAGGGCTGGAGACCACTGATGCTTCCATAAAGGGCTGCAACTCCTCTGTGTTTCCCTGAACTGGGATCAATGGCTGGAAGTAGTCTCAGTTTTAAGCCTGAGATGATGATGAGAACATTCTTTCACAGACATCTGTTTCTAGTGTTGAGTCAGTGTAAGGTAGGACAGATAAAACATTTCCTGATTTGAAACAGTCTTTGAAAATGTGAACAAAATGTGAAACTAATTAATCTGTTTTCATGTCCAATCTGTATGACTGTCATGAAAACAGAACAAATTGTATTGTGGCAAAATGCACCAAATTATTAAAGTGATTTTGGTACAATGAAGATGAAGTATTGTTTTTAAATTCAATGTGAGCTGCTGAAGTTCTTTAAACAGTATAATAAGTAACATGTTAATTAACATTGTCAAGCTGTTTTGGGGTGTAACACTGTACAAAAATAGTATTGTAATAATAGGAATAACTGTCATACATGCAAATACCAGATTCACTGGTAAGTAATACAGACAGTCCTCAGTGAGTCCAAATTTGTATACCTCAATGCAATTACTCTTTATAATAAAATCTTTACTCTTAAGCTGCTGGAAATTGGCAGAGAATTAGCAATTAACTGTACAGTAGTTTAGTCTCAAATCCTTCACACTTTAATTTAAATTTGTTTTAAGGACTACCATACAGCTGCACATGTCTCAAAGTTGTAATAAAAATAATTTGTCTTTCTGTCCTTTTTAAACTTTTGTGTCTGTAATCATTCTACCACTAGATGAGTGGTTGCACTTAATATTTGCTGGATTATGAACCACAGGAAATCTGGGAAAGAACAAACTTGTATGTTAATCTGACATTTGCTGCCAGGCATATAGGAAAGTATTCTTTGTGGAAGTTGGCTATTACAGTTATATGGGAACTCATAATCAAATTTAATGTTCAGAAGAGATAGTTGCCTGCTGTCAGCAGCAGTGGCTGGCACCGCTGTTTGTTGTGTACCATAAATCCTTCATGGCTTTCGTCGTCTCAGCAGCAGAGATGCCTAGTGCTCAGTGTACACTCACTTCATTCTGAAATGCTGGACTTGTCTTTAGCTTAGGAGCAGTTATATTCTTTCCAGAGTGAAGAGGTACAAGGGAGAAGTAATTCCTGTAAAACATTTAATCCCAGGCTCATGACACTAAGAACTCATACAGATATATACATATATGTGTACACTTCGCTAGCTTTTTCAGCCTCCCTTCTGGGGGGAGCTGAAATTATAGACAAGGAACACCAGTAGTATTACTTTGTATGAAGGCATCAGTTTTGGTGCACTGAACCTTCTGTTGCTAACGTGCTTCAGAGAGGTCAGATAGATACCAAAAATAGTATGAGTGCAATATTGCAGAGTTGCAGAGAAAGTTGCAGCGTGCAATATTGGCTTCTTACATCTGTGGTAAAGCTTGACTGGCCTTGGGGAGAGCAGGGAAGGGAGCAGGCTTTCAGCAAATTGCTTCCAAACTCACACACCACAACTTAAATCCTAGCTTCTAGTCGAGTCACCAGTGACCAGCACCTGCTGAACACTGAAGTGATTTAAGAACTGTTGAAATACTTATGAACTGTATTGAGCTTGTGCATAAAACTGATTTATCCTCTTTGAGCCTCTCTTAAGCACATGATATTTTCAGGAAGGACAAGAGAGGTTTGATCCCTTCTAGGTTCAATGAGTACTTAACTGATTGAAATCTTTGCCAGTTAGATCTCTGCTTTTATAAAGTCTTACTTCATAATCATGATGCTGCTATGATAGCAAATAAGTTTTAAGCATAAGGCTATTTATCTGGTGGAGGTTACTTAGCTCAGCTCAGAAGTTCAGTCAAACTGACTCCTGTGCTACGTCTTCTCCCAGCAGCGGGAATGGCTGATTATTGTTCATTTGGGGACTGCTCTGTTTTCTCATCATTGCTTATATCATTCCAGGAAATGTGTCAAACGTCTCTCTTTCTTTCCTCAGTGATTTCTCTCTGTATTTATAAGATTATAATAGGTGCTATCTTGTCAGACTTGGAGAATAATCTTCCAGAGCCAAGTAGCTAGAAGGAATAGAGTCAGGCAGAAGAAGAAAATATAATTGTCTGTAAACTCACACCTGAGCACAAACACAAAATTGAGGGCATAGCACAGAGCAACAGTCACAGCGGCGCAGGCTTGTTTTTGCTGAGGGCTTGTTGACCAAACCCAAAAATTTGCATTCAGGTTTAGAGAAGACTTTCTTGGCCCTGTTACTTTCAAGAAAGTGTTTACAGACATTGTGATCAATTTATGCAAATAAAAATCCAACTCCAGGCTGTTAGGCCTGAAGCTGTTGAAGTTAGCATGTATAACTACCCCTTACACATAGCTGTCTTTGTAGTAACATGGATTTGTTAAGTGATACTACTGGGAAAGGAGAAGTACTTTATCTTGCAAAGTGGTACTACTTTTCATGTATAAAATGTAGCAAGCTTGTTTATATTTCTGTTTTATAATCTTCCAAAGGACTGTCAGTAAAAGAATTTGTTTGCCACTTGAGTTGTCTCAACAACTGAACAGCACCTTCAGTTTCAAGTTCCCTCATTGTAGTTAAACATTTTCTCAGTATATATGTTCTTTTACTGTCTTCATCTCTTAATGGTTTTCTGCTGATAGCAGGCTTTTCCATTTGAAGGAGGAATTCTGAACGTCAGCTTTCTTTTCCTGAGAAACCAGCAAGTGCACCTCTTCAGGCATCTGCAGCTGATGGGGGTTTGATGATACCTGGCCAGATAGTCAGAGGAGATAGGTCAGCGCACGTTGCAAACCTGTTTGGCAGGAATGTTCACGACCCCCTGTATCCTGCTGGTTTTTAATTTTTATTCCTGTGTTTTTGTATCATTCTGAGCCTGGCAGACATATTGCAGCTTCTGTGCTTGAAAGATACGCAATGCTGAAAGGCCTGAGTCTTGATTTTTTTCATGCACTAAAATGAAGTTAGCATACAATGTCATAAAGAAGCTCTGGCAATAAAAGCCTCCTTTCTGCTAAATTAGAAAGAGAGAAAACTTAATCTCCTGGGAAGAGGGAAGTCCTGTTTTGCTGCTTTAATTTTAAGTGGTCAGTTACTTACATGCAATCAGTCTGTAGATTTAGTGAGTAGTGCCCCATGTCCATAACAAAAATCTTCACCAAGTATTTTAGTGCAAAAAGCGAGGGTGCTTCAGTATTTATAAGTGAATAATCCTTAAAGGAAACATTTTTCAGCTCAACTACAAAAACTATGTAAAATCTATAATGGATTTAGTATGCTATGCTTAGAGAAAGGTATTTTTAGTGAGTTTAGAAACACAGTAAGATACACATGTCCAAATGTATTTCTTAAAGTTCTCAAATAAGTGGTTTGGCTTTGATCTGCAAAGTATTGTTGTTGTTATGATGGTGATATTATTTAAAGTTTCTGAGTTCTGATTTCTCCCAGTATTTAAATCACAGAAGGTTAATTAAAGCAGTTCTTTATTTTGCAATTGCTTTGGAATATTAACCTCACAAAGCCTGCATTAAATCAGTGAAGTGACAGAATTGCATTTGCTTTATAAAATAACTCTACAAGAGCAAAGAAGAACCATTTATAGTTCAGTGCCATTAATTGCTTGGCATTTAGATATTAGCATAGGAGTCAATTAATTAACTTGATAGTAAAACTACTGGAATGCAGACTGATAAAAACTATTTTGTTGTAGGAGATTAGTGATCATGACTATTGTTGCTCCCCTTACCACTCTCCTTAATACTCAAGGAGGGTTTTCTTTTAATGTTATTCTGAGAGCTCAATTAATATCCCAGAAATAATTTTATCCATACCTTTGAAATTTAGCGGCAAGTTAAATGGAATAGAGTGTTTATCAAAAGATACCTGATCATGTAATTGTTATTTATTTTATGATCCACTAATCTGATGGCTGTTCATTGACAGAAGTTATCTAGGCAAATATTTTATAATAGAAAGGCACAAATGCTGTTCTAAGAAAAGTTCAAAAATGCAAACAGAATAACATTCTTAATTAAGTGATCATGTTGTAAAGTATAAAAACTACTAATAAATCTAAGTGGTTGGGAGTTTTTTTACTGTTTGTTTTGGTTGGTTGGTTTGTTTTTTTAATTCTGTATGAGCAGTATATATTCCAAATTTCAGTGGTCTTGTAAATTGCACCTCATGGCCAGTTGCAATATAGCAGTATTCTCTTACGGCCTTTAAATTAATGCACATTATTTTCCTCAGAGATAGGGAAAATAAGTTTGTTCATATTCCTGGCATAAAATCTATCACTGCGTTTTTTTGGCTGCATGCATTTTCTTTAATAATTGAAGCTGTTCATTATACATATATTTAGTTTTATTTTCTGTATTTTGCATTGGGATTTTATTGTTGAGACAATCTATTATCTGAATATTGACCAGTATATATTTCATATGCATTCATTATCCTTTCCAGTATTTCCCTTTTGCTGGCACCTTGTCATACTGTAGTAGGATTTCAAATAGATTTTGGAGCATGCAGCTTAATTGCTACAGGGTCTTTTGTTGTTGCAATCAGATATGCACAACAAAGAATGAAATAGACAGTCAAAATAAATAAGATACCACTTAAAAAAACAAGTTTACCTTTACATGTTGACAAAACTACTTGGTGTTTATGTTGTGGAAGATGGAGAACAACTGTTGGTCTTGGTGAGCTGTCCCTCAATAAATCAAGCTCTGGAAGAACACAGCCTCTCTCTTGTGTCTTCCTCATGTTTATCCCTGACTGCCAAGAAGCTATCTTCCACAGGCATGTTTTTAGGTAGCAAGCAAAATAACCAGCTATAACCAGTCTGGAATTTGGGTCTCTGCCTACAGAATTCATGAAGATTGTTCTCCTTTACCATCACAAAGAAGAGAGGATTATTGTTGCTTTATTACCTGGTAAACCTTTACCAACTTTTAATGAATGTTCTTGTTTTTTCATTGCTGTATTAAAGAGTAGTCAGTGGTCTGGTCTCCAAGTTTTAAGTTTTCACCGCTTCTTTCATTTGTCCACCATCCTCTTAACTTCCTCCTGCCACTCCCAGCACCAGCCCAGCTGGGAATATTTTGTTTTGAGAAATTGTGGTTGTGGTTGTGGTGGTGAAGACTTTTCTATCTCAAAAGAATAAAGAAATCATTTACTGCTGTTGGTTGAAACTATTATATTGTGCAGTCCATTGAATTGCTTCTACTGGTGGGCACTTCCTTTTGGAAATTACTGTTCTTTCCCACTACTTGGACTAAGGTTTTGTTCCATATGGTGGGCTGGATTTAAAGATTTTTGCACATATATTCTGTGCCTTCACACACTGCAGAGAAAGGGAGGATGATAATGCAGCTAATTTTCTACTTCCAGCAGCCAGCTCCAAATGTAACACACTAAACACTTTCACATACTGAAAAACAAAGTTGACCAAAATGATCAAGACCAGTTGAGAATATCTTCTTTATGAAGTTTATTATAGACTTTTTTGCATCTGAGCTTCAGTTCCTTCTCCTATGATTGTATTGTTGATAAAATAGTAAGCAAATCTCGGTTTTTATTTAAGGGCTTTTTGTGGTGGAGTATTAGAGAGCAAGTTAGCAGGTGTCACTGGACTGTGATATAAATTGTCTGTAATACAATAAGGCTTTATATATGAGGGACAAGGGCTAGGAAGCAAACCTCTCCATTCTGTTTTTCTTAAAATGTAACCTCAGTGGTGTTTTGCAGCCCTTCCTCACCGATTTCCAGGTTTTCATGAGCCTTTAGATGAAGCCCTGGCTTTTACCTCAAAGCACAGACACAGACGTGCCCCTAAGAAAACAGTGAAGTAATGTTTCCCAGTCTTGAGTGAGGAAGTCTCATCCTTGGGTACCTAGTTCGATTAGCCTAGAGGTAGCAGCTGCTCTCGGTGCAGCTTTTCTCTTTATTCTGTAAGCTGGCTTCAGGCTTTCAGCTCTGCTGTAAGCTGCGGGCAGTGCTCTGACCTCATTTCTGCCAGCAAGCCGTATGCTTGGGAGAGCTTCCTCGGTGGCAGCAGGCAGTCTGGGACAGGCTGCTGCCCTGTGGGGCACAGAGCCCCTCAGCTCTCTGCTTCTGCAGCAGCCGAGTTGAAAGAAGTGGCAGGTTTTAAATCCTGCCCTTCTCCCACCTTTTGCCGGGTTTAGCTGTTTCTTTGGGGTGCAGAGCTGTTTCTCAGCCCAGCTTCACGTCTCGGGTCTGCTGAAGCGATGCATTCCTCCTGGAGTTGTAGGAAGGACTAGTGTGGCAGGGCAGGATGCTGGATGGCACAAAATCTGTAAGTCATCACATTAACATAGTAGTCTGTCCCAAGTGACTAGAAAGAATAGGACATGCAAAACCAGCCAGGGCTCTTTCTTAAAAAACTTTTTTGTTCTGTTTTGTTTTAAATATAGCTTTGTCAGTGAAAAAATGGCAGGGAGAGGAAGGAGGGGGTGTAGAAAATGAAAGCGTGGTTGAACTGTCAAGCTTTGTGGGTTTTTTAGGAAAAGTCCAAAAAGCTCTGTAAACATGGGAAAATGCATGGAAATAAAATTATTATTTTACCCTTCATTTCCAAGTTATATTTCTCAGATTACATATTTGGACTTGCTCTCATGTCTTTATTTACACTGGAACTTTAGATCTGTAGAACAAAATCCTTCCTTTTTTGCCTGTAAATAAAGAGCTGACAGCTGTTTATCAGGTTGTGCAGTGTGCAACAGTCACATTTTAATACAAACATCAAACTGGCCTATTTTTCTTGTGGCATGTTACAAGTATGAGAGAGGAAAACGAGAAGAAATGTCTTGTTTCTGATTAAATCCACTATTGATATGCTCTGTGATCCATGGAATGCAATAGTGGTGAAAGAGAAAAGCAAGATAAGGCTTTCTGAGAATGATTTCATCTTGGAGCTCTTCCTGCATCACTTGCTTAATGTGGCTCCTGGAGGCCGTATAGCAAGACACATGTGAAAATGGACTAGAGCGCTTAGGAAGAGAGACCCTTCTGTCTTGTTAGTTGGCTGAGATTATCTAATATGTGGCTAGAAGCTGTGTTGTCCAAACAAAAAAATCTTCCTGTAAGATGTGGGGAGGATTTTTTGACCCTGTCTGTGCTTAAAATGTTTTCAGTGTATTCTGCAGCAAAAAGCCTTTGATAGGTAGTCTGACTTGTTAATAACTTCCAGAGAATTCTGATGAACTGACCCTCAATAATACATTTGCTTGCCTAAGTTAAGTATCTTTTGCCTCAACTGCTGCATAGTGTATTTTTTTTCTTCCCTCTACATTGTCTTATGATTTAACTTAGATGCCATTTCATGATAACTGGGATTGTGAAGGGAGAAAATTATGTTACCATTGTAATTTATTTTTTTTTAATCAGCTTAAAGGATGTCTAGGAAACTGTTAGTTTCAGAAAAAAACTGCAGATATCTTGGGATGGACAGCATTAATAACATTGAAGAAGATGATGAGGTATCTTATGGGCAATGCCTGGTCTGTACTTGAGACATGCAAACTGGCAGGTTTTCCAAATGTCTCCGTGTACATGGTAGAATTTTTCTCTTACAGACGAGTTATGATTTCTGGATTAATCCCTCCTCTTCAAAAAGGAAGAGGTTATTTTGCTTTGGCAATTTTCTGAAGTTGTTGATTCCCTTTAGTACCTGTAAAGATGTTGAAGACCAAAGTTAACTTGGTGAGGCAGAGAATCATCTTTGTTTCTGAGGGCATGTTTCTACCCTGGCTTGACTGTGGACAAACGGTAACGACCGGAAAGAGCAGCAGTTGCTGCTTGCCAGTCCCACTGAAGTAGCAGTCAGCAAAATAGCATCAGCATGTTGAGGGAGATGCCAGCCTGCTGGTTGTCATTCTTCAGGACTGCTGCTTTCCTTTTCTCCATTCACATTTCTGTGGTGATGGTAGAGGGTTGGCTTGAAATGATTTACGTATTCTGGTTGTGAACAGGGTTTATTCAGTTCATCACGTAAACACAGACTTGCCTGTTTAAGAGGATTACCAGACTGCATTGGTAATCCACCTCCGGTGGTTAGCACGCTCTTCTTTTTTGTTGGTGTAATAGGTACTGGGACTGACAAAACAATTTTTTTTTCCTGCAATCACCTGTTCCTCCTGTGCAACAAGAGACTTGCTTGCTGGTTTGTGCACAGTGCTCTCCAGCTGCAAGATACCAGTTTTCTTCAAAGCTTTACAGGCTTCTGTTTCATCTTTTCCTTCCCCATTTCTGATTCATAAAATTCAAGATAAATATGTATGTATTTCTTCTTGACCCAAGAACTTCTGCAAGAGTCCATCTATGTCCTGCAGGACTTGTGCAGACCATCTGGCCAGGATTCAACCAAACATCTCTGCTCTTTTGTCCTTAGTGGATCGTTCCCCACAGGGCTGCTTGTGTGAGACTTGACGTTGCCTGTGCCCTTGGGCGTAACATTTTTTGTGAGTGCAGCCTTCCCTACAATATTCCTCTAACATGTTGGCTGGCCTTTGTTGTCAGTTTTGTACTACCAGAGAATATACAGCTTGAGAGGTGACATGTTAGGTATTCGGGTTGGGCTAGAAGTTGGCTGTTTAGGAATATGTCACCATTCTGATAAGTAATACTTTCTTTATTGTAGTCTGTTAGTGCAGAAGGTGGAAATAGGGGAGACGTGTGATACATATTTATCTACACAGAATGAACAGATGCTTGATTGAGTGGTAACAAGGTATGTCCTAGCATGGCCCCTAACATATCACTTGGCTTCTTTCTGTTCAGCAGCATTCCTTCAGAGATGAGTAAAATACTCTTGTATTGTAGGGCTGTCGACTTCTCTTGGCTGCTCTACTGGGTTCTGATTTCCCTTCTCAAGTGGTCTGAGTGGAAAAAAAAAAAAAAAAAAGAATTAACATTTGTTTTCAGTTTTGCTGTTGTCACATTGCTATAGAATTTACTGCTTTCACACTTGAAGTCTTCTTAAGATTACCCACTGAATCAAGAACATGGGCTAAAATAGTTTTTAATGAGTTTTTTTCAGATTGAATTCTAGCATATTATTTTCAATAAACTATCTTCTTTCTGTTTAACCATCATGGTACTTATCTTCCTGGGTGGTCATGTTACCCATCTAAAACTCTGCAGTAGAAGTGAATGAATCCTGAATGATATTTCTCACCCAGCCCTCCTTTAAATGTGGTTTTCCCCTCAAACATTAATATTTTCACTATGCTTTCGTTTTCCATTAAAAATAATTTAAACTATTTAATAATTAGATCTAATCTCCTTTGGCAAAACTTAAAACAAATGTGCATTTCATCTACGTGGTTTCAATCATTTTTGGCGCTGTATTCATTCAGATTTGCCGAGAACACATCCATGCGGACAGGCATGCTTATCTCAGGCTAGGTCCAGCAAGAGAATGGAAGCATGGCACTAATTACCACTGCACAGGAAAAAGGGAAAAAGCCGTCTGGCAGTGGCCTGCTCCAAAGTGTTTGCAATGTAATTGAGTCCTGCAAGTGTGGAGCCAGGCTCATGGCTGGCTGCTGCCAGAGAAGGGAAGTTTCCTTCCTCTCTTGCTCACCCAGCCCTTCCTAAGGCCAGCTCTACTCAGTAAGCCATGATGAAGCTGAGGTGGAAGGGGTTACTTACCTGGCAAGTTTTAAGTTGCACCATCTAACAAAGTGCTCTAATAAAGACCACTAACACAAACTAAGGGATGTGTGTCCAGCTGCAAGAATTGTGGGAGGCAGGAACAAAGAGCCTTTGACATTATTGCAGGCCAGTATGGAGGCTCACTCTGTCGCTTTAAACCTCTGTGGTAGTGAAATCCCACACCAGAATCAGAGACTTTGAAAGTCTATAAGATGAACATAGTAACAGAGAACAAGAGGGATGAAAATATCCCATTTCCTCCCTTACTGGTTAGACTACAGAAATCTTGAGTTCCATATACCTCAATTTGCAGAAAAAGCTGAAAGTGTACATAAATAGGAGGTGAATAGCTAGTCCAGGCTCTGTGGATGATGAGCAATTGGTTGCTGTTAATATTGCTGCTTCCCAAATATAATAATTGTTTATGGATCAATTTCTGAACAGCTTACCCAATATCTATCTAGGCTTTAGGCTCTGTGTAGTCCTTTTTTTTTTGGTCTACCTGTTTTAATCATAAATGTGTTTTCAAAAGTCTAAAAAAGTCTAAATCTCAGCTATTTTGAGTGTATGTTTATGACTTGCTGATTATTTGTCCCTGTGCTTTTCTAAAATCTGATGGGGGAAACCCTGACTTTAGTTATTTTACAACTTTGTTGACAGTTTGTACTGTAACAGCTATGATATGATTGGGTTTGTGCCAAGCTGGGAAGTTCTGAGTGGAAACTTGTAGCCTTCTGTTTATAAAAGCCTGGGTTTCTGTCTTACACACATGCTCATCTATGGGAGGAAGGATTTTTTTGTGATTCATAAAAAATCATAAGCTTTATTTTGAAAGCTGATGTCAATGATGGATGAAATACTGGGAGTCAAAAAAAGTCAGGAATCCCAGGAGAAGACTGAACCCCAGTATCAATGGGGAATTCCTCAGCCATGACTGTAGCACAACACGTGGTAACATGTTCCTCTTACCCTTATGTTCCCTCTGTTCAGTCCCCGATAAATCCATTCCTGGATGCTAGGAAGAAAAATGACCTTTCAAAGCTGCGAGAATTGCCAATTCCATGCATTTCCTCTGTGACAGACAATTTACTCTTAATACTTCTGTCCTTATTTCTTATTTATCTCTCAAAATCTGTTGTAGCTATTCTGTAATATGCTGTATGTTAACAAAATTTCCAAATGCAGAAGTGAAGAAAGGCAGTAGGGATTTTCTCTCTTCTGTTTTCAGTGAAAATGATACTAAGTACTACTCTGGTTATGAAGCCAACCTCTTAGTGAAATATGCTATTATTTAATCATTATGTTTAGGATATAAATGGACTGTTTTTATTGGACAATACATGTGTATAAACAGATAAAATTATACACACAGTCCCATGCATATTTCATCTGGGAGATTCCCATGCCTGCAGCTTACTGAGAGCAAACTGATCCTTTACTTCTCAAGAGCTGCTTTCCAAGTTTCTAGTGATCCAAGTATCTACATAGCTTAACAGAGAATAAGAAAGAGTTTGTGATCTCAGTCCCATTTGGAGTGCACAGGTGCCTGCATCCTTAACAATCACAAATGTCTGTGTGTTTCCAAACCTCACTTAGAGCTGAGCAAATGGATTTGATTTTTTACAGACAGAAAGGAAAGCTCTATGAAAACGGTGCATCTAAAAAGACAAAGAGTGTTGTGTCTGGGGTTTTAATGTACTCTTCAGTGTGTGGAAAGACGTTTCATACATTGTCTTCAAATACCCAGGTAAAAGTAAATTCCATTCAACCAGCAGTATTTCTCATGAGAAAGAATGCTGTCTCTTCTCTCTCCTGCTTTGGTCTCCCTGGAAATTTCAGTAGGAAGCAAGGTTAAAGTCTTGCAAACATGTGGGAAAACCCATGCTTGGTACTTTCTAAGGAAGTAATGGCTCTTGATTTTTCAATATATGAAACATGTTTTGCTTCCCAGCAAAATTCTGTAGTGTCTGTTTGGAAAAAGGAACAATTGTGTTTCTACACTGACGTCTCCTAAACTGAATATTCCATTTATCCTTTTTCACCACTCTTGGTATAACTGTGTGGTTTTTGTTGTTGTTGTTTTGACAAGTGTTTTTTATTTGGTGTAATTTTTTAAGAATTAGGAAGAAGAGCATTGAACACTGAATTAGAAGTTGAAATCTGGGGTTGCTGGGTTTACTGCGAATGCCTGTGTAGTGACAGCCCCAGCATGCGTGAGCGTGGTGTGTGTGCGTGTGTGTGTGTATGTGTGTGTGCGTGTGTGTTTTTAAATAAAAAGGAAAGCAGAGGTTTGCTCATTTGTTTGCCTATTGTGAAGCTGTCCTGCACCTTTCTACTCCTTTGTACTGGGGTGAAGGCTGCTGAATGGAGGCCTTGTGCCATTTGTTGATTTTAAACCTCACTGTTAATCCACAGGAACCTGCTGGTGTGCGCAGCAGGAGAGCTGTGTGACAAGTGGAAATCTGGGCGGGAGGGAGTGCGGGGGGTCACAGGGGATAATAATCATTCAGCCATCAGCCTTTGTCACCCTTAAGCCTAATTGTTACCCTCTGCTGGTAACCACATTGAAGTGCTGGCCTTTTAAGTGTTTCTTGATTTTACTTGGCACAGGCTTAGGGATAGGGTCATTTATTGCTGGGTTTATATCGTATCAAGTTTGCTGGGGTTTGTTTAATTAGCCCCATTGAATTTTCCACATCCCTTAAAATAATCTGTGAGAGTCCGAATGGGTGGAAGGGGCTGAATGGAAATGGTACAGTTGTTAACAAATTTCTCTCTGTCAGAAGCTGGGCTAAAACTGGAGACAGAAAGCTTTCCTGCTCTGCCAGCCAGCTGCCTTCTGGAGGCTGTGCATGAGCCGCAGCTGTGGCTGTGGGCACTGGGCTGCCTGAGCAGCCCTGCACAGGCAGCGGCAAGGTGATGGTGGGGTGGGGCAGAGGGCAGCTTGCCCTATCCTTCTGTGCCTTGCAGCTCCTGCCTGCTTCAGGTATGCTACCAAATCGAAGGCCTGAGGATGGCTGAAGGAAACTGAACTGGTAGCAGACTAGGGAATGGGAGAGGAGAGTTAAATAATTTAAAAACAAAGAAAAAAGTGAGATATCTTTTCTAGCAGGAACTGGTTCTTCAACTTTCCCTGCCAGTTGTACATGCTGAAGTTAGTATTGAGCTTTCTGTTGTTTTCCCTAAAGAAGCTGGTGTAGAAGCTGCTATAAAAGCTAAAATGAAGCCTGAATTTAAGGCTTTGCAATGGGCAAGTATCTCTGCGTGGGAAATGAGCTTGTGCTGGGGGGTGGGGGATGGGGTGCAGGACAGGAGGTTGTTTCATTGCTCCCCCACCCGTGCATGGTGGGTGTTGTGTTGGGCCATTAACTAGGACTGCTTGGGTTTGTGTAGGGAGAAAAATCCCCAGGTTACTGGTACAGGCTTTGAAGCTACTCTTGATCAAATACACGTGCCCTCTAACCCTTCAGACAGAATGTGGCTGCAGCAGATGCAGCGACTGTGCTGTGTGCTATGACCTCATGGCCAGGGTTTGAAATTTGCGCCAGTAGTACTGATGGTAAATCCAGGGTTGTTACAGGAGTCTGATTACACAGCGTGATTGCAATCCTATTTTCAAGTCCAGTCTTCCACCTGGCTCAGTACTTTATCAAAACACTAGAGAATACGTCTTAGAGTAGGATGAATGTTTGCGCTTACTACTTACTCTTTTACAGTAAAATGGGGCTGTTTATTTTAGAGCTTTGGTTTTGTGTGTTTTCCCATGTTCCAGTGGTATGATTCCCTGCTGGTTGTTGGCATGCATCTCAGCTCCCTGGTTTACTTTACAAACAGCACATGTCATAGTGGGCTTGATACTTGTATCAGAAAGGTTTAACTAGTAAAAACTTCAGATCAAAAAACCATCAGCACTCAGCTGTTGTTTTTTTCACCCTTCTGTGATGCATATTTAATTATAATTACTGAGTCAGGTTAATAATTCTTTTACAACTCTTGTTGCAGGACATGTCTCAGGAAGGCTATGGAACCAGATCTCAACCCCCTATGGCCCCAGGAAAGCCTAACCATGAAGACTTGAATCTAATCCAGCAAGAAAGACCATCAAGCTTACCAGTAAGAAAATCATGTTTGCTTCAGTATTTTAAAATTGAAAGCACTTTACATACTGCTTCATTGCATCTGGGATGAGCAGATGAGAAGTAGTGAAAGAAGAAATACTAAATAAGGTTGATGAAAAATTGTTTTTGAAAATATGGGAACATATAGCTTGTATATGAGTGGACTTGGCTTAAGGTTGTTCTATTTCAGAACGGCGCTATTTACACACATGCATGTTCTGTGCTTCTGCACATGTACATTTGCATAGAAGAAATTGATTTTTTAAACTTAAGAAATTCCGTACTTGCAGGAACCAATCTGGTTAGGAAGAAGCTTTTTTCTGTGTCCTTTTTCAAACGTTTTCAGTAGATTCTGGTTTAGAATACTGTTACCAAGAGTTGTCTGTTCTCAACCCTGATCATCAGTAATGAGTTTGACATGTTAATTCTGCTACTATCTATTCTACACAACTGTAGAAGCATGAATGACAGCAGTACTTAGGCTAGGTTGATTTTTGGTTAGGAGGTTATTTTGGACTACTATTTATCAGCTTTTCTGAGCTCTACGCATTGTGCTGTGGGGGAAACAGCACAAATGAATATATGTTGTGCAGGCACTGCAGCTACTTGCATTTTTGAAGGTCTTATAATGGACAAAGTACTTAGCCTTGTTTCTGTGTGCTCCTTGTGGTTTGGGGATTTTCTTGTTTGTTAGTATAAACCAGCATGAATTTAAACCAGCTAGAGTATATTCAGCTTAAATGATGAAAACTTTATAAACTATATGACCTCTGGCTTGGAATAATGTATTAGAAACATGTAAGATATTTCCCACAGTTCACTAGGTATGTGTTCATTTTCAGCTGGCAGAGGGATCTCTCTGAAAAGTTTACTATATCAAGATACCACATGTATTTGTGAAATTTGGTAGTATGTTGTATATATTACCTCTGGCACATGGCACAATTGTAAATCCATAAAAACGGGGCAATAAACATCTTCATCGCATTTTAAAGTTACATCTTTGGCACCTAGGAGAGGTGTGCTACAAATACGTGCCACAAATTCTTTACATGATGTTTGAGACATGCAAGTCTCTGGAAAAGCTATGGAAACTGGTATGAGAGAAGATACTCATTTGCTTTGAACCTAGTATTAATTTGACAGTTTTTCATGAACCCTTTTTTAAACAGACTAATTTGTCTGAACAGTTCTCAAAAATGGAAGCTGGCAGTTACCTTTAAAGTAGTAGCTCCTGTGGACATTGAACTGTTTCAGCAACAACTACCTAATTTAAAAAGCAGGGATACTAAAAAGGACTGGGAAAATCTCCCAGTTTTGCATGAACATTGTTTATTAGGGTAGAGAGAAGTGAAGTTATTTATCAACTAGTGTTCTGCTAATTTTGCCTGTGTTTTTTCTTAAACAATTGTCCTACTTTTAATCCATGCTCTGTCCTATCTACAGCATCAAGATATTTAAGCAGAGTATTGGGTATTATCTGTGTCCCTGAGTATTTGGTATATTTAGTAGCTCATAATTATTCTAGGTATGAGTAAGCTGGTTGTATTAACAGTGAATGTTAACCATTTTGGCCACTGAGCTTAAACTCTAAGTTGGTCCCAAATGCTGTTACTGAGACACCTAATTACTGAAAAGCTTTGATGCATAACCTGAGAGCACTTCATATACTCAAAAAACACTGCTGTTTTCATGTGGAGGGGAATTGGAGGATACTATAATTCTGTATTTTGGTGTTGCTGTGGATTTTTTGTTTGTTTTGTTTTTCAAATTTAAAAACAACTTCAATTCTTTGTATGTAGCAACAAGGGTTTTTTGATGATCCATACATTAAAAGCTTTAATACAAGTCTATTTGGGGTAATGGTTTGAACATGGTGGTTTTTCCCTGAAGCAGGAGAGCTCTGTATTCTGTTTTGGACTGCTTATGAAAACCCTTGATCACTATTCCTTGTTCAGTATTCCTAGGTAGCTTCATTTTGGTATACTCAATATGGCTTCTTAAGCTTGTTTTTAGGGTAATGTGGTTCTTCAGGGTAGTAGTCAGTAAGTTGTCTTTGTACAGTGAAGCTTGAAATTATAGCAGTGGTGTTAGGCTTTTAATAAAATTTAGTTATGTCTTGTTTCATGGTGTTCTGGTATTTATACAATTTGCCCGTTATCTTTTTATTTCTTAAGGGCATTGTGTAAAATCACAGCAGCTATATAGCAGGCTTATACAAGTGTCGAAAAACAACAAAAGAGATGTAATACTAAATGGTGAATGGTTTTCTCTGATGTGGCTTTAAAAAAAGAATTTCCCTTTGATGGATTTGAAGAGGAGCTGGCCACTTTCTGCAGCACTGAATGCTGGCTTGTGTCACCTTTTGGGGGAGTTTTTTCAGCAGGTTTGTGTCACAGTAAGCACAGCTAAACAGCTCAATAGTTGTTCCGTTTCCTTCACACATTGTATATAAAAGTCCTGGAATGAATGTTCCCATAAAGTTCAAAGCAGACAAATTTGTAATGTGGGTTGGTAACAAATGGCTACAAACAAAATATGGCTTTATTAGCTACTTCTAATGGCCTGTCAGATTCTATACAATGCTTGCTTTCCTTTTCCTAACTGCTCTGATATCTGGAGGGTTTGACCTGTGGGTCTCTGACCATGTGGAGTCACTGAGAGCCCAAATGAAAAGCTGAACAGAATACTGCTCCAAGCACTTTTGTAGGGGTCACAATTAGAAGGAAATCTCAAGCCTTTGAGAAAACATGGGAGTTAGGTACTCCGTGAAGGAAAGGAAGTCATAAACAGAAACTGTTCCCTGTTAGAGTGGAGGGAGGAATAAAGGGGGAGAGGCCTGAATGGAATTGTCTAAAGAACAGCTACTACAGGACATATTTATCAAGATTTAAGGGATGATGGCAACATACACATTTTTTCTATTCTGAGAAAGCTGGAGCAAACTTACAGGAAAAAGCTTCCAAAGGATGTATCTGCAGATTTGTTGTTGCAGGGAAAGAAGCTTGTGTCAGCAGTAGGCTGTGTGTGTGTATGAAGACTAATCCTTTTTTTTGTCTTTAATAAGTGCATTTATAAATGTTCACATTGGATTGTGTTGATAGAATGAGGAGCAGAAAACATGAATTAATTTAATTTATTTTAATTGGCATGAGTATTAAAGTCATTTCAGATAGGTGCTACTGGTTTTGCTGTTATTTTGTTTTAATAATGCCCTATTTTCCCCAGTGCCAGGTGTGCTTGTTTGAGCTATGAGGCCGAATGGCCCAAGGTTGCCAAGCTTTTGAAAGAAAGGTTTCTGCTAAGGCTTTTTTGTTGTAGCCTACAGGTAAAAGCTCTGTGGCATCTTGAGCTGTTGTAAGCCAGGGCAGCTGCAGTGCTGCTGTGTGCCCCACAACATCTTGCCTGTGCCATCCTGTCTCCTCCACTGTTGCTCCTGGGACTAACCAGTGGATTTGACTTGGGGAACTGAACCAGATGAAAAGTAATCTACTTCTTGGTTAGTTTGACTGAATCACTGAGTAGCTGCATGGGTACCAGTGGCACCTTGGAAGAGGAGATGGGAATCAGTAGCTGTGATGGGAAAGGGGACAGACGGTGGGGACCACGGCAGCTTTCATTTTAGCCATATCCTAAATTACTGTATGATCTTGCTGTCCTCCTGTCAGCTGAGACACGGTGGCACAGCAGATTCCAGTGTTCACAGTCAGGCCCTATAGCAGTCACAGAGCCACAGACAGACAGAAGACAGTGCACTTCTTTTTGTAAGGCGAGTTTTCTGCCAGTTCCCATCCCTAAGCTGTTTAATGCAAGCCCCTGAGTGCAAGTGCAGAGGCATGAGCATGCATGTATGCAGGCTGTGGACAAGGTGGGATTGTGGTGGTCCTCACCTGCATCCATGTAAACAATAGGGAAATTGTGGCTTTAGTGTCATAACTTTGATTTATCTTGTGCTTTCTGGAGGTCATGCAGTGTTGAAAGGGGAAGATTGTACCTGGAACTGAGGTACACTACTCTGCTAGATCGTTCAGAATTCAGAGTTTATGGATTCATTCTGTGACATCAGTTATTCACTGTGTCTTTTCATTGATGCAGAGCAATTCTATGCAAAACAAAACAGTAGCCCAGAGTGGAGGTTGAATGCCACTTGAATCTTCTGTAGTGCTGTGACCTGACAAAGTTGGTTGTGATTCTACACATCTACAGTTGTATGAGCTCAAAATAATACATACTGTTGCTTGGACAGATAAACTTTTTTAAGATGTCAGTTGTCTTGTTTCATTATGCTTGGTACCATGGAAAACAGCACATCAGCAATCCCTTCCTAATTGTATTAAGTAGTTCACAGTTCTGTTCTACCTCATTTTAATGAGTCTCTGAAAGATGTTTAGAGTGCTGGACAGTTTTTCCTCCGGTTGACACGCCTTTTTTGTTGTAGAAGGCAGGTAGTAAATTAGATTTCAGAGGACCTGTGTTGGGAATTAGTAGTGAACTAAATCCAAAACTAGATACACTTGGCTCATGGAACAGCATAACTTCAGATGGATCTCAGTAGGTGTAGGCTATGAGGAAAATACACGGGAGGGTTTGGGAATCCAGATTCTCTGTCCCGCCTCTAGAATATGAAGTAGTAGAAAAGTAGTTGAGAAAGTCATCTCAAGAAACAGTACACCCTGAACAAATATCTTTATTAGGTGAACTCTTAATAGACCAGGAAAACACTTCCTAGCATTACTTAAGCAACTATGATTGAGAGCAGGAGGTAACTCTTCTTTTCCCAGAGATTAAACAACTGGGATGAGGGACTCTGGTGACATTTATACACAGCTTAGTCCAGTAAGCTCTAATCATGATCAGGGCTGTGGGCACTACCATCATGTAAATATTAATTACCACTACAGCCATTCTTGTAAGGACAAAGCAGTATTAAAGAGAATGTAGTGCAGTAACCCTCTTTTTTTGTAGTCTTTGTTGAATTCTTTGCAGGTAAGCAAATACAAAGTTTGAGCTAAATTTAAGTACTATTTTAAAAATACAAAGTATTGGTTGTGATTTGAGAAAGAAGAGGAAAAAAAATCCTATAAATTGATTATTTTTAATTCTTGCAAGTCAAATGCTGTTGCCAGCTGATAGATGTGTGTAGTACATGATAGCAAATCTGTCCTAAAGTTGTTCATGTCTCTGCGTGAAAATATCTGTTTGGGAGTATGGTAAACCATGAACAAGAAAGAAATGACGAGCATGTAATACTTGTGAATTAAATTCTCCACTGTTTTTACATCAAGTAGGATAAAACTGGTGTGTCTCTTTTCCACTTTTCCTTTCTCTTTTCTGCAACATTGTAAAATAACTGAATGATTTTGTTTTCCTTTGTTTGGGTCAAGAAATTTTAGCTGAAAATTGTTACTCTGTGAAAGAAGATTATTGACTCAACAAGCCTTCAATTTTCAGTGAATAACACTCCCACCCTCTAGCTTCAGGAACATGTGGTGCATGCATTCTATTTTAAAGTACAGACTGTAATTTAAAACTGAGGCAGTTTGATGCCCCACTGAACTTTGTTTAAGCCTGGAATAAAAGGAAAAAAGCTTCAAGTTGCAAAGAAGTGACTAAGCTATCTCAAAGGTTTTTCTTAGCCATTACGTGCAGAGTTGGAAGAAGCTGCTATTTTTTCCAAGTTATTTTAATTCTGGATCAAGTGCAGTTGCTAGGTTGTTTTTTTTCTTCCCTTAACATTCTTTGTAATAAACCTGTAGCTAGAACCAGTTTCACCCAACACATATGTATAGAGATATCAACTATATGTATTTCTGTGTGTTTCTGAGATGCAAACTAAGTTCTGTAGCTGCTGCATCCACATTCTGCACGTGGCCTCACATTTGTGTTAGTCAGAATAATGGGTCAAAACCAGTGTGAGCCACTGCAGCACCACTGACATTGGTGATGCTGTCAGGGGAGGGAACTTTGTGTGCCCATGTTCTTGCCCACATTCTACATTTGCCTTCTGTTAAACCAGGACTTCACATAGGATGGTCAAAGGGATTCATTGTCCTAGAGTCAACTTGTACATGAAGTCCCATTCTGGGGAAAAAAATGCAATGAAAGTAGTGCAGAGCAGCCCTGGGTATGCATTGTCCATGTAGAGTTAAGCTGAAACATTGAAACAAAAATTACAGATGCTTGAATTAGGTATTCTTAATATCTGTAGTGGGAAGAGAAGGACCTGTTGTTATTAATTTGTGTTTTGTGCTTTACAGAATTACTTGGTTTTGCCTGACAGATTGATCATATTTATTTAAAAGAGGAGTTTTGAGTTGTTATTGAAGTATAAAAAGTAATTTCACTAAGTATTGTAAAAAAGATACTTGACTATTCATCACCTTCTCCAGATTCAAAATACTTTACATTTACAATGTGTACAACATCCCTGTAATAACAAAATGGCTAATTTATGATCCAAGAAAATTTACAAATACAAAAAGAAATACTTAGTCTGACCTCTTCATGAAATTTATGTGGGAAACCTGCTAAGGGATTATAGATCCCAGTAGTGGTTAAGGTTGCAAAAATTTGTAGTTAAATAGGCCAATGTTGTTCTAAGTGGAATAGTAAAGTATTAGTAGCTTTTTTTCCTGCAATTCTTTTTGAAGCCATGAGAAGTTGCATCATATACCTCCAAATACTAGAATAGTATTGGATGATTCAGAAATTAAAGAAACAGATTTAATTTGGGCGGTTGAAGCATTTTAATTTTTATTTCCTTACCACCCCCTGCCTCATGTTGATCCCTTCCACAGAGGCTGCTGCCCTCCTAGCTAGGGTGACTGAACTGCACTTGTGGTAGCCCCTGAACCACCAAATCTTGCCGCTTGAAATGAAGGGTAAACTGAAAGCTCCCAAAGTATTACTTCAGTATGCAAGGCCATAAACTATAGTAGCATGGATGCCTCTGCATGCATGTCTCAGATGTACTTGCTGCAGGGGCAGTAACTGCACTGGCTGTCCTTTTAATCTGCCTAAATTTCCAAGTCTGTGCCTTTATGTTCTGCTAAAAGTGGTAGGGATTTTTTTTATTTGGGGATCAATTTTTACTGTTTGAACATTTTATGTAATGTGTGTACATACATGTATAGTGTATAAAAATACACATATCTTATCTGCTTGGTTGTTTGTAAATTTTGAGTTGATAGCATACTATAAATTCCAAAGCTTAATGTATTCCCTGGTGCATGTCTTTGTTCATGCCTGTGTGAACATTGGGATTACAACGCAGAAAGTAAGACAAAGGAGTATTACTCACTTGAATACTATTTCAGGAAGTACCTGAGACACTGTAAATGTTTTTTCTTTATTTTTACCACAAGTCTTCCTGTAAGATCAGGCTTTTTTTTCAAGTAACTCCTTTGCTTGTCCAACCGTTGTGAAGTATGACCTCAGCTTCATAACCTTGGCTAAACACAGCAACTCACTCTGACCAGCAACATCAGAAGCCTAGCTGTAGATGCCTTTTCTTTTTCTTCCTCCTTCCATTCCTGTTTGTTTGGAACATGTTGGTTTCTGGTGCTATTGTTGCAGCTTTCATGGTTTTTTTTTTAAGAAAAGGTGCCAGTCTTTGATGTGAAGCTGACTCCGGAGTGGTCCTGGTCAGCCGCTGTTTCTGTGTGAGCAGATGTTTGTGCAGTCACGGTCAATAGTGGTAAGATTAGGCCAGGTTTCACAGTGCTTTGTCTGATTGTTTATAGTGTGTCCATAATTGCTGGGGATTCTAGGTGCCATCACAGTGCAAATGGGAAGTGTTTGTAACATACTGTTTGTTTCATAATAGTGTGCTTGAATAATGATAAATTCAGTCCTGTACTGTGAGGCCATTCACATCTTTCAGTAGTGTGCTTTTGTTGTTGGTTGCTTGTTGGGGTTTTTTGAGGTTTGAAACAGGTTTTTAAACATTCCTTAAATGTGTTTTCTTTAAACCTAATGTCTTGTACTACTTAAACCTCTAAAACCTTCCTTTCTTTGCTGGAGCCATACATCTCAGATTCACTATGAATCTTTTCTTAAAGACGGTGATGATGTGGTGACTTTTTACAGCGTCTGTGCTATATTGTGCTGTATTTGAGAAGTGCTTTTGAAGTGTGTTTCATGCAGATAAGTTTCGTTATCAATTTACCTTTAAAAATACATATAGGCAGACACACACACAGGCAGAGGGGGCGTCTGCATTTGTGTTTGGAAGGCATTTACATTTTAACCTGCTGCATCAGTTTTCTTTAAGACCATGCAGATTATTCTGTGCCATTTCCCACTCAATTCCAAACACAAGACTTTGTAAAGATGATCCTGTTTGAATTGGCAATTTTGGAGACGAAGCATTACAGAGTGTTGAAATTAAGATAGAAAAGCTGATAATGCCAGGAAAGGGCTACTTTCAGTTCCCAGTCTTTAGACTTTTGATCTCTTTCCTTCCATTCATACAATTGCAGATGACCCTTTTAATCATCTTAACCTTATTGTGAGATTTACTGTGTTAAATAAGACTTAAGACCTGAATTTTGAATTACATTTGAATAATTGCATTAGGATAGGGAAATACGCCATCCTGGATAATTTGTTTTACATTATAGTTAAATTGCATGAATTTGTATCAATGTGGTGTTGGGTTTGGTGGTTTTGTTCTGTTTTTTCTCTTCAAGGTGCAGATTCACATAATAGTTTATCTTCCACCTTCCAACTGAAATTATCATTTTGGGAAACAATATAAAAATAAGCATACATAAGCATTTGTATTTATGTTTGCATGTAGTAATACATTATGCATCAGTAAGTTTTAGTAAGGTTTGCTGAATATACAGTAGTGGATTTAGTGTAGAGGACAAACCTTGTTTCATGTCATAGAATAAGGCGTAGATTTACAGTATCATAGCTGATGAAATTTCCCAATGCATTTTTCACAAAAGGTAAAGAAAGAGATCTAAAATGTTACTAGTTTTGTTTCTTAAACTGCAAATTATTCAATAGTCAGTTCTAGCTTTTGAAAAGTGTGGAAATAAAGGAAGTGGAAGTGATCTGAGATTTTAAAACTCAATTGTTACAATCAAAATAAGATTAAATAGGTAGATAAAGTGGTGTATGGATTAAATACAGACATTGACCCTAGTGAACTAATTCATTATGGTGTGGGATAAAACTTAATGCAAACTGTTATCTTTTAGGTTTAGACTTGAAACTGAAAGCTTTAGCAGTTTTTCTATGATACTCCATGGGAGAGTAGAGATGGAAGAAAATCTCCAGATTATTTCTTTCCTTTATTTTAACTTACAGTTCAAGTCAAGATTTTAATAATAGCATGGCCTAATGAAAGCTTCATAGAAACCTATTTTTTTCCATCTTGTTTGTTGCATCATTATTATCATGCCTACATGAAAGTGGGGAAAAAAGTAAAAATTCAGTGCGATTTTCAGCACAGCTCTTCAGAATTTATTGAAACAAGGCTGTAAAATCTTAAAATATCTGGATTTTATTGCTGTTGTTCGGGGGTGGGGGGCTGACTTTGTTTTTTACTAAGTAAAATCTCATAGCTTCTTTTGGATTCCCTCATAATCCATTTTCTCCCAGTCTTCTTTACTTTCTTTTTTTCTGCTTGTACCTTTAAAGAAGATTTACAAAGACTACATATACACATCAATGTTTTTAAATGACTGCTGATTCTTCTTACATGGCTTTTTAGACATTTTGCCCCACTGGAAATCACAGTAACAGCATTTTTTTTTTTTTCCTATTCTGAGGTATGATGAAATACAGGGATTTTTTTGGCTCTGGAAGCTTTGGGCTGCTTCTGGTCAGAGGGTTACTCCAGCACTGAGACCACAGCTCAGTGTGAGAGGGCCCATTTGCCTATCTACAGAGTTGTCTTTCTCCTCTGCAAAGAACCAGAGGTTACATATCAAATCCTGCAAAATGATGAGAAATGCACCCATGAATGTACTTGCATATACTTACACTTCAGCTCTGTAATTTTTGCTGGTTAGAACCAGTGATTTCTAGTGCTTGCTTTTTAATGCTATATTCACAGTAATATAGGTCAGACTGAAGTGTATCCTGTAAATTCTTTACCTTATTTTTGCTAGAAAAACAGACCTTCCCTTCTGTGTGAATTTTGACCTCCATTTCCATGGAGATGTGATCAGAGGGCACTAGTCAGCTAGCCAGGCCAACTAAGGACTATCTTCACTTAGAGCAGGCAGTGAAACTCCAGAGTTTAGAAGGACGTAGTCTGACACATTTTTTCTTCACCACCCACATCCATTAAAGATGAAACTTGGAAACAAAATATGTGATCAGCTATGGTGCAAAGGTTTTTTTAAAGAAATGTTTATTAAAAAGAAGATAGAAACAAACAAAAAACCAAACCCAACCTCCTCCTTTATTCTTTCTTTTTAAAATTACTACTTTTCCCCACAATCTTAAACATTCTGTATACATGTCTAGGTATATTTGAATTTTTTGCATACTCTCTATTTCTGTGTGCTTATTTTGAAAAGCATGGGCAGCTCAGGTTCGTCAAAAGCTGGATTTTGGATTTTGTATTCCACAGAACTCAGAGATTCATGATTAAACAAGTGCGGAGATCAGGCGGCTTATGTTTCTCCAAGTTCAGTCTGGGGTTATTGGTCCAGGCTCACGTGCAAGATCCAGCTCCAGCTTGTGAGCAATGGGTACCTCCATGCTTTACAGCGACAAAACCCAACTCCAAGTGCTGGCCCTGCTGTGCCTTGGACTGGGAGAATGTGGATCAGGGACAGGGCGTGGTGGCATGTGCTGCTGCTCTCCAAGTCAGCTCAAGGGCTGGCATGTCATCCTAGACTGGAGTGTGTGCATGGGTGCTGTGCTATGTTTGCTGGCCAGCCAGGGTGCTCTGTGCTGCTGTTTTGGGGGTTTTGTGTTAGAAGTGTGTCTGGACACTTCAGGGCTCTCTCAGGTGGGAAGGTCCCTCTCTGGTAAGGGTGCAAAACCTCACAGTTCTTTTTGTGAGAAGAAAGCAAAGTGTCCCTATTTCTGCAGAACAGTTAAATTTCCTTCAGACTAGGCAGTAACCAAGTTATGCTTGTAATACCATTTTGATTATTACACATCTCTCTGTATGTGTTAACATTAAAAAATATACTTCCAAGTTTTGCGTGAAGGATCCGGCTTTTTTTCCATCTCTTCGGTCTCTTCTCCAAGGGGTTTACAAGGTAACCCAGCTTTAGTAAACTGAGAGAGTGAGTACATTACTTTTACCTTGGCTTCTGCACATGGCTGTGATGCAGTGGGGAACATGGCAACTGAGAAAATCTGCATTCCCTCCTGGAGACTCGGTACAGCAGATTTTAAAACGTGCATCCGAGCTTGGATCCGTGGCTTTCCAGGCAGCACACTGAACTATTGCTAGGCTACAAGGCCAAGCTTTACAGATTGATTTCCAAGTGGACGTTTTTGTCACGTTTGGTAAGAGCACATTGATGAGACAGCAGCGTGTAAGCTGAGTTAATGTCTGTTATTTCTGCACTACCATTACTTTTTATTGCCATTATCCACACAGTGGCAAAACTTAAGTGAGCTTTTCCCTTCCCGCTGAGGGTTTTCTCCCTAGAACCGATGATCTCACAAGTATCCCCACTCTTTTCACTTAGGATGAAAGAGCGAAAAAGACTTTTGTTGTTGCGGTGGTTGGAATGACGCGGTAAATCCGCAAGCGTGTCGGTGTAGCAAGCTCGGCTCGTGTGTCCTTCGGCCGGGCAGGGCCGGGCGGCGTTCAGGCCGGCTCGGCACGGAGCAGGGCGTTTGTGTAATGGCTGGTGAGGTGGCAGGGAGCTCTCCCCGCTCCCTCTGGCTGCTGCGCGTCTGAAATTACAGCTTTGTCTTTGAAGCCGGGCGCTCTGTTAGCGTCGCCATGGCGACGGGCGGGTAATGGCCTCCGCCGAGCCCAGCCTGGTGTGCAGCGCCGAGCGCGGCCCTGCGAAGGCCCCGCTCGCCGGAGCGCTCACTGAGCTGTCCCCTCTTCGAAAATGTTTAAAAACTGCGCTTTTACATGGCCGTACCAGATTAATAGTCATGGTTTATTTCGTTTTAACTGCGGGGATAAAAGCATTATTCCATTAAATGGGTAGCTTCCCCCCCCCCCCCACCTTTGGTTTATGCATTATTAACACAAGCTTTCCTGTTTTGCTTGTAACATTTTATAGGCCCTTTCAAACATGTAGTCAGATTTGCTCTGCTGCTCTTTTATTTTTCAGGACTTAACCCTTTCTCTCCTTGATCTTGTCTTCAAAAACTTGGAGCCGAGCCTCCAGCGGATTTGGTCACTCCCATTTAATGTGTTCAAAACAGCTTTCTTTCTATTTCTGTTTTCAAATTTTTTTTCACCAATTCCGCTTTTTAGAAGCACTCTAAAAAGCAATGCAGATTGGTCTGTTCTTGCAATTTAATTGAGGCGGATGCCAAAGTCAGCACACACAAGCCTTGATATGATTGTGGAGGGTTTGGGTTGAGGAAGTATTTTGGTGTTGCCTTTTAATTGTGCACCCATTCTCTCTTCTACCCATAGTGTTTTCCCCACATATTCTTTACATGTAGCATTTTTGTTGGCAGCCTTCAAAAGAGATGCACCTCATGGTTGAAGTACTGGGAAACAAAAAAAATCCAGAAGACTCCTGTGGACACAGTATTTACGTCTACCACCTTTCTTGTTAATGTGGAGCTGGTGAAATACATCTAGACAAGGAGAAGTATTGCTAGAAACACAAGCTGCAGGCTTTGTTTCACTTTTCCAGTGCTCTAAAATATAGCTTTCATTTTAGTCTCTAGTAGGAGGCATATATCCGAGTGCAGTCAAATGCTGTGGATACAGGGATTCAGTCATCCTTGCTGACACAAATGGTCTCTGTGTTACAAACTTGGAGGGTAACAAGCAAACACGGAATTCATATTTTCTCCCAACTCCCTTCCTCCCCATTTCTATTTTTTTTTTTTAACTGTGAATTTGTTGTTAAGGAGCACTTACTGGCACCTTGCTTTGTCCATCTGTATCTATCACAGATCCTTCTGTCCTAAAAACTTCCAAGGACATCTCAGGATAAGGCAAATATTGCCCATTTTTTGTCCTTTTTTCACTGATGCCATGTGGCAGTGGTGATGTGAATGGTACCTCCTGTGGGATGGACTTGCAGCTTGTGGACAGTGGACCAAAACGCTGAGATTTATTTCACCTACAGAGCTGACTTCAGACTGTGCTTGGGTATCCGAGCAGGGAGGTTGTGTGTGCAGGGCTCCTGCTCTCCTCACCACATCCATCTTCAGCATCCGTGTGACTCCTGTAGACACCTTTGGTGCATCTAAAACTCAAGGGAGTTTTATATATTTATATATTTGCTGCCTCGGGGAGTTCCAGGGTAGATGACAGATGGACAGGCTTCCCAGCTCCCTGGCCACCCGAGATCTGCACAAGGCTTGTATCTACTCTTGGCCAACAGCAGCTGTGAGCTGTGTTGCAGGCCAGCCTGGAGTTGCAGTGATGATGAATGTGGCAATAACATACATTTTAAAAAGTTTTTTCTTTTATGTGTTTTTTAAATTCCGTTTAAATTTTTTAATAAAATTAAAAAATAAAAAAAGGCAGTGATGGGTAAATGTGCTCCAAGTGTGAATATAGTATTGTACAGCTGCATATATTAAATAGCTGGACTAGAGGCTTAGTCTCATCTCCTGGCTTTCTGGGTATGAATTTCATCCTTTGGGTTGCATTCCCCTTAAATCTGCAAATTCTGGGAAAATTAGACAAAACAGTTTACATTCCATGAATAAGAAATTACTAATTGCTTCTAAAACAGGCGTATCTTTATCTACACAGGGCTTTTCAAAGTTGCTGCTTAATCTTTTTTCTTTTTTAATCACTAAATAAACATGTCTCAGCAGTCACTGGATGTGAAACCAAAACCTGGATGTGGACAAAAAGCAAACACACTACACTAATTTTCATTAGCATATCCTATCTCCTAGAACATTTATTTTTTCATCTCCTTGTAAATTGATTTTTCACGTGCTTGTGACTGATATTTGAACTGTGTGTTTGTAGTAACTGACTTATGTAAAAGCCAGGTCCTGGATCTCCCAACATGAATATATTATGGAGGTGACCTCGTCGGTTCATAGTTAAGGTTGCACTGAGTTTTCACTTAAAACGAGGTTTAAATCCCTTAATTAAACATTAAAACTCACATGAATTCTCAAACATGGACTGTTTCAATAAAGAGGATAAACTTTAATTATTTTGGTACTCAATGTTCTTCATAGTGCTGTATTTGCAGAATTCAGAACAACTTAAAATTATTCATTCTGCAGGTTTTTCCAGAGTTCCTGGTATTTTCAGTTTCTCAATTATTTTTAAAATCTTTTGTGTAGGTCTTTTGTTTCTGTAATTGTCATATCTCTGTTGACTTCATCAAACTATGACAATTTTCATAAGATAATTTAACTAAAACCAGTTCAGCTTTAACTACAATAATGCATGACACAAAAGAACATATAGCAGATGAGAAAGCTCTGTATGTTTTTTCACTCTTTTCCCATGGGAGTCAAAGAATATATTGGCTTCTTGTAGGTGATACCACTTTTTGATTTGGAATGAGAAGAAAAGACTAGAGAACCTGTTTAAAAAAACCAACCACATAGAAGAAAAATCCAAGCTCAAACCACCAGTAGCATCTCTTCCATACAGGTGACTTTTTCCAAGTTAGTGAATGAACAACAGCTACAGTATTCCCAAATGAATTTAAATTTCACTCTACTTTTCTACCTTTCCTTATTCTTAGAGGACCCAGTTCAGACTTTACTGCAGTGGGTTCCTTCACCGATTTCAGTGAGCTTGGATTAGGTTGAGTGATTTTTGACATCTGTTCTACGCAGTTGCCACCCTGTTTCTCTCTATCAGTGTCCGTTTTGAGCCCCTTGGACCGTCAGCAAAGCTGTTGTACTGTTGTACAGCAGCGTATGCTCTACCTGTAGAGACCAGAAAATATGGCTCTCCTTGCTAGCATTTGTAGCCTTCTGCTGAGCTATAACTGCATCCTTCAGCACAGCTAGAAGCCTTGCTGAAAGCAATATATTTGCAAACCATACATAAATGAAGAAGAATTCATTTAGAAACCAGTGTTACATAGGTTAGTAATATCTTTATTCAGAGCTCTAAGCCTTCAGCCATTCCTCTGACTAGCTGGAAGCAGAGACAAACTGGAGAAAAAAACCCCACCAAATTCTCATTAGCTTATGGCCTGTGGAATGTTTTTTGTTTAAGTCTTTTTTAGGTCAGAATTTCTGCTCTTCCATCGTTTTTATCTGACTTGCCGCTGTGGTCTCATATGCTTATTGGTTAAGGTCTCCTGTCCATTAAAACACAACAGCTGGTACTTCTGAAGTTCTTTTTGAAAAAATTCTTGTCATTGTTACCAGCAGCAGCTAGGGCCTACAAACATACTCACTGTTTACATGAGAAAGCATTGTTTCAGAGTATGCTAGTTCTTGAATTTTGCAAAGCACAAGCACTATAGCCTGAGATAGCATACCAATTCCATAACAATTCAAAAGAACTTGGTAATTTGAAGAGTTGCTTATTTCTTTAGACATCAGATGAACAAAATTCACAGGAAGTTATTACTGTCACTGACATAAGAGTAGGTTCTCAAGGTCTTGCAGAATAGGGATTGATATGATGGAAGTGAAGGAGTTTGTTGCACTTGCACACTGCAAGATTCATGTAGAAAAGCATGTGAACATAAGCTGAAATGGGCCTGAAATGTTCTTTTGTTGGTGGTGTTCTTGCATTTCATTGACTTCACTGTGTCTATACTTGAGCAGTCTGAGATAAATTGTAGTGAGAGGAATACACGAGAGCATCTAGTGGTGAAGTAATGTGAGGGTCTAATTTGTATGGGTTGGAATCTTTGGCAATAGGACAATTTCAGTGGTATTTTTGTATTTTTGGGGAGTTACTAGCCTGTGCAAATTCTCTTCATTCTTTTTGGTGGTGGAAGGGGAACATTAAAATAACCTTAGATCCAAGCACTGTATATACACTGAGACAGCAAGGGGTTAAAGAGATGTAATTATGCATTCTTCAGTAAGTGTTCTGTAGTCAGCAATACAGCTAGCTGTGCAGGAAGCGGGGGGAAAAAAAGATGACAGAGGGAGAATATGGAGAGAAGGTCAGATCCAAGGATTCTCTTAGGGTGTTCTTGTGTTTGCTTTTCCTTTGTGCCTTATTATATTCTCTCTTGGTAGAAACAGAAGAAAGCATTGTGGCCTGTTGGTTCCTCCTACTGATAATGTAAACTTAATCCTTATGCTTTATGGTAGCGGTAGAGGTGAATATATGGATTTAGTTTTTGAAGGAGTTCTGAGTCATCCCACTGCTTGCCATGGTCCTTGTTCCCCAGCTCTTAGTTACTGCCCAGTTTATTGCAGCCTGTGAACGCAGAGCATTTCAGCAAATGCCATTTGTCAGAAGTGGTTCACCCATTGTCTTTGAGAGGATTTGAATTTCCAGCAAATCCATCTACTAGAAGTAGTTTGGTTTGCACCTTTTCAGGTGGTTTGGATGGATGACTGGAAATTCTTGCACAGTCAGAATTTCAGGCTGACCTGACTGGTAAAGGTAAGCTTTCATCACTCCTGACTGCAGCTTTTGGGGAATCAAGGGGGAAAAGTACCCTGCCGTAGGATTGTCACATTCCTCACAGGTGAAACAGGAGTTTGTGGTATGTTTCGGGACAGTTGCACTAATAAAGGCAGATTATCTGGGTTGTGGGCTACCCCCTTACTTCCATCCTGTGAGTTACCTGAGGACTGGCTTGCTAAGTCATTCAGTGTACCACATCCTTCTTTTTTAATTAAACTTATGTAATTTGCAGTTGGATTTCAAAATAGCAGCGAAGTGTTTCTGGGAGATGTTTGTGTGTTTGGCAGTACTGTAGTCTGAAAGAAATGTTTGGGGATTTTTCCCACTTTTTTCTTTCATATGACATGGTTTTGTTATTGGTGGTTTTTTTTTCCTTTGGGTACTTTCCTGGTTCAATTATAGGGAAAAAACTGCAGACAAATAAATGAATGGGATTTATCCCTTCATCCCTGAAAACAAAACAAAACACAACTAACACAAACACCTCCGACCCCTGGAATAGCTTTTCTTTTGGAATAAAGATCCTTAGCCTTGCCATTGACCTTATGGGGACAGGCTCTTCTCTTTCCCCCAGAGCAAGAAGTGTGAGTCGGTCAGTTTACATTTTGGTGTGGCATGCCTTGCAATAAGAACCTTTAAGTTAGTTAATTGCACAAGTTGACTGAAAATGCAGCATTAGGGAATGCTCTGCCTCTAAGGACAACTGAAATCTTTCCTCCCACCCTTTTAAAACGCCATTTTAAAGCTATTGAGTTGCTTCTCGTAGAAAAATAAAAGTTAACTCCCATCATGCTTCTCCTCTCTTGCTCGTAACTTTTATTTTTCTCTGTGTCTTTATAATTTTAACACCGCAAAGCTCTAAAAGAATTGCTTCAAGGAGGAGAGGTAGTCTGATAAGTCTATTTCCTAAAGCTTTTGGCCTTTCAAGGTTTCTCTTACGGTAGGTTGAGCTGTGCGGACGACTTGGATTGAGACGACAGGAGAGTAGTGTGCAATACTTTCTGCTTCCGATAGCTCTTTGTTGATCTAAGAGAGAGCACTTAGAGAGTGGTAGGTCATTTATGTGATTATGAAGAGCACTTGGTTCTCTCTTATTCAAGATGGAAAAATAATAGTTTTTGAATAAGAGGTCGCTGTCAAAATGACATTGAATGTGACTTTTCTTCCCTCTTCATTCCCTCCCCCACTAGAAGAAAAACAGCACTAGACCTACTCAGGATAGGGCTGGATTTTTCTGACTCCGTGTGACTTTTTCTTTTCTTCTGTTCTTTGTTCATTTTATTTCTTACAATTTCCTCTCTGTGTAATGTTTATACTTCTTGATGATATTTATGGTAACTAGAAATGTAAAAATAAATGTAATGCATGTAAGACTATGTGGTTTTTTCAAGTCTTGTTTTTCCATTTTGCAGAATTAAGCTGCGAATGTGTGATGTGGTATCTGCTTGGGTGACAGATGTCCATTCCTGAATGATGCTGTGTTCCCTTTATGCTTTATTTATGGAGTGATTTGCTTCTAAAATAATCTGTTAATCTTTCTCAAACTACATTTCTGCATGTGCTCTTCTTACATATGCCATCATTTAGGGTAATGGACTAAAAACTGAAATTACTCCTAAAAGCTTTGTTTCTAAAGCTAATAATTGTGATATAATACTGTCATTTTTCGTTTGATATGTCCTTTCAGAACTAGGTTAAGTGTCTTCTTCGGTTTTGCTCTAGTGGTTTTTTGGTGTGTTTGTTTCCTGTAGCACTGCCATAATGAAATTGTTTTTTAATTTCATTCACTTATCAAATGAAAAGACAACACTAATATGTCTGTTTTTATGTTAGGTTTGCTTTTATACCTCAGAAGAGGAGCTGTATCCCAAATTAGAATGTGATTGCTCAGAGTACAGAACATAATAATATATTTTATGAAAATAATTAATAGTTATTACTCTAGGGTTAATTCACTTAAACCAGTGTTGAACATCAGTAAACACTCTCGTTCATCACAAATTTCCTTTTGGTAAATTTCATGAAGCGTGGTTTCAGCTTGGGGAAGGGCTGATCAGTGGAATATGTACAATTTCTTATAGCAGAGAAGACTTTCTGAGATTCTCTTATATGCAGTCTAAAAATAAGTTTGGATAAAGTATGTTAAAATTTTCAGGTGTTTGCCTATTTGTGTATTGAGAATAACTCAGATGGAATTTCTAAATTCTGCTTTTTAGAAAAACAAAACTGGTTTGGAGCCAGTTTGGAGAAAGACATCACTGAAATATTTTGTTTATATTCTTGCTGAAGTGTTGGGGGGAAGTATTTTTTATTTTGTTTTATTTCATTTTTTTATTCTTAAACGTGAGTGTTAACAATGAACAGTGATCTAAATGACACTAAGATACTTCATAGTAAGAGTTGTTGAGAACTTAGTTGTTGAGAATTGTTTATAAGTCAACCATTTAAAAAAATACAGAAAATTGTGTGCAGGCCTGAAGTAGCATAGTGATGCAGTTGATCTTCAATTTCCAGACTGTGGAAGTTTCTGTGGAAAAAAGTTGAACTTGGCTTCTCATATAAAGAAATCTCGCTTACATTTAGTCCTAGATTTAGAATTTTTTTGACAGTAGTATTTCATTATTTTTAATTATATATGAAAGCACTGGATCCGTCATGAGTACAGATGATGGGTATTGAGAAGTCAGCACTGAACAAAAGCTGTCTTTGTAGTTCTGGCTCTATACTCTACTTTTCCTGAGGGCACTTGCTGTGCTGCAGCCCCTGAAGGCCACAGTTTTCTGGAGACCTCTTCAATTCCTCTTAGGGACCTTATTTTACAGAATACGAGGGACCTTATTTACAGAAACTTGGCCTTGCTCCTTCAGTGGCTGCTCAAGCTGTCCCATGCTGGAGTGGGGCTGGAGGAGCATTTTGGTTCATATCGGGCAAAGGCTTTTAAAGCGAGTCTGGGTTGAGCCCTGGTACCATTTGATTCACGTTACAGCAGGCAAGGAGTGAGCTGGATTCCTTTTGGATGAAACAAAACTGCAAAATGTGCCCCAGGAGCCTGCCTAATGCACTCCAGCTGCTCATGGGTACTGGGTCCATGGGCCAGGCCAACAGAGAGCCCTCCAACAGGGTGCAGCCGGGTGTGAGGCGCTCAGCACGGAGCTCTCCCGACTGCACCAAGGTCCTGCGGAGCCGCATCGCTGGCTCGGGCAGGCACTGCCTTCCTTTCAGTGCAAGGTGCTGCTGGGCCGCATCTGGATGTTTTACATAAGGTCTGGATCCAAAGTCCTTTGAAGTCTTTGAATGACTTCCATTGACTTTAATAGGCTTTGTGGCAGGCCCTAATGATTTCGTTGTGATCTGAAAAGGGATGTTCAGAGATTTTTCTATAATGAGAAAATGTTACCTTTTAAAGAGCTGAGTTCAAATAGTCTGATCAGTTCTCAAGTGGAAGTGAGCTTCTTGCTATCGCCTGGAATCCTTTTGTCCCTGTGAAAAAAACCATCAGAAAATTATTACTCATTGCTCAAGTAAGGTCCAAGGTTGAAATTAGAAGAGGAGTTTTGGGTCATGGATTGAACTGCACTGACAAGGAGTGGAGAGATCTGCACAGTGCAGGTGTCTGCTCCTCTCAAAATTGTGCAGTAAGCCCCTTGTTCTTACCAACAGCCACTTTCTTCACAGTTTTGGAGTAAAAACCCAGAAGAGAGGAAAGGAAAACTCAATGTTCATCTGTATTAATAGTGTTCTGGATGAAGCCCTAGGTCTAAAAACAATGCAAATAAAAAAAAAATCTCAAGTTTGTTTTTAAAAGCAAGGGCAGAAAAGAAGACATTTCATTGTCTTACTGGAATAACAAAACTATCAGTTTTTTACATTTCTTGTTATCTCACATGTTCCCTGAAATTTTCTCTCTCATTTTCACAATTTCCAGAATTTTAACAAACTATTTTTTTTGCATGGACTTTTTTTTTTTTATGGTGTAAGTTGTTGTTTGATCAGTATTCAGAAAAGCTTTCATTTTCCTGCTTCCTCTGAATCCTTTCTTGTGAGGTAGGAAATCAACTTACTGCTTTAACAAATTAACATGGACAGGTTGGATCTGTTGAACTTCTGCTTCTTTATTTACTGTATTATTTTGTTTACTTCGTCCTCGTCTTTGTTAAATTGCAAAAATCTGTACTCTTTTTTTTTTTTTCCTAAACAGGTGTATGGTATAATAATGGTGTTTAAGCAGTCTGGGAACAAAATATAGCTCCATTTCATCATTGGACGCTAGGATCTAGTAGAATGTGCATTTATAATTATATGTAATTGGATGTGTCTTCCTGTAATGGTTTGTCTTAATATTTTTATTTGTACATGTGCATGGAAGAGTTCCTCTGAATTTGTGCTGGGACTGATTTATCACAGTTATCCTTGTTTTACATCTGTGTAATTACTTTGAAATCATTGATCTTACACTGATAGAAAATTGCAGTAGTGGTGAATTAGGGTCGCACTCTTGATGGTGCTTTTTATTCCAGTTGAAATACTCTTGCTGATCCAGGTGAGGATGAAATGTTGTACTAAGCTGTGAGACGTTTCACTGATTGGGTTCATGCTGCTTATCTGTCAGCACTTCCGTTCCTAGGAGCTCTATTTAATGCAGTTATTTCTGTATGCCTTGGAAATGCAAAGGAGTGGGGAGTAAAGTTAAAATCAAAAGTCCTTGGTTTTTCTAGTGTTTACTTGCCAGCTGTAGCTGAACAAAGTGGTCCTGAGGGTCTTGCACTGTATTTTTGGTGAAGGCATTATTCTGTCCTTCATCTCTCAGGGCATTAGCTTTAATAAAAGACAAAAGGGAAGAGAACATCTTTAGATGCTTTTCATTTTTCCTGTCTGTTTTGAAGCAATAGATAGCGTGTTAAAAGGAAAGGATAGGCTGGTGTTGCCAGGCTGGTGGTTTGTGTTACCAGGATGTGGGGGATGCTGGTGGCATTCAGAATAAATAAAATGCATAGACAGGACACACCTGCGCTTGTGTATCCATCAGCCATTCACAATCCCCGTGTTCCTCTCATCTCTGATCCAGACCTTGGAAGGGATGGAAGTAGACCAGCTGATAGTCCTCAAATAAGCCAGCTCCATGTACCATCCTTTTGTTTCATTTTCAAAACCTCCTCTATCGGAGGGAAGCAGTCGGAGCCTGCACGCTGTCATGCAGATCTGGAGGGCGTTTTTTGATGCTGGGGCCTGGTGTTGCCATGGTCTCAGCTGCCTGGTTTATTCACTCATCCCGGGACCTCTGCCTTCCATGGCTGGAAGTTGTCGGGGTGCTGCCGGCCTGACACTGGCAGTCTGTGCGGCTGGAAGGATGCTGTGTCACCACCCAACTGTCTTGTTTTCCCCTGCCTTTCAAGATTAGGAAAGCAGGTGTTAAGTCTCATTTTGAGAATTTATTGTTATCTGTTGCTGACGCTTTAGAGACCACTCTGCTTACCCGCCTAATAGCCAAATGCAAGCTAATAGTCTGTACAGGCCATTGAAGCCTAAAATCCTGCTAATTCCTTCCTCTAATGAATAATCCCTGATCTCTGTGTGTGCCTTGACTGTGGAAGGGCTAATTATGAAACTCATTGTAAGGAAAATTTCGGACTCATGATTTCTGTGCCTGGGATTTGTAAATAAATAATGCGCCTGCATGTATACCATGTATAAAGTATAGCTTTCATATGTAAAGTTAAATATCCCTGAAGAAATATAGTTAAAATAAATGGGATTGTAAAACATTTCTTTTGCTCAGTGGATTAATCCCTCATAGTTTAGGGAATAGGTTGCATATTCTGTATGAAAGGTTGTTCATTTTAACCCTTAGGAGAGACATCATAGGTTGTGCTGGTGAGTAAACTTGCTAATAGCTTTGAAGAAAGAAGCTTCTTCCTGCTACAGAGTGGGAAGTGCATGGGGTCCTGGGGGCTTCTGTGCTGAGGCCTGGAGAGCCTCTTTCTTCCCCCCACAGGTAATTCAGAGAAAGTGTTACCTACTGTTCCTTGCCTGGAAATGTATGGGAATGGTAAATCTGGTTCTCTGGGTTTGAAGCATGCTTGTAAAAAACAAGTCTAGTGATCTTTTTATTTCAAATTTAAAAAAAATAAAATAAAAAAAAATAAAAAAAGGAAAACATCTAAGCAACTGAAGTAGTGGGGTAGAGATGTTGCATATATTATAATGAGCACCAGAGGACACAGGATGTGTTCATTCCCAAGCTGCATGATTATTTCGTGTTGTGAAGGGTTAGCTTTTCAATTGCAAAGCTTAATCACTTTTCAAATGAATATTTCATAACAGTTATTTTTTCATCAAATATACAATGGCATGCTTATTTTGTGCCTCATGTGGTAGACATTAGTTTTCAGCAGCTTTAAATTCCTTTTATTTCTTCTCATCTCCTATTCTTGTTTTCAGCTATGGAAGGGCAAGAAAATACTTGGAAATGTTTCCTGATGAGTGGCTAATCTTGTGGCTGAGAGCTAGGAAGAACCCAGAAGTTTTATTAAAATTGGTCCCAAATTCTTAAAGCATTCTAATTTATTTCGTGCTGAGTGCAGCTTTTGTGACTGATTTAAAATATTTTAAACTTAATTTAAAATGAAAACATGACTGTTACAGACCTCTGCCACTACAAGGAAACTCAGTTTAGTGATGCAGCACAGCCGTAGTGCTTTCCTACTACTTTTTGTTACTGGCTGATGAAAGTTATCATAAAAAAAGCTCATGTGGTTGATTACGCTTTAGTACAGCTTCTTTTTGCTGGAAGAGTTGAGCCAGGGGGAGGGGGTGGTCTATATAGCTACGTTTGCACTTCTATAACAACCTGTACAAGTATTTGAAAATTGCTGTGGCTTAAGGCAAAGGCTGGAGAGCAACAAAATGGTACAGTTGCCCCACTACATGGCTTTCAGACCTTGAGTTGGGGCAGTTTCTGTAGCGTGCTACATTGGATCATGATTGCTTTCGGGATCTCTTGGAGCACTTTGGCAGATGGATGAAAATTAAACAAACTTGGAGGTTTTGGGTAATATTAACAGGCCAAACTGGCTTGAAAATACGGGATGTGAAAAGCCGACCTTAAGGCACCCTCTCCACTTTTTTTCTGTTCTTTTATTCAAGAATTCCATTAATACTCACCTGTCCAGTCTACTCGGAATTAAAATATTTTTCTTTGAAGTATGCAATAAAAGAAATATTTATAAAATAATAAGTGTTGTTTTGACTAGACAAACTACTTATTTTACTTGTCTAACTATTTTGTTCTCATACTTTACACAGAATATATAGTATTTGCCTTTTTTTTCTTCAAAACAATAATCTCTAAAACTCATGTAGTCATATATAAGGCAGAAGATAGTCTGTAATTCAGAGCAGTACAATGCATTTTGCCGGCACCCATATGAACTGAATCAGTGCTTTGAATGTAAAAGCTGCACACAACTGGTGCTCTTCCTAGAAGGAGTATTTTATGGGATTTTCCAGCCATATACTCCTTTGTATTGGACAGTAATGTTCAAAATCGAAGGACACTGAAATCTTTCACACATAAATATGTGATATGGGCTTAGCACTTCCTGACTCTTTCAACTCTTATTAGGTGGTTGGTGGTCATGAGCCGCAAAGTCCATAATACACCCTTAGTGTAAATTGTCACATGGAGAATTCGGGTGTCTGAAGAATTTCACAGTTTTTAGTGCATAAAACAATCTGCAGAAATAGTTGCCTTGCTGCTCAGAATTACATGGTGTTGGGTTGTTGTTGTACTACTCTGATGGTACAAAAAAAACAGAGTCAGTCTGTGTGACCTAAGAGGGAGTGTGCTGACCTCATGAACATCAGCAAATTTCTTCTTACTACAGTCCTGGGAGGTAGGAAGCTGTATTATTACTATCCCTGCTGAGTATCTATGGCACAAAAAGATGAATTGATTTGCCCAAGGTCATGGAGGAAGTGAGAGGCAGAGGTGGAATTGTATCGAGATGTTCTGCCTTCTGGTCAAATGCCTTAATCACAGGACCATAACCCCTTAATATTTGTGATTTTGTTTGCTTAACTAGGTGGTTTTCATGCTACATCTTAAAAGCCTTATTTTGCCTTTTGTCCTGAATAGAAATTTAGTGAAAAGGATTTTTAGGGACTTGAGGTTTAAGTGGCATCTGTTCTTTCATATACATATATATTAATTCTAAGATTATAGATACTTGCTCTTTGTTAGGTCACGTAAATCTGACTGTTGGAACTGCAACATAAGCAAAATATATTCCGTTATTTTATTTAATTAATATAGTTTCCTTCCCAATGTTTTTGTGACAGAGAATTCATCACAATAAAGGAATAAACTGCCAAAAGAATATTAGCTGTTAGTGGTGTGTTGATTCATTATATGCTTTCCTGTGTTTGGAGCCATTGTGCTCCACAGTGAGCAGGAGATGGGGCTGTCCAAGGGGAGCACCGCAGTGACCATTAGCGGTTGATTAAAAGGGAAGTGTATGCAGTGAGGAACTGCTCATAAATTATGTCCATCCAGCTGGAGTTTATCTGTAAAGGGAGCTGCCAGCATCCTTATTTGTCCATTTGGCATCTGAAAACATACGTGTAATCAAAAAGCATTAGGGAGTGGTCTGTAATAAGTGTCTGCACACAGTTGCCTGTACATAGTGCAGGTACATGGACTGCTTGTGGGGGACTTCATCTGGTGGTGAGCCCTGTGAGAGAAGAGGATGTGGAGCAGCTGCTGGGACCAGCCCGGGCGCTGGCCTGCCCCTGAGGTCTGACTGCCCATAGGAGTGACCGTAAGGGAGCTTCCCTCCTTCCTGTCCAGACAGTGAATGATTTGGCTACAGGGAAATCTGCATTCAGTCTTTGCAGCTCGTGGTCAAAGTGGGTTTTCAATCACTAGCCCGAGGCACACACTTAATATATAGAGTGCCTTGATGTGGTGCCCTGCTTTGCCACTGACACGTTTGAACCTCAAAGACATCTCCTAGCTCTGTAGATGATAGAGAACAATAATGTAGAATGATTTTTTTTTTCCTTCATTCAGTATTTATATTCGGTTTCTCTTTACACTAAAAAGAAAGTACTGAAAAGTTACATGAAGTGAATTCAAGTCAAAGGTGTTTAACGTATGTGAAGGAAATGAAGCTTAGATTTCAAGCAGTGATCAATGAAGTATAGTATTGTATGATCATTACCGAGCAATAAAGCAGGAAAGGAATTATCACAAGGATGTATATGCCATTCATCATACCCTTTTAATACCCCTTTTTCTTGCTTGCTTTCTTTTCATTGTCTCCTATGTTTTATGTTCTTTGATCCTATATATGGGAATAAAGTTCCCTCCTTCTGTCTGACATTTTCACCTACTGTTACAAAATGCCAGCTTAGAAGAGTACTTCGGGGGAAGAAAGTCTATATACTCTGTGCTTTAAAACTTTGAATGGAATAAAAATACCTTATACTTCAGGTTTTGTAATTTTTGTGAGAAATCCCGCTATATAGCATCTATTCTGAGAACTGTCAGAAAGCCAGTGGATTTGCTGAAAAACAAACACTGAAAACGGGAATAAAACGTCAGCTCTAGATTTGATGCAGCTGAAAATTCTGTAATACCAAAACATAACCTGTACATTACTTGCTGTAGAAGAACAATGGTGGGCAAGGCATCAGGGCTTCTTCAATTCTTTTTTTTTTTGTGCGCTAATCAGTGACCTAGACTGCCAAATGTTTATCAGTGTATACTATACAAAAGTAATTAACTAGCCATGAGTTGTTCTTCATGAAAAGAGACTTGAGAGTCTGAGATGAAAGATGCAGTGCTATAAATGTTCTCTCATGGCTTTTCAGGACAACCTTCCCCAAGTCCTGGCACACATTGCTCAGATCTGATGTTGGCGTTGTCCAGTGAATCTGGATGGACATCAGTCCCTGAAGTGATGCATCATAGCAGACCTTCTGCAGAGGCAGTGAGGTTTAGAATAATGAATTCAGGGTTGGAAGCATAACGTTAAGCAATGCAAACTGAGACGTAAATTATTAAAGTTTTTGTTTGACGATGAGCAAGTGCACAGGCCCATTCTCAGAAGGAAGGGTGACTCAGCTGTATCCTTGAATTGATGTTATCAGGCTTCTGTGACATCCTAAGATTTGATGACAGGTCCATTAAGGAGAACAAAATAGTAATTTATAATTTCTGGAATAAATTAGCATGTACTATTATACCCTAGAAGCTTTTTCTTTGTGGGTTGTTTTTTTCTTTTTTCTTTTTTCTTTTTTCTCTTTTCTTTTTTCTTTTTTTTTTTTTTTTTTTGGTGGTGATGGTAAATAGCATTTAAGAGATATTTACAGCTTTATTCAAAAGAAAGAACAGAACTTTGAGGAATCTGCCTTGAAATGTTATTAATTAAGATGCAAAGAAATTTATCTCAGTGCACTGTGTAGATATTAATCAGCGTAGGTGGAAAATGGGAACATACATGATTTGTGATAGTATTTTACCTTCAAACCTTGAAAACAGCTTAAAATGAAACAGTCTTAAATCCCTTGTCACCCCAAACAATATAACACACCATTTTGACTCTCTAATTACCAAGCCTAATTTGTTAATTTCAAAGGGGAGCACAGCAGCCTATGAAGGCTCGCAGGACTCTTTTGAAAAGAGCAATGCAGTATAATTAAAATGATCAAGTGGATCTAATTCCGGTTGGGGGGGAGATGTCTTCCCTCGTAAGGTTACTTCAAATTGAATTGGAGTTGGCATATATAGCCCTTAATGAGGTAACATCCCCAGATAAAACATCTGACTTGCTGTTTATTTTAGCCTACATTTATTTGCAGGCTTTTATAGTAAGAGAGCTCTGTCTAATGGTCCTATGAACCTGAGTGCTGCTTCCAGCATAGCAACTGGCTTGCTGCATGGCTGTGGGAGAGCATTACTCTCACGATGCTGAAATTGGTTTATGTATGTTTCTGATGCATCCATCACTGTGACAATTATGCTTGAGAAAAAGCAAAATGCAGAAGTGATGCTCCTTGTGTCTCTTTCCATGGATAGTGGTGGTGAAAGCATTAAAGAGGCCGTTTCCTTCCACTGTCTGCCTCCATGGGGTAGCTGTGTTAACTCTCACAGCCAGAGTTTACCTTCAGCTGGCTTTTGGACAGAATATTCCTGGTAAATACTTTCCAGCCATATTTTTCTGGGTTTATACAGATGTGATTTCCCAGTGGATACCCATCTGCCAAAATGTTCCTGTTCATTCAGGGGCTGATAGTGTCTGTCTTGTGGGGCTGGGTTTTGGGAATGGATTGGTTATTTGTTGGTTATTTGCAGTGGGGCTGTTCATTGGTTTGGTTTAGTGTCCCCTCCACCCTTCACCCCAGGTAGTGAGCATCAGTGTGCATCATTCTGGGCTTTAGTGTGAGCATCAGTGTGCTTTAAACTCCTGTATGAATATAGTTCTCTCTGTTCCATGTTAAAAACCGTAAATACCTAATCTGGATAACTTCCTGATCAAAACACTTTAGATTGACTACAGTAGGAGGTTTCTTGGTTTGTTTTGACTCTTCTGGGTGTTTTATCTTATAATGCCCCGTAATAATAAAGCCATATGAATCCTCAGCTTATTATTCATATTCCTCTGTGTGCCACAAAGGAGGAATTATGGAGCCTTGCATTTTAAAATAAAAGGTTCTGTGAAGAAGATGAAGCTTCTTTAGCAAAGTGCCTTGGTAGTGAATCCCATGGCAGGAGGACAGCAGGGAGAGGGAGTAGCTACCCCAGGGATGAAGTTTGAGGGGGTAATTCTGTTCTCCTTTTGTTTCTGGGCAGATCTTCATACTTTCACTCCCACCTATTTGTTTTGACCCATATTTTGGTGGAGTAGGTAGGCTGCAGTTAACAGATGTCCGAGCTCAGAGGAGACAGAATCGGGTGCCTGACAGGCACTTCCCTACTTGGCTCGGTGGTGGTTTTGTGTGGAAAGGCAGTGCTAATTCTGTGACCACTTGGTATCACCTGGGAGAGCAGAGGTTAATGTTTTAGAGGAGGAAAAGCTGTTTGTATGCAAGTGACATTGAAAGGAGATATGAATATTTTAATACCCATGGTCAAGGCCAGTGGGTTGTACAACACGCACATGGTTCCATTTTGGCTGGACTCCTTCTGAGCACCATTTTTCTGGACTGTGGCAATATAGCAGACGTCTACATTAACAAATACATTTGAATCTTCCTCTCTTCCTTTTCTCATGTACAAAGTAAAACTTTTATAAAAGGGGCCAGAAAGAATTGGGTAATGATACATGGCTTCTTATTGTTACCATCTTAGCAAGCCAGTGTTGCCTGTGATGTCTGATGTGATTGTAAACTAATACTGTATTTCCTATGCAGATTGGAAAATGCACATCAGCAGAATTGCCAGAATCTCTAAAGAAGGTTTTCTTGAATATTTTTTTTATTTCTGTTGATCTTGAACAGCATTAGCAGCATTTGCAACAGAAAACAAATCAAGAATAAACATGAAAAGGAGCTCTCCTGCTTATGTGGTGGGTTTTTTTTTCTTGGCTTACTTTTATTGTATCATGCTCAAGAAAGAGATAGTTAAAGAAAGAGTGATTCTGTCTACAGCCTTCTGATCTAGTTCCTTTTCCCACTTCGCAGAAAAAAGCTGGAATAGATAGCTGCAGTAAAACAAAAGTGACTGTGAGTGTGTGTGTGTGTGTGTGTGTGTGTGTGTGTAGAATACTAGTAAACATTTCTAATATGCCAGTCCTGTGTCCACTAGCTATTTATTAGAAGCCTTTGATGTCCAGTATTCTTCAAATTATTAATATAAAATGTTTGAAAAGAAAAGAAGCACAGTAGAGCAGAGATGAAAAGTACAAATTACGAAACAAAAGTATAAAGTAGATCTGTATAATTCAGTAGATAGAATATTCAGTGGATATATAATTCGTCTGTAGATCAATAATTCAGTGCAATGTAATTATTTTGTGCATTCTGTATTTTTTAATTTCTTGTGTGCGATTTGGTGTAGGTAATAACAAGAGTAATGTTCACAACTCTGCTTCATAATGGTGTAAAGCCTGTACTTGTTGATAGGGAAAATGCTGTGTAAAACAAGTGGATTACACTAACATTTGAAATCCTTTTGTTTCTTTAACATGTCTAGCAACTACTGAGCCAAGTATGTAGAAGCCTTTACCCTCCTAGGTCAGATTCCAGCAAAGCCGTCTCGCTTTTATAGAATAATGCCATACGGCAAACTGACTCAGCTTTAAGCACCGCATATGGTCCCGAGGGGAGAAATTACCCATCCAAATGACGGGTGGATGGCAGGCAGGCAAGTTAGAATGTAGCTGCAGTGTGCTCATATTCTGTTTCACTAGGGCTGCAAACATTCAAAATAGTTGCTTGGTGTATTTGAATTTGATCCTCATAACAGTAAGGAGCATGAGGGGATTGGAAATAAAATAAGAACAATAGCTATTTCTCTTTATGCTGCTTCTGTAAAGTACTTCTGATACATTGCAGGGAATTAATGTCTTTTGGCATGGTTTATTTCATTTTCCAGAGTGGATCTGGTAAGTGAATGGGAATCAAATACAATTATAATAGCCCATTTCTCCTCCCTAAATAAAGTTTGGTATGCTCATATTAACTCATATGTCAGTAGTTGCTTAGTTCACATGAGTAAAAGTCAGTTTATAATAGCTGGGAATTTGACTAATTTTCTCATACTGTAGCTTTTCTTGGGAACCTACAGCAGTAAAGAATCCTGGTTGTGTTTCAGTCAAAATTAAATGAGTAGAATAGCAGAAAGTGAATTACACATTCCGTGCTCTGAAAGAAACAAGAAGTAAATATCAAGCCCTAAATGATGTGTTACAAAACAGAGAAAACATTTTGGGGACAAACCCAGCCATTTTGTTAATTTGACAAGTCTGTAACATATACTGTAATTACCATGAAATTTGAGTAAACTCAGCCATGTTGTTTGATAAAATTAATTGGCTGAAGTGCATTAGTGGTAGCTGTCCTGCAGCCATGCACTGCTCAAGCACTGTCACTCATCCTACCTGTTTGGTTTGTGTTTCGTTTTTTTTAATAACTTCTGCTATTCTGCTTTACCTTCTTACTGTACAAGTGTAAATTTGGGCGAGCTGGCAAGGTGATTACTGGTCATTGTCTAAAGAAAACTATGCTTCAATGAGTGGCAGAAACAATGAACTGTAGTCACTGAAGGACTGTGGTTGGAGTTGGGGCTGAGACTTCAAGTGAAGAAGGCAGTGAAGCTCCTTCAGGAGGGCTGCTCAGATCTGAAGAGGTTCAGGATTGCAATATGCCCTCCTTCAGCTAATCTCAGTGGCTTTTCTATTCCTGTCTAGTTGTCTGCTGGGCACAGTGCAGGAAGCCTCCTTCTGCAGGCTGGGGTCTGAGAGCTTCTGCCTCTCCAGCATCCTTGCTGAGGTGCACCTCTGCCTGATCCTGGCAGTAAACCTTTATATGAAGCTGTGAGACAGACTGTGACATGTTTCTTTCTGTCACAGGTATGGCCAGGCCTTTCAAGTGATCTTTGCTTTGAGAAGCAGTTTATTGAAGAATTGATATGCTGCTTTGTTTCACTTGTGTATATTTGAATTTCCAGGGCATTCAGTCTTGATTTATATAACCAGGCATACTGGCAAGTGAAACCTTCGGGTTCAATTGCATGTATAGCAATGTTGACTCCTCCCAAAATCTTGGAATATGTAAAAGCTGTAGAGTATACGCTCTCTTAAATTTTTCAGAATTTGTCTGGATGTGCGAGTAGTGTTGAAATGTTAAAGAATTTACATCACCTATTGAGGGCCATGCTGTTTGTAATGCCTTAGTTTTTGAACTAGAAAAACATTTTTTGCACTCCCTGTGTGGTACTTGTCAAATCCTAGAATTAACTGAATATACTTCCATTTCTAAAGATTCATACAAAACCAAGAAATTTGTAGGTATTGTAGGGAATAACACCTGTTTCAGTGCAAGCTTGAACAATTGTCGTTCTCACAGCCTTGAGTAAATAACTGCACCATCCTAGAAAATTTGTGAAGAAATGCATCTAATTGCAAAAATACTGTGGGTTTGGATCCACCTTCTTTTTCCCAAGTTTCATATGCTATGTTTGCAATGAAATGAGCATGTTTATGAAATAACACCATCATATGCAAAATACATTTTTTAAAAAAATAATCTATTCAGAGAAATGTTATTTATTTTAATAAGCAGAGTATTGTATACACTGAAGTATCAAACCTAGGCTGCAATAATTATTTAATACCTTTTTCCTATCCTTAAGTTGCACACTGTGTGGTTCTTTCAAGTGTTTGTGGTAAATATTACTGTGACTGCAAAGTATGTAGGTTCTTTCCACATCTTTTGTTGCATCAAACTACTGTATTATCTGTACCCATTCTTCTTTTGCGGAGGGCAGGGGGTGGAGGACTCAGTTCTGTGATTTCAGTACAGCACCAGCTTGAAGTTGTGTATTTTCTTCTTATTGAAGTAAAGCTGAAAGCTCATAAGAGAAGTCTTTAAAATCCTGTTTTAGACTGAGTTCTAGATTATATGCTTGAAAGGAACTGAATAGGTATTTTTTACTCATGACAACCAGGACAGATGAAATTCACTTTCTAGGTTAACCTAATTTTTCAGGTTGCTTTCAAAAACGTGCTGTACTTGCAACCATTCAAAGATATTACTGACCAAATCATGGAAAGGATCCATGAAAAGGCACAACAAAAAATAACTAAAACATGTTAGTGAGTTTTTATATATTTTCTTCCCCTTAATTTGATTTCATTATCTGATGAAACCTGCCTCATTGGAACTTAAGAACATCTCTAGATTGAGTGTTTTATTTAAATTTTAGACAAGTGGTGGAGGGAAAAGAGCAGGGTTTTCTATGTGAATTGCAGAATGAGATGGAGGAATTTGTGCATTTTGATTTAATATCTGCATTGAAAATGTTTACGTTTTAATTTCCAGGCATTTCAAAGTTTCATTAGCTTACTTAATAGTACTGATGCTTACTTGTATTCATAGAGTACTTGATGCTTGTATGCACTGGTTATTATGAACACTTGGGTCACTCGTAACTCCTTCCTTTTTCTCACCCTGTGAACAGGCTGGTAGTTGTCAGAGCTTTTCATTTGCGTGTTCCTATTTTCAGTGAGGACACACCTAATAAAGATTTTGTTTTGTGTGCTTGATTTACATACTCCCACGTTTCTGAATGTCTACATTCAGTTAGCATTGCACAAAATGTCTTTTTTTTTTGAGGAGACATTGCCATTTCTTTCTGGAGAGACCTGGGGACTGTTTGGACTCTTGAGTTCTACTGCATGTCTTTTCACTCATTCCTAGTGGGAGGTAGAAGAAAGCTATTACTGCTTCTGTACTGTAGATATTTAATCTCTTTGACATCTTCTAAAGCTGGTAATATTACTTCAAAAATCCAGAAAAAGTTGTGTTTTCCAGGAAAGCTTGAAATTACTAAGCTCACTCCTGAAGTGTCTTGCATAATTAATAAAACTACACTGTGGTATGTTTTCAGGAAAGATCCATCCTGGAAAAAAAGATTCTGATGGTCTTCCGCAATCCTGCATGGTTGGTGGGTCTGCCTAATTTCTACCCTATTCTGCTGTGTGTCCATACCTTCAAGGTGTTCACACAGTTGCTGGGCAGTTGTGGTGTCAGAGCCCCATCAGATGATTCCTAGTACATGTTTGCTAGAGGGTGAGATCTTGAGCAGATTGCTTTGATGATCAAGAGAATTAGGAGCCTGATTGCCATGGATTTCACATGGAAGTTCTCGTGTGTCTGTTTGTAGAGAACTCATTTATCACCCTTGTTCATAATTCCATTTTGGACAGGCCTTATGACTTTGCACTGAAACACAGGTATGTTTTTGTACTCTCCTCCTTGTGAGTTTTCTGAGCAGGTGGTTCCAGTGAAGGCTTGGTTCCTTTGTCTCAGCATTTTCATGGAGGAAGGCAAAAGAGCAACTGACTGACTACTTTGCAATGGCCATGATACAGTTCTTGAGAGAGGAATATGCTTTTATGCAAAATGCTCTTCTTGCCATTAGACTGACAGGAATCATGCCTTGAAAAATACATTTCTGGTGCATACAGTTTACATTTACCTGACCACAGATTACAGTTTGGGCAGATGAAGAGCCAGTATGAGCTCATTTGTCTTTTAAGGGTATCAGGAACCTCTGCTTTGACATTTGCAAGCTTGGTGCTGCACAAAGGATCTTCCTCACCTTGAAGCAGGGATCGTGTGAGCATCCTTTCTTGCTCAGCAGGTAGTAGTGTGCCTATGCAACTAAACCAAGAAAGGGTCCAAGAACATCTTCCCTAAATTGGGTTGCATCTCTAGATTGAACAAATTTGAACCTTGCTGTTCCAGGAAAAGAATCAGTAACATCAAACTAAGTACTCACCTCTTTTAAAACCTACCTGTTTGGATGATAGCATGTTGAAATGAAAAAGTGAACTCCTCCCAAAACTTCACACCCCGGTGATCAACAGGAGAGGGAAAGGGGAATGCTTACACAGTTGTAAGCAAGATCTGCATTTCCACTGGGAGTTTAAAATAATTTGGCTTCAAACTTGTTTATGAAAATAGAAAGGTAAAAAGGCCAGGATTGCTAGTAAAGTCCTTTTCTCTCTATTGACCTCTCAAAAGAAAAGTTATTGTAGGCACTGTTTTGTTTCAATTAAAAGGTAGTCCTCCCATGCTGTGCCTTAATCCTTGTAAAGAACTGTGACATAGTCCTATGTGTATTGGGGGCCATAAGGCAAATTTATCTAGGACACCGAAGTAAGAGGGGGACAACACAAACTAAGCCAAAAAATAAGCACCCCAAACCCTCCTTTTTCATCATCTTTTAAGGGATAGGAAAAATCAGAATTCATGTTTATTTAAATAGATAGCTCTGTGTCAGCAGCACACAAGCTGCTGGGCTTCCCCTACTGTTGTCAGTATAAAATACCTATCAGCTGTATCTGCTTTATGTCCTGTAGGCTGAAAAACAGAAGGACTTGTATTAAAAATAAATAAAAGATAGTACACTCTAGGAGCACTTTTTAGTGCTGACATTTCCCTCTGAATATTTTATGTGGGCACTGTACAGTGGCCAACACTTGACTTTGCTTTCCTGTAGTGGGTACATTTTACCTGTTCTCCTCAAATTATTTTTTTTTCCAGTATATAAGAAAGAACTGTACTGTTGATGGGTGCTCCAGCAGTTGGCTTTCCCATGAAGCTACAAAGGGTTGTAAGAGCTGAGTGTAATCCATGTAGCTGCTTTGCTGTTCTCAGCCTATGTATTTTTAGACTGTGGTTCTCTGTAAATTCCATTCAAGCAGTATTACTTGGAGGGAGAGCATGAAAAAAACCTCCTTACCAATTTTTTTTTTCCCAGACTTTCATTTCCATCCATACAAGGACATTTTTTTATGGTCAGCAAAACACTGTGAATTTGTGCTAATACATGTTGTGCCTTCTGTGTTTCAGCATTTTAAGCTGTGGGGGATTTTTAGAGTGAAGAGGTGGACAAGAGCTTTGTCTTCTGTTCAAATAGAGAAGTTCAGCATATGGTTTCACTAGTTACAGATTTACCATTGGAAGAGGTAGGTAGGACTTAGCAGATCAACACTATCATTCTCCAAAATATTTAGAAAAATGGAAAAAAGGAGGAAATCTGAAATTTTGGAATAGTTGTGACAATTTGGATAAGGGAATCTAAATTTTAGAAATGTAAAGAAGCATGATGTTTGCTAGAGACAATATATACCCTAGAAGAAGCAGAAGTAAATCAGTGAAATGCAATTGCAAGGCAGTCTTTTCTCATTTAATTGATATTTGAACATAGGCTAACACGGATCTTTGCCATTGAGCTGACATTAACGACCTTGGTTAACTTGGTTTTGAGCTTTTTATTTTATTACACTGGTTTGTTTGTTTTATGTTAATTTCACTTTATTGCTTGTGTCCTTGTAAAATAGATTTTTTTTCTTTTTAAAAACAAACATCAAACATCCAGAATATCTGTTTTGTTTTAATATTTAAACATTTACACGCATCTTGGGCATAATTATATATGCATTTTATAGCATGAAAAAGCAAACCATATTGATTGTAAATCCTAAACATCTGCACTGCAAACCAAAACCATACATTTTCTGTGCACCTTGCTTTTTTCTAAGTTTTTCTTCTCATCATACTTTGAATTTTTCATTTTTATTAATTGCTGGCATTGCTTTTGGCTTACCCCACACCTTTTTTTAAATCTTTATTTTATTTTTTTAAACTGTTTCTCTTTTCTCCCCATCTGTTCTCTGCATTGGTAACTTGTTTGGAATAAACAAAGCTTAAGACAGGCTTTTGGACCACAAATCTGTTGCTTCTGCAGTCAGGTAGGAGCAGTGAGCGGCGTGCGACACCTGAGGGGTTCTGCTTGAGCAGGGGCCTCAGCATCATCCATGTTCTCCCTGCTCCCGTGTGCCTGACATGTCCTGCTGTCCCTGAAGTGGGTTTCCAAATATGTCCTCACTGCCCATTGACAGACATTGCCATTAGTACCCTGCACTGTTGCTGTAGCCCTCAGCAGAGGAGGGTAAACGACTCCTGGTGCGCAGCAACTTGTTCATGTGTCTGTGCTTTGCTTTCCAGCACTGGGCACTTGAATTCGGTTCAGTGGCTTCTCACTGTCTTTGGAACAGGCAGAGGGACGTGCTTGCTGCCCTGAATGCCATGTACCACCTGGATTACATTAATGCCCATCAGCTGTTAATGATAGTGGCAGCTGTAGTTTAGATGCATTAAAATACCGTTGACAAAAGGAGCGTGTCCCCCCCAGTCAGTATTCTAGTTTTTCAGTAAAGCAATCCATATGTTTACTTTTCCTGGTTTTAGCAAGCTTTGAGATTGTCACAGTATTTTAATCTGCTGGGAAATTGTTTGCTGCAAGGGAAATGCCTGTACCTAAAGCTTCTTCACATCAGCAGCAACATTCTGCTGCCTCAGGACACCTGGATATGGTGCTGATGGGAAGAAATATTCCAGAATTTGCCAAGCAGAACAACAGCCTCATTTATTTTCTCTCTGTCCATTCATTGTCTTTTATCCATCAGTAATTTCAACTCTGGCTGAATTTCTGTTTATATATTTCTGTCTCCATTCTGTCTCCATTCAGTCTTTTACCAACTCTTTTTAACCCAAGGTTCTGAGTTGGTTGGGGTTGAGGGATTTTTTTGTGATCGTATGTACAGATTCATGTATACATCTGTGGTTACAAGGCACAGAGAACTTAGAGTGAGAGAGAGAACATGTGTGCTGCCACTGCTCATTTGTTGTACAGTCTTGGTTGTGATGGAACATCTGATGAAGTTGCCACACAACAGAGCAGCTTTAGAGCTGCCTGAAGAAATTTTATTCTCTGTCATCTCTCTTCCATTCCTCCTTGTGATCTTCCACAAGCTTTGTCTGTTAAAATGACACAAAAAGCCTGTTTTGATCCATTTAGACACTCAAGCATGAGGACATCGTGTTTGGACATGTTGAAGTAGCTGTTGTAACAGAAGAGTGATGGAAACCAAGGATCACTGTAGGCAGCTAGATCTTATAGGTCTTTCCATGGGTTGAGTTTGGTCTTTAAACTGGTTGTCTTACCTCCACCTGCTCTGTTCTGTTTGGATAGCTGCTCCAGTATTTGCCCAAACTCATCTCTTCCTGTGTTTTTGTTTTTAATTTCTATACATTTGTCTTTGATGTAGATTATCTGCAGCCTTCACAGTGATGTGTTGTCTGTCAACACTAATTAGGCTTCTGCAACAAGTGGGAATTAGAGTGCATCTGGACTTCGAGCATTTCAGGTGGTGCAACTGTGTTGGTCAACCCTAGATGTTTGATGTTTCAGTGGGTGAGAGCTACTGGATTTTTTTGTTGTTCCTTTGTTCTTGTTTCCTCATTGAAGGTGTGTGCTCCTCCTGTTAAATTTGTTTGCCATATTGGTTAGTGCTGCCATCAGACTTAAATAGGTCAGCGTACTACAAACAAACATTACATGGCATGAAATGTGGAGGTACAGATGCCTCCTGTGTTTAATGCCCCCTATACCATCCCAAGTTATTAAAGAAACTCAACAACCCTACCCTTCCATTTTATGTTACTTCCTTGGCAGTATTCAAAAGTTCCTTCAATATTCTTTTATGCTGTAGAATTTAAGAAGCAAATGACTGAAATCTACAGATGACACATTTCTTCAGAAATCATTTAGTCATGGGTCTTCAGCCACATACCATTACATATTTTACATTTGTAAATGTACACACAGAATTTCTAAACACGTTTATGAAGCATGGGGTTAGGGCTTAACTGATGAAGTCCCAGAAGTGTGTGACTTTCTAATTACTGTTTACCTTCTCTAAATGGTTAAGTTATTAAGTTTTTAAAACAAATTCCCTTACTGATAACAAAGAACAAGAGTATCTTGACAGCACCTGTATTTTTGTGTTGCCTGATACAGAAGTGACATGTTGTAGCAATAAAACAATGCAAAGTTGAGGGAGAAATCCATAATTCAGCTTTTTTTTGGTTGGTTGTTTGTTTTTGTGATTGACACATTTTTTTGTTGAAAACAGTTTTTGAAAGACTGTTTCTTCTTATAAATATACTATTTTGAAATAGTGTTCACTTACACTTTAGATGCCTGTGTTTTTATTAGTTTAAGTGTTGTTTTCGATTTTGAGCGTACTACAAAAAATTTTGCTGTTTCTGGTCTAAGACTTAGAGACAGTCAACTCTTTAATTCTTTATCTTGACTTTATGCCTACTGGAAATCACTAACGACAAATAGGTTTTATTTTTCAGGAGATAGTTGGTAAGTTTTTTGTATACATCTTGATGTAATTTGCCGAAGCAATGTCAATTTGTCTTTAGAAGTAGGTACTGGCAACTTTTGCTTATGGTATTGGACATTGCCTAAATAGATTTGCAGTCTTGTTTTTCATATATTGAATACAGTTATTTAATTTAATTTTTGGAAAATGCATCATAAAAAAGTTGTTCCCAACATGTACTTATATTAGAGTACCAAAATCACTGTGTTTAAATGTAAATAAAATAGCCAGTTTTGACCTGGATGTATGATTTATAAATTTTTGTGGACATCTTGACTCAATGAAAATTCTAACAACTTTCATTGCAGTACTTGCTACTAGCTTTCCTTTTTCTTAATGTTATATTTTCACTTTTGTGCACTAAATATGTTTTCAAATTAAGGAAGTTGTGAAATTAGTTTGAAGCTGCATTAACTGCAAACTTACAGTTTGGGGGACTGTATTTTGGGGATTACTAGCATAAATCAAAGTTGTGTGATATAAATGTTTCTTGGTTGTTACAAAGTTGATTTTGAGTTCTAACAGGAAATTACTGCAAGAACATAAATTAAGGTTTATACTCTCTTCATTGCACAAGTGTAACTTGTGCAAATAAAATTATAGATACTTTGTCTGCTCAGAGATAGCTTTTTGAGTTGCAGAATTTTCTCTTACAGCAAAACAGCTTCAGACTTAGAGGTTTATGTGACACCCCTTTCAAGAAGCAAGAGATAGGGAAAACTGAGACTTTTACACACAAGGCTGACAAACTGTAGTATTTCTTTTCTAAATACTGTTCACATTTGTGCTCGCAGAAAATTAAGTGAATTGTCTAGGACCCAAGAATTCACAACCCAACCTACAACGCAAGTCCCTAAATTTGTACGATGTAATATGAGAAAAACTGCATATTGATATGTAATGTCTGGTACAAAGTCCTTTGCAATGAATGCAGAGACTGCCATTGACTCAACTGAGCTTTTATCTGGCTGTGTAACAATTGATATGAGAGGCTTCTCTTTCTTAAATAGAAGCAATAGGGTTTCCTTTTTTTTTTTTTTTTTTAATACTGCTGTTATAAGTGTAGCACATCATACTTCAGTGTGGCGTGGTCAACAGTAAAGTGTCTTTCTTCTGGCAATTATTAGGTAGGTGTTTTCCCTTTTTCAACAATTTTCTGGTTTTGTGAGTTTAAAAGATTTTTGATTGCTGCAATAAAAACTGTCAATGTTTTTGATCTTGTTGCAACCTTTTGCTTCAGATAATATATCGAATATTTCTGGAGCAGGTGCAAGGTTCATGACTTAAAAGTCAAATGGACATTACCTGCCTTGTTTGAAACATGGAAGCTCCAGTTTCCGCTGGATTGAGTTGGGGCATGCCTTTTTTCTGGTATCTATGACTTCTGTGTGGATAGATAGCCCAGGAGAAAGTTAATTTGTTTGAATTAATCTCTACAGTTATAGTCTCTTCTGACTTCTGTGTGTATCTCTTACTAGAGTCCTTATGCACTCAGTTTTAATGCCTGCAGGTAATTCAGTTCTGGTGGAAACAAACATCATCTGTCAGAAATCCTAGAACTGCAAATCCTAACCAAAATGAAGCATTTTACTACAAGTAGCTTCACTGCAGTGAACCAGCTCGTGTTCCCAAAGCAGCTCGCTTGTTGCTGCTTAACCTGAGCAGCGTCCCAAACGGGGCGTGTATATTTTTAAATGTGATTTTGCCCCTTGTGCATATTCTGTGTCCGCTTTCGTGTCAGTGAGCGCGGGGTGAGCAGAAGGCCGGCGCGAGAGCCACGCGGGTGCAGCAGGAGGCTTCTCCAGTGGGCTCCCATCTGTCGGGGGCTGCGTGCTGATAAAGCTCGCGGCAGCTGGCTCGGCTCGCCGCTAATCCATTCATCCCGGCTGTGGATCAGAAGGTGGCCTGTCCCCTCCCGGAGGCCTGTGGACCTTGGAGAGTTGCCGTTGCCTCTGAGCAGTCCCACTGGAGCTGGCAGCAAGTATAATGACAGAGCACATGCAACTTGAGCGAGGGGCATGTGTGGCGGCTGTAGGGCATTGTGCTGGGGACAAAGCCGCTCGCTCTCCTCCCAACCGACCTGTTGTGCCTTCATCAACAGCAGCGTGTTCCCAGTTGAAGTGTGCTAGCTATGGGTGGAAGATCATTATTAATGTGTTACTTGGGGAGGAACTGTGAAGTCCTGTAATATTTTTCTGCGTGTCGTGCAACTCGTTGCGCACAGACTGCGGAGCAGAGTTAGCCGCTTGGAGCTCCAGATGGCACCGACGACTGTGAGAGACCACGACTGTATGTGATCTTTCCTACTGCTTTTTGGTGTAGGCGTATTATTGCTGTTACAAATAATTTATGAGTATAGTGGTTATTTAAAACCATGTAGTAGGTTGCACTTTCCTCTCCTATCAAGGATACATTGCTTGTTAACTCACTAAAGTAGTGAGATAATTCCTGCCCTAAAAATTTACAGCCTTTTGTGCACAAAATCTGTCATTGAGCCTGGAAGGTCTGAGAGGAGGATTGCTGAGAACAGGAGACGTAGCAGAAGATAAGAAGTTCAGAGAGAGAACAGGAATAGAAAGATGATGGGAAGCGTACACACGGCAGAGCAGCTTAAGAGCTGAAACACTGTAAAATTGCCCAGCAAGTAAGGCCTTGTAGGTGAGGCATGGAATCTTCAGTCATCTCTTAGGAATGGCAGCTCTTTCTTACATTAAAGAGGACCTGAATATTTTGTGAAATACAGGATGGCCATGCATCTGGGTAATAGAAATGAAAGACGTAGGCAAGAGTGATTAACTGGCTTGTCCCCTGACATGGTTCCCCAGCAGAATCAGCACATCCTCAGCTCCTACATGTCTTGCAACAGCATCAGTAGTTGTGTAGCATTTCTGTTTATTTGATGACTTCCTTAAAAATGAAGAAAAAAATCTAAACCTCAGAAGTCAAAAAGTAATGAAATAACTCAGAAGAAATTTGTTCTATCCCACAGAAAAGAGGTACCTGAGAATTTAACTGAATCCTGGTCTAATGATGGGCATCAGTTGCAAAAAAATGCCTCTGAGGCAGGCCAAAAGCAAATGGACACATGCTACTGCTTGATTTGATTCCCGAATCAATGGCTGACATGACCTTCCTTCCGTGCATATGACATATGAGAAGATGCAGGACACAGCAAGTTGAACATGTGGAGGATGCAGCATAAAGAGAGCAAAACAAAAACTGCTCAAAGCTCCATCACAAGCTTTTTACACCGAAGTTTTTTATAACCACAGTTGCAGAGGCTACAAAAAAACAATATGGTATTCACAAATGTCTTTATTTGAGGTGAGAGGTGGCTCATCTTCACAGATGAATTGCTTTAAAAGGATATTTAAATGAATGCATATACAGTAACAGAAAATAAATTGATTTTGCTCTCCTTTTTTATGATGAGGCCCCTTTTCAGAGGTATACTTTAAATGAATCATTGTGTTGAAACCCTCAGAAAGGAAGACTCAGTTGTAGAGCAAGCATAAATGGGACACACAGTGCAAAATACTGGGAGCGGAAGCTTGGCTAGGAAAATCACATTCACAACTTGGGGGATTGGCCTCCATGGTTTTGTAGCTCTGCAATGAGCCCAGCTCTGGTTTGCTTCAAACATGAAAATCTACCTCAAGTCGCTCAACTGCAGTCCAGACTTACATGAACAGTTAAGCTCGCAATACCTTAAATACACTGTGGAAATATGGATAGATGAAACGGAACGTTGGATAAAATTGGATTTGGCATAGTAAATTTATATAGACTTTTTAGGCGTGTGCTATTTCTGTGGGACACTGTTCTGTTTTGACTCTAATTTTAGTTCAGAGAACTCGTTTGATTTCCTTTTTCACATCCATATGTGCTCATATGGTGAATTTATAGTCTTTTTACTAGGTTTTCATTATGTTAACTCTAATTATTATAGCACTGTAGAAGCAATGCCATAGTTCATACTGAGATATAAGTTCTTATGTTTATTCAGTAGAAGTGGGGGTTTTTGTTAAACATTTCAATATTAGGAGTTTAAAACAGTAATATTTTAGAGGTATGTAAATGGATGCACCATGGAGGCATGGTGAAATCTGTTGATATGAGAATTTTTTTCTGGATTAATCAAATAATTCAGAATGTCCTGAAATTTCCTACTACTGAAATAGAATTTATATTAATATACACTGCAGATGTTTAAAGACTCTATTTAACTAATAAAGAAGTTTAAAAACCACTGAAAATAGCCTTTTAAAAGAAGGCAATATTTTGTTCCCTTTTAGTGACTTGATGGCTCCCAATACATCTTTTCATGTGTGCAAGAGGTTTTTCCTGTTGGGGGCTTGTCCGTATGCCTTATTTGTCATTATCTTCTGTCCTTACATTGAGACTGGAATAGGAGCAGCAGCTCTGACTGTGGCTTTTGCTTGACTATCAACGCCAAGGATTAAATTTCAAGTGCCCCTGTGAAATGCCGTGTTCTGAGGAGTTATGAAAAGTGGAGGATTTATACAAATACAGCTTGACAGTGTCATGTTTCTCTAACAATACTGGCTGTCTTCTCCTTACCTCACTTGTCTTCCTGGCTCAGTGGTATTCCTTTCCCCAAGGAATCAGTCTTCGGTGTGAAACGCTGTGTCCAAGACTCACAGCTCTCTTGGAGACATGACAGAAGATGAGAAGAAGCTCTCCCAGGAGCACAGAAAAGAACTTACTGGAGGTGGGCTTGTCACTGGGAGGGGATGGACCATGGGAAACCACAGGAGGAGAAGGGTTGAGGAGGAAGGCTGATGGGGTAGATGGAGGAGGATGGGAATAGTTTGAACTCCAATGATGCCCAAAGGGCATTCTGTGGAGAAGAGTTTGAACTGAGATCTAGCAGCAGAAGTTCGTTTGGAAAAAGTGGAGAGTGAAAATGAAGATATGAACATGGAAAGACACAGTGAAATACATTCACTGACCTTGCTGATAAAGGAGAGATAAAAGATGAGGTATTAGTTGTTGAAGTTGTCAGGCAATTTTGTTTCCCGTGTGGTGGAGGAATAAATTTTGTGTCTGCCATTGAGGACCTAGGTACAATAGCTTTTTAATATTAGATAATTCTTTGTCACCATCCCTAGCCTTGCAGATGTTTCTGTGAAACCTCCTCTCCACATTGTGCTAACACTAGTGCATGCATCCCAGAGCTTTTATGGAGTTTTCTGGGATCTGCCATGAGCTGGCCATGTGGTCTGGCAGTGGTCACATCTGAACGCTGTGTGCCCCAGGTTTCTCAACAAATACAACGTGATGAAAACTGATTTCAGTAAGAAAATGACCACGTGTTTGTAGTTTGCATCAAGGCAGAAGGTAGTGTTTGTCACACATTTTATAGTGGCATTTTGATGTTCCTGTGTTTTATGGGTCATTCTCATGGTTAAACTCTGGCATGTGCCACAGATGAGCATTCATGTTTAGTGCACTCCTGAGCCACGACAGCACTCTTCGTTTGTGGCCTTACAGTTGCTCCTTCCTCAGCAGTGTATGGAAAAAAAAAAATCTCTCATCATCAGCTTTCTATTGCGATGAAGAAGTAGGTGCAGGGAAATAAAACGTAATTGCATCATTTGGTGGGCAGGCTTTGACTGAGCTTAAAGGCTTAAATGACTAGAAAAACCTACCTATGGCTGTGTTTGTTTTTTAATTAAAAGCTTGTGAATGGAAGATGTATCCTATCCTGCTGCATAATTAACAAACTGTCTGAAATATAATAGTGTAAATGGATGAACAGAAGCAGAAGCATCAGGTCTCACAAGAAAGTTATCCAGGACTTGTGGTGTTTATTGATATTTAAAAGGAAACTGATACAGTAGAAATAGATTCTGTTTTTAGCCTAGGGCTGAAACACAGATCTTTTCAGCATTCACAACTTTTTAAGAGGATCCATTTGTGACTGCAGCATGCCTTTGAGGAAGGACAGACAGTTGTATGTATCACTTCAATATTCCCTGAAATAAAAAAAAATTGTAGACATATAGGGAAACATATTCTATACTGGAACTAATACTTGTAATTCAAGGTTTATATTTCTACATTTGCTTAAAATGTCTTCTAGCTTGTCTTTCCTCATGCCTCATTTTCTTCTTTAGCCCTCTACCACCCACTGCCTACCCCAAACAAAAAGGGAAAAATAGAAAGAGAAAGAAACCAAGGAACCTCAGTTAATTTGCTATTGCTTGTATATGTACTCTGAAATAAACATGACAAGGTCAGCAACCCACAGAGGCACGCTTCTTGGTGATGGAATAGCTCTGCAGCTGAGACTGATGAGGAACCTTTATGCTGTAATCACAGATCACCACAAGATCTGTTACTTGGTTCTGCTCACGGCACACTGAGTGCTCTTTCTCCGAACAGGGCCCTTCTTGCATTCAGTTCCGTGACTGGAAGGTCATGCCATTACTTATGAACTTCTTCTCATTTCCAGCTTAAGCACAACTATTATTGGAAGTTTTTACTTATTTCTGCTTTTGCCAGATTGACCTTTCTCTTATTTACCTGTCTTTCCCATCATGTTTATCTTCTGATCATTTTAATTTCCATTGTTTATTTTACTGATACTTTTTTCATGAGTATGCTTCATCTGTAATAATGTACATAAAATATAGCAGTCCTAATTTTTCTGCAGATTAGGTGTAGCTATCTGTACAGAAATAGTTTTGGAAACCATTCATAATGCAAAATTCAGTATTTTCGGAACCGGTCAACTTCTGACATCCTTTCTGCTGTTTTATTTATTTATTTATTATGTTACATATAGCATCTGATTCCCAAACTGTTAAAATTTATTGTATCTTGGGAAGTGATGTGGATCAAATATGAATAAATACATTTTTATATATTATTGTCTCTGTTTCCCTGCAGTGATTCTGTAAAATAAGTGCACGCTGATTTTATCACTGAAGACAAAGTTTTTCAAGGAGCACGTGCAATGTCAGGCTCAGGGTCCAACACACTATTACCAGAAGTCATTCTCTGCGTGTTGTCTTCCCAAAACTTTATTTTACCAGTTTTGAGAATTTCATTAGAGTTACTTCATGTAAGTAAAAAATACCTTGTTTGCTTGTTGTGCTACAGATAATTTTCATACACTCCAAAGTGTGTGAGACACCTAAACCAGGTATTTCATTAAGAGAAATGGCAGATTTAAATGTGATCTGCATTTAGAAAAGCTAAGCACCAAAATTTGCAAGCTCAAGCCCAGGATAGTGACCCTGGCTGCTCCAGTTCTTGGTTTTTGAGGTAAAAGACTGGTGATGCCTTTTGATCTTGAGGTTTCTGGTTTCACACAGCTGTGAGAACATCCCGCAGATGCTTTCTTTGTCTTGGGAATGGTAAAACCGTTTCTAATTCCAAATTGTCTCCTTTTCTACTGCAAGCAAGCACCTTAACAAAGCTGTTTCCACCTCATGGGAATTCACTATCTTCTTCACTTAGTCCGAACAGCTGTTCAATTAAAGAATCTTAGAGCCTTTCTGTAGGAGCATTTTATGCCTTAAGAGCTGGAGGTGTAACAAAAAATGCCAAAAGCAACAGGTTAGCTTCATACAGGATTTACAGATCATTGTAGAGAGAACGTGGATTCAGTAGCTCAAAGGTTGTGCAGCAGCATAGGTTTTAGACCTCATGTTGTTTGTCTTGTCCTGATTGCAGTTTCAATCAATATGGTTCTGTGCAACCCTTCTTAACCATGTAGCTTCATAAACAGATGTGAAACCTAAAATCCTGCATTTAGACTCTTCCCTGATTTGTGAGGAGTGGTTGGTTCTTGTAATACACAGCAATATCTCAGTTTATGGACACATCCAAGCAAGGAAGTCTGTTCTTCAGGGCTGGACAACCCCAACATTGGAAACCCTTCCTGGTTTTTGTGACAGATACTTGATTTTGAACAGGGGATCACACTTTGGCTCTGAGCACACAGGACTGAGGGAGCAGATGACAAGATGATGTGCAAGAGACAGGCAATTCTAGCTTATTTTAAAAGACAGAAGTAAAAATTTTTAAAAATTTCAAAGCTAACAATTTTATATTTTTATATCATGTGCTGATGGATAAACTCACCTCCATGCTCTTTGGCCTAACCTTCAATCCAAAAGAATTTTTTCTTATTTCTTCTTACTGTGAAGGTGATGTTACTTTTGCAATCACCTTTTCTTGAAGTTGAAAGAAATCCATGTCCTTATTACTGATCTTTCCCAGGCAGGCTGGACAGGGTGCTCCTGCAGTACATTCAGAGTTTCTCTGCAAAGCGGCTTTTTAATTTCTCTTGAACACAGCTGTCAGCAGGTATGGTTTCAACCTGCTTTCAGTGGCAAGTCCCCTCTTTGCATCTTCAGCGTCAACAGGTTTGTTTTTGGATCCCTACCAGGTTTGTGAGTGTGAATGGGGCTTGTTCCCGGACCTCTCTGCATCTGTTCTTCGTCAATGTAACCATGGGGCTTGAAAAAAGACATTACTTACTGGTAACCAATGTTCTTTACAACAGCAGCATACGTGAACATTCATGGTGTGCATTCCTCATCCCCTCACTATACTCTCTCCCCAGAAAGTCCTTTTGGAACTCCTGTTTGGGATACTGCAGTGGAATTAAAAGCTGGCATGACATGGACATGCTCTGGCTTACACCCAGAGGAAGAAAGCACGTGGGAGGCCCACAGCTGTGTGCCAGGCAGGTGCTGGTACAGGGCATCTGCTCCTGAGTGCCAGGGTGTATCTGTACCTGCTGTGGGAGTGTACTTGTGAGCTGGGGGTATCAGGGAAATGGAGTGGCAAATGCAGCTTTTCTTTTCCTCTTGTAATCTCTTTCTTCTTTGTCTCTCACTATCTTAAGTGAAGTTTCTCTGCATTCAGATTTTAAATTCAGGCAAATCCGTCATTGGTTGTTAAAACGTTTGTTTCATTGTAAAACAAGGCTCTCCTGCTCAGACACACCGTCCCATTTACTCCAACATGCCCAGCCATGTTTTCAAGCTTCACTCATGTTCTTCTAAATGAAAATGTCACACTTCCTTTTCTAGCAAACTTGTGAAACTGGTCAAACTAGACTGACACAGCAGCATAATCTTACACTCACTACTTCTTTAGCTTTGTAGACAAAATGCAACCCTGACAATGCCTGTGTATGGCTCAGGGTAGATTAAAGCATGTGCTTTCTTGTAGGATAAATGATGTGGAAATGTAACTCACCTTGATGTGTCCTCCCTGTCTTTTGCTTTCTCTCTTTTCTTCTCTCTCTCTCTCTCTCTCTCTCTCTCTCCTTTCTTCTGCTGCCCCTCATCTCTTTCAAAAATAGTGGAGACAAGTTCTCAGAGATTGAGACTCTCTTCCACCATGAAGAAGGAGCGGTAGCTGGGGGAATGAAGAGAGAAAAATACAGCTCAAGTATTGATGTTGGAATGGCAGCTTTCTGTTTGTTACTCTTCCCTGGATTTTTAAGCCTGTGAAAGATGGCTGGAGATAGCCCATTTCAGAAAAAACCCCAATTTTTAGTATGGGTCGCTGGAAGCCCAGCCTAGTCTGGAGTAGTCTGGCATCTTCTTTGGGATTTGTTGCATTCTTCTAATGGTACTTATATTTGCAGTTTCCCTTTCTGACTGTAAAACACAGGAAGGTGAAGGTCAGAGGAGTGATTGTAATCTGCAGCCCCCTTCATTTCCCATATATATGATAGAGCAGAGCAATTCCTGGATTTCAGAAACTGATACAAAGCCATTCTCAACAATATATACTGCATTTTTTTAATCTATTGCATTTTCCTGTCTCCAAAATATTTATTTAAGGTACCCCTGTGTTCCCCTTTGTCCTCTCCCCCACATTACATACACATTTGTGTAACACAACAGTGCATTAGAAATAAGTATTAGTAGTATAATGATAAAATGAGCTTTTAATTACAAATGTCCTTTGTAAACGTAAGTATTTGGGAATGTAAAAAAATGCTTACTTAGCTGACATATAGTACAGAGATTAAAGTTTATAATATTAAAAAAAAAAAAAAATGGTAGAAGGGAAGTAGTAAAAAGCAATGTGCAGTGCTGAAGGCAGACTCCAGAAGTAAAACGGCTACTTCCCACATGTGGTGATCAAAATGGCAATAGCAGTGACACAACTGACTTCTACTTGCCTGATTCACAAACCAAAGAATGATCATGAAAAATATCTGCTAGGGTTATGAAGCCTACTGTGGATATATTCCTCTTGTGGATTAAAAAAAGAAAAAAAAAAAAAAAAAAGAACAAAAACTAAGTTTTTGCCTAATGTCAGACTGTTTAAAAAACAAAGTAAGTGAAAAAGGATAGGTAGATAGAAAGGGTATTGAATGACAAAAATGGTACATTTATATATTTAAAGTATATGCAAAAAACACACCCCCTCCTTTCCCCCCTATTTTCACTGCAGGGTAATAGTAAATAAAAAAGATCTCAAGCTTTCAGTCCTGTGTTTTAGTTTATTAAAATTTATAAAAGTCAAATAGTGTTTCTTGCTGCTTGTTTCATGTTCCCAGGACTGGCTTGTTTATCCCCAGGAAGAGGTGGGAGTGTCTCTTGGGATGCTAGCCTCATAGTCTGAGTCTGGGAACAAATTCATCTAACACAGCACTCCTAAATTAAAAGAAGAGTTACTGGTTGGTGGTTATGGAAATCTGTTTAGGTAAAGATATACAACAGAATCTAAATTTGATTTGGAAATTATTATGGGCAGGCGCGATAGCACTAATATTCAGGGTGTCTGACATTTCCTACGGTAAAAGCCTGCTTTAAGTTTTGCTTACAGATAGTTTTTTTAAATGTTGAAAATATCACAAAACCAACTCATTTAAAAAAAAAAAAAATTGGTTTAAAGAATATATTCAGACACCAAGAAAAAACCCACCGTAGCACAACCTCTCCTCTTCAAACAGACCTTGCCAGTCCCATTATTTTTAGCAGAAAGTTAAAAACAAACTGACTGCTGCCGCACTTGGCGGGCAGGGTAGGTCACTTGCTATTGCCATAAATCTGCCCCTGTTACCACACCTGGCAGATGAGAGTTGGTTACGCCGCCCGCTCAGTCCTGGAGCGCAGCTGAAGAGGCTCAAAGAGCCTTTCACCCAGACTGTGCCTGGCAACGGAGACAGCAGGCAGCTCTGAAAGCAGAGGTGAGGCCCAGGACTGGGCATGTGGCACAGGAGGGCCCTTAGGAACAGCAGGAAGGAAGCAAAACCCATAATGGAGGTGAGAAGAGAGGATGACTGGCTAAAGGAAGGGTCAGAAGTAGGAGGGAGAAATGGGCGTCTGTCAAGGAGACATGAGGAGGCTGGAGCTGCACTTTGGTAGGGCAGCAGTGAGGGAGACATCAGCACTGGAGGTGATGCTGACTTTAGGGGAAGGCAGCCAAGACTGGACAGAGAGAAACAGTACAGGGGACATTGTCTGAGCGCAAGGCCTGGGTCCCCAGGGATGGATGGGCAGGGAAGGCAGAGGCTGGGAGCTGTGGACAGAAATTGTCCAGAGGAGAGGAACATGAAGTCTCTTTTGATCTGCCTTGAGATTAAGGTCAAGAGATTCACATGGGAAGGGTAGCAGGACTAGGTAGGACATGAACAAATGTGACAGGTGAAAGAAGACTACATCTGAGTTGACATCAGCAACCTCAATATTCACATCTTTACTTTTGATCCTATTTTTGTGACCTACTGTAATGTTTTAACAGACAGGGCTCTGTGCGTAGGGGTGTTAAAAATACCTGACCTTGGAAGAACGTAGAATACCCTTACTGTGTGAGCATATGCAAAAACAGCCTGTATTTCACAAGTACATACTTGAACATCCATGACCTTCAGTGCTCGTATTCTAAAAATCATGACACATCTTGTGGTTTGTGTGTTTTCTTTTGAGAGGGAAGGCTTCATTAAAATAAGCTGACTGCAATCTGAAGCACATATACATGAAATTCTCCATCACGAGAACTGCACATCTTCTCTATATTGCAAAACTACAGTTTTGGTTGGCTGTTTCTGTGAAGGTGCTTGTAAAATGACATAGAGGCTTAAGTTACAGCAAGTGAAGTTACCAAAAGACTTTCAGAAGGTGGCAGAGCTGGGTGTTCAATATGATTATTAGACTTAGTGGTACTGATTTCAAAGCTACCTATGACTCTGACTTGATAACAGCTTCCAGGATGACTTTGGCAAGTAAAGAAATCTTTTGTAAAAGTGGTAGAATTTCATGCAAGCTTTTCTCCCTTCTTTCCAAATGTTAATATAGCTCCTTTCAATTCTTAATAAAAATTTTAAATATCTTAAATATTCCACTGATGATAGGCTTTTACTCACAGTGAGAGCTGAATTAATCTGTGCTCCAGAAAACTCACTGAAGTAAATACTTCTGTCAGGAATGAATGTGGGCTTAAGGGTTAACTGCTGTCTCTGTTATCACCTGTTTTACAGAGGAAAGGCAGAAAACTTCATCAGTTTTGACTACAGCCTTTTCTACAGGAAGAAAGTCTTTGCCTTTTTACATATTTTTAAAAATTATTATTTTAACTTTGAAAGTACCTGACTTTAAAGGGGGTATCTAAATGTCTCTCTGTGCAGACTTAAACGGCCTTTGTGGATGTATTTTGAGCAGTGCTATTAACAATGGTTTCTGGCAGTTGCAAAATGAGATCTGACCAATTTCAGTAAAACACTGGCAATAAACCCACCGAGTTTGCGTTTGAAATGGTGTTTCAGTTTGAACTGAGTTAAAGTGGTGTTTTCAGGAAAAAGTTTTGCACCTCACTAGAAATGACAGACAGCTGCTAGACAAGGTAATGATCTGTCTTCATGTTTGATGCCTTCTTTTATCAGTCTGGGGCTTTTCACTGAGTCAGATCTATTGATTAGCATTAGTTTGCTTCTCAGGAAGCCTGCTTTGCATGGAAATGTCATGGGCTGGGGATGCTAACTGCATGCCAAGCAAGAGCTTGAACTCTGCCTAATGCTGCCAAGTAAATTACATGTTTGCTGAATGTTTAGTGAGGATAATAGCTTTGCAGCCCCCCAAAATGTTAAATGGGGTCGGTTTTGTCTCCTGTGACCAAATACTGGGAGAGAAAATAATGGGATCATAATGGAAGATACCCTGCACTTTGCTTTGCTTTACTTTATGGAGTATAAATTTATGGAGTTCCAGTTGAGTGAAACTCCAGAAAGTTTGGGGTAAAACCGCTGCTTCATGGTAATTGGTGTATCTGTATTAAAAAGAATGATAATGGAAGAGTGGGAGGAGAAAGAAGATCTATGTCATTACTATTGATGAAATTATCTCTTAAAATTGTTTTTTAAAAAAAGAACACACAGAAGCAACTTGGGGAGACGGGAATTTGGTTGAATGCAGTGTTTTAATCTAAAATACCGTGGGCTTGTTTTATTTTTCCTATTTTGCTCATAGGGTTCTAAGTGCAACATTCTACATATACATGGTCACTTTGAAAGCAGAAGCCTAAAAATAACACTGCTCAGTCATTATGCATTGGTGGAGATTTGCAGCAAGCTAATAACCTTGCAAAGGAAGAAGACAGTCTGGATATATTGAACAGGATTTTTAACAGTCCATTATTTGAGAGTAATTTTAACTTTTTTCAGTGTAGTGAAAATCTACAATTTTTCTAAATGCTCCTGAAAATTTTATTGCTGTAAGAAAGACAGGAATGTAAATATTGATATCCAGGGATTTTATATCATGTTTCATCTTTTCATTAATGCCTGTGTATTTTCCAGACAAGGCCTACACCCCTTTATTCCTTTTCTGTTTTTTTTCCTAGCTCCTTTTTCCAGAGAAGCTTTTATACTTCCACATATCACTTCCAGTATATCACTTCCATGATAAACACTGACAGATTGGGTCAGTGCCTAATATTTACATTCTGCACTACTTATAAATAAGAAACTAACATTTTTCTAAAATTTAGCGGTTTTTTTCATGCTATAAACACACAACATATTTTCTCTAGTCATTGTAAGAGATGTACTTAAGATACACTGTAGGTGATACTGATTCTTTAAAATTTCTAGTACCATCCATTCTGCCCTGGACTCTTCCAATACCCAGGATTACAACTGAAAAAAACTCAGAATACAAGTTCAGGGAAAAAAAAAAAAAAAAAAAAAAAAGACAATTTATGGTAAAGCAGGTCTTTAAAATAATATGGCATGTCTGCAATATTTCTCTTACGTGTTTGTTCAATGGTTTAAGCCATTTCCAAGAACAATGCTGCATGCTGCACAAATGTGCAGTAATTGCTTTACAAAGAAATATTTGCTTCTGTTTAATACCTAATTTTAAATAATAAACGACATAGTGTTCCTTAGCTCAGAGATAACACCATCTGAGAAAGCTGGCCACTAATTTCAAAGAGAAGATGTGATCAAAATAGGAGAGAAATGGGGAGGGGAGGGCATCTCATGATGATTCTTGAAGGAAGATGCTTCCCATTTTGTATATCTGTAGAGAAAACTGAACTGAAAATGCTGAAATTTCCTAACAGTTTTAAAGTAGACTAATGTGTGGCATGCCTTGGCAAGCTGTATCTTGCCAATTTTTCTTCATCCTCTCAAGCATATGCCTTGCTTGCATAACCAGTTTTTTAGCCACATGGATTCAGTGTTCCACACTGCACGGAGGCTGTGCAAATTTATTGCTAATACTAAAAGAACATTCATGTTAAGTTGTTTTGAATAGCAAATTCAATCTAAAAAAAATCCTGGGTATTTAAAAAATAAAGAAATGATCTGGGGAGCAGCATGGATATGCCACAGCGTGTGTCACCCATCTCTGCATTCATCAGCTCTGCACTCTCACAAAGAGATCTTCCCATTGTGATGAAACTCCCTCCACATCTTGAACTACCCCTAAATGGTCTTTAGCTTGGCCAGATTACTGAAGGCCATATGGCCCTATAACATTTTGTTAATGCTCTTCCAAATCTCAGTAAAAGCCTTTCTTTCCAGCAATGCTAGTATCTTGCCTGAATAAAATTAAATTTTAGTTCCTTGAAAGAAAATGTTATCAGCCTTCCTAGCAGCTGTGAGAATTGTGCTATGCTGATTAGATGTGACACATAGAAGAAAAACTGCTCTAGCAAGTGGTATTTGTGATTCAGTAGGTGACACTGTTCTCTCTAAACCCATGCAGAATCAATGCCCCTGCAGTGTATCAGGGGACAATATACCTTTTGCTGGCCCTGTCATTCAGATGAGATGTAAAACCAAAGTCCCAGACACTTGCAGTCATGACAGGTTCCAGAGTAAACTGGAATGGAAGACAGGAGATTGCCCCAGCATCCAAGTTTGATTTATTGATAAATAAATGTACTGGAAAACGCACAATGACAGGTGGGCATGGTTCTCTCTCCCTTGTGTGTGTTGTACACAGCTCCTCTGTGCTGCGAGCCTCCAGGAGAGGAGTCCCACAGTCGCACACCTGGCAGCAGCCATGCATCCCGCTGCTTCCAAGCACTGTGTGGATAAACAGGCTCCACAATGGATCTGAGAAGGGATTTTTCCTTTGATGGAAGAGGATGAACGGCATCTTTTGGGCTTGGACAGCAGTTCCCATTTTTATGGAATCCAGGATGAAGGCTTTCTGCTCTTGAGCACTGAAAATTTACAAGTGCCACAACTGATTTTTTCCTTTGAAGAACATTTCACTTGAAGATTGGTATCTCTGTTTCTTCAGAAAACCTGCATAAGATTTAATTATTTATAATTAAAATAATTTAATATGAGCCTAGGTTTTTTGCTTCTATACAATTGTGATGTATTAATTAATAAAATGTTATTTACAGAAATAGGAACTGTTCTGAAAATCCTTCCTCACATGCTTTCTTTAAATTTGATAACAGACTGCACAAACTTAAAAGTGTCCAGGCAATTATATGCAGTGCCATGAAACTGGTTTGTGGGTGTTGTTGTTGTGGTTTGGTTGGTTGGTTGGTTGGTTTTGATTTTGGTTTTCCTTAACTGGAAAATGTGAAGTATGAGTTTTAAGATATTCAGAAATTGTGTACTGTAGTACAGCTGGTAGTATTTGCAGAATAGCAAGAGAGAGCTGAATTATGTATTTCGTAGGAATCTATTAATCTTCCTTGGGAATACCATATGCAAACAGGAATACTTTTAAAATTAGGCAAAATGTACATACTGTGTAGTCAAGAGGGGGAAGGCAAGTATGAGTACTTGAGAAAGTGTATAATACCTTCAAAATGTGTATAATAGCAAAAAGATTCTTACAGAAGATTACAGTCTCACATATTACAACATTTTACTATCACAGAGATTAAAGCTTATTTTGTTACATTTAATAGAGAACATATGTGACTTACAGTAAAAGTATAAGTCTGCAAAAGTCTCTTTAGAAATGTAGTTTAGTCATGTCTCAAAGAACTCATCAGGCTTGTATTTGAATTTCCAAGGATATTATTCCTTTTTCTCCCACAACTTGATCCCACTGGACTTTTTCTACCAGTGGAGGATGAGTGGACTCTTTATCCTAAACCCACCATTGGTTTTTTTTTTGAGCTTGGCTTAGGTCTGGCAAACAATAGAAAAGGCACTTGCTGAGCTGGAAATTTTTTTTATTTTTTTATTTTTAATCTTTTTAAATGTATTGTTGAAGAAATGTAACTGTAGTTACAAATGAAAAATTGAACATTAAAACAGAGTGAGCCATGGTGAGTGGAATCATCTCCCCCTGAGCCCTGATTCCATAGTCATGGAGTTTTTTCAGAGGTATTTCTTATGCAACTTCTGAAAGATGTTATAATAAATTTTTCACATTTTGTCAAATCTGACTATAAGGGAGGCCTGGAAACAGAGAACAAATGAAGGGGGAGGAGGAAGAAGAGGTAAATTACGCTTTCATATGAACCAGACCAGACAATTAAATGGCTCTGCACATGCTCAAATTAAAACTATTTTGTTCATTAAAATCTAAAAGGAGAAAATAATCAAAGTCTGTCCTCTTGCTTCTTTCACCTGTGCCCACGTACCCTGAGTTTATTACCATGGCCACAATATTGGTGGCTTCAGAATAAGTCACTGAATAAAAGCATGGTTGCTTATCCCAGATCAATTTTATGTCCTAAATTGCTGTCTAATTCTGAACAACATGCATGCGATACCCACCCTCTTGTCCATGAGAATTACCATGTATTTCAGATGCAGCCAAGCTTCCCATCAGTTTAGTTAAAGCAGCTTGTGCAAATTTATCTAAACCAAGCGTGTGTAGAAGCGTGTGCATGTGTGAAAATGAAAAATCTTTTCTCTGAGCAGCTAATCCTCAGTGGTTGGGGACTAAGCACGGTTCTGTTGGGGTTTTTTTCTATGAAAAATAATCAGTGGTGTTTCCCTACAGGCCATTTTCCAAATGCTGGGGAAGAAAGGAAACATCATATTCCTTTCCCTACTGTCTGCTCTCTTCCAGTATTTTGTTACTGCTGCTGCTGCTGTTGTTAACAAGTACAAATAACAATGTTACATTATTGTGCTGCCTTGGCTTTTTAGGAAATCTGCAAATTACAAATTATCTTTGTTCTTCAGAATCAAAAAATAAACAACAAAAACAACCTCACCAAAAAAAGAATAATACATCCCCCAAACAAGCAAACAAAATTCAACTTGTTTATCTGTTAATTGCTCTGGTTTTTTTCAGGGCCTGAGGAAGCCCCGAAGGCTAACATGCCACTTAGGAGCTAACTTTGTACTTGCAATATGTGTTTTACAAGCCTGTCTCCCTATTCTCTTTTCATTTTCTTGTCTATTTGCTGACACAACACAGCTGTAGAATTCACTTCTTTGGGGGCTGTTGTATAGGAGAAACCAAGGTGAGAGATTTTTTGTTAGATTTCTCTTTTTAAAGTTACTAAAGTGGTTAAGCTTTCAAAAAAAAAAACAAAAACAAACAGTCTTAATAAAGGACAAAGAAGTTTGGGGTTTCTTTAAATTTTGAACACGGAGACTCTAGAAGCCAAGGCATATCAAAATTCTGATTTACATTGGCTTCTTCAAGTAGGATAGACTGGACTGCCATGTTGTACTGAGAGCTCTCCTGGGCCCTCAGCCCAGCAAACCAGGGCCTTGCTAGAACTGGTACCATAGAAGTCAGTCTGTAGCAGCTGCAGTTATGAGTCAAGGCAAATATCAGCACCATTTAGCCCTAAAAAATTGATTTTGTTATTGCAGTACAGCAGAAATGTAGAATAGAACAGGTTTGCACAGCTAGAGATAGACAGTTAAACTCAGGAAGACATTATTCTTAAGGACTTCAGGAAGAGTACTTGAAAAAAATTCAGAAGAAAGTTCAAGTTTTCATTTATTATTTGCATATATTTGCAGCTCAGATACTGTAGTTATGCTGTTAATTCCAAAGACAAACAGAGCCATCATTTATAAAGCCTGTCATTTTGCACCAAAAACAAGTATTTTTGTCTTCTTCTGTTTTTGAGAAAGCATATAGTTTTTAGTATATCCCTGTTTGTGGGAATACATTTTCTGACAAATGCTAAAAAGTAAGAATTAGTTGCAGTCTTCCCTTAACCTTTTCTTTGTTTTCTTCCTCTCATTAAGGGACTGTCCCATGTTCTGGTCACTTGTGTGCACCAGCTGGGGAGTGGATGTGAAATGAAAATGGAGATGTTGATGTGATGACTTTAGAGCAAAGTGAATCATTAGCAGAACCGCTCCCACTCATTTTATTCTTCTAGGTGCTTGTGTGAAAGCAGAGGAGGAAAAAATGAAATTTTTTTTCAGACTCTTAATCAGTGGAACACTTTAACTGTGCAAGTACCATTAGGGGGAGAAGTAGGTGTGTGTGCATCCATGTGCCTACGCACACAGGACTAGAGAAGGAAAACCAGAAAATTCAGAATCATCACATACATTACAAAGTTCTATTCCACTGCTTTAATACATACAAAGGTATAAAGCAATGCCAGATATTAAGAGATCCAAAAACATTAATGTGTTGCATTCCGCTTCAAAAATAGCATTTATTTAAAACATAACACCTTTCGTGAATAATTGCAAAGATTAGTTTTCCTGCCTTTATGACTTAAAGCTGACTGGATTAGATGATGTGGGGTCTTTTGGATTAGTTGGAAATACACTTTTTCTTGTATTATGTGAACAGAAGCTGGTTTTACACAGACTTACATTAAGGCAATAACATACAAACTCTACAGAAAGCATGGTGTTTACTTGCTGGTGTTTGTAAAATGCAGCAGATCTTGTGCAGCCTTCTGCTTTTTCATGCTGCAGTGGTGGTGTGCTGTGTGCTGGGACATGCACACTTAGCAGGCTACAGCTCGTTACTATAGACGATGCTATCTCCATGGTAGAACTCCATGGATCTCATTTGGCTTGCTTCTGGTTTTGAGATTTTTGCCTGGATGTTTTTTCAGTAAGGTAATGTGGACTTGCACAGTTGGTACTGAGAGATGCAACACAAGTTTTCTGAAAAGTGAATGTGAATGACATTAACTGAGTTCTGTTGAGAAGAACTGTGTGTGTGTGTGTGTGTGTGTAAATAAAGATAATTTATCAATAACCCAACATTTGCTACCATTTCGGTTCTGACTGAGTTCAGAATTTGCATTGACACATTGGTGCAGCAAGGGTAGGGAACAAAATCCAGCCAGGCCAAATGGAGTTAATTCCTGTAATTGAGGCTCAGAGCCTTGTATTTGTAATGTTAGTGTCAGCTGCCTTTTATGAAGACAAGTAAATTATGCACCCTGGAGAACAGAGATGATTTTTCCACTGAAAGGTAGTTTTGTGAGGTCCAGAGCCAAATGTAATGTAAATCTCCCTCACTTTTGTAGTCATCATCCTTCCTGGCCTAAAACACCCAGCAAATCGTGAAGTTTGTTGAACTGTGGTTTGTGTTAAAGAAACACATTAAGAAATTATTTTTAAATGCATATATGTATAGACTCATCCACAGATGTGAAAGCTGTGGAGGTGAGAATACATCTGCCTGATAGCGCTGAGCTGTCATAGTTGGATTTGAATTAACATAATTTCTGGAGTAAGTTGTTGTGTATTTTATGTCTGTTTTGAAGGGCTTGTCCTCATTATTAACCCAAGAAGTCTGGCAGTAAAGCCCAACAGTTATTTTTCCCCTACAAAATAGGATTAGGTTAAAGTAATTTTCCTCAGTCAGAAAGCCTCCTTTAAAGACAAGTAACACAAGAAAGAGCCAGAGGAAGTTTTCTTCCTATTTAATTTGACCTATCAGATTTAAAAGTTATTGTAGTTACTCTTGATGAAAGTCTAACTGGGATGAGGGGAGTAGAGTTGAAATAAAAATAATCTTTGTTAATTGTTTGTAACAACCTCTCCTATACAGTGTCTCTCAATTGATAGGACTGATATGCAATTTTTTTTCCTCTAGGATTATGTTAATTAATTCAGTTCATCAGAAGCTTGTTTTTTCTCTGAAAAATGTATTCTGTAAAGGAAGGAAACACTGGCAGTCATTGCAAAATTTTGCAAATACTTTAAGAGGTATTTACCTTAAAAATAATGCTGAATTCAAATTTTGGGAAATAACATGATTCAAACTGTCAAAGTAAATTGTATTTTGCACATAGTCAATTAGTGCATGTTTAATCAAGGTATTCCAACAAATGTTCTTCATCTGTAAGACGCGTGTAAATTAGACATTGTAACCAGTTCTAGTAGGGAGTTTGCTAAGGGAAAAGTTAAGACAGTTTCTTTATCTCAAATGCCGAAGTGACTTAACCTTTCAAACTGTACTTTCCAAGACTGAAAGGTTGGCTTTTCCGTAAGGGGCTTTCTGGATATAAAAAGAGTGTTGTTTTCTTACCCTCCCCAGATTTTTGGCATGTGTTTTGGTCTCTATTCTCTTGTAAGAGCAGCACTGTTGTTGGGGTACCAGTTTTGGTGTTGGCAATTGTTGCAAACAAGTGACAGCTGTAGGAATTGTGCTGCACCTAGAATCCTCTGATTCCCACCTAACATCTGCCATGAAGCAGGTCCCCTGTTCATAAAAGGTATAATTTCATTTTTATTTCTCTGTGTGTGTGTGTGTACACAATACTGAGCACTTTAGGACTCCCATCCATGTTCTTCCATTCTGTGATCACATATGCATGTGCAGAAGTCCTATCCTGGAATGCCATTTCAGAAACACCTGTAAAGTCCTACTTTCAAACCAAGGGAGCATGCTGAAAGTAAAATAAAAGAATTATTAAACTGCAGATATTTTTTGCTGGAAGATGTTACAGATACTAAAAAACTACATGGGCTTAAAATAAAGATCTGATAAATTAGTAAAAGAAAACTCCATCAAATGCTATTTAATACAAAGATGTGTGACCTTTGGTTCAGCAAGTCTTGAATTACAAATCACTGAAGATTGGGAATATATCTTTAATGAATGTATATGGCTAAATAAACCACTCTTTTCAGCTTGGTGGGTGGCTGAAATTCTGAGTGAACCCATATGCAAGCACAGAAAGCCAGAAAATTTTATTTCCTCAGCAGTATCTGCAGAGGAACAAAACAAACATGACCCTGTTTCAGGTTGCTCTGCCCAGTATTCTGGATTACTTGCTTGAGCTGAAAAGAAGTGGGCCTCTGTTAAGTTTTCTCAGGTTGCACTACTCTCCCTCTCTGCCTGGAACTCCCAAGTAGAGATTTTCTCAGTGCTAATTCACCCCACCCTGATCCATGCAGTCTCTTCTCTGGCTGAGGAAGAGGTCCTTCAGTGAATCAGCATTCTGGATTACTCGCCTGTTACAGCCAGTGTCCACCTATCCTCTCTGCTATTTTTACTGAGTTGTCTTCATGTCTGTATAATCTTGTCCAAAATGAGAGATCCAGGGCCTTTTGGTGGACTATTCATTTTTAACTTTTCAGGACAAGGTAACTTCTAGGACACACACTAAGGTTTTCCCTGAGGCCATGTTAGAACTCCAGTCATTTGAGTCTCCACAGTTCATGTCTAAGTTCACCTCTAAGGACATTATGCTTTCTCCTACATTTTGCATGTTTCTTCATCATCTTCATCATCATCATTATCATCATCAAAAAAAATTAAAATCTGGAGGATACTTTTGGCTTTCTGGATCTGATCAGAAACTCTTTGTGCCTGATATTCTCAAGACAGAGAATGTCAGATAGTTAAATGATGCTTTGAGGGTCAGTTAGGAAAGTGGAAGGCCTTGGATGACCCAGGTATGCTCTACATAGCTGGGGCAATGCCACCATATTCTCTCTCTCAAGTTTCTCTCAGCACGTTACCTAGACAGGTTTTTCCCATGTTTACCAAGCTCTGCACCCTTTGAAGCCTGGTTTCAACAGGGTGATCTTGGGAGAGCATAGCTTTTCTCTCCCATGGACTTTGGAATCCCCCTTTAGGAAGATGGTATTTTGTGTGAAGCACAATTGGAGGTTCACATGGAGAGGCATTTAAAGAGATGGAAAGGTTATTTACTCTCAGCTATTCTGCCTCTAAAGTGTGTTATTCTCCTATATTTTCATAAAACCTCTCCTTACTGCCCCTTAGAAAAAATTTCTTCACAGGTTAGGAACTGATGGAAGAGCACATTGATTTCATAGCTGTATGCAGGTCATGGGGAGGGGGTCATATTTGTCTCCCTCCTCCACAGATACTGCTGAGAAAATAAAATTCATAGGCTTTCTGTGCTTGTATATGGTTTCGCTCACAATGAGAATGTATAAATAGACAATATTTATACAAGAACAGTTACCTGAAACTGTAAAATACAGTTAAAAACAATTATTGGTGAATCTTATGCTTGAACATTTTCAAATGAAGTTGTGTTTATGAAAGGTTGTGGGGAACCTAATGAAGGTTGTTTCAATCTGATGGAATAAATTAGCTTTGTTACAGGTTTCTTGTTTCAGAAATTGGTCCCATTGTGCTATGGAGCATGTAGCACTCTGTTTGTAAATCTCTTGATGCACGGTAGATGAGAACTTCAGTAGGTTGTTGAATCACTAGGCTGGAACTTCTTTGGCTTTCCTCATATGGATTTGAGCGCTTTGCTTTTGTACAGTATTAAAACAATCCTAGTTTTTCAGTCCCTGAAGAAGACTTAGCTTCCTTCAATGACCATGAATTCTCACTTTTGCCCACGTCTACTATAACAGATTTCTGTTCAGAGAAACCTTGTTAAGGAATCTGTGTAGTCTCGATAAGGATTTTCCTTGCATACAGTGATTGGTGTGATCAGTATGTAAATGCTTTCTGGTTTGGGGTGTTTCCCACTCCCCACGTGAACAGTGGTAATGACACCAGTTTGAACTGGGGAGGAAAAGGGAAATATCCAGGAGCATTAGCAATTCATCTCAATGTTAATCTTTTAAAGTGCCCAAGGCTGCATCTGCCTAACCAATCTGTTGCTTGTATGCTGATCATTCATTACTAAAGAGGCTTCAGATACTTAAACTATATCGTAAATAACCCTTTCTGTATCATGCTTCGTCTTTACCCACAACTTTCTCAGATGTAGCTTTTCAGTGTTCTTGTATAGTACAATGAGTATCTTTGCTCTTTTCCTTCAAGAATTGTTGCCCAGTCTGTTAGTTATTAGTTCCTCTGCTAGAAGCAGCACCGTGCCTTTTAAACAGTATTCTTCTGATACGAGTTGCATTTGGAGGACTGCATTAACTGGCTTAGTCTCCTGTTTCAATCTTGCTTTATTAAGTTGATGATATTGGGACTGACACTCTGCTAATGACAATTTCATTTAGTGGTAAAAGGAAGGGAATGGAAGGCAGCACTCATCTAATCATGCAGGCATTCGTCTGGGTTGGCTCCTTTCACATGTTCTTATTTTCTTACGTTTTGGAGGCTTGGACCAGTATGTCAAATATTTATGCATATATACCTTATTTTCCCTTTCAAGTCTTCCAGAGCGTGGAAAGAGATGTGAATAATTCCTATGAGGCAGTACAGGCTGTCTTAGAACTTTAAAAGCATTTTTCAGAGCTTTGTGATTGTGTGTGTTGAATGTTGCTATTGGATCTTGGAAGGTTTGGAAATAGAGATTTAGTTACCAGCAAGGAAATTTTCTTGCTTTTTCTTCTAGAGTTTTGGAAACCTTATTCTAAGGAATTGGGGTCACTTCATTGTTTAACAGGCATTAAATGGATGGCATTTGGTTTTTTTATGCTTTGTATCTCTGAATGGTCTTGTTGGTGCTTCTAGAAAAATATCATACATACAAAGCATTTGTGTTTTCATATGAAAAGGCTGGAAGCCAGTATAGTCTACCTATTAGATGTTTGATTTTTCCAAGTATAAACAGACCATCTGCTTTCTGTATGAGTTATAGTTGCATCATTTTCCAGTTGCTGTTACTGTCCACAAAGTTGTACAAGACTGGAAAAAAATCCCTTTTTCAACCATATTTAAGCTATATTTGCTGCTTACAGGTCATTCCATCTGAGCTTGTAACTTGTCCACATTAAAGTACTGATGAATAGCAGACAGTGGCCATTCGTGGTCCCCCTTAATCAAAGAAGCTTACTAGATTTTTCTTCTGCCACGTGTTTCAGTTCCTTAAACACCGCTTTCCCAGCCCCCATTCCCCTGGCCCTCAACACTGACCATTAGCTGAGACAGACTTAGAAAGCCTGCAAAGCAACAGCTCGACATTGCTGCAGGGCCTGCCAAAGCTGTTAAGGGGAAAGCGAGTGGAGTGGCTGAGATCCTGCACTGTGCCTTTAAAGCACTTGTCATCAAAGAACAGCATTCCTAGCAAGTTAACTACCATGAGGTAATACGATGAGGATGAGATAGTTTGGGGGTTTCAAACAATTTCCTACGCCGGGGTAAGCCATAGGTTCCTCCAAAGATCTCAGCTACAAATTTTGCCTTCTGCTGGCCATCCCAAACGCAGTGCTCAACTCGCCCTTGCTTGGCGCCCTCCCGGCCGCAGTGGGGCCGGGACTTGAATTCCCTGCTGCAATCTCTGTGCCCAGGAGGCCTGCTGACAAGGAGCGCTAGGACTATGAAAGCCACTGCAGCTGATTTTTCCCTGCATAAAGGATTTAGATCGAGCTAAAGATACTCCCTTACTATTACAGCAGGTCACCTTTTCTGGCGGGCACGGCAGAAGGAGCCATTGTTGCTGCTGCCCTGCGCGGGGGGAGGCGGAGGCAGCAGCGTCACGGAAGCCCCCGGCTCCCCGGGCATTTGGACTTTACTTTGGGAATTTACTTCAGGGTTTTCATGGGACGGCAAAGGGGAAGAGGAGATGAGGATGGACAGAGAATGGATTTCTGGTTTTTGGATAATTTGAGAAAACGAAACAACAATAACAAAACCCTTCAGCCTCTACATTCCAGTGCTTGTAGGGGGGCATTTTTTAGCTGCTGTAAAACGGTGGGGGAGGGACGTGAGAATAATGATCGAAGCACCTACTCTACAGGTTCAAAAACTAGAAGATGTATAAAACGAATCCAAAGTTGTTTCCTAAAAGTTTTATGTTCTGTAAAGCTTTTTTTTCCTTGTTTTGAGCCCAGACACAGGATTTTTGAGTGCTTCCGCTTGGTAAAACTGACTCCAATTCTGGCAGAAGGCAAGAAACATGATTATTTTTGGCATTTCTGAAGAATCTCTTTTTCCCTCTGTTTCTAATATTCCTCTTTAGAGCCACCCTTGTGCCTTGCTCAGACTTGCAGGAAAGTTCACTTGAAATTGAGGGGAAAACAGCCTTTGTACAGTTAGAAATAGCAGTTAAATTAGATGCAGTGAGGAGTATTTGCGCATGCAGTCTTTATCCAGTTTGCCTTTTCCCCTCTTAAAAGCAGAAGTGTTTCCCCCTTTAATTCCTTTGTGGGAATTGTTCATTAAATGCGATTAATATTGCCAAATGTTTGGGGTCAGTCCTGACAATTTGTAAACGTGTGCTTTATTTTCTGTCGGGATATAAGTTGTTTGTTTTCTCTTCCACAGCAACAACTGAATCCAATCTAAGTATCACATTCAGACAGAGCTCTGAATGTTTTTAATTCAATTGTCACGTAGCTTCTGTAGCACTAGATACTATTGCCCAATGAATGTATTTTCCTTTCTAGTCTCTCCATATTTAATGTTAAGTAATTATGCCGGAATTCGGCTGTAATCACTCCGGTTTTTTTCTGTTTCAGAGATACAACCAGAATTTTCAAACCTAGGTCAAATTTAGATATGTAATGGCCTAATTTTCAGAGATGTGAAATTAATTGGAAATGTGAGTGCTTATCATTTCTGAAAATTAGGCCAATTATTTCAGTGACTAAATATGAACATAGGTACCTAATAGCAGGCAATCAGGTTTGAAAAAATTTGTAACATTAGCTTTTATATCTCAGAATCAATTCCTTGCTTGTCTACGGTGATCTCAAACGCTAAATATCAGTGAAATTAATTTGTTATGGTGTGTGCACAGGAAGATGTTTGGACATTTTACAAATAAACAGCTACAAGGGATTAAAGTTTCATCTGACATTTCTAATATCAGAACAAAGAGCACAAATGTTTGTCTTCCACCTTTGCCTATTACAGTCAATTACGACTTTATTTACCGAACTCGGCAAAAGTCTTTCAATGTGCATTTTATCCTGGTCTCTTTCTTCTTCCCGTCCTTGTCAGAACACCAGTAGTTCCCACCCTCTTGTCCGCCCTCCCAGTCTTTAATTTCTAGTTTTGAGGGGGGGCTATCGCGGGCGGCTAGAACGGGGAAGCTGAAGGGCTGCGCTTCTTTTTAACTCGGAACATTTGATCTTTCCCTGGCACGTCCTTGTTGGCTCCGGGTTTGCTCTACAGCCTTTAATTAATTTCCGTGTTATCATGACGCGCAGGTAGCGCAGGAAAGCCTCACGAAATTTCTGTGAGGCGAACCTGTGTGTCCAGGGCGGCTCGGGGGGGCGGCGGTCGCTGCCTCCCATCGCGGGCCCCTCGCTGGCTGCCCCACATCCCTCCGCTCGCCTCTCCTCCCCCGCTGCCGGCCCGGGCTGCGTGTCACTCGGAGCTCATCGTTCATGGGCACGGCAATTATCTGGCTGTGTCGGTTGCCAGGGCCGGGATTTTGAGCAGGGGCTCGGGCAGTGTGAGGGAGAGGGAAGGACGAGCCCCTGCTCGGACACTATCGCACCGCAGATCTGCAGCCGGTTTAAGGAGCTGGAGCGGTTCGGATTAACCCCTTCCCTTGCCGAGGAGCCGGGGAAGTCGAAGCGGAGAGCGTGAAAACCCGCCCCGCAGCACCGAGAACTGCGAGGACTTAGTTGAGCAGAGCTTTTCTTTTTTTCCTTTCCCCCTCCCCCAAGTTGGCAGGATTAAAAGGGATTTTTGGCAAACGGTGCGAGGCGCCCCTTGACGATCCCGAGCCCTCGCGCAACAGCCGCCGACTACAAAGGTTGTAGCCTTAAAGAAAACAAGCCAAGAGCGCGGAGAGAGAAGGAGAGCGCGGGATTGCGACACCGAGAGCCGCCCTGGGAACGCCGAACCATTCCCAGCACATTCCCGGCAGGCCCCGCGCGGCCCCTCCCCCGGCGGCTCCGCTGCGGCGCGGGCTCGGCTCGGCTCTGCTGCTCCTCTCCTCCCCCCGCCGCTCCCGCTCCCCCTCCCCCGCACGTAGGCGCTTGGGGGGGGGGGGGGGGGGGGGGGGGGGGGGGAAGAAAAAAGCCCTTCCAGCCTGACTAGAAAATCAGCCTTGTTTCCTCAGAAACCGCAGCTGCTGCGAGCGGAGAACACGTCAGGCCGGCCCTCCGACACGCACAGATGTGCCTTTGTGAACCCACACACACGACGGGGAGGGAGGAGGATGGCGAGTGAGGGCAAGAGCGCGGGGCCGAGGCGAATGGCAGGCGGCTGCTCCTTGCCCAAGGCTGCCCTCCTCCCCCGGCCCCCGCCTATTAGTGGCCCTTGTTTTAATTCCTCGGAGTGGCTCAAAGAGCAGCGAAAGCTGGAGGCGACCTAAATAGGGAAACTTTGGAACTCGGAGAGAGAGAGGACCCGCTCCTCACAGGCCGGCCCTGCCCCCGCCCTTGTACACCGGGCCGAGCGCCGTCGGGTGGCCGAGGTGTACCTGGCCCTTGGGGATTTTTTTTCTCCCCATTATTTTTTTTAGGACGTGTATTAAAGGGATGGGATCCCAAGATACCGATCTTTTTCTGAGAGGAGTGGGAAAGCGGAGGGGGGGAAGTTTCTGCTGACCCGGGAGAGAGCTCAAAATAAAAGGTCACATAGCCAGTGGCAGCGCCGCCGTGCCCTCGCCGGCCGCAACTCTCAGCTGCTCTTCTCCGCTTTCCCTCCCCCTCGTCCCTTACGACCTCTTTCCCCACGCTTCGCCCGCTCTCTTTTTAATATATAACTTTCAGCCTGGATGAGTTGCGACTCGTTCAGCGTAATTGGGACGAGCGGCTGATGGCTGCGAGGGGCCGGGGGATGGGACGGGGGGGGGCAAGCGCGCACAAAAACAGGTCCGGGGGAGGGGCGGGCGGGCCGCCATTGGCGCCGCCATTTGCGAGCCCGCCCGGCCCGGCCCGGCCCGGCCCGGCGGGGGCTCCTCTGTTCTCTGCCCGTTCCAGCCACGCACAAGCGCCTTAGCCCAGTGTTGTTTACTTCCTTCTGTTAACAATGGCCGCAACAGAGTTGTTGTACGGTATTTTGGTACTTCCTGCAAATCTGCCCCGCAGTGGCTCGCTCCTTTTAACAGAGCCCGGCAGTACGAGTTATATACGGAAAGACCTAACCTACTTCGGTGCATATTTTTATTTTGACAGTTCAGTTATCGGCCTGTCCCGGCCGGCTCTTTATTTTAACCCCTTTTTGTAGGGTCTGGTTCCAGGGGCAGCGCTACAGCTGCGAGCCACAACTCGGGCTGCTTTTCACTTAATATTTAATTCTTGTGTTTAATAAAGGGGATGTGAGCACATAACTCAGGGTTCTCTGTATGGCACAGGAGTGCCAAGCTTATGGTCGGGAAGCGAGTAAGGGAAGAAGAGGACGTACCTGCGCAGGCACAGGCACGTACCTTTGTGCTTTGGTGGAGAGAGACTCCGAACTAGGTTATTAATTAATGTAACAGCTTTTGAAAAGGCAAAGTTGCACGTTTAAAATTTGAAACGGTGTCTAACTACACTTGGAGCTAAGGCAACTGGATTTTTAAAGCGTGTTTATTTTTAAGGTATGTAAAACGAACGGGTTTTATCACGTCGGCAGAATGATTTGGTAGACGTTCAAGCAGTTCTTGATTTCAGGAAGCCATTGCTTGCTAGTACGGAAACAAGTTTTCAAGCCGAGCTCTACTAAATAACACTTGGTGGGGTTTTTTCCTTTCAGAAAAGACAAGCGGAAACAAACAAATAAACCACACACAAAAACCACGCCATGGGGACTGTCCTTGTCTCCCCATGTGCTGTACTTGCCCCCCTTCAAGGAGTAGGAGGGACAGAAGTTGTAGCAGGGAGGTACTGATTAGTTGCTGTCAGTCTGCACAGATTAACACCTATTTTTAGGTTTTCGAACCTCTTGAGTAATACTAGTTAAATTGGCACAGGTTAATAAGTTGGGGTCCACAGAGCCTCTTAACTGTTCACTGTGAGATTTGAATTAAAGAGACAGGCTCACTTCGTCAAAACGATAAAAGGTTTATATACCAAACATTTACTGTATGTCCATGTTTGTGTGCATGTGTGTACACACACAGAAGATACATAGGCTTGGAAAACAAAAATTGAAATAAATTACTTGGCACAAGCAAGCAGAGGATCTTTGCAGAATAAATATGCAGTGAAATCCGTTTTGAAAGGAAACATTTTCTTTCTTTACTTTTAATATAAATGTAGCATCTAAAAATAAAACTTAATCGTTTTTTTCATGTGTTTTCTCCCTGTCCTCCCCCCATTATATCATTACACTGTTACACTGACACCCACTGGTAAAAGTTGATCTGAGATCAGGATAGTAAACCAAGCCTCTTGATGAGGGGACAGCTATTACTCAGGAAGAAAAAATAAAATGTGGACTGAAGAATAGCTTCTTCCCCTTTCTCCTCTTGAAAAAAAAGCATTGCAGTGGTCTTCATTTTGATGTGGTTTTTTTTGAGTTTTTTTGAAAAGCTAGTGTGTGGATGTTCCAAACAACAAGACAGACCCACAGTGTTTTTCTCCAAGAAACATAACAACATAGGATAGCTGCATTCAAAGCAGCTATTATTTCTAGACATTTATATGACTGAGGACAGGCTGGCAGAGATGAGAACAGGAGAAAGGTATTAGTATTTTAGTTTGTAAACTAATGTTTACATTAGTATGTAAACCGCTATGGTATGTTAGTAGCTGCTGGGTTTAATGCTGGTTCCCAGGTAAAACAGCTTGAAGAAAAACAGAAATAATGGTCATGCTAGAAATATATTTGTGTGGGCACTGACCTGATTGTATCAAAGCAGAGATGAATGCCAGCGCTGTGTAAGTCTTACTTAGTCTGTTTACCATTTATTTCAAAGTTGTTAGTGATCTTGAAAGCCACTCGTGTTGGAGAAACAAGGCTTATTTTATTGGAATGTACCACAGCACCAAAGTCTGGTTTGTGAGAGTGTCGTTCCATAGCCCTGCCTAGCACAAGAACAATACCATGCAATTATGCTGTTTCAGGCTCTGAAATGGGCTTTCTTCCAAAACACCCTCCCCTTATATTATTAGACGTGTTTCTATAAATGAAATGATTGATTGAAAATCTTCCTGTGTTTGTGTTGTTTGGGCAGCAGTAGCTTGGATTTCCCCTGTCTAGACTAAAATTGTATCCAGTGGAGATGCATGGGACAGCTGTTTGTAAACTTAGAGTGAGACATAACAAATGAACTGCAGCAAAACCTGTCTGTGACTAGCTTCCTTGTAAATACAGTGATGCATTCTTTATTGTAAGAGAAAAGGTAAGCCTCAGTAGAAATGAATACAGAAATAAAATGTACTCCACAAAACGTGAAAGTGTTGGAAAGCCCTGCCAGGACTGCACAGTTCAGAAATTAAAAATCTAGCCTTTCACCTTTGAAATTGTAGTTCAGGTCTTTCTTTACATTCTGGGTAAAGTGAGCTTAAAATAAGTATAAAAAGTAGTCTCTGTGACTGCCACCTTAATGTTACAATTGGTGCAGATAACCTAATTGGAAAACAGGGTAACTGCTGGGATTTAGTTCTTAGGAAAAGTTGTAAATAAAACCTTTACTGGGGTGCTTATAAAATTCATATATACGTATGTGTTTGTGTATGTATTAATATATATGTGTGTAAAGAAGAAATCTTTACAGAAGTGGTCACTGAAGTTGAGGATTTAACGAGGTTCCCATGCCTAAAGATGTACTGCTACATTGAATATTACCTTATATGCACACTGTCATACAGAAATGCTAAGTTTGGAAACCTACACAAGGCTGTTAGCAATTGATTTGTTTTGCTGTTTCACTTTGAATAACAATAAAAGAACGAAGAGGAGGTTTACTTTGAAATTGAGACAGGCTGGGAAAAAAAATGCTAGCTTGTATCCTGTAATTATCCAAAAGCACCCTTGTAGACCCAGAATAAAACTCACAGAACAGGCATAAAGCACAGTGAAGAATCGGAGTTTGTGAGGAGGTGGCGTGTCAATATCCTGCCACATCCTTTCTCCTCTCCGCTTTCCCTCAGTGTCATTCTTGTTCTGCTTGCATGAAGAAACTGCAGTGAACAAGTGAGAAGAAAAGTGGGGGAGGGGGGAGAACATTTACAGTTCATATTGTAGTATTCAAATAAATTACTTAAAATGCTATAAACAGTTTCATAGTCATTGTTTATAGACTCTAGAATTTTTAATATTCTAACTTGTAATTGAATTCTGAAGCCAAGATTCTGCAATTAATCAGGCTTTTATAAGTGAGCCACTATTTGCTAGCAGCAACTTCGAGAAGAATTTGGACTTAAATTGTTTGTTTGTTTGTGGCTATAGCAAAAAAGTGAAATGCTGAAGTGGTCAGCAAATTATATGTTGTGCATTTGCCTGGGTTAGCAGAAGTCACAAGCTGTTTAAGTAGTTCAAGCATTTGTGAAACCTAATTGTTTGATTCCTGTATGCAGATTTGGGCTTTGTGCATTTGAATCATGGAACGTGCGTCTTTGGAGGATGTGTTTTCAGGGCTTGTGCTCACTTTTCTCCAGTACAGTGTGTAGAGAACTCAAGTAAAATGGAAACAAAATGCAAACATTTTGTTGGTTGTTTCAAGCTTTTATTATTATTCACCCTACTTAGGACTGAAGTGATTCCTAGGAATGCTGGCATTTTTGCCTACCCCATTGAAATGTTCAGTGTAAAGCTGGGCTAGATGTGAGAGACAGTTTTTCCTTCAGTTCTGAGGAATCGCACTGCTATTGTGAGCTGGAAGAGTGTGGAGGAGTTATGGCACTGACTGGAGCACTTGTTCTTTCCCAGTCAACTCTTAAATCTTGATACCAGAAGGGTCAAAAACTGGCCAGCTGTGACATCTGAATAATTTTTAAAGCAGTTAATCCGGTCAGAGTGTTTATCAATCTTTGTACCACGTGTGGAGGCGATGAGGACACTTCCCAAGATAATTCAAAAGAAAAGATCATGTCACTGGCAAAAATCAAGTAGTTCAGCTGAGTCTTGTTCCACAGATTTGCCTTTTCAGATTAAAGATGGAAACACAGAACACTGCCCACTTAATTCCTACTGCATGGTTATTTGGCAGGTGTGTGGATAGTTTGTTGTGCAGACCATCCCTTCTGAACCTTCACACTGGATCTGACAATACCCACATGAGTTGCCCAGATGCTGTCAGCATTAGCCACTGTATATAGCATGATGTATGGGAGAAGGGGACATCAGGATGAGCCTTTGATCTGCTTAGGAAAGTAGAAGCCAAGTTTTTGAGAGTATGTTTCATACTGCTGGCGATTACGTTGATCCTTTCCCCCATAATTTACAGTTTCATGAAGCGCCATGGTTCTATTGTTAACCATATCACACTCCTAATGCAACATTAATTTAGCTGAGTATGCAATATCAGACACGCATTTAGTATATTTTAATCATCTTCAGAAAAATATGTTTCAGCCTTTTTTTGTATTTAAGTGTAGGCTTTCCATGCTTTTAATTGTTTCTCATCTCCTTTTGGATCTGTTCTGACTTTTTTCTTTTTTTTTTCTGTTGAAGATGAATAGGGTAATTTTTATGTTAACTGATCATTTTTCTCAACACCATGTTTTAAAAAATCCCAATTCACCAGTCCCACAGGGGAAGGTGGAGAGAGGAAGCACAGGTATAATGAAGAATCAGTTTTTTCTGACTCAGAATTAGGTTGTGAGCAAGTAGTATCATATACAGTCTAGAAAACAAATACAGAAGAACATAAGATGTACGTAGAGCAGATCTTACGGTGATAAATTTTGCCTTGGTGTGATCTGGTGTTTTTTTCAAAAAAGCACCACTTTTTCCAAATAAAGCAAGAAAAAAAATGAAGCATTTCTTGTAGGGTGGGAGTTGAAAGTACAGTGGGAAGTAGTGCTAAATTACAAAAAGGTGCTCAAAAAGGTGTTCTTCTTTTCCTATTATTTTTGAGATTACGCTAGGTTGTGTAAGTTACCCATTCTATTAAAAGTAGGAATAAAGAATGCAATTTAGATTGCAGTTGGTTGTGAGACACAGTAAAGGTTTTGAAGTTAAAATCATGTTTCTGAAACAGAGTGCTCCCTATATTGTGTTTAAACTCGCCTAAAAATTCTTCTTAACCCACATACTCAAAATAATGTTCTCTAAGGTGCAGGAAGCTTTTTCTCCTGAGCACAATAGGAATATGTTGAATCTCTTGAAAACAGTTTCTGTTTTTCAAACACCTTTTCTTTTTCAGCATAGATAATTAACGCCTTCTTCACAGTGCTTGGTGCCCTTGATACATCTGTTACCTTTGACAGATCCTTTCTGTTTGCCACCTCTTCCTAACATGCTTCCAATATTTTCAGCACAAAATAGCTTTGTATCTTTGATGTTGGTTGTATACGGGCTCAATTAAATAAGAAAGCTGCTGACAGAATGGTGTAGAGTTGAAGCTTTGTTTCTGTAAAGATTTTGTCCTTGGTCACTTATCTTCCGTTTTTGCTGCAAATGTTTAACTTCTTTTAAACAAGATTGTTAAGACATGCGGTTTTATCTGTAACTGTGTTTGTTTTCACTTTTGCAGGTGCTATGTGCAGTAATTATGTAGAGATGTAGGTAAAGGGGACAGAGGAATACTCTGCAACTGCAGTCTAAAGCAGCAAAATCCCTTCCCACTGGTTAGGGTGGCTTTAAAACATGCCTTTCTGGAGGTTTCTGGAATATTTAGAAGCATTATGGCAATACAGCTGTTCATTACCACCCCCTAGTTGCTGGTGGATGGCATCTTGTATTTAGACTGAGGAACCCAGCTTTGTCTGGAAGCGGCTGCTGGGGCTGTTCGGATGGGCTCTTGGGTGGCTGAGCTGTGGCAGTGGGAAGCTCCAGCCCTGCTAGTAGAGGGCAGTGACATTTAACCCTTTTTTGAGGTTTTCCATAGTGGTTCCTCTGCAGCCCCACAGCATGGTAGTGTCCAAAGGCAATAGCTGTAGAGACTCTTTGCAGACAAGGTTTTGTATTCCTCAGTTTTTAAAGTGGGGAATTAAAATGAAATCACAGTGTTGGAACAAGAGAGCAAAAAAATACAAATAGATTAGAAAAGATGCAGTCACAATACCTAAATAAAAGACTTACTGTTGGCAGTAATTGTTACTGCTTATGTCACATGGTATAATGACAGTTTTTCAGGATTTCCCGCATTTTAGAATGCATGAGGTTGGAATTTTGTTTTTATGATACCTACCACTCCTTTCTTAAGGGAAATTAAATAGCAGCTGCTCTGAGATTTTGGGTTATGTACAACAGTCATTTTGATCTCTACATTGTCAAACAAATAAATATCAAAAGCATTTTTAGTGCAGTTACTCTGTTTCATGCAGTGTTCTGGTGTGAAAGAACTAATTGCATGTTACACATCTTTTGCATATATATATGAAAAACAGTATGACAGGAAAATATAAAAGAATTTGAATATACGCTTACAGAGGGAAAATGTACATGGGTATGTGTGTGTTTATATATATCTTGTCTGTTTCATCTCCTAATGACAAGAGCAGATGAGCATGTTACTGCCATAAATTTACTGATGATCCACTATTTATAAGGGACCTACGGGGCAGTAAGTTGTGACAGTGTTGTAAGGGATGGGAGGGTGCCCACAGATAGGTTTCACAGGTTTCTCTGCAGTGAGGATGCACTGAGCAGAGATGTACACAATCTCAAATGTCAGTTTCTCTAGTTCCTGGTGCAAACCTAAATATTTTTGTACTTTTCTTTCTTGACTTTACAGAAATTGCCCCATAGCACACCATTTTTTTTTCTCCTGAGGTGCTCCTTGATATGTGTAATTCTGTTTTAAGTACAACATCTCCCAAGGATGATTGTTACTACTTTTAGTTAGCTAATATTTTCTTCTCAGGGATTGGCATTGTTCCCAGGATTTTGCAAAATATTTGCAAAGGGAGACTAAACCAGCAGGTCAGTCAATAGCACATCCAGCAATGTGTGTTGAGATGTTAATGATTTTTTTTTCTTAAATTGTTGTGAATCAGCTTCCCCAAAAGCACTGACATTTACAAAATACTTTAAAAATACGAGCAGGACAGATCTGTACCACTCACCAGGTTTTGAGAACACGGTGCATCATTGTGTTTTATCTCAAACACTGGCTGACCAAGAGCAGAGCAGCTTCAGAGAGCTGTGTCCTTGAGCCACTGTGTTGTCTGTACATGCTAATAAGGAGAATGAGGAGAATTAATAAGCAATTTGAGCTGCAGAGTAGTTTCTTGAAACATCTTTTCAAACCTTTTAAACCTTTTAAACACAAAGTAGCACACAAAGTTACTCTATCGTTTAAAGAGGGATCATTTTGTTACTTAATTTGTATTTTCAACCTAAAAGTTGTGGCTTCAAAAATTAGAACATTGATCTTTATTATTGCTAGACTCATTGAGCTAAGAGATAAATGACTGATAGCACAAAGAAGAAGCAATAAATGAAAGGGAAAGCCTAAGAAAAAGGGGATGCCAGATTTAATGAATAATTACTGTGAACTGGGTCACATGGTTTCTAGTTTTTACATAGATCAAACTGTGAGGTGATAGCATTTACTTAACTGAAAGGCCTGAGTAAGTAGTCTCAACAGCCTTTGTACAGAAAGTGAAGAAACTTCAGCTGATCTATCTTTGATTCATGAGACTGTTGCATCTTTATTTCAGGCATAGATTCAGGGTCATAACAAAGGTGTGTCTATGGTGTATTCAAGGATTGCCCAGGGAATGTGCCCAATACTCACTTGCTACAGACCTGAAACCTAGCCTGAAGTACACATATGATTGCAATTAAAAATGAATAAAACTGATGGCAGGTGACAGAGAAAAAAGGGAAGGAAGGGTTATTGCAGTTACCAAAGTTTATTGGCATACTTCAGTGTGTATTTAAAACTTTGTGCACCCTCAGAAAATCCTTGAAAACTGCCAGAAACTAGTGTGGGTCATGTAGGTTTGTCCCTGCTCCAACGAGAAGGACAATTATTTGCCACAATTACTGAATCCTAATTACTTGAAAAGGATGGCAAAGGGAGGAGATGGTAAAGCTGGTTAAACTGGATTTCTTAAATATTAATGACCATAGCCATATTCATCTTTGAAATAAACTAAGGACTTTGAAAAATGAAAACTGGATTAACTTCCTATCACCTTAATTTAAAAGATGAGTATGGAGCTGGTGGTGTGTGGGTGGGTGGGCTGATAGGAAAACCTTAAAAGCTGAAAATCTCTGCTAGAAAAAGATTATGAGGGTGTATCTGCACCAAGTACTACAGCATCCTGCGTGTTCCATGCTATCAAGGCTATTTCCTATAGGCAGCTCAGCAAGACTGGTACATGGAAATAGTAATTGGAGTTACGTTTGCATTGCTCTTCACCTGGGCTAATGAGACCTGCTGAGTTGTTGGAACTACAGAGCCTCTCCCTTCCCAGGAGCGGAAAAAGTCACCAAGTCCTGCGTAAGTCAGAGGGCAAAAATGGGTAGAAGACCACACAATTTGAACTGGACACTGTGACACGGCTTTGTCTTGGCATGATTGAGCAAGAAGTGCACCCCAACAGCAAGAAGGTGATTTAGCAGTAGTAATTCAAGAGGATGCACCTGTCTTTCTTAATTTTTTAGTTTTTGTTATCAGAGAAGATATCAGATATATATATAGATGTATATATATATCAGAGAAAATTTTGTTATTAGAGAAGATAGTCCTTTCTAAATTGATTGATCGTTACTGAACAGGGAAAACAAAAGTATTGCAAAATGCAAGTATTAACTTGCACATTTGTTTTGTTTTGAGCATATTTTAGAAGAGCCAGAGGCATGCCTTTTTAGTAAGCAGGCAGTTGGCAAAAACCCTCTAGGTATCAGAGAAGCCCTGTGCTATAATTTTCCTAGAATAATAATGTCAAACAAATGACAATAGAAAGGCTATAAAATTTGCAGCCAGCTGGGCAAATTCTCATGTGTGAACCACAGAAACTGTAAGTGCCCATATAAAATATTTTGTCTTGATCAGAGCTGCTCCAGTCTACTGTGTCCCTTGCCAGAGTAGATGTAACCCCCTCACCTGCCATCTGCAAATAGTGGCTCCATTGGGTGAACTCCGATGAGCTCCAGCCCAAGTCTCAGAGCACTGTTAAGTGTGTGCTGTATTGGAAGTTTTTGCCTGGGTAGTTAAATGTAGATCGATGATCCTTCTCAGCATTAATGTCATCAGGATATTATATGGGAATCAGCATGCATCAGAAATTATTGTTCGTGCTTATTTTCAGATTCCCCGAACAAGATGAAGAGGGCTTTTGTAACCCATATCTTTTGTGAGTTAGTTATTTTGTCATTGTGTACTTGGTATTTCACATTCCGTTGTTTGGATAACAGTCTGGGCATTAAGCGTGGCTGTAATTCCTCTTCTTAATGGTATTCCAGTTCCCATGACTCTTGCTTAGTTTCACCTAATCCTATCTCAAACAATGTCTTTATGTGCCAAGAAAGACCTGAGCTGAGCTGAGGACTGAACCAATGCTGAATATGACTTTGAAGAAGACCAGATTATAATAATTCCTTGTGTCATCTGATCACTAGGTTGTACAACTTTGTTCCAAAAAGGCCATGTTCAGCATCGCAACTCAAGCATTCTATCTATGTTTCAACTCCTTTTTTCTTTGACAGGGAGGTAAAAATGACTGTACATAATTTACTGTAAGTCTCTTGGTCGCAATGCAATATTCTTTGTCGAACTGGGTCTGTATGAGTCATTTATTGAGAAGCAAAATAGAACTACTGACAAAGTTTCATTACTTCTGACAAAAAGTGACTCAAGGCTACTCCCCATCTTGTTTCAGGGTACTCCACACGCTACTCATTGGGTCCTTCAGGCTGACATGATGTTTATGAATTCGTTCATCTTACAAAAAAATACTAAATGCTATTCTGTTCAACTGTTAAATCCTAGAATACTACATAAGTAGTAGTGGTCTTGGCCATAGCTGCCCATTCCGGAGTCCGTGTAAGTCATGCAGGGAGGTGGGAAGTTCACCTTGTCATGCAACAGGGAGGTTTCTGAACCCCATCCTGGCCAGCCCCGAAAGGCTGCACTTGGACCAGGGGCAGCAGTGGGGAGCAGGCTGTAGGAAGGGTCAGTTGCCCAGGCAGGACAGGCATGCTTCAGCTGTGGGATACTTGTGCTTAAACCACTAATTGTGTCTCATGCAACCGATCCACAGTGTATCCACAGTTAATACTCCCCAGAATACCACCCCTTCATTTACCCCTTACCACTTACAATAGCTTTCTAGCTCAGAATTGCAGGATACTGCAAGTGTGGTTTGAGTTTGATTATTAGAAGCAAAAAGGCTGTTTGGCTCTTTAGATAAACTGGAAAAAAACAGTGACCAAAAATTGCTTTTACATAGAAATTAAATACGGGGTAAACAGCATTCAACTGTAGCACTGTATTTTGAGGAGCGGGAAGTGTGGACTGGAGCAGAGATTCAGAGCAGTGCCTAGGGGAAAGCTGCTCTATCTGATACAGATATAAATATGTACATGAAATCAGCAGTGCTTCATTTAAGAATCAAGTCTGCATTTTTGAGTGATGCAGTGAATTTTTCACTGTAAAAGAAAAACACTCTACCTATCCAAGATATTCACGTGTACACACTCAGAACAGCCAACTAAAATAGAAAACGTTTAGCTGCCACAAATAGGTACATAATGGGAAGTTCTTAATTAACATCAGATTATCTTAAAGTAATAATGAATGTCTTGTTTATTTTTTTATGTATTGGAATGGAAGGGATATATTCTGAAGGCTATTAAGAGAAAGATGGCGCTTGCCTGATTCCTAAGGTAATGTTCTCTTTTGCTGGGGTGATGTGGGTGGCTGATTGAAGTACATGAGCATTCCCACTAGAGGGGGGTCCACTCAGCCTAGGTTGTAATGCATTTTTTATTTTTATTTTTTTTCATAAGTTCAGCATGAGGGGAACCTCATGTTGTCCCACATGTTTCAGTCCTTTATGTTGTGTATCTAATGGTGTCAGCAGTTGTCTCTTACTTAGCTTAACTGTCTTTTATACAAGGAGGGGAAAATTCAAATGAATGGACTAATGTACTAGTGCACTGTTAAACACAGTAGTAACAAAGAATACAGAGAATGTTTCATTGTATCATCTGCAAAGTGAGGACAGTTATTTATCACAGAAGTGGTGTGATCATTCTTGGAAAAGTAGAAGCAGCTTTATCAGACCTGTTCAATAACATTTTTAATTAGAATTGTTATCTATGTTCACTCCAACCCATTTTACTGTCTCTGTGAGCCTTACATTTCTAAGCATAAAAGAAAATATTTCTATATGCGAAAGAGACTCAGAGTATGTTAAAATACCTGAAACTTCTGTTCTACTCTTTGATGTCACAGTTCGTTCTTCCTCTCAATTTCTTGGTGAAATGAAGGATTGGGTTTTGCACATGTGTTGGTCATTTTTTTGATCATGTCAATTAATGTGTTTTGGAGCTGTGGCAGTTGTGAGCATTCTCTTGGACCTGAGCAGGAGCTTCCTTATCAGAGCCCAAGTGTTGACAATATGCTTGTGCTCTGCAGTGAGGGTCCTGGCGTGTGAGGTGGCCTCTCTGCAGGTGAGGAGAGTGCAGAGTCCAAACTAAAACTTTGCCCGAACTCTGCAGAGTTGATGCACGGTTTCCATGCTATCCCATCCATGTCATGCTTCTGTGGGGCAGGGGATAGGCAGCCCTGGACAGGCTGTCCACCCAGTTGGGACCCTTGGGAAGGAGAGGGAGGAGGAAAGGACAGCAGGGCAAGGGAGACAGAGTGTACTGGGGCTGGCAAGGCATCAGCAACTCTGGTAGATTCAAGGAGGAAGTCAGAGAAGGACGCTGTGGCACAAAGAAGGCTCCATTTTTTCCCTAATGAATCTCCACAATAGAAATATAGCACAGTAATAAGCATCCACTCTCTACAGCTACATGAAAGGTAGAACAACAGAGGGTGTAGCCAGGTGGAGGTCAGCCTCTTCTCCCAGTCGACAAGTGACAGGGACAGAAGGATATAGCCTCAAGCTCTGCCAGGGAAGTTCAAGTTGGACATCATGAAGAATTTCTTCACTCGAAGGGTGGTCAGGTATTGGAATGGGCTGCTCAGGGAGGTGGTGGAATCACCATTCCTGGAAGTATTCAAGAAACAACTGGACATGGCACTTGGTTCTGTGGTCTGGTTGACATGGTTGTTTGCCATCAAAGGTTGGACTTGATGATCTTGGAGATCTTTTCCAGCCTTTATGATTCTATGATTAATGGGACTGGAGATACAATTTGTGATATGTGACTCTGTAATACTGGATCGAGAAAACTGAGCGAGTTTGGAAAAGTTTTGGGGTCTGTCTAGTGGTGGTAGCTGGAATTTGTACCAAAACAGTAAGCCTAGTGAAAATGAGCATTCACACTTCAGATGTGTAGCACATTAACCCTAACCAAGATGCTTCTGATAGTGGAATGACTTTTTTTCAGAAACCACCTGAGCATCTGCATAGGGCAGTGTATTGTGACAAGCAATCATACAGTTATTTCCAATCCATTGGTTGATTATTCTTTTTGGCCCTGGGCAAGTCACTTAACCCTCTGTCTGTTTCTTCATCTGTAAAATATATTATGGATATTTATCAGTCTCACCAGGACTGATTGTTTAATATTTATAAAGTGCCTAAAGGATTAGAAGCTTAATATAAGGAGCTAATATGTATCATATCATTTTAGATTGATTTTATTTACTTGGATTTTTTTTCCTTCCTCCTATTGAATGAGATGCTATTTTGTAGCCTCTTACTGCCATTCCTCATTAGCTGGACAGGTCACAATTGGCTAACTCCAGGTTCAGTTTCTTCATTTATTCCTAGCTCCTATGAATGCTTTATCTCCCTCCTGCTTTTTTTTTTTTTCTCCTTCCTTTTTAAATTTAGAGATGAAGAAATACCATATGTTGCTAGATCATGACATAAATATATTTAAGTGCTGCCATCATTGTTAGTTTATCAGCCTTTCCATTATAAACCCTCTTGTTCAGGGGTTTATAACTCTGGCATTATAACATGCTTCAGGGTGAAACTTCACATTCATTTTTTTTCCCCTTTTGATTCGCTTTAAATCCTTCACTCTTCTTAAGTTAAACCGGAGATTAGATACATTAGTTATAGTTATACTAGTTGTATAAATTATAATGCAGCAGTAGGCATTCTAAATAGGATGTAAATCAGAGAAATAGAGAATTTTCTAGTTGTTAAACTGTGAGCCTGAGAGTAGAGATCTGGGATTCTTTCCATGAGTGTGTCCCTGGTTTGGCACATAACTACTAAAAAATGGTTTAACCTTTTTCTGCCTGACTCTTCTCTCTGTATATTGGGATGATGACATTTCTGACTTCGCTGGTGTATTGGGAAGCTTAATTAATTAGAATTCATAAAAGACCAAGATTCTCAGGTGAAAGGCGCCAAAGTGTGAAGTATTTTTAAGGAGTCTAATGAAAAATCGGTGCACCTGCTTTCCTACGTCTGTTCCTGGTGTCACAGATCAGTGCCTATCAACTCTGGAGCTGTACAGTGTGTGGCAGCCAGCAAGGGTTTTGATCTGGAGTGCCACTCAATGACCTGGCAGCTTGCTTTTCTCAGGCTTTCACACATTCACTGTATCTCTCAGCCAGTTGTTTGCAGCCTTTACCTGGGGAGCTTGTGTTCCCTGAATTCTAGTTTTCAAACGGTTCTCTAGCGCAAGACAGGATAGGAGCCTACAACCATGACCTTGGCTTCAGAGTTTCCCTTTGGGTGCTGTTCCACTTGGTGCTGGTGCAGAAGTACCCAGTCTGCTTAGAAGGTAAACAGAAGGAGAAGAGGTCAGCTGCTTCCAGCTTTTTTTTTGCAGGGACTTAACATGGCAGATCATTCTGGTTGTGCTTAGGCAGCTTTTTGGTGTAGTCAAAACACTGTATGGAGAAAATTGTTTCAGCTGTAGTACAGTAAATTCTGGGATGCTGACAGGTACTCTTTATGTCATTCAGGTGGAGAAGCTCTGTTTGTATCATGAGGGATGCTCTCCAAGTTTCCTCACTTGAGGATGTCTATTGTCAGCTGTTAGTTTTGCATACCCTATCATGTGCAGGTTTCCTAGGCTTGATCCAGACTGGCACCTTCATTTACAGATCTCTTCTTTGCCTGGGCTGTGGTGCTGTGCTCAGGAGAGAGAGGTTCTTGGTGGTGGCTAAATTTGAAATTATCTTTCTCCTTATAATTTCAGGTTGAAGTCTTGGCCTCCGAGGATGCTACATTTGGACACAAGGTGTGTAGTTTGGTGCAGTTTTGTTATATAGGTCCCAACAATATGAACTGTTGACAATTTTCAACCTGAGAATTGAGGATCCTGTGACTTGCATCCATCAATTCAGAAACTTTACCTTGTGTGTGGTAATCTGAGAATGGCACACAGGCTGTCTTAATCCTTGTCTTGGTATAAAACCTGAGCAAGTTTTACTTGCGGAAACCCACATGGAAACATGCAAGGTCATCTTAGCAGTAGTTCTTAAGATTGGACTTGCCCAAATGCTGAATTTGTTGTTGATTTGCAGCTAAGAAATTTTACTTCTTGTCTGCTTGGCAGTCTGCTGAGTAAGCCACTTTCTTCAGGTCCTTTTCCACAAAGCATCTTGAGTAGAAAGTTATTAATTGAACAGCTGCATCACCCTGTGTTCAATTGTAGATCAGCCTGTGGGAGGCAATAGTGTGTGTTGGAGACAACTTCAGATCTGCCCAGCTACATGGATCCTACTCAGTGCTCAAGCTTCTTTGGCCAGTGAGCGTTGTGGTGATGACCACTGTTTAAACTGAGCACTAATAGCAGATGATTCTAATCAGGGCAGATTGCATGTAGGCTATATGCAGTTAGCCAGGAAGAGAGTGGATGGGGAAGGGAAAAAGGAGACTGTAGGAACAGTAGGCTAAATCATGACAATGCAGAGTTTCCTGCTGCTGAAGGCCTATATGCTGTGATGCTACTGCAGGTGAAAAAATAGCAGCGCTGTTACTATTAAGGTAAAAAGGAAAAGCAAGGAAATATTAAATAAGTTATCCAGGTTTATTTGGAATACAATAAGCAGAATTAACCAGCAGGAAAAAAAAAAAAGCTTTAAAAGTACATAAATATTCATGATGCCAGAATCTGCATTATGTCTATATTGTATATTTTTATGTTGATATGTGATAAGTGATTTCAATAAATTATTAGAAAACAAACAGAGCTACTCTGGTATTATTTGAAGTATATAATGTACGGTAGTCTGCAGTATTTTCTGATTTTTTATTTAATACCAGCAAGCATACAGAATATTCATTGAATATTTAATAAACCTGGAGGGTCAGCTCTTGTGAGCTCATCTCCATAATCCTTCAGACTAGGTGGGTAAATAGAAATATTGCTGATGATTATTGTCGCCAGTCACTCTTGGAGCTAAAAAAAAGCACTGTGGAGGCGGCTTCTAAGTTTTTTTCATGGCTAGATTTACAAGGGGTGTTTATGTCTTGTCATTTCTGATGGACATCCTTTGAAACTCCTTTTTATTACAAAAACTTCTAAGAGTTTTCTGTTGCTAAGCTTCAATTTTACAAAACTGAACCAGTACTGTTGCCAGCTCTGAACATCAGTGTCCAGAGTCCCAAGCATCTTTTGTCCTAATATTAATCTTCAGAACCATCAGGATCTTTTACACTCTCTTATGATAGTAGGTCTATGATATATAGTGAACTGTGTATGTCTAGGAATGTCATCTGCTTTTTAACAATTAAGAAGAAAGCTAAATACATCATCCAAAACTTGTTAATTCCTGAACTTATTTTTGCTGTCTATTTAGAGATGCTGCAGAAGCACTTTCTTGCCTTCTCTCCTTTAAGAGATGCTTTCTTTACTGTCTGTCTCAATGACAAATAAATGCTAGTGTCTCTGTTACGTTAACAGATGAGTTGGCATGCCAGCAGAGAATGTGTATAAGCAAAATTTTTAAAATGAAAAATAGTACATTTTATAAATTAGAAAGTTAGTTGAATACCAGATAACACAGTTGAGAAGGATGTAAGATTAAGGATTTGCATCATGCAATACTTTCCTTGGTACCTGCTTTTAAGCCTGAATTTTCCTCCAGGGCTATTGTAGACGGTTGAGGGGAGTTATCTTTTTCAGGTTTGGGTGTAGCATATGTCTCAGCTTGAAACATTGTAGGGCCCCTCTGTATGCAAGAGCAGAAGCATAGTTTGCTGCAGGGGATGACTCTTCTTTTGACTGCATCCATTCCACCTATCCTTAGATGCCACTTAGTTTTAGGCTGTTGACAGGCTGTGTTGCCTGTAGATACATACAAGAATAGTGTCTTTTTAAAAAGGATATTTGTAGACTACTGAAAGAATGTACAGTGTCATTTGTTATTCTTAAATTCTCTGTGATTTCAGTCTCATGGTAAATATGCATACTGGCAGCAAATGGGGCTGTTTCCCAGGAAAAGGTTCTGAATGAGATGTCAGAACATTGTTCAGCTTCACTGTAGTTATCGTTGGCAAAGTGAAGATCTGGCTGATGTAGTGTGCCTCTTGAATGGTTGAATCTTGGATGATGATCATCATCCTCGTGTTTGCAGAAATCAGCTACGGGATGCTTTTGATGCATGTTATGTGTATTGATTTAGACAAAATAATTGTTATTTTAGAAAATAAAATGAAAACAAAAGAAATTGTGTCAAACTGTCAAAATACCCAGGGAAAACGCACCTTGAAGTACCAAATCCTATCTTTACTCCTTAAGCATGGAACAGATGCAAATTGCAAACCATTTATAGTAGTCCTTAAAAATGTTTCTTTCTCCTCAAATTTTTAATAATTAAACAGTCTTCCCCAAACAAATGTAGGACATAAGACATTTATTAGAGTAAAAATTGCATTTTAATATTAATTTCTTATTTTCATTTTGTACATGAGTGAGATGAATACTGTTTAAAAGGCCATAAAAATCTAAGCACATCTTCAATCAGTTTTTAAAAAAGTTGTAATTTGATGAGTATAAATATGTACAGATTTGATTGCATTGCTGTCCAAAGCTTTCTTTTGGTTGAATAGAAGGAAGTAAGCCCATTCAGCTTTCTGTGCAACTAATTCTACAGAAGGAGGAAGCTGTTGGTGTGCTGTAACAGCTTTTTCAAAGATGGTACACAGGGTGTTCAGTTTAATTTACACATTTATTTGTGTGTGTGCTTGAATGCATGTTTTTAAAGAAAAAAAATCTTCCAGCTTTTAACTGGTTCTTTGTTTCAATACTTGGAAGGGTTGTGATATACACATGGTTACGTATGGAGAGATGGAAGGGGAATGACCATGTTGTGAATCATGAACAGCTGATAGGTGATCTGGGACAGGCTTAGCAGTTATGCCTGGTTTGTTCAAATCCTGCTGAGGATAAACTTACATATATAATAAGTTCCTTCAAAACCATAGTTGTCAAGAAAGTAACGTAGAGTAAGAGTGAATAGATGGAGTGATATCTGCCCAAGTCTGCAGTCAACACACAGGAATGTATTTCAGTGTTGGAAACTCCTTGAGTCACATTAATCTTACTAAAGCCTAATGATGACGTGTAAAATACTAACAGTACCAATTTATTTTGTGTTTATTTTAGCTGAGTAGGAAGTTATATTTTAGCAGATGGGACCAGTGTTCGCAGATGGCAGAGAAAATAGGAGGAATACAAAGATGTGAAAAAGAAAGAGGAAAAAAAAAAGGTGCCCAGGGCAGAAGGTAAAATGTTTAACCATTTTGAATGATGCTGATTTAAAGACCAAGGCAATGAACAAATAAAAATAGGAGTGTGGGAGTTTTTTAAATCCTCCTAAGAGATTCAGATGCTCAATTTCCATTAGAACCTTTTTATCCCTGAGGTAGAATTGAAAATCTTAGTCTGAAAGGTTGGTTATTATATAAAGATTTAACCCACATTTTATTGTCGTAGGAGCTGCATGTTGGCATCAGTTGGAATTACGGTGTCAAATGCACTAGCACACGCTTCATAGAGGCTGCAAATGGTGTCTGGCCCTATCTAGAGAACAGGATGCCTGACTTTTTATATATCTGTGCTCGGTTTACTCTCCCTCCCTTTCCCTAAGGCTTTTACTGTCAGCATCCACCTGACCCAAATAACGTAGGGTAGGGGAGGCTTCATTCAGTTAAGCCTGGTGAGATCACCTCATGCACGTGTCCCAGCCTGTCTGTGGACCTGTGGAGTGCCATAAGCCGTGTTGGCAGCGCTGGCCACAGAGCCCGCCCTCCACAGCTAATGCCGAGGTGCAGTGATCCCAGCTTAGTGCTGCATTAATATAAATAAGTTTGTTAATGGCAGTCCAGCAGCTACATGTCAGAAGGCTCACAAGTTTGTGCAACAGGAAAAGAGACACTTCTGTTCCCACAGTGGGGGAGCTCCACCAAGAACAGGACTCTCTTATTTGGTAGTGAGCTTTAATCCTTCCATTGTGTGTCGTTTTAAGCTGTGTTGTGATGTAATTGGCTTAATCATTACTATTATGTTGCTTTGCACAAGTTAAGATTGTAATTTGGCATATGGAAATAAATGGCAACTGGATTAGTGATTTGCAGGTGTCATTTAAAAACGGGGCAGGAAACAAAGCCTTCCATATTTTGCAAGTGGCATGTTTGCTAATGTACAGAAGCAGAATTAAGCACACAACCGCATCTCACGCTGGCTTGAAGTAGGAGCAAGCTTCACCTGTTCTTTCTGGGACTGTGTGCTGCTGGGGTTGGGGAAAAAGAATCTCATTCCTGATGGATGTGTTCACTGTAGGAGTGATTTTATATTTCCTTTGCGGAAGACAAATACAGGAGTAAAGCTTTCTCTTTGATCAAGAAATCAGCATAATGGAGAGACAGCTCTATCAAAGAAATACAGCAAGGGTGGTATTTCTAATGTGGATGTGTCTGTATGGTAGAGCTTCCAGCATTGTTCATGTAACTAGCTGTATTTTTATTTTATGACACAACATAAAGTGATGACCTTGTCTCCATAATTTAGTAACTCTGGAAGTTGTTTAGAGAGTCTATTCCTAAGTCTTTTAAAGTATGTGCTGCTGGATTTCATTTTTAAAATGTTCTTTCTCCAATATGGGGTACATGTTTCTAGGAATCAAATGTGCTTAGGACTAAAATATTTTTCCTCCCAAACATACTACTTTTACTTGAGTTTATTAAACAGCTTTTTGGGTTGTTTTGGTGGGGGAGTGTTGAACAGAGTGGGGAGGTTCATGCTTTCAGGGGAGGGGTTTTGCTTTCCTCCACCTTGTAGATGCTGCATTATTACAGCAATCAGCACATCATGGTGCATCTTCTGTAGTCTATTTATTTTCATTTTCCAGATAGCAGAAGTTCAAATCCCGAGGGTAAATTGAGCTACACAGTGTAGCTATGTGTCAGCTTCCTGGTTTGAAGCATAGGACATCAAAGGGAATACATTTGGTGGCTGACTGTGAGTTATGACTGTGCAAACCTAGAAAGAAACTGTTGTTCTTGCAATATCTGTAACAGAACCCTTGAGCTATGGGATGGAGATGGCATGAGATAAAATTGAGAAACATGTTCTCAAGAGACATTTTTCTTTCTTTTTTCTTTTTTTTTTTTTCATATATTAGCATGATTGCAATAAAATAGTACTTCTTGGAAAGAGGAAGAAAATAACCAATTGAAAGAGAAGAAAAAAGTAGACATAAAAAATTGTTCTCTTCTAACGTTCGCCTTGATTAAGACAGCTTTCTTTTGTTGAAGACTGTAAGCAGCCTTTGCTCCTGCCATCTGGTGGTTGCTAATAACAGTTGCATCTTCAAAGCCAAATTAAATTGTTTTAAAGCCAATTAATCCTTTTCAGAAGAGAATATTTTCAAGGGTCAGAATTATCTCTGTCTTGATGTGTTGACACTTGGATTGTCTGTGTGTGCTTAGTATATGGGAAAATATAGAGAAATGAGTCCTCATTTACATCTGTCTTTGCACTGTTGACTTAGATAGGAACCTGGGAGTTGTAAATAAGTTTCTGGATTTGTTTTAGCTTAGAAAAAATAGATATTCATATTAACCTCCAGTAAATTCTGTTTTGCTACTCATAGGAGAGTTTGGATTGCACATTCTCCCAGTTCTGTTTTTCATTTCTTTGAGGACTTGTTTCACCTGAGATATTCAGATGACTAAAAGGATTTTCTAACCTCTTTTCTTTGACTCATTGTTAAAATTGTGTTTTGGGGTTGCTGAAGTCTCCTGAGTGCCCTCTGTGCTGGGTTTTTTCCAAGGGTAGAGAATGGCACTACAGCAGGGAACAAGGTGCTCTTTTTCTATTCTTAGGGACCCCTTACAGATGTATCAAAGTATTTTGAAGTACTTACGACCAAGTAGCAGCAACTTGGACAGGTTTCTTTCTAAACAACGTGTGCATATCACTGCTATGTTGTTTATGACAGTCCAAGAAAACACAAAATTGAGAAATTGTGATCATGATTTACAAATTTCGTCTCCATAATCAATAATTTTTCATGTCTGGTATATTTAGTCTCAACAAATTCCTCTGTGGTTTGTGGGTTTTTTTCCCCAATTAATTTTATACAGATAAAGAGGCACACCAAGAGATTTATGGGCATAAGTTCATCTCCATCCATCAAACAGCCCTAACTGTGGTCCAGCTTTGTCCTGAGTGCTGCAGGCAGTAGAGGAGTATATCTAACCACCTTGAATATGGAGAATGATTCCAAACATTACCCACTTGTGGTGTCCTGCTCCTCACGACTGTGTCCCACTTCCCATATGGAGAGAATTTTAAAGCTTTCTGAAAGGATGGACAAAAGTGCAGGCTTCCTGGAAATTGTGATGCCTCCTTGTGCAGTGGAGGTAGGTCTGGACAATTCCATGACAATCCTTCATAAAGACAAAAAGACAAAATTATACACAGAATAGGAGGGAAAAAAAAGAAAAAAAAAAAAAGCTATGATAGCTGAGAAGCTGAGACTTGTCAGAAAGTCAAGATTGGCTGGATAAATGATGTATTAAGAGTGGGTTCTCTCCTCCTTCTGCCCTATGCCCACACTCCCGTAGTCTCAGGAAAGACAAGGCAAGATGAGGCTTTCAGAAGAGCCTGTCTTCTGTGGCAGTGTCCCTGTGTGTGTACAGCATGTCAGGCTTTCTTGGATATTTCCTTTTCTTCTCTTGCCAGTGATCCAAGCTAGCCATAAATACATGTTTAATGTTCCTTTTCAGCATGAAGCATCTCATGGTGCTTGCAGAATAAATACTGATGGCCTCGGGTTTAGGCTTAGGCAGTTTACATGGCTATGTGGTAACGTTTATTTTACAAAGCTCCCAAGCACTGTGTGGCAAGCTGGAGTGAGCACAGATGGTAAACGTGCCTTCCTCAGCACCCTTGAACATTGTTGGCCTGTGGTTGGCCCCGTGCCCTGCAACCAGCTGGGATTAGTGCTAAGAAAACATAAACTGCTATCTTTCTTCTTACATCATCTTTACTTTTGGACGTACACAAATGTGATGAACAGCCTTCCTCTCCAGCACTGCATGGTTTAGGTTATCAAGGTGTGGCCACATTTTGGATTTTGATATGAATTTAAAGATCCTATTGCCTTTGTGAGAGTACTAATGTGGAGTTTTCAGAAGGTGTGTATGCAATTCAAAGCAACTGTAAGGTATTTGTTCAAGTGATATCTGTAAGTAGGAATCATGGAATGGTTTGGGTTGGAAGAAACTTTAAAGATCATCTAGTTTCAACCCTCCTGTCATGGACAGGAACACCTTCCAATTGCATCAGATTGCTCAGAGCTCCATCCAAGCTGAACACCTCCAGGAATGGGACATCCACAGTCTTTCTGGGGAACTTGTTCAGTGCTTCTCCACTCTCAGAGTAAAGGCTTGGCAATTAATTTTACTCTTTGGGCAGTCCCATGCCCATTTAGATTGCCACCATATTAAAATCAATTGCTGCAACATTGTAACATCCAGTTTTTGTGGTGGCACCAGCAGCAACAGCAGCAGCAATCCATATTTCCCCCTGCTGCTTTTATGGAGAGGCAGTCTGTAGTATGGTTTTTCCTTTCCAGAATTCATAGCAATGCCAGAAGAGTGCAAAATTTGGTACTACTTTCATGGTGGGAATATGCATCTCCTCAAGGGTTTGAACCCACCCTTTAACACCAGTCACTGCATCGCAGCGACTTAAGTTACTACCAGAGAAAAAAGAATTTATTTTCTCAGTCTTCCTTCTGTTACTCATTAAATTTTAACTGGTGGGTGCACTCAGGCAGCCTGAGTCTGGTGTGCTTGAGCTGTCTGGCTGAGTGTGCTGCTCAGCATCCTCCCTCGCTCAGCTGCCTCCTGTTGACATGTAAACGGGGGTGATGCTTGCCTGATCAGGCGGGTCCTTTACAGTTCCGTGTGGCCCCTTTGATTTACACTGCTGGTTTGAACTTGGAGGGAGTATCAGATTTGCCAAGTCGTCTAACAATCAGAACACAAATTTTGCTTGTAAATACCTGCACATTTTAAATAAATGTTAAGGCAGGTGGTCTCTTTGTTTAGGGGTGGGAAGAGAGCAGCTCAGAATATTTGCAAATACTTTGCTGCTCCTCCTTGATGGGGAGAGCAAGTTAGACCAGATTTCTTTTTCTTCTGTAAATTCTACCTGATTGTACAACTGGTGGGACCAGAACTGTGCCCTCCAGCAACTAACGTCACCTTGCCAGAGAACGCATGCTCCCATTCAGATTGGGACTTAGAAAAACAGAAACCCCACAAATATTTATTTTTTTATAAAGCTACTGTTAATGTGTTTGCCTTTGGTTGTTGTTTTTTTTTAATAGCATACTTTTTTAGAAGCATGAAATACAGATGTAGGAAAAGATTCCGATTTTTGCTACATGGCTGCTTTCCCTGATTTCAGAATTGGCTTGTTAAAACTAATGCTACGTTTGAGGAATAGGAATTGCAGAGAGAAGCGTGAGAAAGTTGTTGGGTAGACAGATGTGATTTAGGTGTTCATTTCCCCTGGTTTTTTTCCTGAGACAAGGACAGGTGTGTATCATCGTTCAGAGCTGTGCTTTGCTGGAAAAAGTGCTGTTGACATATTGCAGATTTCAAGAGGAAAAAACAGTGACAATAATGCAGAATCTGGGGCTTTTTACTGAACATATATTTCTTTTACAGAAGACATAATTTTTTAACTTTGAAGCTTCAATTATTTCAGTTTGCTTTTTAAGAATGTCTTTTTGTGAGACGGGGTTTTCTAGTGAATTGGGATATTGATGGATAATTCTATTAGATTAGGATGACAGTGGGAAATCATGTTTTTCAAGGTCATTCCTTTGATTTTCTTGGTGAACAGTTAATTATACAGGGTCTTCTTATATTTTCTTATATAGGAGGATCAAGATTACAGATCATTTTGGCATGATTTTCATACTGTTGCAATGCTTTACATTGTTTTATACTATACACATATAAACTGTTGTGGCAGATTTCTAGTATAACAATCATTTTGTGTGTTTTTTGATTTCACTACTAAATCCTTGCTGCTGCATGAAATAGACAACAAATTTACAGTCTCTTTATTAAAACATACCTTTTTAATCTGAAGCAAAATAAGCATTATTTGTACCGTTCAATTTAACGTGACTGTCTGTTTTCATTCTGTCATCCATTTCCACCCCCCACTTATCAAGATCTGTTTGAATCTCCCCAAGCATCCTGCAAAACTTCCTCACGGTGTTATTCCTTGTGTCAGAACTGATGTACCGATTACCTTGTACATGTAATCTATATCTAGGGTGGTTTTACAACTCCAGTCCTTGTGCAAGGGCTGTGCTCCGATGGAGGGATGTACACCTGAAAATCATCTCTGGGTAGACCAGTTAGAATACATGCTTAATGTAAAAACTAATAAATGTATTTTAAGAAGTGAGTTAACTGCTGTTTATGAAGGAAAGCAATGAAGTGAATCATGTGGAACTGGTTTTTGTTGCATTGAAGTAACCAAATACCATTATAGCACATATGATTCTGCAAATGCTTTACAGTAATGTAGGTATGGCTGTTAATATGCTTATTAACTTGTAGGGGGTTTTTTAGCTGTGGTGTGTGCAGAATGCTGCCAAGGTCAAAGTTGTTGAGCTTCTCTGAGTAGTACTGAGGGAAAGAATTGCATTTGGTAAAGCATTGGGGTTTTTTAAATAACTTCCTTTTTATTTTTAATTTTTTTTTTTTTTTTAACTAGCAGTATTGTGGAAGATGATCTTGAAGGAGAAATTGAGGGTTGCTGGGTTTAGAAACAGCATGGAATTAAGGAAATAGGATTAGAACTGCAGTCTTGGTGGAACAAATGTTGAAGGTGATCACAGTACTCTTAGGATCCTGCATGTTGTCTGGCTTAGTTATAGAGAGGGTTGAAAAGTGAGAAGTTCAGGCTTAATACAGTGAGCAAGGGGAAGCTAATGGGGCACATTAAAAATGCAAGCTGACCTAGATATACTGTTGAATGGTGCCATGTGGTGTGCAGCTTTATATGGCAGGCTGCAGTGCCTTGTTGACCAGAATAAAAGCTAAAAAAGCTGGTGATAATACTGCATTGTTTACAGCTTGAAAGAGAAGATAGAAAAATTGGGCTGTCCTGTTCTATTTCAAAGGTGACCTCAAGAAAAACAACAGTTTTTCAACATAAAATCAGCTATTGATTTCTGTTAAATGTATACAATATTTATTTTTTTTAAAAATTACAGAAATCACTTTTGAGGAACGGTCAAGGTGCATGCCTCATTGCCACAAGTGTCTGCTTTCTGCTCTCCTGTTAAAGCTGTATGTACACAGAACCCTGGGAGAAGGAAGAAAAGTTAGTACTATGCTAAGAGCTAGTTGATCAGAGCCAAATTCCATCTGGAATATGATGATATTCAGAGTGGAAAAGGGTAGCAGAATGCAGCCATTAATTTTATGGTACATAACTTCCAGATTAACTTTGAAAAAGTGTTTTAGGAAGTGTGAAAGTATCTGAAAATGTTAATATTATATTATTTTTCAGATAATACTAAAATAATTTTTAACTGCTGTTTGAAACTTGGTAGTAAGTTATTCATTTTAGTACTGAGACAATTTCAACTTTGAATTATTATCTTACTTATTTATAAATACCAAAAAAAGCTTACAGAGGAAATGTTGACATACCTCTCCACCTATCTCCCACCCCATCCTCCTGCCTTGCATCTGCCTTAGCTCTCCCTGAACTGTGTAAATGCAGCATATATGATTGGTAAATTATATATTTTTATAAGACTAGGTGGTTTTAAATTGATTTTTTTTTTCCTAGGGCTGTATGTTATAATGCATTTTCAGTTGGCAGAATAATAATAAAAAAGGCTTGTATGTACCTGTGATGCATTTGATTCCTCCCTGCAGTGACTCATTGTGGATCTCTTACAGCTAAGTGCTTGTTCCTTGTGATCAGAGGAAAATGCTACACACCTTCTGCTTCGTGCCTATTAAATTCAAGTTTCTATTGTAGGCAGCATTACACAGCTATCTTTGAGAATTAAAGGGGGAAAAATATGAAGAACAGTAAGTGAAGTGAAAATTCAAAAGGCCACTTTGTTCGTCCTCAACCCTAATTCTGATTTTTAAGGCATTTCTGTTCTCATGCTTGCTTCTTCCAAATTTACAAATTTTTCTTTTATTCAGAGCCCCAACCTTTGGTACTATGTTGAAATTAATGACCATAATGGCACTTGCTCTTTTCTGTCTCCTGGAACCTAAATGATGGATACCAACCTTTTTAATCCTGTTATGTTAAACATAACGTACAGTTCCTTTATCCAGACCAGTGTTTTGAGTTGAAGAAGGGATTGTTTTCTCCAATTTTGTTACCATTTTTCCCCCTCACCTTTTTCATTCCCTGAGGGACTGGTCTGGAGAACAAAGTGTCCGTGTTCCAAGGAACAGAAATAGATTGTTCCATTCATAATTTAGTGATCTATTTCTGTTTGGCAAAGTTAAGCACATGCTTAACTTCAGGTCTATGATTAAATCTCACTGACTCCAGTATGACTTAAATGCTTTGTAAAACTGTGACTTTTATTCCTATTTCACATCACATCATTCCTTCCATCTCACTGCTCTTTCTTTTTTTCTTTCCCTCCCTCCCCTCCTCTGCCATGCTGCAAGTTGACTGTGCTTAGTGTCAGCAGTTTATGTTCTGCATGTTTAATGAAGGCCACAGCTCAGCTCAGCATAGCCCTTCCCCTTACGCTTACAGAATTTTGATAAATGAGATTTCCTCGTGTGGAGAGCCAAGAAGAGGCTTTGATGGGAAAAGGCAGGGCATGAAATCAGCAGGTGTCAGGGTGTGCAAATCATAGGCATTTTAAACCAAAAACAAAATAAAGTAGTTGTTATGACTAACTGTCTTCAAAATGTGTAGCTTCCTATGAAGCACAAAAAGGATTTAACAATACACCAGCAAAACAAAAGTAGATTTGGAAAGCAGTAATTTGAACCAACGTGTTCCTACCTTCCTTCTTGCTCTGTTTTCCCTGTGCCTACCACCTGAATTGTCAAAGTATGCTATATATAGTCAATTGGATTACAATAATCATTGCTGAGTTTAGCACGTGGAAATGTGTTTCAGTTGTGGTTTATATCCTGTGTTGAACCAAACCCTGAGAAAAATCTATTTTATGCCCACTCAGGTTATTGACTGCAATAGAGGGAACTAGTGGTAGATAAAAAGAAAGTGCCAGCAGATATTGAAAGAAATCTTCTCAACTAAGGTGTATTTCTATGATCCTTCATCCTTTCCCATTTATATGTTCATTTTTCTGCTCACTGCATTCTGCCCTCCCACCTCTATCCCACCTTTTCAGGCTTTCTCCTTCATGCAGATTTAGCTTGTTCAGTGACCGATTTCCTATTGTGCTGTGTAATTTAAAAAAAAAAAAATGGGTTTTTGTGCTAGCATGTGCCAGCAAGGTATTGGATTGTTGAAATAACATCAAATTCTTCACTGAAGATTATAATCTGACATAAATGATTCAAGGGTAGAAATGTATCCTCCATACCTAAAACTGGAGCTGTTTTATTACCTTAACTAACATTCCATAGAAGTTTCTGCAGCTGTAGTGGATTAGCAGTGTGTTGTTTTTATTGGAGAGATGTAGAGAAAGGACAGTTGGTATGGTTATAGTAATTAATAAATAACCTAGTTAATTACTCTGCTGGCTCTCCACTATGTTCAGAGATTAATTTAAATCAATTTGTGCTTGCTTCTACTAAAATACTCAAAACTGTAATTTTATACATGCACACAGAAATATAAAATATATATACACAAAGCTGTATATTTAAATAGATATGTAAAATTTTATTTCTTATGTATCTATGTTTAGTTACGTAGGTTTTTTCTCCTTTTTTGTCAGGATTTTTGCATGGCTTCAAAAGAGATAGTTGCTGATCTTGTAATTTTTTCCTAAGTTGGTTCATATCATACCTGGGCACTAAATCTTCCTGTAATGTCTGCAAAAAAATTATCAGGATTTTCTGCTCCCCTGCAATTGCTCTTCTTCCCTCCTGTCAGCCAGGTGCTGATGGGGCTTTCCAGAGCTGGGAGAAGCTCAGTGTGACTGTAGCACTCCTCCCTGCAGAAAATCATCAGCCCCAGGTACTCCAGCTCCTTCTGGACCATCATTTTGTGTGTTTCATTTTTGTGCCAAAATGGAAGTCACAAGTTTAAGGTCAAAATACAGGAACAGAGAATCATGTGAATCACATTATCATCAGGTATATGTGTACACACACACACACACACATTGTGGCACAGGCCCATGTGATGTGCACAGCTATTTGGTTTGCAAATTACTTAGTCCACCACTCTTCCATTGGCTTTACCAGGCAGTCAGCATTATTTGAAGTAACTAGTGAGCTCTCAAGATTTGTTTCAGACACCTTTTTCTCACAGCAAGTGAGAGTTGGGCTAAAAAGAATCTTGGATAGGACTGTGCAGAGAATCAAGTTGGTACTCCATGGCCCAGAAAGAGAAGTATGGGGCAAATCCCTCTCTGATTTCAGAGGGATTTAGCTAGGACTTGAAGATACACTAAAATGCATCCTTCCTAGGAAGGAATGTGTGCCCTTGTTTGTCTGGGCTGTGCTTATAGTGTTTTGGGATTACTGGAGAGAAGCTGTGCAGGAGTAATGTGCTATGATCGTATCGCCATCAGATTTGAAATACAAGGTCTTAGTAAAACAAAGAAAACCAGTGTTAAAAGGTAAAAAAATGTGTCCTTTCTATATTTGAGAGTTTAAATTCTGTTAATTTTGCCTTAAATTGTAGGGAGTTGGATAAAGACGGCTACATATTTTAAATCCCTGATCACTAAATCCCCCAGTAAGTGAAGCCAAAGAAATTTTATTTTTTTGCTCCTTGCCACTTATTTCCTACAGACCAGACAGAATGAAATCTTCAGGCTAGAATAGAAATGTTTCAAAAGTATGTAATAAAGTCTTTCTGCAGTAATTTCTAAAATATTGGATTATCTTGTGAAATAATTAAAAGTAATTAAAAACACAAGTTTATAAGGCAGCACCTGGTTCTTTTTTTTCCTACTGCAGCCATTACCATTTTTTCTTGTTGATCTTCACTGTGAATATATGTTTTGCCAAAGAGCATTGCTCACTAAGATTTAGAGTTAGTTTATGATATTTTACATTGAGCTAAAGTAATTATGCTTTAAACTATGACAGTGTAATTTAGAGATTGCATTCCATACATACCCCCTTCCACTGTGTTCTGGCAAAGACCATCCTTCTGCTAAACCTAATGAAATACACATTTCAAACCCCAAACGTGCACACAGTTAAGAAACAACCCTACCAAGAATAATGCCTGTCACCTCATGGTCTCGGCCGGGACATGGGTGCCTTACCTTTACATCCCCACAATGCCTGCTGTGCTGTGCAGAGCTGCAGCAGTAACCTCATTCCTAGGGGAGCGCTGGTCTAGCCACTCACTCCCCTGCTCTGTGGGCTGGGTGCCACAGCTCCATGGGGGCTAGTGCCACCCTGGGCAGGATGCTCCTGCTTAACCATAAATATTTCAAGAGCCCTCAGTTATAGGGCTTTACAAAATGCAGAGTTGTGTGGAGCCTAAAATCTACCCAGAACTCGGTGCCGTGGTGTACTAAATCTGAAATGATCTTCCAGTTGGACTCAGATGACTGATGTACTTCAGCAGAGGAGAAGAGGTTGCCTTCTCACTTTGCTACTGGCACATCTTTAAGGTGTGGAGGGGGAAAAAAAGGCCTGTCAGGGCAGGATAGATTTCCAGATCTTTCTCCGGTTAGAATTGTCCCTTCTTATTTTAGTCTTGCACTTCCAATTTTGCTCTGCAAAGTAACTTGAGTTCAGCATGTTCTAATTTAAAAGTGAAAGATGGTTTTTGCTACACTCAGATACATGAGACCATTGCACTGTGGTCTCCTTGCATACTTCAGCAAGCCTGGAATCTCTCACTCCAGGGCTTGCTTCCCTCAAGGCTCATCTCTCTGTGTTTTGATATAGAGATGAAAGGTGCAGAAAAGGGCTGGTGTTGAATGGAAGTTCATTGTCTCGATCTTTGATTTATCCCCTTATCTAGATGTAGACTATCTTACATTTAAATATTTTAGTAACTTAGGGGAAAGAACTGTGAAGTAATACGTTTTTCTAAATTTAATTTTCAAAATGCCAACAAGCTCAGTACATTCTGGGACATGTAACCTCAAAGCACAGAGAGTCTGAGTGAGCCACTTGACTATGTAAATTGATCAAACACCAGTCAGTAGATTGAAGTGTACATATTTGCATATGTACACTTGTATATGACACTTGGTCTAGAAGAGAGTGGATTTGCTTTGCTGGAAAGATGTTCAGTAAAAGTGAATACGACCATTTTGACATCTAGGCTAATCAGTTTAAGAGCAGGTTGCCTTGTTTCTGTAATTGGTTTTGCCCCCTTGTCACTTTAGTATTAAAAAAAAAACTAGGCAAGAGGCCCCAAATAACAGGAAATAAGGCTCAAATGCAATGTTATCTGTTATTATTTCAAAGTTACAGCTCCCTACTGTGCTGTAAAGTTTGTGTTAGGAGGTGTAAGTAGAAAAGCTAGGTTTGGTTTCTGTCAATTTTAAGATTTCTTTATGCATGCACTCTGAATTTTTGTGTGCTCGTTGAGAACATCTTGCAAAAGGCTTATGTACATATGAAGTTCTGACAGCGTATCTGTAGAGCCGTACGTGCTCAATTGGAAGTAATAAAATCAAAGTTTTTCTATACCTTGGGTCCATTTTGTGCATACTAGCAGCATGGATAGCAGTAATAGTAAACTCTTTGGTGAAAATAAAATAAGCCTGAGATTGTCACTGTAGGTTGCTCACAGCTCTGCTTGTTGCTTATGTGTCACTGCTGAGCTATAAGAAAGAGCATAATAAATTTAGGAGGAGTGTTGGGGGTGCCAGTCTTCAGTTTCAAAAGGGCTGCGCAAACGTCTGGTGCTCGGCGCCTTCGTCCCAGAGGTGGCATCTGCCATAGCTGAGCAAAGGGGAAACGTTCCCTTTTTCAAGTCATTGTGTAACAATGGAAAGACAGTTTCTTAAAGTGAATTTTGAAAGTTAGTTACGCATTGAATTATTCAAAATTGTAATATAGTATTTCTGGGTTTCAAAATGCTTTATAATAATTCATATTTATGTTTATGTGGTAAATTGATATGAAGGAATTATTTGTAAAGGGATTGCAAATGGTTTCTATTCTTACATACATATGATCTTGCAAATCAGAAAGGAAGCAATAATTTAAAACAGAAGTTGTTTAAAAGTGCATATATATTAGCAGTTTTATTTTGTATTGGATCTTGTCATTCCAGACTTAAAAAGGCTTTTTAATACCTGGAGCCAGTCGGTGGGGAAATTATAAGGTAGATGATGTGATGAGCAGATGTCTAATTCCAAAATACTATTTCGACATTATCCAGGTTTTGGAATATTTTTCAGGGAGAGAGTCATAAGCAGTTTTAATAATTAATTTAGAGAAAGCACTTTTTGCAACCATTTTTGGATGCAGTTACTTTATTAATTTGTCTCATTTCTTTATCATTCTTTATAGAAGAAAACCATGACATTTAACTAACCTGTCTTTGGGATGATGTAAGTTATTCAATAATGTGGATTTGAGAGTCCTAGATAACTGAAGATTATATCATTTCCGTGATATCATACATATACTAAGAAATGTAATAAGCACATGTGCCTGCTTTCATTCATGCACATATAGCAAGGGAATGAGAACAGCTATGCATGGAACTGATTGCTTCCCACATATTTAGACTTAATTTTTGTGATAAGGGAGCTCTAATCCCATTTTTGAGACCATGTATGTTTTTCTTACAATCCTCCAAGCAGTAACTAAAATGCAGAGTATTATACTCTGTAATAAGAACTCAACTGTATTTTCTCTTGAATGGAAAATGCCGTTCCTTTGGAGACACTTGTATCCCCATGGTATAGGTGTGGTTATGCTGAAAGATCCATGGAAAAAATAAGGCATCATTCCTGTTCAAATCCAGGAAGTGTAGGAAGTCTTCTACATTATAAGAGGTTCCTAATTTTCCTCTCAGATTTAAGGATTTTGTCTCTGGAACATAATGCACAGTTTCCTCCCTACGCTCCCACCCTCCAGGAAAGAAAAGGGAAATGGGAAAACAACATTCTAGGGAAGGCAATTATCATCTCATCTTTGTCTTGGTACTCCTGTTTCTCTCTCGAAAAGTAGTGACTGAGTGTTGCTACGACATTACATCTGTGCAATTTATCAAAGCTTATGGGATTTTTACTTGGGTTACAGAAGGCTCATTAGTCGTCAAGTCAATTGAACATAGGTCATAATTATTACAGTATTAGAGCGTTCTTGAAAAAGATAAATAAGTGTTAGGGCTGTGAGATCTATTGGAATAAAAGTATTTTAATAAAAATGTCAGTATTTTAACATCCTTCAAGATCCACAAAACAAACGTGAACCTGACTTTCAAATAAATTATAGTACTGCAATTGACGATGAAAGTTCGGTGATAAAGGGATACTGCTGCCCAATTTTTGAAACATAAACCAGCACAATCGTGAAGGAAGGCACTGTATTTCTGTTTCTCTAGGGCTGTCCTTAATAAGAACGAAAAGAGTTTGCATCCAGGAGAGAGATCTGAATGTGTGACTAAACTCTGCAAATCTGTACAATTTCAACAGTCTTTAGGTCCCAGTTTAAAGAGTAGTAGCTTACGGTTCTCTACTAACCACTTACTCCAGAGAATACATCTTCCCATCAGTTCTTGGATTTGTCTTACATGCTTTTTCTGCAGACCGTTCTTTTGCATTCAGACATCATTACAGTGTCCACTGTGGGCAGACTAATGTTCAGAGAAGCTAAGACTAATTTACAGAATTCTCCATCATCACTGTGGAGCTGAGGTTGGTGTTAAACCCATGCTTCCCCTGCCCCCTCCTTTTCTGCTGTGTCTCTGACTGTCTTGTTGTATAGTTTATGTTTCTCTGTCTCTACAGTTTTGCAGACAGGCATTGTCCAGGACTATGAAAATTGTGTCTCATAATGTGCAAGGCAGCTGCAGCATGTCACATTTGCACTTGTAAACATCAACACAGAAATTCCCTAGCTGAGTAAAAATTTGCATGCGGCTTGCAGGCACTAAAAGACTGCATCTGTAGGAAATCTTGGTAGAACTTAATCCATTTGTTGCTTACAGAATCCTGATCATGAATGAAAGGAAATAATGTTCCTGAATTTCAGTTCCAAGCAATGTAGATTTAAAAGGGGTTTTTTAAGCTGTTGTTTTGTTCCAGGTATTGGTGAAGTTTTCATAGGATGTTCTTCCACCTGAAATTCTGGAACCTTTCCTTAAAAGCTGCAGTTTGCAGAGCCTTTCATATTTCCTGTAAAATTATTTATTAACATGATTTTGGATTTTGGTATTAGATGAATTGCCCTTTTCTAAAAATACGAACTCCAGTATGTGTCTGGGTGTACCATCAAGCAGGCAATATCTAAAACTTAGGCCACAGTTTTGATGTTACTGTGTGATGAGTGTGCTTTTTATTTGCTCCCTTGTAAGAGCTGAGAGCAGTCCCAGTATAATATAATGTTGTAGAATTTGAGTTGTGTGATTTTAAGAATCATCTGTGCATTCTTTTCATTAGTTGTCTATCAGGAAGTCCTTTGACAGATGATACTGCAGAAGGTGTTAACTACTCCTAGCTACTTATGAGAAGTTACAAACCTCCTAATACATGTAGATATATTTGCAGTAGTGCAGACAGTTGTCATTTAAACCATGGGACTCAGTTTGACGTTCAATATCTGGGTGTAAGTTTACATTCTCTTATCATGATTTTTCTGTAAAAGCAGCAAAGCAGTGAGATAGACAGATACAAGAGCCCTGACCTTCGTTGTTCAACCATAGCAGTTTGTCAGGTACTAGTTATAGGACAAACTGGAAAAGACTAAATTTAGATTCGATGTTAGGAAGAAATTCTTCACTGTGATGGTGTTGAGACACTGGAACAGGCTGCCCAGAGAAGCTGTGGATGCTCCATCTCTGGAATTGTTCAAAGCCATGTTGGGATGGGGCTTTGAGTAACCTGGTCTAGTGGAAGGTGTCCCTGTCCATGGCGTGGGGGCTGGAACTAGGTGATCTCTGAGGTCCCTTCCAACCTAAACCATTCTGTGATTCTAACCTGCACCATCAAGGTCTTTTGAAATAGGACTGTAGACACCTTTGCCCCTGGAGGTGAAACAAATTGTTAACAAGACTGCTCACACTTCAAAATAAATCACCACTTCCTGGGAGGGCTTTGTACTACAGGCTGTCAAATCCTTCAGCTTTTGGCTTTTTTCTCTTTCCACTGAGAAATTAAGAAAACTTGTGTACCTCTGTAAAACTGGATTTGATCTTAGCCTGCCTCTTCATAAAGAAGTTGTTAATTTTATAAAGCTGGATGCTTGTGTTTGGGAAAAAAGAAAGATAAAAAGGAAGAAGAAAAGCAGAGCAAATTCATTTCTTTGCACAGGGTGATGTGGAAGGGCAGTGTTCACATGTCTTGTTCGGGGACACGCGCTATGCCTTTTAGATTGCAGGAATGAAGAAACCTCAATAGCTCTTGAACACTTATGAGCAGTAAATGCAGTGCAGAAAGAAAAGCAGTGTCTGTAGGGTTTTATAAAGGTTCCTGTAACAACATTTAACTTGGTGGTTTTTTTGGTGTAACCTGTTATGACCTAGCTGACTGGCCTTCATTCACTTAGCTGGGATTTGTACAGAACAGGAGTGAAATCAGCAATAGCAGGAGAGAAATTAAAATTTTTTTCAAGTCTTTCTATCAGTTGAGAGCCATGATTTAAAGCCAATTTTTAATGGAGTTTTTTTTCTTTTTTTTTTTTGTCAACTGGCTTTGCCCCAAGTCACATCGTTTTCAGTGAATCTGTTGAGAGTAACACAGTACCTAGCATTATAAAAGGTAATAAGCTGGAATTTGGAAAGCGTCCTCCATCTATTTGTATGAAGTAAGCAGCTTGGAAGGCGATGCAACAGAGTAACACTGGAATTTTAAAACAGTGAAAATTTTATTTGTATGACTACTCTATGCCATTTTTTCTTTTAACCAAATGTTCAAATGAGAAATGAGTTAAAATGAAGGGTACAAGTGGTAGATCTTTTGTTCTGTAGCTCTTAGCAGAAGCAGGCTTTGGCCCTGTAGTGGCACAGAAGAAAAAAGTAGCACAGAAATCTGAATAGTTACCACATCTTTGTGAACACTCAGGTCCATTCAGGGGACAGAAGCACAGATCCTCCACCAGTATTTCCACTGTGAAACAGTCTCAAGCCTTGCTTTGCCCTTCTCACTTGTGCTGTGGCTGCAGCAGCAGCTTGGAAAATCAGTAGTGTATATCTTTCAGAAGACATGGGGGTAATGCAGGTATTTTTCTTCTCACAAGCTGTTATTCTTCACCCCCCAGCTTTGTGACAGGGGTTTAATACCAAGTTGTTGCCACAGCTTCACTGTATGGAGCAGTGCTGGTACACAGAAATATAATAGGATGTTATACAAAAATAATTCAACAAGTAAAGGAAACTGCTCTATCTTGTTCAGCTCCATTTTGGAAAGTAAGGATCACCACTGATTAAATGTATCTGGTATTAAATCTGCCAATGAAACATAAATTATGGTGGGGTAGAAATTTGAAAGTGGTTTAGAGAAAACAAGGGTGCAAAAAGATTAGTAAGAAGATGAAACATTAAATGCTATTTTAAAATTATGATGTCTTCTAGCTAAAATAATGTATAAGCTCTCCAGTATTTAGTACAAGGACGTGAAAGCAACTCCCTCCCATTAGACCAAAATAGGTACATAGCTTGCCTAAACTTTACTTCCAGAAAGTCCTGGTTTTTTGGTATTATGTGCTATTTTACCTATACTAGGTAAAATCTGTAGTTATGCACACTACTAACCAAACAGCAGGAATGCACTATGCTAATGGTCTGGTTATATGTCTTAACTGCTCTTTTTCTTTAGTAACATTTCATTCTCTGTTTGGGGCTGAACTAGAAACTACACTCACCTGAGTCTGCTACCAGTGATGACAACAGCACAAAATTAGTACAACTTGCTTAAAATTTCAAAGAAAATAGTTTGGCTGTTAGATTTCAGAAGGCTTTCCAGGTTTGTAATACATTTGAAAATTTCAACTGTGCTGATGTAATACTATGGAAAATCTTTTGAATTCAATTCATATCCTGATTTCCCAGGGCATTATTCATGCCCCCAACTTCTGACTGTTGAGAGGATCACAGACTGTAGAGCTGATGCACTCCTGCCCTGCAGGGTAAGCAGATGCCAGGAGCACACACAGGCCTGGGATGGTCCCACCACCATCCGTGGGTAGCTCCTCCATCAGAACATGGCTCTGAATCCCAGAATGGGGGAGTCTCAGAGCAAGTAGCTCACCTGAGATTAGTCCTGCACCACCAGTTTGAGAGCTGTGGGGAGATTGCACATTCAGGAGCCCATTAGCCTTAAACTGGCATAATGGCCATGGAGAATTTCTGTGATACTCTCATTTGCTCAGATTGAACACAGGAGACAGCAATGAGATGTCAATTTACTTTTGTCTCTTTGTTTAGCTAGTGAAACTTTTGTTTTATGTTCAAAAAGGTGTGTAGGATTTTAATCTAGATGTATTAAAGAGACAACAAATAAAAATTATGCTTTGTGGGCATCTCACTAGTTGTTGAAAACCAGAAGGCTAATGTCTGCAGTAAGCAGTACCATCTAAAACAGTACCTAACTGTGTTAGATCTCATAAATCCTTTATACTTAAAGGAAAAGAAATTCTGCTTGCTCTAACATGAAATGTAAAACTTTCTACCTCGAGCAACAAACCCATCTGTCAAAGCTAGTCTGTAAAGCAGAGCCCCGCTGGATGATCTGAAGGGCAGAAAACAGCTGTGCTATATTCCAGGCTGGCATTTGTTAGCAAATAGTCTTTGGGTAATATTTATCAACACGCTGGTCTTCCTTTAAGAAAACCCAAACGGGTTGTGTGTGTATGTGCTGAGAAGTTTAGCCCTAAAGAACAAGTTTGGAAAGGCAGAAGGAAATGGAGACCTGCCAAGCCTGTTGGCTAGAGTCATGGACAAGAGCAAGGCCTGTCTGAACTGCCACTCAGTTTTTATTCTGCGAGTTTGCAGGGTTGGTGATTAGAGTGGCTTTCGCCCAATTATGCTGTGATTATTCCGCTGCACTGTAATTGACTGGGGAGATATGCTAATACCTGTCATTTGGGATGATAAAAGATGAGCGGAGGACGCAATGCATTATTTAGCTGGCTGTGTGATAGATGAGGGATGCGCAGAGTACTTTAATTGCTGAGAAGAGAGGTTAAGCTGAACGAACGGATGAATTAGAAATGAGTTTTTTTATGGCTTGTGGAAAAGTGAAATAAAGGGAAATGTGCTTTAAAACTGTAGCAGCAGATAGAAGCAAACACGACAAGATGCGGTCTTTTAGGCAGCTTACTTTCTTAATTTAAATGTATAAGACAAAACATGGTTTAGTGTTCAGTAAATAATAGTAACAATAATGATAAGAAATGCTCGGTGAGTTCATATCCTTGCCAACAAAATCGTTGTAAAAGAACTGTTTTTGTTTGAGGTGAAATTTGGTTATTTGGATCCTTTGCAATTTCCCTTGCAGTTCAGACCTTTAAAACCTTGTTTCTAAGGGCTGTGGTACCACTGGTGAATAATGTTTTGTGTGCACAGGTCAACTAGAGATTTACATAAATAATATCACGTACACACATACATATATACACACACACACAAAATCTCTCGAGTATTTGTGTTATACAGTTAATAAGTGCACAGAGAGAGAAGTGAGAGAAAATGAATATTCATGACAGTTGGAGGAGTGTAACGATACAATTAGCAAGAGTATACAAATAACTCACAAGTGACAAAGCTCTTACCCTTTGGGTGGGAAGGTTATTAGAAACTGTATCTTCTTTAAAAAAAAAAAAAAGCTAATGAGAAACAGTGACGCCGTCCAGTAATTTTCCTATTGTGTCATTCTTTGCATTTGCACGAGCCTTTGCCTGTGGTTCAGAAAAAAATTTGGAGTCTGTTGCACAAAGACATCGGATAGGTTTTTGGAAAGGACTTACAATTTGAAGTTAGGAAAATAAGGTACCTGTCTGTGTTACAGCTGAACCTTTATAAAATGGAGGAAATTATCTGTGCTGTTGTTGACTTGTCCCCAAACCTGTCTAACTGCTGGCAGTTTGCTGCTTGTCCATTGCAGTAAATCTGTTTTTTTCCAGAAAACACTGGCTCTTGAGTCATTATTATTGAATGATAATGAAATTGTCTAGAATATCATGCCTGCAGAGCTGGATGCCAGCTTGAGGCGGATGAGGTGTTACACATGTAATCTGCTGCTGAAGTAGAGTTTGCAAGGCCTGATCACTCCCCCAAATATACTCAACACCTTGTTCTTTCTGCCATTCACCAAAATTTCTTCATGGCTGATTTTCATCATCTTTGTTGGGGACTGGCAGCTACTACAGCTATGTAGTCTATGGTTAACCATTTTTTCTTTTAAAAGAGCAGTTTATAAGGCAGTTTGCTGCTTTTATGGAGAAATTTATATTGCTATGTGCTGGTTAGTATAATTTTTCTGAAGTGACCATTTGGATTTCAAAATACAAGTGCCTCTGGTTGCACCTTGGCTTCTTTCCATTACTTGAATGGATGCAGCTCTCAGAAAAGCTGTGCATCTTTGAAGAAAGAAGCAATAAAATACTCTGTTATTGTTTTATGGAGTGTTATATAGAAAAATCTTAACTTTTAAAAATCCCTTATTAACCATTTTTTAGGATGTTGAAAGAGAAAGTTTATTCTACATTACTTAGTTTTGTGATGTAATATTCAGTGTAAAAGAAATGGATTTTGTGATCCAGAAACTCACATAGTTTTGCTTCTTGAGATGGGGATATCCCTGACAGCAGTCAGCTTTGGGGAGCATGAGCAGTTCTTGGCACACTGTTGAGGTCTTCAACATTCATGCAGAGCCAATGGAGACAACATTGTTATGTGTGGTCTAGAGTAGTACAAGTTGTGATCCTAGTCCAGCAGCGCACGGATGAGAAGAGGCTATGGAAAGGAGCGGGGCAGCTGCTGCTCATCCTGAGTCCCAGGTGGGAGTGGGTCCCTCCAGCAGGTATTCAGAAGCAGCAGGATGGACCCACACAAGCACCAGTCTGGGATCTGGTAACTTCTGACATGAAAAATTCCTTTCTTTTGGTCTAAATTCTTCTGCCGTGTTTGTGGTTTGTGGCCTCCTAGAGTTTTCTCTCCTTCTCTGGGTTGTGGTGTACCCCTGCAATTAAGAAGAGAATGGGGCCCAGCCCTGCTTGCATGCAGACAGTGTCAGCACCTTGGGAAATGATCTTATCCAACTGCATGGACACAGTCAGCTGTTCGTCTGCTTCTGTGAAAGTGTGGGTGTATACAAGGAGGATAAAGCTCCTAAGTTTTCTCAGACTTTTCTAGTCTGAATTCCCCATCAAAGCACTACTTCCACTGTTACACCGTGTACAAAGCATCCGATGACTTTCAGCTTGCTGTAACTATGAAATCAGTGTGCATGCTGATTTTCGTGTGCAGAGGATTTTTATACTCCTTGAACAGCAGATTTTAACTTGCCCAGGAAGATAAAAATCACTTATGATACAATAGCAAAGCCTTGCTGAGAGTGAGCCATTTTTTATTACACAGCTTTACCAGTCAAAGATTACATTATATGTATTGTGTATATACAAATGTGTGCATTTGCATAAACATGTAAATATATGTAAATAATTTTGTAATGTATGTAAAATTTATCTGTTACATGAACAAAGAATCCATACAGTTAATTTCTGTATTGAATCGTGATGTAAAGGGGAAGATTACTTAAGTTATAACCCAGTATACCTGAACTAAACAACTTGCTTATGATCAGCTGAAATGAGTTACAGGAACAGTGTTAGATGGTAAGAGTTAATCTTTGTTATTTTTTCTTTAATACGTTGTTAGGTCAATTGCAACACATTAGTCCCCAGTTATCACTTGGCTCAGTGCTATTTCTCTGCATATAAGTATCTATAATTTAGATTCTCAGGCAAAAATAACTTTATTTTGTTACTGATAAAAGATGAAACATATTTGACTGACATTGTTGGAAATAAGCGATAAGAAACTTTAACAGATCTATCAATCAAAACAGCAGTTTTATTTCTTGTATTATTAGCTCCTGAGGCTTTGCTGCAGCGCGTGAGAGGTAATTTCTTACTGTAGGCTTTTCTTGCTGTGCACTTGATGTACTTCTGGGGTGGGTGGTGAAAACTGTACATTTTATTTTGTTTTCAGCGTTTCAGTCATGAGGTTTTGATGATCTCAGCTTGTTCCTTTAGTAGTTATGTCTGGCTATGATCTAAGAAATCTTGGAAACCCACTAAGGCAATAGGAAACAGAGGTCAGGAGAGAACGGAGTAATTTTTTAGGCTTAAAAACATTGGGGGCGGGAGAGGAGCAGTACTGCTCTTACAATGCTTTATGAAAGCAAACCAACAACAAAACTTGAAAATTTCAAAGCATCCTTTCCTTTTCATAGTTTTCCATCAGGGCTCTATACGCATTTTGCGTGCTACTCTAGGCTCCGTTTGTGAAGTGTGCTCTGGATGCTGTGAGTGATGCTTGTGGTGGTTTTTGATCCCCAGATCAATCCCAGTGATGGGATTTTATTGAAGTCTGCAGTGGGTGAAACACGAGACAAGGCAACAGAAGCTCCTTTGATAGTGTCTGAGTAGCACACTAGAAGAGGTAGTGATGTCATCCAAAAGAAGCTATTTGGGAACCACAGAGTGCAGTACTGGAGCGAGCACTTTCCTTGACTCATCTGGCATGAATGTGGACCTGGTATACTTATTTATCCAGAAAGAGGGAGGGAATTTCTCCCCCACCCCATTTTTTTCAAATAATTTTAATAACATCATCCCAGAGCCTTCCATCTTTGAATTTCAAATTGCACAGCTATTTAAAAATGAATAGTCACAGCTATGTCTGAAGCCAGGCACATGATTCCAGGGCTTTGATTTGGGCAGAAATGTCTGTGTTTGTGTAACTGTGTAAACAGGCGCACACACACACACACGTACACAATATACACGCACTAAGAATTTTCTTATCCCCAGTGGAAAGAGGTTTTTTGTGTTTCCTGAAAGGAAAAACTAGTATTAACTATAAGAGGCTAGGCCCAAGTTTTGAGATAGAGGTGTTATTCTGAATTGTCGAGAACAGTTGTGAGTTAGAAGGAAATGTGTAGGGAGAGTGAAAAACAACCATTCGTTTCCAACTAACGATATCATTAAAAAACTTGGAATTTATAGGACAGTAGTGCAGTTTCTTTCTCTCCTGTAAGAGCACTAAACTGTGAGTGGCTTTGCTTGATACTTCTTTAAAAATGTAATTGTTAATGTATTTATGTTAAACTTATTTCAGAAATTACTAAGTGATTTGATACTTACTCAGTCATGCCTGTGAGCAGTAATTGCTGAGTCATGATACAAAGTTAGCTTTTGGTGGGAGATTGAAGGGGGAGTGTGACCAGCATTGTATTTTCAGCTTCAAGAAAGACATCCCAGCAATTCTAAGCAGACAAAGGAGCAGAAAATGATGCTGTTTGGAAGCCTGAAATTATGATTTTTTTAATTTATTTTAAATGTTTAAAAGGTAATGGAACAATTTCTAATAGTCTAAATTATTTTAGGGGGAAGGGAGTGTACTTCTGTGGTTGTTGCTTAATCAACATCTACTCTGCCACTTCACATCAGCTTCTGTCGTTTCCAAGTGAATTAGTTCTTTGGGCAGCACGTTGAGAGGAAGTGTATTGTTCTTGGCAGGGCACTTGAATTTCTAATTACCAGATTCTTGCCTTAATTGCAATTACCTGGACACCCAGGCAGGGTGAACTTTTGGAAAAGAATGTAATTAGTGCAGAAGAAACCTCGCTGCCAACTGCTTGTCTGGATATCTACACTAGGCAGAACCTTGATAAGTTCACATCTCTGCGGACAAGCTATCAATCCATTGAGATGCTGCCCAAATGTTGTGCAAATCTGTTGCAATGTGTATGATTACTGTATGGTCTGAGACCTGGTGTACAGTTAAAGACAGCTATTGGCTTTTCTATTCCTGCCTGAATTTAGGGAGGAGCAAGGACTGCTCTGAGAGGAATGTCTTCGTGTTTTTGTAGGTGCTCACCAATAAGGAGTTCATTGCATGCAGAATTTAAATAAGTGGCAATAGTAAGTTGTGGTCTGTGTGAGATAAATGAGCTGCACAGAGTAATTTAACTAAAGCAAAAATAAATAAGTTCCTTTATTTATGGAAAGGTTTGTAGTGAGCCATTCTTTGCATACAACTACAAAAACAAAATGTTGAGAGAAATCTTGTAAAACCATACTTTTTAGCAGAGGTGGAGTCCTAGTGAGGATAGTTGTGAATACAAGCATATCCTGATTATAAGCTGAAGTCACTTGGCTTAAGGGCCTGTGGAAAGGTTTGCTGCATCAGGCTTTTATTGTCAGCTCCCTTGTGTTGGCTCACAGGAAAAATTAAACTTAATTGATGAAAAATGAGGGAAAAGAAATTAAAGAATTACTACTTCAAAAAAAATTACTGAAAACCATCTTTCTGTAATTGCAACCTTTTAGTAAGGCAGCTTTCAAATAATGTTGCTGATGAGGAAATTGAAAAACTTATGCATTAAAACATTTTATGTACTTTGGGGGAGCTTTGTTTCTTTCCTTGATCCCTTTAATAAAAAAACCGAAACCTCATAGAAACATTGATGTGATTGATCCCTTTGAGGTCAGGGACGGACACACTTTGTCTCCATGGTGGTAGCCAGTTGTAACATATCGGTGTCACTTATTGATGGTCTGAAAATAAGAGAGTCCCTCAGATAAGTGCCTTCTGTTTGTATAGAGAGAGTTATAAAACTGCTTTGTTCTTTCAAAAATGCAGTTAAGAGCTCTTCAAATGAGCTGCTCAAATGCAAGGCTACCCAAACACACATAATAGTGAAAAGTTTGTGGTGGGAAGGGTGGTGGTGGTGTAAAATTCTTCCAGTTGCTTTGAAATAACACAGGGCTAGAGGAGATGAAGGAGTTGGGCTGATGAAGCCCTGGTGAATAGTTAACTGGTTTAAATTCAATTACTGGGCTGTTCAAGTCGTTAACAAGTACATCAATATGGTTTTTATTAACAAAAGTTTTCCTGTCACATATGGTGTGGTTGGCAGCAGGAACTTATTCTCAGCCAGCCTGGTTGCATAGACAAATCCTGTTCACTCAGATCCCAGCTGATGTTGCCCATCCCTCTTTTTGCCAAAACAGAAGTGAGGATACTAAAGGCTTTGCCAGGTAATTCAGGAGATTCAAGGTCAGCAAGCTTGAATGGGCTCAATACAGAAGATTTTACACAGCTTTTAAATTTTGCATTTATGAAGAGAAGGTGATGTAAAAAGTTTGTTGCTATGTTTTCCTTACTATTTTATCTCTATGCTTCCTGTTTAAATTTGACTGTTCTCAGTCTTAGCAGTCATGTTCTTTTCTCAGACAAGTATTGTTGGAGAAAGTCACGCTTTTCTTTCTCTCTGTTTTAGCAAGAGCATAAGTTTCTATGCTTCTTGTGGCAGAAAATAATATACCCATATTAGTATTGGGCAGAATATTGGAGAGAGCATGTGATACTCTTGCACACAAGCAAACAAAAGTTTAAAAGACAATTTGTAGTTTTCAGATACTGTGCTGAAACACTATGAAGTCCTTTATTTACAGGCTTCTTCAACTCTTGAAAAATTACAGTATTTTTACGAGGTCTCAGTCGCTATTAAATTTGAAAAGCCTTGGCAAGAAGCATGATAATGAACATATTTTGAATATCAGATAAGCAGTTTCTCCTGTCCTTCAAAAATAAATAGGAAAGCAAAGCCTAGATGTACTAAAAGTACTGAAAAAAGAGAAACAAAACAAAAAATGCAAAAAACCAAACAAAAATACCCAACAAAAAACTCACAAAACCACAACTTTTAGCATTTCTTTAATGTTTCAATTTTGGTGGTCTTATAACTGTAACATTAAAAGAGTTGCATGTGAGAATAGCTCCCTAATTGTTACAGCTGAGCAGAATTCACTAGATGAGAGCTTCGTTACTGCTAGTCCTGACCATGGCTTCTAGCATCAGCAGAGCCGTTAACACCTTTGCCTGGTCACTTCACTCAGGAAAGCAGAGTCCTTCATAAAGTTATTTTTAGCATTCTCTTTTTTTTTTTTTTTAATTTGCACATTTGCTGGCGGTATTTCTTTTTTTCCCTCAATCTTTCGCTAGGAACAAACAAGAGATATCTTTTGTTTTCTTCATTGTTCATATTTTTATGCCCTTAGTGCATCTCCTTCTGTACTCCTAAATATACTTCCTCATACCTTTCTTTCAAAAAAAACCCATAGTGCATTTCAGTATTGAAGAGCACTGGAAGAAAAAGGAAAGTTGCAGCTATTTTAATACATACGTGGCAATGAGTGGATTGAAAAGATGTCCTGGTAGCTGGTGGTTTTGCAGTTCCTTGTAAAAGTGAATTAAACCACAGATTCCAGAAAGTGGAAGTGGACCTGGGTAATATTTCACATCATAGTTAGAGCAGGTCTTAATGTTTCTAATTAAAGACATGGTGCACGTATTGAAGTACTAAGTAATACCAAAAACTGGTGTGGAATAGAATAGTGAAGCCCTTCAACTTTGCTGTTGCTCAGAGTGAGCAAAAGGCCATCCTCTTCTGAGGATGAACGAGGGGACTGTTTGCCCTAGGATGATTGCTGGTTTTGCACCTAGGCTAGAGTGCATCTCTTACCATGTGTATCTGCTAAATCGTGTGCTGCTGAAGTGAGCAGAGTAGACATTATGATTTGCACTTTGCTTCCTTTTGTTTTGAATTCAAAGGCCATCCCTAATTGATGGAGGTTTCCTTTACGATGCACTTATTTTCAAATCCATCATGCAGTGCTTCTGCTGCCCCTTGCCTTCGTGATGTGCTGGTCTTTGACCCAGAACTGGTAAATGAACCCTGCAGGGAAATCATTAGAGAATTGGAACGGTTGCAGTGGAGGGACCAAGGGTCAAACCATTACCTCCCTGTAGGACCGTCGACTTAAATTGGACTTCTTGCTTTTCGGAAGCAGGTCAAGTGTCAGGGACAGCTGAAGTGGTCAGGTACAAACCGATACAGATCATGGACACAGTTTGGGGGTTTTAGCTTAAAAAATGAAGGCAGCGCAGGATGGACTTAGTCTAATGATGCCTTCTCTGTTTCTCTCCTCTTTTCTCCCTTTAAAAAGCAGAATTAAAATCCTGAGGAGTCAATGAGAGCCAGCACTCTGACACTAATGTGCTATTTCTGCTCTTTTGGCATGCATAATTTTTTAGAGTAGATGTTTCAACCTTTTTTGTGTTTTCTTGCAGTTTTCTTTGATTGAAAAATAACAAATGATATTTTGCAATAAGAAAATACCTCCAATAATTGTTTTGAAGAATATACCTCCTGCTCTATTTCCCCTTCCTCAACTGTTCTTTGCGTAATTTTTTTATACCCTTAACAAATGTAAAATGACCTTTACCAGGCTGTACAAAGTAAGTATTTTGCACACCTGGAGGAGAAACTCCCCATCTATGGCAGTGAAATATACTGCTGTATTTGATGTATTTAATGTAAAGTATTTAATGATTTAATTTAGAAATTTGATGTCCTTGGAATATTTCTATAATGTTTTCTATAGAAAAATCCAAGTGTGTAACTGTGTTAAATAAGTTTAAGATATCAGAAGTCTCAAAAAGCTATGGATGTCATACTACTGAGGTATGACCAAAGCTGCTGAAGGACAAAATAGATGGTACTTAAAAAAAGAAGAAAAAAAGATGAGTGTGTGAAACCTGAAATTCTTCTCACTGTGACATAAAAGCTCTGCAGAGACCCCTGAAAAACATCTTTCTCCTTGTCTCTGTCCACTGCCATTTATAGCACATAGCAGTTAGAAGGTTTAGGTCACTTTTTAACTTGTGTAAGGAATTCTCCTATTCTGAAATAATTAATGAGGCAGAAGAATTAATACAAATCTATGTTTGAGTGAGTGGGCTGAAACCCACCTCTTCTTTTGAAATGGGTGGCAGAGGAGTGTTTCTACAGAACTAAATGTGTTTTGACCAGGGAAGATAAATTAATTGCAATGTGGCTGCTGCGTAAATGTTTCTAAAATATTAAGGAAAAAGTGAGCAAAGGGAAGAGGCCAGAAATAGAGCAGCATCTCCATTTCTGTGCTTGCAGAAGGGACTGCAGCCTGCCCCATGCCCTGGCAGCATCTTGCCTACTGCTCAGGAGAGACCGAGGAGCTAACCAGCTGGAAACTGTTGTCCTTTCCTCCAGCTCCTTCCACTTCCAACAGCTCTTTCCAGGACTGTGGAGCCAAGATGCACACCCTTGCTGGTGTGTGGAAAGAAAGCCACTTCCCTGGCACCTTTGGTACTGTGTGTGGCAGAAGCCAATTTAGGGCCAGCCGTTCAGAGAGCGGCTCCGTGCGTTCCTGCTGGCAGAAGGAGAGAGGGGCTGCTGCCCTCCTGTCAGGGTGGGCTGTGGGCAGAGGGCACACACAGCATGGCCAGCAGCCCCCTGCCCGAGGTACAAACCCCACCTCAGCACAGAGGCCAAAGGGAGTGGGCTGGCAGCCTCTAGAAGTTAAACAGGGAGGTTTTTCATTCACAAAGGCTGTTCCAGCAGTTCCTGTGTTGATAATGATGAATGGTGTGTAATGAAGGGCTTCACAGCTCAGGGAAACAGTTCTTTGAACATGGCTTTTCTGCTGTAGTGCATCAGGAGTAACAACCCGACTTCTTCTGATAGCAGGTGATGGCATAGGAAGCACACTGGAAGGAAAATTATTTTCCCAAACTTCCCTCAGAAAGCGTGCAAGGCACCAGGGTTTTTGCTTGTCAGTCATATAGTTTGCTTTAAAAGGTGAAGATCTGAGTTTATAGTAACAGTAACACTAATCAGATTTCAGCCAACTAGAAAGATAGACGTGACTATTTAATGTACTGGTACATTGGTGTTCAGTACAGGTCACAGGAGGGAGCAGTGTTTTGGGGGGTGGGGTTGGCAGGTGAGCAATTATGTTCTCTACCACCTATCTTGTGGGAGGAATGGTGACCAAGAAGCCTTTTTCCCATTGCTAGGCATCCCCTGTATAACATAAGACCTGTTACTTTATTTACTGGCAGTGTTTCCGAGGTTGTGAACCTTTGAGCTTTATTAATATTTTCACGTTTGGTTTTTTTTATTCCAAGGTAATAAGTAGAAAATAAAAGCTCTCTAGAGATAGCACTGCTGATCTCTTGATTTCCCCTAATATTCTGAAAACCACTGTACCTGCAACTTGAAATCAGCATGCACTACATGATAGTGTTAATTTATTTCAAATGTGTCAAGTTTTATGCAGAGCTTACTTTTCACTCATCTATATAGGTATGAATCTAGGAAAAAGTGGGTATGGAAGATATGTGCTGTTTTCACTCGGCTGTTTGTTAACCTCTGACAGGTGATGAAGAATCAACATTTGCACTCTTACAAACTTTAATTTCCTTTTTTTGCACATTTGTACCCCCAGATTTACTGATTCTGCCCCCTCTCTGTTTGAAAATTCAGTCAGAAAAGAAAATTAGCACTAAATGTCACTTTATAATTGCAATAATGATCACACAGCTGTGCTTTCCTAGTTGTATAATGCACGTCAGGATCAGTTTAGGAGCTCAGCCTCATTTCCTGCCCAGATGTAATTCTGGTGACCATTATTACAGTAGTTAGGCTCTCCTTATTCATTATGGCCGTGGTCTGAGGGAGGCCTGCACGGCATCACGGAGGCCAGCATAGAAGGGTGTTGCAGCTCTGGGTTAGCCGAGTGTGAGGTTTTGCCAGTGCAGGATGCGTACAGATAGAGCGGCTGCAGACAGCACAGCTGGCTCAAGCACATGTGCCCCTGTGTGTGTAAAAAAAACCAACATAATAAAAAATAACTTAGGTGTGCCTTGCTTTCTAATGAAATGTTGTCTTTATTTATGAGCATGTGAAATTCTGAGGAGGAGCTCTTACACTTAAATGAACCTGTGAGCAGCCCATAGAAAAGCAAGTGCCTGCAGCGCTAATAATGAGAACTGACAAGGCGATCCTGCTGTGTTTATTTATGACCTTCTGCCTTTGTTAGCTCTTGTGAGAAATTCCTCTCTAACCATAACAATATTGCTGGAGCTTGGCACTGCACTGAGGAATCCTACGGTGCCCCGAGGCCGCCCACTGGCACGGGTACAGCTCGCAACAGATTGGCATGGTTGTTGAAATTTTCATATGTTTTCCCTTTTTTTTATTTTTTTTTACTTAATTCATGAGGCTGTTTCTTCCTTTGGTACGTTTGTTTGTTCTGACAAGCATCCTTCAGAAGTATTTTGAGACTTTGCAAAGATCTAACTTACTGACTTGCTTTTTTTTGCTCTTTTTTGGTGGTCTATCTAATGAATAACTTAAAGGTTGAAATGAGCTGTGGCTTGATAGTTACATCAGGTAGATCCTAGAAGTTGTGATATAGGTTGTGATCTCTTCAAAGAAGGACAGCAGTATATAAACACTGGCCCCATTTTTAGGCTTCAGCATAGAAGACTCTGAACTGGGAACTAGGACAGGAGCTCAGGCAAAACTGCTGCCAAGTAGCAATGACCTTAGAAACCATGCAGCAAAACTTTCATAAGGTTAAGAACCATGTTCTTCTCAAGCTGTAGCACTTACAAACCATGCCTTGATACAGATGGCTCCTTTCCCATCTTTCTGTCAGATGCTCGCCCCAAAAGCCTTCTTGGCCCAGCTTCCTAAACTGTGTTGCAAAGCTCAGACAGTCTTGGAGGATGGAAAATCAGCAATAGGTAGGGCTGCATCTGAAGGTCTGGCAGGGCTGAAGTCTCTGCTTCCTCTTGCAAGGACCAGGAAGCAGCCATTGACTAGAGCTGCAGCTTTTGGCTTCCCATGGGGGAAGAGGAGTGGCCAGAGACGAGAGCAAAGGATCACTGCCTTACAAGATCCTGGGAAACCTTCCTTCAAGGAAGCCTCCAGCTGCAGTTCTTTCTTTTTCCACCACTGTCATTTTACCTGACACGTTTTTTCACAACATTTATGAATACTCTCAAAATTGAGTGGAACAGATCAGTGAGCAAAGGAGTTACCTTTTATTGTTACATTTTATTGTTGTTTATTATTACAGATATTTTATGCAAGTAGCTTCCAAGTGCTCTGTGGGCTATTGCACTGCAGTGGTGCTTGCTGGAGGGAGCTGCAGCAAGGACGTAACCTGGCAGGCGTTGGAGAGGCACAATTGGCACCTCAGGTGAAGAGCTGGGTAAAGCACCGTCATCCAAAAAGGCAGATGGAGGTGCCCTGCCCAGTAAGGCCCCACCAAGTGATCATCCATTGTGGCAGTCACATTTTTGAGGACCACAATTGCTGTACACTGGGCATCCTACTCATGCTTTCTTGGAATTTTTCAAGACCACTTTTATTAGCATTGCAATGAATAGGTAGTTCTGTGCAATACCAACTTCCTTCCTTAAAGACAAGGAAAATTTTGGAAGAGCAATCCGCTACAAGCTTTATCTAAAACATGTCAGGACTCCCTATGCTCTCTATCATAAGAAAAAGCTGCAACATTGAAGCATGCTCAGGCACATAAAACCCTCAAGAATCCCCATGGATGTTTTTCCTTTGTGTGATATATTAATTAAAGAACAGTAGTAAATCTGTTGGGTTTTTTTGGTAGATTGCATAGTACGCAGTGTTTAACACTTCTGTAGTGACACATCCGTGTGTTTCTTCATTTTCTGCATCTCACTGGATTTCAGGAGTGCACCTGAAATTATGAACCTGTTGGATAAAGTTTAGTCTAGTTCACTCAGTGAACAAAACAATCCTGACATTATCTTAGCCTTGAGATACCTCTTCCGATGCCAAAATGGTGCTTTGCAGTAGAATGGGAAGGTCATTGGCCTCTGAGAATTTTTTCTTAATGCCCGGTTGAAGTGCTGCAAGTTTTGCTTCCTACTTGGCTAATCAGGGCATTATTTCAAAAAGAAAACTAAAGCCAAGACACTTTTCTAGAATTTCAAAAGCCTTTTGAAATTTATATGGAGGTTTCTGAGACTTGAGTTATACATAAGTTTGTTAAAGCTGTATCATCTCAAAATACCACATTCCCTGGCCACTTAATTATTTAGCATGCCCAGCAAGCAGTGAATTACTAAAAGGAAATGTGAATTCCAGAATGTGGGGTGTTGCAGGAGCCTTGTTCTAGCAGGCATATGTCAGAAACAATCTGAAAGTTTATTTTCTGCTTTTTTACTGTCTTGGATTTAATTTTCCAGCCTTTTCTTTTGATTTTTTTTGATTGAGCAAACAGCTCTTCAGTACTTGGTTTTTGCTGCTGTGGTCCACAGACCTCAGAAAGAAGTGAGCAGTTTGTGTGTGTGGCTGGGGGTGAGGAGCAAAGCAGACACAGTGATCACAGCCCCGTGTGTTTGTGCTCTACTGATGGTCAAACTGCACTCCACTGAGTCGCACTGGGTTCAGTAAAAATAAAAAGGAACAAGGGTGAGAGATTCTTACATGAGGATGAGACAATGAGCCTGAAGTAGCAAATTAAGCTGAATTTGCTGAAGTTACCTTAAAACACTTATTTCTGCCTGTTACCCCAGTGTAACACCACATATCCCGTATTTTAAATAAGACTTAATACATTAATTAATATTGTTCTCTGAGAGAAGTCACTTTATTCAGTTCCTTAAAAAGGAAGTCTTTATAATATTTATCAGTCTGTTTGATATATACATTTTTCTCCTCCTTTCTGATTCTGATTCAAAAGGAAGCGATGGAAAGTTAACAGAGCACCTGTGTTTTTGAAGTTTAAGATGTGTCTGGGGCTTATTTACCATCTCATTGAATTGTGGTATTTGGTTACAGGGTGTTGTGGGAGGGAGAAGAAAGAGACGCAGTATGATGCATGCACAAGCCCTAAGCTAATGAAAAACTATGTTTTGTAGATCCTTATTCCCACGGTAACCTGCTGGGACAGACTTTTTTATCAAACCATAACTCTACAAAGGGTATTAATATGAAAAAAACAGAAAAAAGGCAAGTGCTGTACATCAAGAGTTTTTAAACCTTGGGCATACAGGTGTATAGGTTCAATCAGTTGTTTAAGCCCTTTATCATGCTCCATGCATAGGTGGCCTTGGGCTATCAGACCAGCTCACTTGTTATCAACTTGCCAAATTTACTGTGGCATGACAATATCTGCTTCCACTGATCAGCGGGCAGTCGGCTGTTGGACCAACACTTTCTCTGTTCTCTCAGCTGCAGTCTCCAAAGCAAATAGTATTGCAGGTCCAAACTTAAAAGCACAGTTAATGCCTTCTGGATGCCATGTGGGATAGTCTGAGAAGCACATGTGGAAAGATGTCAATTACTAGTTGCAAAATAGGTGTGTTGTGACTCAGGGTATGTCTGTAGTAGTAAACAGTAAGGTAAATTCAGCCACATGAGGTTGTGTGGTCATGTTCAAAGGGCTTCTCCTACATGAGGTGCCCTGCACAGACCTATTGAGAATCTCTGCACTGCAGTCTCGTGGGTGTAGTGCAAGTGAGGCATGGTGTGAATTTTACCACATTACATGTTATGGTATTCTGAAGTTTTGTTTGTTCATTTCTGCTTGAGCCTGCAAACACGGCTCTAAAACCTGTACAATATCAGGTTTTTGAACATACAGTCTCAAAGATAGACAGTCTATGTCTGGCTGCATGTGCTGCAAGTTTCCAAACTATGATAGCCAAAGTAAATGGAATAAAGGGAGTAAGCAATACTTTATAAAGCATACTGCTATGCTCTTGTTGAAATGTTTGGTCTCTTTCAGATTTACCAACCCATATGTTCTATTAATGGTGTCTAGTTCCTTCTCATACGGCTTTGCTCACATCCGTGTTTGCCTCTCTTGTGATTTGGTACTCCTTCCTTCCTTAGTCTGATTTCTTTCTACCTCGGCTATGAAAGTAGAATTAGTAGGTAGTGGGAGTAGGACTAGCAGCCATGTGGTGTTTTTCCTATGGCTTTTTGATGCTGAATTCAGCATGGGAAGAAAAAGATCCAGGAGAGTAGTCTGGGCTGGTGAGCAGGGTGGTCACACAGTGTCCATTCAGGTTAAAAATCAGGACGGCATCACTAAGATTGCTGCATAGAGGGAGAAGGATAGTGATCCCCAAAAGAACAAGCTCCAGAGAGCTTGAAAGGTTTTGGATTAGTACATGTTTTGCTTAATTCAGCTTCCTCTCTGTTTTATTTACCCTGCCAGTTAGTCTGTCTTCTCCCTGTGGACGCAACTCTAGGCTACATGATCTAGAAAATGGTTGTAATCCAAAGAGACGCAAAAAAAACTAAGTTGTTACATCTCACCTGATTGTTCTTTATATGAAAAACCCTTTAGGTTTAACAGAAGGGATTTCATATTTGGGAGTGGTTAAGTTTGGTACTATGCATGGGAAGATGTATGAATAAGCTACATTTTATTAGATTGCTGTTATACAAATACAGCTTTTCTTTCTTCTTCATAGGGGCCATTTGTTGTGGTTTTCATTGATTTGGTTGTTTTAAAGGTTGATGATTTATTGATGATTAATGACTGATGCTGTAGCTACAAGAGTTGTTAGCTGGGAATTTTTCTTTGCTACGGTACTGAAGAAACAAATGATTCCTAAGGGCTTGTGGCTTTTTGGTTTTAAATTTTGTTTCCAGAAATTCTACGTGCTAAGCATTCTGCTTCAGAGATAAACAGAGAAGTTCATATCTTGAGAGATGCTATGTTATTGTTTTTCTGTTCTGGAGATTTATTGTTTATTTTCAATATTAAAAAGTATCCTTGTCAGACAGGCTCTGTGTCCTACACTTTACAGTCCTTGTTAGACTTTGTCAATTTGCTTTGATGGCACATGGGTCATTAGTATTTATTGTTTCATACATGGGAGTCAGTGTTTATAAACCAGTGACTTCTTTTGTGCCGTCAGGTTACTGTATGCAGCTGTAGGACTCAGGAGCCCTTTCCTGGTAACTACCAGGGTGCTGCTGATACACAGTGAGTGGCACTTAGCACAGGCAGGAAGGAGTGTGGCTGGTGGGGCCTTTGTCTGGTGCCTCATCAGTTTTGAATTTATAGATGCCCTAAGTTTGTTTTGGTGTACAGCTCTTAACTGGACAAACAAATAAGATGCCATTGTGGATCATTTTAGACACAGAAATGTGATTGTATGTATCCTAGCAACTTCTTCTCATCCCATGACTGACAGATACAGGCATGTCATGTTCTGTTCTTGGACTCCTGTATCCCCAGGCCAAAACTTTTTATTTTTTGGTGAGGCTGTCTTACAAACACAGATCCTTGGCTTGCTAAACAAATGTAGTAAAAAATTACTCTTTCTTTGAATAAACAGTCATTTGCTTAGGAATTAGGTAGTAAGCTGTGATTTGAATCTGTTTTTCCAAGTCAGCCTTTTGTAGATAATTTCTTGAAATGATCTAATTCCAGGATCTCATAGACTGAAAAGACAGGCAGGGCACTGGCACTTCATTGTTTGATTGCACTTCTTTGTTGCTTGAGTGAATACAGGGCTTTTAGGGAAAAAGATTTTTGCATCCTCAAGGACTTGCCTGTAAGACTTCTCAGAGAAAGTACTTGATAGTGATCAGAGACAGTACTTGCAACACAGCAGTTCAGTAATCAAGTTATTTTGGGAAGCATGTGAGGTCCACAGAATGAAGGGAATGTGTTTCCCCAGCAAGTGGTGCTTTGCCACTAAATTTAGCTCAAGACACTAGTATTTTTATCATATGCTTAGAATTCCCTTCCTTTAGAATATTGCATGAAAAGTTTATCACATAGAGGTTAAACTTAAAAATCTGGTTTAAAATGCTGAAACATACAGTAAGTGAAATTAAGTAAGATTTCTAGCTAACATGAGTATCATAAGAAGTACCTCTGCCTAGCTATTGTCAAAGTTTGTGTTTGTCTTGCAAGTGAAACAAGCCCTCTCCTTATAGTAGCATGTTCTTAGATAGAGTTGTGCCTGTCAATAGAAGTTAAGCTTTTTCTTCAGGGAGGTGTTTGTACTAGAAGTGTTCTCTACTTTTCGTGCTCCAGACCTTGATTTAACAAGACTCAGAGAATGAATCTTGTTTTTACTCAGAATTAATTTCAGTAAGGTGTGTAAAAGAGATTTTGACAGAAATGTCATGGCAGCCCTGCTGTCTCCTGTTAAACAATTTTTAAGGATGTGTGTTAGGTGCAGTTTTTGTGCTTACATGAGGGCTGCTATGCAGTTGGTGTGGAAGGAAGATACCCAGGTTGGGGATAGCAGCCTTTGAAAATAAAAGAATTTTCCACGTGGTCCCAATTGTTGGTGCACCCGTGCAGTTTTCCAGTTGTGTAGGCGCTGGGAGGCTGTTAGCTCGCTCTCTGCCTCCACAACGTGACCAGCAGGGCCTTTGGAAGACTTCTTGAAACATACTATTACAGGCTGCTTTGTGATGAAAAGAGGTCTTACAAATATCTTGAAATTTAACCAGAGATATTGTGGGTTTTCCTTTTGTGTGTGTATGTGTGTTTGTCAGCCAAATCATTTGTTCAAAGTTAATCTCAATTACAGAGCATATTGTTCATAATCCCCCATGGCTCCAAAACAATAGCAGAGTGTACGTCTGTTTGAATATATATTTACATACTTACATGTGAAATATGTTTGTTTGTATATATAATTTGGCTTCTAAAGTGGTGATTCGTGGTAAAGAGAGGGTTATTTAATGCAGGATCCTGTCTTTTGAGTGGCACTATCCTAAGGAAATACTGCAGGAAGGCCTGAATGGAATGAGCAGGCTTTGATCCTGCAGCCAGCCAGCTGATGCAGTTCCCTATGCATAGCACTAGGATTCATCCCCATGTAATGGACAATAGAGTAGAGTCTGGGGAGTTCAGCTTCTTGGAGACAAGGGTTTTGTGTGTCTTTAATATCTACAGAATACCTCTGCTTTTCTTCTACTCCCTGAGCATTAAGGAACTGGTAGGCAATAGTTGGAAAATTTAAATAAACCACAAGGTTGTATGTGCTGTACGATCCCCGCAAGAGATCCCCAAACTGCAGTAACTTCTCAGAGAACTTAGGCTGTGATTTAGTGGCATAGGAACTATACACCTTAGCAAGGTGCCCCACATCTTCTCCTTTGGCTGATTTCAGAGAAGGTGCTCATCCTTTTTCAACTGTAAGTATTTAGCAAGGGATTCCCTTAAAGTCTTGGTTTATGTCTGCTGAGACATTGCTAAGCAAAGCTTGCAGCTGCACAAAGTACTTGCAGTGTAAATTTTTGCTCCACACTGAATGCTGTAATCCTGTCACATTTGGTGTGTAAAATTGTGGTGGCATTGCTGACCTACTGTAGTCTCCCTTTTGCTGTTTATTGGATCTAGGTGTGTTCCTCGAGTAAGTTAATGTTATTATGTTATATATGGGGTTTTGTAGGTGTTTTCTTCCTGTGGTCTCTTTGTAGCTTTGGGTTTCCTGGCTCTGCATAAGCAGTTTGCTTCCTTCTACCCCTTGCTGCCCACACTGCAGTAATAAAATGGTGTGCTGTTTCAGGTGTCTCTCCTGTCACTCTGATAAGATCATGCCACCAGGAAGGCATAACATTATAATCCCAAGCAAATGTGATCCTGTTCATTTCAGCTCTTGTTCTTGTCAGACGGACAAGAAAAAAGGTTGTCCATAGGTGGAAGGTGAGGCTAGAATTGAAGATAGTTGAAGATAAAACACTGCTAAAAGAGATAAATCCTGCATGGGCACATTTCAGTTTGTAATCAAGGTATTATGTAGAAATGAACTTCGAAAGCTGGTTAGGATGTCCTGAATAATGCAGGATATAAAGGTGAACAAGAGAATACAGAATTGTAATACAGATTTGTGATGGGAGGGAGGAAATATTTTGTCCTTCATTTTTTCTTAGATTTGATGTCAGATTTGAAAATATAGTCATAACAATACCATAGATAGGAATAATAAGATTGCTCTACAAGAAACAGATCTGTAAGAAACGCAAGACACTGGAAGAAATGAGTGCTTTCCAGAAAAAGCCTCTGAAAAGAGGCAATATTTAAGGCATGCCTTAGGGTATGGGGACTTCAGGCCCTTAAAAGAATCCCAGCAATTACCTAACCTGCCAACTTTCCTACAAGATAAATGGAAGCACTGTAGCTTGAAGGTGCCTTGGTTTGAATGAGATGCAGTAAGTAAGGTCTCTCTGTTCTTTACAGGCATCATAGATCTGATACTACTTATAAAAGAAGAATAGAGTTGGTGCCCTGCTGACTAAATTGTCCTCTAGAGGAGTATTAGTTACAGAGCTTCTTTGTTAACTAGGCTGTATGCTTAAACCTCTGTGAATTTCTCCTATTAGCAGGCTTCCTGATAGCTTTACATGTAGGTATGCTAAGTAAATGCAAGTGTATCCATGTAATTTATATATATAATGTGTATGTGTATACTGTTTCATATATAAATAAATGTTTGTGATGTGGAATTTGCACAGCTTCTCTACTGTTCTGTTAAAATGAGGTAAAAGCAAGCATTAAAATGCTGATAATAGGAGAACAGAAAGTCAGCTTCTGCTCTTTCTGTCCAGGTGCTTCACATGAAGTCTTTCTTCTCCTTCTCTTTAATTTCCCAATTAGCTTTTTTAGTTAAGAGAGGTGTTTCTAAAACCTCTGTATGCTGCAAGTTTCCCAGTTGCTCTCCTGCTCAGGTTTTCCACCTTAGAAGACAAGCTAAGGCCTCAAAGTGTATGTTAACAAAAAAGAAAAAAAAAAAACAAAATCAAAGCAACGCCCCCCCCCCCCCAACAAATTTAAAAACCCAAACCACCCTGTACAGAACAGCTGATATTTCCCATTTTAGCCCACTTGAAGACAACGTAAGAGACTGTGTGGCACAGCCCAGACTTCTAGATAGGTAACAATCTTTTGTGCCATCCTGAGATCAACCTCTTTCTTGGTTTTCTTCATGTGTCTGATGAGTAAACACTATTATTACATTCTCAGCAGACACGTTGATTGTGAAGTTCCCTATTCCTGGGAGAAAATCCCAGTGCTTACACTGAGCACACGTGGGGAGTGTAAGGCCCTGCAGGTGTGTTGTGCCCGCCAGGCTGCTCCTTCAGCCTGCACTGCATGAGGGTGGCATGGCTTCACAATTTAAATAGGCTGGTGTCATGCAAGCTTTCCTCTTCCTTTTCCACCTTGGTGAAAGAGTTTCATCAGGTGGGTGAAGAAATTCCTGGAAAGCAGGCGCTCGACAAAATGCCTGAGACTCATCAGTTGTTCTGCTCTTGTGGAAGGCTGGAGAAATCAATGTGACCTGATGGGAAAAGTGGATTTCAGTCCCATCCTGAACTTTTGCCTTAGCCTGTGAACAGTAGGTAATTGCATCAAGGACAGTGCTAATTTCTCCATGGCTTTTCCATTATCCTGGCAGATTTGTTTCTTCAAGTACTTTGGTTGGCCAACACAAACGAAAGCTTTACTCCACACACCCTTTTAAAATCTTTGTTATTCTAAACATAAACCTGTGTGCTTTCTATATCTTCTGTCAGTTGTGTGCCTGGTTTTTTAAACAGAATTTATATTCCTTTAGAATAGGCTCTATTCTGCTACATTCCGTTTTCAGAGGTTTATTATATGCTTTTCAGTAGCATTTGTTTTATCAGCACTTCCTGCAGCATTTGTTACTCGTGACAACAGCAGCGATTTGATTCCGTTTAGAAGAATACCATATTATGTATGGAAAAGCAGTAATTGTTTACCTGTTTGCCAAATACATTCTATGAAAAATATCTAGTGTTGCTCTATGCAGTACCAAGTAGTGTTATTTCTTGTTTACATTTTCTACAGTTGCTAGTTCCAAAAAAGAAACAATGAAAATAGTTTGTTGCCCACTTCATAATTAAACTTCCATTTGTACAGATTTGGAAGTCTACTCTTGAGTGAATGCAGCATCCACATGTAGACTGAAGTTTTAGCCTAATTTTGGCTTTTCATATGCCTAACAAAATACAGGTCCAATTTCATGCTTGTCAGAAAGAGCAAAATTTAACTATGGTGGGAGTTGTCCTTGAAGTATCTGTGGGTACTCCTTGGAAATAAGGTCCACGAGATGCCCTGCAGGGAGCTAAATCGTGTGGTTTGTATTCACTACCCTTAAGCACGAGGAGGAATAATATGTAGCATTCTATGTGGCTTCTAGTGAGTCTTAGCAGTGCTTAAACTGTTAATCCTCCTCTTCCTGTGCCTTGGAAGACTGACCATGTCCGTCTTTTAGGGGAACCTGGCTATGAGCCTCCCTTGTAATGGAGGTAGTCATCACTGGGTATGGCTCTGAATACACCACGTGAGTTTTGTTCTGTGACTTCTAAAAAACTTTCATTTTATGGCATGAAAATTAGACAGCACTAAGGCTTTGCTTCCTGAGCTCTTTGCTCAGGCAGAACCCAATTCTTTTTGTCCTATTCAGACAAGGGGTCCTGCTGTCTGTGGTGCAACCACTTGCATGAGCCAAACAAATGAAGTTAGGATCAGCCAAAGTAATGTACTCTGTCATCCCAGTTATTTCAAGTCTCAGAGGTCATTTAATGATCTGATCTATATGTGAGGTAGCTCCCTGCCATTTTTTAGAGCTTTAATTTGCTAATAGAAATAGTAACATAGTAACATGCTCCTTGTGACCTGCCAATAGCTACAGAAGTACAGCAATATTGGCACCTTTTGGTTTGTATGAGGTTTTTCTGTGATGCTTAGGAATGAACATTTTTCCTGACAGTTGGGGAGCATGTGCTTGCTTTGTCACAGCATTCTTGGTTTTTCATATCTGATCATAAAATTATTTAAAACCCCTAATTACTCCCACAGATTCAAAGACGAGTATAACTCCTGTGTTACAACTCGAGGGAATATGTCCAGCAGTTCATAGAATTCAGATGTGCTGTGACCTATAGAGGAAATTTCTCATTGAAAATGCAGCAGTTATGAGATGAAATGGAGTAACTGTTTAGCAGTGTATTCAGACAAAATTGAAGAGAACCTGTGAGCTGTGCCTTGGTATTTGATGGAAGTGGAGAAGCAGCAGTCCTTGTTCCTTGGTGACCAGTGGATCCAGTGCTGCTGCTGAGGGCAGGGCCTCTTCTCACCTCCTTGCGTCAAGGCAAAGGAGCTGCAAGGGAGGGAGTGCTACAGGGCTGCATATTTTACACTCTTCTTCTCTCATTGTCATAATGGTTTAGAGTGAAGTGTATAAGCTGTGATTGTAATGGTAGCAAACCCCGAAATTAAATACTGTGTAGAAGTGAAACTGATGTATCATTTTCATTAGTTTTGGTATGCTCAGGCAGAATTTGTGGGATTAATTTTGAAAGCTTAATCCAGATGGAAAAGGTTAAATTCAATGCTGAATGAATTTGGTTCCAATTCATTTGTTGCCCTTGCTTGTTCCTTTTCTCAGAAGAATTAGCGATTAAGCAAAGAATTGTGCATACCGTCCTTGTTTTCTGCCATCATTTAACTACTTGTTAAAGACAACCTCTCAGTTATCTGCTGCAGTAAGTAAACAAATGGATCTATTGCCATGTCAGCTCTTGAGTCCTGTGGCCTGAGTATTCATGCAAGCACTTACATTCATTTTTCCTTTTTCCTCAGGATTTATCTGGATCCATTGACGACTTGCCGACTGGAACTGAAGCAACCCTCAGCTCAGCTGTTAGCGCGTCAGGCTCTACGAGCAGCCAAGGGGAGCAGAGCAACCCTGCACAGTCTCCGTTTTCCCCTCATGCTTCTCCACATCTCTCTGGCATCCCTGGGGGCCCATCGCCTTCCCCTGTAGGCTCACCCGTTGGAAGCAACCAGTCAAGATCTGGTCCCATTTCTCCAGCGAGTATTCCAGGTGAGTTTGTTCTAACAAACAAAATGAAGCCAATTGGTAGGTTTACTAAATACATAAATAAATCCTCCTGTGTTCTGAGCTTATTTATTTACTGAGAATCCTCCATTTTCAGGGCCTTTTTCTGAAAAAAATGCATACTTAGAGCAGGAGTAAATTCAGTCTAAACTTCAGCTGCCAAGCCCTCAGAATGCTCAAAATTCTGAGCTTGCCTCCACATAAGTGTTTGATAAATGTCTTTATTGCCAACCAATGCAAATAGTTAATTGTAGTTTTTGTATTTGGTTTGTGTGTCATTTTTCACATACTTCTCTCAATTATTTACAGTCCTTTTTTTGTTATAACTGTGTGCTTCTGTAGGGTTTGGCTCTTGAGCTTGAATGGTGGTTACAGACCTGCAGGATGAAGCAGAGATTTTCCAACTCTGCATTGTGGCAATGTTATTTTGGACATGAGTACAGAATATTGTATGAGATATTTCTTAATATTTGCAAAGATTAGCAAGTTATTAGGGATTCAGTTCTACCAGTAGTAATTGGAATACCAGTGGCAGGCTTGCTGCTCGCTTTCTTGTGCAATTTGGAGTATGACACACAGTCATGTATATTCAGAAATTTCTGGAAATGTGTTAAGATACCAGAAGAAAAAAATGGCACACATTAATTTCAGTTCTTACCTTATCCTCGCCCATCTGGTATGTTACTTACTCCAGGGGTCAGGCAGAAATTTGTATTTAGTATTTCAGGTGAGTTTATTCTCTTTCTTAATGCTCAAGTATTTTTTTATTATCATCTGACATTTTGAATACTAGGGGAATTCCTAAGAGTAGGAGAGTGCTGACATTACCCTATGGATAACATCAATTGCTGACAAAACCACAAAATAATAAACATGGAGCTCAGTTAAAAGAAACAAAAGCAGAGGTGCCTTTTTGTTAGGTGGTTTGAGTGTTGCTGTTAACCAAATGCTGGTTAAAATTCAGAGGGTAGTGTGTGTTTCTGTATTTGATACAAAGGTATCTGTGTAAAATGTTCCTGCCTGTTTGTCCACAGAGGTTAAACTAGATCAGCAGAGGGAAGTAAGCTCAGTGCACACGGGAATGTTTAGTACTAAATGTGGCCTGAGCATGTTGAGCCCTGATGCTGTGTGCATGCCCTGCAGTTATTTTTTGCCTCTCCAGCTACTCGGACTGACTGCACATGCTCAGGTGGAGCAGGAATAGTGGGGACAGAGTATTTGCATTGTATGCAGTGTGGTAGCTTTGTATTTCCAAGACGGCTCCCACCATTTGGTGTAGAAATCTATCTCTCTTGTTTAGTGAATCTTGTTTAGATAGCCTACCTGGCTGGAAAGGTAACATTTTGCCACAAAGTCAGATTCAGGTGAGTAAATGGATTGGCATTTTAGCAGCCTGATTGCTGAATAGGGAAAATTGTTGTGACACTGAAAATAGCATTATTGTAACCATGATACATAAGGATGAGCATAAGTATGTAGGGGGAGAGTAATAACTTCTATGAAACCACCTGATCCCTGTGGGGTAAAAATAGAAGGGATATGGGTTCAGAGGTCAGGGTCAAAGTCACTTCACCGCTTCAGATGAGCCCCAAAAGCTCATTTTTATAACTCACCTAGTGAAAAGCATTGTCTCTACATACAAACTGTGCCACCATTTTGCACAGTGGTTTTCTGGTCTGCTGCAGTAACACAAAAGCAATTCTTTCTCAGGAAGGATTTTTATGAATGGTGCTAAATCAAAATCACCCTCCACTGTTCCCCTGTCATATACAAGCTTCTGGTCTCTGCAGCTTTTGCTAAAGGTGAACTCCCAGGCATGAGCTAAGGCAGCACTCTCCAGAGGGCAGCCAGGCAGCTGCGATAGCATCGCTTCTGCTGCTGCTGCTGTTACTGCTGCTGCTACTGCTGCTGCTGCTGCTGTTTCTCGAGCTACAAAAAGCAGGAGCAAGGCTGCTATTTAAAGCCCTATGATAGAGGGATGCTGCTGGGTGCTGGGGCTTTCAAGCTACATGAATTAGATTGTGCTTTCACCTAAGTGTGTTTGCACCATTGTTCTTCATTACAAGGACTTCGGTAGCTTTTATCATCAGCTGCATTCATGAGACCCTAAGAAAAGGTACCACAGAGCTTGTTTGCATTTCTGTGGCTGTTTGCAGTAGTCAGGTTGTAGACGTTTTCAAACATAGATTGTGTAGTACAGCACCTTGCCTTTAATAATTTTGTTCTCTGCTATTTTCTCCTCCGTTCTCACCCTACCCTTGTTTGTTCTGACCTCATTCCTCTCCTATTACCTCCTGCGATGTTGTGCCACAGTTTCTCAATGTGACATAGATTGGCTCTTTCAATCATTCTCTCTCCAGCAAGTCATTGTAAAATGAGCAGCTGTTGTGTTGCTGATAGCTATGGCTAGGGAAAGCCAAAATGTTGCAGGGGGTTCTTGGTGGGAAGACCGTTAAAATAAAGGTGTTGCTTTCCCAGGGTTTACTGGAAGAGAAGCATCCTTTTCCCGATGGCTCCTTCCTTGCAACAAAATTGAAAACTAATTTAACATCAAAAGGGCAGACAAACAAACAGCCCCCTATTAAACCTCCCAAATGGCTGGTTCTCTTCCACTGCCTGTTTAAGCTGTCTCTGCACCCCTCCGCAAGCCTGCCACCCCGCATTGCTTTCTGCTGCACGCCACCAATTTCACAGGAACAGCCTGGCACAGGCAGCACTGACATTGGCACGTCCCTAGCTCAGTGGGCATTTCCTTCCTGTGCTCTCTGAAATACTGGATGGATATTTTGTGTGGTAAGTGGCACATGCATATACAGCCTTTGTTTCCATTCACATTACCAGAATAGACCAGGGAGATTAACTCCTAAGAGCAGAAAAAGCAACTTGGATGAATTTTGTTCAGAAAGGTAGTTCTGTCTCAAAATCAGAAGACTTCTTGTTCAGATGTATGTTCTTTACAGGGCTGAAATCCTACTCTTCTTTAATTTCTACTGATTCAAAATGACATTACTATTTCCTATTAAGTAGATCATTATTCTGTTTTGCCAGAAATCCTGATCTCTCTATTTTGTAGCCATCTTTATAATTATGGTACATATTCTTCCAAAGAATGAGATGTGATGCCCTGCACTGCTTTGGGTCTTGAACTGTGCCTGATTCAACCCTAAACCATTAGTGGAAGCTGACACAGCACATATCAAAATGCACTGCTGTTGCCAGAAGGTTTAGTGGCTGTTAATTTCACTTTTCTCTTTTTTTTTTTTTTTTTTTCTCCTTCCCTCCTGCTCTAACAGTTCCAGTTTACTAACAAAGCAAAAATGTAAATAAGCTAAGCTTTCCTTTCTCCCCCCCATCCCCAATTTTGATCTCACTGGCCAAAGGCTTTTGTCAGCTCTTTCTCCCTTGCGGTGTAAGCAGCAAAATTTTTTTAGTATTAAGAGTTCTGTGAAAGATTGCTGATAGGCCAGGAATCCCTTAACCCATGATGGACAAGCAGATTTTGTACAAATTAATCGATTCTATTATTTTTAAACCCTTACAGCAATTTTTATCTATATAGAAGAGATGGGTCTGCTATGCTAATGAGTAGCAAATGCTGCCTTTAAAAATAGGTAATTTTATTTTGTTTTTCACATGGATCAGTATTTTGACTTGTGCTTTTATGACCTTCCATGTACTTTCTGAAGAAACAAATTTATTTTCACTCTGTTAAGCATCAACTACATTGGGTTTTTTTATTGCAATTATAGTCTTCTTTCACTGGGGAGCTCGGTTACAGATGAAGTTACAATTTTCAGAAAGAAATCCATTTGTGAATACTCTGGCTTAAGAGTGTTATTGCCAGGCTTCTTAATTTATGCTAACCAGTCAGCATCCTCCCCTGATTAGAAATAATTCAAATTTTAATTGTGATAAGTATACGAATCAATGGATGTAATCCATTCAATGTTAAACTCTACTCTCTGCAAACCTGGAGGTCTTCAACACCTGTATTGATCAGCTAGCTGGCTTGAATTCCAGGATTCATCAGAATTACAGCATTACAGCCAGCATTCCAGGCAAAAGAGAGGCACAGAAGGGAAATGGGATACCCAGTTGGACCAGTTACAGGAAAACTTGTCTTGGTGTGCATGTTAGTCAATGTGTGTGACTAAAATGAAGCAAGAAGAAAAATGTGTAGTAGTAGTAGTCTATAATAGTCCAAAGGGACATTGTACTGCAAGAATCTGATTAGGAATGATGCTTTCTTTAATGTAAAACAGTACAACAATAGTTTTACTGTAGATCATGTTTTTATTAAGAATTTGGAAAAGTCTTTTCCTTGGGATTGAGCTATTCTACATACTGTGAACAACCATTATTGGTATGTTGTATGGCATGGACCTCTTTTAAACATTATTTGAAGGAGAGAAGGCTACCATATGAAAGTGATAAACACTGTTTAATGTCTTTGTGGGTGACAGGGACAGCGGGATCAAGTGCACCCCCAGCAAGTTTTCCAGTGACACAAAGCCTGCAGTGCAGCTGACACACGAAGGGAAGGGATGGCATCCACAGGGATCTGGGCAGGATTCAGAGGTGGCACTGGGTGAACCTCAAGAAGTTCAACAAGGCCAAGTGCAAGGTCTGGCACCTGGGTCAGGGCAATCCCAAGAGATACAGGCTGGGCAGAGAATGTATTGGGAGCAGCCCTGAGGGGAAGGACGTGGGGGTGTTGGTGGAGGAGAAGCTCAGCAAGACCCGGCCATGTGCACTTGCAACCCAGAGAGCCAACCTTGACCTGAACTGCATCAAAAGCAGCATAGCCAGCAGGGTGAGGGAGGGGATTCTGCCACTCTACTCTGGTGAGACCCTACATGAAGTTCTGCATCCAACTCTGGGGTCCCCAACACAAGCAGAACCTAAGTTGGAGCGGGTCCGGGGAAGAACCACAAAGGTGATTAGAGAGCTGGAGCGCCTCTTCTAGAAGACAGCTTGAGAGAACTGAAGTTGTTCAGCCTAAAGAAGGGAAGGCTCCAGAGAAACCTTATGGCAGGCAGCTTTCCAGTATTTACAGGTGGCTTACAGGAAAACTGGAGAGGATCTGTTTAAAAGGACATGAGTAATAGGTCAAGGGGGAATGGCTTCAAACTGAAAGGAGGTTTATATTAGATATTGGGAAGAAGTTCTTCACTGTAAGGGTAGTGAGGCAGTGGAACAGGTTGCCCAGAGAATGTGTCAATGCCCCATCCCTAGAAGTGTTCCAGGCCAGGTTGGATGAAGGTTTGAACAACCTGGTCTAGTGGAAGGTGTCCCTGCCCATGACAGGCGGGAGGATGGTTGGAACCAGATGAACTTTAAGATCTCTTCCAACCCAAACAAATGTATGAATCTATGAATGTGTAATACTAGGCTTTTTGTTGAAGTTTTAAATACCCTAAAGTAATTGCAAAACAAGAGGGGATTATATCCTTGTAAAATAGGTATGATCCCCCTGTCTAGAAAGATTATTTTAACACATCTATCAATGTTTCTCCCTTGGCTTCTCCGGAGGCAGAAATCTTGCAACAGCTTGTTGCAAGGAAGATGCATGCTGTTCATTGGCATCCAGACCAGAAAAAAGCCAAAACACAAAATGCCATTGACGTAGCTATGTTCTTAATCACTTCTAGTACACAAAACATCTAATCAGCAGTTTTGCAAATCTAGAATGCTTACAAATTAAATATGTGAATATTTCACATAGTAATAGTTTAATACCCTTTCTTTTGAATGGTTGAACAACACTTAAAGTGTTTCTGTCTTTTCAAAGGATGGAAAAAATAAGCAAATTGTAAAGTGCTCTTGCTCAAGGCATTGCTTCTAGCACAGGGAGCATCTAGCCTGTGATACCTATTAGAATTCAGCCCAGGTCACAACTGATGAATTATCTCTTGTCTCAAGACTTCATGAAATAACTAAATAGTCTCAATCAGGTTTTGTGAGGAGAGCCTATGCTACAAAAGGCACTATAAAAACTCCTATCATAGTTGCAATGTCACCAGAGATCAGGGAGGTGTCCTTCTCTGCAGAGGTGGTCTTTCCAGAACAGGTGCAGGAGATGAAAAGAGACAGAGACATGCTGTTCAAGTTCCTCCTGTTCAGTTTTCATGATGACAGAGGGTTTCATATTGCACCAGCATCAACCTGCTTTTTTTTATCGGCCCAAAGTTAAGCATAGACAAATAGTAAATCACCAAAAAAAAAGCATGCCCTGGGTGGTTATTTTTTATGAGTAGTTTATGGAGTTTAGTTTTAGGTGGTTTCACTTGCTTAATATCTGGTGTATCAGTGTTTATATTTCAGTCACACATTGCAGTTTTAGCGTTTAATTGCTGTCTTAAGCCAGTGCCAAAAATTTCTGCCCTATGGACTGAGCACCCTGAAGGGTCCAGCACTGAGAGTTGTCCAGCACCCTCCCACAGATGGCCAGATCAGTGGCATTCACATCCCCATAGCTGTGCTCTGCCCCATATCTGGTTTGTCCTCTTTGCTGATTCCTGCCAGGCCTGTTTCCACCGTCCTGGCAATGGCTGAGCAGCCAGCATGACGGGGCATCTGCTGCTGTGGACACTGTGGCAGCACGCGTACACAGGCCACTTCTTGTAGCTCTGTGAGTCACTGACAGCACCCTGCTGGTACAAATCCATCTAGAGCATGAGGGCTGTTGAAATCCAATTAACATATTTGCATAATTATGCATGTGCTCTGCTTCACGTAACAAAATTCAAATATACTTAGCCACAGTGGCCAAGATTTGACAGGTATGTTTGTTGTTAGTTTTAGATGTATGTTTTAAGGCCATCCTTGGACAGTTATTGTTTACATTTTATCATTAATCTATGCATTTCTTTATAACTTTTTTTTCTCAACCCACTTACGTTTTTGTCAAGAAATTTAAGGTGGTGTGTTTTTGGTTCTGTATGTTGGGGGGGGGTTTTATTCTGTCATTCTTTAGCTACACAAACATAGATTGTCTCTCTTTCTTTGTGTTGGCAAATAGGGCATTAATTTGAGTTTTATCATAAATTAAAAGGTTGTCTCTCACTCCCTTGTCCCTTGCAATACTAAGCAGTGATTGATGAGCAAATGGGAAAAGTCTCTCACGTCTCCATCAGTGTGTTTTTGTTGTTGTTGACAGATGGTTGTTATACCTAGATAAAATAGAACATAAATGTCATAAGGTGTTTGCTTTCTGTGATGGGATAGGCTGCTGCAGTTTTCAGTTTTTCAGTGGACTATGCATCACTGCCGTGAGAGATATTTAAAGTGGCCTTCATGCTTCATAGTTAGTGTCAGACTTGACTAGACAGATACGTGGTATGTCCCTCCTCAGAAGAAGGAGTCTGAACAATTGCAAATATGGCTTGAATTAATTCTGTGCCTCAAAAGAAGAACATTTTCACTACCTCCAGATAATATTTTTTTTAAAAATTAATGAAAAGCAAGATATCCTTTCTCCTCCTTAGAGACAAAATTCATGCAGCTTGAACTGGGACTTGAAAGATTTGAACAGCCCTTTGACAGCATTGCTCTGTAGAAAGATAGGGAAGTGAAATTGCAAAGTGGGTTTTTAGCAAGCAAACACAAAAGAACAATTCACTCAGTCGTCAAGCTTTTCTGTTTGTTCCCCATCTTCAGATAACAGTGGACTCAAATTATTGTGATGTGTTGATTGATTACAGCCGTTAAGTTTCTTAGTAATCAGTTTCATCACTTATTCTCAATTCACGCTTGCACCTTTGATTTCTCTTCCACAACAGGGTGATGTGGGTTGTCGTTGACTAATGAAGAACAGAATTGGTTTCGGCGTGAGACAAACGGAATGCCGACACCAATCCCAAAATGCATTAATCTTTAATAATCCACATCTGCATGTTTATAAATGATATAACCAGGAGTTGCTAATGTTAATACTCCCCCTTCCAAACAGAAGCTGACATAGGAGTTGGTGTTTGCAAACTGCATGAGAGGCACGTGGCCGCGCGTGGTGCGTGTGACCTTGCGGAGGGAGCTCGCCAGATGAAAGTTCTCGGTTGATTAAAAATACATGAAGAATTGCTTCGCTTCCGCACCGGTCTTTGGAGCTTATCGTTGTCGGGCAAGATGAAATATGGCATGATAGATCTTGTCTTCTAGGGAGATCAGACCCACCAAATGGTTTTTGGAAGCAGGTTTGCCTCAAGGTGCTTTTATCCTTTATGCATTCAACTTGCCCTTTTCTCCCTCATCCCTGAGAATTGCTGAGACCAGGGCTGTGTAATATGCAATATAACACAATAAGAAAAACTAGATTAGCTGAGGGTTTATTCCTTTTGAGGGTAGTATTAGTGAGAGCACATACATTTTGCTATTAAAATGCTCTTTAATCAGAGACAGTGATCTAGTATGAGGAGTAGCAGGCAAGACTAACTAAATAGTTCATCGCCATGTAGCGCTGCTCCAATTTCCTTTCTTGCTAGACTTGAGAGAGCCAGGAGGAACAGGGTGAACTCAAACTCTATCATTCATGGTCTTCCAAGTTAATGCTGCCTGATTCTGAGAAATTCTTAAACTTACCTGGATCGAGGGAAAAGAAATATGGATAAGAAATGGCAATTTCACATCACAGTCATCCTTTCTTTTGTATCTTGCATGTTTTCACTCTACGGGTATCATAAATGAAAATTGATCTCTGGTTTGGTTAAAATTTGGCAATGTTAAAGTTAGGAGTTAAGGTTTTTATTAGGTGGCAAATTTTAGAAGTGTATGTCTGCTACATCTGTTGTGCTTCTCAGGCTCTTGAATGCAGGTGACACAATGAGGAGCAGCTTAGAGAAAAAAATCTCCTCCTGGTTATAAATGCAATCTAGAGAATGAGCACTGATAATGAAAAATTCTTCCTTTTGGAACTTGGTTTAAATCCCTAAATAGAATTCTGAGGTTTTAAGTTTCAGGTGTGTGGCAGGGTAGGTTTTATTTCTGGAAGGAAGAAATGAGCCAAATATAAGAAAGAAATACTACCCTCTCCTTTGTTAGGAGCTTTTAGATCTTTAGCACTTGCATGAATTACAGTTTATATTCTGTTTAATTGACATTTTATAAAAAATTTGAGAATGGTTTTTCTCTAGCTGAAGTATATGCTTTTTGCATTATATGTAATTACTACAAACATGTAATGATGTGTCGTAAGTAATTACAGATTACTAAATCCATGCAACCCTTTACAGTCTTCTGCTTCAGTCCAAATGCAAGCAAAAACTACCATTTTTATGGAAGGATTAAAAGGACAGAATGAAAAAACACAGTATGACTACAGAGTCTGGATCATTCCCTAAAAAACATAGGCACTGCTTTCAAAAATTTAAGAAAATACAATTTTCAAAATCTGAAAGTAATTCAGAGGCCCTGTCAAGGTGTGAGAGAAGGTGCTGGCCAGCTGTGGCCGCAGCCTCTCCCAACCCCTCTCATCCCAATTCACACCATCGCTTTGGAGAACGCAGTGACAGAGTGCAAAACATGTGGAAGGGTGGTTAAACGAGACTTTAGAGGGGAAAAACGAGAAATTAAGTCAGTGGCTGAGATGTGAAGAGGTCTGTCTAGTGCAGAGCAGAGAGCAAGTGGGGAAGAAAGGAGCAAGCACCTCATCTAATCTTTCTTCTGGGGACCCAGGTGGACAAATTGGCAGCCCTGTTCACAGCCTCCCCCCAGCCCCCTTTGTAGCGTAAGAACTGCTAATCGGATCCATGCTGCTGCAACTGTGGTTAGTTATTAACAGAATAAAAGCAGAATTCTTCAAAAGAATGGGTTGGGGAAAACGGCTCTACAAAATTGCAAGGTTGTTAGAATCTTAAATGCACAGCAGTCGGTTTTTCCCTATTCTGAATTAGACGATGAATACGGCCTTTCATCTGTCACTGTGCCCATTTCTTCAGAAGGCAGCCAAACATTCTCAAACAAAAAAAAAAAAAAAAAATTGTTTGAAAGAGGAAAAATATTGGGGAACAGGAAGAATAGGAAAATGAGAAGGAGAAATCAGGTTTTGTTTTTATTAATTTGTCCTGGTGAGAGAAATATGAGCTTGCCTACTCTATTCAGTTCCTGCATGCCAGCCGCTGTGAGCCACCGTTTCTGAATGTGGGGATTAGAAAAGATTTAACTGGTTGCTATCCTGGGCTGCACCATTCTGGACTGGCCTCCAGCAGAAATATCCTTGGCTGGAAACTCTCCCAAGCTTAATGGAAATAATGCATTAAATGGATGCGGAGTTAGGCAGAGGTGAAAGCAGAAAGAATTTTATTCCCCCAAATGAAACTTCTCATAACTGCAAAGTGAAATTACAGGTCTGGGGTGGGTGTTACTGAGGATAGGGAAGCAGTAATTCCTAGATTTAGACTGACTTATGCCTTCGCTTATACATGTAATTAAATGGCGCATCCTTAATTTTGAGGAGCTCTACTGCCTTCCTGGTTTGCAGCAGAATTTCGGAATTTGTTGGAAAGGAATAGTCCTCAAGCATACAGGGTCTTGCTGTGACCTACTGGAAACCACTCATTATTTGGGTGAGTCACATGCTTCTGAAGATTCCCATTGACAGCTTGCTTTGGGTTTAATTCCAAAATCTCAGGAGAAAGTGCTTCACTTTGGTCAAAAAGAGCTTCGGCCTTGGAGGGCAGTATATTTTATTTCTGCCCCTTGCCACCAAGACTGTTGTTTGTCATTCAGGCAGTACTAACAATTATTTCACTTCATACTCCTGAGTATTTGTTACAGTCTTCATACCTTGCTCAGAGGTTACACTACCTGGGAATAAATCTTGGATGTCTAATTTGACAGACCCCAGTTTCAGCTACTTTATTTTTTTTATTTTTTTTTCAAGTCCATAATATAATGAATTATTCTGTAGTAAGGGTGACATTTGGATGGTGTTCCATAAATAATACCTTGGGACTACACGTCAAGTAATGAGGATGAAACAAAATATTGAGTTAGCTACCTCATCCTGTCAGTGTCAACTTTGCTTTGAATTAAATGTTATATCATGTCAAACAAGTAGCTCCTACTCACAAAATTAAGATGTTTATGCTTTTGCATTTGTGCGGAGAAAAGTCAGAGCTAGGAATCTCCAGGCCCCTTTGTTCATTGTTGCATTTTTTAAAGGAGATTTGAGAGCAATTTAGCACTTAAGTTGCAGTGAATTTTTGAAACTTGCCCACAACCCCATTCTTGATTTGGTGAATGTGACATAGATAGGAAAAAGAAGGTGAAAGTGTAACTACCCTTGGTTGTCTGAGAATTTTATACTTTCATGAGAAGCAAAGTGGGGTTTTTTACTTCTTATTGATTTTACATGGATTGTCATACTCACATATGTTAGGGAATCTTATGTCTTTGAAGCACAATACATTTGTTCTAATAGGTAATATGGAAAGGTTAGGCCTGGTTAACCGGCAGGGTTAACCAGCGGGGTTAGGCCTGACAACAGTCTTGATAGCACTTCATGATGCAGAGCATCCATAAATCTGGCATGAGTTGATAAGCTTCTTGTTTAGAAGCTTGTTCAGAAGCTTTGTGTTGCTGCAATGGAGCAAATCAGCTTCATGTGGTCTCACCTTCAGTGAGCCTCTCAGTCAGCCACCAAAAGCATTCCAAGGCTGGAACGTTCTGGGTTTGGTTCCAAGTTCCTGGGTCAGGGAGGTGAAAATTGTCTTATTTAAGCAGGCTGCAGTGGATTACCAGCATTGTAAGGGGTTATTAGCTGCAGTGTGCTGCTGAGCAGAGCCAGAAGACTTGGTCTGAGTGTGTTTGACTCTGCATATCCCAGCACAGCCACAGCTGCTGTATCTGAAAAGGTCCTCATGTCTCAGGCCTCTTAAAACATCTGCACTCAGCTTACGGGATAGATAGGAGGAAGGTTTTAAAATTTTGCACGTCTTTATTTGAGAGGATATGCAGACAACCCTTGCTTTTTACTTGAGTGAATAGGTAATTTAAAAAACACTGTTGATACAACAGGAAGCTTGGCTACAATGCATAAATTAAGGAAGAAAATAATCTTTATTCTTAAGGGGTTGTAGGCTTTATGAGATGAAAGAGATAACACAAAACACATGACCAGTTTCCCTTTATGCTACCCATAGAAAAATTTCTTTCCTTTGAGGTCATTTGCACCTCACTTCCAATTTCCTGAAAAGCTCATTTGAAACACACCCATACAGAAGCCTACTTATGTTCCTTCATTTCTGATTTAGGGATTGGAGACCAGGAATGTCTCTTCTGGTCTGTGAGCCTTTATTGTAGCATTGACTGTGTGATGATTATCCTATTATTTTATCAGATTTCATCTTAATCACTAGATTTTCAGGACCTCATTATTCCTAAAACAAAGTTGTTTCGAGTTCCAGTAATGGTTTGATTATCCTCCTGAACATCATCATGCTCTTTTTCTTCCCTGATATTTAGCCTCAAATATATTTTTAGAAAGAATCCACAAAATTCCAGTTCTAGTTTTTATCATACTAAATAATACTCACACTTTCAGCCTCCTGTCATTTCATGCTGGTAGCTGGTTCCCATTCCAGTTTGCATTAGGCTTTCTGGGTTTGTCTCTATGAAGGTTCACCAGTGACACATCAGCAGTGATGTTGTGTTGTCTTACCTCTACTGTAAACAATCCTCCTAATTTATCCTAGGGATAAATTTGTTTCTTTGCGTGCCACATGGCATAGTTGGTTATAGCTGTTTGTAGGCTATAACCATTTCAGGTCAACAGATATGGTCAGATTTTTCCTTCCTTTTCTCTTCCCATGTCTACCTGATAACCTACAGTTCTTCGGTTATGAAAGGCCTGGTTCTGATCCATGTATATAAATGTTTGCATTTTTAATACTCCAAGCCAAAAGGTGGTCCCAAGGGCTTCCTAGGTAGTATATTGATCATCTTTTGTATTGATTAATATTCCCCACTTTGTAATCAATAATGTCTTTAATCCAGTCATAGCTCTCAATTCCTAAATTAGATTGGGAATTGTCCCAAAAACAACCCACAAGGTCTGTAACTTCTGTCTTTCCTTCAGCCTAGTGTTCTGTTTCCAGCACAGGCTGTGATCAGTCCCCCAACCTCCAGTTCCTCATGCATCTTAAAATTCCCGTGCTTATACCCCTCCTTCCCTACTTAACTGGTTATTTCCCAGAGGGAACCTGTTATCACCGAAGTGTTTTCTTGACTCAGTTGTTCAGGCATAATTCTGTGAGGCACCGTCCAGCTGGTACAGGGTGTCACAGCCAAGCATCCTCCAGTATCATTACAGTGATGGGAGCAGAGCGCCCTCAGCATGTTTCAAAACATTGTTGATACGGACTGTAAGGACCCTTCCTCCGCAGAATGTCAAAGGTCTGCTTTTTCTTGCTATGTTTGCCCTAAGGAATTTACTTTTTACAGTTTAACTGCATTATTAGCCATAATGTAGTCACTATTTAGCACTTTTTGCAGTCCATCCTTGCTAAACATAGGATGCACTGTCTCCTGACTCCATTTGAAGTGAAGATTTTCAAAATGAAAAAAATGTAAAAGCATTTGACATAATTTAAAAAGTGTAAAACCTGCCTACAAATATAGTATTATGCATTTTTTAATTCCCTTACCTCTTCATCTGACTTTTTTTTAATTTTAAATAGCAGATACTATATTAAGTGGACTGCTTGTTTCAGTAGTTTTAACAACTAATTTTACTAGATAGCTATATAAATTTGAATAGTATTTTGCTTCTCTGTTAAATACAAGGGAAAGAACTGGCATGGCAACTTCTATCCCTTTAACATGCATTATTGCATTTTCTATGGTTTTGCATAATAGCAGTATTGTGAAACATCTGTAGTATTCACTTTGCATACATTTTGGCAGGTAGAGTACCTCACCAATGTGGCAACAAGAGTATAAAAACATGGGAAAAAGTCATCGCTGTTTAAACTTAATTCTGTGTATCACTGGGTCAAAGGAGGCAGTAGTCTGTCAGTGAAAAAAAACATCCTGGATTTTTTTTTCTCTCTTAAATAGCTGTGGAAGTTATGTTAAAAATGAAAAAGGGTTATTTTTCTTTTGTAGAAGTTTTCCTTCCCTAATAAAATAGAAAAGTCTGTTCATGTATTATTTAAAGTGTCTTCCAAGAAACACAACTGCAATACTGGTTGAAAGAGAAAAGGATTACTATCATTTAAAGGAAAGAAATGGAAAATCTTTAAGGTCATTTCTTTTCATGACAAAGAAACTTTAAAAGCATGGCAGACAGGATCTTCAAAGGTTTTAAAGTCCTGTCATCAGCTCCCAATCAATAGGAGTTAGATACCCAAATTAGGAGTTCAGTTCAAGTCTTCAAAGGTATTTGGGCGCTTAACCTCCTTTTACCTTTCACATCACTTCTAAGAATAAAACGGCAGCTCGATTGAAAACATTTTGATGCAGTCCCTTCATGTCCAGCACCTGGATGATCTGTAGCACCCTCTGATAATTAGTGTACTGAGTACTTCTCTTGAAAGTTTGTTACTTGTTAGAATTTGTGCAGAGTTGGTCATGTTTATGAAATCAATTTTCTTTGTGAAACAAAAATTTGCTTTGCAGTTTGTTTAGTAAGAAAAAAAAATCAGAAGTACACTGAATAGCATTTCAGTACAGTGGAATAACATTAATGTTTGCAGAGACTGATAATTCCAGTGAATCTGCAAAACTCCAGAGTCTGTATTAACTGAGGATGTGGATGAAACTGATTTCTTTGTGAAGTTACACAGGTACTGTTCTACACCTTGACTTTCCCAGTCTGTGATTGAACATTTACCTGTGCAGGATAAGGCTCCAGCCAGATAACTGATACTACTATCATTGTAACAACCCAGACACCATCTATAATATGCAAAATATGCTGCCTATCATAGATATTCTCTGCACTATAGCTTCTCTCAAAGTTGCCGAGCATCCACCTAAAGGAGGATCCTGCTGAGAGCTATGCAGCGCAGTTAGAACCACCCCTGCTTTATTATTATTATTTTTAAAGTGTTTGTAGAAATCTTAGATGGTTCCTATCTACTTGAAGTGCTCTCTCTGATAGCAGTGCCTGGGGCATACACAGTGGAAGTGGCAGTGCCCTGTGTTAACATGGAAATGCTGTTTGTTTACAGTCTTGAGTCACTGAATCCTTCCTGTCAAGCCGAAAGCTTTCATTATAATGCAGCACTTACCATCTCCACAGCCTGCTCTTGAGTGACATCAAAACATAAGCTGGAATTTGTCATTATTATTGTCATATGCCTCAGAGTTCGTGAATGGGCCGTGGAACCCAAAGCCTTGGGCGCTGAGTGGCATGTTTGGTCTTTTGGAGGAACAATTCTGCCTCTGGTCCAGCATTTGCATCTCTGAGACAGTTGTCACAGCTGCTCCCGGTAATGTTGACTGTCATGTTTTTAGTGCAGAAGCACCTCGTCTGAATAGCTAGGCAGTGGTTACACTCCACATTTTACAGATTTTCTCTTTGTTCTGTATCAGTCTGGCCTTTCTTCAGAGTTGGTGCTGAGAGCTGGTAGCTTTGGGGAGGGAAGTGGATGGGGCAGAGCAGACACATTTTCTTTCCTGCATTTATATGCAACTTGGGGCCCTTGGTGGCTCTAAAGGGCAGCCCCTGCTGCCCTGCTGTCAGTCCAGCTCCCAATGCCAGAACCATCCACAGGATTCTTGCTCCTGCCACTGCAGAGGGGCAGCTGCTGAGCAGGAGGAAATGAGTCTCAGCAGGCACAAATCTATTGCCTGTGTTTTTATTCTATCTATTTCTTTCAAATGGAAAACAATCTGAACAGTTTCTGAGGATGAGGGATATAAATCTGTCTGCTGCTATTTATACCGTGCTCGTCACTACAAGTGTCTAAATGCTTAAAGTACATATTTGCTGCCTAACCTGAGGTGGTCTTCAAGCCTCCTGGGCTGTCACAAGCAGGCGTGTCTCAGACCAAGAGCAAAGAGGAGTCCTAGGGGATGTCCAGGTCTCATTCTTCCTCCTGCTCGGGCTGGGGCAGGTTGGCTCTTAAGCTCGAGGCCCCTGGGGCATTGGGAGGGTGGTAAGATGGACCTCTCTGCCTGACACTGTTGAATGGTGATCCAGAGGAGTGACTTGCATCAGTGCAATAAGCATCTGCCTTATTATCCATTAACACTGAAAGGGAACATTTTGTGTTCTGAGCCTCGCAGACAGTGCTGGGAGTGCTCTGCTTGTTTGGGTGGGTAGACAGCAGTGCATGTCTTTTGAACAAGGTCATAAAAAATGGATGTGTCTGTTCTGGCTAGTTATTTTAATAAATAACTTCCCTTTGCTTTTATTTGAATAATAAGATAACCCCTTTCTGTCTGATCTCTTTCAAACATTCACTTTCACCACGTGTGCCTACATGTTACTCTTCATTCCCATATTCTACATGGACATTCAAACAATATTAAAACCACTGATTCATTGAAATACTTTATAAACTGTTGTTGTTAGTCATTTTTGTATTGACCGAATTTTTCATTGGTAATATTGTTGGCAGCAGTCCATGTCTGCCTGGCTGGAGGCCAGTTTAAGCTAGGCAGGATGAGCCCTATTGTTCAGCAGACTTGGATTTTGTTAAACTCCCTAACAGAAATATGTGTCAGGAGATTTGCAGCTATAAATTGGATCATGTTGGTGAGGTTGGGAACTCGCTCAGTGCGAAATTGAACATTTCGCCATGCCTGTTGCTAAATGTGTTTGTGCATGTTTCCTCCATGGGTTTCAAAAAACAAAAGGAAAAAAAAAGAAAAATGTATGAAAAAAGCTGAACCTGTTGAGCTCTGTCTTTACCTTTTACAGCTGGTACTTTCTTTAATGTTGAGTAGTTGAAAAATGCATCAATGCTTGGTTTTGTGTACTGAAATGCTAAAAGCAAGTGTGTTTTTCCTTTTCTCTCTGTGTCTTACAGGCAGTCAGATGCCACCGCAGCCTCCTGGCAGCCAGTCAGAATCCAGCTCCCACCCTGCCTTGAGCCAGTCACCAATGCCACAGGACCGAGGTTTGTTAGGTGCTGGGGCTTTTTCAGCTGGTGCCAAATGCAGCCTTCATTTTAAGTTGCACATTAGTAATGTGGGATTTCCTGGTATTTCTTTTCTTTTCCCAGGGAAAATAACAACAGTCTTCGTTGTAAAGGGCTTGGGGGGTTTCCATCTCTGGGGAAAGAGCAACTGAATAGCAGGTTTTACCAAACTATAATTGAAAACAAGGATTTCTCAAAATACAGTGAATGCCCAGGGTATAAAGGCAGTTTCTGTAAATACTTGAGTCGCGTCCTGGAGAATACAGCTCTTTGTTGTCCATCTTGGAATTAAGACGTAGAGAAAGAGTGCTAACTAGAAGCAGTTTTGCTACTGTTCTTAAAATTGTCATCTCTAATATATTTGCCTGGACACGATAGTCCTTTAGCCAGTTCTAGGGTAAAAATATCTTTAAATATAAAGGGAAATCAAATATTTAGGTCAAATGGTTCAAACATTTGGAAATCTTGCTATGGAAAACCTTGCAGGCAAGAGCATTGTGCTCCCTTACCATGCTCACAAAAATAAGCAGAGCATTTTTAATTAAAGTTACCTTTTATAAACTTTAAGCCCTTTTTCCTTTCACCTCTTTTCTCCCTAGCTCATGGGAGATAGTTGTCACAGCTTTGTTGCGTGGCCATACGTGCGATCAATTGCTGTAAACTGGGCATCCTGTCCATGCAGTGGTTAACATGTGCCAGTGACAGGCTTGCAAAACAGACACATGATAACTGTGATAAACATGGAGTTATTTATGAAATGCCCCTCCTAAAATGTCTTGCTTCCAGAAATATCCCAAGTAGCACCATATGGGGATACCATAAATACTAGAAGTTTTCTCACAGTGAAACAAGTTGAACTCACAGAATGACAAATTTCTGGGATAGAATCCAGGAGGAGCTAAGAGGACTCACAAAGAAGAGCAGAGAGTCTTAATTTTTGCTATTTTTCTGGGTTGAATGTCTCCTCCTCCAGGAATGCTGATTAATGAGAACATGAAATACAGAATTTCGTGCTCATTTGTTTTGTTTCCTTTTCAGTCGTTCTTCATACTCAGTTGTTAGTTCAGGGACATATTTTCCCATTAAAAAAAAATTCAGAGTAACGTACATGTTTGGAGAAAAAAAGAGTGGCCTCAGAACCCAATACAAATATATGATGCTTTGTGGGATAGAAATGTCACAAGATAGCAGGAATGGATCAGATGGAGGCTTTGAAGACCCAGACATCTCAGAAAGATGTGTGCATTTCCTGGCACAACTGGGTCTTGGCATAAAATGTTATAGTGCCCAATAATAATTATTTCTGCAGTGTGTGTTCCTCACATGGCTTTGGGGGACAAGTTACACAGGTCTGATAGAAATGGAAGGATCGAACCTCTCTATTCTGCTGTAGAAGAAAGTTGGGGTTCAGTGTATAGTCAGGAGAGGCAGACAGGTATTCAGAAGTAAAACAGAAGCTGCCATAATTGAGAAGTCACACAAGTAAGTAACAGTGAGGGAAGTAAAATTTACAGATTGATTTCAGGTTTTTTTCCTCTCTGCAGTGAGAGTTGTAGGTATGTTCTTTGAGAAAATGCATTTAGAAATGTTGCAGGTTTTGCACACTTCATATGCAAAATCTGGTCTAATGTGCGTGATCCTTGTGAATAGGCTTGTACAAGAAGTCCATTTGTTTCATGCAGGAGATTCAAAATTTGTAACTAGCTAGGTCATATTGATTTTGCAGAACATGTTCCCCAAAGCTTCTCTAAAGTCTGTGCTGTACACGCATAAACATGCGTGCAATCCCTTTTGTGCCCTGTCATTGATTAGAGGCTCCTTTGAAATGGAAAACTTCACCTTTTAAAAAGGCTGTTACATTAGTTGATTCCTTTGCTTGCTTGAACTGGTTTCCACAGAACTTGAAGAAAGGAAGGAGGGGGAATGATGGGGACTCAAAGGGAAGGTGCTTGTCATTTACTGATAAAAACCTGAGCAGAAAATCGTTGCTGCTAAGGACACCTGATCCTTGGGCATCTGTTACAGTAATTTAAACTCTCAGGTTACTGATACACTTTCTCCAAAAAAAGAGAAAAAAAAAAATTAAAGGAAAATGAAAACAAAAACCCCAGAGACACTCCATAGGATAAGGTAATATTGTTTGTTTTCACACTCTGTATAGCATTTCTTTCCTTGTTTAGAGAGAGAATTGGATGACCAAAAGACTACTAATTATTGCTTGAGCAGAATCCTCCGTTCTCAATGCTTGAAAAAAATGTTATTTATCAGCTGTCATGAAGAACGACCAATGGGTGGAGTCTGAGCTGTAGTAATTTTGGATGCTAAACCCCTACCTTGAACCATTAAGTTTACACATATTTATTTTATTGTTAAAGTGTTTGGTTATATTTTACCGTGCTTTCCATAGGTACTCAGCAGCTTTCTGGGATTTTTATGTTTGCCTGCCTAAAACTCTACATCCCCTGTGTCACAATGCAGCATGAAGCAATGACCACTTTTTTACATGTACATTCTGTGTGTGAAAGTAGGGGCATACTAATGTAGTGCATATATACAGTAATAGGAGTTTCCTGGGTCTTGGATATTTTTTGTGTTCCTCAGGTTTCTTTTTATATAACTTACTTCATACTTTTTGTAATAAACATTAAAATGCTCACTTTTAAAAAATAATTTTTGATTTTTTCATGTCCTGCTCAAACTGTAGGGCATTTCAACCTGATCAGTGTAAATGTAGCCTGCTATTCTAGGCACTTCCATTCTTGTCCCTCAACCCTTGTCCCTTAGCTGGTCACTGTTGATTGATGCCCAATGAGTGAAATGGTTTTAGTTCTACTAACACACATTGTCTACCTAAGAAACAAGAAGTTGCACTTATTTTATGTACATAACCTATTTCTTAGCTGACATGACTTGGAAAGCAGTGGGACTTGCAGTCAAGTCCCATACATCTTAAAGAACTGTTGGAGCTGGACAGCTGTGGAGACAGACTGGTGTCAGAAGTCTCTTGAAGAAGCAGGAGTGTGTTTAACTGCTGCTGAATCCCAGCAGTTACCATTACTTAAGGCTACCATAGTGACAGTGTAGCCATGACTACTTGAGGTAGTCATCGAAACTTGCTATGTTTTTGGGAGTAAGGAGGATGCACATTGTGCTTTCCCTTTATAATAGACCTACTCCAGACTTTCATTTATATGATCAAAAGTAGGGGCTTGATAGTTTGTGTTTATTGAAGTCAAAGTTCTATATCAACTTTTTTTGCATCAGCCCCAGAGGTAGGGCAGCAGTAATACCTCAGCTGTCATAACCATTCAGCAAATACTTGAGGTGCACAGTGACTTGAGTTCCCTATGTTCAGCTCTATCTACTTATTTGTTTGGGTTTCAGAAGCTGTGCTTTGAGGATGTCCTTAGTAGCCAGTACTACGAGCTCAAGGAGTTAGAAGCTATTTCTAGGGATCATATAGAAGCCCAGCACACCCCAAATGACCCTCTAAATTAGTTTTCTGAATCTGCAGCCTGAAAAAGAAACTTGGCCATTATCTTATACTCCTGTTGTTACCTTTGTAAACTAATGAAGATTTCTGTCTGCTTTTATGAACAGTCACCTGTGCAAGCACTGTGCATAGGAGAGTATTTGTCATAATAATGTTGAAATAGGCGCTTTTACCCCTGCAGGAATTAATGATTTTTTACATAATTCTGAAAAAAGCTTAGAAAACTTACCTGCTTTTAAATAGTATTTTCATGCTTATGCAGTTGGGTATGGAGATGTCAGGTTTCAGTCTTATATTAAAATAGTGAATTGGGAGCTCCTGAAAACCATTGAATTTAATGAAAACAGTTAATGACTTCACATTATTACTCTAGCAAGCACTCTCATAATGGGGATACTTAAAGAAGCCTTATTTATTAGTGCAAATGTATATGGGTCAGAATTAATTTTTAAAAAATCTTTAATTGTTTTCCCCTTATAATTTTCACAGCGGTACATAGTTAAATATTCATGATAATGCTGATGATATGCTAAAGGTCTGAAATAGATCTGGAGTCTCAAAATCAACACAGGTTATTTAACCCTTTTCATCTAATGCACCATTGGGGACTTGCGGAGTGAAATCCCAGAGCACTGGAATAATTAGAAGATAGTAATGAGGATTTAATTAGTCCTTGAGATATGCTGAAATAGGACCACTGAGAACTTTTCTTTTTGGACATGGATTGCAAGCAGAATTGATGCAGTTGCAGCTGCTGTGATGTGCTGGAAAATGTATTCCATTGCTGGAGGCAGTTTCATGGCAGCGTTCTGTGCCTGTCAGATCTATGTGGACAGTGCCTGGAGTAATCACCTCCAAAATTGTTGAATAGAAGTTGCCGCCTTCTCTATCACCTTCTCCTAGTACTTCTTCATTTTTTTCTTTTTTGTGTCATTCTCTCTGTTCTACCTTTACTTCACTCCGTTGTTGACATCCAGCTTTTGAAGAGTGTTGTACAGTTGTGTGCTCTGTTAGAAACATCTCACAGCCGGGGACAAGGAGTAAGAAACTGCGTGCTCTTAAGAGTACAGGTGTTACACTAAGCAAAATTTGGATCCTTTTTGACACTGCTTCTTGTAAGGTTTATCCTCTGATCGTGTCCTTATTTAGTATTAGACCTTCACAGAAGTGATATTTATCAGTAGCTGCAATGTAGTAAATTTAAATAGCTTTTTTGGCAGTCAAGATGTTATCCAGTAAGAGGTTGTAACAGATGGGATGTGATCAGGCATTTTGATGTTCTCTTTGTGCTTCTCTACAAGCACTAAGTAGCAACTGAATTCCTGTAACTAAAATTTCCTAATTTACCCATTAGGTTTCATACAGGTACTTTTCTTCCCTCTAACTGTTTTCTGGGCATGCTTATTTGTACACGGTCATTACATAAATTCCACTGTCATGCATTTTCTTCTAACGAAATATAAATGTTTTTGCTTGTGTGGAAGACACAGAATACCAATCAGGTGTTTTGCACCTACAATTCCTGATCAGATTTATGGCTTAATACTGACATTGGATGGTAGAGATTCTTTCCCCTGAAACCTATTTTCTTCTTAAAAAGAGAAACCAGAAGGAAGAAAATAGATCAAAGAATTCTTATTGCAACAAAAAAGATACTGTCGTTTGCTTTTAGATCTTAAAAAGACTTTTTCCCTGAGAATACGTTTTTTGCTCTCATTTGGGGATTTGGGATCTATTCAGAGCACTGAGGAGCTAGAGAATAAAATGATTCTTGTCATTAACATTCTTCTTCTTGCCATGTTAACGATGATACCACTTAAGGTTAAATCAGACTTGGTAATAAGTTTACTTGATGTAGACTGAAGTGTTTCAGGCTCTTAAAGAAAGATGCTTGAGACATGCATAGAGTGCAAAGCCACAGGTATGTTTGAGTGCCTCTTCTGCACACAGCGTACTCCAGATGGGTCAGTGGAGGGGAGCTGAGCTCTGTCTGGTATGCAGGAGCACTCTGCCAGGCTGGGTGGAAATCATGCCTGGAGAACTGGGGTTAGAAGAACTGTGCCCTCAACAAACAGAAAAAGTGCATCATGTGAGTAGTAAAAGCATGTTTTAGTTGAAACTGTCACACTAGCTCTGTAAAACATCCCTTTTTTATCTCAAGGTGCATGATGAGGTAGGAACATGATGCATAGGAGTACACGGAGCAGGTCTGTATGTGAAGGCAGAGCCATGCAGTAAAGCCAGGCACTAAGCTTTTTTGGTAACTCAAAAAGCTACATTCCTTTCTCAACTTAGTAAGTGCTAAATTTATTGACAGTCTTTAAAAAAGACAGGGCCATCATTCGTTTGTACCCTTGTATTTTTAATTGGATTGTAGAAGTGGAAGTGCACCAAAAAGTAATGTCAGTGTGATAAGCAGGTTTTTCTAATGTGTATATGCTATTTTTCTTTGCTATTTTGATGAGCAGTGCATGGCAAAAAAAGCTTACAATATGTGTACTTTGATTAGCAATCAACATCACTAGGATGAAAAGTTTCTATTTTTCTCTCTGAGCTGTGGAGTGCATAGTTTTGTGTCTGTTTGTCTCTCAAGTGTTTGAGGAAAACCTGCTTTTCTTGCCCAGAAGTATTAGAAATTACATTACTCTGCCAAAACAGGTTAATTCTTAAAGAAGTCAAGCGCTGTTTCAGGATGCTGGTTCCAGACTGTGCTTGGATTTTAGACATACACCAACCAGTCTCAGCTTTAGGTTGATCTGATTAGTTGTGGCCTATTCTAAATATACAGCAGGCCATCTGCAAGAAGAATCAAAGGACAAAAGGGTATGATTTACATATGATAAGCCATGCTGGGAGACAGCAAAACTGCAGAAGTAGGATGTGAGGAAGGTAATAATATCTGTTCAATCAAAACCCAGAGTCAGGTCTCAACAAATAAATTTTGTATACTAGCAGCTGGTCATTGCACTCTTCTTGCTGATGTTAAATCTTGTTATACTTGGAGATGAATCTTTATTTCATTTTTTAAACTAAATTGGGGATTCTCTTTTTGAGTTTAGGGAGCAGAATTGACTTATTCTGAGTTTATATAGTTGCCAGCAGAGAGACTTCTCAATAGAAAAGTTTCCACTGACTTCATTAGGCAGCCATCAAATTCCCTGCCTCTGGGCTCAGGGAGCAAGATAAGCTACAGCAGTTACTGATGAAGAACTTGACAGAGTGGCAGTCAATGTTGCTGTCACATGCTTGATGTAAAATTACTGGATATGATCCCTGTCCCTGGGAGAGCTTCTCATCGTGGCCTATAAACTGGGACCTGCCAGTGGTCTCCCTGTTGGAAACACCATGGTTGTCAGGACACTGCTTCCTCAGTACCTAAATTAACCTTTTTATGAAGCTTCTGTAAAGATAAACAACCTCTAATCTAAGACCCTATATGTCTTTTTTAATTAAAATACAGGACAGTGAATTGAAATCTATATAATGTATATATTAATAGCTAACACTGGATAATTCCTACCATCCCAAAGGATTCCAAAAGAATAAATGTTCATCAGGGAACAGCTGCAAATCAAGGAAAGGAAAAAATCAGTCAAATCATAAATCATGGTAAAAATAAGACTGAAGAAAAGGCATTTTGGGACTGAGGACAACACACTGATTTTGTGTTTGTGAAAGAAACAGTTTGATTTATTTTACATATGTGCAACAGAAGACACATCATGTATATTATAGTCTTGTCCACAAAATATATGTAGTAATATTCAATATATTTACTTCATGAAAAGGAAGATCTGAGTTGATTCAGGGAACCTTTGAACAGCAGGTTTCTGAGGAGGATAAAATTTTCAAACCTGAAATTTAGACCATTAAGCCTGCAGGCTTTGCACATTACATGTTACAAAATGCTCCTTCCTTGCTGTCCTCCATGATTTTCCTAAATGTGCACGTTATTAGCGAAACTTAGACAAATGTCAATTGTGCAAAGCAGACTAACTCCTCAGATTTTTCATTTTGCTGCTGAGATTAATTCCAGCAGCCCAAGCTACCTACTGAAATTCAGGATTTCCTTCAGTGGCAGCTGGGAGGGCAGGGTGGGCTATTGTCCTGCAAGTCACTGTGACCCTGATTTTTCAAGCACCGAAGTAAAAGCTTCTTGTGTAAAGTATATTACAGTAACAAATTACGTGTAAAGTAGTGGATGCACAGTGTTTTTTGTTTAGTCTGTGCATGAACATCTCCACAAATGTCTTTCCTTTGTCCTCAGTATAGCACTTAAAATTTGCATCAGAGAGCATTATGCAAGGTTTGCATTAGGAAAGGTTGGATATTTCTTCCCCGGCTACCATCTGGGTAATCTGTCTGATCCTTCCCCAGATTCTAATTTATCAGTGATAGATTATATGAATTTCAAGGCTAGGCAGTAGCAGAGGGAGGTTTAGGGGTGGGAAAAATTTAAACATTATTGCATGCTACACATAGACTGGGTTTTGTAATATCAGAGAGAGAAGCAGAGGAGATTCAGCCAGTTAACCTAATAGCACAGCTGGTAAAACACTGGGGGGTCTGGGTTAAAACCTTAGCTAGGTCATTAGTTTCCATCTTCCCCAAAGCTATTCACATTGTGAAGAGAAGCAGTCAGACAAATAAACAGTGAGAAGACTGTAAGATAGATATTAAGGCGTAATAAGAAAATAAAGAAAAATAAAACCAGTCCAGCACTTTTTCCTAAACAGAACATTGGTCTTTTTGTGGAAACGAGAAATGCTGCGGTGATCTTTGCAGGAAATCCTAATTTTGCTATAGTGATGTTTTTCTTTACTGCTGTTTCACACAAGCTAAGAAACATTCTTTCTTGATGTGAAGAAATGTGGTGGTGGTGGTACTGCAGATATTAGCAGATACCATTGTGAAAATAAATTGTCCAGATACCAAAGGGAAATCATAGCACTGTTACTCTAGCCTAGAGAACTTCAGATGGTTTTAGTGGTACTCTGATGGACTTGGAGAAGCTGGCAAGCTTTATGCGGCTTCTTATGTGGGCTGAAAAAGAGAGCTCAGTGTAGAAACTTGATTATGTTTTTTCATGGCTAATGGAGAAACATTAGAAGAACTTCTAATTAGAAGAAGAGCAGTTCATTAGAAGAAGAGTTCTCAGAAGAACTGAGAGTGAACGTCTGAGGAAGGAAAGTTTGCCAAAAACTGTATCATGGATGTGCAAGCATTTGCTCTTTTTTCTCAAAGAACTTTCTCCTAAAAACTATTTTGGGACTTCTTTAAAAAAAAAAAATAGAATGTGGTTGGAGAAAGAAATAAGAAATTTTAAATACTTTCTTTCAGCTTTTATAAAATATTATATCCAAAGATACTGTATTGGTACACTGCAGGTATTTTATTTATTTGATTATTTCTTTTATCTGCCTATTAACTGGACAGGAATATTAAGAATTAGTATTTGCATTGTCTAAATGAGATTGACACTGCAAGCTCAGCCACTCATACTCACCAGCCCATCACCCTGTGGTGTGTATTGCTGTCAGATGCTTTGCATGTGTCAAACACAGGTCTTGCTGGGCTTGTGTTAATAAGGTTGCTTTCTGGAAAATTAAAATAGGATTTGAGGTATCTCAGATGTAAAGAAACCTTGTGCCTGCTTGCTCTAGATACTAGATACCAGGTTTTTTGTGCCATATGATTTCACTTGATTTACTTGGTTTATTTTCTCATACATTGGTCAAACCTTCACCAGTTTCTTAGTTGCTGTTACTTGTTTAGACCTGTATAACATCTTTGTTTGCTCAGATTTGTTCCAGTACCTAAATCTCTCTCACTGTGTCGTTTTCAGTGTTTATTTTAAGTAGGACCTTAGGGGTAGGTACCATGCCATTCTTTGCCAGTGATAGGAAGTAGTTTATTGCCATGTAGAGCTGGCTCCCCATAAGCAGTGGCACAACAGTATTTTCTTACGTCCTGCTGCCTGTAAGCCACACATCTCCAGGTCTGACCACGCCATTTGAAGATGTTTGTTCAAGTACCATCTGCACACAACCTGGCTGCATATTTAGGGTTCTGGTATCACAGGCTTGCATGAGAATAACCAACTTTTTCAAGTACTACAACACTCAGTGTGTGAGTTATGTTCTCTTGGATGTTTTCTTGCGTTGTGCTGAGGTGCTGACTGTGGACATGTTTAGCTGGGCAAAAACCAAGACATGGTTCACCAGTCTGAAGCTGTCCTTGCCATCTGAAATGGGTGGGCTAGGCAGAGTTTCAGTGTGACTGAATCCTCATCATCCTGCCATGTTAACAGGGCACCAAATCACAGAATAAAGCTTTTTCGTTGGTTAAGCTTTACCCTGACATGTGTATCTCAGTGTTTTTTATCAACAGATGAGCTAGATTTGGGAGTCACTGCTTTAGATCTGTTGCAGTTCTGTTGTGTACTCTGGTGAAAATCCTGAGAGAGTGGACACAACCCAAAGCGCTGTCTGAGGAAGGAAGGTCTGCCAAAAACTTGTGTCATGAGTGTGCAAACATTTGCTCTTTTTTCTCAAGGGTACTGACCAGAGCCTTGCTAAAATACCAAGCATTGGAAATTTCTGTGTTTCTCCCCACACGAAAGTTTTTTCCCTTTAGAGGTAGTGGAAAATATCTCTTCACATACTTAATTTTTTTGAGCTGATTCATAAGTACAAGATTTTATGTTATTTTTCTGTAATTAGTTGATGATCAGTGTATGCATCCAATCTGCTTCTACTTTCCTTATTCCATGATTTTCAGAGTAATAAGCCTGTCTAGCTAGTAATAGCCCTTTCTTCATCCCCTGCCCTTGAACAAGGGGAACTTCCTTTTTTCTTACTCAGAAAGGTTCCTCAGTTGTTTTGGTCCCAATCTCTGTCACTGAGCATGCCCCTCTAAAAGGAGCCATAGCCCAGTGTATTTTTTCTTAGGTAAGTTCATTTTTACAATATACTGTTGTACATTGTACATTTCCTCATTTTTTATTTATCAGATGCATAACTTAATGATTATCTGCTATCTGTAAACTCCAAAGTTTTTGTGAGTTTAAAATGAGTAAGTGTTGCACATGTTTTCAGATTTAATTCATTCATGAAAATTGATGGACTAGACCTGGCTAAACCAAAAGACCTCTCGTTGACCATGGATTGTGTGCCAGTAGACAGCTGCTGTCCATCGGCTGGTATACAATAACCAGTTCCTTTGCAGCCACTTCCTTTTTGTTTGAGCTTCTGTTTTGCTGTAAGGTTTTTTCATATTCAAGCCAAGATTTTAAAATATCAGAAGAATTCGTCTGAGATTTTACGGCAGCACCCAACACATTTAGTGACTGTTTTTCATGGGTGGTGCTAAGGTGATTGTATTCAAGAAATAGATGGGTTTGTATTGGTCAATTTACAAATGTAAGTAAGATAACCTTAGTGCATAATTTCACAAAGCTTTAGTAATTTACTGTTGTATATCTGTTTTGTGTATACATATGCATGAGGGAAAGACAAGGTTTTAAACACTTTTTAAAAGGCATCACACAGGTGGTATTAGCTATATAATGTGTGTGTTAGTGCTCTTTAGAACAACAGAAGCTTCATTTTTGTCTTTTCCTTCATCAAAGGAGCAGAAACACTACTACCATAAGCATTGCTTGGTTTATTTTTTCTCTGTACTTTGCTAAAAAGAAAGAAGAAAAATAAAAGGCTACCTGACCATTTTAAAACAATCTATGTATGTTCAATTTGAATGTGCAAACATATTTTATTATTGTTACGGTGTGATAATTGATAATAGTATGCTACTCTTCCACTGAGAACAAAAAAAACAAGCAACCTGCAGAGATGACTCTGCAATGTTAAAATGGTTCTTAATACAGTCATTCTTCACATATGTAAATGTAGTATAAAAGCTAGCTAAAAAGGGAGAGAATGCTTCTGGCAGGGTCACTTTATTCAGCTACTTCTGAAATAGCTTATTTTGCCAAAACTCACTCAAGTGTTTTTTCACTAAGTAATCTTTTGTTGTGATGGCAAGTAAAGCATCACCTCTACCTCTTTTTACCACTAATATTAAGGGAGGGGAGTAGATTTGTTCACTGATGAGTATGTTGCCACTACAATTTCTAAAGGCTTAATTCATAGCTGTTTCCTAGCAGTTTAAAAGACAAAACAACCCACCTTGTTGTCACAGGGGTTGACATGTCAGATGCAGTCTGGCTGTTGAATCACTTCACTGCCATTACTCCAGTGCACCTCTAATGTAATCCTACTTCCATTCTTTACAGAAGAAAACTTTATCTTAGATCTAATTTTCCAGAAAGAAAATTTATTTCTTTTTGTATTGGCTATAAAATGAAGTTGAACACTAGGGAAAATGTGTGTAAATAAGGAAAAATGAATGTATGCCAGCTGCTCCCTTTCATTTCTGATAAGATTTTTAGAATTGATGTTGTTTTTTTCTTTATGATGCATGAATGTTAATGTATTGACTGAGAACCCTTTTCTCTCTAAGGCATCTGAGCTTTCTGCAAATATTTAAAACATTTCAAACTCATGCACTGATCTCTGGATGTTGACTGGGCTCTCATGTAGCTTGATTAGGACAGACTCCTCTGTGTTGTAATGGAATCCAGATAACATTAATAACTCTTCTTTGCTACTCCACATCTCATCTGTAGCTGAAAGGACTCCTCTGCTCTGTGGAAGGATAGAGCACGTCATGTTTTGACGCCATGCTTCAGTGTACCGTACAGACAGTAACAGGACATAGCATAGCATAGATATTCTTGCTGAATTTTAGAATTACTTTTCCTTGGTTCTTTATCTTCCTTCAAGAGAAGATAGTAAAGCCAACCTTGATTTGAAAGGAATCCTACCCCCTCTGAGATGATGAAACTCATGCCTCATGTCAAAAGCAGTTTAGGAGTGTGTTCCTTTTTTGTTGTGTTAATTGATATCTTTATTAAACTAAGGGTAGAGTATAAGTTTGAGTAGTATTCTCACAGTTATCTCTGCTCTTGAGTTACTGGTATGTCCCTGGCTTGGTTTTGGCAAGTGCTCCCTGAGTCACAGCCCAGAGCATGGATAAGGCAGGACAAGGGACTTTGCGCAGAAGTAATACAGATAAGATTACCAGGACTGAGTGGAAAGGTTTATCTGGATGGACACAAGTGTCCCACTCTCTTCCTGGCATGTTTTATGACTGTACACATAGCTGTACATCTATTCCACGGCATCCAAAATGAATGAGGAGGAGTTTACTGAAAAAGAGGTCATTTGAGTAGAAACACTTATTTTTATTTATTACTCTGGTCCCTTGAGAAGCCTTTTTGACAACAACAGAGCTGTTTAAAAGTGATAATTTCCATGTTTTTCATAAGATATTAGTCCATGTTCTCCATTAGCTTCAATAACCAGCATTTCTACTGGAAATTACTGTTCCAGTAGCTATTCAGTGTATCACCATTCCTTGTGGTGTCAAGTACTGCTTGCAATAATAATGGGGCTCAAAAACCTTAATTACTAGTACATTTGGAAAGTTACTTCACATAGATTTAAAGCTGAACAGAAAAAAACCCCTCACTTCTGTACTAGACACAGGAGTAACTTTATTATTTTTATAATAAAAACCTTAGTGTGACCAGTACAAATTTTTTCATTCAAATGGATCCCACAAGAGTGATATATATCGTGTGTGTCAGGAACATGGGCATTTATATTGCACAGACATGTGATTGTATTAGGTTTCTAAATTACTTACAGCACTCTTAGCAGAAGATGTAGGCTTTGTAATGAGAGTTGTGGCCAGAGTGAAACTGCTTTAAAAATCAAGGTGTCTGCTTCAAAATAAAGCTAAATGGAGAAGGGCATGCATGTTTTCCTTTGCAGAAGTGTGGAGTTTTCCAACCAGTACAGACCAGGTTCCAAGCTGCCATTTTGCACTCATTTTTTTGCTGTGTCAATGTCTGCTCTACCTCCAGAGCAAGTGCCACGCTCTAACTTTGCAGTTCGGGAGTGATCAAGTTCCTTGTCTTGGGGCTTGCACAAAGATCAGGAAAAATTGATGCATATTCTGCAAAATCTTGCAGTTGGAGTTTTAGCACAATATGGGTTGAGCTGTTCATAGCACAAAGAGCTGGGCACAAAGGGTGCAAAGCCATCTCTCCTGGCTTTTCTCCTTACAACCTGCACCTCAAGTTCTCAGTTATGAGTTGGATCACATGTCTGGATATGGCCCAGAAAAAATTTTCTCTCTTCATTAATCAAGCATTGAGTGTCTGGCAGTGGGGGAGAGGGTGATGTTTGGTGCTAACCAGTGGGAGGACACCCTGGCCCTGTGGGATAGTCATCCTTTTGTGCCTCTTTCTGGGGCTCCCTCCTCACCCAGCACAGTGGAAGCACAGCCAGAGCTGGCTTGTGCTATGTGGTATGCACGGGTTTTGCCTCGCAGGGAAATGGAAAGATGAAATTTAATATGCAAGCAGAACAGGAAAGAGAGCGGATTTCCTCCAGAAATAAAAAAAAAAAAGGCCTAAATTTTGCCAGCACATCCTCTTCAACATTTAAAGCAGCACTAAAACCTTTCAGGGTATAAAACATCAGAAAACCAGCATCCCTACATAGACATTTCATGGGCAGGATTGCAGGGTTTTTTCCAGTTCATGAAAACTTTAAAACCCCACTACAAACCCCTCTTCTTCCTTCATTTAATAAGGCTTAGTCCTGTTCCTTTATGTGAAGCTTAAATTTGATACTGTTTCACTAGGTCTCTTGCTGTAGCTTTTGAACTTTAAATTAAATTTGGATTCATTAATACATTTACAAAAGGGAAAAGGAGAGAATGCAATGGAATGTGCAGGGGAAAGACTAGAAAAAGGACCTAGAGCACAAATACAGAACAAAACAACTGTCACTTCTGGCTGCTATGACTAGTCTTCACACAGAGGTAAATTTTAGCCCTGGTGAGTTTGTTGGCAATAGAGGAGTATTTACAATGGGTTTCTATATGCTGAATTGAGGCATTTTGGTAGCGACATATAATTTTGGAAGATGTGATGCTCTCGCCATAAGTCATCAGGCAAATTCCTTAGTACTGCTAATTAAGTGATGCAATAATTACCTTTTTTTTTTTATTTTTCCCTAAAAGTTGTTTTAATTTTAAAATTAACACCCATTTGTAGCTAAGCAGGACTGCCCTGTAAAGTAATGGTTTTCAAACCTTATGTACAGGTTTTGGTGGTTGAGACATCGTTGCTGATTTGGAGATGTGTTTGGTTTTGTTTTCTGGGTATTCTTAGTCTGAGATAACTAAAAAGGGTTGGTTTATTTTAATGCCAAAGATTTTTTTTTAAAAAAATAAAGAACAGTTACCTGAATATTAATTTTTGCTTTGGTGCTTTTCTCCCTATAGGTTTTATGGCAGGCATACAGAGGAACCCCCAAATGTCACAGTATGGACCTCAACAAACTGGACCTTCCATGTCACCACACCCCTCACCTGGAGGTCAAGTGCATCCTGGAATTGGTAGCTTTCAGCAGAGTAATTCAAGTGGTACTTATGGGCCCCAGATGAGCCAGTATGGACCACAAGGTAAAATGCTTGCTGGTATTACAGTATATATATTATATGTATTGTGTATGTGAGTAGGTATGTTAAAAACAACAAAAACACACACACAACACTCTCCATTTAAAATAAAAAAATCCTAAACAAATAAAGCTGTATCCAAAGGTGGAGCTGCACCTTGTGGAAGAAGCTGTTTCTGTTATTAGCACTTTTCTCTGTATAAAAATAGTGACCTTAAATTAGGCAAGGAAATGATGAATCTGTGGCATTGCCAGGTCTATTGTTTAGGTGCCCAAGCATGTCATCTCTGTGATGAGGCTGCATTTGAACAAGCATGAAATAAGGGTCACAACACTGATCCCAAAATAGGACTTCTTTTCTTGGATGAAGTCCCAAGGCCAACCTGAAATTGCGTGGTGACTTTGAGGGTAAAGTCTTCTAACAAGGATAATAATACGGTGGCTACTGTGGAAATAGAATATTGAGCTCTAATGCATATGGTTTGTGAATCTTAACTAACCCTTCTGACTGAGAGAGACAGTTCCTTTTATTTTGCTTGTTTGACAGAATTGGTGGGGGTGTAAAACAAAAATAGAATACATAGTTTCTGCCCCTGGACAACCTTGAACTTGTCTATTGTTTTGCCTTTAATGGATAACCTTTATAAAGTATGCATGTGTTTAGGGGTTTAATGAAGTTGAAGTCAAGTCATGGAATATATAAGGGTCAGTATTTTCTTTAGGGGTACATAAAGAAGCTTTTCTATTTCTGCACTTCCTACTGTTGCTTTCTCACTTAAAAGCCTCAGAAAGGACTTCAGCCATCGATGGGAATTTCTGTAGGGCTCAATAACTTTCCGTGCTAGCAAGGATGGTTATTTCAGTCTCCCAAGTTTCTGAGAGGTGGTTCTGATGTTTGTTTGCAAGGAGCCTTGCTGCCCTACGCAATGTTCCTTTCTGTTTCATCTCTGGGTAGCGTTTGGTTTAGTGTTCTGAGCACAGGGCTACAAGCCAAGATTTCCCAGTTTCTAATTTTGGCTCTGCCTTTTACATCATCTTTCAACTTAGGCAAGTAGATTCATTTCTCTGCTTTGCTTCCCTTAACTATAAAATGGGTCTAGTAATGCCTTATAGCCATGTGTGAAGATTAATTACCTAACTCCAGTTGACTGGTGCTTTCCTTTTATTTGGAAAGCGTTTTGTGGCCATAAAATACTGTCCAAGTGCTTATTTTTATCTGCACAGTGAGCAACTAGCTTAACTGGTAAAAAATCCAGTGGATTTATGATGTGCTATCCTGACTTCCAGCTGTACTGCCGCTGCTGAGATTCCGAACCATGGGAATAGTGGGTGTCAAGTGCAGTAAAACATTAGCCATCCACACTGATTGAATGGAAAGGTTTTTGTACTAAATCAATGCATTTAAGTAACACGCCAAATACTACTTTCTTTTTTTGCTTGAGTTCAGCAGTTCTTTTCCTCCCTCTGTAGATGAAAGTGCCTATGTAATGATTTTATGGGTCATGGTCAGGAAGAAACTGCTATTAAAAAGTGAACTTGAGGGACAGGAAGAAAATGAGCATCATTGTCATTAACAGGCCATTTCAGAAGGGTTTGGTGAACAGTGTGATGGATGAAAATCATGTTCTTCTGCCAGTGATGAGTAACAGTGCACTGGTACTCATAAAATTAGGGCCTTGCAGGCTGTCAGCTCTATAGGTAACAATTAGACCAGAAGAATGCTATGTTTTCTCCAGGTTGATCTAACCATTAATAAAATCCAGGGATGAAGATAGCAATATTTCCAAGTTATATGTTTACGTGGACTTAAGGTTTTAATAGCATTTTTTTATTTTAAATGAAAGTAATCCATAATTGCAATTCTTAACATACCCTGTTACAAAGCACAATCATATGGCAGCAACAATGAATATATAATAATGTTATCCCATTTGCCTTTTTCTGCCAAAACAGGAAATACATTAAAAATTACCTGGGTTGAAACCAAGTTCTTAAATTATTAAATTAAAGTAATTCTCACGGATCTGATTTGTTTTCTATGTTTTGTTCACATAGGCCTTCTTCCAGAATATTGTTAAGCTTAGGCTAGGTTTCACAGGACTGCTTGTATTTTCATATATGCATCAAAGCATTCTGGACACTAAGCTTTTGATCCAGCTTTGAATACTGGATTTCACTATGTGCTGTCCTGAAAACAATTGCTCAAGGCTAGTGTTCTCTGTGCAGTGGAATTGCTCACTGTAGTAAAGACTACACCATTAAGTTCAGACTAGAAGTATTAGCCCCCCAGTTCATGAGAGCAGAATGATCCATTTCATGCCTGTGGTTGATTTATTTGATTTTCATGTGTTTACATGACACTTGGAACTATAATAAGGGCAGAATATATTTTCCCAGGAAGCAGTTCTGTAGTGGGTCCTAGTCCAATTCTGTGAAACCATTTCCTACAAAAATAATAAATGGCTTTGGCTCCACACTTCGTGTGTCTGGGATACAACACAGGAGCATGCAGTACAGAAGATTAATTTCAATAAAAAATTAAATCCCAGCATTTTCCTGTCCCAAAGAATTCTTAAAAATAAATTAAAGCAGAGCGAGGATGGAAGTTGTTACTGTAAGAATCTACTGAAAGAATCTCTTCAGTTTGTGTTTGGGCAACATCTAGCTCGGGGGCTAATGAAGCTCTGGTCTATGAGCTGACCATCAGACTGCTGCCATGGCAAAATGTCCCTTAAATGCACTCTAGAGAGCAGTCAGATGCCACAATCAGCTGCATCTTTTAAGACTGGGGCATAGAAAAGCTTCCTGTGATTCAGTAAAATGTCTCAGAAATGCATCCTATCTTCCTAACTTTTCCTACTCAATTCAGCAGTAAGGCTGTTCTGTTGGGGTATAACAAAGAGAGAAATTGCTACTGAATTTGTTTGAACCACAACCCCCAGAGCTTAACTGTAAGTTAAACTCCCCTTTTGCTTGTGATAAAGTGTTTGTGCTTTTAATGTTGGACTCCTTTCACAAAAGCACTTTGCTGTCTAGTTCCCACTGACTTTAATCCTGGATTTTATTTAAAATGGTAGCATTTTAAGGATGAGATGTCCCATGTATCTTGAGAATCTGGAACTCTGAATCCAGACCCACATATGCAAGAGTCTGTGGGGCTAAGGCTTAAATATCAGCTGTATCTTGCCGAATGAAGTCCCCTAGGTAAAACCGTTCAGAGGAATTCAGAACACATTTAAATTGTCTGTAGAAGAATAGCCTGATGGTGAAATGCACATGTAAAAAATTTTAGAACTATTCTAAGATGCCATTTTAATACAGTGAATCTGATCTATGTCTCTAAAGCAGAGAGCAAAGCTAACAGGTAGTTCTCAAATTTCCCTCTTTTCAGTTTGCCTAGAAATGGCAAGATCTCAGAGCACTTTGTTCAGCAAACCTGAACAAAGTGGACCAGAGTTTCAGCAGTAAGTATGAACATCTGTCTTCAGCAGGTTGTTAGTCAGCTTCTTTCTACTTTATCTTCATTACACTTTTTTTTTTTTTCTTCCTGATTCCTGTTACAGCATTGTTTTTTCTCATGCATTGGAGATGTTGTCTCTCTGGGTAGAATTCTACTCTGCCGAGGGGGAGTTAGAATCAAAAATCCCTCAGATATGGAGGGGAGGAGTTGTTCAGTAGTACTGTGCAGCCGCTGTTGCCAGGCTTGTACCCACTTGAAAAGTGTGGGCTCTTGAACTTGGCTGCCTGACACGTCCAGCTGATGTGGGCTGGCCTAGCATCTGCTGCATTCATTGTGTTTAATGCTGCATCCATCTGTTTTCTGTCAAAGCCACTGCCAACAAATTACTAATCTATTAGAGAAACATGGAAATAAGATTGCACTCCTCATTCCTGGCAATTCCTCTTGTATTTTTTTTGGCTTTTATTTTGCCCTTTTTTTTCTCTCTTTTTCTTTTTTTTTTTTTTTTTTCTTTTTTTTTTGTGGTCTGGGAAAGGTATAAGAATAGCTAGTACTTGAGGTATTAAGGAAATGCTTAAGGAAAAAAACATGGAAAAAACCACTGAAACTTGTTTTCCTTACTAAAAAGATGTGACTTCCCTTTGCTTTTGGATGTGTATCCCTGGAGATGAATGATTAGAAGCTATTTTAACTGAGCCACATATTTTTATGGGGAAGATTTCACTGTTTTTTCTGTGTTGTGTGTATGCTGGAAAAGCCAAAGCACAAAAGATTAAATTTTTTGTCCCAATTCAAAATAGCATCAAAACAGCAGTAGTGTTTTAGCATTGGTGTTTGCTCCTCCACACATGCTGCTGAATGTACTTCGTAGACCCTAAATGACAAAACAAATTGGCTTTATGTAAATTGGACTGACAGTAGCTCCCAGTGATCATGGATATCAGGTCTGCTAGTCTAGGGAGAGAATTTGCTCCACTTTGGGAAGTGGTGTTACTAATAGCATGTACATAATACGTGCTAACTGCTGTGCAGAATCTTTGAGTACACATATACACCATCCTGCTGTATTACATTTTCCTTGCGCAGAGCAAATGGAAACCCAGAGCAACATCCAAGTTGTGTGCTGTTGCCTGTAACACATAGCAGAGCAGTGTGAAACTAGTCAACCCTTCAGTCTGTAGTCACTTATGCTGGATCAGACACGTAGCTTGAGCAGGTCTCAGCAACCAAAACTCTGGCTGGGGGCAGTGGCTCACTGAAGAGAGAATATTCAGCTGCCAGCAGCCAAGCCTAGAGGAGGAGGAGAAGTGACAGGGCAGTCTTAAGCCAGCATAAAGCTGAATCTGGAGCCTTTCATCACTGCTCAACCACATATTGGGGATCATTCTGTGTGGACTCCCAGGCAGAAACTTGAATTTTAAAGCAGAGGACAATGGTTGCTTCATTTCCTTGGGAAGCGTAGGTCCCATGCATTCTCGCCAAGGAGATCTTGTAGTAGAGTGAGTCAGTTATAGGGTGGAGAGGAGAAGATTAGCAAAAGCACAGCAGCAAGAGCACATGAATTAATTATGTGTGCGTTCAAACGATGGATGAATATGTTTATTTTAAATACAAATAGGAGTTGGATGCCACCAACTCCTCTGCTTGGTAGCTGAGGCCTGAGGAGGGGCATGGCTGATCTGCACAATCAGAGGAAGAGTCCAAGGGCTTCTGCCTTCAAATAAGTGAAATAAGCGTGGGAATATCTCAGAGTAGTCAGGAAACTCTGCTTTGTGGCATCCCACAGGGAGGGAATGGGTCATGTTTCCACTAATCTGGATGAGATGGAAATGAAGACAAGTCAAAACGGATGACTGAAGTAGTGCAATGTGATACGTTTCCTAAAATAGTTTTTCTATCATATCTTTAGCTTTCTTTTTTTTTTTTTTTCCATTTTTCCTCTTTCTCATGCTGCCTGGGTTTGTTTCTGTAACACTGCATGCTGTATACTCGATTTTTCTTGAGATTTCAACATGACAGGAAAATCAGCACTCAAATGAGTTAAGCTGCTGCAAACTGAGCACTTTACTCCAGTGACAACACAGACTGGGTTCAGCCAGCTTTTCATGCTGTCCTTCATAAGGCACCTGCTTATATGAGCATCTTTGTACTGTTGCTGCCTTTTTGTTTCTAATTTTCTCAGAGGAATTGCTCTGTAAGTTACGATTCCTTATGCTGACACAACCAAACTGAACTTACTAGGAAGCAGGTCAGTAGAGAACAGGAATCTTTCTCAGACCCCAGCAGTCATCCTCTCCAGCCCAGTCCAAATCATCTCTGTCTTAAATGGGCAGAACAGTTAGGAGCAAGAAGCCTCTTGCTGAAACTGCAGAAAGACAAAGGAGTGAGAACATGAAATTATAAAAATAAGATTCTCCCTTGAACTTATGTAATGGGCTTCTTACGTGCCACATTTCTCTTTACTGCATAAGGCAGTTGTGTACATTGTGCTGTGCTGTTAGCCCTCTGGAGGCTGTGCTTTTCTTTATTTCCTGTTGCCTTGTAACATACATTAGACAGAAGATGTTTCAAGAGTACACGAAAATCAGGTTCATAGGATCGTTCAGGTTGGAAGGGTGCTCAAGAGCTCTTCTTGGCTGACCTTGTATTCAAAACAGGGTCAAATAAAGGATCAGACCAGGTTACTCTTGGCTTTATCCAACTGGGTTTTGAAAACCTCCTTGCAGAGAGCCTGTGTAACCTTCTTGGGCAGTTTGTTCCACTGCTTCTCTGTCCTCATGGAAAAGCGTTGTCCTGACTTTGAGGCCAGCGTGGGTCACTTTAGTTCACATGTGTAAGTTCTGCAGCTGCTGACTTACTAAACAGAAATACTTGCTCAAAAGTTTTAATGATTTTCTCTGTGCTTTCTTATCATTTTGTTCAGGAAACTACTCCAGACCACCGACGTACAGCGGTGTGCCCAACACAAGTTACAGTGGCCCAGGCCCCGGCATGGGTATAAATGCCAACAGTCAGATGCATGGACAGGGGCCAAGCCAGCCTTGTGGTACCATGCCCCTGGGACGGATGCCATCAGCTGGGATGCAGAGCAGACCATTTCCTGGAAACATGAGCAGTATGACCCCCAATTCTCCTGGCATGTCTCAGCAGGGAGGCCCTGGGATGGGCCCACCCATGCCAACTGTGAATCGCAAGGCACAGGAGGCGGCTGCTGCAGTGATGCAGGCTGCTGCAAACTCCGCTCAGAGCAGGTATGCATTCAGGTGAAAGGAGTTTAAATAAGTAGGAATGTTTTCCTTGTCATTTCTGAAGTAGCTGTACAGCACTGTACAGGTGTGTGAATGTGCATTTATGCAAGTTCTAGCTGTGCCCTTGTCTCTGGGAGGAGATGGTGTGTCCAAAAAATATTTTTTCTTAATCATTTCCTTTTCTTAAGGAGAAAGCATGTTGTTGCCTGTTTGAATTATTCTCTCAAAAAGGTGTTGTGACAATGGTGATGATGGCCACTTCTAGTTTGGTTATTGGCATTATAGCTTTAGGAAAATCCACAGGATTACAATGACAGTTGACAAGCCCTCTGCAACTTTAAACTTTTTTGAGCTTTTGTACTTCTTTTGTCTCTGGTGAAGAGAGAGCAAACATGTCCTCAGCAGTTTACCCCTGCCACAGAGTAAGGAAGCCTGTGAAGCTGCCCACAACTCTTGCATCTACTGCCCATGTTTTGAGCAGCAGTGCTGATGGCAGTTCTCTTCTGTGGCATGTTCTGACTCCTAAACAGGTCTGCAGAGTGGGAGAGGAGGGCAGCCTGAGGGGAGCAGCTGGAGGGGAGAGGCAGAGGGAGACATAAAAACAGTCTGGAGTTGTCTGGAGTTGATACCTGCCACTTGTGCATCCATAATAGAGAACCTGCAAAAAGGACTGCAGTGGTTGGAGCAATGGTCCGTCTTATCTCCCCTTTGGGCACCAAAGCTACATGTTGCCATTTGGTTTTTGGTAAAAGGCACTTTTTTGTCCATGTCATTCTTAAAATGCCTGAATATTTGCAATTAAATTTTTTTTGGTGACATTTTTCAGACTAAGTAACATCCACATTTCCCTGGACTCAAATAACTCCTGGCATATTTATTACCTTTTTCTGTTGCAAGAAGGTCCATAATGTTGGAGAATAACACAAATCTAGTTGCACTCTTCTGGTGAACATGTTTATATGTGTGTGCATTGCTCACTGCACTTATGCATATGCTTACACAGATGCACATACATTCACCCAAATATTTGTCATTGAAGACCGGTGTTTGTGGACACTAGAGTTGCTCTTGTTCCAAGACGCAATGTTAACAAGAAGTAGGAAGCCAGTGTGTCCCTGTATTTGTTACTTTCTTGTTTTGAGAGCTTGAAAGGCAGGTGGCTACTAATTGATAAGCAGCAGCAAACTTTTAAAACAGTAACAGTTAATTTAGTGTACTTCATGTTCTTGCTCAGTAAAATAGAAACAGGCTCCCTTAAAACAGACCATACTCCAGCAGATATCTGTGAACCAGCAGTGCCTTTCTTCTGCTGGTTGTTTTAACAGACCTGTCTAGTAGGATTTATGGAAGTCTGCTTCTGTCTGTCTGGTTTAGGCTATAAGCTGATAGGTCAGGCACGAAGGAATAAATAGGCCATCACTGTAGCTGCAGGAACAGGATTTCTCTATAATCATAGAATGAAAGGAAAAGCTCACGTTTGTTGGTCTTGACAGCAAGGAAAGACTTTGTGTTAAGTGGAAAGCATTTGGTTGTGATTCAGCTTACACATTGGGCATAGTGTGTGGTGTTTGATCAAAAACTGGGTTAAATGATTGCCACTTCTATCTCACATCTTCCTCCCAAGTTGGTTTAGTAGAACTGCTTTTTCTTTCTAGCTTTGACTAGACAAAACTGCACCGTTTCAGAGCATTCCTATCACATACTGCCCACTCCAGTGATCCAGCACCTATGGATGAGCTGAGCACTCACTGAATCCCTATCACAAATACTGGCAAAAGGATTATTTAAAAACTGCAAATTGGGAGGAACTTGTCACACCACTCTCATGCCAGGGGGTTGCAAGCACACTGTTTCCCTCTTTGATCTCAAGTCAGCTGTAGGGGAGAAAGCATAATGGCTTTTGGCTATTCCTGCAAGTCCTCGAGGCTTGCATATGGAAGGAACGTATTTGACAATGACTCGGATTTGTGATACAGGTCAGATCCAGAGAGGCTGTTCTTTCCTTCTGCTTCAGACCACCACACATTAGGTCACCTGCTTATCCCAGCCAGTCTGGGGCTGGCAGACACCCCATGTTTTCTTCACAGCACCCGAACAGTGGCAAAACTCAGGCTTCCTCAGTGCACCAGCCTGACCAGTACGGTAGGTAGCAGTGTAAACTGGACTTGCTAGGGGACCTTGGTTTGTGAACATCCCATCTTACTGCTGAAGGAATATAAAAATAACATGAAAGATACAGAAGGACTTGCATTGTAGGGAGGATTTTTGGGTTTTGTTTTCCTTTTACTAACACCACTGTGATACTACAATGAAAATATGCATGTCACTCACTCACACACCTGCATGGATTTTGGCACAGCTCCATTTCCTTGTGCCTAAAAGGGAAATGAAGAATCGCCTTGCTGAGAAGGAATGAGATGTGTCCTTCCCTGACCCAGGCATCATCTTTCTCTCTTCATTGTTGGTGTTCTTGTCTGAAGTGGTGTGTGCAGCCACATTTTCTGGACTTGGTGGTATTGTCACTGCTGCCTAGGCAGAGGACTGCAACCCCCAAAGTATGATCCTTTTCTGAGAGATGATGTACTGCAGCAGTGATTGCAGGGTTTCTTAACAGGATTTTCAAGCAAGTTTTAGCACACTGTAGCTGAATGTGCATGTATTTGAAAAATTAGTCTCTAGAAGAATTTTTAGGAGCACTAATTACCCCTTGCAAAACATTTGCCTGAAGTGCAGCTACTGTTTTCTCACCAGAGTCCTCCACACATTTCTGTAACCATATCACAAATTACAGAACTGGGAGAAAGTATCTACGTTGGCTCCCAGTCCATCTTCACCTGAGATTTAACCTTTATAGATTTCCCTGCCATCGTGTTATTTCAGTTGTTGCCTCTGTAGGAAATCTTTAATACCCAAATTATTGCTGCTGTCATGGCAATTAACAAGTTTTAATTGCCAGTTTTCTGTTTGGTTTTTCCCTTAATAACATAGTTCATGTATGTGCACAGAAGAAGCAGAAAGAAAAGCAAAAAATTAGAACACAAGTTTACTGGTTTTCCAGTTCAAAAAACAAAACTAAGTAAAATGGGAGAGCACTTGCACCGTACTACTTTGCCTAGCTGGGAAGACATCCACTCCTATATGCAAAAATGCATGAACAGTGCCCAGCCTCTTTCTTCAAATGTGTTGAGTTTATAAGATTGAGCTGTGGAGCTCAAAAAGTGTTGGATTTTTATTACTATAAAACACCATCTTCTGTGTAGAATTAAGAATAAATTACATCATAGTCATGGTTACACAGCAGTATTTCTGTTCAGGTTGGTTGTGATCCACTTCAAGGTCAACTTGTTGACTGAGTAGCCGAGTATCAATAGGGGAGAGAAATCTATCTTCAGCTGTTAATCCACAGGATCTGTCCTTTCCCAGCTCAGGAGTCTCATTTAGACATAGAACACTGGTTTGCCTCTGCCTTGCCAAGCCACACTAAGCAGCAGCATAAAATGAATTTAAATTGCATGCATCAGAAAAAAATCTCTTCCACTGGGGCACAAAATCAATGTTCATTAACCAGAGCAGGATGATCAGGATCTCAGTGTCAGCCAGTTATACCTAGGTATCATCCTCAGAGCAGACCACCACCCTTTTCATTAGAAAAGATTAAAATCATACAAATGAAAGTGGTGGCTGTGGAAGATACTAGGTTTACACCATTTGAATTAGCCTTTGACCTCATCTTGAGGTCAGCTTCATGTTGAGCTTAGATTAATTTCTATGTCTACATAATACCTTCCCTGCAACCTAAAATCTTACGATGTGCTAGTCTGTCTTGTGCATGCAGGCCAGGGTTTGCCAAATGATAACTGCCATGTCAGGCTAGAGAAAAGAAAGATATTTTTAAGATCTCTTCATTGAATCTCTTCATTGTTTCAGGCTACCCAGAGCATTCAAGTTTGCTCTGAGTAAAAGTTCACAGCAGGCAATGTTAAATAAATCTTTAGTACCCTGTGTAGTAATTCACTTTACTTTCTGGAGGGCAGTGTGAAAGAACTACAAAACAGTGTTTTCCTTTTTATATTTGTCTGGTCTTGGCCTCAGCATAACCATTGACTGGTGAGGACTGTATGTTGAAGACCTAATATATCCATGGAAGAAAAGACTCTTCATAACTTAGGTTGGCATTGACTGAAACCTCAAGGGCTGGTTCTGCTGCTGGAGAATAGAACCCAGAGGAGACCTCAAAGGACCAGGTGGCTCCAAAAGATCTATTATCACTCTGTGATTCTTAGAACAGCACATACATTTATAGTGATATAGAAATGTTCCTTTGTATACAAAACTGCATCACAATAAGCCTTAAGTAAAAACAAACAGTTCTAAGCAAAGGAGATACTGTTTTCCCTGTCAATGTGAAAGGCAGCAAATTTAGCCCATATCTTTTACTACCAGCCAATGTTGAGCTCCTCAGTTTGTAAATGCCCAGCTTGAACCTTTGCAGGACTATGTGTGCACTGTCTGTGAGCTTTCGCTTCCTACAGCAAGTTCTCAGTTTAAAATTGATTATCAGGTTGGCACCTGAAGTCAACAGACATCTTTAGAGCTAGATGCTTGTCACCATCAGTTTCAGCATTTCTCATGCTAGCAGTGAGTGTCATTCTGAGCGTGTCTTCTTAGCAGTTGAAAGTGTGACTGTAGTATATGGAAAGGTAAAAACATAATTCTAAAATAGCTGGCTTGCATGCTGTTAGTAGTGTGGCCTTAGAAGATGCAATTCAGTGCTAGCTGGCTATAAAATGTGCATCCAACTGGATGCTAAAATGAGCCTTTTGCTGGTGCAACTACAGTTATCAATACCTGAACTAATTACAACAAAATGAGTTTTGATGTGCCTACATGAGGAGCAATCCTATCTTTGAAGGCAGCCCCTTTGACCTCAACATACCTTAATATGATTCTCAGGATTGCATGTTGCAATTTTGTAAATTAAAGCAATTTTTTTTTATAGATTGGGTGAATTTAGAATTCAGTGCCATTGATTTTAGAGGAGACTATTCAGACACAGTAGTTTATTAAACTGAGGAATTGGGAACCAGCTTTGCTATTTGCAACCTCTGATCATTTTAAATCCTGGCCACTGGGTTGCTAAATGGAGGTGGATATTTACATTATGTTCTGCTGATCCCCATACCACCTGAAAAGTGGTGTTCAGTCTCTACAATAATGTGTGATGTTGCATTGCTTTGACATATTTCTAGGCATTCTAGAATGTCTGGTTCTGGTTCTAAATTGCTTAGCAACTGGTTAGATACCACAGCCTCATTGTAATGTGGTGAGAAGAATTTAATACGTTTTTAATCAGTCATAAAACTGATTGAACAAAGCTGCACTGATATGAGAGAATTTCTATTGTACAGAGAAACACAATTAGTGTAAATTAGTTTTAAAAGTGCATTCTAGATGTCTTCTTCTTAGTTTGTGTGTGTGCATACACGCACATGCACACTTGCACACATACAGGCACGCTAGCCTTCCATCAGCATTTCTCTCCTTCTATGTATGTATAATTCATAATCTATGTTGCTGGTGCCAACAAAGCACTTTTTCCGTATTATTTTCTCCAACAGCAGGGTAATGCAGCACTGCTGATGGACTAGAAGGTAGTGGTGAGGAAATATAGTAATGGACATGGTGCATTAAAATGTCAAAAGAAAAAAGAAGGAGGCGGAAATGGGGAATAAATTTTTTAAAAAGAATAATAATATAAATAAAACCCAGAACTGTTTTAGGTGTTTTACATCCTAGTGCCTGTCAGTTTTGTGCAGTATTTTCCAGTCTGGCCCTTTTGATCTTGAAACTTGGATTTAAAATTCTAATTGTGATTTTGAAAGCTGCAGTTTTGTAGCAGGAAGTCTTGAAGCACTCCAGTAAAACTTACCATCTTTAATCCCTGGAGAGAGTATATATTTTCCATTGTTTTCCCTTTTCCCCTTAAGCTTGGAGGTGCTGTTCTTCTCTGCTGGGAAGTTCGGTGGAGTGCAGGAAGGTTAAGTACTCATTCAAGTTTCTTTGCTTATTCAAACCAGGCTACTTCTAGATGAAAGGCTGCCAGCTGTGAAATCCCCAAAGTAAACTAGGCTAAGATAGGACTGGTAGCCATAATTGGAGCCAGTGCCTGCGTTATCTGTTGCCTTTGAAATAAGCCCCTGGCAAGAAAGGCTCTTTCTGCTGGGTCTTTTATTTAACATTCAGTCACACGGAAGGAGTTGCCCCTGTTGAAATTCAGGCCATTCACAGTTCTTTAGGATCCAGCTGTCTGGTCATTTCCCCTCTGCTCTGCTCCTCCAAATCACAGATTTCCTTCAGAGATCTTGATGGGTCACCCTGAAATGAGCCCCACTTTGCTTTCAATTAGTGCTGTTCTAATTACCTGGTGGTACTTTCAGACCATGAAACTAAATTTGGATTCCAAAATAAAGTCCATGTGTAGTTTTTGCAGGATGAAGTGGTTTAGCTTTTTGGCCTAAATGATTGTACTGTCTGTGTGAACCCCAAATATTCCAGTGCTGGCTCTGCCTGGGGCTGGAGGATATGCAGTAATAGCTGGAATATCTTCTTCCCATGCTAAGCTTCTCTGTGATTTGAGGGGTTAAAAGTCCAAATACTAGTGCTTACTGTAACTGTAATTTCTAAGGAAGCTATTAACCAGTATTGACATATTTCTCTTCTAAAGGACCCATGCTTCTTCCCTCTTCATGAGAAACAGTCATTTGTATCAAGCTCATTTTTTTATTTCTTTTTTTTTCTTTTCCTCATATTTTGCTTTTCAAAGCAGAATCATGTATGAGTTTTTTCTATAATGTATTAGGAGGGAGGAAATTCAGCTCAGCTTATATGTATTTATTATTGTAAGGGGAAAGCTAGAAATCTTCCGTGATTATTTTATTTAAATGGAGATGCATTTTATGGATCAGCTCAAAATTGCTGATAAAATCATGTAAAGATTGGAAGAAACTTTACATGCTGAGCTAACCAAAGCCATTTCTTGTGGGAGACTAAGAGAAATACATTTTTATCTGGAATTTTGTTTTACTAAAAGGTAAATCCATCATTTTGGAGCCCTGGTTGTCACCATGCTGCAGAGCTCTTGCAGGCAACCAGTGATTTGGGGAGGCATTTTTTTCTTCTTTGGACTCATCAATCAAGTCGACTGCTGTATGCTGTTCATGCCATTAGAGATTAACCACAGACCTCAAGAGTCCTACTCTTTTCCTCCTTCAGAGAGTAACCATTCTTAAATTGTGAAAGCAGGAGTGTGTTGGGAAGGAAGCGTGATTTTTAGTCATGAATGAGAATTTTCACTTACCTCAGAGACACTTCTAATTTGATTATTATTTTGTCAAAATTATTTTTGGCTTGATTTGGTTGTTTAGGAGATTCGTTGCCCTCTGTAGAAAGACTAATTATTTTGAAACAAAATTGCAGTGTAGGACTTTGTATAGATTGTTAACATTCTGGGTTGGATGTTACATAGAAATTCTGTACCTTAAAATATGATCTTTAGGGCATTAAGAATGCTGTACTTCATTAATTGATACTGTATAAAGTTAAAGAGTAGGGGAGGACCTTAGATTGAGTACACTTTTGTGGGTGACAAAAACTATTTCAGATGAGGGAACAGTTTTCACAATCTGTCAGAAGATCTACTAGTTTAAATCACAGAAGTGTTTAGGAAAAAAAAAAAGCCAAAACAAAATAAGAGAATAGCCATCTGTTTAATGGGACTCATGAAGAAAGCTAATTCTGTGACTGCGCTGTGTGATTTGGCACATAACACTGTGCAAGTACAGGATTGTGATTGAACAGCCTAAGATTTTTGTGACAGAATGGGAGAGACATAAAAAATGGCAGGAAGGTTTCAGGTTTTAAAGGGGGTTTAAGGTTTTAGGTTCTTTTACAAGGGTGGTATTTGAGAGAAAAATTTTTTTTTTTTTTTTAACAATGCCGCCCAGGGAAATATGAGTGGGAAAAGCCCTTCAGTTTGTTGATGAGTTCAGATGGGAGCACCAATTCTAGCTGGACATATAAGTAGCTTTGTAAGAATCATATTAGATAATAACCTAACAGCATGAGATTTTGTTAATGATGGCTGGCAGTCTTAGTAACACGTTAAATACCTGTTGCAGTGGCCACAGTAGGTTTCAGGCATCTGAAACAAAGATGAAGAAAAGAGGCAGCTGAAATCATGCTGACATGTGCACTACATTGCTCTTGTGAAACTGTCTAGTGTGCCAAAGAGCCGAGACTGATGGTAACAGTGCTGGTAATAATATCAATAAACATGTAACTGCTCCAGGCCATTGGGCAAAGATAGGTGAGTGAAAATATGTCTGCTGGAAAATCCCTCTGGAGAACTTCCTCACCATGCTGATGCACATGCACAGTTGCATTCAGCATGCTGCTGTCAGCCAGATGACATTTTACTATGAAAAAATACATTGCAGAGCTGGCATGAAATGATCAGGTTTTTATTAGATTTTCGGTTGGTTGCTAGCACAGTGCATTCCAAGGTGCTCAAAAGCAGCGTGAGGATGCGACTGAACATGGTAAAAAGGTGGTGGGAGACAGCATCCCCAGGTGGAAGATGAGGGAGCTCAGGGGTAAAACCTCTCCCAAGACAGTGTCCCACCAGAGGAAACTGAGTTAGTGAAACACAAAGTGTGTCCTTAGTTTCCTGTAGCTTTTTAGCACCACACTTTGGTGACCTTCTGGCTGTTCATGTGCTGGGAACACACTCTTACCACTTTCAAGTAATCTTTCTGGGAGAGAGTTCATAGGGCCTTCCAACTTTTTAATACAGCTATTTATAAACATGCACAAAAATAGAAGGTGCATAGTGAGAGTCATATGAGTCATTCCCATTTTGATATCAAGTCGCACCAGGCTAAATCACCCTTCTTGACATTCTGGTTCAGATTGACAGCATCATGCCATACAGGGCAGATTTCTTTTTTTTTTTTCCCTATAAACCCAGTTCATGCAATGCTCTTTGCATGAACAGATTAAAGCATCACACACTCCACTTGTGCTAAGAGATGTATCCCCTCAGTGCTCAGATACCATGTCTGAGGGGGACAGTTGTGCAAGCAGTTGCTGTTAGAGCTGCTGTACAAATCCATGCTTGGGGAAGGTAGACAGAGGTCACCGAGAATGGATCTCTGATGGGTCTTCAAGCCATTTGACTTGGCCCACTTTTCAGTTGCTCTGTGTTTTTTGTCACACAGCTTTATAATTGTATTTATCCAGTACAGGTTACATGGAGTAACAAGATCTTAGTTTGTTCTTACACAAATAAATTCAAATATGGAGGTGTTGCTGCACTTCTAAGAATGCTGTGCAATAAAGGCATTTCAGGGGTTCCCTGTGGGTTTGAAGACTGGTGATAAAATGCTATGATCATCATGAAATTCAGACCAAAACTACTTTAGTTAACACAAAGGGAACTTTATAAAAAAAACCCAAATGGCTGCAACTTAAAAACAAGCAAACAAACAAACAAAACCTTACAGTATTTGCCTATCACTAAATGCTTTTCAGTCACACACCTTTCTGTCAGTAGGTTAATGAATGAAGTTAAAGGATTTTTTTTAATTTTTTTTAATAGGCTTGTGCTGTGTTTTTCTCACTGTATTTAACTACTTTATTATTCTTCTGGCCATATTTTAGATCTAGATTATTAATCTTGTATCTCTTCTTCAGTTTTTATTATCTGTAAAATGGGGTAGAGAGAGTTATTCTGATCCCAGCATGCATTCAGCTGTGCAAATGTTGGGTAGTTGTGTTGTTATTAGCATTATTACTTGTGAATTACACATGCCTCTTATGTTGCTCCTCCAGAATTTGATGTGGTGTGACCCTCCTGTTTTGTTGAGCTTTAAATGACTACAAAGTAGGTAGCCCATTGGACAGATGTTTTCACTGGAAAAATGGTTAATGTGATGACAACAGCTTGTAAACAAACAAGTAGGTTTTTGTGGCTGTTTTTCTGAGTGGCTCAACATTGAATCAGTGTGGTAGGAACAACTAATTTTTAAGTTTCTCCCCCCTTCTGGATTGGTTTTTAAATGCAACCGATAGAGATGATGCTAAAGGCACAACTATTTGTGTAAATCGGAAGAAAAATAATATATTTAGAAAGGCTATTACAGTTAGTCGTTTTAAAAGTATCCTGCACAATAATATTTGGATCAGCCAGACGAAGAAATGAGGCAGTGTACTTGATCTGACTGCAGTGGATTACAAGGCAGTTTGCACTATCACATAATTACAGTGTTAAAATTATTCCCCCATTTCAGTATTGCCATTTAGGCACGGTTGTTGAGAACAGTTTTCTGTTAGTTCTGTGTACCTCCTGTCAGCAGACACATACACACACACACATCCCTCAGTACAAATCCGGATGCTTTTTCATTGATGTTTCCCAGTGTTTTGTCGGTGTTAGTGTGTTTCAGAGCTTTGGCCTCCCATTTTCACTCAAGTAGATATGCACAAGTGTAAAATATTCTTTCTTTCTAACCTGAAAAATGGCAAAAAGTCTTATGGCAGACCTAGCACCTGTCACATCAGCAGCTTTTGTGGCTGTTTTTCTGAAACTTCGTTATTACAATCAGTGAACTTCCCTACTGAACAGAGAACATGTAAGTCCAGGTTAGTATACTTACAGTAGCAGCTAACAAGAAGATACTTTGCTTCCACATATACTGATGTTAAATTCATTTGTTTTATTCACATGGGAACTGCCTTCAATGCCGTTTTAGAGCTGCTCAAGCCAATATTCAGGCTTCATTTGTCTAGCCCTTTGCTAAGAGTGCTATGAACCCCCAGGCAGAACAAAGTAAGCAATGTTGGGTTTTATTTTCCCTTGCTCTCTTTTCCCTCCTTCAGTTCTCCCATATCCACTGACAATTGAAATGGTTTCACTTCTCCAAGGAAGCCCATAATGTAGCAAGAAGGAAAATCCATAACAAAAGAGCATATGTATCTGCCTGCACATGTGTAAATTCTCCAGGGAGAAAGCATTCACAGGTCTCACTCCTGAATTACTCTCATTATAATAACCCATTTGGTGTCAAAGTGTGACAGATTATAAGCGCTTAAGGCTAGTCCCAGCTCAAGACAGATTTGAATAAAGTACTTCTGGTTATTGTGCAGGTCAGTGTGTTTAAATAACAACCCCCCAAATCATACTTTGACATTTAAAAGAGAGAGGAAATATTGTCATGCTGCAGACCTGGCACAGATAAGCACAGGGCAATTTGGTCAGTACACTGTGATTTGTGAGTGCAGCCTAACACAGTCATTTTCACAGTTTGTAATCAAGTAGCCAACTTAGCAGTGTGTCAGCATTAAAAGAAAAAATGTTCCTTTTAAAATGTTTACACAAATTACTCCCCTGAGGTGCTGCAGTGCATTCGCTGCAAAACTGATGTAGGTTAAAGATTTGGAGCAGAAATGGCAAACTTGTGGGCCTTTTATTTTTTTTTCACCAGCCAATTGCTCAGGTGGCCAGGTCACAGTAACAGGATAGTTTTTCAGGTCCAGCACTTAGGGCAGCATAACTGGGAGAAATCCCTACATTAGGTGCACGCAGTGTCAAGTGTCAGGAAGCACAGTGTCCAAGTGCCTAACAACTGATATGAGTTTGTGACTGCCAGGATTTGTGCAGTGTGACTCAATGCCATCTCTTCCCTGCTTGGGCTGTGTGCCCCATCCCTGTTCTTGTCCCTGTAGCACTGCTCCTTCAGCATCTCCCCGTTGTGCCACATTTGGACCGGGGCTCCCCCAGCATTTGGCCAAGGTGGCCACCTCAGAGCCCAGCCCTACCTCGGGCAGTGTGCACAAGCTGAGGGAAGGCACATGTCTGGTAGTACTCTGCTTTGCAAACTTCCCTTTGAATCCCTTCCTTCCTTCAGGCATATCTGGCTAAGGGGCTCCACTTGTGCTGGAGGAACCACAACCTGTGTTTACAGTGGCAGTAGCAGCATTCTGTGTGTTTCTCCCTGCATCTCTGTTTCAACTGCCTTCTTCTGCGCACTTCTCATCCTCCTTGCCTTAAAAATCATTGGCGCCTAGTGAGGATGCTTCCAATCCTTTTTCCCTTCTTAATTTCCTTCTACTGTCTCCTTCATTTCCATTTTCTGTGCCCCAAAAGTCTCCTCATCTCCATCATTTCTAAACTCTTCACCTCTGAAACTTCTGTTCCCTATGCATTTCCATGTTGGACTTGCCTCTCATGTTTAGGCTGCCACAGGGCTCATTAAAGAAGATGGATCATTTTTCTGACTATATGAAGGGCTTTCCTTTAATGATGTAGATTGAGAGAAAAGCACAAGGCATCAAATGCCTCTTAGGAAATCCACAGAAAGTTTTAGAACTTGATCTCTCTGTACACAGGAACAACCTGAGCTTTGTCACGTTTCCATATGAAGACTTGTGTCTTCATTTCTTGTCTTGTTGAGAAGCATAATCCACTTCTGGCATTGTCCATAGCTAAACCACATAACACATCTGAACTCAACTTTGTAGTGAATTCTTATTTTCTCAATAAGAAGAAAGAAGCACAATGACTGTATAAGTCTTCTATCAGGTGACAAAACTGAGGAGGTACTAAATCACTTATCAAGAAGTATGAACCGCAAGGGCTGTAGAATGACTTCTGTGTAGCAGTTGGAGACAACACATAAACTAATTGAGGATTTCAGGTCCAATTAAAGGAAGGTATTTTAGTACAAGAGACTGCTCAGCAGCTGTGATCACTCATGTGCTCCTATGTATTGTCAGTGCTGTTCTTTCTAACAATTTCTTTGTTGTGCTTTTTAACAATGACCAGATCTTGCATGTCAACTCCTCTTTTTAAATACACAGACTTCTGCATTAGCTCAGAAGACACAATTAGATCTGTTGCTACTTGTTTTGCAGGGAAAAGAGATTAAGTGCAGATTAAGCTTTGGGTAGATTGGAAATGAAGGAAAACAAAAGATCAGAAGAACTTCTTAAAAGGGAATGGTTTGAATTTGAGCAGTTGTATTTCGGACCCAGTAGTACACCAGACTGTCAACAGCACAGTGAAGCTAACAAGCTAAGATCATAGGATCGTTCAAGCTGGAAAGGAATCTCAGGAAGTCCAACCTTCTCATCAGGCTCATCTTAGAGCTTAGAGTGTTACCATGTTGTGTCTTCAAAATCTCCAAATGCAGAGATTGCCCACTTTGGGCCACCAAATCTAGTCTCTCACTATTTTAACTGGGAAAATGGTTTCCTTGCACCCAGTCTGAACTTAATGTGTTTCCACTCTTGCCCAGTGTGTCTTGTCCCCCGACTATGCCCACTGTGAATAGGCCACTTTTATCTTCTTGCTGACCCCCTTTTAGGTGCTATGGGGCTGCTGTAAGTTCCTCTCAAGAGCTGTCTCTGCCCCAGGCTGAATGAGGCCTCATCCTTAAGCCCTTCCAGGGTGAGTGCTCAAGCCCATGCCATGTAAGGGGTTCTCTGCTCACTCTAGTTTATCATCATCTTTTCTTTTCTGGGGATCCAAAACTGAACATGATACTCTAGATGGAGTCTAGTGGGTGCTGAGGAAGGAGGGGATGATCAGTTTCTTCCATCTCCCGTCTCTGCACCTTGTCACTCAGCCCAGGATGTTGTTGGCTCTCTTTGCTCCCAGGGCAGCCTGCTGGCTTATGCCCAGCTCCGTCTGCCAAGATGCTCAGGGACTTTCCAGCAAAGCTGCTCCCTCTAGTCAAGTCCCAGCTGGCACCACTGCAGGGAGCTCATCCTTCCCAGGTGCAGGACTTGTCTCTGTTGCACTTGTCCCTGTTGACTTTTACAAGGTTCCTGTCAGCACATTCCTCCAACTTGACCAGATCCCCTGAGGTGGCAGCCCTTTCCTCAAGCATAACAACTGTCTCTGGGCATTATGTATTGCTAAATTGTCAACTGAGTAAATAAACCATAGAAAGAAAGCAGATTCCTCCCTTCTACTTTAAATCTCTCTGGGATCAAGGTATTGCAAGAGCAGATGCTATAGTTCATACACAATGCAGGGTTTCTCTGACCAATACATTTTCTAACATGTTGCCTGCATGCAGAAATGTCAGATGCTGAGATTTCCTTCACTCCCTTGGAGGGTAACTGTATCTCACCATGAAGACATCTTTTCATTATTCTAAACTTAAATGTATCTTTCCTTAATTTCCTCCTATTATTCCTAATGGCACCATCCCTGAGCATCCCAGCTCTTGGTGTTTATGTGGCAAATACTGCAAAATTGTATACTTCACTGGGTTTGTATTGCTATAAAATTCATAGCCGGCCAGTTGAATTTTTGCCATTAGATGTCACTACATGTACAGCAGACTGTTTTTAAAGGCTTGATTTTTATTTAGCACCCCAGAAAAATGGAGGAGGGAATTGGGAGATGTAGGAGAGAGTCCAGTGCTGTAGTATGTTGGATATGCCTTAACTAAAAGCAGCACAGAAGGAAACATAAGATTTTTGACTTAACTCCAACAACCAACAGATGATGCTGTGACCTTAAGCATATATAAATATGTTTAGCAGCTGCTGTGTAACATATTTATAAGTGTTTAGTGACCTGGAGGTTAATCAAAATGAGTTTGGTGATCTCAGCTCAGTTCTTAATGGACTCCACTTCATATTATAGCACTGATGCAGCACAATTTGTCACAGTCGGCAGTCTTTACTCAAAGGAGGCCTACTGTGGAGTGAGAATTAAAGGCTGAAGTAATACCTGATTATTTCTCCCTAAAGAAACTTTCCATTCCAAGCCATCATAGAGCAGAATAATATGTGGAGGAGCTCTGTACTGCTGCACCCAATCTCAGAATAAAACAGCATTTACTCTGACAGGATGTCCTTTCAGTGTTACTGAATTAGCTCACGCGTGCTGCGGTCGGGGCTTTGATAGGGGGCCGGGAAAGGACAAAGTCCTGCCAGGGATGGTGCTGAGTCTTTTCACTTGCTGGGCTCTTTCCAGAGATGGAGAGCTGTGTTGGTTCCAAGTGCAGCATTACATAGGAGGATAAAAGGGAAAGGTGAAATTTCAGAATTAGGTTCTGCCATTCAGGTTCTTCTGGGTGCAGAAGCAATTTTTTTAGACTTCAGTTGTTTTCTTGCTGTCCTGGCCAAAGCCAATATATTCTTTTTATTTAATTTCCACTCTCCATCTAAACTGGAAAGAGTTTCCTACTTCTTGATTTAAAGCTGTTGTACAGCAGTATGCTTGCATGAGCTGCAATTGAGATTGATGTCCATAGTGGGTAACATGAAATAGGTTGTACCTCAATTTGAGACAATGAACAGCCCCACAGCTTACAAGATAGACATGCTACAGGAAGTAATACTACTGAAATATTAGTAGGTAAGGACCAATTTCACCTTACCTGCAAGGTGTGTGTCTCCTGTGTATTTTTAAAGTAAAAGAAGGACATTAAAGAGATAGATACCTGTAGAGACTTGCCTTTTCCAGGATCCTAGCCTTACTCCATAAAAGAACCTCTCAAAATCCATTACTTCATTTTTAAAGTATGAAAATACACTTGCACATTTTTTTCATCTTCACTAGTAACTTTACCAGTACAGAAAGGATCTTGCTTATCCAGCATAGAAAGCATTTTTCAGCTAACTGCATTTGCTGAAATATAGCAATTTTCAGCTGGGGGGGGGGGGGGGGGGGGGGGATGTTTAAGATACAGTATTTACATAAGAAAAGCTTGATTGTGTGACTGAAATAATTTAAAGTTGTTGCCAAATGGTTCTGCTCTTCTCTTTTCCCTTTGTAATTTTCCCTTGGAGCATTGCACCACTGTGCATTTTAAATCTTTTCCCTCCACTTCTCGTTGCAAGCTTCATCTGGGAAATGACATTGTATGGCAGTTATCTCCTTCATATCAAAAGAAAGCCTCTGCCTCTTTGCAAGAGTGAAGAAAAGTTTGTCTTCAGAGAGCAAAGGACAAAACTGACTTGGAAAAAGATGCTTTATTTAGATAACACGTTCTCTTTTCCTTTGAAGAAATTCAGAATGTGTCAAGAAAAATTAGGCCAAATAGTGCTTTAATGGTCTTCCTCCTGTACCTCCTAAAAAAGAAATCTGTTTCTACCAATTGTGTTAAGAATCTGCCATGAGTTTGGAGAATACAAGAAGCCATTGAAGTTACCCAGGGTTCTTGATTTAGGGTCTTTTTGTATTTTTTTATTTCAATACTTTATAATAATTACAAGTAGAATTTCTACCAAAACTCTCATCTTGCTACCTGGACATTCAGCTTTCCCTTCCTGTAGGATGAAATTAAGTGCTTCATTTTTTTGTAAGGGAATAAAAGTTGACAGGTACTAAAGCTGTGTAAAAGGGTGGCTGCTTTCTTGTTTCTTTTATTTGCAAAAGCAGCAGAAATGTACAGAGGACACACTGAAGAAAGTGGTCTGACTTTTGTATTTTCCTATGATTTTCCTATGAATATATAAGTAAGTATTTTTTCCACGTGTTTTTATTCATATGTATGATTTTATATGTATGTGTTACTTATATACATATGATAATACATGCAGTCTTCAACTATACTAAGAAAAGGTAGGTAATTGTTTTATGTATTGAAAGAATAAAAGGTTTTTGTAGTTGAATCATGCATTATATTGGGTTGTCATGCTTACTTGGATTGGATTGGAAAATTAGATTATTTTCTTCCTTGTGCCTCAGTTTGTCTATAGAATTTAACAAATCAGGTACCAAGCATACTTAGATACTTCTTAGAACTTAAAAGTAGATAAGTTTTAGACTTTCAAAATACTTGGTCTGAACATGTGGAGAATTATGCAAGAGCTTCATTTAAGGCAGTTTTTGTGACAAATTTAAGTCTCGATAATAAAAGCATTATACAAGTATGGAATTAAATTTCAAAAGCAGAATAGTTCTGCTGAGGTTTCTTGTTTCAATGGAGTGGAATATGTATGGAATTTTTTGAAAGAGTGGACATAGATGACACATAAAGATGAACATTGTTCAACACAATAACAGATGCAGGAATCAGAAACTGAGCCTATGGTACCCATTTTTCTTCTGGTCGTTTCACTGTTTATTTAACTCTGGCTAAAGGTGAGGATTGCTATTACATGGTCAAAATAGTAAGAATGATGATGCACTGGATATTTTTTTTATGCCAATGCTAAGTTCTAATTTTGATTCCCAATCACATTATTGTCTACTCATAGGGTATATAATGTGAACTGTATTTTTCTTCTGATTGATAGTGACATAGGAAGATTCAGTATACCTCTATTGAAATTAGTCTTCAGACCAATTCTGTTTCACATATATGATAATTAGCTCAAGACTAACTCAAAGCTCCTCACGTAGGTAAAATGAACTAATTGCTTGCTTTCTCCTTACAAACAATAGGTGATGTGCTCTGTGACAAACCACACCTTCAGCAATGAGGTCTGTAATGAGATATTGTATGTGTGCTTTCCTCTCTTAGGCAAGGCAATTTTCCTGCCATGAATCAGAGCGGCATTATGGGATCCAGCTCCCCCTACACTCAGCCGATGAACAACAGCTCTGGTCTGATGAACCCACAGGCTCCTCCTTACAGCATGGCACCCAACATGGTGAACAGCTCAACAGGTAATGGTGAGTAACCTTCCAGCAGTGACCTTCCTCCATAAACCTGCTTAACTCTATCAGCCCCAGGCTGGTGGCAGAGGAACATCCTTCTTCATTTGATTCACCCCTTTTGGGTAGTTTGGAGTGATTTGAAATTAGGCTAAGTTACTCACTTTTTTTTTTTTGTACAGTAACTGATACATGTTTCATTAAGTCCTCCTGCACAGCACGTAGATGAGTTCAGTGTTTTGTACAGTTCCAGCATCACTCGAACTCAGCTTGACGTAGTTGTTGACTAGCAAGTATATGTATATTTGTGTGTATGTGTCTGCAAAGAAGAGAAGGAGAACAGCTTCTTGTTTTAAGAGGTTGCTTTTGTTTTTCAGCATTTTACTTGCTAAGGTTGCAATTTCAGATATTTAATGTGGTAGTCATTTAAAAAAAAGATACGTGCACTTGCTCTAACTTGAAGATGCTGTAAGTTGAACACTTAACATAATACTTTGTTTGGAAAAAATAGGCCATGTTTACTGTTTCCAAAGTTTATACAGGGTTTCCTCATTTACTTAAGTATCAGTATATAAAATCTTATCTTTACTTTCTTTTGCAAAAAAAAAATTTATCATAGCTTTCTTTTGCCAAAAAAAAAAAAAGTGTATTCAGTGTAGCTCCTGGATTTATCCTTCATGTCATGACTTAAGAGTTCAGAATTGCTTGTAGCTTTGTATGTGACTCTGAGGACAGGTAAATACAGTTCTGCACAAACGTGCTTCATGGTCCATATTCAGCTTGAATTCCTAACAATTATCCCCCTTCAAGATAATATTTCAGCAAAGATCAATTCTTGGATTGGGCTGTGTTTGGATGGAGTTTCAATGACCCTGAAGCAGATCTTCCCAAGTACTTATTCCAGTCATGGAGTTTCTGTGCATGCTTTACTGATTACATTATCCCTTTCAGAAGTGTTGGGGGTTTTGAAGTTTTTTCTGAAAGCTGAATAGGTTGTGCTAAGGTAATATGATGTTGTTTCGTAGTTGTTTTTGTTTCTACTTTTGTTTGTTTCTTAAGAAATGCCTTACTACCTAAGTTGTGTCTTACCAAGAACAAGGATTTTCACATCTTTTTCTCTACTCCTCTTAGCCTGTATGATTCTTTCATCCTTTGCATATTTCCCTATCTTTTCTCCCTGCCAATTCTATATGTTCTGGCTTCTTTGGAAGAAAATGGCGACAGTGAGATGCTAGTGTCTAGTATGTCCAGAGAGTTTCTTTCCTCTACACAGGAGCTGCTGAGACACTGAATAGTGTCTTATATTTCAAGAACATTTTGTTAGCATTTTAGTTAGCAGAAAAAAGGAAGCTGCTAATCAGTAAGATTTTTAAAATAGAGAGAAATTAACTAACAAAAAAAAGGAAAAAAAAGCACTTTTTCCAGTGCTGGCCTGGAAGCTATTGGCTAGCCCAGACTGCACACTGCACCATCTGGATGAAGAGGGACAAGCTATTGAAAAGAGCATTAGATAATAGCTTGCTTTTTCCCCACCAGAGCTGTCCCAGGTAATATTATGTTTTGTTTGTGTAGTTATGTGTTTTGTCTGGCTTGCTGAAATAAAATTACTTCTGAGCATTGAAACTGTGCTATAAATTCTGTTTTGCTATTAGCAGAAGTAATTTTTCCACCCTTTTCCGTTGGCCCCCAGAGCTGCAAAAATAACCAACAGCAAACAGATGGCAGAGTGCCCTGCCTAAGAAGATTTATGTATTCCTAAGGAATAACCAGTTTAAAGGAAGATTCACAGAGGTTTTTTTGTTCAGATAATTCAGCCATTCGTTATTTCATACAGTGGAAATCTGTTCAATGCAAGACCATTTATCCTAGCAGTCTTTTGTATGGGGTAGTCATACTCTTTTTATTGTGTTATGCATTCTGAAATATTGGATTTTTAATAATTTAAACATTTATCAGGGTTTTTTCTGCCAGTGCATTTGTGAGGTTTTCTTTTGTTCCAGCTTTATTAATTCAGAGATTATCCAATGGAAAGTAAGTATGAGATGAACTAGAGGAGTTCAGTGCACCTCTTTCAGTCTGTGTGGGAGCAGACACGCATCTAGAATTGCTTTATAGGCCTCCAAGAGACACTGTTGGGGAGGAGATGGGGAGATGGACACACACAACACCAAAAAGAGAAAATTAGATGTGAATACACTGCTGAGTGCACGTGCTGTGGGAATGCTTAATTTTCCCCTATCCAGACTCATGCTTCTGTTTGGGTCCAAAAAATGGAAGCTTAAGATAAGTGTAAATACAGTACTTTTAATGATAGTTCCTTGAGCTGGAGGTGCACTTCAGGGTCAGTTCTGGCCCTAAATTTGATGAGGTGGAGAACCTACAGGTGATACCCATTTAGGGGCTTGAAAACAGGGGTTTTTGTGGCTGGAAGAGCAATTCAGCTATGTGGCTCCTTAGCTCTCCCTTCCTCCCTGCCCCATTAGCGTAAAATCCCACATCTGTCAGATAAACCAGGGTTCAGTCAATGTGGAGCACCAAAACCAAGTGCAGCTGAGTGATTGCTGCTGGAGTGAAGGCCTTGGTTAACTTGCTCACCCACACTGAGCATCAACAACTGTGGTTTCAGTTAGGGGCCAATGAAAACCTAAAGTGAGCAATAAGAAGTTAGTTTCTTCATTGTCTGGGTTTTGAAGGGTGCAGTGTTGTTGCCTGTTGTGAGGAAGGCAGGTTTATTTCAATAAAATTTCATTTCAATAAAATGCACTTTTAGGTTTTACTCTAAAGTAGAAGATTGCTGATAACTGATGCAATTGTTTTCATATGGTGTTGGAGCTTCAGTACAGCTGTGTCTAACACTGGTTTTGTCACCCATTTTTAGTAGTGTTTATAACTCCTCATTACCAGTTGATCCTTTTGTCTTTGGGTTTTTTAATTAATGTCACAATTGAAAGGAAAATCATGCTGCAGTTATGCATCCTGATACTTCAACAGTGACTGTGGATCAAACAGCAGATCACCAGCTTCTGCTGATGCAGAGTGGTTTAGGAACACAGAAATTACAAGATCAAAGAAGACAGATTCTTCTAATAGAGTATTCCATCCATAACAATAACAAAAGCTTCAGGAAAAAGGTGTCAGAATCCCTTCACAATTATGGAACAAGCTGACATTCAGAAAAATTGTATAACTGCTGCTGTCCTTTTATTGTATGATTTTACATTACCTGTCTATATTTTATACTTCTTCCCCCTATTTTTCAAATTCCAGAATGCTTACTTTCCCCCTATCTGAACTCATCCTTCTTCTTGAGTCAAAAAAATTGAAGCTTAAGACTTAATTTTGAAATTTCAGCTTTAAAAATGCATATAATAAACAGGAAATTTGCAACCCCCAATATAGCTCATGCTGTGAGCTTTGTTAATTCTAGTGAAAATTATCTTTCAAAATAAGCAATATGAAGTCTGTATCTCACAGGTTTCTATATTGTTCTTGCATAGAAACTGGCATTCACAGTCTCTGCTACCTCTGGAGATGAACAAACTAATAAAAAGGCATTAATCGCCTTACTGTTCAAGTATACTGAAACCAAAACCTTTCTTTTTCTGGGTATTATTATTCCCAATTAACTTTTAACATCATAATACTTTACATAAAATGTGGAATTCTAGGCAAAATTATTTGCACAAAAAGAATTAAAGGGACACTCTTTAAAATAATACTAAAAATCATACATATGCTCTATATTTGACTTGGTATTTATTTGGATGAACCTCTAACAGGAAAAACAATATTTATGCAGGTGACATATTTTTCAGAAACTTGATTTGTTTTTTTCTGTTTTGCAGCTTGGTTGCATTTTTCTGAAAAATAGATACCTCAATTTATTTCAGGGTTGGTTTTTTTTTCCCTCTAATGAATATATTTGTAGGAGCTATTAATGCACATTTAGATAAACTTTCTGAGGTTGTCAGTAGGTGGTAACAGCAGAAGTGTCCCATCACCTACACTCCAAAGAAGTGATGCCCATTTTCCCGTAAATTAAGCCAGTACCTGCATAGGAGATGCCCACATCCCAAACTGCTTCTATTTGTCATTCCTTGGACAACACTTGTCAGCAGAAAGGCAGTGGGGCACTGAGATACCTGGTGGCTGAATCATTCTTTTCAGATTAGGTCCCCCAACCACCTTGGGCTGCACATGTCCACAAAGCTGGAGGATCATTCGTGGCAGGACACTGGGCAGTGCTGTTGTCCCTCTTCTGTGTTTTCAGTGGGCATCAAAGCAGTGGGGATCCTCTCATCAGCTCCACAGCCACTAATTCACTGCTTTTTTCTTCTCTCTTTTTTGCAGAGGGACAGTGCAAGGGTTGGGAGAGAGGAATGTGTTACAAAGGAGGGAGTATTCTGTTCTGTAGAGCATGATTTGTTATCACACTAGCAATAAAGAGAAAAACAATGTTTGTATATTGCTGCTTCTACAGTATTTCATCATCTTCTGGGACTGGTAGCGCAGCCTTTAGCAAAAAAGAATTCTTTGCTGCAGTTTTACTCATGTCAATATCTGCCTTTGAGTACATTAAATTCAGTGTGGAATAGTTAATTCAGGACCTTGACCTATACTTGCTTTTTGAAATCATTCTAGCTCTTAAATTCTTATAATAAGCCAGAGGCTAGTACTTGAAACCTATTCACAGTACGCCACAACAGTTCTTGAGTCAAGATTTCCCTGTTATCCTCCTCTCTGCAATGTTTTCTCCTTTGGTCTTCACTTCACAGGCAGAATTATTAGTACCTGTGTAGAAAAAGACTGTGTCTTATTTTAGCAGTTTCGTGACAATAACAGTATTTCACTGCTCAGAAAGGGTCAAAACAATGTTCTCGCTGTACCGCTTAGCTAGAAAAAGTGCAAGAATGTCTTCTCGCAAATCGCTGGAGAGTATGTTTGCAAGAAGTTACGAAACAGCATTTCAACAGCAGATAGAAAAATAGCTGTGGAAACATCTTGGGTAAAAGCTATAGGGAAAATAGACAGCCTTGCAGTTTGCCAGTAAAATGCTTGCAGTTCTTCTCTTATAGGTAGAAAGAAAGAAATTATGAACTAAATAATTTAGAACAAAAAGTGAAACAGAATTTGGGTAGCCTTTTTTTTTTTTTCCATAATTGTCTCCAATTCCTGATAGTTACATTTGCATATGCCAACAAGAAATAGTCAAAAGCCAAAATGAACCTGTATTTTTACATTTCTCAGCATGACTAAGAGAGTCAGAATGTGTATTACAATCTGCAGACTGGAGTTACTAGCCCTTTATATGAGGTGTTAACTTAAACCCCTCTGGAAGAGAGATTTCATAAGGGAGTTCTGATGGAACTTTCCTGTTCCTGGAAACAGGACTACCAGAAGTGAACACAATTTTTAAATTCTTTGTAATAGCAGTATGATGTGCCAACTAGATAAAAGTGAGATATCAGCAGAGGATTTAGCTGTGCAGAATTCTGGTGAAGAAGTGTGATTATTAACTTTGCTTTGTTTGACCTCTCTAAAATTGCTTTATAGGGGAAGGGTCAGCTTTGCTTGCTTTGAAACTAAAACCCAAGACTTCTTTTTTAGCACTTTCACAGCATGAAATGTGTTAACTGTTAAAATGGATTTTGTATAACAGTTCTTCATCCCGGTTTAAAACCCACTGTGGCATATATCTGACCATTTTGTACTTCTTTTTTTTTTAAATCTCTGAAAGAAAAATAACTATTTTTTTAATTGTGAATTCAAAACTAGAATGTGTTAGGCTGCCATCCTTCACTTGAGAATGGTCACAAGCTGCCCCAGCTCCTCAAGCAGAATGTAAGGGCAAAATGCATACAAATCAAATGCTTGGTGGATGCTGACTTCCCAGTAGCATGTTGACTGGCTGTTTTGTTGAGATTTCACACACATACATAAAAATAACAGCATTTTTAGCTGATCCCAATAGATTTTTCTCTGCAGCTGCATCACTTGTAAAAGGCTTTTTGTTCCAATTCTTGAAGTCTGAAGTATTGCAAGTATTTTTTTATTTTTTTTTAAATCTCAATTATGATTTATGTGTTGTGATGACTTTAAGGGCTTGATTGGGCTACAAATGTGCTTTGAAAAAACAAGAAAATGTGCCCATGAAAAACACCGGCAGTTCAAAGCTGAATATTGAGCATACAGTTGTAAACTCACATGGCACATGGCTGGGTAGGTTTTTTTGGCAGAGCCAGAGTCTCAACCTGCAGTGATGCTAAAGATATTAGCAAATTAGCACTGCAAAGCTTGCCAGCGTATTCGCTAGAGTCCTGCTCATGCTCTCACTGCTGTAATTAAAACTAATTATTTTCTAAAACATAGTAATACATGAATATGTGCAATAATCATTTTGTAGTGGGCAATCTGTGAAGTATTTTTAAAGCTTCTTTTCCCCTTCGTATCTTTGGCTTGCTGTGTGGTGTGCCTGCTGCCTGGTGCAAGCCAGCACTGTCATTTTGCAAGAGCCATGCTACCCTGGTAAAGACAATGATCCTTTACTGAGTTTTACATTTTTACATTTGGGATATATATTTTTTATTTTTTTATTGTCTTTTAGGTTATTCTGTATGTTTTTTTTTTTTACCTCATATCCTTTGAAAGAAGGGCGTAAGGGGGATTAAAAAGAAAGGGAAGGTAATCCAGTCTTCCACAAATGCTGTTCACATGGTTTTCAGCAGGCAAAGAATTGCCTGGTGTCTTGCTGCTGTTTTCTGGTCATTTGCATTGATTCAGTGTCATGGCACCTCCTAGCATCTACTCTGCCCAATATTTTCTGTCCATTTGTCTGAACGTTTCTTCGTGTATCTTTCTAGAAATCCAGGAACACAGCAGCTCTGCAGCAGTAATACTATACTTGGAATTTGAATCTTCAAATAAAAAAAAAAACCCTTAAACTCCTTTCACCCCTGGGAAGCAGCTCTATGCCATTATCAGAGAAAGACATTTGTCTGTTCGTTATAGTCCCACCTCATTTTGGCAGGAGGAAGAAGCTGAGTGCTGGTTCTCCAACAGAGCACAGTTTACAGCTTGTAATTCTGTAGTTAAGGCTCACAGTGGCTGAGCCATTCATATTGAAGTCAGTAGGGGCAGGAATTATCTGCTGGACACCAATATTAATACAGATGTAATTGGAAAATGCAAGTTTTTCCTTGGATTTAACATGGCAAGCAGAACATGCATTGTTTTCATTTACATTTGTCTGTTGCTAAAGGGAGAGTGCAGTAATTAAAATAGACTTGTAGTGTTAAAATGTTGTGGACAAACACAGAGATCGTTGGAGAGCACCAGCAGCATGAAGAACGAATTCTACTCTGTTAAGTGGTGGCTGTTGCATGGTGCTTGTATTCTTTTCTTGTTTGTTCTCCTTTGTTTCCTCAATTCGACTGAAGAGGTTTCCAGGTTTCCGGATGCTAGAATAACAGGACAGAGGTGGGAAAACCTCTCCTTCATGTGGCGCCACAACCGTGCAGCAGGAAGCGTGTTTTTGCCTACAAAGCCAAACACAGTCATGCTTAACTGTTTCTCCTGTTTTCGATTAGCACCTATGGGTCTTGCAGATATGATGACACCTGGTGAGTCCAAACTTCCCCTTCCTCTCAAAGCAGATGGCAAAGAAGAAGGAGCCCCCCAGCCCGAGAGCAAGTCAAAGGTATTTACCATCTTCCGCACGTGGTGTTGGTTCCGCCCGCAGAAGTCTGCTATGTTGTCCTTCATCTCCTGGTTTTGTCCTACCCATTTCTGTTCTTTCTTGCATGCCTTTCCATTCATGTGCAATCTCTTTGTTTCTTTGTTTCTTTTTGTTTTTCTTTTTCTTTTTTTTCCTTTTCTTTTTTTTTTTTTTCTTCATTGTGTGGATCTGAAAGTTACTAGTTCTTACGGCATTTTAACTTGCGGGGGCAAAGCATCCCAAGCCAAAAGTTGCGTGCGTATTTGGCTGTGCCAGGTGGGTGGGAAAGAAGGGTCTTGCCTGGTTTCAATCCTTGCAGCCATTTTTCTCTGCCTTCAGTTAAAGCTTCCTGTTTTGGCCACAGCAGCAACATACTTTAATATTTTGCTTTCATACCTTATTTGATTAAATAAGGTGAACAGCTTGTTTTTTGTTTCTTTCTTTCATAATGGGAAACCCATGCTTATCATTTCATGTGCGCTTGAAGTAAGCATGGTGGCTTAGTGACTTTAGCCAAGCATCCAGCAAACTTTCCAAATTATACTAATTAACAATGTTGTTTTAATACCTTTTATATATATATATAAATATATTTATATATGTGTGTGTTTTCTGTATGTGTCTCTCTGTTTATATATATTTTATATATAAAAGTTGGTCAGTCTGTTAAACTGGATGTATTTTTTTTTGTTTTTAATAAAGTTTGCCCTGCCTTTGTCATATTTTTTTTTTTTGTATTCCTCTACCACAGGATAGCTACAGCTCTCAGGGTATTTCTCAGCCCCCAACCCCAGGCAACCTGCCAGTCCCTTCCCCAATGTCCCCAAGCTCTGCTAGCATCTCCTCATTTCATGGAGATGAAAGTGATAGCATTAGCAGCCCAGGCTGGCCAAAGACTCCATCAAGCCCTGTAAGTGGCTCTGGTTATTTTGGTTTTTGTTTATTTTTTGTAATTAATTATATTTTAATGCTTGCTTGTTTGTTTTGTAAATTCCTTTTCTTTATTATTTATCCACTAAACAGTTTTCTTTCTTTATAACACTGGGTACAAATTCTGCTCTCGGACACATGACTGTAAGTTCCACTGCCTGGCTTCAGTGGGGCCTGAGCATGCTTATCCAAGGGCAAAATTTGTTCCAACAGTACTTTGAAATAAGAAAGAGTAAAATTGTGTGCATCATGTGAGTGTGCTGTCTGGTAAAACAGCAGTTGTTGTGAAGAAAACATCCTTCCTGTAATGCATCAGCTTCCAAGCATGCCAACTGTGTTGTTAAGAACAATTCCATTTCTGTTCCTGGGCCCAAACTCCTTCACATGACTGACTTCACTCTGGTTACTGCACTTGTCTTTACTAGGATTATTTAGGGGAAAAAAAAAAAAAAACAAAAACAAAACAAAAAACAAAATGAGAAATCTTCTCCCCTACTGAAACAAATACCCATCAAAAGTCAAATTATAGACTCAGCATCACAAAAAAGTTGCCGTTTATATTTTTGAAACATTTTTAATTTTGAATTGTGTATTTGGAAATACAGCCATTAGACTGTCAAGGCACAGTCTAAACCAAAATTGTTTCTAAATTTGCTTCATTTGGTTATTTTGAAATAACCCAGACATTGAGCTGAAAAAAGACCCTGATGCATGTACATTTTTAGAAAACTATTTTGTAGATGAGTAATGTTTAATCATTCTCATACAGGTTGTAAAGAAAAACCTGAGAGAGATGTGTGGAGCTAAAATCAGATTTCATCATGTATCTTTTTATCTATATATATATATATATATGCACACATCTAGAAAATCTGTATGCATATATAGAAAAGAGAATGCAGATGTAAGACGATCTTCGGGGAGCAAATGTCCATCTGGTCATTTTTGCTTTGTTTGTTTTTTTTTTTATAATTAGGAATATATATGTTGTTCCTCTTCTTTTTATCAAAAGTGGAAATGATCGCAATTTCTCGGTAGAAAAATAATGTAACATTCTTGTGCAGAATGTAAAGGGGGTTTTCCCCAGTGTTAAAGTGCACTTAAGTTAGCAATAATTCCTTGGTAACAGTTTTTTCAAAGTGATATGTTAAAGAGTATGTCTCAGGGCAAGCAGAGGAAGGCCAGTCAGAGGGGAAGAGATCTAACTATCCAAAACCCAAGACATTTACAGAATCCCCTGAGCAAGGGGGCAGCATGGCATGAAATGTACCACTTAAATCTTTGGATTTTGATTTGACAGCAACTTTGAGTCTCAGAAGGCAGCTGATGTTAATTGTTCCCACAAAGCCTCATCTTTTTCTTACAAGCATTTGTGAAAGGGTGACACCAAAAATTCTGTTAGTTTTCTTTGTAGTAATGTTTGGGGTATTACTTGTTTGGGCAGTTTTCTGGAGGAAAGCAAGAGAGTTATTGCAGTGCATTCCTGAGCTCATTGCATAAACTGCATAGCAAATCCTGGAGTCATTGTGAACATAGGCAGAGATTTTTTTGTGTAAATAAAGTATAGATTATTGACAGAGTATAACATGGGAAAAAAATAAATGAGGAAAGTTTGCACTTTCAATTTCTTCTGAATGTCCTTCTCTCCAAAAGCTTCAGTTAGACACGGATAAATACAGTGCTTTGGAATGATAGAAAAGTAAGTGCTGCAAATGAGCTGATCCCTTTTTACCTATGAAGGCCAGTGGATTGGATAACTTCATCGACTTCAACAGCAGCTTGACATAGACTGGAACGATTGATTGCAGGCATTTCGTTACACTTGAAAACAGCCTGAATTGGTTCATTAAATCCCAAAGCCGCTTCATGTGCTACAACTTCTCCATTCCAGTAGAGGATAAAAGCAGGGGTGAATGGTCTCTGATTCACTTCAAGGTACCCCTGTGATACTACTAAGTGGATCCTCTCTTTCAGCTGTTTCCTGTGGAAGGGAGGCATGAGAAAATGGGGAGAAAAATGTTGAACGTTAGGTTTTTAGGCCTCTTTGGGTATGCCAGGAAAAGGACACTTCTGCTATGCCACTTTTGCATATAAGTGCATCCCTGATAGTGGTGAGATAGTTCTAAAATTCTCTAAAAGAGACATTTCAAGTGTGGGTGTAAATTATGCAAGGTCACTGCCACGTGAGTTAAACAGTAGGTTGGGAAAACCCCATAAAATGCTTTTCACTGTCCATAGATAACCCATGAGCATGACAGTGAATACACCTGGACAGTACTACACCTCCATGGTGCTAGCCAGGAGGGGTCTCCAGAGTCCTTCAGGAGAAAATCTTGACAAAGGAATGTGTCCTGCACAAGCCTCTGCCAGGGATTGGACTTGGGAAGTTTTAGCTGCCTGTGTGTGCACGCTTTGTCCTGTAGTAAGAGAGGTCTGTATAACACATGTAATATTGGCAAATTCTTCATTAAAGTCAGGGAAGGGAAGAGTAGATAACTGTATAAATATAGAGCCTTAAAGATATGTACAGAAGCAGCTACCCACTGCCTTTCATGTGAAAATAACTCCTACAGAAATTTGTGTTGCTCTGAAGGATTCTGCAGACTCATCATACAAGGGTCTGCATATAATACAGTTTCAATAGTGGGTAGGTGTATTGAAAAGAAAGTATGGGTTTCGACAGGTTTAGTATGGGAATTGGATTTAGTATCCACATACTTTGATAGAGTTTTTTTAATCACCATTTAAACACTGCCAGTATATCATGTGGAAGAGTGCTGGGGATTGCAGGCAGAGTAAATAACTAAATCACTAAAGATACGTGCCACAGGCTTGCACTAGCATTCTTCTGTCACCAAAATTATCAGCATACTTAACCAAAGGTCATGATCTGTGTTCTACCAGCAATGCCTGGGATGTGCTCATTTTAGTTTAAAATGGGATCTTTCTCTTTTAAACCCTTGTTTTATAAGGGTTAATATTTAATATTTATAGGTAAATTTAGGCTTCCAGCTGAACCTGCCCGTGTGAAACTGAAGTTTGTTTGTGTGTAGACTAGCTTGCACACATCTGTCATTTTTAGCCGTTTACATTTATAAAAATAGAGAAGAGAAAAAGATCTTTCCTCTTGAGGAATTGCATTCTTCCCTCCAGTGCATTCTTCTAAAGTTAACATTTCATTTTAGAAGAAAATTGCACCCATTTTACAAAGCATGACAACCTGAAAGCTCACACAGTAAGAAACACTTCTTACCTTCTGTAAGCTGTGAAAAGTTTTCAGATTATACTGTCATTTTAGAGCTTGCTGCCACACTGCTGAAAAGCAGCATCATTTGAGATGTATAGCAGAAAAATGCAGAAAGAAAAATTCTTAACTGTTTCCCTTCTGCTCTGAATCTGATTTGAAAAAGTGAATCTTAACATATAAAAATGAAACTCTAAAACTGGTAAATCTCAAGTTTCCTGATCATGGCTCACCATAAAAGTGAGATAGAAACTATTTTGTTGCCTCATGTTAGAATATAGGCACATAGAAGATTTGCTTGGTAAAAGCTGGAATTTCCCACCTTCGTTTTTGTAGAGTTCTGGGATATCTTAACTGTCAGATTAAAATTGATGCTGGTCAGCAGTAGAGTAACTTCATAGTTACTGCAAAAGGTAGTGGGGTAGTTCCAGTTCATTCAGTTGTCCAAGCCTGTCTGTGCTCATGTATCTGGCGCTCACCACAACATCAAATTAGTGGCAACATGACTTCCCTACTTTCCCCTTTCCACCTACCCAAAAAAACCTTCCCAAACTTTGACAAAGTGTATTTGTTGCTAAGAGTTAAACTGATTCTCTGAACACTCAGATACAGAGCAAGTCATACTTTCAGTAAATTGGTTGCTATTACAGAATCAGTTTGTGCTTTCTTTGCATAATTTGCAGGATTCCTGTCAATATACTTCCTGCCAGCCACTTAGTATTAATAAAACAAATTTAGCCCTGACTCTCACTTCAGTAGGAGTTGTAACGCAACTAAGTCTGGCTGAAGTAAATTCAGGCATGCACCTCGTTTCTAAAAGAGGTAATCATATCTCCCTGTAGGAAGGATTGCTGTGAAGAAGTTACAGTGTCAGCAAGGCAGAAATCTTTAAAGGAGGCTGTTTATTTAATTAAAATGAATATCCATTCACTGGAAAGAACAGCAATGGCTCATGGAACTGCTAGGTCACCCACCTTGGCTTCATGTTTCTTCTCTCCTGACTATCTTCCAGTTTTGCCAAGTTGCAGCTGATAGCTGGAAGGAGATAGAGAGTCTGTCATATTTTCCAGGCTTACATGCAAGATGAATGGTGGCAATGCTCTTGATGATTGGCAGTGGGGTTCTACTCTGCTGTATCCCTCTTTTATGGTGTTGAGTTCCAGGCCTCACCACTATGTGGGGACAAGGCCAAAGTTAGTGGTTCTGTAGCATCTGTGAGGTACAGTGAGGATCTTTTTAGAGATGTTCAATTAGGAATGAGTTTCTGTTTACTTGACAATAGTCTGTCTTCAGTTCAACGTAAGGAAAAGGCAAAGGAGGGAAAGAGTGATTGACTAGATGAGTTTTAAGAAGTGTCTACTGCAATCAACAACAAAGTTTAGGTTTTCACTATACAGACATAAAGGATATGTTTCCTTTCACATATTTGGCTCCTTTCCCAAAGCTTTATGTCAGTCTTTCTCCCCTGTGTTTAATTCTGAACCACTCCCATCTTCTACTACTGAGCAAATCAGTTCACACTCTGCAAGTAGGAGGGTCCTCCTGCTGTAGCAGCAGCCCCTCTCTGCTGTCAGAGCTGAGGCAGCTTGGGTAGGGTCTGTGACAGGGTCTGTCCACACATGGCACAGAGCCCAGCTCACAGGGTTACATAGCACAGAAAAGATGGGGTGAGAATTTATAGCTTCTGTAGCAGCCTCAGTGCTTTCTGCTGTCTCTACATTAAAAAAAAAGAAAAGAAAAAAAGAGAATCAAACATAGCATGAGCTTTCATTAGCTGTAACTCCCAAAGAGCAGCAGGAAAGCAGGTTCACTCCCGCCTTTTTGCCACAGAGATGGAATTCTGCTCTTGCCACCTCTTCTTCTTTTCCTGGTGGTGTCTCAGCTCTGATTGCTATCCATCCTTGGTTTTCCCCAGGTCATAATACACATTCCCTTTGCAAGGCAGGACAGCTGAGATGGATATCATCTGTACTCTGTCAAGGGAGGAGAGTAGTTGCTACTTACAAGCCACATTGGATCAGGCAGCTAATTGGCACTTCACAAAGAGTATTGCCACCTATCTCCTGGTACTGTAGGTGCTCTTGCTCATCTTGCTTTCTGGCCACAGTGGTGTGAAGTGGTAATAAAGCATAACCATTTGTGACTCTGAAGAGAGGACTACTTCTCCATGTACTAGTTTGCCATGATTCACACTTCAGGCTATTTTTGTGCAATTCCTGCTCTGGAGGATCACTTTCAGGTTTTCTAGTTCATCTTTGAGGGCAAAGAGGAGAGGCTTGGTTTGGTTTTAGGATTTTCTAAACTTGTGTGGGAAAAGCTTGTTTCTAATTTTACCAAAATAGTTGCTTGCAAAGCACTTTAAGATAAGTGGATGAGAAGCACTCTGTGAGAGCTACCTCTTCTTAAGATGACATGAGGCAACATCAGAAACTTGCCTTCTGGGATCCAAAGTTCAGATCAATGAAAGAAATATGAAAATGGGGAGTTTGGGCCCTTTATTTATAAAGCTGACTTTTCTGTATATGGACAGAATGTACTGTTTGTGCCTGAACTAGTAGCCTTCATTCCTGACTGTTGTGTGATAGCTTTAGTTTGTTTGACATCTTCTCTTTTTCAATGTTGTGAGTTTCTTACTTTCTTTTCCCTTCCCCTCCCACCCTTCCCCCAACTCTTTCTTTTCTTCTTGCAATTTAGAAATCAAGTTCCTCTACCACAACTGGAGAGAAGATCACTAAAGTCTATGAGCTAGGAAATGAGCCGGAGCGCAAGATGTGGGTGGATCGGTACCTGACATTCATGGAGGAGAGGGGCACACCTGTGGCCAGTCTGCCAGCTGTGGGCAAGAAGCCCTTGGACCTGTTCAGGCTCTATGTCTGCGTCAAAGAGATTGGAGGTTTAGCACAGGTGAGAAGAGCTGGTTAAAAATGAACCTTCAAAAAGTCTATTCTTTTTTTTCTACAGTATTCCTGCTGGATACATCATTAGGTTTTCTGCCCTGACAATATTGTTGAAGAAAATGGTTCCATGGTTTGATAGCTGTCTGGAGTTCATTTTGGGCTGCATAATGGCCCTAAAACTTTACAGTTTAAATCAAGATTGACCACTGCTGTAGACAGATGAAATTGTTGCTTTTTCAGGGGAATCTATTAATGCTGCTGAGAGAAGAAAAGAGGAAAAGGCCACTGGATCAAAATTATGAGTAAGAAGCAGATGACAGAGCTAAAAGGAAAAGGAAATTTTTAAGTCCACCTTTCCTATATAGAGATACAGCCTGTAGGACAATTCAGTTCATCTTTCCAGAGAAGCTGCAGATATATTCTTAAAACACAGTCCTTCATCCCAAATCTTTAAGTCCCTATATGGTATATATGGTGTCTCTATATGGTATATTTGTTTCTTAGACATGGACTGTGCTTTGTTTGGAAAATGCTTACAGTATATTTTGGGTTACCTTGCAAACATAATGATTCCAAGGAAAAGGTGAGTTACCTAAATGAGTTGAAGAAAAATGAAAGCAGGAAGAGCTGAGAATAAAATAGTCACAGATGAGAAATAGAAGCCTTCATTTGTATTCTCACCAGTTAAAGTTTTGCAAAGGGACATTGGAAAAATACTCATGAATTCTATAAAGCTGTTCACCAGAGAGCAAAATGAAATGTTTCACTGTTTAGCATCTAAAGGGAAAGCAGGAGAAAATGGTCAGTACTTGCAGCCTTAGATTTGGCATTTGAAGTCACCTGGCCTTGCCGGATGCTTGTACAAAGCATCCCTTGCAACTAGGGGATCACTGGCTAGACACCAGAAACTATTGTAAAGTGCAGAGATCCATGAGTTCTATGTTTATGAGAACATTTGTTTAGTATCTTGCAAAATGAGGTCTTAAATACAGCTAACATGTAGATAAATACACATGTGTAATATTATATAAAATGTGATACTGAAACATACAATTCTACACTAATTACAAAATCTGAACTCAAAAATATGGCAAACAAATCAGATTCTCAAAAAGATAACTTATTTTCATAATCTATGTGGTTAGTTCAAGAAAGGAATGTCCAACATCAATTAGTACCCCTTTCAAAGCTATTTTTAACAGTGCACCTCACAACATAGGATTTGACTACTGAATTAGTTCATTCGCCCTTCAAATCCAGGGATTTTAGCTATTCTTATTATTAAAGGAAGGGAGAGAAACCTAATATAGTTCATTCTACCAATTGTTAAATGCTGCATATTGGTAAGAGATGTTATCCTGACATTTTCAGTGATCAGCTCATGCCCCTCAGCATCATACAGAATTGATTACTTTTAGCTCAGAAACTTTATTACAGGTAAATCGTATCATGCAGCTGCTCTGCCTTGTACAGTATGATTGTGCCCACAGTATGACTGTTAGCATCAAAAATTGAGCAAGATGGGGGGCAGATGGGATATTCTAGAGAGTCATTCATGTTTGCTTATTATGGAAATTTATTTTATTTTGGGACATTCAGTGTTGATTTTCAGTGACAGACATTATGCTTTGCCAAAGAATAGATGCTGTTCACTTAGACTGATTTTTGAAAAAGCTAAAGTTACAAATGTGTATGCTTCAGTACTAGTGAAAATTTACACTTAAAATGAGGGCTCCTGGTTTTTCTGGTGCACACACATGAATGGTCACTATGTTTATCTGTTTAGAGCTACTCAGAGGTTCAGAGCTTTGCTTAATGAGTTTCATTTAAATGCCCTCCTAAAAAGCTGTTGCTCCAACTGCTGCACTCCACATCTCGTGACTCTGCCTGGAGAGTGTCAGTGGGTGGAGCTGTGCAGCAGTGGTGCATGTTCCCTGTCCGAGGAGTTGCTGTTGATGGGGTCCCAACATGAACAGACCAGCTGCTGGCAGTCTTCTTTTAAATGCCAATATACTGGGCATTTAGGCATGAACATTGCTGTTTGCATTATGCAATGTGTTCATTACGCACCACTTAGCTGTAAGCCAGTAGGCACAAAGAGCTGTGTAACTGGATTTCAAGCCTCAACAAGGGCAGTTTATGAAAATCTGGTCTCCTTTAACTCCTGGGTTCTTGCAGGATGTACCAGAGAAATAAAAACACGTGGCATAGCCATGCCAACCTGCTCGCTGTTAATGCCATCCTTAAAAGATCTTTGCTGACTGGCAGCAGTTACAGTGTTATTAAACACTGAGAGAAACTTAAGAAAATGTTTTCTTTGCTGGCACACAGTCTAAGGAATAGTATGGCTAATGATAATCTTTCTAGCTATACAAGTTAAGATAGAGTCATTAAAATATCAGGCCTTAGGGCAAGTAGCAGACATCATGGAATCAGAATTGCTACCAAGAAAAGATGAGATTTCTCAGGTGTTTAAAGCCAGTTTACTTTGGTGCTGACCCTGCTCCTTGGATCATACCTAGAAATTGCATAACTGGTTGAATGAATTTAAAGGCATCAGGTGTTACAGCAAAAGCAGTGGCTGCTACGAATGGTACAGCTGAGTGAGTCAGTGGCATCACCCAGGATGACAAATGAACTTCGCTATTATTACAGATCAGCTGTGTTTGAGGAACTCATGAGCAGAGTCTTTCAATGTTCTCAGCCTTAAACTGCAAACAAGACTCACAGTGGAGTGGTGCAGTCAGCATTGTAATACAGAGTATTGCTGGACTAGCCATGAGTGTTTGAAGTCTGCCTTAATTAATTAAGGGGCCTGGCTTCACTCTGCCTCTCATCTAGCCAGAGGATCATTGATCTGTCCCTGCAAGATGCACTAAAGTGAAAGGAATTGAGCCAGGAGTTACAAGCTGAACTGTTTGACAGCTGGTGGCTATTTGGGAGAAAAATTTATTTTTCATATCAATGTTCAAACGAATTGCAGAATAACACTGTTATTGCTTTCTAAATTATATTTTAGAAGCTGCTTTTTAATTAGAATGGGGTGGGTGTGGGTGGGTGTCAGGGAGGGAGTGAGCAGGAATTTGCTTGGAGATGGATTGCTAACTGAAGAGCACAGGCCCTGGAAGGGCGTAAGACATTTAAAGGATGCACCATGCAGAAGACTCCACAAGCAAAGCTTTTTATGTAGCTATCAGCAGGTTCCTTAATGGCTTTATAACTGTAAATGCTGTCTGTGCATTACTGCGTGTGGGAGTAATGAGCATTAGTTAAAAGAGGAAAATAAAAAAAAGTAAACCAAGACATTAAGTGCTTTTTTTTTTTCTTTTTTGTTTCCTGACTTAAACAAAGCGCTTTGCTGCAAACCAATGATTCTGCCGTTTACTTTGCTAGGTTAATAAAAACAAGAAGTGGCGTGAGCTGGCAACCACCTTGAACGTTGGCACTTCGAGCAGCGCAGCCAGCTCCCTGAAAAAACAATACATTCAGTACCTGTTTGCCTTCGAGTGCAAGATTGAGCGAGGGGAGGAGCCCCCTCCAGAAGTCTTCAGCACTGGAGATACCAAGAAACAACCTAAGATTCAGCCGCCATCTCCTGGTAAGCCAAATAAACTGCAGCCTCTTACACAATCATTTTTTGAATGCAAGGCATACTAGGTAGCTGCACCCTGTATATTTATAAGCGTGTCTTGATAATGCTGGATAAACAAGGATAAACCTGTTGTTGGCATCTTGTTCTCAAACTTGGAGCCAGCTCCTGAGTCAAATCAGAGTGAAATCTTCAGGGCCACCACAGCTGTGTGTCTGGTTCGTCCTGCTCACTCCAGCTTACGAAGATGTGTGTGCCAGCGTACCCTTAACATTGGAGACATGGGTGTAATAAAAAGAACAGAGTTTTGCACAGATGTTAAGACAGGAGCAGGCATTTGTCTAAAGGTCAGGCTCTGGTACCTGCCCTTTCCTTGCTGTGACTGAAGCTGCTTTTCAACACAACTGTTGATCAGCAATGCTTCAGTTGGAGCAGGATGGCAGATGCTGGACTGATCAGCGTGTCTCAGATGGTTGCTCTGATGCAGCTCGTGTTGAATGTGTGACAGATGGAAAGCTGAGGGTACGGTGTATCCCCACTGCCAGACACCCTAGTTTGCAGGCACGCTCTCTGCTCTTTTGTTGCTAATCCTGTGTATCAGGTAAGTCATTAGGATCACTGTTTTTATCTTCTCATCTGAAAAATTGGAGCTGGCATTGCTTTATTTTGGCTGTTCCTTCTTCCATTTATGGTGTGGTGCTTGAAACCACTGTTTTCTTTCTAAACGCATGTCACTTGAGATTCTCAAGATTTGATAGTCACAGTTGATACTGAATGCAGGACTATTTTTAAGTAGAAACATTTTAAGTACGTAGGAAGAGTCATAGTATTAGTCTAGATGTTGCCTTCTGGACTACCCATGGAAGAGTACAAAAATCCTTAAATTATTTTGGATTATTCCTTTTGTTATTAGTTTTTCTGACCAACAAAATAATTTGACAAAATTTGCAAACTACCACCACAGTTACTATTAGGCAGACCACCGTCACTTACTGCCAAAAGAATATATAATTTCTGGGATGTTTACAGCAGTTTCCGGCAGTAGAACACAGTTTTAGGAAAATGTCAATTAACCTAATTTCTGTTAGTGCAGTTCACTGGCTGAAAATGGGAAGTGGAGAGTCAGAGACCCAGCAAGCCCTGCAGACGGTTTGCAATTGCATGACTTCAGTACCCTATCATGGACACTGGAAAATTGCAAAGACCTTTATAGTCATATAATAAAGTTCTGGCCTTTCCAAGATTATCTCTTACAATAATGCTTTCTCAGTATAGAAAAAGATAACAGTGATAAGGCTTAAATCTTTCTCAGACTGTTTCATTCAGTGTAAGGATTTGAGGGAGTGTTTAGTTAAAATCTTCCTAAGCACATCTCTGTGTAATAACTTAAATATTTCCTTCACCTTGTTAAAACCTAGGGTTATCAGGTACCCCGGTGGTGATTGTTTAATAGAAAGGACTTGCAATTTAATTTTAGAAAATAGAGAAAAACACTCAGTACTAGAAGCAAAGCCCATAGTCCAAATATTTATCTGTCTGAAATAAGCACAGAGTATCCTGAATGTGCACAGCTTCAAAAAATAAAATATATATGCCCGTCATCTCCTGAGAAGACTGGTAAAGAAAGCTGAAATAGTTAGGCTTGCTAACTAAGGACAGTGAAGAAGAAATTAATCTGTCTCTAAAAATGAAAGAGTATTACACTTTGTTCTCTCCTCCCTTACCTCCTCTCTCCAATACTTCTCTCAGTAGTTGATTTGGGGATGATCACCATAAATCAGCTAAATTTCGAGATGAAGAATTGCTATTTAAATATGTAAACATGAAACACAGGAATGGAAATGTCAGCTGTACCACTTTACAGGGTCCTTTTGCATCACGACGCTACAAATGAAAATGGCAAAGTCCAAGTTTAAATTTATCATAACATTCAAGCAAGCTGTCTTTGAGGAGAACTGAAACTATTTTTCTAAAATAAAAGCACAGCAGGACATAGAGACTAGAAATGGAGGAAGCAAGCAAGGATCTCAAGGTTTGTTTTGTTGGAGAGAAAAGAGCTCGTGTCACTGAATGGGACTGCACTTCTGTACAGAGAAAGGCTTTCCCAGTGTGTATCAGCTTTAGTACATGAAATCCCGCTGAGGTATAGATGCCTCAGAGAGTACAAGCCTGTTCTCTTTAATAGTCAGCTTTTTTCTTGTTCCTTTTCCTTTAGTATATACCAACATTAACATTTTAGCTGCACAAAAGAGGCAGAGTTGTAGACATACTTTAGATAATCTGTCACTCTTTGGCATTCAGAGGAAACAGGAGCCCAATACAAGAAGAAACAGTAGCCTCCAAAGGTCCTTGCTTTAACCATTAGCCTCTCTTGTGCAGTTAGCTCAGTGTAGGCAGAGCCACTTGGAAGCCAAATCCATTTGCAGAGAACTAGTTACAGTATTAGGGCTGAAGTTAATCTGATGGAAAAGCAGAAGGACTTGACTCAGAGAGGAGAGTGTTGTATTTTGTCCAGTTCTAACAAGCTGGTGCTATGAAACAGGTCTTGAGATCTTAAAAGTCAGCTGAACTTCATACAGCTTTGAAAATAAAATATTTCAGTTGCTCATAAGAATACATCAGGACTAGCAGCCTTAACAGTACAGAGAAGGATTCAGTTCCAATGTCATCGTAGTTCCCAGGTGGGTGGTTATGCAAGGTGGGAGCAGGCTGAAGTGCAGCTTAGAGCAAATCCGTTCTTGCAGATATCTCACATCCAAGGGGTGGTTATGTGACTGCCTCACAGATGACCTTTAGAACACAGGCATAGAGGAGTGCTAGGAAACACGGTGTGACAGCCATGGCGAGGAGGTTCATATGGAAGAGCACGGTCAAGAAAAGGATGTGATGTGTAAGTCAAATTTATGGGACTGTGAGACAGTGGTCTGGGATCGCGTGTCCATTTGTTTGTAGCACTATATTCAGGATTCTTCTGTCACTTCTGGTTTTTAGAATATCACTGTTAAGGTAAATGGTACATAAAGGAGTGAGTAATTTAGTGTTGTGTACAGTGAAATTCATGATAGTGTCAGCAATTATAAGTTGAAAAAAGGAGTGAGAGTAGAGCAGCAAAGTGACTCTGGTTGGCCTTAATCAGCAGAGATTTGCACAGTAGCCAAGGTGTTAGGGTTAGGTGTTAATTTCAATAGTCCTTACTTCATAGAACTGTCAGAGCCTCTTCTGCTCTTTCATAGAGCTCCTGGGGAGGGGTGGGGGCCTGAATGTGTTAGTGTGCCTTGCACTGCTCTGAGGCTGTGCAAGTTGGTGACGCATTTGTGGTTGGCTGAGGCCTTTGTGTCAGCCTGAATCTGCCTGGGTCAGGTAATACCATCAGCAGCGAAGGACAGCAGTAAATGCCTGATGACAGAATGACTACTGGGGGATCCATGGTGGCCTTCTGTCCTGATCATTGGGCCTGTGCCAAGGTCCATGTCAACTGCTGATGACTTTAGCTGCGTAAAAACTCCCTTAGAGAGAGAAGCATTGTAGGTCTTCCTTCTTTCCAGGAGTGGGTGCAAAGACAAAATGCTTTTCCTGTCATGTGCATTTGATAGTTTTTGACCAAAATGCTCACAAATAATGTGGGCAGTTCTAAACTGAGAAGAATTCTAGGCACCATTACTGTAAGCACTAATGGATGCTGGAGAAAAAATTCTAAAGGAGCATCAGCATGAAGGAGTCGTCTTCCTTTGCTGTACTCTGGCACTCAGTTGCAGTGTGCAGTTATGTGTGCACAACTCTCAAAATAAGAGGCTCAGAATTTATCCTGTGTTGAATGAACAGGATGGCCAAAGTGGTCCAGCTGAGGATGCTTGTGAGTAACAGCAGCTGGCCCTGATGTCAACAGAGATTTCATTAAAGCAAACCTGGGAAAACCATACGCTTGTGCTGGACAGAGGGAGCGAGAAGGCGCCAGGAGTGTGTTGCCTGCGTTTCCTTGGCAGCAGAGAAACGAGACTTGGGGAGGGGGCTGGCGGGGGGGACACGACGCGGCACCGCAGGACACAGCCGTTCAGTGAGTGCGCCTGTAACCAAACCCATCCGTCTCTGCTGGCGGGTGGCTGACTGAAGTGCTATTATTAGCAGGCAGGTGATGTCATGGAGCGTGTCATGAGGCCAGCCAGGGAATCCCCACTGAAGATGGATGGCCAGGGGCTGGGAGGGGTGGCTGGGGGGACAGGCGGAGGTGGCCCTGTGGCTGCATCCACGCCTGCCCGGGGGGGCCCTGCAGCAGCCAGCAGCCCCCAGTCCAGCCTAACTGGGGCACTGGGTTCATGCTGTGTAAATTATCTTCCCAGCGTGGTGGCTGGCTGTTCGCTCTGAAGTATGTGAATGTACTTAACCTTCAGTAACCTTTCCATTGTTTACTTTAGAGTATACATTTGTAGCTTCTGGCAAAAGGTAGGGATATCCTAGAGAGCATGTCAGGCCTCACATTAATGGAGTTTCAAGAGGCTTCATTCTTCTTTCCTTTTCTTTTTTTTTTTTTTAAGGGAAAAAAATTGCTAGCAAGAGGAAGGTTTTATTTCTTTTTTTAGCTGCATATTTCTTCTCTGGTAAATAAAGAGTCTCTCCTGAAAGCACTACTTAGTGCTATGCAAGCTTTGCAAGGCAAAAGGCATGCCAGTACTATAATTCCATGCTACAGAGAATAATGTGTGCTATCATGTGTTATTAACACGTACTTACACAGCAAACTGTGGAAGACCTCACCTTCTCACTGACCAAGATGTCAATTGTATTTAAGTTATGATGTATTTTGTATTGTGGAAAGCATATTCTTACAAATCTGTTATGATACTTGAAAGACAATTATTGCTTAGATGTGGATGTGAGACGAGGAATTCAGTAGCTATGAACCCACCACAAATACGTTTTTCCTGGACATCCCCAAGATAGCTGCAGAATCATGTCAGCGGAGATTTCTTTTTCTAAGAGAACATTATTGTTTGTCTTCCTTCTTAGAGCTTTGTTTAATACTGAAGCTTATGAAGCACTCTAAAAGGTACTCTTTCAGAATGTCCACAATCAAAATTAAACATCTAACATAATAAAATTCCTGCAAAAACAGATGTAAAAATTTCAGAGTGCAGCCCAGCAAATGTAAAATTTAAGGTGAAATAGGAAATACAGGCTCTTCTTGGTAGATGGAGTCCTAATCCAGAGACTGAAACGCAGTTCTTATTCTGTAGAAGTGTCCCTAACCCAGTGGAGGTCAGGGGCAAAGTGTATTAACAAAACAGTACCAGAAACTTTGCACTTCTCATGACAGCATTTGGCTTCCATTTTTTCAGTTGTATATAAGCAGTCATTTAGAAAGAGGCTTGAGGAAAAATAATCAACCTTTTAACTACACTCTGAAGATAGAAATTGGACTTGTAGCTTCTCAATTTGGTATCTTCTTTTTTTCTTTTAAACCTTTTTTTATATAAAACACACTGTCATGAATAATTTTGCATTTCTGTAAACACTGAAAAATCTTTTACTTTTTTCCTTTAGGTTTGCTAGAGATATGAATTAAGCTCTTGCTCAGGTAGGATAGGGAAAAGCTTAATTGCTTCTTAATAGCCCACCATAAGAGAAATATGCAGGGTTAGGCAATATCCGAATTTACAGTAAGTATATGGGTACACTAATATGTTTATTTACATGTTTCTAATACAGCAAGATAGTATGTGACAGTCAGAAATGCTTTCAAGCTTTTTAGAAGAATCTAGAATTGTGTTTAAAGCTCAAGGCCAGAAGAATGATCTTGACCAGCTTGGGGGTCATATATACAAAGAGCTCATTTTATGTGAATATGATGGGTTTTTTTGTTTTATTATAGCACTAAAGCCTTGAGCTAACAGTAGACTATAATGTAACTAACATTAGTGGTTGCAAATGTTCTTGTTCCTGTATTAATGCAATCAGAGAGCTTTTCCTAAACTTTTTTTTTAACCTCATTACTATGTAAGCATAATTCAAAAATGCCTCAGAAAGCTGAGGACAAGAACAATGTGGTCCACACAATGTGGATTTTACATATGCACTTGCTTCTGAGACTGATTTCCAGATAGAGGAACATGTGTTACAGATATAAATGAATCACATATAAAAAAGGTGTTCTTCAGTTAAAAACAAGCTCTGCCTGTCAGGATGATGAGTGTTCTAGGATTCTGAGCCAATTATAAACTACTCTCTTTCATATACGGAAGAAAAACCCATACTGCTTGTTCCAATTTTCCCTCTAACAGTAATTTATAAAGTTTTGTTAATTGGTTGTTGAACGTAGATAGGCAGGCACAATAAAACACATGACAGTTCATAAAAAAAGAATGACCTCTCAAGCCAAATCCGTGTCCTACTCAGTGTGTTAGATTTGTGAAGTTTTTCTGTTGGTAATTTTTTTCCCAGTTCCATTAAAGACTTGAATCCTGCAAGTTCTCTTTCCATAGAATTTCTGCTGCAAGACCTGTCAGATCCAAGGCTTAGATGTTGTTACTAATCCTCACTTACCACCTTCTAAATCATAAAACTACTGTGTAGAGCTTTGGGCTCAGGGCATGTTTCTGTTCAGTAGTCACATGAAAATAGTAGCTTTGGTGTCTACTCTGGAAGACTGGTCTGGATGTATTTTAGTGCTATCTTTACCATTACCAATATCTGATGTATTCATTTACATGTCTTTATTGCTGCTCAGTCACATCAGAACACAGCAGTAAAATGCTCTTCTATGATTCCTATACCAAGAATATCAAGCTATTCACTTCCATTAAGGAGGACACTAGTGCAGATACTCGATTGCTTTCTGAACAAAGAAGTTCTTGCAGATTAAACAGATATTTTGCAGAATTGACCTGGTTTTGTTACATGTGCTTTACCATCACTGACCCTAACTAACATTTTGTTAAGATGTCCATTTCTGTTTTTACGATTCTTTTAGGAGTTATCTGTAGCCTCCTGTTCAAATTCTACTTTCAGTTATTGTTTTCTTCTGATCCCAGATTGCCTTTTGCATTTCTTAAATACCATCTTTTGCCATGCTGTCTCAAAGATGCCACAGGATTGCAGTGTGTCGCTAATCATTTGCTATGTTTCACCATGGAAATGTCTGCCTTTTAGTGCTAAATAAAACCATGAATTTATATTAATATAGCAGCTTAAATTTATGATGAAAAGCTTCTGGATGAAATATTTCTTATAAACGCATGTGTTGTAATAGTGATTATATGAAGAAGCTATGCCAAAGAACAACCTTCATTTACTCTGTTGTAAACTACAGGCAATTAACTTTGTATCTCTGACCTCTGATTTAAATGATCCTTCATCTGGATGATTTCTATCCATGTTGCTTCAGGCAGCAGATTAAATTCATGATTCTAGGAAAGATGATGGCTATTACTGCACAGCATATCCTGATCTCAGAAGATTTTGGGGAAGTTACAAAATACTGAAATGGATTGAGGTATACACAGGCTTCTGGAGGAAAGAACTATTTTTTTTTCCTTGATGATTATTATTTCCACAGGAATTTGGCTGCTACCTTTTCATAATTACATTTTTTTATTATTATTATTGTTTTTCAGCTAATTCTGGTTCCCTGCAAGGCCCACAGACACCACAGTCCACTGGTAGTAATTCCATGACAGAAGTGCCAGGCGATTTGAAGCCCCCAACACCAGCATCCACACCTCATGGACAGATGACACCTATGCAGGGTGGCAGGTATGAAAAGGGCTTTGCTTCGTTTTTGATTGCTGTAGTTCTACAGCAGTTTAATCTGGTCTTTCCTAGCTGCTTAGGCACTTGTAGGATTTTGTGGTAAACCAGTCAGAGTCTGAAAAGTGGCAGAAAATTATTTATTTTATAGGAGGAGGAGGAGGAGAGTGAGGGAAAGGGAGGAAGGAGTAGAGGTCCATTAGCTTTCTAAACACCAGAGAAGGATCAGACAAGCACCAGTGCAAAGAGGTTCATGTGAATATGTCAGTAGTGGGGAGGAAGGTGCAACCCAACAGCACCAACATAGAACCACAACCTTCCTTTCCTTGATCATCCTGTACGCCTCTGGTCAACAGATTTCAGTCATGCTCAGGAAGGAGAAACATGTGGTTTAAAGGTGTCACCTGAATTCAAATTGTGAAAAGCATATACAGTAACAGTGGTTGAGATAGCAGAGAGTTCAACTGGATGGACCAAGAGATCCCTTTCAGTTCTGTGCTCTGGAAGTCTCACAGACTGGCTTAATCTGAAGTGAAGCTGTCTCGCCATCCATTAAGGAGCCTTAGTCCACTGAAGTCCAGCAAAAGAGTTCTTTATGACTTCAGCAGGAACTGAAGCTTTGAACTGTGTACAGAGCCACTCCAAACTTAATTTACTTAGGTTCTTTTTTTCTCCATCTGTAATGCTGCAGAAAGGATAGCAAGAACCATTTTTAATCATCTTCAATTCAGATTGAGTTTCCTAGGTAAAAAAGAACAAAACAGCTTAGTGAAATTTCAGGAAGCGCTGGATTTTTATATGAGTAATACAATACACAAACAATAGAACTAGATGAAAAATCCTGATCTCTAATGTAAGTAGACAAAGAAGCTTGGGGGAAAAGTAGGTATATTCTTTTTAATGATTGTCCATTGTGAAAGTATTTTGCATCTTCCTTGGATGTATCCTGCACTGATCACTGCCACAGCATGGTGAGCTAGTTGTATTGTAGTCTAGGCTGTTTTCACAGTTGTTACAAATACAGGATGATGTTAATGTTTCTTTTTTCTTAATCTGCCAGGAACAGCGCAGTCAGTGTGCATGATCCCTTTTCTGATGTAAGTGATTCAGCGTTCCCAAAGCGAAACTCCATGACGCCAAATGCACCATACCAGCAGGGAATAAACATGCCAGATATGATGGGAAGGATGCCATATGAGCCGAATAAAGATCCTTTCGGTGGAATGAGAAAAGGTAGGAGCTTTGTAGGAGCTCAAGTGTTCTTCCCTGTGTTGTTGGTAATCAAGATGTTGTAGTCAGAATGAGCTTTTTCACTTTGATGATTTTGCCATTAGTATCCTTGTAGCAAAAAGAGAGGAGCAGTACAGTTGAGTTTCTGGTCTGGTCATATTCTCCCTGCTCAGAGTCATGCCTGTTATTTTGGAATTAACAGAATCCTAAAACACTAATAAGAATACCTTTGGGAAAATGGCATAATTCATAGGGTTAGATTTGGTATTTCTTCAGGCTGGTTAGCTACTCTGCAAATCAGGTGCTGGACTTCTCTGTGAAGAATGTGACTTAGAATGTGAAGTGATGAAGCAACATGCCTGGTTATAGCAGGACTGATCTGGGAATTCACTGTGTGAAACTGAGCAAGCCTCCTAATGCTCTCTGTCTCAGTTTACATGTCTTTCAGAATAGTAAAGCTAAATTTATTCTTACTTGGGCAGTCCCTGACAAAAGGTGATAAACACACTCAAAGTTTGTTTTTTTTTTAAGAAAGCAAAATTTAAAATTAATGTCAAAACTGTCTCTGGTCCTTTTGGGTACTTAACCTACAGCTGGCTTTGTGGATATTGTAAAATTAGCTTAAAATGAATCAATCTTGCATGCATCGGATACAGGAAAGTAGGAGGAAAGAACACAGGCAAGGCTCACAATGGCTGTAAAGAGAAGAGCAGGTGGAGGAGATGAAGTGTAAACTAAAACAGGGCAAAAGGGAGATATGGCAAGAGGAGGCCCTGAAACTGAGGAAAGAAAGACATGTGATGAAGTGGGAGATGCTTTAAACGAGATAGTTAATCAGGTGTGATTTTTTTTTTAGAGCCTTTCCTTTAAATCCTTTTGCCTGGACTGTGGACAGTAAGATTTAACACAGCTGACGGAAGGGAAAACTCTCTGCTTTAGATTCACTTTAGATTTTATATCCATATGAAATTACGTGGGTGTATTGTACTTTGTCATACATTTCACTCCATCCTGTCGAAACAGAAATAACTCTGTTCAGTATCTACTATGAGGGACTAAAGGCTAGAATCTCTTCTATTTGCTAGGTGATTTATATCTGATAATAGTGCCTTTTCTTGGACCCATAGAATATGCCCGTCCTGCTTGAGAAGCTACATTAGGATACAGTATCCTTTCCATAACAGCATTATTGTATATGTGTGTATGAGGGTTTTATGGGGGGAAGTAAAAGCTTGATTCTGACAGCTTTGTAGTTCAAACTAGCAGATTTGCTTTCATCTGTTTTGTAGGGCTTATGTTTGTGTTCATTTTTAGCATTGTTTTCGGTGAAAAGAACAAGAGTAAGTTCATCTTCAGCTGTGAAGACCAGAGGGAAGCAGCTGCTTGGTGCCTGATAGCTCAGTTCCATAGGAGGAAATTCCTTTCCTCACTGCAGCTCCTTTATATTATACCCATCATCTTGGTAGTGGTGGTGCTTCATGTGTTCCATTAGACCCTAGAGAGCTTGTTAGACACCTGCTGATTCTCCTTGGCAGTGTTAGGGATCTGAACATTCTCCTAAAATACTTAATTGAAAAGAAAGTGATCATCAAACATGCAGATGAATAAATTTAATTTCACTGACTGTTGCAGTGCCTGGAAGCAATGAGCCTTTCATGACCCCTGGACAAATGCCTAACAGTGGAATACAAGATATGTATAACCAGAGTCCATCTGGAGCAATGTCCAACATGAGCATGAGCCAGCGACAGCAGTTCTCTTATGGAAGTGGCTATGACAGGAGGTGAGTCAATCTTCAGGAAAAAGCAAAGCCCATTAGTGAAAATGACCTCTCTCTTCCATTTTCATTTTCCCATTCCATCTCACAGAGAACATAGCAGCCTACATTTCCTACAGCATCTTACTAAATCACTGGGAGTCAAACCACTGGTAATGACTGAGTCTAGCTGTTCACAGAAATTAATAAGGAGGAATTTTTACACCTTAGAAGTCACTCAGGCTGCAGCACATCAGCTCATGGGTGTCTCTGACAGCTGCCTGCAGCTGGGCAGGGCTGTGAAGACATAAAGTAGCACTTGAGCTGGTCTCCTAGCTGTGTTTTCACCTAAACAATTGCTGGTTGGCTTTTAATGAAAAACAAAATGCACCGTCTAAATGTGTCTGATTTGTGGTCTGTGAGTGTGAATTGCCTTTGGAGAGTCTGGAGTCTGTTGTCAGAGCTGTAGCAGCATCAGTCTTGCAGTGTGTCCAGCAGCATCAGTCTTGCAGTGTGTCCAGCAGCATTCTCATAGGTTTGTCCTTCAGTGAAGTACATGAAATAAATTTGGTCCTCTTTTGTTTATATGGGGAAAGGTTTTGGGGGAAAAAAAAGTGGTAAAATCACTGTAGTCTAAGCATTGGTAGAGAAGCAGAATGTTTTGGGAATGTTTGTATTATATGAAGTATTCTGGCAGATTTTGCTGCTCTGGCCATATTCCTGCTTTTACTTTCATTAGGCTGTGTACTTAGCTTCTCTTTTTGTTTCCTGATGGTAGACAAAGTGGTTCAGTGTGGGTCTTTAAAGTGTAAGGGCAGAGCAGTTTTCAGTCAGTAGTTTTAAGTAGTGGATGTGTCAAGTAAAGCAAATCTAATCAAGCTGTTCAATAGGTCACATTGCTGGGGAGTTGGTGAGAGTAAGGGCCCCATTGGAAGGTGTTAAGTCAAGAGAATGTTTTCTTTAAGGGATGTGATTTATTTTATTTTGTTGACAATTTTGGAAAATAAGTACTTTTTACAGAATGAGGTTTCCTTTGTAATTTTTTAGGTTGGATCATGGGCTGGGTCCTGAAGGCAGTATGGTACCACCTGGTCAAAGCAACATGGTGCCTTCAAACAGTGACCCAAGCATTTACTCTCCTAATTGTTATTCTGGCCAGCAAGGATGAGCACTGAAACCAGCTAACAAGTGCTAGAAGCCTCTGTGAGAGCACATAGGCAGAGCATGTGGCCTCTTGGTGTGTTACTTCTGTTTTGCTTTCTTGTTAAGGCTTTTGCCATTGGTTCAGTTTCTTGCAGGGAAGCAGGGGCTTGTGAGAGTCAGTTGACTTCCTGTAGTAGTAGAATCAGAGATATTAGAAAAGGAGCGTACATCCTGCCTTGTCTATCTGCTGCTCAGCACAGGACTAGAACATCATTTACAGTCCCAAGTTCTCCAGAGCAGCATTAAATGGTACCATTCTGAAGGTTCCACAATTTTACCTGGCTTGTGGTTATCCTGTGGCTAACAAACTGAACATTTAGAAAGTCTTCCCTTATGAATAACACATGTGTACCTTTGCTTAATTTTATCTTAGTGCTGTACTCTTGGATAACTACAGACAACTCCCCTCATTTACATTATTCTTTTAACTGGCATTGGATAATTTCTCTCCATTCATGTGATAATTTTAGGAGATACTGAATTGCTATTTCTTTCTCTCTGGTCATCTCTTTTAAAAAAAATTAGTTCTCTATGCTTTTGGAAAAATGAGGTTCCATTAGTTCTTTTAACATGTCAGGTTCCCCAGTTCTATGTTTCTGTGACTCTCCCTGATACATTACATCCATAATTATCCTCTAATTGTTGGTGTGTTCTCACTGGTAGTGTACAGAGAGGAATTACTGACATACTAGCCTGCAATACAGTGTTATTTATCAATCTTAATGCTTTCCAAGTACTTGATTTCAGCAACCTAAATTTCATTCAGATGTGCTAAAAATATTGCACTGTTGTGCTCCTCAGAGGTCTTAAAGGCCACAGGTAAGTTTCCAAGAGTAACACAACTCTGTCTCTCACCGTGTATGCTTCATTATGTAGCTTTAATTAAAAATTACATGAACATTAGCAAGATTATGAGTGCTGTTTTTACTCACTTTAAATTGATATATTCCTGAATAATCAAGAAAGTAGCTTGCTCTTAGACTGGCATTCTAAAACACAAGAATTTTTACCTGCAACCTTTGAGCTGTACACCAGATACTTCCCCACCAAGGATGGACTCCCCATGTCTGCAACTTCCTTTCTTACCTATTTGCTGAGCATACCCTCTTCTCATTCCTGACTGGTCCCTCTAAATCTCTCTGTTGTACCTTCACTGCTCCTCCTTTCTTCTATCTACTTTATCTCCTTCCTTCCACTACCAGCTCCAGCAGAGCTTACTACCTCAGGCTCAGGACCATACCAGACTGTACCTTAACCTTGTTTCCAGATGGCAAATACCTTCAAGATGCAACATTTTCAGAGGACTTTACTCTTCCTGGTGGTTTGAAAACTCCAGCAGCTCTAAGTGTTGATTTGAATGCTTTATTTTAGGCATGAACCATATGGGCAGCAGTATCCAGGACAAGGACCTCCCTCAGGACAGCCACCATATGGAGGACATCAACCTGGAATGTATCCACAGCAGCAGGTAGTATAGGAGAAAATGGCTATGTTCATAACATTTGTTTAAAAAAATTCACCCCAGGATTCTGTATACATTGAAAAATTTGTTTATGCAGTGTATGTCTTCTGGCACAGAGGAGTACTGTAGTTCTGGTCAAAGTCACAGCCTGTATGGATAAGCAATGTATGTGCAGCTGTAGGAAAATGTGCTCATTACACTGGAAGAATGTAAATTCTAACAGATGTTCTGTGGATTTGGATGTGCATCAAGTGATTGTCCCAAGTTAATAACCAGCAGACTGGGAAAGTATAAAGCATAGAAAAGTAAAGTGACTAATAGAAATGAAGTGACAAGCAAAGGAACAAATAGAAAAGTGGCTTGAATGGCAGGTTCAAGGGCTTTAACTTAATGTCATGCAGCCAAGTGAACCCAACAGAGAGCTGGAACAAAGTGAAATGAGCAGCACTCTCAATTATTTTCAGTGCTGTGGTGGGTCATATGAAATACCTATCTTTAGTATAGGTCAGAGGGCATATTCCCACATGACGTCTCTAGTAATAATAGGGTACAAATACATAAGAGAGAATGTTATTGGTGTTAAAAGTAGTTTAAACATTTGCACATTGCAGTCTCCCCAACTCTTACAACTGAAAAATACAAATTATATTAATTAATATGATTTTTCTGTTACATGTATGATTAGTACATTGTGAGCAAAATCCCACCTTAGAAGTCAATAGCAAAACTCTACTGACTGCAACAGGATCAGTTTCATTTTGTGTCTTATTAATTCAGTTCTAGTCATACAGTACTTGAAGTTGGCTTCCAGAATAGAAAGCATTTCCTTATTATAAAAAAAACTGAAATGTAAACTAGTTTTGAGCCAATTTCAGATAGTTCTTTTCAGTTTGGGATAGGGTTTTACTAGGAAATTGGGGTCAGGGGTTGGGAGTGCTGTGGGGAGAAACCAAAAGAGATCTTAGATTGCACTGTACTAAAAACATACATAAGTTTAAATTTCAGAATTTCTTGCTTATCTCTTTGGTTCATAACATCTCAAAAATGGCATAATGGAAAAACTGTTTTGCTGGTTTTTATGATGAGCATATGCTAGCAGTCTAGGTGATTTAGTGGGGAAATTGCAAAGATATGTAACAACAGTTTTGATATTCCATGCTAACATGTGCAGGGAATACATTAACTATATGTTCATTTAAGCCAGGAGACAGCTAGAATTTGTAAAAATACATTTGGTCCTGTCCTTAGTGCTCTTGAATGCGAAATGCATTCATTCAGAAAAACAGTGGGGAATGAAGGACAAGGATCCTGACCAGACTTAGCCTCTCTCTCCCATCCTCAGAGGATTCCACTTCTTCATTTAGCTACAGATTCTGTTGCTAGTAGCCTATTTACAATTTCCTAAATCTTACTCTGTAGTGGTACAGGAGGAATGTGAAAAATGACCCTTTCAAAGCTTTATCTACTACCTGAAGGCTAGGGAATGACTTGCAAAGGAGGTGCAAGTGTTTCATTAGCCCCAGGAGCATGAACTCCTGGGGCTAATGAAACACTTGGAGCCAGGTTTTCCAATTCCTGTATGAATGCTTACATCCCAAGAGCTATTACACAGCAGGTGACCTGTGTTGGTGGCTTTTTGTCCTCTGTGAGGTCTCAGAATTCCACATCTCAGTGAAGAGAGAGACACATTGTGTAGTCTCAGTGTCCTGCTGAGCATGTCCACAGGAGGGAGGAGCTCGGGCACATCACTGTCCTCTGCTCTGGGGACCATTGGGCACGTTGGCACTGCATGTGCTGGAGTGCTTTTAAAAAGGCACATGCTTCATTCCAAAGTGTCTGCTCTAAGCACTGAGTCACTGTGGCAAGACAAACAGACCTTCTTAGGTGTGGCTGCTGCCAAGTCATTTCTTAATGTATAAATTGGCCCCAAGGGTGGAATTTAGTACAGCAATTAGTTCATGTAAGGCTTGAAGTAGGTATTTCTCAGATAACCAGAACCTCTACAGCAAGTCTAAAAAAAATACTTTCATACAATACAGTAGTTGTGGTTTTATGTGCACCAAAGTTGGAAGATGACTTTATGAATCCCAGAGCTGTTTTAACTTTCCCATATTGAATACAGAGAGAATTTTATCTGATCTTAACTCTAGTACATTAGTATACATTGTACAATGCTACTGAGCTACTGAGTTTCCAGGGGAGCTGTAACTTTGAATTTGCCATAGATCATATATTCAAAAGTCACCCATTTAATTCACATTTTTTGCTTCAGAGCACTCAGTGTGGTTTGAACTGTGGAACAAACTCCCACAGGAACTAAGGACTGCTGCAAACCTTACCACCTTCCCCTCAAAGAGCAAGATGTCTTTTTTTTGTTCTGCCACCTTAAACATAAATACATTCAAGCTTGTATGGTTTAAAAACCACTCCGCTCTCCCCAAGGTAAAACAGCTTACCTCACACAACATTCCCCGTTTGAGAGAGTGAGAAACAAAGAGGGAGTAAACCATAGGTGGCAGCTGTTAGTTACATTGCTTAATTCATTACAGAACAGCAGGGTAAGAACCTGCATAAACTAGAACAGAATGTTTGGATGTGACCATTTGCTGTAATAATCTCACAGTAAATTAAACGTAATAAGGGTGATTTGGGAAGAAGATCATTGCCCAAAGAGGACCATATTCATGGGAATTACACAAAATATCAAATGCAGAAGATTGTTTTGTCCTATTAATAAATTTACTATCTGTAACCTGTGTCATATTGTAAGATTCAGTATTTCAGACGTGCATGCTTGCAGCATATCATGTTACTTTAAGTGTTTATTCAGTGCTTGTCTCTTGAAAAGATTCACTGGATGGTTTTGAATTTTTTTTAAGATTTTTTCTTCTTGGTAGACTAAAAATAAAACAGAAGTGAAAATATTTTAGTTGGTGAGGACTGTTGCCTTTTCATGCATGTCTGAAATGACCAGTGGAATTTAGTCTGACAGATGGAGGAGGAAAGGGAAAGGAAAAAAATTAGAGCGAGCATAAGAAAATTTAGCCCAAGGATAAGCTTCCTTTTAGTATTCAGTTATAAGTGCAGCAAAACAGAGGCTTAAAAAGAAAGCACTGGATCAAGCCTAACCATAGCACTGTGTGGCTGACTCTGGAGTCGGCACGATCCCTCTAGAACTAAGCGCCTTCAGCTTTTTAAATTAGTTTTCATCCAGTATATTTGTATCGTGCATTGAGTAAAAATGACACATCTTTCCAAAATTTCTTTCAGAACTACAAGAGACACATGGATGGCATGTATGGGCCTCCAGCCAAACGCCACGAAGGGGATATGTACAACATGCAGTACGGCAACCAGCAGCAGGAAATGTATAACCAGTACGGCAACGCTTACACAGGGCCTGACAGGAGGCCCATGCAGGGACAGTACCCATATCCATATAACAGGGAGAGGATGCAGGGCCCAGGACAAATGCAGCAGCATGGAATACCTCCCCAGATGATTGGTGGCCCCATGCAGTCGTCATCCTCCAGTGAAGGTCCTCAGCAGAACATGTGGCCAACACGAAATGATATGCCTTACCCTTACCAGAACAGGCAAGGTCCAGGAGGCCCCGCACAGGCCCCTCCGTATCCAGGGATGAATCGCACTGATGATATGATGGTACCTGACCAGAGGATAAACCATGAGAGTCAGTGGCCTTCTCATGTCAACCAACGGCAGCCTTCTTATATGTCATCCTCAGCCTCCATGCAGCCTATCACTAGACCTCCTCAGTCATCCTACCAGACACCACCCTCTATGCCAAACCACATCTCCAGAGCTCCAAGTCCAGCATCCTTCCAGCGCTCTTTGGAAAACCGTATGTCTCCAAGCAAGTCTCCTTTCCTACCCTCCATGAAGATGCAAAAGGTTATACCCACAGTTCCAGTGTCACAGGTCACAGGACCTCCACCCCAACCACCACCGATTAGGCGAGAGATTACCTTCCCCCCAGGCTCTGTAGAAGCATCCCAACCAGTCTTAAAACCAAGACGAAAGATTACCTCAAAAGATATTGGTAAGCATCAAAACAAAGCCTCATATAAATTGTGAAGAAAGGGACTTTGATTCTGATTTGATTTTTTTTTTTTTTTTCCCTTTCACATTTTAAGACACTCTTGACAAATAGTGAGCTTTGGTAACTAAAATGTGATTGTCTTCAATAAAAACGTGATAACGTGTGCATAGTGAGGATGATAGGTAAAACTCATCCCAGACAATCTGACATGAAATGAAAGTAATATTTTATATGGAGACTTGAAGTCTTCATAAATGCATTAAAAATGAAGCTTGCCTCAGATTTCAAAATGAGATGTGTTGAAAGGTCCTTTAGAATGTCTGTTAAATTACCAGTACAGCATTTAGCTTAGCAAAGCTTTCCATGTTTTTGTTCCATGGAAGCTCATGCTGTTCTGCTGTGTAGTTGCAGTCTCTGCTTTCCTTGAATGATCCATTTAATCATGCCATAGTATTTGTCCTGGTTGTTTCTCCTCCACTTCTCAAAAAGATCCCCAGGTATTTTCTGATCTTAAATTTTAGTTACATTTCATCCATTCAAGTTGTCATAATTCAAATTTCCACATTCCTGACAGAGTATTCTACTTTTGTTTACTGATGAATTGAGCTAGTCAAGTTCTTTAGGTTTGTACAATTATTTCAGGTTCAGCAGAGTCATGAAGAATGGCCTTGCTAGGGTATTCTCCTGCACTAAGGCTTATCAGCAGTTACAGAAAACTGAACAGAACTAAGCAGTGAAAATAGGGTCTTAACCAGTAACCATTTAATTTAAATTTGCATCCTCAGAATATCACAGTTTAGTCTTTCAAAACCCATTAACAGTCTCCAAGGATGCACTAATACTGTTTTACTTCTCCCTCTTTCTTTCTCCAGTAACTCCTGAGGCCTGGAGAGTGATGATGTCTCTTAAATCTGGTCTTTTGGCTGAAAGTACCTGGGCGCTAGACACTATTAATATTCTTCTGTATGATGACAGCACTGTTGCTACTTTCAACCTCTCTCAGGTAGGTGGGGGAAAGCATTATGCTTCTCAACTTTCCAGGGAAAGAAAAGTGAAATAAGACACCTACAGAAATGCTGCTGGCTTTTCCAATTTATTCTAATTAACATATATTTTAATATTGAAAAATTTGGACTTGTTTATGATTGGTAACAGTAACAAGAGACAGATTTAGGTCTCATAAAGAAAATAAAGAAGCCCAAAAAAGGATGTTTCTTGTATAAAGGAGCGTGTAGGAATATAAGAATTTTAGCATTGCCTGAAGACTAACGTGTAAATTCACACACATGATAGTAAATCCCTCAAAACAGCAGTATGTTAGTAATCTTTCTTAATCTGTGTTTCTTTAAAGACTTTGCAAAACTATATTAAACTGATTTGAAGGCTGTTTTTTGGTGACAGCTTACCCTGTTCTGTACTTCGATGTGAGACTGTGGGATTTTATTTAATGGCTTATTTTCTGTTTGGTTTCTTCTTCCAGTGAATTAACTTTTCACAGAAATACCAAATTGACAATTTGAAGGCTAAAATCCACTGTCTATTCATAGGATGCAAGCAACACAGGATTTAACAGTGTGTGCTTTTGCCTCACTGCCTCCCAGCATTTTTCAGCTCTGCTCTAATCATTTGCCTGTTAGGTGGTAGTAATAGATGGCATGCTGATAATGCACATCATCTAAAATTTGTACAAATTAAATATTCAGTTTCTCTCCTCCATTCATTTCTTGGTTACTAATAGTGTAACTCATCATTTTCTAAATATAATGGCTTTTTTTTTTTTAAATACAGACACAAATGGTACATTACATCCCACCTTCCTTTAGAACTAGGGATATCTATAGCATGATTTATCTCACCCAGAAGAAGAGATCTAAAATAGGTCAGATGAATCATACCCTAGAAATGGCCTGTAAAAGACCATTGATTATAAAAGGAATCGAGATGGTTATGTTAGGTGTGTGTCTAGAGTGGGTGTTTGAAGTTAAATGAGGTGAATTTCTCTGAATTTCGTCAGAAATTGTGTTAATGCATCCTATGCAAATTGCACAGAATACCAGACATCCTGTAAATACATACATTCTTTTGTGATGTCTGCTTTGGACTCTGTTTCCAATGGCAGCCAGGACCTTATGATGCCTGGTAACTCCTGCAGTTCTGATAAGCTTAAGTTCGTTCTAAGTTCTCTTAGAATCATAAGAGAATACAGAATGGACAAAAGGCTACATTTTACTGAAAACCCATTAGCCCACAATTAAAAAAAATAAACTCATTAAAAGCCAGACAATTGGACTGAATGCATCATAACAACAAAGAATTCTTAATAATAAAGCCACTAAGCATAAATTAATACCAAGTCCAGCTACTGCCTTTCTATAAGAAAGTGATTACAAGTTAATTAAGAAGATTAAACCTAAATGAAAACTGTTTCTGAAGGGTGACTTACAGCACCAGGCTCCAGTAACTACTTTAACTACTGCCAGACAGAGAATGGATCTATTCCAATGGAGATGAAATACTAATCTAGGATATCAGTACCTGGCCCCTGAACTGCAGGTTCCTACATGACAGTTGGTTTTAGAGACAGAGGAGGAAAGGAAGAATTGCAAACTTTAGATATTTAATAAAAGTACAAATCAGAAAAAGTAGCCGAGTTAAGAACTTCAGTTCTGTGTACAAAAAATGAAGAGTAATAGGCATTTCCAAGGGGACAGAACAGCTAAGCCAGATGTCTGCTATGGTTTAAAGGAGACATTAATAAAGTTCTCTACCTCTCATAGCTGTTACAGCTGAAGCAAACGGAGCTGTGATAGTTTGACATGATATACTGTTTGGACAGACTCTAGAAAAATTTCTTTTGATTAACTTCTGCTATGCAGGACCTAGCCACAAGTCCAAAGCAGGATGAGAGAAATACTCACACATGTATGCATCAGTGTTCCTAATAAAATTTAACACAGACAAAAATATTTATGTGATTTTTATGTTCTTTCTTTCTTCTTCCCTCAGTTGTCTGGATTTCTTGAGCTTTTAGTAGAATATTTTAGAAAATGCCTGATTGACATTTTTGGAATCCTTATGGAATATGAAGTGGGAGATCCAGGCCACAAAGCACTTGATCACAAAGCAGCCAAGAAAGATGATAGTCAGTCCTTGGCAGAGGATACTGGAAAAGATGAGAATGACGAATGTATTGACTATTTTGATGAAGATGAGGAGGAGGGGGAGGATGAAAAGGTAGAAGGAGAAGAAAAGAGCATTGTTTTTTCTACTCCTGGTGCCATTGCTGATCCAAGTGAGAGGCCAAAACAAGCCAGTAAATTTGACAAGCTGCCAATAAAGATTGTAAAGAAAAATAATCTATTTGTTGTTGACCGTTCTGACAAACTTGGACGTGTTCAGGAATTTGATAGTGGACTTCTCCACTGGCAGCTTGGTGGTGGTGACACAACTGAGCATATCCAGACTCACTTTGAAAGCAAGATGGAGATTCCACCACGCAGGAAAGCCCCTCCTCCCTTGAACTCTCCAAGCAAAAAGAAGGACCTTGAGGGGAAAGGTGAATCTGAGGAGCAACAAGAAAAGAGTATAACGGCAACCATTGATGATGTCCTCTCAGCTCGGCCAGGAGCATTACCTGAAGACTCAAACTCTGGTTCCCAAACAGAGAGCAGTAAATTTCCTTTCGGGATCCATCAAGCCAAAAGCCACCGGAATATTAAACTGCTAGAGGATGAGCCAAGGAGCCGGGATGAGACTCCTCTATGCACCATAACTCACTGGCAAGACTCCTTGGCCAAACGCTGCATCTGTGTGTCAAATATCGTCCGTAGCTTGTCTTTTGTGCCTGGCAACGACACCGAAATGTCCAAACATCCAGGCTTGGTGCTGATCCTGGGAAAGTTGATCCTTCTTCACCATGAGCATCCAGAAAGAAAGCGAGCGCCGCAGACTTATGAGAAGGAGGAAGAAGAGGACAAAGGGGTGGCCTGCAGCAAGGATGAGTGGTGGTGGGACTGCCTCGAGGTTTTGAGGGATAATACATTGGTCACATTAGCCAACATTTCTGGGCAGCTAGACTTGTCTGCTTACACAGAAAGCATCTGTTTGCCAATTTTGGATGGCTTGCTGCACTGGATGGTGTGCCCGTCTGCAGAGGCACAGGATCCTTTTCCAACCGTGGGGCCCAACTCAGTTCTTTCGCCTCAGAGACTTGTGCTGGAGACCCTGTGTAAGCTCAGTATCCAGGACAATAATGTGGACCTTATCTTGGCCACCCCCCCATTCAGCCGTCAGGAGAAACTCTACGCTACTTTAGTTAGGTACGTTGGGGACCGCAAAAACCCGGTCTGCCGAGAAATGTCCATGGCGCTCCTATCGAACCTTGCCCAGGGGGACACATTAGCAGCAAGGGCAATAGCTGTGCAGAAGGGAAGCATTGGAAACTTGATAAGCTTCCTGGAGGATGGGGTCACTATGGCCCAGTACCAGCAGAGCCAGCATAACCTCATGCACATGCAGCCTCCGCCTCTGGAGCCGCCTAGCGTAGACATGATGTGCAGGGCAGCCAAGGCCTTGCTGGCCATGGCGAGAGTGGACGAGAACCGCTCCGAGTTCCTTTTGCACGAGGGTCGTTTGCTGGATATCTCAATATCTGCTGTCCTGAACTCTCTGGTTGCATCTGTCATCTGTGATGTACTTTTTCAGATTGGGCAGTTATGACATAAGTGAGAAGCCAAGCATGTGTGAGTGGAGATTAGAGGGTCACATATAACTGGCTGTTTTCTGTTCTTGTTTATCCAATGTAGGAAGAAGGAAAAAAAAAAGAATCTTTGCTCCTCTGCCCCATTCACTATTTACCAATTGGGAATTAAAGAAATTATTAATTTGAACAGTTACGAAATTAATATTTGCTGTCTATGTGTATAAGTACATCTTTTTATTTTATTTTTTTTAACCAAAGTTGCTGTCTAGTACATTCAAAGGTCACACTTTTTTTTTTTTTTTTTTTCCATAGATTATCCTTTTCAATGTTCTTTTCCATGTTTGTATTGCATATTTTTTGGGAAGCGAACTAGTGACTTTTTAAAAAAAATGTTATGGCAAACCATTGTATGATGGGACAAAAATGTCACCACTTTGAAACAAAAAGGTGAAAAATAACCAACATACCAAGTTCCTGTGTGTTTTATTTTTTCAGATAAGGAAAAAATAAAAAAAAACTTGTATACCATCACCCAAAGCTCTGTGCAATAGAAGATTCTAGTGATGTAGGTATAGGGGATCAAGGAGGGTGTCAGTCAGTAGTCAAAATCCAAAACAATACTGATTTCTCCTCAGGAGAAATGGTTACATTAGGCTAGGAGCAAAACAAAACGAAATAAGTCAAGTTAAAAGATTTTTAAACAAAACCTGAAGTTAAACATCAATTGCTTCCTCACCAGAACTGTCTTGTCTACATATTTTCCTTTTTTTTGACCTTCCACAATGACAGTTCTTCACAATTCCTTTAATCATTTTTTAAAATATTTTTTTATTGCCTAAGGGCCGTGATGTATATAGAAGTTGTACATGAAACATACCCTCATTTTTTTTTTTTTTAGTACAAAGTTTTTAGTTTCTTTTTCATGATGTGGTATCTACAAAGTGATAGTAGAATTATTTTTTCTTTCATTTGGGCCATATCTCCAAAAAATAATAAAAAAAAAAAAGAAAAAAGAAAAAAACCCAACACAGAAAACCAACAACTGAGGGTAATGTACAAGTTTCTGTATGTATAAAGTCATGCTCTATTTCGGGAGAGCAGCCGATCACAATTTGCTTTATAAATCAAGGTGTGGAAATGGTTACGTATGGATTGATTTAAGAAAATGGTTACCAGTCTACAGACAAAAAAATATATACAGGAAAAAAAAAAAAGGAAGAAACACAACTTCAAAGATTTTTCAGTGACAAGAATCTGCATTTGTATTTCAAGATAATGTAGTTAAAAAAGAAAAAACTTGATGTAAATTCCTCCTTTTCCTCTGGCTTAATGAATTTCATTTATTCAGTATAAAATCTTTATATGTTCCACATGTTAAGAATAAATGTACATTAAATCTTGTTAAGCACTGTGATGGGTGTTCTTGAATAGTGTTCTAGTTACAGTGTGGGATATCGGAAAGCAAACTATTTACAAGAAAGAGCAATAATGATTATTCTCTTTCCCCTACTTTATTATTATGACCTTCAAAAATAATATGCTATTGTATTGCAGCAACTTGCTGTCCTTTTAGAAAAGCCTTCTCCCATCTCAGAGAAGTGTTTTTAATTATTATATATAAAACCATGAAGCCTCAAAGGGGAAGACATGGCTGACAAGTGATAGTTCTGACTATGCAGGTACCAGTCTCCATGCTGTGTTTGGGGGACTGAAGGCGGATGTTAGAAAAAATGACAAAAGATTTTGTTAAAGCAATAACCAACTGGTAGAAATCGATCTGTATTCACTACCTGTAATTCTCTCTGTTGGTTAAAAGTGCAAATACCCCAGTGATGTGGGTATTTAGAATAAACACCCACCCACTTCTCGATCCTGTATGTGTCATTGCATACTTACGTGGCCTCTCAGGCTGGGAGCCCCCCGTTAAAGTGGATCAGGCTTTAATAGAGCACATCCATCGTTATAATTGGTGGGAGATGGCCATTTCCCTTTCAGGAATTATCTGGTTTCAGATGCATCCACTCTCACCTGGTGATACCTTGTTGCTGAATATTGTTCAAGCACTGATTTTTGCTATTTTATCTTGGATCATTGACTTTGTTAGTGTGATCATAAAAAGCTAATAATAATCAATTTCCCTGGAATTGCCACATAATTACACTGTTAGTGGATATCCTCCTCCCCACTCCAATAACAATACGGAGGTACTTGAAAATTACAGCCCCCTTTGGCATACTGCCCATTTTGTTCATATAGATTGTTGTAACATTAATATACGTCAGAGAATTTCAGAGACAGGTAAAGTACATACAATTATAAGCCAAGTTTGAAACGTGCCTCCCTGGTGTCACGAGAAGTAATTTCTCCTTCTAGCTTCTCCTACTCAGTAATCTCTCTACTCCTACATCATCTGCTGCAGTGGTCTGTCTTCCTCTTGCATATCACTGCTTTTAGAAATGTCTGGTGAATTATAACCCACTTGTAACTCTTCATCACAGCAGGCGTATTTCAGGGATGATTTTTACAGTTTATTGCTGGGCAGTGTGAAAGTAGAATGCCCCGCTAAACTTATTTCTTACCAATATTTTACTGTTTGATACCGCCCCGTGGATACAAGCAAGCTGTTAAATAAACCCTCTGCTGAGTGCTACACACCCCTTTCCGATCAAGGACAACAAAGGACGTCTGTTCTCTTCCCTCTTCAGCATTCAGACTCAGAGTCCTCTGGGGAAAACTACACCTGTGGCAAAACACTCTCAGCTGTCAGAGGCAGCATGTTAATGCTCTTCAGGACTGCTCTAAGCCTGCTTAAACAACATGGGGGGGAAAAACACCCAGCCAGCCACATAATGTCCATATGTATGTGACATCTCCTGCCACTTCTCCAGCTGGGCCAAGAACTAGCCGAGGAAACACAGCACTGAAAGGGAAAGGTTAACAGTGTGGACTCTGCCTGAACACGATTTTATTCTGTTACAGTAAGAGTAAACAGTCTAAATCATTAGTTAGTGTTACATTACATTTATCAGAAGAAAGGGGACACGTAAGAAATGCAGTTCCCTCTCTTGTCTTCATATGATTTCATCTTTCCCACAATGTTCTCTTAAGCCTTTGGAGACAATCTGTTCATGAGACTTGTGCTCTTGGCATGTTCTGAGTCCTGGCCAAGCTTGAACTGCTGTTGTTATTGTTCTTACAAGAGGTATTTTTGGGTTCACTTTAGCAAGCAAATTCTACATTTGTATGCAGGTGTGATCACTGTGATGAAGCTCAGAGTAGTTCTAACAGGATGGACTATTTGAGTTATTTAAGAGAAAGCAGCCAGATAGTATTTTAGGCACTAATCAACCGGAAATACTTGACTAACTAACTGAATATATAGATATGTGTAAACCTACTTGGTTCTTTGGCAGACCCAAGCAATTACTTACTTGCAGGTTGAAAGAGCATCAATGTATCTTCACTGACCTTTAGAATCACTTCAGGGATTAAATGCCTATCCCCTTTGACAGGAAAAAATGGGTTTGTTTCTTGTTAACATAACTTCCTACACTATTCTTTCAGAAAACCCACAAAACAAAACCAGCACATGAAAATATCCTGCTCAGAAACTCCGTGTTTTCAGCTACCCAAAATGAATGATGGAAAAGAAAAATTCCTGTGTTCAAAAGCCTGTGGGTTTTCTCTTCCATCTTCTTTTGCTATTTCACACCACAGTCTGTGCCATCACCACAAGACCATTGCCTTTTGGCATAGATAGATCTAGAAGAAAAATTTACTTAATTAGAAGAATACTGTAGTAAAGTATGTACATGTGTCACATGTTACTGATTGCTGTACAAGACTTTCACAGTGCAACACAGGCTACACTCTTACTTTACAAATAATATGAAAATACTTCTTAGTAATAAAGAGGTGTAACTGAAAAAAAAAAAAATAATTACCATCATCTCTGTTGTTCTCCCCCATAGAAGAGAGAGGATTGTAGGTATTAATATAGTGTAGGGCTCAAGCCAACTTGAAACTGAGCTGAGTGACACACAGTGAGTTCACCTTCCAAGAAGCCGTGAGTAGTTTCCTTACTCCGCAGGCAGTGATGCTGATGTACCTAAGAAATAATACACACCTGCTGCCCAAACACTAATAACACTACCAAGAAGTCAGTATTTTGGGACTTTTAACTAAGAGCAGTCTGAAATTTTGAGTCCATAGAAAGATGACTTCTATCACCTTTGGCCCATAATTATCAAATATGTGGAAACCATGCTCACAGAAAAAACCACAAGGCAATCCCTGCTGCAAAAAGTTTATTTTCCAAGTCATGAACAAGTAAATGCAAGTGGGAAATAGGCAAAAATAGAAACAAAAGCATCAGTAAGCCAAAAAGGTACTACTCTTGGAGCAGAGCAGAATTCAGAGATCTACAACATGGCCCCATGCCACTTTAATTTTCTTCAGGATAAGTTGTGAAATTTCAGGGTGCTCCCTGCTTGTTTTCTCATGAAATCGTACAGTTCCCCATGGAAAATTCCTTTGCATCCATTCCTCACAAAGATTATTTTTAGGATTACTGAGCATGAAGAAAGGAGAGAGGAAAAATATGGGTGGGAAAAAAGGGTGAAAAGGCATGGTCATTTGGAGAAAGAACACAAAGCTGAAAGAAAAGCTTCTTATGTCCCTTACTCTATTTTTATGTTTATGTCATTCCAAAGAAACAATTAAACCAAGCTAGAAGAATTTGGCATTTCATTGGTGGCTGGTATAAATACAATGGAAGTAAAAAAATATTTTTAGTTGGGACCAAGGGAAGGAAAGTATGAGCCTCCAAGTGTAGACTGGTAAATTCGAGTTTTTCTTAATTGCATTTACCTTTCAAATCTTCAAGACAGCAGGAATGGAGAAGGATTAATATTGTCTGCATTGTTAAATCCACCCTCAGTTGTTTATTTGTGCACTGTCAGAAATGGGTTTGCAAAGTCTGGCCATCCTTTCTGTGAGTGTCAGTAGCTGCGGATACAGGAGACAGCTGTTCTGGACTGCATACCAAATAGAGCCTGTCATGTGCCTAATCTATTCATCTTGTATTTCTAATCACTAATTCTAACACAAGCTAAAAGGCATTTCATTGCAATGCCGTTGTACAGTATAAAAAAGTGTTGGTTTATACTTCACATTTGTTTTAACTGGCATAAACTAATGATACAGCAAGATTTTCATCTGATGCCCTCACAGAGCTAAATCTTCCCCTGCATTTGTTAATTTACTTATTCTGCCATTACTCAGTATATATTGCATTTCCATTAATTAAGCATAATTATTTACATTGAAAGGGTGATGCAGTGGAATTGCCTGGCTAGCAGGGCAAATCCCTAATGACTTGGGCATCTCTAGAATGTTTATTCAGGTCTGTAAAGAGACTCGTGAAGGACAAACATTCTGAGTTTTGCTCTACTATAGAGCATTTTTAAAAGACAACTTGATGTATTACCATGCCAGGAGAAAGATATGTTTGCCTAACATGAAAAATACATGCTAGATAAAGCTTATAGTACTCCATGATGCAATTCTACTTTACATGTAGTAGTATGCTTACCAGTTCTGAGCATCTTCAGCTGAGAAGAAAAACAACTAAATCATGGTTTGCCATCAAATTACAACACAAAATTGCAAAAGCAACTATTAAACTTCCTTCCCTTTAAGAGAATTTGGAAAGAAACAATGTTCCACCAGATATATCAGCACCAGTGAAGCTTACAGTGGACTCCTTCAAGAAGATTCCTTTTTTGTTTTTTAATACAAAAGATGAAGCTTTATACATAGTGAAACACAAGAACTAAGAAATACTGCTATTTAAACATAAAGTCTCATTTGCAGAACCACCAATATGCATTTTCTATGAAGTCAGGGAAGACAGACTTGTAACAAGTTATTTGTTATCAATATCCTAAGTCCACCTAAAAAATAAAGGTACATTTCCACACACTTTGTATAGGCATGTATATTTCACTAGTATGTGTCTCACAGTGCAGGAGAAGCTGTTCTTCCCTTTGGTCCTTTTTTTTCCTAATATTTACTCCCTAAACCTCTCATATTGCTTCCTTCCTTTCCCCTATGCATTAGTACCAAATTGAGAGTCCTGGTTTTTTAAATAACTGAATAGCCTAGGGTTTGTCTGTTATTGATACCTTCTAATATACAGAGGGATTTATTTATTGTGCTGAATTAAATCACCAGCTCTTGAGACAGTAGTGTCTCCCAAAGATTCTTATCCTGCAGGGAAAAGTTACTACAATGGCTCCCAGCCTTAATAGTGCAGATGTGGTCGAGATCTGCCAAGGATGGGTAAAGAGAAGAAAAGAGCCTCAAGTTATACTTTTGACATCCTACATCTTCAAAAGATGGGCTTGTTACTTACAGTAAGCAGAAATAACCAACCTTTCCAGTCAGCTGCTGTAACTTCCTCAGCTTTTATATTACACAGGGTCCTTTGTGTAGAGAGCTTGCTTTCAATATCAATAAAGCTTCCCATTCAAAAGCACTTAGATGTATGACCAGTGTACCCTGTGAAAATAATATTATGGCCTCCATAACATCAGCTCATTCAATAGTGGCTCTTGCATTTTTATCAACCTGGAACATTCCACAACATGTATATCTTGCCCAGGAAAGCATGACTAGCATAGTATAAGGAAGAAAATAAAGCAGTATGTACAGATCACATCCATTAAACAGCTTATTTTAAGCAGGAGACTTGGAATCTGGTTTCATTAGCTTGTTTTCAGCTGGAGCTGTGCAAGTTCTTCTGGCTGTGGCCTTACCTGAGGGGGTTGCCATTCCCCACCTGCACCTCCTGGAAGTTATTGGCTCCCTGCAAACACAGCAGCTCTAGGGTACTGTTTCTAACCTAGCCCAGGCTGGGTTAAGCACTTCATGCATTCAGGTGTTTGGTTTGCTCAGTCTTCCACATAGAACATTTTGACAGCTGCTACAACCACACACTCAGAGTTATTCACCCATTATACTACAGACAGGGATTTGTTGCTGGCTCCAAACTCTCCAGGAACTAGTACATTTGATTTACTTCCCAGAGCATCTCAAAAAATCGTGTAAGGGAGAACTAGCATGCACTGGACCTTCAGCCTGTTCTCACAAAAAGTGGCACATTTTCTTAACCCAGGTACAGGCAGAGGATGTAGTGCTGGAGAGATAAACTCATGCTGAAAGGGGACTACTAAATATACTGATAAATCATTATCCAAGGACATTTAAATGCTCTTTAATTCCTCTTATAGGCAGTCTAATCTGCACTTTTTGCTTAGTTTGTAATATCTGGAGATGCTATTTATGAAACAATACATTGTACTACAAGAACACAAAAAAGATTTCTCGTTTCCCTTCTGTCTTGTATAGAGGGACAGCCAACAGGCGACCAATCCATCACAAAGGTGTTGCAGCACCCAAAGGCCATAGATACAGTTTTGGGCAGCAGTGCCATCACTTAACAGGCATGAAAGGAAGCCAGTGAAGCCCTCATCTGTATGAATTTGACATTTCCATCAGTAGCACTCATTTGCCCTTGAAAAGAAAGTGGTTGTGGGAGAGAGGGTTGTTCCAACAGTTCTTGTTTCAATTTTTAAATATTTAATAGTCATTTCAATGGGAAATGATGCATGGATGAAAAAAACCAGAACTCCTCCCAGTCATACATGGAAACTCATTCTCTGTGGGACTGAGATCCTTTTGGCCCTGCTCTCATAGAATGGTTTGAAGGTTGGAAGGAACCTTAAAGATTGCCTAATTCCAACCTGCTGCCATGGTCAGGGACAATTCCCACTAAACCAGGTTGCTCAAAGCCCTATCCAACCTGGCCTGGAACCCTTCCAGTCATGGGGCACCCGTGGCTTCTCTGGGCAGCCTGTGCCCAGAGAACCTGTGCCTCACCACCCTCACATAAAGAACTTCCTTATAGCCAATCTGAACCTGCTGTCTTTCAGCTTAAAGCCATTATCCCCATCCTATCACTAAACACCCTCATATAAGGCTCTCTCCAGTACCCTTTAGGTACTGCAAGGTTTCTATAAGGTATCCCCAGAGCTTTTTCTTCTCCAGGCTGAACAGCGCCAACTCTCTCCACAGGAGAGATGATGCTCCATCCACCCTCTGATCACCTGGTGTCCCTCCTCTGAGCTGGCTCCAACACGTCCATGCCTTTCCTGTGCTGGGGCCCACACAGCCGGACGCGGAAGGCCAGGCAGGGAGGGTCTCACCAGAGACGAGAGGGACAATCACCTCTCCCGGCTTGCTGGCCGCTCTCCGCCCTCCTCCTGCCCCTCGCGTCCCGCTGCTTTCCCTCAGCGCTCCCCGAGCCGGGCAGGCCCGGCCCAGGCAGCCCCGGAGAGCAGCCCCGGCCCCTCGGCCCCGGCTGTGCTGGGAGGGCCTGGCCCGGCCCAGCTGCCCTCGCACACGCAGCCCCTCTGTCCCTTCCAGAATGCTGTCCCTGCTCTCAGCAGCACAGCGTGCCTTTCCCCCCGCCCTGCCCTTCCAGCTGCAAACACACAATTCAATTACCACCAGCTTAAATTTATTGTTTAAAATGGCACTTGGGTTTAATGCTTTTTCAATACTTCTTTGTCATTTGAAATCAATTCATAAAACTCTTTGCACGTACTATTTAAATTAACTTTAATTCCAAGCCTTAGCAGAATCAATATTTAGCAGGTTGCTGCAATCCATCCCGGTCCATTGACACAGGGGGAGGCAGAGCCTGCTGCCCCACAGGCCGCCCCGTGCCCCCCGAGGTGGCAGCCAGCTCCTGGGGACCCTCCGGCACCCGGCCTGCCACCGAGTGCCACTGCGTCCCCTTGCCCGCGGGCCCTGAGCAGCCCTTCTCCACCTTCTGGAATCGGTGTCGCCCGCCCAGCACCATCAGTGGGTTCCCAAAAGGTCAGTCTGCCTTTATGCTTTTTACCCAGCTCTGAGAACAGAATTGGAGTAAGTTTTGTTTGATGCCCTCAAAATCACGGACTCACAGAACTGTCTGGTTTGGGAAGGACCTTAAAGGTCATCTAGTTCCAAATGGCCTGCCAGGGACAAGGACACCTTTCCACTGGACCACATTGTTCAAAGCCCCATCCAACCTGGCCTGGAACATTTCCACAGATGGGGCACCTACAGCTTCTCTGGGTAACCTGTTCCAGTGCCTCACCACCTTCTCAGGAAATAATTTCTCCCTAATATCTAATCCAAACCTGCCCTTTTTCAGTTTGAAGCCGTTTCCCCTGTTCTGTCCCTACATGCCCTTGTAAAAAGCCTCTCTCCATGTTTCCTATATGAAATGGATTAAATATGGGGAAATGGCTATAAAAGCACACACACATACATATATACAATTATTTTTTTTTCAATTTCACAAGGATGTGTTTGTATGAGAACTCTATTTATGAGCACAACTTTTGTCATCAGTTTTTGGGAACCCAGCAATTAGCATACTATATCAAACTTAAGCACATACAGATCAGCTTGTTCTAATTCAAAATGATAAAAAAAACCACAATCTTCCAGCTCATATTGAAAGAAATATGAATAGTAGTCATTCACTGAAAGAGCCACTTTATCATTGTTAAGCTATTAAAAAAATGCAATCCTTGCCTCATGTTTACAAGCATCTAGTAATATGCAGTATTTTAAGACCCTTCAGCGGCATGGTAATACATTGAAGACTTACCTCTTCATTTTAACAGAAAAAGAATTTTAAAAAATGTCTTTTGTTCCAAAATTCGTTGGCTGATAAAGAAGTAGTAGCTGGTACCATCTATTATGCAACACTCAAGATCAAACAATGATTTTGTTATAGCCAATTATGAAAAATGCAAGCAGAACAATCATTTAAGCACAAATTTTCATTTTCTAATTTGTTTGTAGGCAGTGGTGCTTACTAGTGTTGGTATCAGCATTATCAGCTGTAGGTAAGTGAAAGTTAAAAACACATGGTATTACTATATCTTCACATTTTTTGAAGAATCTTTTTGCAAGTTCTGTTCTGTTTTGAAAATAGTCAAATAAATAACAACCCATTCTTCCATTAACTATATAGCAACAAACAAAGTGTTGCAAAATTTTGATATTTCTGTGCTTTGAGGCATCTGGTGGCTGCAGACTAAGATATCAAGCACATCTTGAGGTTTTGGGTTTTTTTAAGAAGCAAACAACATAATTGTAGCAACATAAAACAGGTAAAATAATAGAAATATTCTCAGTAAATAGATAAAAACTGCCTAATATAACAAAGATCTCTATATGACTTAGATCATCCAGACTTTCCATCCAGATTTCTTCCTCAACAACTTATGTGAGAGATCATGAAATAGTTTGGGTCTGTCTTCTCACCTCTCACTGTGATTCTGCTCAGATGTTTCCTTCCAACCAGGAAATCAATCAGTAGATTCAAGTGGTTTGTTCTGAATGTTTCCCATAATAAAAAAAAAAAGGCATTTGAAAGCAGTATTTTTTTTTAACTTCTCAATTGAAGCAGAATTTCAGTCCCCAGTCGAGAAAACACAAATTTTAGTCCAAATAAAGAAGTGTGTTGACTAGCTGTCAGCAGGGATAGGAGTAACAGAAGGAGATGAGGACAGCATACTGGAGAAGCTTGCTGAATCTCCCTGCCATTGGTACTCTAAACAATGTTACTTCAAGCAAAGAAAAGACAAACAATCCTTACAAGGCTCTCATTAGAAGTAAGCACACTATTGCCAAGGCAGCCACATTTTTCCAGCAGTTTCTCATGAGCTCTGTGAACAGTACAAGTCACAGTAGCATAACAGTAGGTACCCAGCCATGCCTTTGCTTCACCTAGCTCCAGCCTTGGGGAATTCAGAGCCTTATATTTCCCTGCTGGCAAAAGCTCTTTGTCTTACTGGCACATTAACTCAGTTCTGGCCCATCATGTATTCTAGCTGAGCTGACAACGTTCATACAGCCTTGAAATCTATCCACAGCCTCTGATTCGACTGAAGTTACGCTAAAATACATAACGCGCCGTTACAATGCTTCTGATTCGCTGCTGCCTTTTAGGTAGTCTGGAGGAATTCACCTTGACAGCCAAAGGTTGCACAGAAACCTCTTTCCCTGCTGCCCAGGCTGGCCTGGAAGCTGCTTGGAGGGCTGGCTTTCTCCAGTGCTGCCCCAAGGCTGTAAGGTGGGGCAGGGTCCAGTGCAGCTGTGAGACTGAGTGCAGGCAGGTATTCCTTAGCAGAAAGAAGTGCTCCTGAAGGACCTGGAGGTGTCAGGCAGAACCTCTGGCAGCACAGGAGAGCGTGGAAAACAGATGGAGTGAGAGCAATGATGTACATGCTTTTTCTGCCCTGCCTGTCTCCTCAAAGGACTTGTCCCACAAATGCCATGGGGGCATGGAAGAGATGCTTGCTAATATTTTTCTAAAATAATCTCTTTCACCTGGCTTGATGAGGTTTTTTAAAAGGTTAGTCTGACTAGTCTGAATTAAACTTCTTCCTCAAAAAATGTGTGATGCTAAAGAAATAGAAATTATTTGGAGGTATGGAATGGAGCCTGAAAATTATGAAGATTTTAGAAGTTGCATTGTGATAGGTTGGTGCTGATTTTAAAGCCACCTTAGGACAGTGCAAGTCCTTGCTAAAGTCATGTAATATAAAGCTGAATTTAAGAATATCATTAGAGTTCAAAATATCCTTAAAGGACTTTTGAATTTCACAGAAACTTAATAAAAACCAAAAACTTGGCTAGCATTTTTGTGCCAACCTCCTGCCCACAGGTAACAGCCATGGCCACTCCATGCCTCTAAGTACCTCAGCTTTACAAAATACTTTCCTATTTTCTGAAGCTCATTTTAAATGATGCAACATAGTGAAACAGCAAAGTTACGTCAATAATGGGGTTTTCTACATTTTTTTGATAGTTGTTTCTACCCTTTCTGCAGATTCTTTAGAGAAGTTGTATCAAAAGTGTAGAAAGCAGCACTCAGTGTGGAATACTTGCTGCTGGCTTCTTAATTCTGTCTTATTTTCATTGAAATTCAAGCAAACACAGCCTTCATTTGATAGGATACTTACCATACAAAATAATACTAAAATCAAGGGGGGGGAAATCCTTTGAACCTCAACAGAGAGGTGAGAACTTGACATTATTTTTGTCTTTGGTTTGAAAAAAGTCTCCTTAAAAAAGAAACGAACGTCAAAGGGAACTTCAGTCCAATAGGCTTTATTTGTTCTTTTCCAGCATAAAAATTAAGTTTTCAAACTCTTTTTGTTCTCATCTGAGTAATACATTACATTTGTTTAAATAACTAAATGTATAAATAATAAACATTTTGTAAATCTTATCTGAGATAGTGATATTGAAGGAAACTCTTTGAAGTGCAGATAATTCCCCTCATGGTCTCCTCCCCCCCGAATCTTCTTCAGATCTTGCAGAACGCTTTGCTGATTCCCCAGAGGCACTTTTGGTCCATTGAAGATTCTAGTTAAAGTAAAGAAAGATGTTTAAATCTTTTAACTGAATTTTTGGGGTAGCACTAAATTAGAAATGTACATCTTTCGTTTTCCCAGACTTTTTCTGCTCTGTTATTTAAGCTTCAAAGTTCAGCTCACAGAAGAACTATTCATATTTCATATCTCAGCTGAGGATCTCTTTCCCTTATTTGGTTTTTAGTTCTCAGGCAAGTAGAAGAGACAGATGCTATGAGCAGAAGAGTGTATGTGTCTGTATTGTTTGTGAAAAACACCCTGAGGCAAGGCATTCAAGCCTGCCTGTTTAGTTAGTGGGCTCCTGCTTTGGAAAGCTCACCTGGAGACATATGAAAGGTGTTCAACCTTTTGGAATGTCAATGGTTTTAAAACATTATGTGTTTGGTATCTAAAATCCTTCTGAAAATCTTCCCTTCACAAGGATCTCAGATCTCCTCAGCTACCCATGCCAAATGACCTGTGCTTTCTCACACTCATGCAAATATTAAGCAAGATGAGCTTAATTATTTATTGGATTAGAAATAACAAAGAAGAAAAGAAAGTCATTTTTGTTTTAAAGTGTCAATTTAGGAAGGCTTTTTAAAATTGTGTTTGTAGGAAATAGCAAATGCATAGCATGTTAGGATTACTGATTAGTTTAAAACAGTGAGTACAATAATCCATTATTTTAATTAGTTTTCCAAATTGCTTGCAAAAATAACAGAGAGATGTTGTCTGTGGAGAGGTAAATGCTTCCTTATAATTGTTTTGGATTTCGCTCTAACCTTTAATGAATTTATTCTTGTAATGACAAGTACATTATTTTTATTCCTGCACTTATGTTAGGGAAGTTCACATGAAAGAATGAGGCATCTGGGAACTCAGCAGAGTTTTGTTTTGACAAATGACCTCACTGACCACGCTGACAAACACCAGCCGTATTGGTAAATGACCGAGCCACAGCTGTTCATGTCCAAACAGCTCTGACTCAAGCCTTCGCTGCCTCCCAATTGCCTGTTGCTGCCCCTTTCCTGGGCACCGGCTTTGTGTGAGCTCTTGAGACAAAATGAGCCAGGGAAGCTCACAGTGTGTGTTTCAATGGGTTACACCACCTTGGCTGATTTTGCCTGAATCTGATGGCCCGAGCTCTCGTACAAACTGCAGCAGCAGCAGCAGCAGAGACGCTTCCAGAGCAGGCAGCTGACCATGCACTGCCAGCCTTGGTGACCACAGAGCGTCATGAGAGAGAAATTCATTCCCACCAGCCTTCCCCTCCCCTTTCCAGTAACATTTAGAGACCATTCACAGTACCTGCTTCCCCGGGCAGAAACGCTCCTAAGTGGAGACTGTGCAGCCCTTTTGCAAAGCAGTTGTGAATTGCTCCCTCCTCTTTATTTCCATCTAAGCGCATTCAATGTGAAGACAACACTGAGTTAAATGCTGTCCTAACAATTCCTTTAGGCATTTGGCAGTGGTTGCCACAGGGCTACAGCCCTCCTGAGAGCTGGGTGTAAGAGCAGGTTGTGTGTGTGTGTGTGTGTGTGTGTGTGCACTGTGCAGCCCACAGCCACATGCCATCAGGAGGGTAGGCAGGATTTTTCAGACAGGGACACAGGGCCAGGTAGCAGCAAGGGAGGAGCCCTGAGTGAAAGAAGTTGCTGCATCACCTGTGGAATGAGAAAGATGAATAATGAAAGGGGCACTGGGTCAGTCAAGGCGGGAAGTGGGAGCAGAGTGAGGGTGCGCCAGTATTTTGGTCTAAGACAGGATATTCCACTTCCTAGAAAACATGACTTACAGTATGCTACCACAACACATGCATTGATGGGGCACCACACAGCACTCACACTTCCTTGGAATGTTGATCCTTTGGTCCACCAAAGACTTGCCCAATGTCTGGGGTCAGACAGGAGGACAGAGATTGTGGCATTGTGCAAGCTTGTGCTCTCCAGAATTGGTGCACCACTTGCTTTCCTGTTCTGTGGCTGCAGGCACCAGAGGCATCACCCTTATAAACCACAATTCCTTCACACATGTCTTGGAGGATGCGAGCAAGGAGGCAGAACATGTGAAAGTGAATGTCAGAGGGCAGTCAGTCCCCAAGACTCACTTTTTGTAAAAATATCAGCTTCATTTTGAAGGAGCCCATGAGCGAGGAACATTTTTCTCTGAAAATAAACAGATTCTCAGATTGCTTTGTGCTGTGCCAAATGATAGCGTAACCAACATTGGTCTTAATGCAAATTCACTGAAATAATCATGAAGCAATGGCTGCTTTGCAATAAAGCAAATGGTACAGTCTTTCTTACAGAAAAGCCTTCTGATAGTCATTTGTACATTCACATAAGCACCAAGTGAAAACCAGCCCTTCCATGGGCTTTCCCAGTTTAAATACAGTGTTGTATGTTTAGGGTTTGGTTTTATTCTTTTTAAATGTCTTCTGAAAAATCACAAATTTTCATCAGCAAGTAGTCCTCTCATATCAAAGTAAATGTGGGTCTGTGTATAAATGTTACCCTGCATGCTTCAGAGGCCTCTGAGTTTTGGTGTCTGGGGGAGAGAGAATTGCTGTCCACAGGAAGGGGAGTGATACTGCAGGAATACTATGGATATATAGATTATATTATATTATATTATATTATATTATATTATATTATATTATATTATATTATATTATATATTACATTACATTACATTATATTATATATAATACTGGATGATACTGGAGGAAGGACACGGCTGGTATGGCTATGGAGAAATGGGTAGGGAAATAACGAGTACATGAGAGAGAAATCTGTTTAGTGTTAGTCTTCCTGAGTTTGTCCTGTGTTAAATCTCTGGAGCACTGACTTTGTCCTGTGCTGTTTAGTGCAAGGTCAATGGTTACTAAAGCACTGTGTCTATCATCTTCCAGCAAATCCCCCATTCTCACTTCCGTCACTGCCCTCTGATCCGCGTTCTCCTCTAGTCTCCTGCCCACCTTGTTTATCCAGCTCATGTTTTCACCTGTAGGTGATTCCTGCCCTTCACAGGTGGCACGGAGACTAAAATCTTTCATTTCCATTCTTGCTTATTCATGACTTTGTTCTGACAATGCTCCAGAACAAACAGTAATAGTACAGTTCATTACAAGTCTTAAAAACAAAGCATGTCAGAAATTAAATCAATGCAAATTGTCTTTCTGTGGGAATAACTACTCACCTCAAAGCAATTTTCAACCTTTTTTTATATTTATTGATTTTTTTCCTTCCACCATTACTTTGCCCTGTCATAATGTCCTGTGTTCTTGTACTGTGTTTTGACCTAATTTAAGACACAGTTCTGGGAGTCTGAATAAAGACATTAAGGTGTGGTACCAGAGAGTAGAGCTTATTCCTGACTACTTATTGCAATGTGTTATTGGGTGCACCACATGAAAATAAATCTTACTTTGCTGCTTACAAACCATGCCAATATCAAGGGTTTGCAATAATGCAATTACTCCAGTGCTGTGTAATTTCTCTTATATTCCAGGATCTACTGGATCCAGGGGCAAGGATCCACCTCTTGTTAATGAATAGTAAAACACCATGCCCATATTGGGTAGGTATAAATTGTACATGACAACACTTCCATGACTTTTTCCCCACACTAACTAGGACTGGACTCACGTGTGTTTCTCCTCTGGTCTCCTTATGGTGGCAGAACCACTCATCATTTTGTTTCACAGACTTTAACAATATACAAGGAGATATTTGGAAACATAACTGCCTCCCTAAGCATGTATAGCTAATCATTACTCTGATTTCACAGAGCACCCATGATATGTGGTATCACAAATGCTTCACTGAGACAGCCTCAGAAGAGAAAGAGAGTTTTGCATTGAGAAAACCTTGAGCAGAAGTTGGATTCACAGCAACAGAAGAGCAGTAAGTAAACAAGAGGTTGAGCTCAGAGGCTACAAATAGACAACACTTGTGAAAGGCTGGAGGGAGGATATAGTCCTTCTTTCTCAGGTGAAGGAATAATCTGAAAGCAGCCTGTAGCCTTTAGAGATCATCAAATGTACAGACAGTAACCAGTAGGAAACTGAAATTTGCTGGTTAATATTACACAAACCTACTATTTTCCATTTGAAGAAGCTCCAGAAGAGCTCTGATGGCAACCACTGTCTGTCCTAAGGCATTTAGTAATGGAGGAACACATCAGTTCCAAACAGTTCCTGACTCAGTACCCCCTGAGAATGAAGAAATGAAACACTGTCTATAAGAATGTGAGGTTCCTGTTGCTTCATTTACACACTGCTCAGGTCTCAAACCTATTAACACAGCTCCAGGAAATCTTGAATTTCAAATGTCTGACTGCATTGAGCTTTGCACTTGACTAATCAAGTCAAACATTGTCTGCTAATCAGATTTACAGGTGTGAACCTGTCAGCGTGTGGGATAGGCCACGTAAACATGCAAAGAGATTCAGATAGCTGCCCAGCAGTATGTGAAATTACAACCAGACCAAGAGAGCTGAGTATTGGATTCCTCAGCTTCAAGCACACTGATAGAGGGATTGAGTGAATTACCCATATTTCCTTCCACACCGTAACTGCTATTTTAAAAATTCTGTTTCTCAGAGAAAAAAAATCTTCAAGTAATCCATATTCTTGGATAATCTGTACTTCCAAGAAAATGCCCAAAATGAGAGGCCAAAGGAGGAGGATGACAATATGTGGGATCAAAAATTGAGATTCTAGTAAAGAAGAGGCTCTTTGGGATAAAAATTTCCCTTGTACTGTTTGCACACAGATATTGCCTACACAGATTCTGACTAGTGTCCAGTACTGTTTAATTTGTTCATCAAGGACTGGGATGAAGGGACAGAAAAGCATCTCCTGGCTGGGAGGGGTGGCCAGTACCCCAAAGCGCTTTGTGGCTGTTCAGAAGTGTCTCAAAGGGCTGGAGTGGAACCTTTTGAAATTCAGCAAAGGCAATGAAGAGTCCTGCCCTTGGGGAAGGATAACCCTTGGCACCAGCACTGACTGGGAGCTGACCTGCTGGGAAGCAGCTCTGCAGAGAAGGAGCTGCTGGACACGAAACTGTCCTTGGGCCAGCAGTGTGCCCTGGTGGCCAAGAAGGCCAATGGCATCTTGGGGTGCATCAGGAAAAGCACTGCCTGTGAATTGAGGCTGAGGATTGATTCTGCCCCTCTGCTCAGCCCTGGTGAGGCCTCATCTGGAGTGCAGTGTCCCGTTCTGGGCTCCTCAGTTCATGAAAGAAAAAAGAACTCCTGGAGATTGTCCAGTGGAGGGCTACAGAGGTGATCAGGAGTCTGGCATGTCTCTCTTCTTAGGAAAGACTGAGGGAGCTAGGCCTGTTTAGCTTGGAGAAGAGACAGATGAGAGGGGATCTTATCAGTGCACACAAATATCTGAAGAGTGGATGTCAAGAGGATGGGACCAGGCTCTAGTAGAGCCCAGACACAGAACAAAGATAAGGGGCATAAACATGTGCTTTCAACAGTGTTTTTCATATGACTGCAAAGTTACTATAAAACTTTTGAAAGGAAATCAAGGCATATTTACCTTAAAATACTTATAAAGTCATTTATAAATGGTGTCTATTGTAGTACCCCAATTCAGACTCCATCTGTAGTTGCCTTTGACCATCCTGTACAATTAAACATGAGTGTTTTAAACTGGACATTATTAAATGTCTTGTACATCGTCTGGTGGACAATGTTGCCTTCCTGCCCCATTGGTTAATGCTTTAGGATGCTGAACTAAAAGAAGTAACAGACAAGAATTTTAATCTGTAATATTCCTAAAAGTGCCTCCCTCTGTAAACAAAATGATTAGATATGGTTCTGTGTAAAATACATTTTTAGAATATGTTCCTGGGATTTGGTTAGGTAGACAAACCTTACAGATAAGAGAGGACAAAAGACACATCCTCCAATTTATTGAAGCTGCATGGGGTTTAACTCTTCTATGCCTTTGTAAAATAGCATGACCCATAGTCCAGCATGGTTTACTTTATTTTTTCATTCACTATGATGTTGCTTTTCCTGCAATAAAAAAGAATTCTTCCTCTTAGAATTGATGGCAATATATAAATAGTGAATTCTCCCAGCATAAGCTATCAGCAGTCCAGAAAGCCAACTACATATAGTGCTCACCAGCACAGAGATCAAGGGGTAGAGATGGATATGAGTCAAAATATTGCTTTTGCATTCCCTCTTCAAGTCTAGTTTATTGCTGGCAGAGACTGCAGGAGAACCTTTGCACAAGATCTCCAGGAAAGTTATTCTACTGCAAACTGCAAAACCTGAACATTACTATAGTTATTACTATGACTATTACTCAGTTTAAACAGAGCCCATGCCTTGCTGTGTGACAACGTTTTATGGAGCTTTTTTATACACAGAACTGAGCCTGCTGAGATCTGAGACATTTCAGTATCTCCTCCAGGAAAATTATAGATTGCAAGTTTAATTGAGAAAGACTGACTATAAAGTGATCGCAGGAATTATTATGGCTAATTATATTTCTCCCTTAGTAATTAATAAACTCAAAAGTATTTTATACTTTGTTTGCTCTCAGTTCCAATGAAAAATATTATATATTTTCTGTGAACAAGAATAAATATTCTATTTAAAGGCAATAATACGGTTTGGTACCATGGTTAATATTATTTGTTGTATAATTATTTTATATATTTTTGTACTGTTTGGAGAAATTTCAGAAAAATGAAGGTTGCGATTTCTTCATAGCATTGGCAAAGGCAGGAATTAAGGAAACCTTATTTCTTCTCCATATGTAAATGATACAGAGTGCAGATTCACTGCTCTTTCCAATTTCAGACATAATGGAGGAGACCTATACAAATCTGTGGGTAATGTTGAGTTCTTATTTTAAAGCAAATATATTCTTGTCTAATACAGAAGAGGTGTGACTCATTTTGAATACTCGTGACAAATCATGCCCTATCTTCTAGGCTGTGCATATCTATTAATTTAGAAATGTTACAGAAGTGGCAAGTAAGGACTTGCTTTGACCTATGATGGCCAAGGGATTCCCACTAAAATATCTTAGCAATGAGACATGGCTAATTAATCATCAATAATGACTATGAAAACTTCTAAAATAATGTTTTTGGAGAAATGTAGCTTGACTGTATTAACTGTAATTGCAGCTGGTTAATTTCTTTGACTGCTAATTTCCTTACAATGCCTTTTTTTTGTGTGATTTTTTGGTTGGCTGGATGATTGTTTGGCTGGTTGGTTTTTTGGGTTGTGTTTTTTTTTGTTTTTATTCTTGGTAGCTTGGTTGGTTAGGGCTTTTCTGTTTTATTCGCAGTAGTGAAATTATCTTGTAAATTTTTTTTTTTTTCAGCAATCCATTCACATTTCTTTTTCTGAAAAGATAATTTACTGGATACAAATTCCCCAGCAGCTCTAATTTCCTCTTGAGGCTGTGAAGATGAAGGCACAGTCATTTCCAGAATGAGTGTTGCCGGTCTCAAAAAGTATTTTCTCCTTTTTTGGCAGGGGATATAGAAAAGAAGATACATGAAATATATTGAAGGTGAATATAAAATTCAGAGTATCTGTTACCTGAACTAATAAAATACACTGAACAACTGTCCTTGCTTCACTAGTTTACAGCAAAGAGCTGAATCTGTGAGTTTTAACTGCATAAACTGAAAATGCTAAGCCAACTGAAATCCCATGTGACTTCGACCTTGGCTGGAATCGTGTCATTACCGAGAATTTCCTCCCTGGTTTTACTATTTTTAATGGTTTCTTTTCAGTCTGTGGCTTTTGGCATCAGAAAGGCAGCTTTCTTTGTGAAAGTAACCTTTTTCATCTTAAAATTGCTGACAGAATATGAAAACAGAATCCCTGCTTTACTAAAGTATTTATCCCAGATTATTCAGGGTTTTTCTAACCTCATAATCTGTAATGAAGTTTCATAGTTTCTTGGAACCCAGCCTAGTACTTCTGGCTGTTATAGTGGTTGTTGTTTGCTGTTCTGCTTTGCTTTTTTGTTTGTCTGTGTTTGTTTGCTGTTTGATAGTTCAGTTGGGTGGAAATAATCTTGTTAATTTAGTGAATTTAGCCAAATGGGTAAAGCAGCAAAAGCAGAATAAGTACTTACCGTTTTATTTAAGATTTTTTTCTAACTATTGATAAATCTGATATCAGCACACATTTACAATTTAGCTTGAGCACTGTTATCTACTGAGAGTCTCCATCTCTGCAAGGATCTTTCATGTCTTTACAAAAAGTAAGAGGTGGAGAGGCCTGAGAGGAGTAGGAAATCCTTCATGAACCCAGAGTGTGCAGCATGTGATTGCATGGAGGTACACATCACAGGTGAATGTGCACATTATCCTTGGGAATGCTGGTAGCCATCCCCCACGCTGGGCAGTTAACTCTGATTTAGCTGTTCCTCACATCCGCCACTCCTGTGACACAAAGATGACAGTGTGCCACCCACACCTAACTAGCAGAGTAAGAAAGGTGGAAAAAATGACAAGAGTGAGAGAAGTCAGGGAATGACTTCCAGATGAGAAGCAACTACACTAGCATGGTTCTTTCTGGGGAAGCAGTGACCAGCATTGTTGACAATCCAAATCTATGAGATACCTGAGGAAGTGAACAAGGAATTGCTTTTTCAACCCAAGAAATAGGTGCTGCCACTGGAACTAGGAAATGGCTGGTGGAAAGCAGCAAGAAGAAATGCTTTTTAAGGAAATGTCATTTGGATCTCCTCAGGTAGAAGTCAGAAGTTTATGAGTTCCAAAAGCAATTAACTAGATTTGCACATGAAAAATTTGTGATGCTACCTCTGGCTTTAAAAGTACCTGTGTTCTTATATTGTGCTCCAGGCATCTGCTGATAAGAGATAACATTGCATGCTAGACAGATTTCTGCTATGTTCTTTCAGCGCTGCTCCTCTCAAGGTGCAATTGTAGCCCGCAGTTCAGATCCATGATTGCAGCGTGATGGCAACTACAACCTCACAGGGTTTGACATAGGCTGAGGAGCCCATCAGGGATCCTGCATAATATTTGGCAGCTGAAAGCTCTTATCTGCAGGGGTTGTAGTTAAGCCTCTGAATTGCAGTGTGCCCCAGTGAATTCAACAGGCAGGCTGAGGCAGACGTAGCCAAGGAGAGCAAGGCTGCCCTGCTCCTGTGCCAGAGGCTGCAGTCCCTGCAGCAGGGGCAGCACAACAGCAGGACTGGCAGCACCTCAGCTCTGTTCACAGCTTGTCTCTGCAGCACAGACCTCCAGTAACAAAGCTGAGCTGGGCTGAAGCAGCTGCATGCACAGTGTTCTGTGGCAATCCATGCTGGAGAGGTGAATCCAGGCAACGTTGGGAATAACATCCCAAATTGCTGCAGCTAGGTTTGTCAGATTTCATCTGTCAGCTCCCTTAAATGCATGACCTTGGAAAAGCACTTGTTATAGAAAAGATTATTACTGATGCAGAGTTTCTCTGTTGTTTCTGCTGTGGCTTAGAAAGTTTTCACAGCTCCAGGAAGAGAACTACATCTTCAGATTGTGCAGTCTCATTTTTGCTGTTTCTAATAGGATGCTGACCTACCTTTAAGTAACATACTTGTGCATTCTAATCCTCCACAGGTGAGAATGTGGAATGTTTTTTTTTAAAAACTGGGTGTTTTTAAACTACCCTGTGACCCACTTGTCCTTACAGGTCAGCCATGACACTCCACAATACCTGAGAGCAGGTTATTAATGACTAGATTGTACTGTAAGTAGCAGGTATGCTTTCAGTTCTCTTGCACATCACCAGTTTTCATCTGATTCTTGTGAGAGTCTATAATATAAAAATTCACTTGGTTGATTTTTAACCTCCTGAGCTGATATCTCATTTGGGAGATAAACAGTGCCAGAGCCTCACTACAGAAACTACTGTGTATCTTTCTCTCCAGAATATCAGTTTGTTGTGAGACAGATTTCTGAAGAGTCTCAAAGTTAATAAACCTTTTAAATACATTTTAGTAGCCGTATTACAGGCTCAGCATCTGTGAGAAGACAGGTTATTAGCAGAAGACTTACCTGGCTGAGCACCAAAACATTGGTAGACATGTACAATGCAAACAGAGAATGTTTCATGTATTTTTTTTCCCAAGAAAGGTAGTAATTGCTCAGCTGATTATATTTGTTATTCCTAAACTATTCTGTAGGTGGCTGGCAGGGTAGCTCTGGTCATGTCTGCACAAATCCAAACATCCTTATTTCCTGACCTGTCAGTCTCCCCACCTCAGACCCCAAACCATCCGTTGAGAGCATCACCCTTGGGCAACTCTTTCAATCCCATCTTCCTGTATCCCGAATGAATATAATAGTAACCTGCTCACAGGATATTCAGTTGCTCCATACAAATGTGTTATTACCTGCTCAGTATTTTTTTTTTTAATTGTAAAAGAGATGACATTAAATTTACGGTGCTCGGTGATAATTTGTGCAACTAATTAAATCTGCGGTGGGTTGTGCTGCTTTTTTAAGTGCTTAATCAGTCACACAAATGCTACCTCCATTCATGAAAGCAAATGCTAAAATAAATAGCTTCTGATAATTTATGCCTTAAAATAATAAAAAGCCCAAGGAAGTTAAGTGTCAACCTAATGTTAACTTTGAATATAAAACAGTTTTCTGAAACCAGGAAGCAATTAAAACATACTGTTTTATAGAGTCCTTTATAGCAAGATAGTTTTTATAGGTCTATGTCTGCTGGGGTTTTTTTTTGGAGGGTGAGCCACAGTTCAGTTTTGCCCAGGAAATAATAAATGGGATTCAGAACACATCAAAAATGCAGCTGTTTTTGGTAGGTAGGTGTGTGGTGGTGTTTTTTCTTATGGGGAGGAGGGAGTAAATAAATCCAGCATGCAAAGCTTGCCTCTACTAATTCTGTAAGGAAAGAACTGCTCTCCATTCAGGGTGTCCAATGTACTCCAGTGCATACATATTTTCATGGATACTGGCTCTTCCACATGTAGTTCTCATGCAGAGGTTCTCCTGTCCTTGTCACCTGAGGCTTAAGAGATGTGCTTTTCTTTACTACTAAAAAATTAAATAATTGGCAACTCTGCTTCTCAAGAGATACATAAGAATAATGATAAATCTGATTATGCTAATAAATATGAAAACCACACAGAAGCAGCAGGCCAGATATAAATCCTTTTTATTTTTCCCCTTTACCGTGTATCTCTCATTCACATAGGGAGCCAATGTTTTCTGTGAATTTATACTTTGAGTGTATGCTTTGCTTGATGGGACCCCTGCAGGAACAAAAGGGATTCAAATTAAATCATGCCTGGTATTGTACCTGGATATGCTATTGCTGTGTAGGAAAGTGTTAGAAGGCTGCTGTCAAGCAAGCCTGTGATCTCCAGACAACTGCATTTCTAGCACCCCTAAATCTGGCTAAAGGAAAGGCTTGATTAAGGCCCTTCATACAAATGAAACATCTGGAAAGATTAGGAGTTCCCTTCACTAGCAAAAGGCTTCATGTAAGGGAGTGATTAAAGGTCTGAGTTCACCAGCTACAGGTAGAGATACATGGTGCTTCTTTGGCTTTAATTGGGAACAGAAGAATGGAAAAGACCCTGGGGCACAGAACAGACTAGGAAGGCAACTTTGGCAATTGTGAATGTGAGCAACACCTAGGTTTGTTCTGTATTTGGGGACACAGGATTGCTGTGTTTTCAGCAACTCAGTAAAAGTGCATCAGAGAGCAGACCTGATTGCATCATTCCTTTCTCCTTTTAGCAAACGTGCTTTTTGGTTTCCTTTCACTGCCAGCACTAACATGTCCCTTGGGCTAAAGAGCATATGCAAATAGCAGAGCTTACCTATGAATTTTTAGACAATGAAAGAGAGTATCTGAATAATTTGTGTTATAATTAATTAGAAATATGTCTGCCGCTAGCAATTAGTCACTCAACAAGAGGTTTTTGGGGAACCCCTAATAATCTTCACACAAAGTATTACAGGCTTTCAACACTTTCCAGGCAATTAAAGTTTACTGAGTACAGTAAGTATTGCTCATATCTCAGACCCTTAAATATGATGCACTAGTCATTTTGAAAATGTATTTTGAAAAGAAAGTAATTCTTCTTGAGCTTTCCTGTACAGAGAAACTTAAAAAGATGAAACCCAAAAGCCTGAACAGCAAAATTACACCCTGTTTTCTTCCTCAGTAATAGCCTAAATAAGGAATAAAAGAAATAACTTTAAAAAATATTTTCTTCTAAAAATACCACACTCTCGTTTAATTCTATGTTTTGAAAAATATCCCATTTTATCAGCTGTATGTTCTGTTGGTCTTGATTCTTTCTTACTATGTTCATTTGAAAATATTTTATATTTTTAATTTAAAAGTTCTTTATTAGGCAATGTAGCACTATGCTGTTAGATATTGCTATTTACTTTTGTTCCTGATGTCCATTAAATCAGCAAGATGCCTCATTTTCAGTTATTCCACCGTTTCTTCCTACTTCCTCTTACTCAGACCTCCAAAGAATGGGGTTGTGTATGGATCTTAGTCAAGGCTGCTGTGAACACCCTTAGAGACATTCAGATGAAATTAGCAGAGCAGAATATGTAGTAAACTTAACTGAGCAACAGAACCTGCTTCCTATATTTATTCTCAATTGTCCAATTGTTATAGAACAGGATACATAAAAACCTCTATATAGTAAACATTCTTTTCCATTACTTTGTTTCACACTTGAGGTAGCTAGATCTAACTTAAACCATTTTATGATGACACACATTTTCACTTCAGTTCCCAGAATGAAGCACAAGCTCCATCCATTATTGCCATGACTTCTTTTTAAAGTAATTTCAATTTCAAGATTCCACACATCCATTATTTAAAATTATAAGCATGGAAAAATGTCAATTTCAGTCTCTTGACTTTCTGGAATACACTTTTTGCTGTGAATTCAGATAAGTTAAAGCAGAATCTAAATGGGTGGTTTTAACCAGGAAGCCCTGTGCTGTCCCAAATAAATTCCCCAAGCAGCAGTCAGTGAGGTGGTCAAAACTTGTCAGAAAGCTTGTTCCAACTAATTTCCATAATTCAAAATCTATGCTAACCTCATATTACCAAGACAACAATGCCAACTAAATCTTGCCAACTAAATTGAAGTGAAAGGGGAGCTGCTATTGTCCAGCTTGCTCCCCTGGACTAACTCCTTTTAGCCCATGGCAGCAGGAAATTCTTCAGTTCTTAATATCATAATTTTTACACTTCTAGGTGGACTGAAGGCATTTTTCAAAAGTGAAGGAAAGGTATGACCTTTTGCAGCCTACTGGCCTAACATTGCTAAGGACTGGATTGTCCTAAGGATGTGTCCCATCGATTTTAATGCCACTACTCAGATGAACAGGTTTATATAAATGAATGCAAGTTTGCATATCTGAGTCTTAAATTAGAAAAGAGACAAAAAATTAGGCAAATTAATGAGCATTATGAAATATTTCAGGTTAATATTTTTCCCTAATCTCATATTGTAATAGTAAGAAAGGAATCATCTGCTCTGCTAGAAATTTCAAACATAATTTTCTTAATACAACAAATAAGCTATTTAGATTAAAGACTTCTCATACAAGCCAGAAGAATCAATGATTCATTCATCTCAAGAATTTTGGAAAATATTTGTTTGCTTCTTACATTTTCTATTTCAACTTTTCTTTAAATTGTCATTCTGTTTTCGTTCCCAGCCTAGATAAATAAAAGAATTAAAATATGCTTGTATATATTTTATTAACAGTTAGAAACACTTTTTTTTTCTTGTAAGTAAATATCGCCCCTGACATTCTTCATATGGGAACAAAAAGGAAAGAAGAAATTACAGCAGCTATAAATCAGCTTTGAGGGTTTGATAATTTAATACATTTTTCACGGGTTGCTTTCTCTGTCTGGCATCCTCATAACAACTCAGTTGGCATGTAGCTTTGCAATCTCATCTTTTTTCCTCCACTCTCTTTTCCTTCCCAGTATAATATACTTCAAAGGAGTTTAGATTCCAAGCAGTGTTTTGCCAGGTGTACAAGCCAAAGACTCATCTTTTAATCCCTTACATTCTCATGATCCAATTCTCCAGATTTAAAATTATTTCATTCTTTTATTGTACGGGCAGAGCAATGAATATTATTGTGGAGTTAGTAAGTCTAAGTGGCTATGCTGATGAGCTAACGTAATCCTTTGGAAGGGGATAATAGGGTAATAAAGCACGAAGGAATAATCTTAGTCATGTCTCTCTGGTATTCTGACAATTGCACCCTGTTCTAAAACAGTCTCATGTAAAGCCACCAAAGAAAAAAAAAAATTACTGTAGTCGTCAACTGCACAGATGAGGGAAACGTCCGTGCCTGTGTCAGTCATTTTAATGAGTCACAGGAGGAGGGAAAGTGCAGGAACAAATTAAACACAACAGTATTTTTCTCCCTTCCCCCCAACAAAAGAAAGTGAGAATAGTTACATTTTCATTTGCTTTTAAAGCACAGCACTTGGGTAATAAACGTCCCCTGCAAATGTGCTGAGCAAACACCTCCGCATTCATCAATATGCGGGAGCTGTTTATTGCCTCATAAACTTGGAAGCAAGTGATATTGTCTCCTAAATCAATGGTTGCGTGGACATCCTAGGCACTGTAGGAGAACAGTACATCCAGACAATGCTGATACTTAAATTAATGGTTCTAGTAATGACTGAAAGGCCCTTTGTCACTACTAAAAAAGTTAGATATAGATTAAAAATATGCCTAGGACACAATGTATATATGTTGTGACAGGGATGTGTGTATGTATGTGTCTCGTTACAGTTTTTATTACTTTGGCATAAAAACTTACTACTCCATGCAGTTTTGATTTAAATGTGGGTTGAGCTGCCAATACAGGGTCAAACTTGGTTTAAGCTTAGTTTATGTACAAACCCAGTTTCTAAATCTGTGGGAAGTATGGCTTGGACTGTGAAACTGTTTTACCTTTATCAATTTCAAAACAGATTAAAGAACTAAGAATAGTCTGAATTCCACAGTGTCCACTATCTGAAAATAAGTTATAAACACTGGGATTAGCTGACATTGTACTGTAGGTTTCTGATCTGCAGTGCCTCAAGCTGATCCTAACTTCTTTATCTGAAAGGAGAGAGCACACGGCTGGAAGGCATTGCTCCTGCCTTAATGTTCAAGGTACAAAGTCAGTGTAGGAGAGGGTGTGACAAGAATCGAGGAAGGACTGACTGATCAAGTGATGTGTTTTGCTCTCTATGCCTTGCAGTGTCCATATTGCAACTAGAAGGACTAATTGCTTCCTGAGCAACCGTAACTTTAATAACAGCAGGGAAATGCAGTGGAATCTGAATTAGACTTCCATGTAAACCAGCCATCTCACTACATGCCATGGGTCCCAGGCAAACCTGGGTAGTTCACACTTTTCATGATGTTGAGGGAAACTAATTTAGCAGTAATATAGCTACACTTACCCTCACTGCTATCTTATCTTCTCAAGGTAATCAACCATGCTGCTAGATCATCCCCTGTTTTGCAGAGAAACAGCACAAAGGCACTGAAACAAAAAATGCTCCTTCTCATCTCCTCCTCCTCTTTTACCCCAGAATGTTTTACAATTAACCCAGAATGGTTTACAATTACTAATGAAATACCAATACTACACCATAGTGGAGGTTTCCCATCTTCAGATTGTTTAGGCAGATCCTACTGAGTAAGGGTACAGCAGTACTCTATTTGAAATAATTTATTTATTTATGGAGTATTTTCTCCTGATAAACTGCATTTCTGAAGATCTTCTGTAGGCATTTAGTACCACAAGTTTCACTTCTGCAAGCAATGAAGCACTACTGCTGATGTCCCAGGAGGGGACATTATAAACTCTTTACCAAACCTACATATTGCTCTGATTTTAATCTTTTACTTCAAGTACTCTTTGAATTAGACATGTCCATTGGAGCATTGGAATTCTTTTCTGATTAGAAAAATGTTTTTTTGGGTAAGTTCTAAGTGGTCTTTCTTCAGAAAATGCAAAGCAAAAACCTGTTTTCATAAAGTGAAACTGTTTTCTGCAAAAGGCAAATATTTTGCTAAACATCAGACCTCTCATAACAGCTTAAAATGAAAATAAAATAAAATAAAATTGTAATTTCTGGGTAAAGTCAACAGGAGCCCAATTCAGATTTCATTTTTTTTTTTTTTATGACATCATTAGTAGCATTTAAGCAGTGCTGAGAAAGAGTAAACCAGCTGAATAGCTTTATGCCACTGTCTTACATATTCTAAAAGGGGTAATAGAGAACAGAAAATTAAGCATGCATATGTAACATGACACAGTTGCAGTGAAGCGTAGCAAAACTTCAGGCTGCCTGTGCAAAAGCTGTGCACCACTGAGCCCTGACTTAATAGCACTCTCTGTGTAGCTCTGTTGTAGCCTGGATAGAATACTAGGTATGTTTTTGATTTATTGTGTCACTAGAATGCAGCTGATGAGCTAAAGCAAATCCAGAGAATGGGAATGGGAAGATGAACTTGCATGAAAAAAAAACACCCAACTAGTCAAGTACAGGCAACTTAGGGAAAGAGTAACTGAGATTAAATATAACAAGTTTTAATTTTTTATAGGGTATGAATGCTAAGGAGAAAGAAAATATACCTTATTGCAAAGAAAAAAAAAAAAAAAATCCAGAAAGCTCCTTTAGTTTTGTAGTACCATGGAGTACAATCCTCAGAAGAGCAGCAGAAGAGCTATCCATTGGGAATTTCAGCAAGTTTTGACAAGACAATAGAAAATGAATATAAAATACTGTAGAAAATTAATACAATAGAAAATTAATACAACGGTCTCTGTTATCAGGCTTTGGTTTTGGTGATGCAACAGCATCTCCCTCTTGCTTCCTCTCAGGGAATAAAATAAGTGGTTCATTAGTATTTTCTTACCACAGGAAGGAAAAGAAAATTCTATTGCCTAGTGAAGCAGCAGTCCAATATTTGTATTTCTGCTTGGAGAAGCATCACAAGATTTGTAACAGGTGAAATACATCTTTTCACATGGAAGAGCTGCTCCTGGTGTTGCCTTCTCATTCTGGAGAAGGCAGTCTCTAGGCAGAGTTCAGGGTGTGGCCCCCTTGAAATACAGGAGAGGAGTGCTATATATAAAATATATATAAATCCTGAATATTTAAAAAGTATATATATTTGGTACTTTCTTGAAACAAAATCTATTTCACAGCTACAAAATAAACAGATGCAAAGCTACAGTGTATTGTGCTGGGTTCCCAAGCACAACTACAGGATAATTCTCTCTTTCCTAAACACATCCTGAGCCTCATGCAGGAAATTCAGTCAACTTGGTAGCAACAACTTCTGCTTTGCCTTGAATGGCTGTGAGTTCTCATGGTCGGTGTCCTCCTTTGCAGTCCCTGACAATTTTCCTCTGTCCTTTTATAGTCCTTTATGGACATGGTCTCTCCTCTACCCCTTTAGCCCTAGTCCTTTCATGATCTTGCTCTACCTGTAGTTTCTCTATCACTCCTGCCCTAAGGCTCATCAGCTTTCTGCGTTTTCTCCTCTGGTGCTTTTTTTAATCATCTAAATTAGGTACACTCACACAGGCAACATTCTATGAGCACCCTTTTAGTTGGAAAGTGGTTGCACTACTAGAGTTTAAGTGGATGTATTGCCTTTGACTTCTGTGAGGCCAGGATTTCAATCTTACAATGCTCACATTTCTCTACTGTCTCAAAAGCAGGAAATTACAAAGTCCCTAGGCAGTACAAATATAGTTGTTTGTGCCATACAAAATGTAGCCTGGTTATAAGACTGTTGCTTGCTTGGCTTTTCAGTCCTACCAGAATACTTTGGCAGGCTTTCTGCAAAGGTTAACAAAAGTTAGATAAATAAGGGCTTGGTGCACTTAGATACTTTATCATTCCATAATGTGTCTCACTCTATCTGTGTATTCAGCCAGAAGAATGTTGGCCATGTTCCTGTCTCATTTCTAAATGCTGGCAAGCTAACTGTAATCAAGGTATTCCTTTTAACAGAATTGATTTAGGGCCAAATGGAGCACTCTACTCCTTGCAACTTTAGGTCCTTCAAAAGTCAGGGAACATTCAACTTGTGAATAAAAGTAATAGCCCTGCAGTTTTTCCCTCACTACCTTTGTTTTCAATTCTTTTCCCATGATCTTTATGGAAACTTTCCTTTCACTCCTCTTCTTTTAATATTTATTATTCTATCTCGTTCTTCCTGATACTTGAATTCTCTGTGACATTCAGCCCTTTTCATTCTTGATGCCTGATTTCTCCTTCCTCTGGCCATCGTCTTATCTCTTTCTCTAACCCTGAAGGACATGTTATGGGAGAGGAAGAGAAGCAGCAGATGCTCAGCGTAAATTAGAGAAAGAGAAGAATGAGAGAGTATTAAACAAAGCTGGTTGATAACACTCGAAGAAAGAAGAATGAAAATAACACCTAAAGGAAGAAAGAGAAGAGAAAAAAAAATGAACAAGGTAAAAAAATAGTGTTTAAAGTGGGGACTGTGATCAAACTTTATATAGAAGACTTGGTCAAACTTTATGCAGAAGAAAAACAAACAGAAAATGTAGGAAATGTAGAAAAATTATGGAGAAAATGTAGGAAAGTCATAGAGACATCTTCTTGGGCAAAAAAAAATGTGGCAGGAGGAAAGAAAATGAGGAAAGGAAATTAAAGTTCAAAGCTGTTCCATTGCATAGTATTTCAGATCTTGATAGAACTGTTACATTCAAAAGATCCATATGAGGTAATAGGCATGTATAAAATCATAAAATATTTAATTATTATTTAGGCAAGACACATATAATTTTGTCTCTGATCCAGCATAGCACTCAAGCACTGGGTTAATTCCCATGAAGTCAAGCAAAACTAAGTATTTTACTAAAATGAGTCTAAGCTCCCTCCAGATTACTCAAGATGTATTGGTTAAATACTCTGCACTGAGAGTTTGGGATTTGTGTTGTTCAAACACAAGAGCTATCTCACAGCTTCTCAGTGATTTTAGCAAAATAACTAAATAGGAAAGTGCTTGAAGGAGAAGGTGGAGCTGGTCTGGATAGTCAAGGGTATGACTTCCTTCTAAGGGGGACAGAGTTACTCTTTCCTTTCTCCCAGCAGCACCTTTTACTCCAGTGTCTCCTTGGTGTCCAATCTCATTGCCCAAAGCTCTGATATAGTCAAACCAGATAGAATTTTACTGCTATGTGGAGCCTTCAGTCTTCTGCTTCTGCAGCCAGCCCTGTGCAATGCTGCTGCCTTGCCTTCCTGTGTGCTCCCACCCAGATTTTTTGTTCCAGAGAAAAGCTGTGCACCAGGTCTGACAGACTCAGGAAGCACTTACTGCACTAACACAGAATTGAAGTTCACAGGATCCTTATCCAGCTGAGCACTAACACAGCACTGAGTTTCATTTTCAGTGTTATAGCAGCTTTAGCCCCTTCTTCACCCACCAGCCTACTGGAGATGCATCTATCATGCAGAAACCAACCAATAAACCGTTCACTATCCACAGTTATTCTGCACAAGAAGTCACATTCCATATTTCAGGAATTGGTCTGATACCTTCTTTACTCTGGCATGATTTGGTTTATCAGGCTGGGCTGAGCAGAGCTAGGAGATGGTTTTGGCAGAGGTGAAGTTGCAATTGAGTCATGATAAAAGTGAATAAATGAAATTTCATCAATTTATTGCCACACAAAAAAGCATCTATTAAGGGATTCCAGAGAAGAGGTCATGCACTAAACCTCACATACACCTCAACATAATTCTAAGAAATTTGTAAATTAATCACATAGATGAATGTTCTGATTACCACCTTGTCATGCAGCGTCCACATCAGCTCCCATAGGAGCTGAGGGTCACTCTCTCCTCTGAATATCCACTCAGTATTTTCTTCCTATTCCCTAGGGAAATGATGTCTTGGACACTTATGGATCAGGAGTTTCAGGAGCTTTCACTTTCAACTGAACAGAAAGGAAGTTTTTTTTTTTTTCAGTGGGCAGCAAGGGAGATAAGAAATCTCTTAATAAAGTTTTCACTTCTCAGTGAAATAGGCATCCATGCAGGCAGGAAGCAGGTTGAAGGCATACTGGCAGCAGATAAATCCTCCAGCTCCACTTCCCTTATCCCATCTCTGCATCACAATACATTGAGTTGTCATCTGCCATTTGTGTATTCATTCTAATTCTTTCTGCCTTGTTATTCTGTCAATTTCTTAATCTATTTACACTGACTTTATTTTCAGTGTGTCTATTGTGACAGCAAATCCTAGAATTGCCTTGGGTGTTGTCTGAATATGGCCATTATCAAATCATAATGTCTACCCAGATGAGGAACTGTAAAGGCCCTAGGCATCAGTAGGAGTCCTTAACAGCTGCCTGCAGTTTAGACCTGCATATCAATTTCCACCTTGGAGGATCTGCTGCAGTATTATAAGGTGAATAGGCACTGTGTGTATTAAAATTTGGATTAGTGGCTCAACCAAAACGTTCACTTTCCCTCCCTCTCTCTCTTTGTCTCTCTTCTTTCACATTAATAAACTTGCTATCTCCATCTTTTGTTGGTAAACTATATAAAAATGCAAATGATCCAGAATCCAATTAATTTCTGGAAGGTTGCAGCTGTTTTGGGCCCTATTCACAAAGACATGTGGTGTGCGTGCGTGCGTGTGTGTGTATACGCGTGTGTATGCATCTGATTGCTAAGAAAATCAGGCCTTATTATTGAAGCCTTGACTCTCAAAATTTGAGCTATTGTTCTTTGCCAGTGCTGATGCAAACAGATAATTTCCAAATTGTATTCCACGTTTATTAAAGTGGTAGAAAATGTGGCTAATTTCAGACAAAGCTGAGAAAAGGTGGAGCTTGAGAGCTGAAATAGGAGATCTGGGAAATCTGTTTCTATTACAACAAAGAAAAGTTTATCTAATATCTCAAAAAGCATTAATTACTGTGAGGCACAGGCGAACACATTGTGGATTTCTTCATCTGTTTTGTCATTCTTCATTGCTTTATTCTACTACTGTGAGTTGTTTGGCTTCATTTGATGTTTTGTTTTGGGGGATTTTTTTGCTTGTAGCTAATGTGTAGTTATGAAATTGAGACCATCTTGGGAATATTTTTCATTACCCCAGCCCAGGCTTTGAACAGAAATTTATCAGGGCCAGACAGTTTGAAGCAACATATATAATTGTTCCCATTACTGGCTGAATTTGAGCAAGACACTCAGGACTGATTTTTCAATCCATATTTTTATATTAAAGGGCTCCATTTATGGCTGCCCAGTTCGCACCTGAAGCTGGAGCAACGAACATCAAAACACACATCAACAACTCTGTGAGTGCATGTCTTGATCTTCTGTGTGTATCTGTTCCCTCACATTAATATGTTATCCATGAGCAACCAAATCAAGAGCATTTAATTTTCTGTTATATTTATGTCTTTGTCTGCTCTTTTCTGCCTTCTCTACTGTCTAATACAGGTTCAGTATATTTCTGTCACTGGGGTATTAGTACTCTCTCTCCTCTACCTAATGAAGCCCAAAGGAGTTTAATATCCATGAGACCCCTTCCCCTGTGCTCTTCTATCTATTTGCTGAAGTTGGCCAACAGTTCTAAATTTATGCAAGTGAAGGGAGACAGGGCTGATTTTAGCATGATCATAGACCAGGCTGAAAAGGCAATTTTTCCTTAGCTCTAAAAAAATCTGGGAATCTTATTTCATTTATTCTTAAAACAAAGGTTTGGTATTTTTGTATAACAGTCAATAAAGAAGTACAGACGCTGCTGTTAAGGGAAGGTGAACTTAGAAACACAATCTGTCATCTTTATTGTTACAAGGATTTGGTGGAATTAAAGCCATCATGGAAGTCCTACATTTCAGGTACAGAGGAGCCTATTAGGCATATGTAGAGCAAGCCCTTCTCAGTTTATTATAGTCAGCAGTTTCAGCAGTGAGTGCATGCAAGGCTAAATTCAGCCTTGTGCCGTGAGCTCATTTAAGGTCGGAGCACCATATAAATCCCACTTGAGCTCTAAAAATAGAATTCCAAAGTGGAATTTAAAGCCCTGTGATAGTGTCTGGTACAGGCAAGAATTTAACGAAGAGGAGACAATTTTTGCCAAGGTTGTGATGGCCTCTCTAAATACGATCTCCCTCACACCAGCCCACAGAGGCAGCAATCAGGCCAGTTTCACCAAGCATGGCTTTTCACTGAATTAGGTGCTGAGGTGCCTTGATTAATAAGAACAGGCTCCTTTATGGGCAATAAACTGAAGGTTGCTCTCTTCCCTGGGACAGAACTAAAGGTTTGATCAGATAACTGGGGTTTTAAGTTAAATATTTTACAGGGAAAGCTTTTCTTCTCTCGGCTTTGTTGTGGCCGATAATGTACAGAGATAATGCATATTGGGAGCAGTGATAACAGAAAGAATAAGCAGATCTACAGCAAGAAAAATGGCAGAGAGGCTCCCATTTCAAGCACAGTTCTGGAAAGCCTAGGAGAGGAGAGATACAATCGATAAGGTTATGTGTGGATCAGCTGTAACTGCTTGTCTTTTTGCCAAAGGAACCTTCAGTGGTAGAGCCCTGCAGGGGAGGTTACCATTGAGAGCAAAATCAGGGTGTAGTCCTTGTGCAGGATACTTTATTCCCACTGTCATGTAATAGTGTCTGAATAAAGAGCAGTAAGGGTTCAGGTGATGTCTTCATGCAGAAGTCCTGAGAAAGCAGCAAAGAGTTCCCAGAATTGCAGCTCAGCTAGAGGCACTAGGACAGAGAGCAAACCCTCCTGTTACTTTCTGTAGTCTGGAACACAGAAATTATTTTTTAAAAAAATATGTGATACGTAAAGTCTTAAAACTGAGAGGGTCCTTGCATGCAAAGGAGAAGAATTTAGAAGAGTGTAAGTAACAGCTCCATCTGCTGATGCCGTCTTTATAGCAATTTATTTGTGTCTCTTTTATATAGTCCCCTTGCCTTCCCAACCTTCTTTCAAATTTTGAACCTTTCTTCTTTCCCAGTTGGCATCATTATCTGAAATAATTCAGATTTCATTGTAGTGAACAAAGTATAGTTATTTCTTTAAGGTAGTGACTACACTAGAAGATTATTGGAGATCCTGGCAAATAGTCCCAGATCACTAGATAAGGTGATCTCTGTCATAATTCATTTGAGAGTAGAAGGAAGAAAAGTCTGTCCCTCTTGAATAAGAAACATCTTGTTAAAGTAATCAAAGAAAATCAATTGATTTGTGTGAGTCAAGAAGAAATATCTGAAACTATTTCATTTTCTTGCAGAGCCTACCTCTGTAATGTGTGCATTGCCTTCTGCCAGGACTAGTTATCCTTAATGTGTACAGACAGGAAGTTCAAGATACCTACAATTTGTCTGAATTGTACAACACCTTTGTTATTCATTCCCTCGTCTTAGTTAATCAACTGCATTTTGAATATCCCAGGTGCAGCAATATTTTAGAAGAAGGTAATATCATATTAAGAGCCATTACTAGTAAGGCCAAAGGCTCAGCACCTCTTTTTGGGTGATACTTGCCCTTGCTGCTTTCCAGACTCCATGTTCATCCTGAATAGATGTAGTCACTACTGCATTTTCATAACTCTCAGCACATGACCAATCTACTTGCTTAATTTCCCCTTTCAGTCGATGCATCCACAGTATCAGCAAATAATTTTTACACATCTACCACTGTGTTTGTTTTAAATATGGTTCTTAACATCTTCATTTGATGTTCCCTAGTTTTCATGCAGTAAGGATCAAGATCCATCCTTCTCTCTGTGTTCATGATTTCCCAGATTTCTGTCATATTCTTACAGGTCATCCTTCTTTCCAGGATAACGTGTGCTAGCAGCTCATGTTGTAGTTACTGAGTGGCTTTCCTTAATATGATGGCTGCTTTGCTGCTTTGATCATTTTTGTTGCTTTTCTCTGAAATTTTCAGTTTTACCTGTATCATTTTTGAAAAAAGGGGACCTGACAGTATTCAGCACACACTGTTCAGTGTGGGGTTGAGTGATGGTTTTCTGTAGCAGCACAGTGATGTTCTCTATTTTGTTCTTCATTTATTTCCTAATGTTTTCTAACATTTGACTTGCCTTCGTGACTGCTATTAAGCGTCAGGTTGACATTTTCGTAGGACTATCTGTCATAACCCCAGATCTATCTCCTAAGTAGTAATGATCAACTCCATCATATTAATATGTGGAGTTAGAATTGGTTTTCCCATGTGCATTGCTTTCCATTTATCTACAGTGAATTTCATTTGTCACTTAATTGCCCAGTCACTCAGACTCATAAGGTTCCGCTGAAGGTTTATTTGGTCGCTGCTTGCCCTTGCTATCTTGAACAGCCCTGTACCGTCATCAAACTTCCTGAATTCCCTATTCAACCACTTTCCCAAATCACTTATGAATACAGTGACTGTTCCAGTTGCCAGCTCAGATCCCACTGGAACTGCAAGGGTGAAACACACTCTATTGCAAAAATTATTCATTCACTTTTCCTCTGTTTCCTCTCCATTAAACAGTTTCTTATACATGTGGGGACCTTTCCCTTTATCCCATCACTGCTCAGCTTTCTTATAAGCTTTTTATGAAAGATTTTTTAGAAGACCTTTGGAAATCCAAGTAATTTAAGCCAACAAATTAACACCATCCATACACATTGATCTCTTCAGAGAATTCTAGTAAATTTGGAAGACAAGACTGTCCATTATAAATGCCATGTTGACCTTCCCAAGTTTGTCAAAGTTATTACCTGCTCTTTTTTAGGCTATTAATAATTTTATAAGCTGACAAATATGATATCTTCGGAGTTATTCCAACAAGTATTTCTTGGAACGCTATCTGGAAGTGGCTTTTTGGATGGCTAGACAGGAGGGTTAGTAATACTCTTCCTGGTGTATGTGTTTTCTCCGTGTTGAAGCCAGTCCTCTGCTATGTGATGGACACCACAAGGATGGGTGTTCTGCTCAGTGAGAAGGGACTCCAGGTATCTGCTACAGCACTCACTGCTTGGGGGCGGCTGCACTGGTGCTCCTGTGTCAGAGCTGCCTGCATCTCTACACAGCAAGAAGATCCAGTCACCTCAAATGCCTTAGCGACTTCTGTCACTCACGTTAGAAACAGGACAGGGGTGAGAAAGGTGATGTAAAAATCTCCCCAAAAAGATTGTTTGTAATCCATGCACCTAAAGTGTTATGCTAAATATTTATGGGTGTTAAGCACTGTCACTTTATCTATTTACTTTTTCTGTTTTGCATAATGTGGCAATAACCTATTGATTTGTCATGATATAAATATAGCGCTAGGAATAAGTCCTCTCTGTTAAATCTACCGTCATTTTATTCAGCCTGGTAGAAAAGACAGAGGAAACAGGGATGAAAAATACCAAGGAAAAAAATACATTTTTAAGTGTTCATTCTTTTTTGTGTGCATGTGTCTGTACTCTATTAATGTGCCATCTGCTGCTAGGACGTAGATTCATTTACCATTACAGTGTTCTAACATGATTACCTTTTTTTTCCCCTCAAAAGCCACAAAGGGGCTAAATATAGATTTACTTAAAATTCTAGGAAAAGAGACGGTCCTTGCCTTAGACACAATGGTTCTCTTGATTTTGAGAGCATTACCAGTGGCATTAAATGTAATTTACTTTATCTGATGACAGTTTGCTGAACAAGATCTTAAGTTTTAATAGGATCAGGACATAGATGGTAAGTGGAAAGAAGCATTGTGGGTGGAATTCATCCCACCCCATTACCCCTTCTTTAAGCAAGAACAAATTGAGCTCAGAGAAGACATTAAGCTGTATCCAGGAGGTGGGCTGAGTTAGAGGGCATTGGCACATCCAGTCTCCAGGCTGGAACGGAGTCTGAGGCCCTGCTGCATTTCCCCTGGTGGGTTGTTGCCCTGCTGTAGTACAGTTGCGAGCTCATTACTCAGATATATGCTCCTCTCCTCTCTATTCACCACTGCACTTCTAATTACCCTCTAGTTTATGATAGCTACTACAGCCTCATGCAGCAGCTCAGGGTACCTGTTCTGTCAGCCATCCACCATTTACACAGCAGAACCTTTTTTTTTATGTCTCATACTATCACAGGTAAATTTCATATTATGGTAAAGCCCTTCACCAATCAAAGCACCAAGTGCTAGAGGAGAAATTGGTTTCTCATTCAGAGTTATGGGACTATTATGACCTCCTACATTACTGCTGGTTCATTTGCAATCAGCTTTTTCATTATCTTTCAGCTACACCGGACCAGAATTATGTTAATTGCCCATTAACTACAGTTGGGTGATTCATTTATTCTTTTAATTTAGAGTATCGAAAATGGATCTAACCTCTATTTTGCTTTTAAAACTTTCTGATACAATCTCTGCCATTACTGAGGTGAAAGTAAAAACAAGATATTGATAAGAACCATGTCCTTCACAGGGTATGGAGCCTCTGTGGGCAGCACAACATCCGGTATTTCTTGTAAAGTATCCTGCTAAGAATGACAAATAGGTTTATCAGACAAGATCCTTTCTTTTCCTCTCCTTTTCTGCTGGTGTAGATTTTTCTGCATGTATACTGAAGTGTCTCAATTTTGTTTTTCACTGTGTTATTTCTGCCTCTTTCAAGGAGTTTGCTTTCAAAATTATCCCCTACCTAGCAAAAATTTGGATGCGCCTTCCATGTGGCAAGCTTATCAAACATCTGTGGGGTTCTCTGCACAGTTGGGATGTGTGGTCAGTCTTAACCAGGTTGAGAGTAGATGAGAGGGAAGACAGCTGGATGGAGTCATTGGGGCAAATGGAAAGTCTGAGGAAAGTATAAGAGACTTTGAAATGCAGAAGGAGGGAAAAGGAAGGTCATGTTGGATCACACAGGTATTTTGGCGTTGCCAGTTTCAATTATAATTTTTAATGGACCAATGATGAGCACTTGCTATATGCTTTTCTGTGACATTCAAAGCAGGAGCAGCTTTGAAAAATCTGACATTTGACATGACAATTTTTCTGGTTTTTTAACTGGAGGTTTTGTACAAGGAATAGTAAGGTACAGGGAGGGAGAACAGAAGCATGAAAAAAGAAAATACTCAGTGTTTTACTTTTATCATTCCTGGGGGATTTAAAATTACTTTGAATGTTAGATTGCAAATACTACACACTTAAACCATAATCATTTTCAACTGAAAAATGCAATGAAATGGATGTGGTTTTTTGAGTTACATAGATAGATGTAAGTATTTATAATAAATGTCTACATTTCACAATGCGTGAAGTCAAAATTTGTCTTTTTTTTATTCCATCCTTTTTTCCTCTCTACGTTTCAGTATATAGCTTTATTCTTTAATTTTCTTTTTGCAGGTTTTTGTTGCCCATCTTTCTATAACTTCTGTTTTCAAATAACTTCTAACTTTTCCTTTTCTATGCATCCTTGGACCCTGACTTTTTAAAGCTTGTGCAAAACTGTTCACATTAAAATCAACTATATTTTTATCACATTAACTCAGTGTTGCAGAACTATGAAGAAAGTATCACTGGTTTACTATTAAACCCTTGTTTTTCGTCAGAATTGAGTGGGTAGGTATTACTGTTATTTTGTTTTGATTCGTGGGAAATTGAATTTGGTTTTGTGGGGGGTTGAGAGGTTTTTAGGTTTTTTTTTATGGGGCTGTGGTTTTGGATTTGGGGCTTGTGTTTTTCTGCTTGTTTGTTTGCTTATGTTTGGTTGGTTTGGGTTTTTTCTCTCATCTCAGAGAAAGATTTGTAAATAAACTAGAAATGTGTAGATCTTTATTTTTCTGAATGCTGAAGGATTGCCTGCACAGGTAATTTAGGTAATTTATTTTTTGAGGGCTTTTAATGTCAATATCTTTTTTGTCAAAAAGACACAGAGCAGAAATATGTCTTAAGCCATATTTTCATTTCCATGTTGCATAGGTAATCATTTCTCAGTACAGCAAAACCCACAAGATCAGTCTGATAGCCAGTGTCACACAAACCATACACAAAATTCACAAATTTGTTTTCTGCTCAGCCATTTTCTACTCATCACCATGAGTTACATCTATGAAGAGTGGGTGTGTCTCCCACAGTCACTGGTGCACTGGTGCACTGGTGCACTGGTGCACTGGTGCACTGAAAGTTCAGAGGTTAATTCAGCATCTTAAAACATGGTTGTTGCTTCCAGCAGTCTCTTGAACTCCTGCTTATGTAGCATCACTTCCCAAGCTCACTCTTGTTCTAATCACAGTTGTCATCTTTTTGGAAAGGGTAGCAGTCTTGTAGATTAATTACCTCTGAATTGTGACTGGAACATCCAAACTATTTTCTGGTCTTTCAGCATCTTCATAGTGAATCTCACCACCCTACTCATGAAGCCAAGCAGTATCATGACATAAAGACATAAATTCAGACAAAAGGACAGCTAGAAGGGAGGAACAGCAGAGAAGGAGAGCAGCCCCAGTGCAGCTCAGCCTCTCAACATGGGCGAATTTCCTCCAGTAGCTTACATTAATGCAATGAAATTAGTTTACTGAGACAATGAAATTGCAACAATAAAAGAAGGGTAAGGGATTAGGCTCCAAGAACCACTAATTTAGCTGCTTTTGCATGGGCAAGACTGTTTTTTCACCCCATGTTTTAAAACCCAAGAGCCTAGAAGTGCTTAACAAAGCTGCTCAGGTGTGTGTCTGCTGGAACTTGTTGGTTTTAGTTGCACACAGGGGCACACACACACACACTGGGGTTAGCTCAGCTGCTCTGAGCATGGTGCCAATAATGCCAAGATTGTGGGTTTGATCCTTGTATGTGCCAGTCACTTCAGAGTTGGACTCAATGATCCTTGTGGGGTCCCTTCCAAATCAGAATAGTCTGTGATTCTGCATTCAACACCTTCTGAACTCCTCTACTCCCTGATTGGGATTGAATGATTTATCCATTCCTAAGCTATCTATATTTAATCATCACAGTAATCAATATTATAATACTGTCTGTGTTATAAAACATACAGAATGTAAGACATGGCAAGAGTATGTCTTCCAGCTTTGCTTCTGGAATCTGAATTATTTCATTGCTGATAATTTTCAATTTTAAAACATAAACTTAAATCTTGACCTAACGTTTTTAATATCATACGATTCCATGTTTTATTAAGCGTTCAGGTTAGGATGATAAGTTCATTTACCTATGAAAGGGGGATATTGTCGGGCTCTGTAAGAGGGAGCAGGACGCGCTGGCTGGAGGAGAGCAGCACTTTTCCATATTCGGATGCTGCTCTCTGCTGGAACACGGCAGCGCCACAGCTTCAATTTCCCCAGCCTTACTGCTCGGGTGACTCCTCCCAGGCTCACTGGAGGTGACACAGGAAGAATCAGGTTGCTGTCCTGATTCACAGGCTTGCTTGCTCTAAATACAGTGTTTCCCTGGCTGTCCTCTGCCTGGAAAATATGACACCCGCCAGGCATCTCTGACTTAGCAAGGCTCTAAGAACAAGGCAAGGCACAATTACCTCTTGTAATGCGTGCCAGTGATGCTGCACAGAGCCCTCCTTACCTTAATCTCAGCCCTGAACCCACGTAAGAAGCTAGTCCAGACACTAACTTCCCTGCATCTTTCTTTACTTGCATGGATACGGTCTGCTTGGATCTAATTCTACTTCTAGCTTTCTTTTTTTTTTTTTGTCTGAAATCTATCCCCTGTCTGTCTTCTTGGCAATCTACCCTTTTCAGGGTGACTGTCTAGCTCAGGAGGAAAATGAGCTGACTGGACTTTTCTGTAAGATTAGTGCCAGCCATTGGGGTTTGTAGTTCTGAGCTTCAAAGATTTCACTCTTCCTGAATTTAGTTTATACAAGATGACTTTATAGTCATAGTTTAGAGGGTAAGAATAGAGCTGTGAAAGAACGTAATGCAGTGCAATCAACATGCCAAAAAGCCAAAAGAAAGTGTAATTTATGCCAATTTGTACTACCTTGATGGCTAAACCCAGCAGAATATATTAACAAATGATATTTCTACATGATGCCATCTGCTATAATTTAATGTATAATCATGCCTTTAGTACAGAATACTAAAGGATGGTTTAAAAAACTTCTAGAATATATCTCAGAATTACAGTAATTTCTATTGATCCCAATTATGTCTCATAAAGCTTTGTTGATTTGGGTTTTTCTCTCTTAAAGTGTAGGCTGTTTTCATAAAGGAACGTTTGATTCTGGTTTGCAGACTGCATAAACAGAAGGTCTCATAGGATAATCAGCCACACTTATCCTGGTGCTACAATGTGTCCTCCTGTTGGGCAGAAATAAAGCAGGATATTTACTGTATGAAGACTTATTACATGTAAAGGTACCAAATTCAGTTTTGCATTTTGTGATAAGCACAGAACAGCCAGCTTTCTCACAGGACTCATATCTGATTTTGAACCAGCCTGCGCTATTTTAGAATTTGCCTCAGAGCCCATATGAAGCCTGTCATTTTAAGCCGACGTAAAATATGGAGCTTTTTTATTATTTGAGTTCTAAATACAGCTTGATGGGGTTTAAATCAAAGGAAAAATGTGTTCTATCCTCATTAGAAACAGAATTGTTGCTACTTTCCCGTATGGTTTCATGATATTAGTTTTAAGGGTTCTTGTTATCTTTATCAAAATTTTTGTTTATTGTTGATTTACAAAACTATCAAAAAAACAAGTTCTTGAACCTTTCCAAAATAATCATCTCATGCAAAGGATCACTAGATTCAAAAACTCTAAGTGATTGTTCCTAAGATATAAAACAAGTTTATTCCTTTCAGCTGTAACTCGAACACATTATTGTGAACATTTTATAGTATTTTGAGCCGTGTTAGATTTTGATCTTTATTGTTTATCTCCAAAACAAGGAAATAAAGCAATGTATTATAATGTTTTGCTGCCATCTGCATAAAGACATTCTGGAATCTCAAGTATGTGTTGGGCAAATAAATATATTTGACAATATCTTCCAAATCAAGAATTTGATTGATGCAAAAATAAACAGAAATAGACATGCTACATTAAGGTATGGGGATATAATATGACCGAGAAATCACAAGAGGAAAACTTTTTGCTAGTTTGTTTCTTTCAGTGTTCCATTTTTCTTTTAAAAGAATTCTTAGAAAAAAATGACAGATATATTACCCAAAAGTGTGGTTGCTATGGACGTATTCGTAGCATTTTAGCACAGATATTTTTTATCTTGTCTAACCCGAAAAAAAAAACACATGAAAAGTTTCTTTTAAATTCATAGGCCATACACATTAACATGAAAGTTAAACCAGTTTATAACAGTAGAGGATCTTACATGGTTTATAGTATCCTCCTGTTTCACTGTTTCATTGTTAAAATAGCTTTTCAAGTAGTATCCAAGAAAAAGAAAATAAAGATATTGATACATAGGCCTTAGGAAGTAATTAAACAAAATCAGTTTCCTGAAAAAAATGGGTGAAAGGCAGCTACAAATACATTTAGCCTGAAAAATCAGAAAGAAGTTCTCCGTTATAAGGGAAGCTCATTCTGGAACAGATTTTCGGTGGGTTTAGTCAGAACAGCAGCAACCAAATCCCATCAATTTACAAAGAATATAACATGGTCCTTGAAATCAGAGTCTTGAGAGCCCCGGAGGTCTCTTCCAGTGCTGTGTCCCTAGAAATAAGGTGTGTATTTGTAGAGGGAGCAGTTCGCTGTAAATGGCCAGCTTTTCTTAACCACTTCTTTCCAGTGGTTTTCTCTCCTCTTAGAAGTTTAGAACAACCTTCAGGCATCTGTGGATCTTGACACCCAATCTGAAAACCACAGCCCAGGTGGTGGTTTTGAACTGTGCTGTACCCAGCATAGCACCTGACAATGACAATGGAGTATCTCCTCATTGCACAAATTTTCTTTACTTAAAGGGAATTGAAGGTTTTGTGCCTTATGTTCACCTCCTAATCACCAACTGGTGGAAACAGCAGATTCCTCAGTGTTGACCCTCCTGTTACCTTGGGATATGTCTCCTACTTGCCTTGGAATTCCTGTTCCCCCCTGAATTTCTACAGCACTGTTAGGACTCAGATTTGGTTCCTTTTTTATCAGCTTTCCTTTCTTTAAAAAAAGTACTAAACCTCCAGGATTATGATCAAACCAACTGTTGAGCTAACTTTGGTTTTGGAAGGTGATGGAAGAAACATCCCCAAGTATGATGCAGAATAATCTCTTGCCCCGTAACCAGATCAGCTGTAAAACCTTGATCTGGATATTATTTTCCTCCTGTGGAACATTTTATGGTGAGTGTAAGTTCTACTGTATTTATAATGTCTTTCTTTTTCCTCATCTGCATTCTAGCAGATTTGAGCAGGCCTAAAGGTCACTCTGCATGTAGCCACAGTAGCTTTTTAAAAACCTTTGAATGCTAATCCAGTTCCGAACTGCTTTGCATTTGCATATTTGCTTAATCAGAAGTGTGTAAGGTCAGCACAGGAGCTTCATTAGGATATTCATGGCTAAAATTGCTCTCCTCATCACTTCTCCTAGAGTGTTCAGCACAGCTCTGCACAGGTTGCACACCTCCCTCATGCCCTGCTGGAAGTGACAGCGGAGATAAAAACAGATTCAGAAACAAGTGGGAAGGCTGAAACCCTCTAGCAAATAAGGGGGCAGAGAGAGCTTGTATATGCCAACTATGTTTTAGGCTGTGCTATTTTAGCTACTGAGACAATCAAAACGAAGTCTGTTTGGGAAAGCAGAAGCACAAAGCAAAGATAAGGAAGCTAAGAGCTCCAGATGGCTGGAAGCAAGCTGTTTTAAAGAAAACTTAATTGTTAGTCAGCAATGATGGAAGAGTGCAATGCTTCTGGGGCTGAATTCAAATTTACCCCATGGAATATTCCTTCCAAGGAGGCAGTATTCTGCAGAGATCTGCAGCACCAGTAAGAATCGACTCCCACTCGTGTAGCTGTTCTATGGAACATATCAGTTTCAGGCAGCTTGGTATGAAATAACAACCTTTGCACACCTTTCCTTTTAGTACGTCAGTGAGTCTTCAGGGTCCCTAGTCTCATCATCTTTCACATTCACCTGCTGCCCTGCTAAGAATTTTCATCTTCCCGAGGTCATCATTTAATCCACATTCCTCACCCACTGCAAACATCCCTTTCTTCCTTCCTCAGCTGCTTCTACCCTGATTTCTTCTACCAGTCACGGGTACAAAGCCTAACTGCAAAACTATTTCATAAAATAGGAGAGAATTTAGAAATGGGGAAAGGAAAAATAGGGGAAAGGAAAAAGAGATATATTAAAGGAGACAGGTACATGACTCTTTTAGAACATGAAAAACTTATGAAAGTCAGGAAGTTGCACTGCAATATATGCCATAAAAATGTATGACCTTTTGTACCTCTGCCTACCAAACAGGAGGCAAATATCCCTCATGTTCATTTGGCTGGAAGGACCCAAAATGGCCTTGTGGGATATTTCCCTTACTGTTCACTATTAACCACAAACATTGACTTCTATATGGGATGCAAAATAGTGGTAAAACTATTTCAGTCCAAGTGCAGATTGTATCAGACAGATATTCTGCGCTGAAGCTTTCACTGCCTTGTGAACAGACGACCACTCCTTTTTGTGACAACTTAGAGCTATAGAGGAGATAGTTAGGCTTTCAATTTTGTTATTTCAGAGCGGAGTTTACAGACACTGCCCATTAGGGATAACTGCAAAGGCTGTGATGTAAAGAAGTTTGAATACTATTTCCTCAAAGAAAGGAGATGTTAATAGAAACTTTCTATTCAAATTTTAAGAGGATGCTACAGTGACTGTGGAGGCAATATAAGAAAACTTGTAGTTCTGAGAGTACAAAGACCATTAGTAGAGTTGAGAGGAATTAGAAAACATACATGTAGACAAACTGAACATCTGCTAAAGATGAGATGGCTTTTTAAGTGGAAAGTGGAATAATGCTAACAGATGGCTAGTAGGACAATAAGAAAAAGTAGGAGTTGATTCCAAACATTGTCTTACAAGAATAGATTCTGTTGTTCATTACATAGTATTTTGGTCAGATTTATTTTTCAACATTTTCTAAAAATTAATTATTGTATCTCTGCTGTTTTCATCTTTCCCCCCCTCTTGCCATTTACCCTTCCTCTAAAATTTCATATTTCACCGGTTCAAGCTTTGCCTGTGTTTTGGTGAGACTCTACTGACTGCAGAAGTTTTGGTAAAAAGTGATTAAAGCCTGAAGAATTTAGCTTGATATGAAAATAACTGTCATGAGTTTTCTGTTTGTTAAGGTCATTATTTTTACAATTAAAGGTCACAGATCTATCTTCACCAAGATCACGGCTTGCTTGCCCCAGACTGGTCGCCATCGTCTACCTTGTCCACTGTGTCAGCCCAAGCTGAGGAACTGTGATGCCCTAGGTCAGGGAACCAGAGCAGCTGGGAAATAATCCTTTTGGGAGAAATCTTTCAGCTTGAACTGTCACTCAGCTGCACTACTGATGCTGCTAGCTGAGCTGAGGGGATGGCAGAGGACGTGGCTGCAGGAAAAAGAGACTTAAAGGCTACTTCTTCATGCAACAGTATCCTCTCAAATAAATGCCCCATTAAAGCCTCAAGTGAAGCTAGAAGCAGTTGTATAGGAATAAGCAAATGTTCAAGGTTGGCATATCACTAGAGACAGGTCATAAGTAGAACAAATACATCTCCATTCTAGCCCAAACTGTCTCTTTTGTCAGAGCCTAAACCTAGAAACAATCTATTTTCTTAACAACATTTGAAATGACACATAGTAGGAAAAAGCCCATCATTCTTGAGAGATTTTTGCCCTTGAAAATATTTGGGCTGAAGCTTTTGCAGTTTGTGTGATTTTTACCACTATTGTACTCAGACTGCTTTTGTCATTTAGCCTTGAATTTGAAGAGCTAAATAAGAGCTGTGTACACTCCTTCCTCAGTCCTGCCTCCCCTACCTGTAGGCAGGGGCATCTCATCAATAGAACAGACTGGATGAGTTGCTTTTCATTCAACAGAGTCCAGATTTATGAACCTTTAGTTTGTGATAGAAGGTTATATGTTAGTTTATGATGATGAATAAGCAAAGAAAACTTCAGAAAACCTTCAGTATCATTTTTCCCTTTGTTTCCCTGTCTATAGAGACATATTCTTGCCATGTATCTCAGGGACCTCTGGTGACCAACAGGACATGATAAAACATTGCAAAAAAACTGCATACATCCATGATTAAGTAAGCAAACAGAAAAAAAAAAAAAAAAAAACCAACAACATGAAAAATCTACTGTTAGGTCAAAATTTTTAATAGTTTTCTTTAGATGAAAAACACTCTGATTCCACTTACACAAGATAGTCCCTAGATTATTTCAAGGGGAATGTGGGCTTCTCTATTAAAGAAGCGTGGGCAATACTGCAATAAGCTGCTTGTGTAATAAAGGATTTTTCAGTTATTTTAATGGCAATAGAGCTTACAAGAGCTAAAGATCTGGCAACTCACAAACTAGTCTGTCTGTCTAGAGCTCAGCAAGGAGAAGAGTTCTGAAATAGAAATCTTTTGATCTTAAAATGACAAGATCTGAATAGTAAAACCCCTCTCATAAGAAACACAGGCTGTAATTATAGCACATCTATTATTTAAAATGTTCTTGAAAATTCACATGAAAGCTGTTCAAAACAAAGTAAAGCATTAGGTCAGGGAGTGGTCTGTAATACAGGGAAAAAAATTTAAATATATTTCTGCCCTTTTTATTCAAGCATTTGCCATGCAATACAAAAAATGTTTGGTCCAAATGAGTCGATTCTTTCCCTGTAAAAATGGATTCTAATTTATTCTGTTTCAAAGAAGACCCTGTGCATGCATCAGCAAAATCTTTGCTCAGGCTCAGATCTTTCCCTTTCTATACAGCCTCCACCCTGGACAGCTGAGCTGTATTTGTGCCTGATGGCTGGCAAATCTGGCAGAGTCACTGTTAACATGTTAGCCACAGCGCTTATAAACAAAATCCTGCAGTGTAACTGTCTCACAGCAGACATCAATTAACCTAGGAAAACGAGTGAGCTGGAGCTTAGTCATATTTGATAATTAATGTGTGATGGTTTCCAACCAAAATTAATATAGTGATGGAGCAAAACATATGGAATAATGCTTAAGCTTACATCAAAGGCAAATATTGAATACATTAGGATACATTATCTCTACTCTTTCTGGAGTATACATTATGTTCTGTTAAGATGTGATGTTCTGAATTTCTGCCTGGTCTTCCGAGAGAATTTGTGTGATGGCTCACAAATGTGTTCCCCAGTGCCCTCCTCTCCAGCACTCTTCCAATTCAGCTATCATTTTTTTGTTTCAGATGAAGCATTAACACTCATTATCTGTCAGTGGAATAAAAAAAAGAAAACAAAACAAAACCTTTAAGACCCAACAACCTTTTCTTTTTTTCCAGATGAAACATCTTTCCTGGGTGACATTTCAGATGTTATCAGTAGGAAAAGCCTTCAAAGAAAATAGGTATCAAGCCTGAAACATTACATAATGCTGAGTTGAAAGACAAAGCGTTTTTTGGAATTTTAATTTTTTTTAAGCAGCTGCCTTTAAGTGAACACAGCCATCACTGTTATAAAATATTCAGAGCCTCATACATATCAAACAGAGACACAGTTACTAGGGCAAACAAGCTCACATACCCGTTAAACAAACACTTAGAATTTTTCCTGAGCCCACTCTAGGTTCTTACAATACCACTAGTTTTAATTGATTTTTACTCAGTCCCCATTTGTTCTCTTTTTTATGGTAATTTTCAACTTTCCAGGACCCTGCTGGCTTTGTGGGGGAGCAGATTGGCACGCAGTCATGGGACCCAGGGATTAAAAGACTTCTCCATGATAGGTCATTAGCCATTCCACTTGCTGCACCGTAGCTCATTTTCCCATTCCTAATTGATCACTCCATTGATCAGACATTACGGAGATGGCTTAGTAACCTGAGCCTTAGCTTTGAAACGCAGTAGACACTGCAATTACCTGAAAGTCTTCAAGGGTGCCTGCAATTTTCAGACAGTCAGAGGCTCAGTTAATCAAAGATTCTGGCTAATGGAAAGGAGGGTGAAGAGCTGTTTCAGCTGGGTTCCCTAAGGCCAGGACTTTCAAGAGAGACGTGGAGAGAGAGGAGAAATGTGCCTGTAAAATTTTCTGTCCAAAAGTCTTGTGGGGTACCAGTGCATGCTGAGAGGAGATACAGAAGCCCCTGTGCTGAAGATGGGTTGGCACAGCTGGCACCTGCTGACAGGTGCAACAAAAACACTTGCTGAACCATCCCCAGCAGTTGGGGTTGTTGCACCCAGGAGTTTGAAATGCTTCACAATGTCTGTTCTGTTAAGATAAATATTACATTAAAATGTCATGTCTCTACTATTTTCTCTGGCATTGCAGATCCTGCCAAATAGTGGTTTTCCTCTGCATTTGCTAATTATTGACCTACTGTCAGTTAATACACATCATGCTCCAGGTGTGCATATTGTGGTGTGGGTCATCTGCTCTGAAGACTGTTTTTCAGTGGTGTGCACATTGTGGTAGGGAGGATAAGATATTTCCCTTTGAAGGCAGTTTATAAATCTTACTGGGCTTCTTCATGATGAAAGGCACTATAGATACATATGAGATCAAAGCTGTGTAAAGATCAGTGGTATTTGTTTGCATGAGGTTTCTCTTTCTGTTCCTTCTGAGGATTTTGAGCTTCAAAGTTTCAGCTTTAAAGAAACTCAAAACCCAAAAGAGAACCCTAGCAAAACCCACCATGTTATAGCTGGTTTGAGGTCAGGCCAGCCAAGGGCCACAGGATTCCAACATGGACTCAAAAAGCTCTTCCCCAACATTCTCTATCTGGTAGCAAAAGCTGGCAACCAGAAAATTGTTGGTCTTTCTTAATGACAGTAGAGTTCAGAGCAGTAAATTTTGGAGGGAAAGAATTCTGCTTAACAACCAAGAGGGAAAAACAAGCTTAGCTCGAAACAAGTGTTTCTATTTTGTCTTGTCAGCCTGCTAGCAAAGTTATTAACATTTGTGACTATACAGTAGCAATTGGCCTAAAAATTCAGATGAATTTATTATACAGTTTGTGGTATAGTATATAAGGTGCACTTTATTTTTCACTTGAATGTTTTAATATTGAGAATTTTGAAATATGCTTCTGCAGACAGCTATAGGGAGTGGAAATGGAAATCCAGTACATTAACTGAAAATCACTGGCTACAAAGCATTGTTTTTGACTGCTATGTACTTTGATATCAGATTAGTGTTTGGCATCAAGTAAGTCATCCCTGATATGTGAGCTGCTGTTTTTCAACAGGATCACTGCAGTAAATTTTCTTTAATTCATAGTGTGCTCTAATAAATGACATAAAAATAAACTTGTGACCCATAAGAACAGATTTTTATAACAGAGCCACACTCTGGTCCCACAGGACATAGGAACGCATTGCAAATACTAATACATAATGTAGTAAGGCATTTTTTTTAAAAAAAAGCAGATAACCCTGTCTGCCCAGTCTGAAAATCCTTCTCCTCTAAAGGGCTGCAAAAAAAGTACTTGTCAGTATTGTCTGTTTATCTATTATCAATAAAGCTCTTACTGTCAGCATCTAAAATCCACACATCTAAAACCACTTGTCTTTTTTTTTCTTCAATCCTTTTAAAGAAAAATAAAGGACCTAAATGAAAGGAGAAGGAAAATTAATAAAGAACTGGTATAGATCTACATATGTCTCTGTAGAAGAACAGAGTATGAAAGCAATGAAGCAGACCCAGAGATATGACTGAATCCCAGGCTTTCTGCAAATCATCTCCACAGTACTCTTGAGATAAGTCATACCAAATAATAAATAAGTTGCTTAGCCAAGCAGAGTAGAGAACAATAACCTGTCCAGTACATTTTATCAATTTTAAGTCATAGTCCAAGAGCCAAGGGGAAGGATAGGAATCAGAAATAGAGTTTAATCAGTTGCTATTGCTTGCAAGAACTCCAGAGGCCTTACAGAAAAGACAAATGCAAATCAAGTCCAGCAGTGCACGATAAAAGTAAGTTCAGTCTTCTGCTGAAAATGTTTCTTCTAGGGAAGAATACAGAAAATGTTTCTGTACTGGAAAAATCCAACCAACCATGAAAGTAAATGTTCCCATTCTGAGTTGGTTTTTGGGTTTTTTTTGTAAGGGAGGGCAAAGCAGAAAGCATTAAATTTGAAATAGGTCTTCATGTCCCAGGAGGCCATCCTGGGGCATATCTGACACAGGAGGCATCCGTCTCCACTGTAAAAACTGTTCCCCCTTTATGTTAGGTATTTCTTGAACTTTACCCTTTCCTATCCCAAGCGAGTAACTTGACCACAAAATTGTCAGTGAGCTCCTCAGGTTCCTCCTCTTTCTCTCCAATCTAATAACTATTGTGTTATTTACATCCAATGAAACAGCTTCAGCAGGAGCTAATGAGGCAGACACCGTCCCTGCACGTTCCTAAACCATCCATATGGCAATAGAGCTTTGGTCTGGGAAACGTTCCTGTGGCTGAGTGGGCTGTGCTGCAGAGCAATCAGCACCGACTGCTCAAACTCTTTGGAGGGAGGGAGGGAGGGAGGGAGGGAGGGAGGGAGGGAGGGAGGGAGGGAGGGAGGGAGGGAGGGAGGGAGGGAGGGAGGGAGGGAGGGAGGGAAGGAGGGAGTGCCAGCAGACACAGGGCAAGAACTGCACCCATACCCAAATTGATCATTGTCAGCTACCTCCTCACTGCTCTGCTGATGATCAGAGAAACACCTCAGACTGGGAGGAGAGCAGGATCCACAATTGTCAGGCTGATGAATAACTGAACCGATTCTCTTGATGATCCAATTAATAGCAAAAAGTGTTTCATAGAAACACTTGTCCAATTAAATAAAATTGATGGATTTGGGGATATGGAGGATTAAAAATTTTTTAAACTATCTGCATGACAGACTACAAAATCTGATTTGATCCCTTCCAGAACCTCAGGATTAGCCCCCAAATATGCCTGAATAAAGTTTCTGGAAATAGCTTTATTTAAATGTAAAAGGAAAAATAACTTGTCTTGTTCACTCCATTCCAAGTTTCTAGTGCTCATCACCCATGAAATGGATTGCTAAGGTGAGATGATGTCTTTTTTGTGCCTTCCAAAGTCTGTGAAGAATGTCTTCCTGGTTAATAGGTTGACTTAAACTGTATATGTTCCAGAACATAAATATGATTATTTGTCATATTGCCCAAGATAATGACAGTAAAGAAGACAAGGCTGAAATTCTTTATGATTCCTCTCTCCCACAGCCAGCAACATTCAGCACACAATACACAGATGGCATGCCACATAAAGGATCACATTAGCTGTTAAACATTTTTTTCTTCCCATTAACTAATTTAACAATATGTCCACACTATGAAAGAAATAGAAAAATTACAGAAAACTTCTGTCATCTTAATCCCAATTGCTAAAACAGGCCATTTGCCCAGATGGGATTGTTTTCTGGCCTATCGGGTTTGAAACATCTAGAAATTCTGCAACCACCAGCCCAGATTCTCACAGTGTTGATTCAGCTCTTCATCCTTAATTGCATTTCAGGCATGTAACTCTCTGGAGAGTTTTGACTGACAACCTAAATATTGAAGGCTACTCCGTTCTGCATGCATGTTAGGTGACCTGAATTTTCTAAAACAATGAGCTCTTAGGAGCCTGGTTGAAGTCAGCAGATGCTGTAGGTGACAAAACTCACAGCAAAAGCCCTTGAGATTTTTTGCCAGGGTGGGCAGTGGACCAATTCAAGCAAACATTCCCAGTTTGTTTTAATTTGCCACCTTCGAGAGCAAATACACTGTTAGTGACTTTGGGGCTGGTGGTACTGTGGGGGCTCCCTCTGTAATCGTGAGCACGGTAGAGCTGGGCAGGCCGCTGATCTCTTCTCATCACCGTTTGTTTTCCTATTTTTCTTTCTGCTTCTAAGCAACACAGGAGTATGGAGGGAGCTCATAGATTATTAAGCATTAGCCTACAGGCTAATTTTAAGAACATACATGCCCTCTGTTACTCCTGTAGCTAAATGTGACCAGAAAGTTGAGACAGATCAGCAGAAATGAAACAGAGACCAGCTGAAGAGTAACTTGAAACAATTTGAACTCACTGTGGTTATTCTACATTACCCACTTTGAGTATCAGTGTTGCAAACATCACCTTACTTCAGCGTAACTTCTTGCACTGGAAAAGTTGACGATGAAAACAAACTTCTGTTTTGTTCTTACATGCCCTTCAAAAAGGAGAGTAAGCCATTTTTAAATAAAAGAAAGCAATTAGGGGGTCACTGACCCACTAACTTTTTTTTGCACCAGTATCTACTTCTAGTATTTAACTTTTAAAAATTGTTTTGTTTTTTTTTTAATGTCTATTGCCTGTTGGGCTTTGCTTAATTTTATTCGCTCACTCTCAATAACTACATACACTATGGTATCTAGCTGCTATTGGCATACTAAGTACTTTTCCCTCCATTTGTTCAATGTTTTTTGTGGTTTTCAGTAACTCTTGGCCAAATAGTTTCATAGAAAGAAAAAATGACCCATCATAAAATCAGCAGAATGTTCACTGAGTGAAGAGAGCTGCACAGTGTTTTAACAAATATCCAAGATCTCCTGTGTTTTTCATGTCAACTGAGACTTGATTTATGCTTGCACTCTTCTACACAAACCCTTATCTAGAGAAAATCCGTTTCCAGCCAAAAGCACAGAATAAATTGGAATACAATGATCTACAAATTCCTGTCTTCTTGAATCATGTTTAATGTACAGCCTTATACCTCAACATGGATTTATTTCATCACTCTGTACTTGCCCTGTAAGTGTGATTCTATTTTAAAGATTTATCTGTATATTTCACTGTTAGCATTTTTTGAAGAGCATCATCTGGTATGTCCTTGTTACTGGGTACCTCCAGATTTAATTAATCTGATCTGTCATAGGGAAATTTATTTTTTATAATAACAATTACACTAATTTCCATTGGCTAAACATTTCCAGAAGGGACAGTTCTCTTGTGCCAAGACTCATAACCTACCTAACCCTCTGAGCTCTAAAGTGCTAGAAGACCACTCACTTTCCTTCTGAGTTTCTCCTCAACTCTGTCTACTGTGTCTACGTCACTGTGCTGATGGGGGTAAGGGGTAAGTGTAGGACAGCTCTCTCCAAAGGCAGCCAGCAGGCAGGACAGATCTGATGCCTTGTACAATTCCAGGGACAGACATTCACTTCAGCACAGGGCAAGCCAGCCTCTGGCTAGCCTTTCTCCACTGAACATGCAAGGCACTTTGAATGACTGATTTAGGTGAGTTATTTAGTCTAGATAAAGACAACTCAAATCCCACCTTAGAAACTAAGAGTAATCCTAAGGACATCATGTGATTTGCATTTAGTTCACTTCAGTATTTGACCAGTTATAATGACACAGCTACTTGTTAAACTTGGTAAGTCAGCACTGATATGCTTAAATGTAGGCAAAACAGGTATCACCACTCACATGAAACTAATAAAAATAGAAAAATAGTACCATTTTCACGTGTGTTATTTTATTGTCATGTTTCATAGGAAAACTATACTTCTCTATTATTCATCTGACATTTAAAGTTTTTTTTTTATATTCTTTCCTATGAATATAAAGACTTAAATCACAAAAGACAAGTTTTACAAGAACTTTCTTAAATCTGACAACTGACTAACTGGACTTTGTGCAATTGAAAAGAAAATCTTATAATCAAGCAACAGAGGACAGTTCACTGATGGCACTTTTTTTTATTTCTCCAGTTTTACATATCTTCAGTTCTGCAAATACATTTGAGTAAGACATTACTCTTTCTGGTTTACACCCACACTTCATGAGATTGCTGCAGTGTGGAAAATGTCACATTGCTTCTCCTGGTAGAAGAGCCACAGAAATGACTGGAACACACAAAATTAGTCCTGCCCATACACTTTCTCAGCTGAAAACATTTGTGTAAGACTGACTGGGTGTCTTACTATTTTATAACTTCTTCACTTACTATTTCAATTGACATACAAATATAGTAGAGACTTTTATACACAAAATCAAATTCATTATTGTGGGATCCAATTTTAAAAAGTTAATACTGAGAAAACAGTGACCTTTGTAAGAGATCTCTTCTAATGCTCTGCAGAGGAGCTTGTAGGTCACTACTTGCATACTGGGTTTTAAACTTACCCTTCAGACATATAAAAATGATTTAGATATTTTCTCTGTTGCAAATTCAAATATGTCCTTTCTTTTTGAAGAGTGCACTATATGCTTTACCCTCAGGCTCAGCAAGAGATCTGTTATGATTGACTTGATGGTTATATTCCTAACAGGACAAGTCACTGGAAGTACTGTTTTCATTTCCTAGAGAAATTTCATAAAATTCTTCCTGAAATGCAGGATGGGACAGGAGTTTATTTGGATTATATTCGTATATTTACTAATCAATAACATCAATCAACTAATCAAGAAGAAACTTAGTGTTTTCTCTAAGTCTTTGAAAAAGTCTTTTTTCCAGTTGAATCCAAGTTATCTTGCAGGGTTCATTTTCTCATGCAAACATCATCAACTATACCAAACATGCTAAAAAGTATAGTACTAATTGGATTGGTTTGGCTTGAACTCCCTTGCTCCTGGATGTTTACTGGCATTCCCAGGTTCCGTGCACTCAGTCAGTAACTTGCTCAGTCGGAGTCTTCTTTGTTTTCCAGAGGGGACACTTCTGCTACTTCCACTCTTGTTCTCACTGGAAGAGACACCTTCAAATGGCTCTGAGTCTTTCATTTGGATTTAAGTAAGTTTTCCCATTCAACACTGGATTCACTATTTTTAGGAATTGCTGGAAAGATTGACTGCATCTTACTTCTGAATTCTTTCATCTATAAAAGAGATTTAAAAATAAAATCAGTTAACTGCGACTAAGGAACAAATAAAGTAGCACCATGAACCCCAGGCTTATCCCACAAAACAAGCTGTGTGAGGTGAAGAACAAGTAAAAAGCTTTTAAAATAATAGAAAACTAGGACTTTCCCTCTGATTATGTTGGTTCAATTAATAAAGTGAAAAAAAGCATGAAGGGACCCACAACAACCACCCCTTCTAATGCACCACACTGCGGTGCCTGATTTGGAATGCTTGCCTGAATGATCCACTGCTATCATGTGAATTATTACATACACACAGACGCACTTAGAATATTTTTGTTTGGAGAAAAATTACCTCCATAGAATGTGCCTACTTTGACTGCAGTGCCTTTTTCTACACATGTAATGGATGAAAGGTCCAGTAGTCTGTTAAAGGATTTTAAAACAAGGGCTAAAGAAAAATACTGTTCAGCTCTGACACCTTAGGTTTATCCCACCATATGGATAGAGGTGACAAAACAAAGTCTCATTCAAATGTACATAACAGTAGGAAAGAAAACAAATTTCATAACAATATATGGGACCAAGCTTTTCTGTCACTGCTGTTAAAATGCTGTGGAAGAGGAAGAATATCCACATTATATAGATACAGATATAGATAGATATATGGTATTTATAATTTATATTTTATCACCAATGTCTGATTCAATAGTCTTGTAAGGTCAGAACCAAACATTCATTTAAATAAAAATCACTTCTATCAGAATATTTATATTTAGTGAGCTTCTTTCTTTTTTTTAGAGTTTTACATGTATTTTAACATATAATATATTTTTAAAGGATAGGCATGGAAAAACCAGATCAGTGAAAATCCTGTTACACAAACAGCAGGATGTACAGGGGAAGTTTTGGACTGCTATTTTTAGGAAGCCCTATGACAGAATCTATGACATTCACACAGAGAAGACAGGATGTGGTATTCAAGCACTGGATGCAATGACCTCTTGAAGAGCAAATGCTGTTTCAGGCAGAATGTCCCACAGAGAGGTTCCAGGAAATCTAGATATTCCAAACAGACACACAGGCATCTACTCTTGTATGCCTACATTTTGTGTGTTATAGGTCATCGGTATTTATACAAATACCTCTGGGTTATTTCTTCTTCAAGTCCTTCTGTGGATGAATAATTCTGACAAAGTATTGGTACTTCTTTACAGACATGCTACCAGAATGCAATTATTCAAGTTACAGCTGATACAAAGAATGAAAACATTTACAAAGAAATTTCCACTCCTTTAGTTAGACAGTAGCTAACTATGATGGATGAAAGCATTTCAGAACCCCAGTTTTTGTGTAATAATGCCCGAGTACCACTAATCAAATCAAAATATATGTTATATAAAGTAGGAAGAAAATTCAGAGCCAAATTATCCTTCTTGGTTTTTCCCTGATTTTGTTCCTAAGTAAAACTAATTCACTCTCTGCTCTATATTTCATTCTGATCAGATAGTTGTTTTGATTAATTATTCCTTCTTGGTTTTTAAAAATCTTGGACATCACCCACAATTGTTCCTAAACTAACATTTTTGCTTCTCATTTAAAACTGAGAAGCTCTCACAGACAGCTAATGTTTCCAAGAATAATAAACAGCAGTATCAGAGCTGACGTAGAGGAACAGCCCAAATTACATTAAACAATTGCTGCCAATTCAATGCAAGTATTTACAGTAGGAAATGTTTTAGGAGCTTTGGCTTAGCTGTTTTTTCCAGTCCTATGTAATTAAGTTATCCCAGCTTGCTGATGGGCGGAAAGTATTCAATTTACTTAACATTTTTTGCTTCCTAAAGAGTAATTCAACTCTTCTACTTTTTCATCTAAGTATTATCTGGGTGTTTGGAACACAGGAATAGTCAAATACTAACCTGATGTAAAATGCTGTAGCTCTGTTGATACAACCAAAGATAAAACACTCAGCACCAGCCAATGATCTGGTGGAACATGGATTTTCTGACTGTTTCTAAACTCAGACCTAAATTTCTCTTAGCATAAAATTTAAATGATGCACTCATAAGCCCTAGAAGACACCTCTGTTACCCCACTGAAGATGCACCAAACCAAAGGGAAACTAAAAGCAATTGTAAAAAGCCTCCAAAAAGATGATGGGTGGAGTGACTCAGAAATCTGCAGTGATTCCTCACTCTGACAACCACCTCATAATTATTAACATGCCAAACCCTAACTCTTGAATACAAAAAGCAGTCTTGTCTGGGAAATAAAACACTACAGCTTGGCTCTAGGAGAACAAAAAAGGTATACATTTTAGAAAGCACTGAAACACTGCTAGCAGCTGGAGATTTAAGAATATTAGATAGATTTCTATCCCCTCAGAACATTAATTTATGTTCTGCAGGTAAAGGCAACTAATTTCCTGGAAAAGTAATTTTTCCTTAACATGTGGACCAGATCTGAAATATTCAATGTCCTTCTTCTGCTTTTAAGACTCCCTGAGAAATTTCCTCAGCCTTGTCTTCTCAGACTGTGATGCTTATTTGCAAAACCACTTTGGAAGTGATGCCAGACTCTGTTTCATTTGCCACTTCCTCTCTCGCCTGTCCTTTTCCACGAGCCCACTCTACACAGAAACAGTTTTTCATTGCAGTTCTCAATTTTGACCATGTTTGTGTTTTTCCACAGTTTTTCTTCCTTTGTGATTCCTGGACAGCGATCTAGTTCAATAAATCATAATGCCAAGCTGATCACTTCTGTGCATTGTCTTCTCAGTGTAACACTTTAGGCTGCCAGCTCTTTCTCAGTGCAACACTTCAGGCTGTCAGCTCTTTAAGAAGGACATTATCTGCAGTGACTGGCGTGGGCCTCATTAATACATGACTTCACAGTATGTCTAAAACTGGGCCAATTTCTTCCCAGTACAAATGTAACAGCTACTAACTCTTACTAGAAGTTTTCATTTCTATAGCCCTTAAAAGATACTGCACCTGATTACTTCTCTCCACAACAGTTTTTGAGTTCTCACTAGTAAGACATTAAGCAACTTAATTGGTACCAGTCACGGACTCCTATTTTCCCCAGTCAGAAAGTGCAGTCCAGTGTTTCATTAGGGCTTTGATCTGGACCTCTAAGGTATCTCCCCTTTCTTTCCTGTTCCACTAATAACATCAGCTTCTGAGTTTTTTCCTTTATTTCCACATTTCTGCTTGGTGCTCTCCCAAATGCACTTCCAAATCCCAATGTCTTCCCTGCACTCAGAATTCCTCTAAAACTCGTCTTAAACCATGGAGAAAGCTTTCAAAGAGAACTACACTCTGATGTCACAGAACTGGTGTATACCCACATAAATAACCATGAAAACCACACCCTTAACCTCCTGTCCCTTCTCTCCCACTGACAATGTATGCCTGCTTACAAACCATTCTAGCACCCCATTTTAGGCTGTAATTTCTTAATGGACAAACATAATGATCTTAGAGGTCTTTTCCAGTCTAAATGATTCTTACTCTTTCAGTCAGAGACAAAGAGCTCAGTCTTCTGGGCCCCAACTGATCAAACTCTATTTAATATACTTTTATATTTAGGACTAAATTTGGCCTCCAAAGTACCTCACACTGGCCTCCAGAGTGTTCTTGCTTGCATTTAGTTGACACTGTCATACTATGCCCATTGCAACTTCAAAGTATTCTTGCACTGAAAGTAAAATTTGTCCACTAAACATTTAAGTTAGTCCTTCAATGAACTGGGCTTACCGATGTCCAGTTCTCCTGCAGTGTGGTGAGCTTTTTGTGAAGATAATTAATCAGCTTTATGTTCTATTAGTACTTGAGGTGTGAGAACTGGGACCTTGTCTTTACTTGCTTTAACTCATGGGACAAACACACTTCTGGATGAGGGATATGCTGCAATTAGGAATCTTTGTCTTGCCTTGCCTTTCTTTTCAGCAGACATGTAATGCAAGAGGTCTCTTCTCCTCTCTCCTTTCTTCCTGGAAATCTCTTCTGTATTTCCTCCAGATTCCACAATACTCTCATCAGTGGTATCAAATCAAAAGGCATTAATTTAATTACAAGAGCTAATGTGTTATGTAGTAAGCACTGGAATGTTTTGAATAACTCACTGCAATGGCTGTCTCTTTATTATTGTCAGCCACACTAGCACTGGGGTACTCACTTCAACTGTGATAATGTCTTCAATTAATAGTGCAGTAAACCAAGCACTAAAAGCTGAATGCATTTTACCTCTTCCTGCTGCCTTCAGTACCATAGGCCACTCTCAACTGCTGCTCCTGAACCTTCCTGTACATGAATGATTTGTAACACATTTCTTAACATTCCAGCATGCTCCATTCCTCCAGGCAACTCTCTGAATTTCACTCAAGTGAATTTTATTTTTTTGTCACAGATATTACAGAGTTTTACGCTGCTTTTTCTTACCAAATAAATTACAGTAACTGTTCTACCTCTGTCAGGCTTCCTTCTAAAAGGGTATCATCTACCTTACTGCATTAAATAATCTGTAATAGCTACAGATCACTGTTATTTTCTTATCTTAACCTAATGATCTTGCCTCAGATGGCAAAAATATGGGGACCTAAAAGCATCTTCCATTTAATAATCTCTTTTTAATGTACATCGTTGACAGAATGTCACACAAAAATTGGGATAGCACTATTACTGAGAGCACTTACATGGCCGTTCATATTAAAATGAATGGAAGAGGGGCTAAGAGAGTCTATTTGATTCCTAGAATGAAAGTTTTGCGAAGAAATGTTCTCTCTAATGTCTGACATTCTTAATAGGCCAGCGCAGATTCCAGGAATTATTAGTTTCCTATTTTAGTACTCGTATCAGTAGGAACTGCTTACATTAGCTTCCAAGTGAAATGAGGTTAGATGCCCTGAACTGGAATATCAAGTGGCAGTAGAATGCAGTATGTACATGCCCTCTGTTCTCCACAGGCACCATCCATTTCACAAGGCATGAAGATGAGGCAGGCTGCCCTGGATTTAAAAGCATCAGTGAGGATTGCTCTTGCCACCTTTTCCCAAATCTTAAAAAGATTGCTGTTGCCCTTGTTAGCAAATGATTACCAAGGGCCACATATAGAAATAGCAAGTTATTTGTAAAAAATGACAAGTGCTGAGCCCTTGCAGATCTGGATGAGCAGAGCAGCCAGCCTGGTGGCTGAAGGTGATTGTCCTTCTCTCAGTATAAAATGGGGCACTCACTGAGGGTCACTCTGTGCCAGCTCTGGAGTAACATGGAAAATAGAGCTCTGGTTCACATTCTTACATCTTGTACATCACTGGCAAAGGTGTCATGAATGTTTGGATTATGCAGAACTACAACTCTACAAAAATGGCCCTGAGAGTGTCAGTCCTGGCAGTAATGAACCTAATATTTTTGATGTACTCTCACAGTACCCTGTTCAGCACCTGTTTGCTAATTACAGCATTTCAGGCTTACACAGAGAAAAGCAGCAGCAGAATTGTGTTAAAACATCTAGAGAAGTCAGGAGCTCATACTGGCCCCCTGGCTCATGGAGGCATACACACATGCCTTATGCAGTGTTGAGCACCCTCTTTGAAATCAGAGGGCTATTTACAGTGTCTAAAATTAAACACATAGACTATTTTCCTACAGATTTATCTCTATACATCCTGCATAAGTGGGTAAAACATGTCCTGTACTTTTTAAAAGAAAAACAAGGTGGAAACAACCTAAATGAACTTTACAGGGAGAGGGGGAGAGGACCATCACTGCTTAGAATGAAGCTGCCAGTTTCCAAACAATTATAAATATGTAACAGCCTCCCACAGCTACTCCATATTCTGTCTTGAATTACTGGTGAACTAGAGAGCTGTCAAGTCACAGGGGTCAGGCTGCCTCTTTTCCAATTATTGGGTCACATGAAGAGATAAAACACATGAGATACTTTACTCATGTTACTTTTCCATGAGTGCAGAAGACATGTTGCTCATTCATAAATGGGAAGAGAGCTGATCTACACCACAAACATGTTTTATTAGCCTCACTTTGGTTTCATTTCTGTGCAAATGTAACTTAGATCCCTAAGTGGGAAGAAGATGCTATTTCAGTAGAAAAGCCAAAAGAAAGTAAAACTGCTCTGGGTTAAGGCCAGATTATTTTGAATTTAAGGAAAGAAAAAAAAAAGAAAAAAAAAAGAAAAAAAAAAGGATGTGGCTAGCTAATTATGTTCAGGTTTTTTTTATCCACAGAGACAGTAATTTTGTAAAGTTGATTCTGAAAAAAATAGGAATTTCCTTAGGTTCAGAAATATATGAGTGTTCTTTTCACTTTTATACATTCCCATGTTGGTATTTCTGAAATAAATGCCAAGGACTTAACTTTTTGTAGTATATGGTATCTTAAAGTAAAGGCTTTTGTGCCATGCAGAAAAATGGAGTGTGGGTATCACTGAAGAATGTGCCATTTATTTCTGCAGAATCTTACTTTCAAATCTGGGTGCCTGGAAAGGACATCCACATGATTAGTCTATTATGGTTTATTAGTCATTGCCCCTTAGTCACCCCAGGCAATTTGAAAAATTAACCTTGAAATAATTTTAAATTTAAAGCAGCTAAATATCCAAATTTATAAAGCTAGCTGGTTAATGGACCCAAAATCTCAGAATGTGTGCCCCAACCCTATAAACTCCTCTGTGCTGTAATTTGGATTTCTGAATTAAATTCAAAAATATGGATTGTCTACAAGCAGGCAGTTCCTGTAAAGAGCAACCTAATTTTTTTTTTTCCCCTCTGTATGTCCAGGAATTAGTTGTATGTATCATCCACAAGTGAGATTCAAGGCAGGGGAAAGGACCAGCGAAAACCCAGAACTCTTTGGTGAGGCTTCAGCTTCATTGCCTTGGCTGGGGCTGAATTCCATGCAGGAAGCTGTCAAAGCCAGTGTGACACACAGAGGCAGGCAGGGCCAGCCAGATGCCCCCAGGCAAGCAGAGCAGCCGGGGTCTTGGCCCACAGTGGGGCATGGCCACGCACTACGCTCAACATCCAGGATAATGCTACAGGATTGAGATGTAGCATGGATAACTCACACCCATCAGAGAAGCCTGGATTGAGATTTTACTTGTACATGCACAGTTTACAGTTATGTGTGGCCAAGACGTGGATCAACCCACTCGTCCACGTAGGGTGACACAGAGGCATTTCAGACCACAGGCTTCCCAGTGGGTTGGTGGCAGCCAACAGCTGCGAGTCTCTTCCAGGACACAACAGCAAAACTCCTCAAGACAGCTACAGTTGCAGCCTTTCCATTTCTAGAAATACTCCCTTACAGCTGTCCCTATTCATAAAGCAGATGTAGCAGCTTTCCAGTAGGAAAATGATGATCCTAATCCTTGAATAAGCATTCTGCTTCATCAAGTAAACACTGAAGTTCATTTGTTTCATTTTTTTTTCATTCTTGAATAAAATACTAGCAGTACGTATGTGTGGAGGCAAGTCTTCTCCAAACCAAACTAATTAGGCAATATAAGCAGCAGAGAAAAATCCAGTATAAACAGGAGGAGGAAGTGCTAACATGTACTAGTACTCCATCTTCTTTCTAAGAGCCTGAGTTTAAACCAGCATTGAGGAAATAAATATTGCATTTAAAAAATGGGCAGATTTGATTTATATAGAAATATGTGATCATGAAATAACAAGGAAAAGGTAAATTTCTATTATGCCAGCAGACATAAGCATGATAAGGAATAGCAATTTCATAAGTACCATTTTTTTGTGAGGATTAAACACAGCAATAATTAAAAACTAGTAACAAAATATTTAGAAATTACTCTAGTATTACTCTAATTATTTTAGGAGATATGGTGCTTTTTTAGCAACATTTGCTCATTTATAAAATAGAGTAAAAATTTCAGCCACTGCAATATGCCTACATCGGGATTTATAAACTTAGTACAATTTACAGATGCCATATTTGAAGACTATGACTCTGTGCTCTCATCTTCTGTTTTAATTTAGTCCATCCTTAAGGCAAATATTCCTTTGTATTTATACTGTGCCTATGACTATACTTTCACAAAATTATAACAAATATCTCTTGACACAAGCAGGGGGATGCTATTTTTATGCTTAAAATGGTGATTCAGAGGTTAGATTTTTTTCTGGAGAAAAGAAGTTCACTTAGGAAATGTTCTTACCATCAAAGCCACAACAAGCATATATTCTCTGCATTGCTTTTAATTGTTTTAGATGGTGTCGTGGTTTTAAACTAGTAACTAAAAAACTACTTATTTCTTGTTGTGAGATATGGATTAAAACAAGAGCAAAACAGGCTTAAAACTTAAGAGGAATAAAGACAGTTTATTAACAAACTACAAGAATGAGAATACCAGAATAAACTTTCAGAAAACCCCCTTATCTTCTACATCTTAACTATTTCTCTGTACACATGACAATATAGAGACAAATAACTTTAGGACTTTGGTGGTTAAAAACAGTTTTAATTCTTGCTACAGTCTTTCATCAGTCTTTGTAGAGAAACAGAAGTCTCTTTCTGTTAGCTTACGGAGTTTCTCACTAGAAAACTATTTTTCATCATAGTTTTCTATTTCTCTAATGCTAGCTGCCCGGAAATCTGTTATTAGATCTTCTCCTCCCATTTCACATCTCCAAGGTGTGTATGGGTCACAGAGTTTAGGAATCTTATTTTAAGGATAAGTTATTCAAAGGCAGAAGTCTTCTTCATTTGTCTCTGTGAGCTTTCCTGGAAAACAGTTTTCTCTTTGCCTTCAAAGCTTTAAAATCTTAACTCAATTCCAGCAACTCACAGTATCACAAGCACTCTCTCTGTCTCTCTTCTGCTCAAAAGTTACACTTTGAATATCTCATTCCTCTTAATACTCTTATCATGAATTAAAGGAGTCTTTTTATACTATTATTGTCCATCTCTATAGCTTTAACAGAAAGATATTTCAGCTGTAAAGCATCTCTTTATTCTCTCTTTCTTATTTAAACTTAACTCTTTTCTTCACTGTTTTTGGTGGTTCTGTGATGTCTCCTCTATGTTGATTGTCTCTCTCTCTCTGTCTTTCTGAGAAAAGGAGTAATCTGTATGTTTATCCAGGTAGTAAAAGAATTAAAAGCTTTAGGAAAACTGCAAGAGTTCATGGTGTTAAGTTTCAGTCTAGCAGCAAAAACTGAAAACCAAGCTCGGCTGGCCAACGCTGCTTCTCTTCTCCCTCCCCCCCCCCTCCACCCCGCGGCCTTGTAGGCCTGGAGAGGGGGGGAGGAGGCCAATACAAAGCTTGCTACCTTGTCCGAAGCCGGAAACCAAAGAGAGCAAGAGAATTCTGTCTGTACTTCTTAAGGGGGTGTTTACAAGTTGAATTCACTTTTTAATGGTCAGATCTGCTGTCAATTCTTAAAAATGACCGATAATTGGTCAGGAGGGAAAAACTCCCATCAGCCACCAGCAGCTTCAACTTCCTCTCTCTCTAAGCTGTCTTAAAGGTAAAGCTACCCCATGACAGATGGCCATGCAATTGTTTTAGATTCCTAATATTTTAAAGGCTAAGATCAATGAAAAACAGAATATTTCATTTGGAGACACCATAAAAGTGATAAACTAATATTTTATATTAGTCACAAATTGCTAAGCAATTCTTCTAATATTTTTCCAGCTTTCCACAGAACAGCAACAATCAGGATCTCACAAACCTACATATGAATCATCCTAGCCCTTTTCCTATGGGACAGAGAATGCTTTTATTTTTGAGGAAATGAAACCTAATTTACTGAGGCCATGAAGAGCAAGAGGGCTTTTAAAGCATAATTTATCTTGTTTGTTAATTGTTGTACACTTCATTCTACCAGGGCTGAGGGCATATTTCTGCTTTTAAAAGAAGGTTCATAATTGCTGGCAGCTTAAAAAAAAAGAAAAAAAAAAAAAATCAGACATTAATTGCTGTGTGTTAATATCTGCCAAGTACTCTAAAGCTGTGAGATTAATTTAAAAGAAAGGTTTACAACTCCAAAGTTAACTTCTAAAAAATTCTAGAGAACTTACAGAAAACCATCACCTGCTGTAGGTGACCCTGCCTTGTCAGGGGAATTGGACTACATGATCTCCAGTGTTCCCTTCCAACCCTAGTTACTCTGTGATTCTATGACACTAAAATTTTTCCCAGTAATAAGAAAGTGTGGTGGATCATAAGACTAGCAGAATAGGTAAGTAAAATAAAAAAGGTTTAATTTTTGGAAACTGCAATGGAAATACTTGTTTAGTACAAATGCAATAATAGCAGGTTTAAGATCTTTCGCATATTTTAATTTTAAAAATTTTTACTGAGTGAAATGCCATCTATTCTTTAACTGAAAATTTTAAATTTCATTGAACAGCTCATACACAGAGTGTTGAAATAAGATGTTTCAACTACTATTCAACTTTAAAATAAACCTGAAATGATAACCAAACCCAACCTTTTCTACAAAATTTATTTCAATACTTCTGTGTTCTGTATCAGCAAAAAGCCATCCCACTGCAGCAGGAGTGGCCACCTACATGGTTTGGATGTTGCAAGCTCAAAACCAGTAAGGTAATGCCATAGAAGATAATATCACGATGTGGAAGTTGTTAAATAGCAAATAAACTTGTTAAAAACAATGGTGCCATTTTATTTCAAACCAGACTTATTTCAAGCTTGTGTTTAACATGGCATGTGTCTTTCCACATTGTAAGGTGCCTCAGAGAGGAAGGCTGTAGGTATGTTTGGATGAGTCTCAGATTCAGATCAGGAGTGCTCTTTGGAAGCCAATCTCCCTAGGAATGAGTCTGTGTAATTACTGAACAGTCTCAAAATGCATGACAAGCAGTTTTTTAGGGTGACACAAATCTGAAGAAGCTTTCTTGCAGTGCACACAACATAGTCCAACATGCCAACAGCCATGGGGCAAGGCTAGTGTCAGTCCTAATTTTGAAAACTCCTGGAATGGTTGTACATATCAGGTCCTCAGCCTGCTCTCTCAGCCAGTGCTGCCAGTCAATAACACTCACTAATACAGATGGAGTTTCCATCTCAGAGATAATCAAAGGTGCTGCAAATTTAAATATTTTCCCAAGCGATTTCAGGAAGCAAGTTTAAAAGTCTGATTATCACTGACACCTGATTATTTTCTGCAATATGAAAGTATGTAAGCACCATCTCCTAGGTTCTAAAAAAAGATTTCTTTTATGCTACTGAGAAATAGAACTTAAACCATTATCAAACAAAGTCCTCATTGAACCATCAATTCTTCATTTCAGAATAAAAATTGAGTGGAATTTAGTAGCGTTTATTACTTATCAGCCTGTCCTCAGATTACAGCAGTGGTAACTACAATCAGGGAATGTTAACAACCTGAGACAGTGTAAAATATTTTATATTCCTTACCAAGACATAAAGATCAGTTACTTATTCTCACCCCTGGGTTTTGATGTTGGCATAAAAACAGCAGACTGTAAAACTATAGGGAACCACCTTTAACAATAAAACCACTTAAGAGCTGGAAGCAGGCATTGTCACAGCACTGTTTAAAGAATTAATAAACCACAAAGATTAAACAAAAATCTAGAATCACCAAATCTGATGCATCACTTCAGTATCTGGAAGGAATCTTAACAACTGGCTTCTAGGGCAAACGCAGGCTGTCTCAGAAGGTGTGAGGATGAGGCATCCTGAACTGTGGCTTCAGTTTCCTTCCATGACACAAACTGCTGAGGAATCGTGCCACTGACACAGATAAATTACAACTACTCAAGGAACTATCACTCCATTTTGCTCTTGTTTCATCTTTGACTTTGGGAGCGATAACAAGATAATTTAAAACAACCACAAAGCTTAGGGTATTACATACTTTATCAATCACACGCTGTCCCATCAATAATTCACGCTCACAGGAAATATCAGAAGCATTTTGGCAGCGATGGCCAGTGAGGCCGCTCTGCTGGGCTGTGCCTGGGGGCAGCCCGGCTCGGCGGCGCAGCCCGGCTCTCCTAAAGCCCGGCCGGCCGCGGCACACGTCCCGCACTCCCGGGCGCAGGGATGAGCCGGCCCTCCGGCGCGGCCGCTGCAGTTCCGGCCGGCGCCACCGGGCGTCGCTGCGGGGCAGCTCCGAGCCGGGAGCGGGGCAGCAGCGCCAAGCGCGAAGCCAAGCGGGGCTGGGGCGCAGCAGCGCCTGCCCGGCTCGGTTCTGCCCGCGGCTGTGCGGGGGAGGCTCGCCACGCTTCCTGCCGGGCCGGGCCGCATTCCCGGCACGTGGCACAAGGATCAGGGCCGCCCAGTGACACGGACCGTACATTCCACTGCCTTCTCGCCGGGGCGCGGCCGGCGTGGGCAGCGTTCGAGGCACGAAAAGCACCGAGCACACCTCGCACTGCACTCAGTGACCAGCTCTGCTCTCCTTCTCCGGCCCAGCCAGCCCTGCCCCGATGTGCTGCAGGCCGGCCAGGACGAGAACTCCCCCATGGCCTCCCTGGCCACGCCAGTCCCGCGCCAAGATCTGCTGGCTCTGGGATTCCTTTTAGTGTGACTTCTGCCAATCCATCACATCCCATTTTCCACTGAGACTTTTGGTACTTTAACTTTCAGACGAGTGCCATTAAACACTTATATATTACCCTAATAAGATGCACCTTTCTGACCAGGACCACTCAACAATTCTCTAAAATGCTTGTGGTTTGCTTCTGACACAGGAGTCCTTGCTGTCAGAAGCCCCACGAGACTCAGGCACATGCTGGGGCTCGGCCTTTTCAAGCTTTTGTGAGTGCTCCCTGGCAGGCAGCCTCAAGAAAAGCCTCATAGGGAAACCAAGTAAGTGGGTCTAGGCCAGTACTTCTCAAGGAAGTAAAAATTAAGCTGACCAAGAAACAGATAACATAAATTGCAGACTAGGGTCAGACTCTGCTGTCCTTCAGCAGGACCAGACACTCAGAATGAGAAATCAGAACTGGCAGTACGGTGTGAAATGAGCCCTTGTGACTGGTGACCCGACTGCCAGCAAACTGAGTGAATTGTTGTAGCTCAGCATGCTGACAGTATAAACTCCCACTCTTCCTCCCCCTTCCCCGACATTCCACCACAGCTGCACATGGAGGATTCTGTTTAAACAAAATGTGTTGTAGCTGCCTCCTATGTCCTACCACACTTTTTTGGTGTTCAGCCTTCCTTTATCTGTTCCTACTGAGAATCAACATTGAAAGCTAAGAAATAAAGGATTGTGTAATGCTGTATTTGGGACTCAAATTATGAGGTACAGGATACATCACAAGAGTAGATAAGAAATGAGAACTTGATTAAAGGTATTAATGAGAACAGTACTAAGACAAAGTAGGATCACCTTTCTCCTTTATATATGCTTTGCTGAATATGTAAATAATTGCCACGTAAAATAAAGGAAGTTATTCATTCCTAGTCCTAAAGAGGATGCAAACAACTCTCCCACACCTACAGCTGCAGGGGACTCTTTTTAAGTCATGGCTCATTACTAGGGGCAAACAAAAATGCTCACATGAACTTAAGTGCTTACATTCAACATTGTGAAATACTGGAACATAATCAAATTACTAAAGAAAGCCATAGCTGGTATCCTGGGATATACAAATGCTTCCCGAGCTTCTTTGCCTTGACGTGACATGTCAAGGACCACCATTCTAATGCACAGGATACTCAGTCTTCTGTCCCCTTGCCACTTCTAGAAAGCAGGCTGGCTTCCTTTTAGTTTTTCTTACATCCTCTGTGCCCTGATGCAAAAAAATAGAACTTGGACAAATAAATGTATTGCTCTAAAAATAGGATTCAGGAGGGTAGCCTTCAATTCAATAAGCAAAGGATATAGAAAGTTTGCAGCTACTGTTTAAGTCTCTAAATTAGAACACTGGCTCTTTTGTGTGGTATCTGAAACATCTGTGCAAATAAACATAAAGTGGAACAAAACTGTTCCTCCCCCTAAACTGTCTCCTCCCATAGCATGCCATTTTTTGCAGATATAAGAATACCTTTCCTGTTTGCACACTTTCTGGTTAGTCATTCTACAGGTGGTGAATGAACGTGTAATTCTTAGGCTAAAGTAGTATAGAGATGCCATCCCAAGATGCATTACCCAAGGAAAAATATGGAGCTGAGGGAATCATAATTGCTACTCACGCTGTGCACGCCCAGAGCCTTCCAGATGGCAAAACTCAGCAATCCAACTCCGCACCATGCATAGAGTGAGCCCCACCCTAGGGCTCGTAAGGCCAGGGATGAACCACTCTCTGGTAATGCAGCTGTGGGAGTAATCCCCTAGAACCAAAGAGAAAAAGATCATGAGAAAATGAGCAATTGGAAAACAAACAAACAAACAAACAAACCACTAAGAAAGTTGGTGATTTAGAGTTTTTTTTTCCTGACCTACCAGTTGCACTTGTCTGGCCACAGAAAATCTTAGGGCTGCCAGCACACCTCAGGAGCCAAGAAAAAGGGGCTGGATGAAGTGCCTTCCTACCAGGAGCAGATTTCACTTGTTACCAGTGCCACTTGGGGATGACTTTCATGCCCAGAAATACCAGTCAGTTGTTCCATGGGCACAAGAAGCCAACACTCAGTTATCTCACCAGCCAAAATATGAAACTGAATCTAAACCAGTCACAAGCCTTTATGCCAGGGACATCTGAACACAATCACTATGGCATTGATTTTGGTACTTTCTCATGGGGGGCAACCAAAGGCCTACAGGTTTTTATTTGCACTTTTGGAACAACTCATTGGGAACATGCAAGAACACGGAACAGCTTTCATCTGGATGCTGAAAGAGTATTGTAGTGACCCAGGGATTAATTTCAGAGGGCTACAACTCTGAAGAAGCTCTAGAAACTATTAAGGAAAATTTTGTAAAAGCAAACAACGCTGAACCCATTCCCCTGCAGAGTTCATGCTTCTCATTTTTGTCAGAAGACAACTACGAGAGTAGGTGGTTTTTAAGATACTGCTGCATAGAAGTTTGCCATGAGATGTCTCCTGATAACATGAGTACTATGAAAATGCTGTCACTTGGAAAAGCCACCTCAGGCCAAGAATGCAGCCCTGGCTACGATGGGGTCCCCACCATAAGGAAATGTGTTCTCTACCACAACACATAAATGGACACTGCAGCTTCCAGGGACACCATCAATCCATGTGCACCCCACCTCACTGCTAGCCAGCCATTCTCACCTCACAATGCCCACTGTACTGCACCTATTTGGCACAGCAAAGCTTCAACCTGTGTAACCCACAGCAGCAGTGACACAGACAGAATTCTCCTGCTCATAGTGCCAACTACCATTCAGAGGATTTTTCTCCCCTCCACAGGATCACTGTTCAATTGTTCACATGCAAACACAGATTTCAGATGGTAACTGCTAATAAGATTGGTATTTATGATCCTTACACAACTCAACAGTTCTACTTAACTGGGTATCTTGGAAAAAAGAACAACTAAGTATTGCTCAGGGGTAACATAAATGAGATTACACATATAAAATTACAAAAAATTATTTTATTTACAGTCTAAAATACTGAAAAGCAAAATTAACTTGTGGAAGCATCAAAAAACTTTTCTCCAAAACATGCCAAAGAACTGTTCTTTTTTATTTATCACAAAAAGTGGGGCAAAAAAGTATTTTGTATTCTGGCTTTTAAAAAAGCTTTAAATTTTTAACTTATTTTTAAATGCTTCTCTTTCTTCTTTGATAAAATTAAACATACTTAATGTCTACCACTATAGTCAGTCAAACAGCACCAGTAGTTTTCTCCTCTTGGCTTTTTACTTATTGAAATAGTATTAAAATGATCCTCAGATATTCCTCAGCATTGACACTTTCCCTTGGGATTTAGCTATAGGCACAGCTACCCAAGGACAAACACTGACTTGGAAAGGGCACAAGCAATACGTAACTTGACCCTTATTTATTCCAATTTGGACATCCCAAGTGGAAGCTGTTAAGAGAAACAATGCTCTGTAAGCATACATGCACACAAACAGCAGAGATCTCTAGTCACGCTATAATATCAGGTCCTATTATCTCCTTACCACAGATAATGAACTATTATAACTCTTTTAGTAGAGACAGCTTTGAGTATTGAAATGCTGATTACTTTCGACATTTTTCCTGCTTCCATAGTCTAATCATATATAACAACACTGAGAAAAAAATGGTGCCATTTGGAAGATGGGAAATGAATGGACAAAAATATCCTCTACACAGAATCTTTAAATAGGAGTCATTATCTGTGAAAATTGCTGGCAAAAAACCCCAACTGACTACTTTTTAAATGCTTGATTGTCCCAGAAAAATATCGGTAAATGGAAACAACTGATCTGGTTTTACTGGCTGCAGTCAAACAGGGCTCAGTCACAGGCTGATTCCTCAGGATACTTAAGACCACAGATAAGGGTTTCTGTAAACAGGACAGTTGGTTAAATGATTATCAGATACACTGCTCAGAACGTCAAGAAAGCTGACTAATGAAATGCTAAAAAATTAAAGAACAACAGTAGCATGGGAGAAAAGGATGACACCAGCAAAAAACATTTTTAAGAGAATTGAGTTTTATTCAGTAACCTGTTATTCTATGTTCATATTGTTTTCTCATCACTGCTGCTCTGTATTTTTTAAAAAACATTGTTTAATTTAAGAAATAAGCTTTTAAACAATATTGAGTCTTTCCAAAAACAGGCCAGAAAAAAACAGGGCAGAATTAGCTATTTGTTTTCCAAATATATCCTGCTTTTTTAATTTCATTGGTTGTTGTTGTTTTGTTTTCCTCTGCAAGATATAAACAGGAAGCAGGAGAAGGAAAAAAAATCACACTCTGTTTTTTTATTCAAACACAGGCCTTGATCGTGTAACTGCCCCCTTGTGTGCACAGCGTGTCTAAAAGGAAGCAGTGCCTAAAATAAAGTGTGTTCAACTGTTTTGTTTGATTGTATTCAGTGTTTTCACTCTTTTGTGTGACCTAATCCATTGTGAAATTAAACACCTGCATAATTGCTGGTAACACTGGACACTTCTCAAAAGGAAGCTGCTGCAGCAGAGCATTTAATTTTAACAAAAAAAAAATCAATTAACCAGGATCATATCAATATCAAATATAATCAAACATAATCAAATATATCAAATATAATAAAATCCAATAGCACATGTACTGGTGGCTTCACTGAACAGGAATAAATTGCCAGAAACTGAGGACTGATAGAATTAATTCTTTCAACACTGGTGCTGGCTGATGTTGGCTTTAAGTACCTGTCAAACTATGGCCTCACCTTAACATTGATAAAAAATAATATTTAGGCATTGAACATCTAAAAAAGGTGCAATCTTCTGTAGTTGTTATTATACATGATGTATTATTAAAAGTTACTTCCAGTAAGTAACTATAAATTTAAGAATGCTAAAGCAAAAATCTCATTGGTACCTTGGAGAGCTTCTACAGAGAGTTAAGCCACTCTCAAAGTCTAGTCCTTCCTTTTTTAAACTGCTCACTGACAAATACCTTGACAAAAAAGTATCTCTCTACACTCTGGAGTACTGAAGTCAAGGTGCCCATGAAATCACAGATTTTTGTTAGCAAACTGTTGAAACTCCTTTGCACAAATAGCAGCAGATACAGTTTTTAGCAAAGACTGAAATGGTATGTACCACTTGATGACATTTCTAGCATATATGTTCTCTGATGTCAATGCAATGTCACTCTTGATAAATTTCACACTGATAACAGGACAGCTCAGACACCCAGGAATATGTGCAAGCCAGAAAATTGCAGTGCTCAAGAGAAAAGAAGTTAAAAAAAGAGATGGTATAAAAGGAGACCATTTCCTTATTGTAAGGTATTTTCACAGCTTGTGAAATAACTTCTCGTGAAGTTTTCTGTTTTGTCTATTTCAAAAACAAAACTCATGCTTATTGTTTCTGTAAAGCCAATGGATGAGTTGCAACACAGCAGCCTACAGAGGAAAATAGGAAAGCAAATGAAGGATCTCATGCTCTTTGACCAGAAAGGGAGATTACGAGTGATCAGAAATGAAGGTTCTGATAAAAAGTACAATGGAAGAATTATTTTCTCTTGATTTTCATTGAATAAACTTGAATCTTCTCAAATCATCATTTTTAATATAAACACAATTGATCAGTTCTTAATTCCCTAAGAACATTTGTAGTACATGTTGCATTTTAAGAGCCTGGTGGAGATGAGACTGATCAACTTTAAGGGCCTATTTTTGACATTTTCAGCAATAACAAAGTATTAGGGAGGAAAAAACATCCTTCAATTAAATGTGCTATGTTTCAAACTAATACACCAACACAGTATAATTTCTAGCTCTGCTTAGCAGTTCTTTTCTTCAGAATGCACAAGTGGATCCAGTCAGTAATTGCCTGAGTTCAGATTCATTTTGGCCATGAGATCTCACAGCCCCATAGTACTCATTCTCATCCTTTCCCTTACACAGTGGGATGGGAACGGAGAGCTTTAATTCTGACTGAATGATCCCACTTACATACTCCACAGCTTACAGACCTTCTACCCCTTCCTTATTGCACCTCACTTCCAGACTCACTGCAGCACTATGAGACTGCATGGTGAACTGGATCTCTGAAGTGATGCAGGCTCATGTCTAAAGTGTGTTCAAATCACAGAATCAAAAGAGATCAGTAACTGTATTTCAGTATACAGAAGTATGACTCCAGCAAACAGTGTAAGCATTATGTATTTCAGCTAATCTCAAGTACTGAAGTATAGCAGGGCCAACTCTGAATTGATTTTTAAATTAATCCTACGCCTGTACCGAATTCAATTAAGTCTAGTGCTCTTATCATCAATTCTGCCAAGTTCCACGTATATCAATATAACCATGTCTCTAAAGCATTCAATGCATTCTTATTTCCTGCGTATCACTATTGGAAAACAGCTTAAAGGAACAAACCTTACTGAACCAGTCTGGGTTCTTCTTTTTTGTCATTGCAAGTGTAGTGCCAAAACCTGCTATCATTCCTGCTGTAGCAACAGTACCTAGAAAAATTCCACCTGCCAAGAAAAGTTGAAGAAATAAAAGTCAAGACTTTGTTACTTAAGGGTAAGAAAAAAAAAACAACAACTTTTTTAGAAAATAAAACCTGAAAAAGTAAAATCTGTCAGCACATGCTGAAGGGAAAGGCCCAGCTGTCCACAGTTTTTATGTTAATTCAGTATGAAAAAATAGCAAGACAAATAATTAGTTCTATGAAGCAGGGCATTCTGAAAATAATGGCATGTGTAAGCATTTTCAAGCCACACACAAAAATTCAAATCCCAGGATGATTTTTTTGCAGTACATTGAGATTTCCCTCACTGCAGAGCCAGCCTACTAAAATCATCTTGTTTTATAATGATTTTTATAATGATGCCTGCCTCACCCTTCCCCAAATGGGAAACTGAATTGGTTTTGTTGCATCACTTGTGATTTCAAATGGTGACCTAGAAATGGTCACCACCAGTTGCTCTGAAGACCATTGTGTAAGCAACACTTGTTCTTCAGCTTTATGTTTTAATGTTCTATTTAAAATAAAAAAAATAAATAAAAAGGACTTATTTTTTTAATAATAAAAAAAGAAAATCACACTAGCAAACGCTATTCCAAGAAAGCAAGCATCCCTTGCTTTTCAGTCCTTTCAGTATTTCCAGAATCACTTGAGATACCTTGATCCTTTCTAGCTCTTGCAGCAAAGGCACATGGAGCCATACCTGCCCACTTTTAAGAAAAAGGCTTGTTACAAAGACTTACTGCACTGTAGAAACGAACTTGATCCATATTAAAGCATAAAAATTTCAAGATGTTAAACGTTCTTCCTTTGCATGTATTGACACCTATGCTGTTTTCTCTTTCCTAATACCAATTAGGTAATTTTAAAATGGCCTGAGTAGGAAGTAAGCAAAAATACACTTAAGTTAGGTCTCACTTTTAAAAAAGTTATTGATCGGATTACTGCAACGAGGAAATTTCCTGTACTTGTGTCAATGGAAATTTGTAAGGCACCTCCTCTGCCTAGGAGCACAAAGACTTCGCATCCTGGTCAAATTATGCAGTCCACCAAATTTTACATTTCCAGGTGTGGTAACCACCATTCCCCAATTTCAGACACAGTAACTGTCGGGGGTACGTCCATCCTCCGGCCGGGCCTGGCCGGGATGTCCCGGCGGGCGGAGCCGGGACGGAGCCGCCTGAGTCTCGGCCTCCGCTCCGCCGGGGGGCGCGGGGCGACCGAGGAGACACCGGGAGCAGCCCGGGGATACGGACAGAAATCACAGTATAACATAAATCTAGAGCCGCATAGCGCCACCAGTCCTTCGGACGCTGCCCTGCAGCTCCGTGTAGCTGCGGAGACTCTGGCTCTGCCCTGGCCGCGCTTCTCCCGCCTCGGATCCGGCCCGGGACGCGGGCTCCTTCCCTTAGAGAATCCGCTAGGCTGACTGGACGCCGCAGGAGCCGCCTCTTCCCGCGGGCTCCGGCCCCCTCGGGCCCGGCCGCGCGGAGCCCCTCAGGGCTGAGCTCCCTCCCGGGACGGAGGCGGCTCCGCTCCGCGCCCGTCCCGCGTCCCGCCCGCTGCCGCGCCGGGCTCGCAGCCCCGGGGGAGGGCGGCTGCAGGTGACCGGCGCCGCCGCTGCCAAGGGCGAGGGTAAAGGCGGCCGGCGCTGCAGGGGTTTCCTCGCCGTCTCTAGAAGCCTCGGCGAGGCCACTCCCAAACGTCTCGCCTTCTCCCCACGGGTGGGAGAGAGGGGCAAGACCTGGGGTTACGGCAAAGGGAGCACGGCTGGGGACGATCTCAGGCCTGCCGCACACGCTGCTGCTCGTCCCTGACCCGGGCAGGAGGGGAGGGGAGGAGACGAAGGCTGTCTGCACCTTTGATTAAGAAGAGCTTGTCCTGGGATGCCGCAGAGCTCCCAGGCCCCCGGGGCAGGGACAGCCCGCGCCCGGGGTCCAGCGGCGCTGCGGCCACAGCTCCCTCATGGGCGGCGGCGCCGGCAGCCGCCCCCATGGCCCAGGCACGGCAGGAGGAGCGGCCGCGGCTGCAACCCGGAAGAAAAGGGAGCAGGGCTGGGACACGCAGCCGCCTTTCCTCCTCCTCCTCCTCCTCGCCCTCCGCGGCCGCGCAGCCGGGCGGGATCCAGCGGCAGCGCGGGCGGAGCTGCCTCCCCCTTAGGAGGGGCCTTCTCCCCATGCGGGACGTTCAGCGTCCCGTGAGTCCAAATCGCGCCGGGGGAAAATGGGAATGAGTGGTCACAGCCTCTTTTATATCAAGTCTTTTGTAGCTGGCTCATAAAGGTTTTGGTTTGAGGGGGTTTTTTTTATGTACGAGGGACAGATCGCGTAGCGGACTCTACCAAATAAAACTGGGAAACACTCTTATAATTCACAGGAATTTTAGTAAGCTGTATCTTGACGAACGGTGTCGCTTTAAAGTACATCTTTTTGTTCCGAATTGTCATTCTTTCAAGTTATGTAAAGAGTTTTTCACACTATGAGGACATACATCTGGGTTTTTTTCATCTCTGTGCCACCTTAATTCTCAGCTGCTGATGAATATAAATTGATGTGCTACCTAATTTTATCACTTTTATCAAACAGTGTACTAATTTAAAATTCGGTATGGACTGCTAAGGTGTATTTTTAGTTATAACAGCCAGTACTTCAACAGCAAACAATGAATGTAAATAAATCCAAACCAAGCATTTCTTCCCCAGCTTCCTTTTTTGTATCTGTTAACATAATTTATAGCATGTATCTAAGGGTCTAATTATAGGGACTGGGTTGCTAGGCAAAAAATTAGTATTTTGGGAAACTTCCTGTTCATGATACTTCTAAAAACCAATCCAAAGCTGTTTCCTAATAGTCCATGTGCTGTGTAAATTAAACAATATTTTACACAGGGAACCCATGACCAATTCATTGTTTTCTAATCTGGACAGCAGGCAAATGACTCCTTCCTTAGTCTTCTTTTTCCCATGAAAAAGTACCCAAAAATCCTGTGTGTGTTTTAGAATAGAATTAGACTTTGCCACAAATAATAACAAAACCTCTTGGAAAAGCTTAGAGAAGGGTATCTTAGAAAAAATACAGAGTGACAATGTGAAGAGAATAAATTACTTTTTATATAAAGTATTTAAAATTATTAGAATGCATAAAACTATAACAGGAGCTTGCATATCGTTTGGATTGTAATTAGTGTCAAGATCATCACTGCATTTGATAGAGGAATCCTTGAACTGTGAGAGACAATTAGGTTATTGTGTCTGTTGTATTTTTTTGTGTCTTTGATGATAAGAATCCTGTATTTTCTTCTCAGGACAGTTTTTTGAGTTCACATCAATCAAGACATCACTTTCTTTCAAATTTTTCCAGAACCAGGAAGAAAGAGAAGAGAAAGGTATAATGGTGTTATTTAATCCTGGTTTGAGCAATGCCAAGAATCTATATTTAAGAGAGACAGATCAGATCTGTCTCTATTAATCATTCACAGAGACTGAAAGCAGAGCATATAAACCATGAAATCCACTCTCAATAACTTAAAATTCTTAGTGTTGTAAATTTTACTTCCTTTAAAAATCCCAAGAGATACTCAGCAGAATTGTGTTAATTTAGGTTACAATATTAATCTCTTCTTGTTGTATATAATTGCATATAATATAATGCTTTCTTTCCTTTTTCTTAAAAAAGACTTGGTGAGCCAAAAGCAGACAGTGAGAGGGAACCAAAGTTTTCCACTTCAAAGGATGTGTAAATCTCCACTGGTGATTCTGATGTAATGGTTAGGAATTTTATATCAACCCCTGGGTTTTGACAAAAAATTGGTAACATGATGTCTCTCATATGGGAGTTTATATTTTTGTGCAGTATTAGCGAGGGAGGAGTGCGGAGAGTAAGCAAGAGCACGAGGAAGAAAAATAAAACCAAAGAAACAAGTTAGCATAAATATATTCCTTATGATATTTTTATAACCCTTTCAAACATGGGCCATTGCTGCCAATAAGCAGCTCTATCAAGAGAACCCCAGTGTGCAAATTTCTTAATGTAATATTGTGAGGTATTTCAGTCCTGGCCTGTATGTCTCCTGCTCTTCTTCCTCTCTGGTGCAGGACTGCACAGTGACACCTGGCCATCTCCACTAACAGTGAGTTCCACTTGAGGACCAAGCTTGCAATTTAGGTATTCAGAGGCAAAGAAGCTAGTTGATAAGCTGGCTGGGACATAATAAAGGCAGTAATTTATTATGTTCACTAAGTTATCTCTCTGATTTATATAGCCAAAAGTCTTGAGTTACACTGCAGAAAATGCTGGTACCCGAGACACAGAATCCTGTTTGGAGTTTGAAAATCCAATTCAAAACATAGAGGAGGTTGATCTGAATAGTGGTTAAATGGACATGTTCAGTAACTGAACTGGATTATGTAAAAGCACTTGGGAAGGAGCTGAACACTGGTTTTGGAAAGAGAAAATTGCAGCAGTTGAGCTACCCTTTGGGTCTCAGGAGAGCTGAGCTTTATCCTCTGCCTGACTTGCTAGGGTCATTTCCTCTATTTATGGCAGATTTGATATTCCTGAAAGCACCATGCAGCATCAGCACTGTGTACAGGCAGGGGCATGAAGAAACCAGTTACATATTTTGAAACAATTTTCTAGTTGATTAGACAAGAAATTAAAGTGTTCTGCAGCTATGATTTGGTTTCTGCAGAAACCTCTGTTTTTATAATTAGCTGGTTGCTGTTGTGTATCCTAAGGTTCTGGTGGCTGAAATTCCCATGTTGAGAGCCTGTCCTCTGATCTCTTGTCCCACTGCAGCAAAAATCTGGTCACTGAATAGTGATGTGTAGAGTTTAATTACAGAAATACTGACAAAAGGCAGTGCTCATTTGTCAAATGTACTCACAATTGTAAGAAGAGCCTTGCACTGGAGAATCAAAAGACGCATAAAAAATACTGATTGAGCTGGCTTCATCCACTTATGGAGGGGTATTTTTTGTTTTGGAGGTGATGAGGAGATTGTTTTGTGCAAGGCTTTGCTGTGGTTCTCCAGCAAAGGTAGGAGCTGAAAGGCCAGATCTCCAGATTTCCAGCCACCTGCCCCAGCCCCAGAGATGCTTTTCAAAACTGCAGCTTGCTTCTACAAATATGCAACACTCTTCCTTAATTTCACTTCTGCATTTGGTTATGCAGGTGCGCATGTGAGGCATAACTTTGGACAAGACTGTGTGTGCAGGCATGCTGCACATGCTGCAGAAACACTACAGCAGCATTGTTTGTTATGGCCACAGCCTGGCCACGTTTCAGTAAATGGCAAAAGTCCCGTTGGCAATCTGGCCAGAGTTTCAGTTATAAATCCCAAATTAACATTTGTGGATGATGATATTATGGCTGGTCAGAGGCGCGCTACGATTTCAGAGATGTTGATAACATACCAAGGTTGTCACATGCCTTGGATGGAATTCAGGTGGGGTTGCAGAAATGAGAACACTTAAGGAGGGTCTTCTTTATGCCTGTACCTGCTTGTTTTCTGTTCTTATCCTTTACTAAATTTTATGTTTTATTACCTGCTCAGTGTTTATAATACTCTCTTTTGGCAAGTAAAATATGTGTGTATCTCTGGCCTTACCCACATTTACTAGAGAGGAAAATCACAGATCCCTTCCCAATTCCTGTGGTATTTCCACTGTCTTTAGAGACTTAGCAAATATGTTTACAAGTTGTATTTGAATTTCACTGGATATCGTGTCTTTAGTGGTCTTAGCATGAGTTTCATTATGGAACTTTTAATAGTACCTTTGCTGTACCGTATTAGAAAAACCTCTACTATTGTCCAGGAAAATAAAAAAAAAAGTATTTCTTACTGAATTTAAAAAAAAAAAAAAGAAACAACAAAAATTAATTATTATTTTCATTGTGTCACTGACCTAGTACTTGCGTCTCAGCCACTGTTACTGGATGCTGCAGGCTGAGATAGCAGCAGGAGTCCTTAACCACCAGACCATCTGACCGGGTTCTGCTGGGTGACAGCCTGGCAGAACGTGGCCAGAACGGGAAACTTCCAGAATTACAGTTGGCAAGATGAAGGAAGCCTCTCTCAGTGACAGTCCAATAGATAGAGTTGTCCATCCTGTGTGTTACCTTCTGTGGCTCTGGGAGATGACTTGTAACTAGCAGGTTCCCACAAGGACAGTCAGGCTCAGATCAGACTCCCTGGAAAGACTGTACAGGTTCCTTTAAGGAAGATTTCATGAGGACAAAGCCATGAGTGAGGTGCTCTGAGCACACAGCTTGAACCTGCTTTGGGAAGGAGGTTGCACCAAGACCTGGGTGTCTGGTTTGCCTCTTCCACGAATATGTTCATGGGCAAGGGTAACTTCAAGCTTGGCTCTGATGTAAAACCCCACACATTGGTGGCTGCAGGGTGGGAGGGGTGTGCTGCTGGCATGCACCGCTGGGCAGCAGAGGGTCCCTCAGAAGCTGCTGCGTGGCATGTCCCTGTGGGAAGGCTGCTGTGCCCACCCCATGCCACTGGCCATGCTCATATGGCCAGTGACACCAATTTGGGGACCCTCTACAGTGGCATGTGCTGCAGAGGAAGAAATTGGACTGGCATGTCATTTATTGTGGGGAGGTGGCCACTATAAACTTGACTTGTGTATGCTAGTAGTACGTCACCTGCTGAGAAAGCCAACTGTAAAATTAATTGTCAGGAATACAAGATGTATATTTTTCTTAATTGGCTTCAGTGCAGTCATATCCAAAGGCCCTTTTTGCAGTCATTCATAAGCTTAATTGCTATAGTTTAATATTACGATCTAAAAGGCCTGGAAGGAGAGCTGATATTAGGCTAGGTTCCCAATGAATTATAATTATCACTTTGTGCAGATGGGTAGAAAACATTTCTTATGAAATTAGTCTTGTTACCTAAATTAATATTGTATTCTGGATAAAGCAATTCTGATTTCACATCTAAAATATTTTTAAGAGCATTAAGTTTGTGCCAGAATTTCACTTGGCAGGTCAAATTGTCTTTTAAAATTACTTGACTTTTCAGTAGCATCTTATGATAGGTTTCTGCATTGAAGATGTTTGGCAATGACAGAATGATTCAAGAGTTGGACAGCAAATAAAGTAAAATATAATAAAATAAAACAATGCAACTAGCATAATTTCCTAGTTCTATGAGCATGGGGGAATTCACAGTCTGAATGACAGGAATTCATAGCATGACTGTCACACATTTTCTTCCTGTATTAATTTCATTTTCGTCTGAGGGTGTCTGCGAGACATGAACCACTAATCTAATACTTTGAAAACAGGAAAGCTCATTAGCAGCTCTAGGGAAGGGAGTGAGATGGGTGAGGAAGGTGCAGGTCATTAAAGGTTTACAAGTTAAGGAACTGTGAAAGTTTTAAGAAGGATTTCTCCACACACAATCTGTTTGTGCTTTGTTAAAATCCCAAGTTTTTTGTATATCTCGTATTTCTTTCTCATGAATGAGACCTGCAGTGGATAAAGTAAACAGGCACATGGAAAGGTGTCAGCTGAAGATGTCAGGCTGCATTTCAAGGAGTGGATTACAGACAGCCATTCCCAGATGACTGGCAGCTTCGTGGCCTAGTGCATGCACCCGACACGTCAGGTGTTGAACACAGCCCTTTCCACTCTCATCAGACATTCAGTTTAAGTTTCCAGAGCAACTGGAGTCTGTGACTCCAACAGGGTATTTTTCAAGAGCATAAAGTGGGAGCTAGATGGCCACTTTCTGGCAGAAGATAGTGGGAATATTGTGTCAAGACATTCTGTGCATATTGAAGACCGTTCCTGAAATTTTCTGCATGCATGCCCTTTTGTGTATGCAATACATTACAGCTTACCATATATATAAAAATTTGGCACTACTGTATCTCCCTAAACATTGCATTAATCCATCTGTCTGTCACCATGGTAACAAGGCTCCCTATTGATGACTGAAGACGAGCTGAACCATTAAAACTAAATGTACACTGTTAAAAAAAAAAAGGTCACTTGGAATAGCACTACAGAGACACAAATGGTCAAAAATAGGCTAACTAATACTTTTAATGCATTATTTTTATAGAATATATATATTATAGATCTGAAATAAAGCCTGTTATTAAAATGATCTTTAAATCTGATCTTTGCTTCTCAATATCTATTTTTTATATAATATGCTGAACTCAATATTTAAAATTGTGCATTTTTTCAGAAATTTACATGTTCCATACTCATTTGTCCCAGAGGTTGGAAAGATGGAATTAATATCTTTAACACACCACATTCAAAGCAGATTAGAAACATCGCTGAATATTTTACTGCACTTTTTCTTTCCCTCTCTTTCTCTCTTGCTTCCATACTTGTAACTTTGCCAAAATAAAATCAGTAAAGTGCATGCATTCATTAAAGATCAATGTCTAACTGAGCACTGTTAGTTAGTTGGACCTGAGATTTTGAGAATCACAACATTGTGGAAACTCTGACATGAATTACTGGACTTCATAAATCATTCTTGGACAATGAATTTCCATTTTTTATTACACTGGCGCCATGCATGCAATTAATGGTAGATTTGAGTCTATAATTCTATTAGGCTTTAGGAGGCCTTTGATTTTCGAGCCAAAATAGAACTTGAAGTTAACAGCCAACTTCTCATCTCCTTCTGTGTTCATTGGATGGTGCTTTTGGTTCTCTAGAATTGAGACAACTAGAGAAAGAAATGGGAATACTGCATTTAAGAACACTTTGTCACATTCACTGAACTGAAAGTATGAGTATTTTTATTTATGTCAGGATTGATACCTGGTTTAAACTATGGTTCTAATCTCATAATAAACCCTTGGGTCAGGAGGTAGCTCACAAGGGTACTTTCTCAGCCCCATGAAAAGCTGACAGGTTGGAAGGTCAGATGGGGTCATTGCTCTATCTGTCTGTGCATGGGGATATGGAGTTTGTACACCTGCACGTATTTTTCATGGGTGTATATCACACAGATTTTATTAACTCTAATGTCCCAGTGGGCAAAGATGGATGGTTTGCTCTGTTATGGGGTATATGAGCCCCTGGAGGATATGAAATATCAACTTAACCTAGAAGATCAACTTGGTAGAACCAGCTGGCACAGATGCAACTAAGCAGCCTAGAGTTTCTGATTAACATCTGACATTTAAAATGCTTTCAGCTCAGAAGAAGCCACAGAAACTTACAGGTGTGGAGGAAAGCTACCTCACTCCCTTCTTTCTTTCCTCCCTTTCTCTTCAGGAAAGAATCCCTTGAACTGACAGAAAAGGGTATTCCTGTCTGATGTGAAGCAGACAAGAAAGTAGCAACTGAAGAGAGTCTTCCTAGTTTCATCTTTGACAGAAAATAAAGTACAATTCTGAACTTTAGAAACAGAGTTGTGACATGTATTGCTCTGGGTGGACAAAGACATGACAAAATGATCTGACAGCAAATGCTTTTGGAGGGTGTAAAAGTAACACTTGGCCATGCAGATGATGGGGCCATGATGTATGTTGTGATCTAATTTGTCTTTGTTCCAAGCAGTACATCACTACCCCTGGATCCAGCAGGCCTTCCAAAACAGTGGCAGCTACAAGCACAATTTCTCAGGGTTCTTCCAGTGAGCTAAGCTGTCTCAGATTTTAAGGAGATCTTTGTTGGTCAATACAATTTATTTTGCTTTCCCAAATGTTAAAACAGCAATGTAGTATGTTCTGCTGATACAATTAATTTCAAATAGTTTATTATATAAAGAAAAATACAGTGCAATAGCATTCCTAAGGATGGAAGGAACTATGATTTTTTACTTACAAAATTATAAATTTTATCAACTTTATAATTACAGTTCCAAAGAGTGTGTAAATATTCAAAATTCAAAAACCTTACAGTTCAAAATTAGTGCTCCCATCCTATTCCCATCCAAATTATAACTGAAAAAAAGTATGCTCTCTCAAAGAAAGCATTTTTAAAAAGAGTATTCTTTTTTCATGATTTTTAGAAATCACAACATTTCTCTTTGATTTTTTTTATTTTGATTGCATTTTGCAAGATCTGGTCAACATCTTTTGTCACTCCACTGAATTCCTTCCTCTCTTGAAGAAAATATGAAAATTTTCTTTTCTTCAAAAAAGGAAATTGTATGCCATTGTAATCTAAACTTGGTTTGAATCCTCACCTAGCATGAGAGAGTTATTTCCGCCTCAGCTGTATTTCTGTCTTCAAGTCATGCTGTAGTTATTCCTCTCACTCCTGCTGTAAGGAATTTGAGTGTTGAGGACATGCTTCTGCACTCCTGGCGGCTTTGGCTGCTACTCATATACTATGGAGTATTTCTTCAAAACCTGTTTTGGCACCTTCCCCTTTTAACAGCGACTTTCACACGGTTAAAACCCCATCCAAGGAGGAGCCACATGGGTTCTGTCAGCCCATCAAGCAACAGAATTAGCCTAAGCAGTTCCCAGCCTGAGCATCTCTCATCCATGGTGGCCAAATCCAGTGCTTCTTTTCTGGAGTGGTGTCTGCATAGCAACACTAGATGGAGACTTAACACGTAAGTACTTGGATTTATTTAATTCAAGAGGGTTAATTATGGTGAACTCTTCTACTTGTGGGAAGTACTTAGATCCATATGTATTGTACAACATGTTCTCAATTAAAGTTTTCTGCTTGCCATCCATTTTGAGTGAGGTCTTCAACGAAGGCAGGTGTTATCTTCTTTCATCTCAGCTCCATGGCTGGCCTCCTGGAGAAGGACATTAGGGAATGTGGGCTGCCTCTGTCTGGCAGGGATATGGAGCAGGAACAGAGCAGTGAGATACAGCTGATCTGCCCAAAAGAGTTTGAGTTTTGTTTTTGTGTGCGTCTTTCAAGATACAGGCCTGATCATTGACCTTCAAAAAGAGCTTTCTTACTCCTCAGAGGCAGGGGAGGAGCTAATCTTACAATATGTAAGAAGATGGAGAGCGGTATCCTTCAGGTAGGTTGGTGAAGAGAAGAGATAAATGGTAAACTGGTGGTTTTCATGAGTTTGGAAGGATGTGGGAAAAGGAAGTGGGAGGATTTTCTTCTTTTTTTTTTTTTTTTTTTGGTGTTTTTGTATAGACAGGAAACTTGCATTTGTCTTCTTGAGGAGGTACAGAGAAAGGAAAGATATTAATACCTTTTTTCTTATTTTTATGTATGTATGAAGAGAACAATTATGCCCTGTAAGCACTGGTTGGAATGAACATTCATTGAAATAATGCCTTTCTTGCCCTACAGACTCAAGTGGTGCTTGTGAGGCTTTGTTGTAGCTAACACATATTTGCCTACCATCCCAGGGCTCAGAATTGCCTAGAGGCAGCAGTACTGCTGAGCTAGATATAGACAGACTGAAAGACATAATTTTACCAGGCTTTACCACATTGAAGGGTCACCAAACCTTGCATACAGAGATGGTGTGGGATGTATCCAGTCATAGGGATTCTCACAGAACTTGGAAAATTGACATTCCATGAATCCTGGCAGCCCACGTGGTCAACAAGCTGAGTGCACAGTCCCTCACAACACAGTATGTGTGCAGCTTGGCTGGGTACGGACACTTCATCCAAGATAAAAAAACAGCAATGCCTGAAATAAACACAAGTTCTCCAGCTTTGCAGAAGCTGAGGTTCTGCAGTGGGAGAAAGAGTGCCAGCTACCCACTCTGGAAGAGTAGAGAATTGACAATGACTGATATTTTTTCTCTTCAGTGTAGTTGTAAGAACTGCATAGTCACATCCTGTGGGAATATGAATCCTGTCTTTTTTTTCCTGGCAATGGGGGAGTCCACACTGGGCAAAGAGCTATCAGTATTTTCAGTGTTGCTGAAGATTATGTAGGGATATAAGCTGTGGAGAATGGCTTTGAAGATCTTTACTGAAAACAGACCCACCTTAGATTTGCTGAAGCTAATCTGTACTAGATGCCTCCTGAATATGCATGGCTGCCCAAAATGCCAGCTCGTGCTGAATGGCAGGTGCTAACTCTGAGACAGGCATCTGGCATGCAGAGTGCTTTTGATTATCCGCTGCTTGTTCCAAATACAGACCATAACATAGTGCCACAGGGAATGCTAGTCTTCAAGATGCAAAACCTCATAAGTCATGAAGTTATTGGAAAAAAAATGTATTTTATGTAAGTCTGGAAGTTCTTGTGAGGTATTGAGATGTAATATCTAGAGTTGACTTATCTGGCCCAGGTAGGCTCAGGAGAGGCCCAAGATGCTGTCATGATTTCCTGAGCTGTTGCACAAGGAGCAGGTAGAGTGGCAGCCAGCAAGCAAAGCAAAATAACAGGAGGTGGGGTGTGTTTGTAGCGTAGGCTGCACAAAGGTGACGGATGTGTGCTAGGCTTATTCTGAGCAACATGCTGTGGTTAGGGACCGTGGTTAGAGCAGACAATTGCTGAGCGTTGTGCGTAATGCATGACAGGCAGGGCTGTGCCATGCAAATATAAACAGCGTGGGATGGGTTTTGCACTAAAATATGCTCTGTGAATGTGAAGAAAGGATGGAGCCAGTCCGCTAGGAAAGCCCTAGCTTTGACCTGTGTGCCAAAAGCTAGTCTGAGCCAGATGGCTTGGATGAAGAGAATCACCCGAAAAAGGGAAGTTAAATTGGGTTCTCATAAATCCCTGTGAGCTGCCCCTTCATGCCACCAGTAATTTGCTTTTTGTTAGAATTTCTCTGTGGAAAATATCTTCCTAATTGCAGTTATCTTCAGAAGTGGAAAAACAATGCAACTTTTTACAGATTATTTTCCCTCACAAGGTGTTCCTTTCTTCCACCTGCACTTTCCCTCTGTTGATGTCTTCTGTCCCTAGTCCTCAGCTCTGAGTAGCCACCTGAAGATTCAGCCATCAGCTTTACCAATTCACCACCTCTGAGGCATCATGGCTGATGCTGTTTGCATGAAGGACTCACACTACTCATGGAAGAAGACTTCATTCTTCTATATGAAACCCCACTTAATACATTTTTGCATATACATATTTATGTTTGTATCTCAAAGTTAATTTTTTTCCTGTTTTATTCCCGCTCATATTCTGTACCTATACTCCTCTTAATCAAATAAAACATACCAATTCAGAATGCCTCTGAGACTAATCTTTGCATATTATTTACTGCATGAATAATTTTCTTTAGAATTCTGAATAGTTTTCCTTGTTTTGCTGGTTACAGTTTTATTGGTTTAAAATGTGATTATACTCCAGACTGCCATTTGCTCATCAGAATTAATTTATATGAATGCTAATAGATTAGCACTAGAGTTAGGTTAAACTAACTCTACAAAAAATCAGATTTATAAACTCATTCTCCTATTATGGTGTAAAAAGCATATGTTCTAAAGTATTTACAATCATTCACAGAACTGTGGCCAAGACATTCTCTTGATCAAACAAATAATGCCTTAGTTTTTCTTATAAGAAGTTCTTGAATTTTTTTAGGAATAATTATTGGTTAAAATAATTTCAGTTAATAAACCATACAGGAAAAAACAGAAATAGGTCTAATGACACCCACATGGACATATTTGAAGAGGACAAACTTCTGAGAACACTTAAAAGTGAGCCATTATGTTGATTTCAATATGGAATATGCATTTATTAAGTGAAAATCGGATTTCCATCAGAAGATGTTGTACTAGAAGCAGAAGTAATTGCTAAAACTCTGCTTCCATAAACACATATGTAGCTGGGCACACACTCCTGAGCAAAGTCCAACCATTTAAGTGTTCACAGAAACATCAGAATTATCTCTATAGTAAATACATGAACAAAAATAGCATAAAAATGTTTTTGTTTTATGCCTCTGACCACATTTGTGTATGATCAGTATCACATTTCTATTGATTGTCAGACTTCCTTTCTCTACTGCAGTGTTGTCAGCCATATGATTCATGAGTCATATCTAGTCCTTTGTATACAGAGCTCATTGAATATTCAGATTCCACAGAGTATAAATTACCAAGTAAATGAGCAAATTTTTTTTTATCCTGTTTGCTATAGGGGGAAGGGAAGTAACCCAGGCTTTCCAAATTTGAAATTAATTCAATCATTGCAGTGCTGCACCCCTGAGCAGCAGTCCTGGCTTATTGTCCTGAATACAATAGCTCTGAGAGGTGTAAAATGACATGTTCTCCCTTATTCTTTTTACTCATTGTTTTAGGTTAGGAAGGCGAGAAAGAGGGGTTGGTATGAAACCCAAGATCAACACTGCTGTTTGCTGAGATAAAGTATATGCAGTGAGGGAGGGCAGATCTAGAATAGACACAAAACCAAATGGAAGGCAGGGAAAGAAAAGAAAGGCTCAAGAGAAAAGCAATGATATAATACTAAATCTTCCCCGTTAATGATGCTGAATGTGACAATGAAGAGATTTTCAAAAGCAGTTAGCTCAATTTTGAGATGGCCTAGTTAAGTGTTTAATGATGCAGGTAGCCCCACTCGGATTCACAGAAGTCTCTAATTGCCTGATTCCTCCAGGAAAACTTTGACGTATTTTGTGTTAATCCATGTAAGCACACATCACGGATGTGTTCCACTGACAGCAATGGATGGTTCTTCTGTAAATGCTCAAAGTATGTAGTCCAAAACAGTGAAACAGCCCACAACTATATTATGAAAAAGGCTTTTCTCAAAATGAGTGTCATGCTCCCACGTAAGCTGGATGGAGTCACTTTCTTGCACTCTGCAGCAAAGCATAAGTTCCTACTTTCCCACAGTACTGCAGGCCGGTGTTTACTGAGGCAGCAGAGAAGAGAAGGAAGAGGCATGAGGAAATATACACAGAGGGGGCAAAAAAAGGCTGTATATGAGATAAACCAGAGCATATCTGCAGTTGTTTTGTCAACCAGAAGTACAGTTCCTTCTATAGCCTCAAGCAGGAAACAGGAGGGAAAAAGAAAACTTGTATAAAAGGGATTTATTTTTAAACAGGAGATACTTGCTAAAGAACAGCATCAAAACATTTTTACTACGTTAGTTGGTTAATTAAAATAATTGTAGTTGACAGCATTCCTTTAATTGCATGACATTTTGTAGGTGTGTATTTTATTGTTCTTTGTTTTGTTTCCTATGGGAACAGACTTAGGCAATTGTTTAAAGTGTCAGTCGGACTTCACAGAGAATAAGTTGAAACTTGCTCAGCTGAATGGGAAAGAAAGTAGAGGCTTCAAGTTTAACTATCTTTTAAAAAAGTTTCTAGAAAAATCAATGAAAGAAAGACAATTTGATGCCAATGCTTTTTGAAGTAATTGGGTGTGATGTACCACCACCCTGTGCAAGTCATGATGAGCTGGCTTATCTAACAGCCCATCACTACGGGATGTGAAGGTCCTGCTCTCTCCCTTCCTTTGCTGTCTTTAAGCTGCATCTTGTGTCCTCCCATGTTTTGTCAGCTCTTGCATCCTATGAAATGCCTCCATGAGCACATCTGGTTGAGCCTGAAGTTCAGTGGCAGCCTAGACCAATCCAACTGCTGTCTACAGTCCTACTCTCTGCCCCTTTATATATTCAAGCTTATATAACATATTTTTTAAAGAGGAAACTCTTTCCTCTTTCACTTCCCTTTCCCTGAGCATTCTGTTCCTGCCCCTCCCTTGTTGCAGTCCTTTGTCATGCTTTGTCATGTCCTTTGCCAAGTCATTTCAGCAGTTAAAGCAGCAGAAAATTAACTTGCTGAAAAAGAAAAAAGTGAATGATGTTTTGGCTTTTTTTATTTCTGATATTCTTGTACCAAGACAGCTCTGCAAAACACCTGATGGTGAGAGTGCTCAGGAGGGTGGAAGGATCTGAGGAGAGGACAGGGCAACAGCCGCCCTTCATTGCTGGTTCAGGCACAAGGAAATGTGAAGCAAGAGGCCTTCCTGCCTTGGTGCTGTTTTCTTTTCACCCATCTTTTGTCACTTCACTTTTGGTCATGTGGTGGCAGCCAGCTGGCCCCTGGTCAGCCTGTGGGCAGGCTCCCATTAGCCACAGTGCGTGATGCTGGTGTCACGAAGGAAGCGTCATGCGGATCACGGGGCACAGTGAGGTGGCTGTGATGGGGAGAGGAAATCCAGCTTGCTTCATCCACTGCCCACACTGACAGCTGTCTTTATGTTAATTGTGCAGAACGCAAAGAATTGAGACCTGGCTCGGTAGGGTAGGGAGTTGAAAACAGAGAGAAAACAGACAGAAACTGAAAAGCAGGTGTGTGGTAAAGTGTACAGATAGGTATGACCCATCATAATTTGTTTACTTCTCTGAAGTGCTACATTCATTTCCCATACACATCCCTAAAAAAAATTTTTATATATATATATTTTAAAGAGGAAGCCCACTGAAGAAAAACATCTGGTTTGATGGAGTGGGATTAGGATATTAGAAATTTCTGTATAGTACTGAATTATTATGCTGTTCTCCATCTGCAAGGCTCTTCATGGGGAAGCAAAGAATCAAACAAACGGTAATTCACTCAATTCTGTGCAGTGTACTCTACTAACACATGATAAAAGACTAAGGAAAATTATTTCCTGGCTCCAGTGAGGGAACTTTCAACGTGACTGGTAACACTGGAAAATGTAGGGGTTTTCTTCATGTAACTGTATTTTCTTGGCTCTTTCTTTTGGCTGGCTCATGTTCTGTGTAAGCTTCCCAGAATGAAAGAATTATATTTTTTTTCCCTTCAGTCAATTCAGAGCAAGATAAAATGTTCAATAGGCTTCAAACACCACACGGATAATTTCAGACAATGCTCATCTTTATTTTTCCAGTTGAAATTGTAAGATCTTGAGGCAGTTTACCTTCATATTTGGAAACAGTCATTGATCAGGGAAGCATGGCCAATTCTAAAAACTTCTGGAATTTAATTGCATTTTAAGGAGAATTCTTATTTTATTCTGTTGGAATAAATTAAAATATCCATAGATTCTGACTTCTATCCAAAGCAATGAAGTTGTATGGTAGAAGGCCAAAGTCAGAAGTTGAAAAGCTACCAAAATATTCCAGACTTTATATGATTAGGCAATTTCAGATTTTTAACTTTCAAACAACTGTGTTTCTAATGCTTCAAAACAGGAAAAAAAAAAGTCACCCTGATCAAGAGATATGATTTCAACATGCAGTAGATAAATGTAAATACAAAATTGTTTCTGGTCTCCAGAAATTGCCACAGAAAGCTCTCTTACCCCATCTTGCCTTCTAAACTCACCCACTGCAGAGAAGGAATATATGTTAGACTTGGTTAGGAGACTGTACAATAAATGACAGTCATCTTGGTCTTTCAAAAGCAAGATTTAAGAGACACTTAACAGATTTTTTGACCTGCTTAAGTTGATCACATTGTTGTAGTAAAAAACCCAATTTCTTTTTATTCTTTAGAGAGATTCTGATGTGCATTCTCACTCTCTGCTCCTGCCAACTCCTATGAAATGTAATATTTCTAGTTTCCACAAAACCCTTTTCAAGGAAATTAAGTATTTTCACAAAATGAATAGTTGGTAAGACTCTAAAATGATGGCAGGGAGAGGTAATTTCTGAAAAACAGCACAGAAAAAGGAGAGAAATATTTGGTCAGAAAACAGGTGTATTGTAGCAAACTCTTAGGATTATTTGCTCTTAACATTGTAAACTGGCATGTATGATGTACTGTAGCATTCAACAAATAGGGAATGTGCAAGACACTGTCAGTGTCTTGCATGGCAATGGTATTATTGCTAATTTGTTTGAATTTGTTTAATTTGTTTTTCAAAATTAATTGTGAAAGGTGTCTAAAATGTGTCTAGAAAACATGTCCACAGCAGTGTCAACTTACTTTCCTTCTATAAGAATAGCAGGACTTTCAGTTCAATCTTTGACAGTTCAAGTATTTTAGATATTTGTTTATATAATCCCCTTTTTTGATTGGAAGCAAAAAGCAGTTTGGCAGCGTTGGATATATGATATACAGAGACCTTATGACCAAAGTGCTGCCGTTTGCTAGTTTGTGTTTATTTAACCACTTAAATACTTTTCCTGATACTGCTTCCAACATATGCAAGCAGATTCTGCTATGAAGCATGGTAACAGATATTCTATACATGTAAGGTGACGTGTCATCAGAGCAAATTAGCTTCCCTGTTGTTTCAAGACTTGCCCTTGTGAAACTTCCACACTGTAGACAGGGTAAGAGACAGGAATTTTCAGCAGCAACAGCTTTTCATTAGCATTTGCCAAGATAGTCTGTCTTGGTTTCTTTTAAGCTGGGTAACATTACTATATCATATTCATCTTTTGCATGAGATCAACCTGAATCACAACTAAGAAATCAGAAGAGTACATACATAACACATGAATGCAACACAAAGTTTTATGAAAGAATATTTCTCCTACCTACTGTAAGATTTCAACTATTTAAGTGCCTCAAACCAATTTTCACTAATGTGAATAAACAATAAATACTTTGAGGAATAATGTTGAATCGTGTGATGTATTACTATGTTTAATACTTTTTTTAAAGGAGTTTTTAAATAGTCTTGAAAAAAAAACTTCAAAGAGGTATTCATATAAAAGATATAATTAATACTTTGAATACCAATGCAATACTAGTACTGATTAGGGACTAAAATAGCCTATCATGAAAAGTACAATGTGTAGGCCTGGATAATCCTCGTAGAATCAAAATAGATTCACTATTGAAAATAAAAGTGGTTTTGTTCTCTGAGTTTGACTTTTAGAATTATTTTTCCCAGCACTCCTCAAATTCCTTTATGTATTTCTCTCAAGTTAATATGCTTGAGGTTCACTTCTCAATTACATTTTAAAACTCAAGGAAAGACTGTAGCATGAGACAGCAGCTTGAATGAGGTGCTGGTATTGTTTACAAGTGTTTAACTTCTGAAGAGTGTTTCTGAAATTAGCCTGACTGCTACCTGTGAAGATAAGCCAACAATAACATTTTTGCATGTACCATTTGCTCTATTTGTGAATGTCTAAAATATTCCATAATCTCAGGAGAGAACAGTGGCATTTGACATGATACAGTCATTAATATTGTCAAAGCACTGAAGATAGAGCTCCAGCAATATGCTAATAGAAACCTGATGAAGACTAAGAATGCTTGTCAGTGAACCAAAAAAAATTGTCAGCAGCCTTCTGAATACATAGGTGTTGTATTCATTAAGAAAGAAAGAAAAGTTATTAACTGTTTATAAAGACCATTTCAAAGAATAAAAAATGCTGTGATATCTAAGTTATGAAATTGCAGGCAAACTGTTGACATCAGGCACTACAAGAGGAGGAGGAGATGGGAAGGAATAATGTAGCAGTGTGGAAAAAGGATGCCAATGCATTTTCATGAGCGATGATACTAGAAATTATTTTTATATCTTGCTGCCAAAGGACTACTTCTTTACACCTTATAGAGGGAGACACCCCCCCATATTTTTGCCATATGTCATTAACATTGCCAAAATTATTTCTGTGTATCAATAAAACAGATTGTAGAATCACAAGGAGAATGTGTCTACCAGGCTACCCTGTGTAATTTGGTTACCAAAGTAATTAATTTCCTCCAAGGAAAGGGAAGTTATCCAGTGCTCGTCAGTCTGTTCCACGGTCCCTTTGTTATTAGGCACTGTTTATGGATAAAGAATTAGCTTATTGTATTAAAGGGATAAATATTCCATTTCAAAATTCAAAATGAAATTATGAAAACAGAAAACACATTGCCTGAGAACTCAGCTGCATCCTTACGTGTTTTTGCTGTCTCTCCAAGGACAACATTCAGCCATGAGAGAGGCAGACAATTATAATCAACTTTTTTTCTCAACTTTTTACAGAAGTTTGCTCAGTTTGCTTTTGGCTTTTCTGAACTGTATTGATTCCTACCACATTTCCCTATTTCCAAACTAGTCCATTCTCTATAGCTTATACAGCTCTGCTAGTAAATTGCAAAACTGTAAAAGATGAATCAAAATGAATCTTTGTTAGCACTGGTTTATGCCTGCTTGCCCATTGCAGATCATAAAATTATAGAATCATCTAATTTGGAAAAGTCCTTTAAGATCATTGATTTCAACTGTAAACCTGGCACTGCCAAATCCACCATGTCCCAAAGCACCACATCTACAGTCTTTTAAATACCTCCAGGTGTGGTGATTCTATCATGTCCCTGGGTAGCCTGTTCCAATGCTTCCAGTGTAGAAATTTTTTTCTAATATCCAATCTAAACCTTCCCTGGCACAACTTGAGGCTATTTCCTTTTGTCCTGTTGCTTGTTAGTTAGAAGAGACCAACCCTACCTGGCTACAGGTAGTTAAAGAGCAGTGAACTCTCCCAAAGCCCCCTTTTCTCCAAGCTAAACGATCCCTGCTCCTTCAGTTGCTCATCAGAAGCTGCTCCAGACCCGTCAACAGCTTCAGAGCTCTTCTTTTGATACATATGGAGAATGTACTAGGCAGAAACAAGAGCAAGCAGCTTTGAGAGTGGCTCTGCCTCAATTGTGGGAAGCCTCCCTGGCGTTTCTGCAGGCACCCCTGCCACCAATGCCCATGTGAGAAGGGCTTGGTACAGGATGGCATTTATAGGAAAGCTTTCCCTTCTTGGCTCATACCTTTCTGGGATGTGATGTCAAGACACAGTGAGGGTCTGTATGAACATGTCGACGTTGGTAGACAAACCTTGTACTTCCAGCAATGTGCCCATGTGGAAAAGAAGGCCAATGGCCATCCTGGCCTACATCAGGAATAGTGTGTCCAGCTGGAGCAGGGAGGTTATTCTTCCCCTGTACTTGGCACTGGTGAGGCAGCACACTGAGTGCTGCGTCCAGTTCTGGGCCCTCAGTTTAGGAAGGAGGCAGATTCAGGAACTTGTCTGGAGAAAGGCAACCAAGCTGGTAAAGCGTCTGGGACACAAGTCCTAGGAGAAGTGGCTGAGGGAGCTAGAGTTGTTTTGCCTGGAAAACAGGAGGCTCAGGGGAGACCTTATCAGTCTCTACTACAACCTGAAGGGAGATTCTAGCCAGATGCAGGTCGGTCTCTTCTCTCAGGCCACCAGCAATAGGACAGAAAGACACAGTCTTAAGCTGCCTCAAAGGAAGTTTAGGTTGGACATTCGGAAATTCTTCAGAGAAAGGGTGATTGAACACTGGAACAAACTGACCATGGAACTGGAGTCATCATCCTTTGAAGTGTTTTTAAGGTAAGGATGTGTCACTTAGTGCCATAGTCTAACTGGCAAGATGGACTTGCCACTTCATAGGTTGGACAAAGGTTGGACACGATGATCTCAAAGGTCTTTTCCAAACTAGCTGACTCTGTGATTCCAGCAGCATAATGGAGCATGTGGATGCCGCCGGTGGGGCAGTGAAGCACTGGCATGCAGCAGAAGCAGGGACAGTCGAGCGCTGGCCCAGCACGGCTGCGGTCGAGCACTTTGGGCAGCTGGGACAGGAACACTCCGACTTATGCCGCGTGACCCGACCGCGGGGGGTCGTGCGGCTCCCGACGGGACGGATCAGGGCTTCTAGCGCTGGCCTTCCGGCCTGACTGAAAGAGAAACCCGGACGCAGTCCTCCGCCGCACAGGAGGGCACGTAAGGCTGCCCGGGGAGAAGCGGGACCGTGCATGGGGATACGGATGCGGGGCAGGACCGGCGCAGGCCGGGCAGAGTCTCCGCCCGCCGAGAGCCGGCGGGGCGGGGCGGGGCGAGGCAGCTCAGCGCAGCCCGGCCCGGCCCGGCCCCGCCCCGTCAGAACGGCTCGAAAGGCATGCTGGGGCTTGTAGGCCCGGGCGACTCCGTCCCGCCTCCGGCTGCAAAACTACGACGGAGCGAAACTACAACTCCCGGCGGGCGGAGAGGTGTGTCTCCAGCGCCGTGTCCGAGCCCGCACGGGGCGGGGGCCGGTCCCGCTAGGTCGGGCCGCGCGGGCGGGGCTTCTCCGTGCCCATCGTTCGCTCGCCCTCGGCCCGGTAGCGGGGCAGGACGCGGCTGGCGCTCGGGGCTGGCAGCGCACACCGCTCGCGGCTCAGCGGAGTGTGGGTCGGGGGCGGCTCGGCTGAACGGGAGGTGGCGGCGGGGGGAGCGGGGCTCCAGCGCGGACAGCCGCTGCCCGGCTCGCTGCCCTGCGGTTCCAGCCCGGCCGGCGGGCGGCTGCCTGCGGGGAGGTGGCGATGGAGAAGAGTTAGTGCAGTCACCGCGCTCCCGTGGTCGGGGAGAGGGCAGGGCCGGGCCACCTGGTGCATGGAACCCGCTGCCCTGTCGCCGAGAATCGGCTGAGTGACCGACCGGTCGAGGGCGGCGGAGGGTGCGCGCCTGTGTGGTGCCGTCCCCCGGCGGCTCCTCCCGCGGGCGGGCGGGCGGGCGGCCGGCGCTGCGGTGGTTACCGCCTCCCCCTGAAAATGAAGAGGTGGTGGCAGCTGCTGCTTCGGGGTCTGGCTGCCGGGGGGAAACCTGGATAGAGGCTCGTAAAGAAGGGTGAAGAGAAAGTCGCCGCTCTCTGGTTCGCGAAGGGGGAAGCCGGGCGTTTTTCTCACCTTGCTGCGGGGCCAGAGCAGAGCGAAGCCAGGGACGCCGGCGGGGAGCCGCTCCTGCGCGCCGGGGGAGGGGGCGGGATGCGGGGGGGGGCCCGGCACCGCCGCGGGCCGTGGGCGAGAGCCTGCGGCGGGGCGGGGTGCGAGCGGCCGCGGCGGCGCTGAGCCGGGCGGCGAGGATGGTGCGGGGAGGGAGAAGTCCTGGCAGAGATCTAGCGGCGGCGGAGCCTCCCTGTCCCCTGCCTCCCAACCTCCCTCCCGCGGGGCCGAGGCGCTGGGGAGCATGAGGCGGCGGCGGGGACCTGTTGTGTAGGGGGAGGCGCGGGCAGGGAGGATGAGGAGGACCTGCTCCCGAGGCGCTGGTGTCTGTCGGCGACCGGCCGTGCCCCGGGCTGCCACGGGCTCGGGAGAATCCCTTGCTGTGGAGTGGTGACAGGGGAGCCCTGCGCCCCTAGGTCTGCGCGGAGCGGCGGCCGCTTCCCGCTGGACTGCGGCTTCAGGAAGAGGAGAGCTTCAAGTGTTCTTCGGAAGCTGGAGTTGCTGGTTCCTTACTTGCCTGGTTTTTTTTTCTTTTTTTCTTTTTTTCTTTTTTTTTTTTTTTTTCATTTTCTTTTTTCTTTTTCCTCCCCTCCCCCCTTAATGATTTGTTTCGCGTGTCTCTCTCGAGGGAACGTCTTAGGAATGGTCATTTTTAGCAGTGGAATCTGCTGCGCAAAGAAGGATTATAACAAATCTCTATGAATGATAGACTCGATTGCTAAACCTTGCCTTGACCAACCTTCTGACCCTCGGAGAAAACTCTCAGGGTGTGCGTGGGAAGGAAAAAGCTTTCCCACTTGAAAATAAACTTGATAAAAAAAGACTTGATTTTTTTTTTTTTTGAGAGCCTAACTGATTTATAATTACTTTTTTTTTTTTTTTTTTCTTTTTGTCCTGTTTTGTGATAAGTTGTTTTTAAAAGGATTGTCCTACGTGGTTGTTTTGTAACTGGTGGAGGAAGGAAGGATCCGTCTCAAGCGTTTCTGATATGACAGCTTTGGTTTCTGAAGAGTTAAGTGGTGTTTGCATGATACACCTATTGCTAGTCTGGTAGCAGAGTTTTATTTGCTTTTTTTTATTAACTGGGGCTGGTGGAGAGGGCTCTCTTGGCCAGAAGAATATTTGCACATATATATTTGTATATATTTTTGGTGGGGTTCTCCCCACATTTTACTCTTTCTTGATGACTCCTGGAGGTGGTAGTGGGCCCATGAAAGACTGTGAATACAGTCAGATCAGTACACACAGCTCTTCGTCTCCCATGGAGTCTCCCCATAAGAAAAAGAAATCAGTTCCCAAGAGAAAATGGGAGGTTTTTCCTGGAAGAAACAAATTCTTCTGCAATGGGAGGATCATGATGGCTCGACAGACTGGAGTCTTCTACCTGACTCTTGTTCTCATCTTGGTCACCAGTGGACTCTTCTTTGCATTTGAGTAAGTAACTTTAAAGTCTTCATATATTCCTTCTCCTCTAGTTATTTATTTTCTGGCTGAAAGCAAAGTTAACATTTTTATTTAGGAGAGAATGCTGTCTGAATTCCACTAATATTGATTTATGTAATTGAAAATATGATCTGATAAGATGCTGAGGGGTGCACAATACAGTTTGTGTTATCATGCTCTGTGGAAAACTAATGAGAATTAAGATTGAAGTTGCTTTTATACCACAGGTTTCCAGTCTTGCTGGTGTTGAAAGAGGAGCGTAAAACAGCAGGTTTGGGATGACCAGGAAATGATGAAGCTCCTCATTTGTCACTTACTCTGAGAATCAAAGCTGGCAAAAACACTGACCCTTTGTCACAGAACTGAATGCAAAAAAAGTGATATTTTTCATTAGTTTATGAATCAGGCATGTTTGGTTTTTTCTCTTGACATGATTTTAATGGCTTGTAGATGAGAATTTGAAGTGAGGAGGAAAAAAAAATGCTGTACAATTCTGCACGTACCTAGCTTTCCACCACTAGGTAACAGCATTACTTTCTCTTTGTGATAACTTGTGAGTTTAGTCTTAGTTTAAGCTACTTTGGCTTTGGAGGTTTGGACTGTATTTTTTTTTAAGTAAGCTTCTGGCATCCTTCTAGGGCCTTTTTCTCTGTAGCTCTGGAGTCCTTTTCATCTGTATGAAGTGAACACACAGTGACAGCAAATCAAATGTTCTGATTTTTGCTCTTATGTTGTATTAGTTAAATTAACTACACATGGCAGTAAAGAATTAGAAACTTAATGTGGGCAATATAGTGTAACTTTTATTTAGGAACCAAGTACAAAGAAGTTTACGCTGCTAAAACACTTCCTATAAGAACAGCTGAGTTTTCTTAAAGGGTTAGTGCTCCTTTACCTGCTTTAAATTATTGTAGTTTAACTTGAAAAATATCTTCAAAATACTTTTTTTTTTTTTTCCTGCAATACGAGCTATTATTTATAGTTAAACTTCAGTGCTGCCTCCAGAAATTGTTTTGCTAAACAGCACAGTTGAAAAACAGGTCATTCATTACTTGGTGTCTTCAGGCAAGGAGATAGGGGCATTAAAAAACCCTAAATTGTACTTGTTAAATGCAGATCATCTTAACAATAGTGGTAGCAGTAAAGAAGGTAAAAATGCTCAGCAGGTAACTAGTGGCTAAATGTATATGTGAGCTCAGTAGATAAATTGTCATTAGTGGGCTCCAGGTTACTTTAGAGGGGCTTATTAAATGTAAATCTTCTGCAGACATTATGAAGCTGCTTGAGTATCATTTGAGTAGTTGAAATAACACAGGCGATGATAGTATCCACACTGCAAGTGTGTTTACTTTCCTGGTTTTAAACGGGTATTAAAGGTGTAACCTGATAGTATTGCATTAGGACTGGGTGCTACTCTATTCTGTTTGCCATGATTTAGCCTTTGGAAAGTGTTTCTATGTGGGCTGACACATCTGTCTGTGTGTAGTCTCATCACCTTCAGCACAGCCTCTGAAGCCTGCTGGACTTTCTGCAGATACCAGAACGTAAATGTAGGATTGAAAGTATAATGTTTTATAATCAGGATTGTAAAACTGATTTATTAAGCCACCATTTGCAATTTATTTATATGTTTTAACACTTTGATCTTTAAGAGAGAAATTTCCTTTACAGCTGCATGATTCAGAGCTGCTAAAGCAAGATGAGCTGCTAGCTGTTCATCACCTTCTGATTTCATCACTGCTGTGAGCTACATGCTCTACCAGTGTTGAATTCTGCAACTTCCATCATGTCTTTGAGATTATTTGCAGTGTAACCATATGTGATTGACAAGATTTTTAGTCAAGGATTTTCATATATAGTTGATGCTTATTCTTACTGTCAGTCTTGAAGCAGAGAGGAATCTTGGGCTTTATATAATAGAACTGTATAAATTCTCTGTGTGTACTGGTCTTGAGTCATTCTTGTATCACTTGCATTCTCCTAAGGAAAATCAAAGAAGAGGGTGGCAATGGTATCTCATTTTTATAATCATAAGGTAGATTTTGGTCTTTAGAAAACACTTGCATTGAAAAGTTATTACTCATGCTCTGAAGGCTAATTAAAACCCAAATCTAAAAACTATGAGAATGGTGTTCAGTACATCTGTGATGGTTAAACTGCAGAGGATTGTTAATGTTAGAACAAAGGGGAGTCTCTTACTGGAAAGTGTTACTTTCAAGCAGTTTCTACTTGTGTCTGTTCCTAGTAGTGTGAAGTTACTATTTAATGATGAGTGATAACATGCTGAGCGTTGTCACTGCCCTTATTGGGTGATTTGATTATGGCATACCTCATTAACCAGTCATTTACTGAATATGACAGAAATGCTTTTCAATCCTTCATGTACCTGTGGAGCAAAGTGTTTTTTAAATGAATGTGTGCCGTGTGTATCTGAAACATAAGGTCAAACTGCCACTGAAGAGGAGGGTACCCTGTATGTTCTTGGAAATGTTTGTTCTTTTTTGCTACAGTGGAAATAAATTGTTTTGTTCCCTTTGGGTTTGGAAACTTGAAAATGGGTACTCAGGGTTCAAATCATTCCCCAGTTAAAGGCTGGGAAAGGAAAGAAGTAGGAAAGGTTACTTTGACAACTAATTCCTTGGAAAGCATCATGCTAACATAAACAGTTGTCCTTTATACTGTGGCTTTGTTTGTTCCTTCAGTGTGATTTCCCTCCCTTCTATTTTATTCTTGACATCCATACATCCAGAGCTGTATCTCTTGCTTTGGAATACTCTCCAGGGGAGAAATACATTTCTCAGAGTCAACAAATCCTATGTCTCCAAAAGCAAACGTATGTCACGCATCTTGACCTGTATAGCTTTTGACATTGAGTCATGCCTCTGTAATCTTTGTTTCTTTATATTTATGCTTCTGTGCTTTATTCCTGCCTACTTTCTCCAGCTCCTGCTTTCAGCTGGTTTTATTCCTTTCTCTCTGTTGACTTTTATGTCTCATATACTGGAAGTGCATCACCACTTTTTCCTTTTATCATTTCACTGTTCTTTTTCATTTTCAAAGAGATAAGCCAGAATTTTCTTAAAAGAAAAACAACAAACCATGAGTTTTCAAGTAGGTAAAATATTTATAACTACTGCTTCCCTCCCTTTCCAAAGGAAGAGAATGCAAATAACAAGCAGTTTTATTTCTGTAACTTGTTTATTAAATGTAACATGAATGATTGCAAGCACTTTTGGGTCCTAAGAGGGATGCTGTGCTGGGTTGTTCTTAAAAACTATTGCTCAAGACGAGACACCACAAATTACTGAATTTGTCTTTGAAGTTTGGGTATATTACTTTACCTTGAAACTTTTTTTCTAACCCAAACCTTGAGTTATTTAGCTGTTTTTAATGTTTTCATGTAAATTTGGCCTCATGTTGCTCTTTGGTTTTTCCCTTTGCATTGCACCTGTACACAGACATATATTTTTCCAAACTTTTTAGCACTCATTTATCAAGGTAGCTGCATTTAAAGCTTAGAAAACAAATTCCTCTCCACAGGGCAAAGATAGCATCTGTGACTGAAGGGCAGATCTGTTGCTGTGTGCAGCCAGTTCAACCATTGTATTTACATGTATGTGAAGTCCTTTATTTGTGCAATAGAGGCAGAACTAACATACTTATTACTTACTGCACTTAGCTAGGTATACCTATTTAAAAGAAATAAGAGCCCTTTATGCTCATGGTCATTTGGAGTCCTGTTTCTATAGATTACAGGAAAGCAAGATGGAGGCTGAATAACATATTTAACACAGTAGGATTTGTGAAACAAACATATTGTTGTTACAATACATTGTTGTTATACATATATGTAATACAACATATTGTTGTTACATGGATGCACAAGATCACAATTTCCAGAGTGGTGGCTGATGACCTCAGCTATGTTGCTACTGTGAGTTGCCTCTGAGTGCTCCCTTTCCTCTTGGGCCTCACTGGGCAGGTAGCAGGAGGGAACATGTCTGCACCTGAGCTGCTTCAGCTCAGGCTAGCAAATTAAACTTCCTATAAAATGTGGGTTTAAGTGAAGCTGCCGACTGAACTGAATTGACTCGGACACAGTCATGTTTTCTTCTGTCAACTTATTTGCAGGGTGAGTGGCTCTGGAAGAAGGTTGAAGCAGATGGTAGGATGCTGCAAGGGCTGAAGCAGTGCAGCTTTTTTTCTCTGTAAATGTGAATCAGAGCCCTATCACTTCTGATACCATTTGACACTTGCACTGATTCAGCAAGCTGGAGGGTTTTTTAGTTTGTTTGTTTTGAGTTAACTAACACTTGATTTTTAATTTTTTTTTTTTTTTATTTTTTATGAGCATTTGTGTAATTGCATTTTCTTGCAAAGGATGGTTGCTGGAAAATTATTTAAACTGAGTCTGTTTATGTGCATACGTGTGTACAAACCATTGATTTCTATGTTCTCGCAGTTGCTGGCAACCTGCTCCATGCCTCCCACTTTGAAAACCAGTGTGACTGGAGGACATTCATGAGTCACACTTTCTGATGCTGTGTGCGGATTGTTCAATATTGAACATCTATGGTGAAATGGTGCAACTTGCTGCTCACCGACACAAACCTCTGTGTGTAAACACTGATGTCAGTAAGCTGAGCATTTTCACTGTGGTATCAACAGCCCTTCTCATGTTATGGCAAGTGTTTTCTGCTCTTGCAAGAAGTGGTCTCTCAGCATGAGGCTGTATGCCAAGTAGGTAGAATGTTCATCTAATAACCTCCTTTATCTTTGTTCTGCTCTTAAGACAAGTTACTTGTGTCTCTTGATGACCATGTCCTTAAACTATGAGTTCCTTAGAAGGAAGTGGTACCAATCTGACTTCAATCCAACTGTTAAGGGCTGCTCTAAACTTATGGGGCATTTCCTGTTGAGGATGTCAAAATGGATTTTAAAGCAAAGATCATAGTACACAAACTATTATTCAAAGAGAGAACTGCATCTTTTTCTATGTGGAAGGCGGTCACTGTCTAATTGTGTATGGTGACATAGGTTAGTGCAGTGTTGAGTAGGTGTTTTTTCTCCCAGTTTTCTTTGTTGTTTTGTTGGTTTTTTTTAAAAACCTGTCATTGAAATTAAACCAGAGGAACATTTCTGTTCCTTATTTTGTCATACTATGCATCTCTGATAACTTAGTGAAAAAGACATGGAATTTCAGTAAGTCTAATCTTTAGGGTTTACACTTTGTATTGAGCAAATGATACCATGAATTTCTGAGGGACCATATGCATTCCAAGCAGAATATTTATTCTTTGTACTTAACTGCCCTGAAAATATTACTGTCAGGATCAAATATCTCTCATGTACTAACTATATCTAATACTTTTTTCTTGACGAGGGACTTCCTTCATTGCAAAAGAGTTTGCTTAATCTCCTAAGTTCTCAGTGATCTGAGCAAGTGTGAATGCTGAAGTTTCTCCCTGGCCAAAAGAGTGTAGTTTCATACAACTGTATCTCAAAAGTAGCATGTCACTGAACAGGTATGTCAGTATAAACTTGTAAACCTGCTTTGAATGAATTATATAAATTGAAAATATATATAATAATTGAATATATATGTAATTGAATTATATAAATTGAAATCCTTCTGCCCAGAAATTAACTAATGGCATTTGATATTAAGTCATGCACTTCTGTTTTTCAAGGCTAGGTCATGGAAATGGACAATGATTAAATGCTTCATTTTTCAGAATAAAATTCTGTGAGGATAACAAAAGGAAGGATAACCTCTCATGTTTTTACAAGCCATGTCTTTACTTCTCCTGAAACGGCAAAAACTTTAAATGGTTTTGTAATGCTAAATTACTTTCCAAAACAGCTGTTAAACAGCTTTTTTTTTTTTCTTTCTTTATGAGGGTATTTGGTTTATTGGTTCTTGGTGGTTTTGTTTTGTTTTGTTTTGTTTGTGTCTGGGTTTGGTTTTATTTGCATTCAGCTTAGTTGATGGCCTTTATCTGCTGTTTCATGGAAAAGTTTTGAACACTTTTTTTTTTCCCCTTCTACTTATATTTCCGTTTTTTCTTTGTGGAGGTGCAGGGAAATGAAAATAGGGACTACAGTGGTCTAATGGAATGTTAGCTTCTGGGTTGCTGGCTTCTCAGAGACTATATCATTTGGGGACCTTAAGGAAATCACTGTGTAGTTTTGGATCATCGATACACATGCATCTGCAGAGTGAAAAGTGAACATGAGCAGTCAGCTTTGCCTGATGCTACCCAAACCCTTGGGAAATTCCTGCACTGTTGGCTAGTGGTTGATTTCTAGGCTTACCATAAGTGTTGCAGATAGGTGTAAATCCTTACCTGGAATATTTTATATTCATTCCAAAGAAGGGGCAAAAATTTTAATAGTAATTTTAATAATTTAGTATTTGTAATAGTTTAGTTATTCCTGTATATATATGTATGTATGTGTGTGTATATATATATGCATGTATGTATTTACAAATGCTGATGCCTAATACTTCTCTACATCTTGAATCTCCAGAATATAAGTTTTGACTTGTAATCTTGTGACAGTTGTTTGATAAAATCTATCTTAATTTATCACTCAAAAATTTGAGGTTTCTATTGTTAATATCTGCATATTATGCCTGTTTTATTTTGTCCTTCCCTGAGTAGGTGCTGCTGTCCCTTTTTCTGAATAAATGTGTGTTAAAGGCATAAAGTGTATCTTTTGGAGACTAGTGTGGTCATGTTAAATAGCTTTTTACACTATTGAAATATCTATCTGTTCTTTTTGAAAGACTGATATTGTTATGTGGCTGTCTGGAAGTCTTGTCATATCAACTCTGCAGAGATTTCCATTTGTGTTTTAAAGGAAAGATGGTCTTTTCAGGTGTATTTTCAAGTTAGTTTCTTAGGAATCATATGTTAAGGTTTGTGTAAAGTATTATTTTCATTCAGGTTGAAAATTGGACTAATTATGCAAAAAATACCTTTTTTGCTACATGATTTAATTTCTGTCATAGCTGTCATATTGCATTATTATTTTTTAAATGGCCTTTCGTACAAAACAAAGTATCCCTGGTGGATCTGGATGACCAAGAAGTTGCCTTTTGGATATGGGTGGGGGAGGGGTGGAAAAATACTGTACTAAAAAATATCTGGGTTTTAACACCTAAGTTTTACTTTTTAAGTAATTAAAAACCCCAGCAAAATAAAGTTTCTAATGGAAATGGTCTCTCTGTTCTAGTGGAGCACTGAACTGTTGACTGTAGCACTCAAACACAAACTAATGAGAAAGTGAAAATTGCTGCAGAAGAGGAGAAATCTAGGAATATTTTTAACTTTATAAGCTGTGTGCTTGTTTCAAAATGGCCCAGTCAAAAAACCCTAAAGCACTAGCTTAAAATACTGGAACATTTTGAAAAATTGCTTAAAATTTTTAACAGCTTCACCTAGAAAATTTTTCTTACCCTGATAGGTGATTCTTGCAAGTGAGGCTGTAGTAACTGATGATCACTTCAGGTCTAGGTTGCCAGTAAAGGTTTGCACATAGCGGTGCAGTTCATCTTTCATGTGACAAAGCTGATGGAGAAAGGAGGAAAATCCCCTGAAGTCAGCTGGAACTACCAAAAATTTATTAAACTTCATATAATTACAGCCCATTTGTTTTTCAGAGCTGAATACAAAACTGTAAAGTGGATAAATTTTTTACAAATCAAAGAAGAAAATAAATTGAGAAATCAAGACGAAGCCTATATGTAATAGCCCCAAATAAAATTCTGTTTATATTTCTCACCTTGCAGAAGTACTAAATGATAGTAACATGAAACATACTTACGGAAGGATGCTGAAGTTGTTTTGAAGTTTCAGTTTTGGGAAACACATGCCCTGTCCCTTACTCTGTTAGTATTTGAGCTCCTGCTTATAGTGCAGTGAATACGCAAAGGGGGCTTTGCATTTGCAAAGCCTGACCATGGGCTTTTTTCAGTGTGCATTAGTGGAGCTCTTACCCAAATGGATCCTAGAACTTCAGCTACGAAGTTGGCAGGGTGGTGTAGTGCCATATGATTATATATGATTCTGCAATTCTGTATATGATCACTTCCATTTCATCAGTGTCCATAGGTTTTATTCACATTATTGTGGGATGGTGCCTAATGAGGTCTTACATAATGAGCTTGGCTAATGAGATCACAGCTGGTTTTGTTGTATGTTTTTCCACCCCTGCTGTCCCCTGAAGTTGCTTACTGCAATAAATGCTGGCAGTGTGCATTTGTTGTGGTAAATATAGAGTCAGTTACGCTGCTTCTATACATTTTAGTCTTATTAAAAATAATTATGAAACAAACCAAATAGAATACTGAAAACCAAATTGAAAACAGAGAACCTGAACTCAGAAGCTGATGTACATGAAGTCTGAAGTTTGTGAATTTCATGTTATAGTTTAAATGCAAAATACCATTTTTACACTGTCTGCTTTGAATGAATCTATGAAATTAGTTTGAAGGCTTTAGTACACATTTCTTATACATATGATCAATATATATATCAGCTCTTAAGAGCAAGAAACATATATTAGAATTTGTTAGTATTTTAACATAAATATTTGGCATAGTACTACAAATTATGAATGTAGATTAAAAACAAGGTCAAGAATTGGAAGCTTCCTCTTCCCCCCACCTTGCAAATAGAGAACCAATACAAAATTTCCCTGATTTTGATAAATTTTGTATTCCCTCTTTTTTGAACTGTGTATCACTGTCTGTATATCAGGAGCTTGCAGTCCTGGTCTTGCATGTTCATTACACTGTGAGATACCCCACTGGTTAAGAATGCCATGATTCTGGGCAGAGAAGCAAATGTCAGACCAGCCTGTACTTAAATTTTGCTGGCACGCTTGTTTGTACCCGTGATGTGGGTTTTCATGGCATATCTATGCATGTTTCTTAGCAAATACTTCTATTAGCAAAAAGGGTTTTCTAGTGTTCAGTTTGTATATGGAAGAGTTATAATTGTTCCTTATTAGGAATTGCATAGAGCAGTTATAAGTACTACAAAGAAAAGTAACAGCTAGAATTGCTGTGACTTGTCTCGTCAGCATTGCAACTCGTTAATAAACTTGCTTCTTGTGAATATGGTTTCCTTAGAGCTGAAGATCATAATGCTTCTATATGAGGAAAAAATACAATTTTTAAGATACTTTTATTATTTAACAGGATTTGAATTCTTTCCAAGGCTGAGAGGCACTGAGTGTGGGAACAGCAAGTAAACTGTATCATTAGTCAGGGTAGATGGGTTCATGAAGTGTGCTGCATGGTGTGATACCAAAGATTGGAGTGCACTGTTAAGAGCATATTCACTTCTGATTTGCTTCAGTGCATTAGTTTGGAGAAGAGAAAGCTCATGGGGGAATCCTGTTTAATAAGTACCTGATTGGGAAGAGGGAGTGAAAAAGAAGAGCCTTGGACGCAAAATAAATTAGCATTAAAACAGAAGAAAGAAGAGTGGAGGATTGGGGATTTTTTCTCTCTTTTTTTTTTTTTTTCTTTTAGTCTTTTTGCCTATTTATTTTGATTTGTGGGGGATTTTTTTAGCTGTAAGGATGACTTGACATGGGCTTAGGTTGCCCAGTAAGACTATGGACTTACTGAAAACCAACCAGATACAGACCTGAGCAGTCTTCTCTAGCTGACCCTGCTTTGATCTCGAGTAGTTACACTGAATTTTCAGAGGTCCTATCCTACCTCAGCTGCTTTGTGTTAGCTGTGAAAATCAGAGAATTTATCATAACACAGCAAAGCAAGAGGTTTTTCATCTAGCAAGATAATTTTAATCTTGTTTTGATGACTCATTTATCACCTGCATACTTTATGAGAACTTCAGTTTTATCTAGTCATAAAATATGAACCTAAAGTCTCGGTCTAACAAAACTTAAAATTGCCAAGTAAAGGTCATAGCTGTTCTTCCTGACCCTTCTCTTTTTTCACCCTTGAATGTGGTTTTCTCAGATCAAAGTGCATTTTCCAGCAGTTTTTGGAGGTTCTTTTCCTGTTTTTTTCTGCTGTTCCTCACCAGGCTTTGCCCTGTACTATTCATCTGGCTATTGCTGAATTATGGTTAGTATTTTCTTTTCTTATAAATAATAACATTAAATTTTAATAAATTTCATGCAGAAGGATGTCTCCATATACAATTGTTTCAGCAATGTTACATGCTCATCAGGTTGTCCTTGTCTTGCTTTCATAAACTTTTCTCTCCTTCCATCAATATTCCTAGACACTTGAAGATCACTGTTGCTGTAGAAGGGCTGTGAAGGCAGTAAAGTGATGTTGATAGACTTAATTTTTCCCTTTCATAGTCATAAAAAATGAATGTATCTTTTTTCTTTTTTTCCCTATAATCTGCACTGTTTGCCTATATCATTATGCAGATATGTGAAATCATGGGGTCTGTCTCCTAGTCCTTGAGCCAGGTCAGAAAGTCCTTCAGATCCTGCAGGTTCAGCTTCCTCCCTGAGCCTGCTACTTGGCAAAAGCAGTTTCAGATCAGCTTCTGTACCTTAAGTGATAGTGTGTTCCAGCTTCTGAATGCCTAGATATGAATGAAATGGCTTGTCTGAAAAGCTGCGAAAACTGGATTAGTTACCTTTGGGAAATGGAAAACACCCTAGATATGTCATATTAGTCCAAGCTCCTTTTAAAGGGTGATTTGCTTAAAAAAAAATTAATGTGTAAATAATTCCAGCAAGGCAGGTGTCCAGTTCTGGATTAAAAACTGGAAATAAAACAGTATGAAAGCTTAAATGATACAGAGCGTATTTAATTGAACCAAAATATATATATATATGCGAGTGTTGAAAGGGACAGACCCACCTCTTCCCTTCTCCAGACCTTAGATGTCATTTCTTTTGTCTTGCTCTGCTGTTTTCCCCACCAAATGGTGAGCCACTTCAGGGAGTTCCCTTCCTGCACAAAGCCTAACCTTCCCTTCTGCCCACACAAAGAAAAACCTTCTGCTGTTTAAGTCACCGAGCTGAATCCCTAAAAATTCAGAAAAAATGTTACTTGTGGGAGGCGGGAGGTTGTCAGTTCGTCTTCACTGTGATTTGGCGCTGTATCCCAACTTTAGGAAACTTGTTAAGTAGTCTTGGCTCTTTGACATCTGTGAGGGTGCAAACAGAACATCTTAGTTGCTTAATGAAAATCTACGGAGTTCTGGCTTTTTAACCATACTTTACATCTGAAGTAACTGGGTTGTAGTTTGTAGAACTTGAACTGCAGCATCTTTCATATAGCATCCCTTAGTTGGGCATATCTTAGGGCTTTTCTGTTTTTTATTTATTTTTTTTTTTAAAAAGACATCCTGTTTTTAACACAACACAGGGGCAGTAGCTGAAGCAGTGTTTATTCCTGCATCTTTTCTTGGGTAGCCTGTTCGCCATTTCCAGACTGCAGAGGCAATGTATTGTATTGCATTTCATAGCAGAGCCTATGGAAAGCTCCATGAATGTGTCTTGACTTTAGTCTTCATAAAAACAGCTGAGTTAGCTCAAAATATGCTAAACTATACCAGGAAGGGAGTGAGTATTGTCAATCCTTGCCATTTCTCCCAGCTCCAGCTTAGATAGCATGCAACATAGGGAAGTAGCATATTTCTTCACAGTCCCATTTAGTTGCCTGCTTGGATGGGGTTTTTGTTTTGTTGGTTTGTTTAGTACTGTAAATGTTGAAACTTTCAGCTTAGGAGGTTAAAAGAAGGACAATGATGCAGTTAATGGAAATCTTAGCAGCCTGCATGCAAGAGACTATCGGAGTGTATGTCTCTACTCACAGTGCGATTAAAAAATGGCCTTTAAAATGATTTTGTTAAATAAGACACCTAAAGCTAATTAGAGCAGAAGGAATTGTCTGTAGAGCAGAAGACGGGGAAGAAGTTGTGGACTGAAATCTGACAGAGATTAATCTCATTCAGTATAAGACCTTGGAAAGGTAATCATTCTTTTAAGAGACACGAAGCTCAGAAGGCTGTCTTCACCTTGAGGTGTGGAGGCTTTGAGACTTCTCATCACTGATGAGATCAGAGTTCATCTTTAGAGTAGAATATGGGTTTTTTTCCTCCACAGACTCTTTTAGGATCAAGCTGCACTGTGTATTGTTTTTTAATACTAGCCTCTGAAAGCTGGAATCTCATTTCCAGTACTTGAGTATATCAAAAGTAATGTGCTGGAGGTCAAAGGGACATTGCAGAGGAAAGTCTATAAGGACTGGGTGGAGTAAAATAATTTTGCATTTTTACTGAGCTCATACTTAAGAAGAGTTTTGGAAACAGACAACTGACTATGAATGTGAAAATCCAAACATTCTGATATGTGAAAAACAACTGACATACTTGAGTCCCAGTAAGTGAAACTGTTATGGGCTGATATCCAGCTCGATTAAAAGGTAAACGTACCCTTCCCAGTGTGCATACCTTTCTATTATTGCATCCTAGAAAACTTTAACCAACAGTTCAAGTTGCTAAATGATAGTCTGAAGGTGCAATTACGCAGTGGTCGACTGTTCTTAAGGAAAGTAAGTTTATTTTCTGTTCTGAAACTTTTATAAGTAGTTGCTGGCACTAGTTCTTGCTGTTGCAAGAAAGAAATGCCATTTGCGAAAGGAGATCAAAAGTTTGTTGCTTCTTAGTTCAATACAAAAAAGTGTCATTTTATTGAAATAACATTCACATATAATAATATTTTAATTTCAGCTATATTGTAAGTATTATTTCTGACTGCACAGTAAAGGTTAAAGATTTAGGGAGCATATAATTTGTTACTGAAGTTGTGTCCTACAGATAAGAGTTGCCTAGTCCTGTTATTCATTCAGAATGTGTGCAACTGTAAGCCAGCTATAGTTGTCCTGATGTTCTGATGAAAAGATGGACAGTTTTTGAAGGTTGTTCATTATTACATGCAGAAGAGTTGAGGGGGAACGAGGAGTGGAGAAGAACTGAACTGCTGTAGTATTTGCTTCTGTTAATAAGTTTCATTTACTCAAGGGAAAGTTGTTTTGTTTCCATGTTTAGTTAGTACCTATAGGTAAGGCAGTAATAACTTTGGATACGCATGCTGGATATTTCAGTTACTATATCCAGTACTGTAGATATAGTTGGACTGTACTCTTAAGGTGCTTATGCATGTTGTAGCCTATCAACATCCCGCTCACCTCAGAATCTGAAAGTAAGAAAAAATAGGTGTGCATAGATACGAAATGTTGACAAGACTGAATGATGAAACACTGACGGTCCTGCTTCATCAGTGCAGAGTCAAGAATGCTGGCAATGACAGCATGGGGCATAAAACTTTGTTATTTGACTCCTTTGGAGTTTGGTTATTTCTGTATTTGTTTTAAAAGGGGGTCAGGAAAGAGAGCTGAAATGGACAGTTATACTGGTAATACTTTAAGGTTTCAAATTCTTTTTGTGGTGAGGTTTTTTTTTTTTTCTTCAGTCAAGACATACTCTTCCCTTTTCTTACCATTCTTGATTTCTCTTGCGTTAATCTTTCATGACAGGGAAGCTCTGTAGCTCTGACCATTGTTGTTCTTTTTTAGACTTCCAGTATGATGGTGGTGAGAGAGACCTGGGAGATTGGCTTGCAGGTTACATATAGAAGAGACAGTGGGTTATTCTGACTCTTCGTTATACATAGGCAGGAGTCTGCAAGTGTGGTGGTCTCTCAAAGATGTGTGTTATGTTGTCTTCATTAAAGTACTGACATTTGCCAAGAACTTGATTTTTAACAAGTCAAATGTGATACCTGTGCCTATGCTGGACATGCCTTTCTGAGGGCAAGGCAGAACTTCTCCGAAATCACGGTTTTGAGCAATGCCAGGCTAACCACAAGTTTGGTTGCATAGCTGTTTTTGAGAATTAAGCTCTGCTCTGTGGAGCTGTTTTCACCTGTGGCTGTAGGCAGCATTAATGAAGAATCCCTTTAAATTGCTTCACTCACCACTTGTCTTCCAGTTTCTGCAATCTCACGTTCTGTATAGTGTTATTATGTAGAAGTCATCTTTGTGTAAACTCCAGTTCATCTCCAGAACTGTCCCATCTAAAGCTGTAAGGGAAGCAGGATTCTCTGGGGGTTTTGAGGTGGAGGTTTTAAAATAAAGGGCATGTGACAGAGGAAGTGGGGAGCATGGCAGAAGAGTATCAAATTTAACTTCTACAGGCATGCTGGCATTTTATTTCATTTTGGCAGTCTTGAATGTAGCAATCTCGTAGTTTGTTTTAGAATAGCTTTTCTATGTGTAATTATTAGTCCAGTGAGCTCCCAAACGAGCACTCTGTTCTTTTCCACATACTCCCTCCTAAATCATCATCTCGCCTTCTTTTCTCTTGTAGTACTAACACTTGCATGTGCTTGCTCTATACTGTTATGTTCTATGGATTGATGCTTCTTCCTCTGTGTCTTTTCAGAGAGCCATAAAAGGGGCAGCACTGCCTCTTCTGCTCAAGACAGCTTTTGAACCTGTTTCAGTGATGGGAAAGGTGAAGACAAGGGCTTCATTAATTTTGTAGTGCTGTTGTAGTCTTGCATATTTTTACTTCATTTTTGCGATTCCTCCAAATAAGTCAAAGTTCTTTTTGTTTTTCAGTGCTCCTCTAAGTAAGGAGGGAAACCACAGATAATGAGAGTACTAGAAAAGAAGTGTTGCTGTGCTTTGTAGTTTGGAGGTATTTGGCTGTTCAGGTGGCACTTACTTGCCACAGTTATCTTTCACAGTTCTCACAGTGCAGTTACTGGAAGAAACTGGAAGATGTTTGAAGATGCCCTTTGCAGGCAACAGAATACATTTGTGAATGAATAGAATTGGGTGCTCCGCACAGGAGGCTACTGCTCTGGTGTATGAAACAAGGTGGCTTGATGCATCACCTTATTCTAACATGGTGCCTAATGCATTGTACAGAATACTTGATCGAGTGTGGCTAAATGCTGCTTGTATAGGAATAAAAATATAAACCCCACTTTGTAATCCTAAATACTGATACTGCTTTTCAGTCAAAGTTCTAAGCATGTTGCATAAGTGCAGCTGTTTGATTTAAGTACACGTCAGTAGTGAACCAAGCGGTGCACCAAAGTGACCAGTGAAACTGCCTAGGTCTTGATGACATGGAATTTGTAGCAAATATAGGTTAGCAAAGTCCATGACATAATGGTGTTTAGTGTATACACTTTTCATTTTGTGACCATGTTATGTGCTTAAGACACTGTTCTTCACAAGGTAATGTAACGTAGATAGTTTGATAATTAGTCACACCAGCCCTATATTGACTGGTTTTGATTTTCATATTGTAGTGCTTCAGAACCTTCTTGTTTGCTATCATTTTTTGTCATTACTTCCAACATAATTCTTGTGTTCTGATTCTGACAATCAGCTTTCATTTGTGCTTTTTATGTATCAGCATTAAATATTAATTTTTTTGTTTGTTTTGAAGGTGCAGAAAATTTACTGCTTCAGCTTTGGTCATATATCATAGTTCTAAATTTATTTTCCATTTGTAAGATGACTCTACCTTTTGATATCTTGTGTTGACTGAAGTGGACTAAAGTTCATTTACCAGTGGAAGAAACTGAGGAGATCAGCTTGGTTCTCCAGTGATAGCATTGGTTTAGTATGGATGAGAAAATAGTAAATACATCAAAGTAGTGTTTAAGTAGTAGTTGTAAGAGGGTCAGGCGTTAATCAGACTACAGGCAACTCAGAGGTGTGTGTATGTGTGTGACAGACATGCTGGATGAAGATTTTTGTTCCAGTAGAGATTTTTCTCAGCTGTTGATCAGCAGGCACAAAACCTAGTTAATATTAAACAGCTGTCAGGATGAAGAAGCAAAACTACTTTTGCTTTGCTGTTTGTTATTTATTATTCTGCTATGACTTGGGATGGGTTTTTTTGCAGTGAGATTGGCACTGGCTGCTTCCTCAGCTAGTTATCAAGGCTCTTTGCCATTTTGAGTTTATTTTTCTTGCACAAAGCCTGGGAAAAAATATGAACCTTGTTCTGAAGGTCACTATGTCCAGCTGTCTTTCTGAGCAATGGGAGTGAATGCATTTTAGAACCACTGACCCCTCATATATAATATTGTGCCACTGACTGCCCTCGTTTAAAGCAAGGACCCACAGGACACTGAAAGGTTTTTCAGCAGTGGTGGAAATGAATGTGGAGCATGTCCTGTTAAGGTAGCTGAATGCAATGTGTCAGGATTCTTGTATTGGCAGGTTCCAGTTCTGGAATTTTCTTTAAGCAAAAATTCATCCACAAACAAACCTTTCTCTTTATTTGATGACAGTAGTGTTTTAAAGGGGCTTTCTTTTTCTTCTGGTAAGACATCAGCTAAATTTTACTACTGTTTGTGACTTTGATACATGAGACTGTCTGCTGGGAGAGCTTGAGTCCAGAAATCTGCATCTGTCTCTTCGTCTCATGGTTGTGAACACAGCTGTGTCATCAGTTTAATAAAAATGTATCTGTAGGTTGGAGTTTGACACATGAAAAGGAGAAAATCACCACTGACAGATGCAATATTTACCTTCTTTTTTTCCTTTTTTTTCTTTTTTTTGTTTCTTTTTTACTGGGCACAAACTATGTCCTTTAGTAAGAAGTATCTGACATGCAGTTGTGCTCTTGAAACGTAGTGTTTAGCACAATTCATGCTGCAAGTTGAAGGCCAGCTCTAAGGTCTTGTTTATTACATACAGAAATACCTTTAGTAAGGCACTGTATTTTAAGATGGTATCTTCCCAGGTTTTTTCCTATGGCCTCTTTTTTTTACATGCTTATACTTGAAACTGTTCAGAATCTCTGTATTTGTGTTTGTATTCTGCCAGTAGGACTAACACAGTCAAATCAAACTCTTCAGAATAGTACACTCCTCCTTGCAGCATTGCTTGGTTATATGCAGGATAGCAATTCAACAAATTGTGTGCTTTGTGTTGTGCAAAACAACAAAGCAAAAATTTGTAAAAAGAAACTTGTTGTTGATGAGGGGCACTGAACTATGACAAATAGGGCTTCAAGAATCCATTCAGAAACTGTATTAGATCAGATTATTCTTCTCAGATATGATTGATTTCTGTGAAGTGAAATCTTCAAATGTTTGGAAGACATCACAGGCAATACTTAGGATGTGTACAAAAATTGTTAAATCCTGTTAATGTCAGTGTAAACTGTTACTGTAGATCACAAGTGCATGTATTTAATTACTTGAGCATGTTGCTTTTACTGGAGAACTCACTCTCCTTCCTAATAGTCCTGATGGTGCATGGAGTGATACAGGCAATATAATGAAAGATGCTGTATTCCCTTGGGTATTATTTTCCTAACAATGTGTAGATTAGGTTGTTAAATTGAGAAATGTTTTGAATATTTTTGCTTTGATTTCCTGAACTTTTTATATCCCTTTTATTTCTCTCAAAAACAAAGAACACATCACTAAAACAGGCAGTTTTCTTAATCACAAGAATTTCTTCCTTCTCTTCCCCTTCCCTCTCACAACCCTTAAAAAAGGTTGGGGTTTATTTTAGTCAGAGAGGATGATGATTAAATAGTTACATTTATTCCTTTGTTTATGTAGAAGTATGATAAAAAAATGGTTCTTCACATTGCTTAGGATGTGACAGGGCATTATGACTTGTAAGTTGCAGGAGGAAGACTTCAGGTTAGAGCTTAGTAGATAGTGAAAAGGACCTTTTCCAAGAAAAAGTATGGATGAAAAGTGAAATAAATTTCCTAGGGAGATTGTGGAATTGTCATCACTTGAAATTGTTTACAAGGCGTGGTAAAACTGAAATGATTTGTGATCTTTTCTTGAAGAAGACTAACTTCCAAAGATGGTTCCACTGCCATTATTCATGAATATGTCTATGAAATACTAGAAGGATTTTGTCTGAAACTGTTGTTTTTCATGTCTTGATTAATAATGCAGCACAGCTGGGGGCTGGGAGAAGGAATGTGCTGTATGTTGAGTAGAATAGAATTATGTCAGTTACCTAATACATTGCAACTGTTACTACATAGAGGTATATTAAAAAGTGGACTTTCAAAAACAGGGATGCTATTGTGACTTGCATAAGAGTTTTAAAAGGAATCTACAATCTAGAGTTTAGAGAAATCATAGTAGACTATTTATGTCTGAATAAATCAGTATAAATATTCACTGATGTCTTGGGAAAGGTAATTAATGAAGTATGACATTAAAAATCTCATAAGTTACCAAAGCAATTCGATGGTATTTTCCAGTCTTACTACATTTTAAAAAAAATATTTTATTGTAAAGCATAATCTTTTTGTTCATATTAATAAGCTAGTTGTAAATGTATTTTCTTATTAGCATGAAAAATCAAGTGTACATACAACTTTCTTTATTGCCCGTTAAGATGATTCATTAGTCTATCTCTTGCAAAGCCCATGGGGTTTTGCAACAGATGGTACTGTAGTCCTGGGCATATTTTTTTCATGTCACCTATGGTATGTATTTTGTTGTAATAGGGAAGAATTGGGACAATAAAACGTCCTGTGGAAGAATAATGGCAGATGAGAAGAGCTTGGTGATGCCCACAGCTTCTTTGATGGTTAGAGGTAGACTGGACCAAGTAATTAGGAGTGGTGTTTAGCTCTTGCCTGCCTGATTTATTGAATAGTGTGTGCATAGTTTCAGGGAAGCCCTGGAGCTGTATATGTACACTTACCAGCTGTCTTGACATGTAACATGGAAATGGCAAGTGCCTGCAGCCACATTCTGCTATACTGTATATACTGCTATACCTTATTAGAGACTGCGTGGTCCAGTATCCTAAATTTATTGAACTAAGATCAAAGGTAGGATGAAATTTGCAAAACTTCCAAAGGGCTTCCATGTGATTTATTGAGCTCTAAATATGTGAATTTCTAAATTATAGTATGTGTTATGACCTTCCAGTGAGTTTCAGTAGCATTGACAAGAGATGTTTTAAAAATCAATAGTATGTGAAAATACGTTTGATTTGGACTACATAAAAGAAATGTTTATAGGATCTGTTCTTACTGTTTGCATTACTAAACATCTAAATTTTAATGAACTAGTACTTAGGATGAGCTAGTACATAGGATTATCTTAGTAGGTTTACCTGTCCCATGCTAGCTTTGGTATCAGAGTAAGTAACGAAAACCTTAATTTAACCAGGTAATTTAGAGATAGACAAAGACAGGTGATGAAAGCATAGGCGAACAAATTGCAGGACTGATCTTGAGTTGACTGGCAGGACAACAGACTGGCCCAAAATGGCAGGTGGAGGGTAATTTGCTTCCCTTGCACTGCTGACGTACATCTGGGACAAATAGGCTTTTTATGGAAATAATTTCTGAAATACATGTGAGACCAATTTGACAGTAAGAAAACACCTGGATCTTGCAGCATGGCTGTAATTACCATGCTTAATTTGAATGTTCAAAGAAGTAATTTGAATAGGTAACAACCACCTCTGAACCGGTTGTTTTGCAGATTTTGACATCTGGTTTCTGTGCTGTAGCTAGGTGTTCTCACTGCTGCTGATAGTCTCTACAGCACTCAACAACAAACAACTAACCTGGGCTCTTCATTAGAGGGAACTTGTAACTTGTTTCCTAACCTGGGGTATCCTGCCCTCCTGCTACTCTCTATCAGGGATGGTCACCTTGGTCTCCTTTTTATTGGTGCATTGAAAAGGAGAGAGAAGAACTATTTTACTTTGTGTATGCTTCTGTTATTTTGTGGCTGTACTGTTTTGTGTTATTAAAAAAATATTTGATGTTAAAGTAACTGTATGGGAACTGTAAAGCTTTTACAGTTGAATGTTAAAAATTTGTGGAATGGATCATAGCTGCCTGGTAAATTAATTGTGCATCTCTTTGAGGAGGGAAAAAGGCTTTCTGTAGATTGTAAGTTCAAATATATTCCTCCCCATCCCCACCACATGCCTTTTAAAAATACTGCTTTTGAGGCATCCTCTTCACTGTATGAAAACTCTAAATGAGTTTCTCTGTAAGGCTGCCATGTTTCCTGACAGTGGGACTTTGCAACTAATTTAATCTTTGCCATAGTAAATTAGACTTTAGGAAAAAATAAAAAAGGAAGAAAACCCAACAAAACAGGACGAAGATAAATTTAAGGTAAATAGTGTTACCTGTTTTCTGGTTTTGGATAGGGTAGTTTAATTGATTGTAGACTTTACTGAGGTGATGTGTAGAAAAAGGAACATATTCCTGTGGGTGATGCTAGACAAATCAGTTAGGGCTTAGTGTTGTCCTAACTCATTTCAGTTGGCCCTTCCAATAAGTTAATAATGTTTTCTGAGAGATGGAATTGAAATTGGTGCTGCAATCAGCACTTGGATATGTTTGAGAATTAATCAATGGTAGGGATAAGGCTGTAGCTCTGCAGTCTTTCTTCTTCCATTGACTGATAAATATATATTTTTTAAAGCTTTAATATTAGCTGACAAAGAATGATTTCTGTCTCAAAAATTAGAAAATAATGTAACATGCAGAATAAAGATACAATACTTGTAATGTATTGGTTCTAAATTCATAGTTATGCTTGCATAAAGTTTGTGTGTGCTTATCAAGAAGATAATGTTCTATTTTTTTCTGTTAACTACTTGAATATATTTTGTTATGTTGAATTTCTGACAGAAAACACTTCAATTTTCTGTGAATCTAGGAATATCTAGTCATAGATTAAAAAAATAATCTATTTGTAACTGTTAGGAACACTTGGAAAACATTACCTATTAAGTGGTTTGAACACCCTCTTATAATACTTCATTGAGATCACGTACCAAAATCACATAGTAGTCTTTATTCTCAGTTGGTATTTTCAGGTGTATAACCTGATTAGATGAAAACTTCCTGTGTTAAAGAGACCTGGGTGTTTCAGTGCCTTTAAACCAGCAGACAGTTTCTTCATATATTCTACTTTTTTTTTGTAATGCACTATGTAAATAGCCATCCTAGCTCAGACTGGCATGTGACTTAGAGAACTTTCGGTAGGGTACACATCAAGTCTGCTTTATTTACTCTACTTTGTTGTTTTGGTTTTTTTTCTGACACTAACTTATGTTAGATTTAGGCCTTGTTTTGAGGTATATACAGGGTAATTGGTAAAAGTAATTGAAAAGTCTGATTTCTGTATGTCATTTCATAATGATAGAATTATGTCTTTGTTATTTTAGATCAAAAATGTAGTCACCAGAGTACTTACCCTCCTGATTTGGCAGTCCATAATATGCTTGGATTTTTTATGTGAGGTTTACCAGCATCAGAGTTTCATTCTGGAAAGTGAGTAGACTAGATTGTTTTGTGTTGCCAAAACTTAAAAAAGTTCTTAAAATTATAGTTATTGAGAAAGGGAAAATAGGGCATCACTTGAACAATAGCCAGTTTAATTACTGTTGAAAGATAGTAATATTTCTGTGACTACTATTAATTGCAGAATTTTGCAAAGAGGCAATGGCAAAATGGCAAACTCCTTTTGATATAGGACAAAAGGTCCTATAATCAATATGTGGGAGTTGTGTTTTTTGTTGTTTTTTGTTAAATTTGCTGTTGTATCTTTTAAGGTTTTCATTAGTAATTGCTGGGATAGTCAAGGGAGAAACAAACTTTTTGTTGAACAAGTTCATTATTCATCCATGCTGCCTGTTCTTGCCTTTTTTTGAAATACTATGTGGGGATCTTCTAACTTTAAATATTTTTCTTTATTCTACACTTCTGTATGTTATAAAAGACTTTTTAAATGCAAAATATTTTTCTGATTTTTTTTTCTGTAGTACAGTCTTCTTTCAATATCTGAAAAGTGCAAATTGAAATTACTTTCTGATTATTTTCCTAACTTAATAAAATGCTGCTGCAGAGTCCATGAATTTTCTTTCTCTGATTTTCCTAGGTTAAGGAATGCAGGTGTGAAGTAAAGCTTTCTTCCAGGTTTTTCTTTGGAGTTTGTTGTCTACTACTTTATTGCTGATTTAATGCAGCAATATGCCAGATAATTCAGTTTATTTCTTTTGTATGACTCTCTTTTCTTTTATACACTTAAGAGTGACCTGAAAGACTTGGAAATTAATCAGAATGGGTATCTGCAGGGTATTCTGGAAATCTAAATCAAAGTTGTTTTGGATATCTTTTGGAATATGGATTATTATTGTGTCTGGATGTGCTGTAGTTGGGGTTTGAGTAGATCCTGTACTTTGGTTAGCTGAGCCAAGATTATGTTGTATGGATTTTGTTTAAATAGATCTGGGTCTTCCTTTCTAGCAGATAATGAAGATTATATTAAATCAGCTGTAAAATCTCCTTTGCAAATGAGCCAGTCTGACTTCCTTCTCAGTAGAAAAATAGGTTGACTTCTCACAATGATTTATTTTTTGATGTAAACTATTTACAATATAAGCAGTATACGTGGAAATATTGTTTCATTTCTGCCACACCTCTCTTTAAAAAGTTTCTGGGAAAGAGGCCAGTCTGTTTTCAGTTTTTGTTTATGGATGAGATTATCCAAAGATAAGGCCAGGGAGAGACCGGACTACAAGGACAGTTAATTTATATACCTCAACAGAACAATCAATGTGCCTTGATGAGTTGGAGATGACTAGAAACACGTATAATCATGGAAGACACAGAATAGCATAAAGCCCATTGTCATCTTTGTTTTGGCAGCTCTGATACATCTGACTGTGCAAGTCTTGTTCTCTCAGCCTCTTTCAGGGATGTTTTATTGCAAGTAACTGGCAACTCAGGTTTAGCAAGACTAAAAGAAAACAACCTCCTCTTTCCACATCTTTGATCAGTAGTAGCAGTAAATATACTTCCTATAGACTTTATGGCTTATTATCATTGAATATGGCCACTGGACATGCAATGACCCAAATGGATTTCCTTAACTTGCCTTTTCTCGTCTGTGATGACAGTAAGAGCAGGAGGTTTTAGTCTTCTGTGTAGGCAGTGGGAAATACTCTATTACTCAAGTACTTCCTATGTGCAGCCCCCCGCTCTCTTTCTACTTGCACAGTGGTTTACGTTTGGTGTCCTGCCAGACGTTTGCTGGGATTTAGACATTTACTGAGGAAGAAGGATTTGTACAATGTCCACTGTAAACTCATGGAAAGGTATACAGGAAATACTGTTGTAGATGACATGCTTTATATTTGTAGAAATGTTTATAGAGGATGCTGTGGTTTTTCAGGGTTTAGCAGGGTTTAGTGTAAAGCCTACCTCTGAACATGAAGGAAAACTAATTTGAGGCTGTTTTATATCATGGCTGTCTGTAGACCTGACATCTGGTTCTGTAGTCCTGTCTTGTATTAGTAATACACAGTAAGGAGACTGAAGGATGTTAAAGCAAGTCTACTTAAAGATGAAGAAGAGGTTAGAGAAATTTTGTGGACCAGTTGTAGTTTTCCTAACTGAGCATGTTTTAGTGTTGCTCTGCAGAGAGCAGGAGTCCAAATCCAGGGATTCTACTAAATACTGTAATTACTAAAAATCTGCTCTTGCATAGCTGCTTACAGGGGAAAGCAAATGTTTTTCTTCGTTACAGTCAGCAGAAATGTGAGCAACTCCCGTCAACGAATTATTCCAAATTATTATTTTGGGTGTGTCAGTCATTCTACAGAGTAAGTAAAGAGTGGTGAGTTTTGGCACAGTTTCTTCATAAATTTAGCCTTGTTATCAAAATTGGTTTCCTCCTTCCTTGCAGGCAAGGAATTATGTTATATCATACTTAACAGAAATGCAGCAGAAAATAAAATTTTGTTTACCCTGTTTCACAATAGCCACAATTATTTTTCTTTTATATATTCAATAAACTCTGATTTTTTAACTTGTCAACCTGTGTTTTCATTGTTCCTAACATGTACACTTGGAAAAAAGGTATTTTTAATAAGGGAAAAGTAGTGAAGCTGCTTTTTTTAATCTTCTGTAAAATCCTTTTAAAATAACTGCATCTCCTCTCCATGAAGATGCCATGGAAAACCCTCAGATATAATACCTGTCCCCAGCACCCTCTTACCTTCCTCCCATAGTATCACCAATATAAAAGATATTAGTGGAGTACTAATTTCTTTGTCACCCCTACGTTTTGATTTTAATTAGAACAAGCATATTGTTAGATATTCTTTAGTTCTTTGTACTTTCTCAAAATTGTGTGGAAGGTTTGTCCCTGTCTTTTGGAAGTTATGGGAAAAAAAATGGAAAAGAAAGAGTAGATGGACAGCATGATTGTGTGCACTCTGGTCCTTAGAATGTCTAAGATGACAATAAAATGGTTGAACTTCAGTTCTTCTTTACCTTACTTGTGTGGTGGAATGACCAGGAGAGAATTTTGAGTGCTTTTTGTACACATGTGCACGCTGTAGCATGCTGTTTTAAAGTGAGGTGGAAATAATCATATGATATTTAATGTAAAATGTAATTAATGTGCTTTTGTATGTTTCCCTTACTTTCTCTCTCTTGAATTCTTTTAATCAGAAACAGGTAAACAGTTGAAACTTCAAAATTTTTTTGAAAACTGGGAGCTGAGATGGCATGCTCCCTCAATTTAGGCCTGCAATCACAGCCTGAGTGGAAGGAGAATGCACACAAAATCCTTGAAGTGCAGATCATGCACAGTGAAATTTAATACAAGTGAAAGGGTGATACTGCCTTGGATATACTCTAGTTTTCTCTTACAAAAACAACATGCCAAATGCAACAGTTTGGGGTCTTCCTCATGTCTTTTCCCAAAATAATTTCTTTCTTTTTTTTTTTTTTTTTTTTTTTCACCGAGATACTTTAAGGCTATTGGTTAAAATCTCAGCAGTAAGCCATATAATAGTTTATATCTGCCTCTTTCTTGAAAATATCTATATTTGCTTTTGAATGTTCTTTTGTATATACTCTAAATTATTAGAAAATGCGTGAGAGAGTTCTGTAATTGTTCGCCCTGCTTGGCCAAGGGATTCTGTGGCAGTTGCAAAAGTTGGATCTGCAACTAGAGAGAGAAACTATTTCAGCTGATTGTCAAAGAATGTTTCTTTGGAATTTGTACTGATACCTGTCTTTTCCTTGCATAGGAGCTCAGAGACAGGCAATGCTTTGGCTGCAGCATGTGCTTTTTTGATACAGATGCCTCTCAGCTGCCCCATTTTTCGTTTGAGAGCCCTCTGAACTTGCATGCATAACATGTAGTTAAAATTTGCTTTAAATATTAGCTAAGCCATAAAGATTTTTCTACTTGTTTTTCACTGCTGCTTAGGTTTAATGGTATTAAGCTCTGTAGAGGACAGAGGAATTGGCAAGATTGTTTTCAGCAAATAATGTCATCCACTTGGCCTAAACAGGATGCTTGTATATATTTTTAGCATAGTTTACTGTCTTCCTGGTAACTTCAGATATGTAAACTCCTGGTTGTTATGTATTAATGGGGTTTTTTATTTGAAATAAATGCTTAATATATTTAAATCATGCTACTATTTGTTTTGCTTTTAAACAGCAGCAAAAATAAACGGTTACATCTTTCTCATAATAAAGTTGATTTATACGGGATTATTGTACAAGGGGACTCGGGTGCACAGAGATGTTCAGATACCCAGCATTCTGGTGGAATCCATAGAAATTCAGAGACACCTTAAACACATTTTGGAACCTGGCCACAGCTAGTTTTAGTGCTTTTTAGGCCTAATGATAGCTATTTAAAGTGATCACTAGGTGAACTATTTTCTAAAGTGATTCCTTTATTGTTTAGAGCTGTAAGTTTCTCTTGCAAGAGATATTGATAACTATGTATCACAGCAAGAGTAAGCATATTTAAAAAAAATTATGTAAATATAAGTCTGTATATACAAGCAAAGTCTTTTTTGCTTGCTGCCAAAGTGCTGTACAGTTCCGTCCTTTAAGGGAACTTGACTTTGCTTTAGGAGCTGTGAGAGGCAGTTACTGTTCTGGTAAATAGCCATGGTTTGAATATTATATTAAGCTGCCTGCTGACAGAAATTATTTTAATTGAGAATGTAATTAAAAAGAAAAAAAACTAAAGAAGACAACAACAACAACCCAAGGCTGCTCTCCTAATTTATTTAACCTTCTTTAAAAAAGAACATCAGTGTGTGTGTGGGAGACAAAGATGGAGGAGTAAATATGATCAAGTACATAGCAAATTGAATTTGAATATAAGGAAGGAGAATGTGTAGCGGATTCATTTTGCTATTCTACCTTGTGGATAACACCTCTTTACCTCTGGTAAAGAGGATAGTGATGGACTTTCAGGTTAGCTAGTGGGGGCTTGATTAAATTGGTTGTAGTAATGTATTTATTACATGGTTTTCTTTGGGAGAGTTCTTCATGGAGTTTGTGGCTAGAAGAGACCATTAAATTTCCAAGTCTGGTATCCTTTACATACAAGAAGTCTTTCTTTCATTCAGGTCTCTTGATAATGAGCCTTTTGACTTAACTGACCAAAATGCAGTTTCAGTTTGTGCTTAGCTAAAATGTATTTGCCAGAAGTATATCCATCCTTCGTTTAAAGATATCAAGGGATTGAGAAGACACTACTTTTTGTGCTAGTTTTGCTCTCATGATTGCTTCACTTCCTTGTTTTTAGGGGAAAATTTGTACTTCTGCATTATGGCAGTGATTTAAAATTGATCCTGACTTTTCAGGTTGATAACATGTTTAACAGCTGTATAATAGGAAGGTATATATGTACACAGTATATACATAGGTCCATACACTTTGTCTTAATTAGTTTTAATAATTTTTTTGGCTTGGAAATTGTGCTATGCCCTTTGTCTTTTACATATAATATATGAATATAGTACAGAAATGACAAATTGATTTGAACACAAATGTTTTTATTTTAGTTTTATCTAGTACAAATATTTTAATACAATTCTGTAAATTAATTGATAGAAAATTATTTCAGCTTTTTATTAATTATCTTTGCTCTGAATTTGTGGTAAAGGGCTTTCATTAAGCAGCGTAATCAGAATTAAATTGCACAAACATTTGCCACAGAATTTAATAACTTCTCATACTTATTTTTGAGCATGTACTGGTTGGATCTATAATTCATCTAGCTTTTTTTTCCCCCACAATATTCTACAAAAGTTGTATTTTTATGTTTATTTTTTTGTGTCAGGTGTTCATGTCCCTAGTATTCATCAATCCCTGTACTGTATGGGGATTGAAAAAGTTTTTTGGCAGTGGACAAAATCCCTAATGGCTTTTCAGACTCCTGTGAGAGAGTTCTTTTCAGCCAGGTTTTGGGTTATTAGACTCTGACCCACATAGTATTAATAGGCCTTCAAATATGATGTTATTTTCCATTCCCTTCATTATGTTGCTGTCTGGCACGCTGTTGCATTAAAGTGCAAAATTGTTTTTGGTATGTATATTTTGGTAGACATTATTTGAGTTTTCTGTCTTGTATGGTTTGGTTTTGGTCATGTTGTATGTCCTCCCCCCACCCCAGAACAAAGTTTCAGCCTTTCATAGGTAATCCTCGTATTTTTAGTATGGTGACCTATATTTTTCAGCCAAGTATATGTATTTGAGAAGCTTGGGACTAATAGCTGTATTGATGACTTTATTTTAGAATTTAGTTATAAAGTAGAGCTCAGTGTTGTGTTGAGAGCTGGGCAGTATTCCTACATTTCCCACATTTCTTTTGGTGATTCTCATAAAACAAGAATTTCTGCAGTTATTACTTGTGGGATTTTTTGGGTTGACTTAAGAATCTAGAATTTAACTAAGAAAAGTGCTCTGAGCTGTCATATGCAATTGAATTAATGGTAATTTTGTGCTAAGTAAATACAAAATTCTGCTTTTATATATAATAAAAATACTATGCAAGTACACTTAGTCTGGAAGATAGGCTGCTGTGTGATTCAGTTTGACACCCAAACCTTGAATGTTTTTTTGCATTTCTGTGCCTGAATTTTTCCATCTCAGGTTTTGAGGTAATGCTTTATAGATTTTAGGGACGTATTTTCAGGACAGTGTTTTGTAAGATGCTTAGTTGATGCAATTATAAGCGTTATTGAATACCACACCAGGAAACTAAGGAAGGAGTCCTTTTTACAAAAACTTGAATAGTGTTCAGTAGAGAAGGTCTCAAGCTGTATTTCAAATGCTGAGAAGAAAACAAACAACTGAGTAGTTGCTCAGTAAATGGGTGTTGATTCTTCTTTTTAACTGAATCAAGGAGCAGCCTTGTGGGTGGTGGTAGGATGTAATTCTATAAATAAAAACTCTCCATAATGCATGCACACAGGGCAAGGGCAGATCAAGGCTCCCAGGCATCTTGCCCATTGCTTCTGGCAATGACTTTGACATTTGCTGACTTTGGAGTGCTTGATTTTGCAGCTTGATTTTACTCTAGGCCCGGTGTCTGTTCCTAGCTGTGTAACTAGGAACAGCCTGCGGGACCTATGACACGAGTATGATATGGAACGGAACAACTTTTAAAAGTTGATTTTGACAAGGGCCATTGTAAGGTTGAAAAGAAAAATGTCATGCCAGAAAAAAGGTCAGGCTTTTGGGGTTAAGAACAAATGACTGGTATGCCAGTGTATTTGTAAACTGTGTTTAATCATTGCTGTGGACAATCCATAATTTATCTGCTACCAAGGAAAAGGAACATGAAATTTTCTTCTCAGAATGAGCAATCTAGTGTGGGAGCTATTCATCAAAGCTTGAATGTCAGAAAGGTCATGGGAAGAGATTTGTAAAATTTTCATAATTCCAGAAATAACCCCTTTGGCATCCAAAAAGAAACTTGAGTATTTAGGAAAGAACCTAGTGTATCTGATACCATCCTGCAGCAGGGTGGGTCAGCTCTGTGTGATGGATGTCCTGTTCAGCAGGGCTGTATGTTTTCTCATACCTCTCCCTTCCACCCTGTGGGAAGGAAGGGGGAGAGAAAATACACATTTTGCTGCTTATGTCTGTCTTGTTTTGATTTTGCTATTCTGTATGAAAACCAACAGTATACTTTAGAGACCATATATTAAACTTGCTGTTAATTAAGTTCTTCAGATAAAAATCTCCCAGCAGGAGATTTTTTAGTTGGGATGATTTAAACTGGAGCTCTCAAACAGGGCCTCCTGCTGTAACATGCTGTGCTCTCTTTGAAGGTTCTACATAACAAAAATGTCAGAATTTACAACATATTTATCAGCCTGTTTGTTAATATTTTTTCTATTCAAATGTTTCTTACTTCTCTTCGGTTCTGCCTCTTTCCTGTCCTTATTTTTAAACATATTCTTTGTCAGAATGGTTTTCCTAGTAGATTTTTTTTTCAAGTTCCAGCTCTTGAACTTGTTAACGTCTTGTGATTGCACATAGGAAAAGGAAATGTATTTTGGAGAATTTTTTCCTGGATGAGGTATGTCAAGATGCAAAATATTTGGTTGCATATTGTAAATGTCTATGAAGTACTCTTGGAAAATTCTATTTTCAAAGAGATTACTATGAAGAATCAGAATTATTCCCTTTTTGATCAGTTTTTTTCTCCACTCCCACATGAGTTTAATACTCTGATCAGTATTGATGCAGGTAGTAGTAGAGAATATATTCTTTCTAAAGGAAAAGTAACAGGAATAACTTTATTTTCTTTAAAAGCAAAGAGTGTGGCTTTTAATACAGAAAAAAATCATTAAATTGTTTGGACTAGAGGAGAGCTTAAAGATCATCTATTCCGAGCCCCGTTCCACTAGAGCAGGTTGCTCAAATCTCCATGCAGCCTGGCCAGGAGCACTTGCAGGGATGGAGCATCAACCATGGAGTAAAATAAGTGTGCATTGTCAGATAAGGGAACACTTGCTACATAATTGGTAGGCTAATATAAATCTTGCAGGGAAGTATTTGATGGCAACAGACAATACTGCAATAATAAAAAAGAAATTCTCTAAAATAAATTTCCTCTTAAAAAATCCAGGCAGAGAGCAGAGGCCATTCAGGAACATCTTTGCTTCTTCCCTTACTGTTTTCACTGTTTGAGTAGAACCAGCATGTAATAAGGTTTTTGAAATGTTCTCTCATCCTTGATCTAAGGCTATTGATACAGTTCATACAAAAATGTGAAGCTTTCAGAAAAGAGTGTGGTTTTAACAGTAAAAATTTTTTTTCGAGCATTTTGAGGATAAAGATCACAATGAAGAAAAATTTCATTTTTCTATAGAAATTAAAGTATGGCTTCTTTAGTTTTTCAGTAATACCTAGTGTTGCATTAATGTTTTAAATTTTGCCTGTTTTGTCAACCATTTCATCTGTCTGCATCCAGTTTCACCTTCTGTGTGATATTCTGTGCAATTTTTTTCCTTTCTATTTTTCATCATGTAGATTGCAAGCTTGGCAATTTTATTCATCCTGTATAGTGTTAATACTTGTAGTAAAAGATTGGCACAAATTTAGCAAAGTCTTTTCTTGAAAATTGCTTTACAGAGGAGTTGTGAATTTACAGACATATGCTAATGCTGTATAAATGTATACAGAGAACAGGTTTAATTGTAATGATGTTTTGAAGTGCCTTGACCCTACTGCAAGTGGCTCCAGAAAGGATAGAAATTGCTGTTCTTTGTCTGAAAGGAATTAGCAGAGCTCAGGAAGTGCTGTGCAGTGGTTTTCTTGATGATTCATAGCACATTTTTTAGCCAAGGAAAAAAAAAAATTATTTCACAACCTGGTGTTGTTTTGAAAAACGGTCAAAGAAATCGAGAGGTTTGTTCTGGAATGCATCACTCCTATTGCAAAGTTAAAGTGGATTTAAGTGCACTAATCAGAATTTATTTTTATATATTTGGGCTTTTAAATACTTCAATTCTAAATTTAATTTTATTCTTTTTTGAAGATGAACTTAATTTATGGTAGAACTTTTTCTTTTGATGGATTTTTTTAGGCCAAAGAATAATATGACTGTTAGAACTTGTGGAGTTGCACTGTCTGTTTCACCTCTTCTTAATCTTATCAGTGCTTCTCTGCAACATATTTGCTGGTTTTAAACCAACTGCTAAATTGGAATAGTTAGTTCTGATGAGAGAAAACAATGTCAGAAATATTTCTTCTGAGCTTGCTTTATCAGGTGTCCTGGGAGAGAATTTCCAGCTTTGCTCAGTCCAAATATATTTTTTATTCCTTAGAGTACCGTATAGATTATGATTAGTAGTACCATAGTGTGAAGATATGGCTATAAATCTCTTGTCAGAATGAACTCCCACTGATGTTCAGACTTACACCTAGCAAATGTTAGAAGTGGCAGCGTTTTTTATATTGGCTTTTAATATATTATTTTTTCAGTGTATTGTCAAATTCCCCCTTTGTAGAGGTTCAGGTCAGCTTTTTACAGTTGGTTTAAAAAAAGCATGACTCTGGCACTGCTAGTGCTAAGCCTTTGCTTTGAACCTTTTTTCATTTTCCTTCCTCAGATTTCTCAAATTCCCCTGCACTAGCTAATGCCTGTGTCACCTGTCTTTGTTCTTCAGAGATGAAACTTCAGAATAGATTTTGGATTGCTCCATAGCTAGGTACAGTTGCACTGGAAGCACTTCAAAGCTCCCTGGGACCACGAGGGTCAGAATACACGTGTATGTATGTGTTTGTGCATTCATATGTATAAGGATGTATGCATATGTATCTGTACAGACTTGTATGTGATATTAGATTCTTGGTTTTTTCAGGACATGTGAAGATAAAGAAGTCTAGCAAATTCCTAGGGGCTTGTGAGATTTACACATGCAGCTGTTTCAGAAGAGTTTAGCGATTGTATAAATTCTGTGACTGCATGAGGGGATGGATTTTAGTGCAAAACATTTTTAATTCCCTGTTTTGCCAAGAAAGCTGCCTGTTAGAGCGAGCGGTCAAGATGCTCATAATTTCATATATACAATTCAGGTATCTAATCTCAGTTGGAAGTCCTGTAACCTTGGCCATCACCTTTGGAAGCATTAATAGAAGGCTAATCTTAAAGTTTCTTTAGCTAAAAAACTCCTCAAATTTGGATGATACTCAACATGATGTGTTGTGGATTTGATGTGTCCTGTTGCTGTATCTGGTATGTGACTGCCAGCTTTTCTGATTGCTTTGGTAGTAGCATCATGATGTAATGTTGTGCTGAGAGTGAAATTTGTGTTATTTATAATGAACATTTTTTCTAAGCTTTTAGTAGTTGTATTTAGCAATACCATGAGTAAAAATAACATTCTGAAGTGGTTTTGAGGAAGCAAAATGAAATATTGAGGCAAAATGATGACTTAATGTCTTACTGCTTTACAATAGTGGCTGCTATTACAGCAGGATTTTTTTCAAGTAGGAGTGAGACAGCAAATGTAGTACTAGAAAAAAAGACCTTAAATGCTGTTTGTGTTGCTTGTCTGCTGGGGATGAATTCCATGCTCAGCCAGAGAATATCAAAATGAGTGGCTGTAAAAATCCTTGCAAAGCCTTGGCAAATTTTGAGTATGAAAATAGGTATTGGAAGAATAGTAAACTTAGTAAGTTTTGGGGAAATGCAAGTCTTTGTTTCAAAGAGTGAGGCAGCAGTTTCTTCAGCTGAGACATGCTACAGAGCAGTCATTTTCCAAATACACCCTACATTAAAGTTCTAATTTTGAATATTTCAGACCATATTGCTGGTCTGTGCTACCAACGCTGCTGTGCAAGGGATTGGATTTCCTTGATCTCTGCCCTGTGGGGTTTTTTTGGGTCTTGCAGATTTTAGACCTCACCTTTTAAACATATCTTTTCCCACTTGCACATTTTGGTGACTTAAAATTCTTTTTACTGAAGTTGGACTTTTTGTCCAACTTTGGCCTATGAATATGCCTTCATATTTTGCATAATATCTTATCAGTATGCCTATTGTAAGTTATAAATACTCTGAATAAGTTTCTTGCAAGCTGCACAAATCCTTTCTTGTGAAGCTTTCAGTAAAAAATGTTAACATAATTTTCTGCCTCAGCTCCTGGTTGATCTTTTTTTTAATCATATGCCTCTCTTAATCTAGGGATTAGTAATCGTTTCCTATAAATTAAACAATTTAGATGAGGATAATTCTTTTGGCTAAAAGTCTTTAAATGTTCAGCTTTAACATTATTATTAAAAGTTTCTTACTGACAGAATTTTGCTATTTTTATACAAGTTAATCATTAGTAAGAAGACTATTATTTAATGTAAGTGAGCTTTTTCCAGGTTTTCAGGAGTTCGTCGGGAATATATTTTTATCTCTTAGAAAAAAGTAAATTTGAATAACTAATCAAGTCTAGACTTTCTCTAAGTCACTTTATCTGCTTTATGCCAAAGATACAGACCTTTATAGTTTTTTGCTTGGGGGTAATTTACAGGATCAATCACTTTCTGTAATCTGTAGATCAGTTTACTTTTATGTGTGCCTTGGTTTATCTTGTGTATGACTCACTTGTATTTTTCTTCTGTATAAAATTAGATGTAAACAGCTGTTTTTAGTGAAGCTAATTTATATGTTTGCTTAAAAAAAGTTGCTTCATAACAGCCCTGTTAATAAATTAGGGTTGTTTAGTGTAGTAGTTATCTAGGATCAGTAATCTGCTTTTAAAAAGTGTACTAATTTGAGAAAAAAAAACAACCATTGAAGCAGGCTGTCAAATAAAGGGTCAGGCATTTCATGTTGGCTTTTTGACTTATATGTGGAAAATCTAAACTGCCAAAGCAACTGTGGTAAAAGTGTGATTGTATTGGCAAATGCAGTAGATTATGTTCTTCAGAAATTCCTTTCTATTCTTTGTCTTTTATGTTAATGGGTTATTCTGCTTTTGTGAGCTCCTGTTATGATTTACATGAGGTAGAGGTTTTTGGCAGTCTGGAGTAGAATAAGGGTTTGGGACACTGTGTAGGTGTTTTTGCAAAGAGCAAATTAGGCAATGTTCGTCTGGATAGGACAAAAGGCAGGAATTTCTTTGCAAGTATTATTAGTTTGCCTCAGTTGATGAGTAAATCAAGGTGCACTCTAAAGCACTTTTTATGGTCCTTAAGGCAAATTCAGAGGTCTTTATTTGTCAGAATTAGTTTCACAAATGCAATTATTTATTGCTTGCTATTGATATGGTAACATAACTACTTTCTTAGACTTGTTACAAAAACTTCCTACTTAATTTCTGGTTTAATATGCTGCTTTTTTTCAGTTTTCTGGATTATCCTTACCATTATTTTTGATTTTTCACATTGTCTCTTCCAGGCTTCGTATATTCAAATGCAAATGTCTGTTACTGCTCTTCTAACCTCTCCTGAAAATGTCAGTTCAGGTTCAGTTCTTTCATGAACTTTGCTGTAGTGACTACAGTCCCCATCTCTATTGGCTCCTTTGCTGTCCTTGTAGCTGGAGAATTCCTTATGCTTTTTCTATGTATCTAGCTTCACATGGATGTGGGAATCAAAACTCCATTATTACTCTTTGGGACTCCAAGATCTGAAATCTGGGTGCTGACTTCATGCAAAAACAAGTTTAAGTTACAGCTTGTACACACAGGAAATTTCCTTATTTCCTTCCTATTGCCTGTGCTAGACATTTTTGCTTTGGTGAGTTGAATTACACATAAATAAACCTAAAGTGGATTGGGTGATTACCTGTAAGGTATAAAGCTGCTTCAACTTGCTTACAGTCCTGCTTTTAATTAAGTTGATGCAGCTCTGAGTATGAATGAGACATGATTAAATCCAAAGTGCAGTTGATAGTTTCTTTCCATTCTGCTTTGTTAGACCAAGTGAAAAAAAGGGCTGGGAGAAGTGTTGCTGATTGAAATAATATAGAAATCTAGTCTTAAGTATCACCTGTATCATATGTAAAAGTCTGTCTGTGTGAGGATTTTTATGGAATGTATTTTTGTACTTTGTCAACAAGATGGCACTTGCTGGTCATTGCCATTGTGTTGACCCAATTTACTCAATACCATGTCCCTTAACAAAACAGTAGTGGTAGTGTACAGGTAGTTAGTATGATACTTGGAAGAAAAAAACCTTGTTAACTAAGGATTGTCTGTATCTTGGATGTTTGCATTTCTTCAAGGATCTTTCTTTTCTTTTCTGAAGCTCCAGGCCATACAAGGACATATATTTTTGTATGGCATTTATCATTCTCTGCACTGTTGGGTTTTGGTGGGTTTCTTTTTTCCTGTTTCAGACTTTGCCATTGATTGCACAGTCACAGAGTGAGCTGCAGGGCAGAGAGGGAAATGTACTTTCCTGTCACTCAAAATTTGCTTTTGTTGGAAAGGAAGCATTGCTGAAAGGAGCAAAAATGAAGCTATTCAGCCAGTGCTGCATTGAAAATGCCTTTCCCCCCAAAATGATTCTTTTCTCTTTTATTATAGGCTTATAACACTGGAATATAGCTCTTCCTGCCAGTTTGAGATAATTGAAATCACCAAGCTACAACATCCTTCTGTAAAATGAGGCTCTCAGGTGTAGTCTCCGTAGAGGTTTCACTGCTGAGCACAGCACAGAGATTTGTCCTCTGTCTGGAGTCTGCAGTGTTGAAGCACTGAAGTATTTGTCAGGTGCTGAGCCTTGTTACTTAAGTAGGAATAAAAAAATTGGTTGCATTTTTATTTAAAAGAACTGTTTATCAAGATGCTTCCCTGGACAGCTATCTTGTAAAAGTTTAATTTCACTGTGAACACAAGATGCTGTTTTTATGGCTGCTATCCATGTCTCATGGCTAATGTGTATGGTGGGTGGAAGGACAACCAGCGCTCAGCAACCTTCAATACTGACCACGGGGATTCTTGTGTTCACAGGAAAGGGCTGTGAGCTGAGGAAAGCTCTTAGTTTTGAAGAAAGGTGTTTTGGTGTTTCCCAGCTCAAATGGTCGGTAAGCTTCACTACTTAGTCCATTTGTAGTCCTGCTCCAGTGTTAATCCTTTCCCAATTTAGAGGTGTTTGTGTCATCTTAGAGATGGCACTGAACATTTGGGTTTTAGATTAGGCTCATGTGATTATTCTGTGTTTGCTGGAGTTGATTTAATCAACTCATACAGGCATTGGGAACAAATACAGATTTGCCCAGTTTCTTAAGCAGAGATTTCTAACAGTAAATGCCAGAGAGACTGATGGGGAGATGTGTTTTTCTTTCAAGTAGAAGGTGCAAAACACCTGATGTCTGTATTCAGGATTTAAAGAAAGTGAAAAATAAGGCAAGTTTGACAATGTAGTAGGATTTTTACCCATGGAATCATGGGATTATTTTATAATTTACTTAAACCTAGAAATTATATAGTTACTGAAGTGTTGTTACTAATGATATGTTACAGTATGGAGAATATATATCAATGCTAACAATTTAACTGTTGTTCTAGCTAAAGAAGATTACAATTCTATTAATTAAAATCATACAGCAAATATTTTTGCTTGACACAAGAGGAAGTGGCAAATTAAACAAATCTTATATCAAGTAGCAGTAATTCTCATGTAATACCAAAGCTTTTTTTGCTGTCTAGGATTCAGAGAACTGCTGTATAACAAAAGCAACAACAAAGGAAAGGAGAAAAGTTAAACTTCCCTTGTTGCTATAATGGTAATGGTAGAATTACTTTGTAAATGTAGTTCATATCTCTGCAGATGATGACCTATTTTAACTTAGGTGAGTGTTTTGATGAGACTGTGTGAAATTAGGATTTCTGTTTCAAAAAGCTTTTCTCTGTAAAATTCTGTGGAGTTCAAGAGCAAAATGTTGAAGGGGCTAGGGATTTTCATGTACTTTAGCTTATTTCTTTAATCAGTCAGCTCTGTTATAATGGGCTGCAAGTATTGATTAATAGCACCTATTCATATTGACTGTGAATGTTGCTTTCCTTTAAAGTTCAGTGTTACTACATAGTACTTACTGTGCAGGAGTCAACCCTATGCTGTGCCTCAAATTAAATTGAGGTGTGTGATTTTTCCCTAAAAATATTTCAAAGCTTTTCTCTCTTGTAGCTATGTTTACAGTTTAACTGAGTATTATTTCAGATATTTGAAAGTTGATCATTTATTCATTGACAATCAACAATAAGTCACAGACAAATCTAAACAATGAAAACTAGCAATTTTAAAAACAAACAACCATCTCACTTCTCACTTTAGCACTTACTCCCTGGAACATTTGTGTCAGCGCAAGGCAGGAGTGGAAATGACTAAGCTGGCTGAGAGGAAGAGGAGCTTCATTTGGACTCTCAACAAAAAGTTACTCTCAGCATGTTAGTGATGGAGGAAATTACTTTGGTCTGTATGGACTACTTTCAATTCCTCACAGTAGCAAATAGATAATATCTGATTGCTTCAAGGCTCAGATCCTGAAATTTCAGATCCTGAAATTCAGAAGGTCTAGGGCTTTTTTTGAATGAAATTATTTTCTTGAAACACACTTGTTTCTCAGTATCATTTACCTCACAGAACAAAGAAGAAATCAGGTATCTCTAGAAACTTTTCAACCCTCAGAACTTTGAAGTAATTTCCTTAGAGTTATTGTCTAAAATATTGACAAAGATGTGCTGACTATACTTGGAAAGATACTTCCTAATGTGTCTAACAGCATCAGATTCCTATGAAATATATTTGAAAACCAGTAAAGTTCTTGTTTAAAGCTGAATTGTGTAATTTTATAAAGCATATAAAGGACAAACACCTTGTCTCTTTAGGAGAAGCTGAAACACTTTTGGATTGATAAATTTTCTTAATCTTTTTTGTAATCATAGTATTTTTTTAATGAGACAACTAATATAATCAGCTCAGTAACATATGGAGTTACTATTTTAAGTCCTCCTCCTTTTTCTTCCCCTATTGTAATGTGTACGCCAAGCAGTGTTTCCTGTTAGCAATTATTTGTATTTCAGTATTACCTAGAGATTCCAGCTGATTTGCTTGCTGCTTGGACAGTGTTTTTGTACAGTAGTGTCCAAGACCATCATCAGGGTTCACTGGCAGCAAAAAAATCCCCCAATAAAAATAAATAACATGGGGAATTTTTATAGTCATACAGGATTCGGCATGTAATTTTGTCTTGAATAGGTGTCCTGGATAGGTGTATGCTCTAAAAAAGGAGGGATCATAGTGTGGTGAGTTGCCTTTGCACAAGGTCACACAGCAGAATGCTGGCTGATCCAGGAAGCCAGCTTTACTGATTCCTGGTCTCTTGCCCCATCCACTGAACTGTTTCTGACCTCTTTTGTAATGGGCCTCTCTTAGGTTGATCTGTCTCCTTTTTGAAAGAAAATAAAATATGATTTCATCAACCAAAAATGAAGTCCAGTGCACACATTCAGTGTCCTTCAAAAGAAACAAAAGAAGAAAGATGGATTTTGCATTTAGCAACAGTTGGAGGATACAGTATTGTTTGTGCAATACTCTTTAGGTCTCCAGAGATTGTTTCCTAAGGATAGAAAAGCTGAGGAAGTGAAGGCATTGGCATGATGTTGAAGCAGCTGCAGAGGGTTGGCTAAGCTACAAGCGTTTGACTGCAGAGTAGTTCAAAAAATAAGGAATGTTTCTTTGTTGTTTTGAAATGCATGTATAGTTTTACCTAATTTTAGTATGAATATTATAATGTCTTATACAAAAATAGGGATGATTGCACTTTAGGGTTGTAATGTAGAATATTAGCAACTGGGGGGTTTATAAGATGTATTTTGAAAATATTTTCAGTACTTATTGTGTAGTCTAGACACTTCCCTGTATCAGTTTGACTCTGATAGACTTCTTCTGGCCAGTAATGCTACCAGGCCCTTTGTTTGCCCTTTGCTTATTTTGCAGATTTCCTTGGCATAGAGATTTAATATTTAATTTAATTCCTCAGTACCATATGAGAGGTTTTTGTTAAGGGCAGTGTGCCTACAGATGTTTTAATTATTTTTGTCAGTTGTATGTATGTTTCGATAAACAAGAGAGAAGGAGTTAATAAAGTCTGAATTAATAAAACTCTCTCAAAGACTGGATTCATACTGGTACTAGGTTCTATTACAATCAGTGTTAATCGTCTTCCCAAATGCTGTCTTTTTTCCTGGGACCTTACCCTAGGGTAGGACAGACTACCCTAGTAAGAACAAGTAAGAACAAGTGTTTACTTTTTTTTTAGGTTACAGAATAAAGTGCATCTGAAGATGCTGTGAATGATTATCACTGCTGTTGAGAAGCAGCAGAATGCGTTCATGTTCTAAGAAGGAGATTTGTGCTGTCCTGAGGATGCTCACAGTGAGATAATCATACCCTTTGCTTAGTACATGAGCGTGAAACACAAGCCTGGCAGTTGTTCTGGGTTGGCAGATGTGGACTGTTACATTTTAATGGCTCTTTACTGTTCTAAAAGACTGAAAAATTGCAGAGAGCTCTTATCTTAGTATTTCTCAGTGTTGATGAGGATTCAGACACCAGTAATAGGGCTTATATGCATTCATGGCTATGAATTTTAATTCAAGAGTAGTTGCATTTAAAATCTTTCAGGAGAATGAATACAGCTATACTGGCAACTTGGTATTTGCCATGCTGCTTGCTATTTTAAGGTTTGTTGCTTTTCTGAATAGAGTAATTGCACTCTTAGCTCTTGAATGTTTACTTCTATTTCCCTCCAGCCCTAGTATTTTCTGCATGTTTTAAGTAAGGTTGTTAGTATGTATTTGGGACGTAGAGGATATTAATGCTGTGTTGCAGTTCAGGACTAAAATGTAATGTTTAGCATTTTAATTAACACACATTTGAAATAGAATTTTCTCTCTAGATTAGAGTGTGCTTTAGGATAATGTCTGGTTTTTATAAGATGTGTAGTCTTCAGTCCTTTTTTCATCCATTCAGCAAAATCTCATTAGACTCTTCTGTATCCTTGTAAGCTTTGACTTCATGGACAGAATAGAAATGTATCTGACAAACTGTCCAATATGAGAAAAGAATGGAAGTGGTCTAGGAAAAAGGGTTTTTGTAAACCTGTGAAGAAACAGAAGCTTGTGCTCCTGGTCTGTCCTTTATTTGTAGAGGTTGCTTACTCTACTGCAGTGTTGGATATACACTTTGCTTTGTCATTTATCCACTGTGAGCTTTAGTGTAATTTTTAGAACTAGGAGCAGGATGCACCAAGGCTGCTCCTTTCTGAGCACTTGTAGACAGAAAATGCTATAAATCCCATTACGTTGCACCTTTCCATAGAAAAACTATTCAGAAATTGGCCACAAACCTGAAAACTTCTGAACTTTGTTATCATGTAAGGGTCACAGAAGAGAAGGAGGAGCAGCACACTGGGCATTTATCCTTTCATTTAGTGTAGCTATTTGAAGTGACACAATCAAGATGCTTCTTAGTTCCATGTAGCTCATCTCTTTGGCTGTAGTATGTTCTGTTAACCTGAAAGTCAAGCTTTGTCATGGAGAAGAGATGTAGTCAGAAGACAGGGTAGAGGAAGGCTGTAGAAAGTTACCAAACTCTGTGTCTTCCTCCTGATCTGTGTTGCTGTGTATGAAGCCACTGATTAACCCATGGTAGCATCTTCTCTTTAAATTCAGTTGCAAATATCCTCAGATAAATTGAACAATGGTGGGATCCAAATTTATCCAATCCAGTCCCAGGCAGCTTCTCTGTCAGGAGAGTGTCTGGGGGACTGGGGGCCAAAGCAGCAAAACTGGTTAAAGACAGAAAGTACCAGGCCAAAAGGTGGAGCTCACAATCTCAGTGTTTGAAGGACTCAGTGAAATACGTTGCATATTGGTGATGTACATTTAGAGATGGTGCACTACAGAGATACAGGCTGTAATGTGATGTCATTTTGTACAGTCAGTTGCAATCTCTGTTTTAGGTATTCAGAAGATTTCCTTTTCTATTTAGCTTCATGTCCCACTGGTTTCCTGTTAATGTGAAAGTGGCAAAGTGAAGACCAAGAGTTAATGTGGTATTTGCATGGTTGAAAGTGTCTGTGGGAATTGTTTTTATGACAGCATCTGAAACTGGAAGGTGGACAGCAGAACATGTTTGACAGTGGAAAGATAGAGAATAAATCTTGTGTTGCAGTTCCAGCAAGTAACAGTGAAGTAACTGAGCTTTTCTCTGATTCTCATGGCTGTAGAGAGTTCACATCATTCCACTTCCAAAGCTGTCTGTATAAATACTGGCAAAAAGAAGTATTCTTTCAGTGGGGATCATGTCATATACAGGTGCTAACAAGTTGCATAATTGAAATGTTAGAAGAAGAAAATAATTTGAAATTTATAGTCGCAGTGGATGTAACAATGACCTTTTCTTTGCTTCACCTTCTTGTGACAATTTTTAGTTTTGGCAGTCTGACAAAAATAGACAGATGTTAAATTGAAGAAATAAATTACGCTTTCAAAGAAGGATAGCAGTAACATCCTGTGTTTGTTAATCTCCCCTACCTGAAATCCTGTTTTGGTTAAAATCAGGGGTTGTGATAATTACTGGACAAAACTGGATATTAGTTGTGAAGAGGCTTGAAAATCTCAATGAAACAGTAGAAAAGGAAATTTGAATATGACAAAAAATTAAAACTGAGTGGGAATATTTAATAAAATGTTTTTAAGAAACTGTAAAAACTGGGCATTTCTTCATTCTACATTCAGATCTGGTTTATGCATTAGCAGTCAAAATATTTGGTTACTGTATGGCATATAACTGTAAAGTAACTGTAGTTCTTAAGTGACTGACATTTGTGTGAAGAACATAATTATTTTAAATGTGGAAATTTTTTTTGTTCCTGCACTTGCTATGGAATCTTCTGTGATATCCTCAACTTTAAATCATTAACAGGAATTATTTTCATCCTTAGTTTTTAATTTTTGAAGTAACATTTCTGTGATAACTTCCATTTTATTTTTCTGTGATATGTAGTTCTTGATGTAGCTGGCTTAAGAGAAAACATGCTGGAATATGGTTTTTTTTTATTTAAACAGGTGATTTAAATCACAGAATTGATGTATGGTAGAAATAATTGGTGAATTATAGAAGAGTACAGGAAGAGAATATGAAATTAATCATTTCAGTCAGTGGCTTTTCCCAAGAGGAAAATGCCCCTCGGTCATGTGTTTGTGGAAGTACAGAGAAAAGTATAATATGATAAAGCCACTGATTTTCAATTTGTGCTTGCTTATCTAGGTTTGATAAGTATTGAACATATTAGTCTATAAAGAGCATTTAAACATCTTCCAAAAAAAGGAGGTGCTCTGACAGAAGTGTTGCATTATTCAAACAGTGGAGTCTTTTCTGTACATACCCCTGAAGGTAATTAAATGCTATGACATTACTAAACTCTGGTGATTCCAAAGCAATCTTTCATTGTAGGGTATTTCTTAAACTTCTCATGCCTGGACTTCTGTGACTTGCACCCAAATCTTGGTTCTAAGGCAAACAGTAAAAGGCTATTCCTAGCTATTTCAATTATATTGCTAATCCAAATAGTGGTGATGCTGTCTGTGTAGATGAAGCACTGTGTGCTTTATTTTTTCTATGAAATAAATGATTTGCCTCAAGCTGGTCTTTGCAAGCTGATATATTTAAACTGACCCATTTTTAGATATGGAGATCTGGCACTGCTTTGGAATCATGAGTGCAAATTAGTTGTTGGGGTTTTTTCAATCTGAGGTAGCCTGCAGTATGCCAGTCTGCCTCTCCAATGAGTGCTTAGTGTGGGATAAGAGAATTCACATGAGACTGTGAGGAGGCAGCAGGAGAGAGCAAAGGATGCCATTTCAGGTAAAACTCCAGCACTTGTGGAGACCCGTGGCTGTGAAGTTACTACAAACAAGCCTCTTGAGTCTTTTTATAATCAAGTTGCTGAATTGCTCAGCTCTGCTTCTTTCGGGGAAGAGGAGGTTAAGCTCTCTTGGTTTTATCCTCCTCCTTAATGTTTCCAGTTGCTTTATTTATAACAATGTGATATATACTTTTGCTGTGTAGGGTGGGTAGGATTATCAGTTCTCCATTTTTATAAGTAAAGGAGTCCTAAGAAGAGCTATATCTGCTTTTCAATGAATATTCAAAGGCTTTTATTATAGTGGCATTCACTGAGAAGTTAAGATGTAAACGTTTTTCCTGTATTTTAGATGAAAGTTCGTTTGTGTGTTCTGAACAAAAGACTTGTAATATGGAGAACTGCAGAGAAAAGAAGAGTAAAAAAAAATAAAAAAATAAACCAGGGTAAACGAGCAGCTGTGTGGGGTTTAGATACCTCCCAGGTTAAATCATGACAATAAGGCGCTGGATCTGCTATTCCTGAGTGGGATTTCTGCATAGCAGCTGAGTGGATCTAGAAATGACAGTTGAACTTCATCCTGCCCTTCTGTGTGTTCCTACCTGTTCTCTAGCACCCATTAATTGCACAGTGAATTAAATTGTTTAGGAAACTGATGAAAGGAATGTTTTTGGGAGTTTTTTGAGTTTGGTGGTTTTGGTTTTGTGGGTTTTTTGGAGATTTTGTTGTTGTTGTTTGGAAAAGGGGACAGATGAAGAACAGTTCTTCTGTTTTAACTTCATGTTAGCCAGCTCATTTGTGCTATACAGGGTAAGGGACAGTGGAGTGTGGCCAGAGGTAGGGATTGTATTGACAGGCCTTTGCCCTTTAGCAAGAGTTAGGCTTTACATCTAGCCTTTAGACTTTATAGATTTGGGAGGGTGAAGACAAACTCCGGCTCATTGAAAGCTCAGAGTTCAATAACTGGCAGGAGCTTTTTGTGTGTGCTTCAGTTCCCAGAGGATCCTGTGAAAAATCATCTTGAAACTCACACTCCTTTAGGGACTTAGTTGTGGCGTAATGCATTTCCGCTTGTTTTGTCCCAGTTTTCATTTCAGTTCATTAGTACTTGGGATTAACCTGATGGTTTAGTTATAAAATCACATAACAGGAAATAATAAGAAATAATAAGGAAGCGATATGAAGCACAACAGGAAAGGAAGTGCTCTATATGGGTTGTTTAAAAGAAATTGCAAGCTTATGTATTTAGTCAAATTCATTGATTGGTCATCTTACACTATGAAAACCAAACCTTGCACTGTATGCAAAACTGGAAAATTTAAGTATAAATGTATTTTTAGTTTCTCAAGTAAGTAATTAGTCAGGGAGCGGAAATAGCAATAAAGCAAGACTTCAGTTTGCTGCATGTTTGGAAGCTATGCCTTTTCGAAATTTGTCTTTTGAGGATATATACTTGCATTGACATTTCATAAGAGGCACTTGATGTATCTACCAGTTTGGTAGATATTCCCCATTTTCTTATATCTTGCTTGGAAATTTTCGGCCAACAATTAAAGGAATCAAAATTTTTAAAATAGTGTTTTGTAAAGCAAAGATGTTCCTTGTCTCTAGAACAAAGTAAAATATAATTGTCCTTGCAGGAACTTCAGTAACCACATCTCTTTCAGTGACAGGTTCATTTTGCATTATGCATTTTATTAATTCCACCTTTGAAATTCGACAGAGGATCATTAGAGTTAGTTCATGTAGCAATAAAAATTGGGAGGTCATGCATGGCTGTTACTTTGATTGTTGTATATCTGCTGTGTTAAACCCTTTACTTATAGGAGAGAGTTTGTGGTTATCTTTTACAATGTCATAATCAACAGTGCTTGCTTTGCTTCATCTGAACTCCTACATTCAGATCCAACCAGTGTAAATCTTATTTCGATGGTAATGCATTACAGATTAATGGAGTCAGTGGAGCTTCAAGGAGTTCCATTGAATGCTTGCAGGTTTGAACCAGAGGAGAGAGGTCCCTGCAGTCCCTCATTCTTAGTAATTGCTCATGGATTTGAGCAGCTTTAAAGACCAAACTGCATCCAGTTCCTTCAAGAAACTTTGAAGACCAGTTGTTGAGCTTTTGCTGTTCAGGGTAATGTTAAGCTAATTTTATTTTGTAATAGGTTGGAGAGAACCTATAAAGCACTTACCTTATTAGGCTTAAGGATCATGCTGGTTCAGTAATCTGTGCTATTTCATCATATTAATCTTCTTTGTTTTAAGTAATCATTTCTACATGCTGGTAGAGGCTAGGATACTTAGTTATATACTAGAATTACTATTAGTTTATATGTGTTTCCACTTAAAAATCATTTTCAATTAGAATTAATTTTAGATGGAGGTAGCCCCAAGAAATAGAACAAGTATAGAAAAAATACCTATTTAAAAAATGTATCTAATAGTGTAAAATAGAGAATAAACTGGTAAAGCATTTAAGCAATGTTAAATGGTACATTTAAATGCCTCTCATCTGAATCCATTCAATAAATATGCCTTTCTGATTAGGGCATAGTATTTTAGATTATTAAGATGATGAAAAGGTAGTATTCTGGCTAGTGCTTCCTGTTGTCATTCTGCCTTTTGTTTGACAACTGTTCTGTTTTCCGTAGTCTTCACATGCTTGCAGCATTCCAGATTTCCTGAATTTGAAATAAGGCAAATTTTCAGAAGAGCGCTTTTTGTCTTGTATTTTATCAAGTAAGTTTCTAAAATTGCTTTACCACTGTAAAGTGAAGGAATGTGTGATTTAGAAAGAATGTTCAAAACAAAAAATCATAATGAAATAAATTAGTTTTTTAGAAGTAAATTTCAAATCTTATTGAAATTAGTCTCTGTGTTCCTTAATATCCCTTTAAACAATTCAATAGGGATTTAAGAAGCTGTACAAAAGAATGAGGCAGATGTAGGAAACTAATGCAAAACTTCCTTAGCTAATCTTGTTAGGAATTTCATGTAAAAATACTTGGACTAATCTATACTCAAATAATACCACATTTTTTGTGTGCCAGCATCATTCTTCTGAAAAAAACAAGTAAAAAGAGGAAACCCTCTGAACGCCACAACAGTGACATTATTTCACTCTGATCATTCTCTTTGTCCTGTTTATCTTTATAAATTCTTTATCAGGCAGCAATGTCCAAGGTTTTTGCTGTGCCCTCACATTTTGCTCATCTTTACGTCTTCCTCTGCCCATGTTGTTCTTCGTGCATGTCCTTGGCTGCTTTCTTTGTACTGGCAACTTATCATTAGAAAAATAAGTTATAAGCTATTTTTGTTCTTCTAGCCCAGAGTCTTTGCCTTTAATCTGTCTATATATGGGTATTTCTGTTGCCATCTCTAAATTGGAAGAGGTCAAGGTTAGAACATGATTTCACAAGAGGCTGTGGTCTGAATGAAAACTTTACTGACAGCTGCTGATCTGAGGTCTCATCCCAATGTCCAAATTTCCCTCTCCCTGTAGTTTCATGTGTGCTTCTTTCTCCCTTGCTTTGTGCCAGTATCCTTTTCAAGTGCATGTTTGGTCTGTTAGACAGAAAGAGAAGTCAACAAAATGGTGTCATTTTCATACATTTTAGTAAACTAACTTCGCTCACAAAAGAACCTGACGAAGATTTGTGTTGGCATAAGGGCAGAAGTTTGGGACAGTGGCTTGGAGCAATGATGCAGTGGAGTTGAAAGGAAGGGTAAGCTGAGAGGAGCCATAAATGAGAACAGAAGGAGAAACAACAAGCCCCTTGGGCAGCCCAGTCTCGTTCTGATGTTAACTTGTAACATGTGGAACTGAACCCAGGGTGCTCAGTGCCAGCCTTCTCTCTTCTGTTGGACATCACCTGCATGCCAATAGCCACAGGCATGTTAAACGGGCAGTACGTGCAGAAACAGTAAGTTGATGATGTAGGACAAGGAGCAATAATTTTATTTCCTTATGTTACTTCGCTCAACTATATTTATATTATATTTTTCCTAGAGTTACACATATTTTATATCTGATACAAAGAATTTTATATTGATGAAAAGCTTGACATAGAGTATCCTCTCAACAGTCCTGCAAGCCGAGCTTATAGGTTTGGGGCTATTTCATCTTAACATGAAATTTGTACTTTTATGTTTTCTGCCTGCCAACTGAGCAAATGTTAATTTAAATCTTCAGTGTATAAAATTTGAATTTTGGTTTTGTTTTGTTTTTTTAAATACATGCTCAGCCTCTACTGGACAGATTTGTCATTTACTGAGTCTCCCCACCAGTGAACAACTGTCAGTGAACCTTTCAGGAAAAATCTTCATCTTTCCAGGAACGGCCTTCAGGAGATTTCTTCTCTTTCCTCCCCTTTTCTAATGACAGTGCTTGAAAGTTGTAGGACTCTGACTGTGCGTGCTCCTCAGCACAGTTTCTTGTATGTATTTTACTGCTGATCTCAGTAGCCACGGGGAGCATGGTTGCACAGTAAGGAGGGCTGTTGGGTGATAAAAGTTGCTTTTGTGTTTCTCCTGCATCCTTTGTTCACAGGGGTGATGCTTGATAATTATCATTTCTGTGCCAGGGTGTTTTTATTTTTATCGAGCTGTGACAGACTAGTCTTCCACCAGATTTTATTTCCCTCCTACACTCATGCGAACTTTCACATGATGCTTCAAAAAAGCAGCTGAGAAGCGGAGCAAAAAAGCAGGGCTAAAAGTATCAAAGTTCTCAATTAATTTGCAAACTTCAGGTTATGTTATAGTTTGCAGTATGTGGATCCAAACATTTTTGTTTGAAAAAGCAATTTTCACAGTAACAGTTTCTAATGGGGTCTGTGGTCTAGTAATATTTTCTAAAAATGTTTTTTCTGGGATAGACCTAGTCAGTACTTGTTATCCTTACAGATGCTGATTAAAAGTAACTGTTTTACCCTGTCTAAGATGTAGACTGAGGATGTCGGTTCACATCTAGTAGTTACCAAGTGCCAATTGGAAAAGGTTTGTCACTGCTTGCTCTGCAGTAGGACAGAGCTTTGTCCTGGAGCTCTCTGCTGTTTATCTCCAAGTGTTACTGGCAGTGGGCAGGTCTCTGCACAGGGAGTCCCTCTGCAGGGAAAATTCTGAAATTTGTTGTCAGGAAATACCCACTAATGTTTGCTTTAAAAACTCACTGAAAATACCCTCCAGAAAAGATACTTCTTGTAATAATCTGAGCTGTTGCCTGAAGGGATACATCCTCAATTAAATTAATTAAGGAATCTGAGCAAGCGTGCGGGATAATCTTTTTCTGTATTCAGTATTTGACAGTTCTAAAAGCAGTAATACTAGAAGTGTTTAAAATAATATTGACTTAATGTAGCAGTACAAATACATTTGTTATATAAGCATGCAAATACAAAATATATAAATATGCAAGTGTATTTCTACAGATTTATTCACAATTTTGAGCTATGATCTATGGTTTTAATTCAATCACATTTAATGGATTTTTTAATAACTCAGGACAAGTAAGATTTTTTTCCTCCATTTTTTAAAAATAAATGTGAAGAAAAAGGAAGTCTTAATATTATCTGCTGGTTTTTGTTTGGTTTAGTTTTTTTGAAATTTAGTTCACAAGTATTAAAAAATTAATTGGATGTTTTTAAAGGAGAGATGTCATTGAGCTCTCTGTGAGCCTATGTAGTATTATATGGTCTGTACATAAATCAGACTGTATTAAACGATCCTGCCCAGATTTACTGTCAGAATCTCTGTAAGGAGCTGCAAGGACTGGTTTCTCAGCTTTAAATAATTTTTTAATTGATGGAATATTACTTGGCTTTTATTCCCTAAGATCCGATTCATCTTTCTGCATTACTGCTGAATTAATTCCAGGTCAAAGTTGGTAAAATATGTGTTAAATCTTGAAAACTTTAGGCAAAGCAGATTACTTCACACTTGCTTGTTGTGAAAATTGTACAGAGCTTTGAGAGTGGGGATTTTTTCACTGCAAATGGACTTGATTCAGCAAGGTGGAAACAGATTTTTTTCATGCTTTTTTACTATGCTGAAAACGTCACTTTTCAGCAATGTTGGGTTTTTTTAGTATTTCAGCACATCAATTTGTTCTTTCTATCAACTTCCTATGAAGTTACTGTTAAAAGGAAACATGTTAGTCATGATGGCCCTTAGTTTCCATCCTGTGAATATCAGTGAGAATTTGTGTATGTAATGCCACTGTTGGTTTTGTGTTGGCAAGTGTCGAAATTGTACTGTGCCTACTATGCTACCCTGAGATTATCTCATGTTACCTTTCACACACATACAGCTCTTGTTTGGTCAACAGACTTCAGCACAGTTGCAATTTCTTGGATACGTGCAATGAATAATGCAATAGAAGAGTGAGGGAACTGTGCTATATTTAGTGTTCATTAATGTACACGTTCCCTCTAATCCTTTTAAAAATACGTTCTTGCAGCCTATTTGTACTCTTGTCTGAGCATATTACAGTAGTTTTGATTTCATAATCCTTTGTGGCAAGAAATAAATTGAGCAGTAGAACATTCATGCGGTATGAAAGCTTTGGCTGTTCATTTTGACTGGCTTCTCCTGACATGAGGGGAGCAAGGCTTATAGCTACCAAGGCTCACATCTTGCTGCTGCTTCCTTTAGCTAGCACTGATTTCATAAATCTGGGTCTTTGAAGATTTTCCTAAAAGCATACATTTGAAGGATGTTTCCTAGTATTTCAACAGTCTGTTACGTGAAACCACAGTATCTCTTGGCACATGTCTTTTTTTAATACCCAGTTGGCTTTTTAATCTTTGGTAACTTGTTGCAACAGTGGTATTGCATTCATGTAGGGAGAGATGATTTCCACTTGTTATGCTGTGCACCATGTATATGGACTCACTGCATCCATGAAACTGTCTAAGTTTGGTGAAACACCCAAGTATTTTTAAACGATTATGCAGGGAGATAAATACTTTCTACATGGCAGCTGGTATGAAAAGTGTTTCCATTCTTTCCCTATCCTGTTGGCAGAAGTGATGGACAGTGGAGCTGACATTGTCATCACTTGCTCAGAGTTAACATTCCACTGAGGTTAACTGACTTGCAGTGCAAAAGCTTGCACGTCTGAATCGTCGTCTGAGGCAGTCAGCAGAAATAGGGAAGACAATATTAATTAGACTTGATTGATACCCAGAAACTTTAGATGAAGCCCTAAGGCCTAGGACTTGTTGATTTTTAACTTCTGTTTTTAGGCTTATTTTATGACTTCTTATGTAGATGTCACAAATATCTGAAGCCATTTTGGTATTCTATCTACACGTACTTAATATAAGAGCTATGAAGAGAGTCTTCAGCCTGTGTGTTTTCTAAGATGGTGCTGCAATGCTTCTGTAATGTCTGAGTGTTCATATCCCTTCTTTTTGCAGAGCTGTAAAGAGATGCTTACACTTGTGTATTGGTTGGATTCCAGTGTTTCTGTCCATCTTGATTTAATCATATGTGAATCACAGAGGAAAATTTGCTAAAATTGTAATCCAGTCTTAAACCCTGCGTGTATATTGTAAATCTGGTGAACACAGAGCCATCTTTGTCCTGGTCAAGGGCTATTGATACTGCCATAGACATGCCCCTGGATTGTATGCTCACAGGTGTATTGAACTGCCATTTGTGTTCTTCTTACCTTGTAAATGAGTAAACAAGTTTACTAAGTTAGAAGAAATGGGTTAAGGAAGAAAATCAGTAGAGGTGTTAAAGTACTGATATACACCAAGACTATTAAAGGAATGTGTTGCATGTTCTTGAGCACTGTCTGGTGGATGATAAATGCGTTTTTAGACTTAATTATGTATTTCAGTGTGGCTTATTTCTTCATGTTATGGGCTTCTTCAGCTTATTTCCCCTTTCCTCTCTCTGCCCAATTTACTCTTACGTAATTGGGCAGTAGGTGAAGAAATATATAAGCTTATTATCCTGTGATAAAAATATTTTATCTTCTTATGTAAATGAGCATTGCATATTAGTAAGGTCATTATTATGCTACTTGTGCCTTTATTATATTGAACATATTATGAAAAATTCCAGAAGTGTCATGAACACATAAACAGAAATTTCAGCTTCAGTAAACATTCCAAGGCAAGTAATGTATCAGGTGAAGAAAGAGAATTCTTCATATGCATTTATAGAGGTAAAGAGTTTTTGAGAGCAAGTTGCATTATGTGTTGTTGATTGTTTAATCTTTTTCTTTTTCCAGTTGCCCATATTTGTCAGAGAAGATTACGCCTGCTATACCTGCAATTGGTGGGATTCTTTTCTTTTTCGTGATGGGGACCCTGCTGCGTACTAGTTTCAGTGATCCTGGTGTCCTCCCCCGCGCAACACCAGATGAGGCAGCAGATCTAGAGAGACAAATAGGTAACACTGAAGGTCTGTTGTCTCTTCGCTTTCCTCCCGAGGGTGCATGTACTGTGTGAAGGCAGTGTGCTGCTCTGCTCATGGGAGGAGTTACTCCTACCTTGCCACAGTGATTGTCCTGGAGCTGTAATGTCAGATGATGTTTCCACAGTGATTCCTGTGGAAAAATGATTGATCAGTTCTTCACCAAGACAGTAGAAAAAGTCCTGGCCTTTTAGAGTGATAGGTATACTGTACATGCTTCTCAGCAAGTCTGGTAGAAATGTCTCTGTGGTACATAAGAGAATAGTTTTCGAAGTGTTTTTGGCAAGAAAGCTGACAGAAGTACAGAAGATCTACAATTATGCATTTTTAAAGCAGTGTATCCTCAGAGTTTAACTGAATTCAAGTATGTTATTTATATTGCAAAAGAGTTAGAAAAGTCTCATTTTTACTGTATGTTAACACAGTTACCTTTTTTTTTTTTTTTTTCTAGTAAAGCCAGCATAATTAGAGAGCTAGATTTTAACCATTCTCACTTAGGAAGAGCACTGTTAACTAAATTCTGTAAGTGAGACTTCTCCAGGTAGAGATATGCTGAATAACTAAAATGTGCCACCTGGATAAGAAAACACAGGATGAGTTTGCAGAACTGTTTTATAAATAGTGGGTTTATGTGCTTAGTAAGTTACTCAGCCTTAATAACTATTACTATATCTGCTTTGATATGATAGTCAGTGGAAATCCCATTTTCCTGAAGCAGTTTCAGAGAAATGCTCACTCATGTGAACATTGAAAAGACAGGTAACGGGTCTGTGCAAGCACATGAGAAATGCTTGCAGCATCCTTGGTGTTTAATACTATAGTGCAGTCTTAGGCTTTTTATGATAGAAGTATTAAAATGTTTGCTATTCATCTGAATTTCAGAAGTGCATAAAAATATGGAAAAATATAATGAAGCATTCATTTAGCACCTTTTCCTTACCAGTGTTATGGTTTACTTCTATTGATCTCCTTCAAGGAATTCTTTACCCAGAATAAGGTACCACCCTTAGTCCAAAACACAGGCACAGGTTCCTGTTCAAGGAATTCCTTATTTGCCCTGTGTTCACAAAAACATTGATCTATGTCGGGAAATAAATTATCTCAAATAAGCAACTCATGACAATAATTTTATCATCAATTTGTCATCTGTCAGTTTTGGTGAAATACAAAACTAAAAATACAAATTGAATACTAGAGACAATAGTCAAAATGTTCCTGTGTGCAACAATTTCAGAACTTGTGTTTACAAATTATCATTCTTTTTAAATAGTATTTCATACTTGTTCAGAGGTTGAGCTGATCAAAGCCATTGACTTTTCCTCAGCAGTAGCAAAGGCAGTAGTCTTCCAAGAAGGGTCTGTGAAGTACTGAGGCGAGGAATTACTGTGCCAGTAAATGTGGAATTCCCAAGCATGAGGGCTTATGGCAAGTCTAATAGAGGAACAAGCTATGTAGCTATAAGAAATCATTCTGCCCTAAACTTGTGATTCTGGATTCAACAATGGAAACAGAAAGAAACATTTTTGTACTGTTACAATACATTTTTTTAATGTGCCGGTGAAAGGTGTATCTTAATGGAGTGCTATCCGTGCAGCATGAAAAGCTGAATGGCTCCTGCAATTGAAAAGAAGACTAGATTTTCCAAAACTATCATTCAGACTGGATTGCCTTGTAACTTGCTGTACCTTTCAGCTTGAGGTGCCTTGTGAAGATGGGGTGCAAGGTTAACACTGTGGGTTGTTTTAGACAAGTTCTTCAGATAACTCACCTAAAAATAATGCCTTTACCAAATAATTTCTTTGCTAAAATGTGTTTATGTAACCTGTCCTATCTGTGGCTTTACTTTATTCAAATCATTCTTAGATACTTGAGTCTTACCCTATCCTACTGGTCTCTTAGGGAAGCAGCCTACCAGAAATTACTACAGATGCACTGAGAAACAGTTGTGTCCCAAGAAAAGGAATTGTGATTTAAGAATGCTATTTTGAAGTTCTCTTGAAATGTATCAAACCTTATTTTTTAATGTTAGAAAGCACAGAATAGGAGGACCTGATTAGGAAGAATGGTTCTCAATATCAGACCTTCTAGAGAAGCTGACAATACTTGTCTTTTCAGGTGACTTTCTGGAAACAGAATTTTTTCTGGAAGCATTTACAGGTCATATTGAGAGTGAAAAATGTTTCCACCTAGGCTATCAGCCTTCTTCAGGTGAAGATGGGGGACTAACTGAGCTGTGATGCCTATTTCCACCCCGTTTGTGCAGGAATGCAGTTATTTCTTGAGAAATTTGCTGTGTTCATAGAAAAACAAAAAGTGAAAAGAACTGGAAAAAAAAAGGAAATTGTCCAAAAATCAAATGGAACTTCTGTTATTTAAAAATATTATTTTCAATGCAGATCATCAATCTAGCCTCATATGAAGGAAGATTGGGAAGTGTAAGAAGAGGCCATTCTGATTATTTGATTGTAGTCAAAAAGATACTAATGTCAGAAGTGGAAATAGTTTCTAAAGATCAGTATAAAAAGGTGGCACAAGCATATTGGGAAAGGCAAAAGGAGAATAAAATCAGTTACAATCAGCAAGGAACAGTAGAAGACAACAGGACATAGTCTGTTAGAGGTCAGAGGAAGAAAGAAAAGCTGAAGTCATGCTGTGTAATTGGGAAATGAGAAATAGCAGAGGACAATCTGAAGGATTCAACACTGCTTTGATCTCAGAAGATGACTTGTATGCTTCTTGATATCTGATAGAGCAGGTCAGAAGAAAGGAATGTAGTTGTGGTTTAAAAGTCTGTTAATATGCTATACTGTATCTTTATTGGCTTATCTTGTGTTATGCTTTAATAGAAATCTGTCAATTCTATCACTAGAAACACTTCTCTGTCTGGAAGGACGTGGAGTGCACTGCTACATCATCATTACAGGAATTGGGACTGTCAAAGAGTTGGGACTTGTGACTATTTAAGTCTCAAAACAAGCAACAAAGAATTTAAAGAGGAAATCAAGTGTAACCAATCTGATACCCTTCATTGAATGGGAAAGCAGAAGATGTGCTTCATTTTTCACTCTAATTAAGCTCTTGACGGTGTCCTGCATAGGATTCTTTCTGTATGAGTTTTGGAAATAAGTTCCAGATGAAATTGCCACAAAGTCAATAAGCACCTTTTCAAAAAGACACTATAGTAGCAAGTGCTAAGTGGTCAAATAGAACCTTTTGGAGACTGATTGTGAGCTCATGAGGAATATGCTTAACTCTGAAGTTGGTGTTGAGATAGAGAAATTTGCAATCACTGGGTTAGATTTTTTTTTAAAATATTTTTTTAATAGTTTGGGCAACTTTAGGGAAAAACCACAAAATGCATGAATACAAGTGGAAATCAAATACTACTGGAAAGCATTTTAAGTGGTGAATGGTGCAGGAAGAGGACACTTGAGTATTATTTCCAAACAGATTGAGTTAGCACTGTGATATGGCAAAAAGGGGAAATCATTTTTGCGACATGTTAGAAGAGGAATAGTCACATGAATCAGAAGAAGTGACATTCTGGAATACCCAGTGGTGACAAGGGCTCAGTTCACTGTCTGGTTTTCCACAACACGTGTAGAAACTCTAGAGGAAGGCAGCTAAACAGAGAAGTCTAGAAAACAGGACCTGTAAGAATATTTAATACATATGTGCATTTGGCCTAAGAGAGAGGAGAAGCAGAAGTCTTGAAATACTCTAATTTGCTGGGGTTTTCATATAACGTAATAAAACAAAACCAAGTAGATGTATGAGGCTTATATAATGTAAAATCACTGAGGGTAACTTTATTTGCTATGAAAGTGCTATAATTTCACTGAAATGCAGCAGGATTTTTTTCTTTCTTTAAACATTAAACTTCGCAATGTTGTATTTTACTTCAGTTATAACTTTCATTAAAATTGAAAAGTAATTTTTTTCCAGGGGTACCCTAACTGTAATTGCATTATTGTCATGGTGCATATAAGCGTGGCTTCTGCAGTCACACAAAATATTGTATCGAGAGGGGCTTTTTTTATATGGAAATACAAATACTAAGAGCAGCCTTATTTTGTAGCCTCTTTGCAGTTACCATATGTGTCTCTTGTAGTTAGGTCAGTGTTAAGTCACTTCAAGTGGAAAAATTGTAACCTTCTGAATATGAAGGCTTAGAAGGATAACCCAGTCCAGGAGAATGGGTTTTGTAGGCGGGAAAGCATTTGTCCAGTTGATGTATACAAGTTTAACGATTCTTCCGCAATATCTGTCTTGTTTGTATTGGATAGGTGATGGAGATAAATTAAAAGATGGTCATGGTAGTTTATCTTTCCAGCCTTAAAATGCTTTGGAGTTTTATTCAGGCTAACTGTCTCAAGTATCTTCCTTATTTAATCTGTACAATTAGCTCAGGCCAGTTCACAGGACAGCTTTTGCTTGCTTGCTTTTGTGTTTTCCAAGCCCTGAACTCAATGTATGACCTACACCAGCAAATCATCTCTGCAAATTGTTTATGTCTTGGCCATCTACTTTAAGCTGATGCTCAAGACCACATTTGAGACTCCTTCACAATTCCTTGCCTGTCTTTCATTTGTTTTGAAATGCACTATTTGATTTCATTATAGCCTTATAAAATTAAATCCATGCCACAGACATTTCATAGAACTGGCAATGGCCTGAACACATACCATGTGTAGTTACCACGTTTTTCCTTCTTTACAAAGGTGAGATGCCAGCTTCCTAGGCTTATAGTTGTACTTGATACTGCACTCTTTAAACAACATTCTTAAAATAAATATAGTGAAATTACTTTGTGTGTCAGGTAAGTCTTAAAAAGCTCTTCCTGTCTATGCTTCTTCCCCTCAGCAAATCACTGAAGATTACATTTCTTTCTGGTAATGAGCATAACTTTCACATGAAGTTTAAGTCTTCAAGAAGATCATGCAACTCTACTTTTAAGAAAAAAATACATTATTTCAGGAAAAATCTAAGGCAGCAAGTCCTTAAAGTCAGGGGCAATATGTGGTCTATACTTCTTGATGGCTATCAGATGAAAAGCTATGTGAAGAATGCTGTTAGCAGATGCTGGTTTCAGTCTAAACCAGGTTCCCAGTATTGTTTGTCCCTGAGATTACTGTCGGAAAGCAAAAGCATTTTATTAAAGTTCTCTTCCGTCCAAGAGATAAATTACTCTTTTGTCTTGTTGCCCACTGTTAAATGGGTAGCTTAAATTTAAGTGGTTAAACACAGAGGAAGACATTTCTTAGAGGTTTGCAGTTTGGCAGGCTTTGTTTTGTTTTGGTTGGGTTTTTTTTCTACTGTTTTTCAGATGTTACGGGTTATATGAAGAGATTCTTTTCATTACCTTTTCATTTAGTCCTCAGGAAGCATTAGAATTGTTTCAGTTTACTGACTTTTCAAATAATATTGTTTGAAGATTGAAATTATGGCCTTTTAAAGTTGTCAATAAACATTGCATGATATGGTTATGAAGCTTGTATGCAGCAATGTAGGGTTGCCTTCTAGAGGCTGTTTGTCTCAGGTTCTTAGGAACATTGACCAAAAAATCCAGCTCTTGATGGAGCAGGAGAATTCTATGATATTTATACAAACTTGCAGCTTCTGTCTTTCGTCAGCACCGCTTGTTTGTAGCATAATAAATTGAGAAATCTAAGTGGAGTTTGTTGTCCCATTAGAAGGTTGCTTGGCTGTGCTGTATCTCCATTAAATACTTGGAGTATCTTTCTTGGAGCAATTCAGGTCTCTTGGTCCTCCAAGGACATGGATTGCATGTATGGGGTTTTTGTAATTACAGTGATAAAAGTGCTGGAGCCCCACCTAGTACATGAACAGTTAACCCTGCTAGAGAAGCAAAAACATACATACAAAATATGTCTGAACAGAGGATGGATGGTAATCCTATTAGTGGGTAAAATTTACCTTTTTTTTGTGAACTAGCATTACTACATAAATTGGATGAGTTAAAATGTAGGAGTGGTCAAACACAGTTTATTTGGGGAAGGTGATTCCATAAAGGTTGGTCTTTCTGTTCTTCAAAGAGACCTCATACATTGAAGATTTAACTTTGTTAGACCCCAAGTATAAGTAGTTGAATTGAAGTCAGATTACAGTGAAAACTCACAGTAAGACCAGGACATGTTTAGCACATTTAGGTTAGATAAATTGTATTAAATCCAAGCACATTTGACCTTGCTCTGCAGCTTGTTTCCAGGAAAAAGATATTAGTAAACAGAAAGACTGGAACATTCAGGTTTGATTATGCAATTTAGGATTTTGTGAAGAATTCTCAGAAAAATTCCTTGGAAAGTCAGCAAGACTGTTTACATTGATTTAATTTGCATCAGCTTTCACCCTTGGATTTTAAGATTAATTCACCTTGGAGAGCTGGGATTTGCTGTGTCTGTGAACTTCCCTGCAAATGTTTGGAGGAAATCCTTTTAGAAGACCAGTGTTGTAAATAAAATGGGTTGGATGGTAGTCTCACTTCACCAGAGAAGACAGAAGTTGCCTTTGAGATTCTGCCAGACCCATTTAAAATAACTGTGGTGCACTTTACAGACATCTTGAAAGGGAAGGAAAATACTGGTTTTAGTCAGTGTGCCTTTTATAAAATAAATGTTTATCTAGGAAAAAGAGCATTTTTCCTCTAAACAATTCCCTTTGACTGGTTTAAGTAATTTTCTTTCTATGATTATGTACATACTCAGGAATAATAAGACTTTTTAAAAGAAAAAAATCTGAAATATCATTTTCATGTTAAGAAATTCAATGCATCAGTATTTCTAGCATACAAAGCTACACCTAGGTGAAATTCAGGCTTTAGTAGTATTTATTTTTTATAATTATGCACCTAAATATGAATATCAAATGAAATTTTTGGTTTATTAATGGATATGCCATGCCAGTATGTGTTAAATGCTTTATTCAATAAAAAAATTAAGTAGGGCTAATGACCTATATTTATGTTCACAGTTTAAGTCTTATCTTGACCACAATATGGTCAGAAATGGCTGTAAGATAATGTTTTGTAATGCCCAAAGATTTCTGGAAGAACTATGACTATTACAAGCCAATTGGTTATATGTCACCAGAAGCTTTTTAATATAATGTGAATTATAAGAAATTCTTCCCTGTCTTCTGGATTTAGGTAACATCAGCTGTAAACACTATAAGCACAGTTGTGCTGCACCTTTCAAATAATACCTTTTTAGCTTATACACTGAAATACACTGGTAGCATTACTTAATCATAAATAAGTAGTGTTGGCCTTGAGTTCACAATCAGTGTAACTGCTAAGGTATGGGAATCACACAATAGCCTGTTCTTCCATGTGCAGGTTGTAGGATCTGGCCAAGCATCACAAGCACATTGTTGGTTTATATCCAGCACAAGTGAATGTCTATAACTCATCAGGCTGTAGGAAGCTGCTTCTAAGCTCTTCTTTCTTCAGTATTCACCATTTCATTCTCATAATGGATGTTTGGGAGCTTTATACACAGATTCCATCTATCTCAGCTATTGCTCCCTTCATTTCATCCTCTTCTCCATTAGAGTTTTCTGAAGTCTGGTTGTTTTAATGGTCAAATTTACAGTGGTGTCCCACAAAGACTTTTATTGGTTCATATTTATGGCTGAGCACGTTGCAGATGAGAACTCCTTAAGCTGGATTTGCTGCCAAATCAGCACATTGTATAATTGCACCTTTGCTAGCACAGCTGCGCTGTTGCCAGTTTGAAAACCTTGCTAGGTGGGAGACTTTCTTGTTGCCCTTTTGGAAAATACGTAATTTGTAGGCTGTATAATTGGCAGAAATCAAGATTGTGGGTGGTATTTCTAACAATTTGATCTCAAGTACAAGTCATAGATCTTTTAGTAACAAGCTTCACATGAAACGTAAGACACAATTTAAGTGACTTGACTGTGACTTTGAAATGTATTTTCATTCATATATTGGAAAATATTTTATTTTACTTCCTAATGTCTTAGCTGTTCTATTGTCCAAGTGTAATAAATTTAGGGTTAGTTTTTGGGTTTTTTTCACTTCTGTGTTTTATTTGATTGTGATTACACAAGAACAGATAAACCTAGAAAAAGGCACCACTTGTACATGTTGAGCTTTCAGAGTAAAGCTCAGCTTGGAAAAAATTGAGCTTTAATGGTTTAGTCTAAGGAGTCCTCTAGATGCTGGTAAAATTACTGGTAATAGCCTAAAATAAAACAAAGAGAAGCTTAGAAAAAACCCCAAAACTCTACCACTTGTATCTAACAGGGTAGTTGGAAACTGGTTTTTGTGCAACAAACAAACTTCAAGGTGTGTAGAAGTAACACTGGGAATTGGGTGTTAAAATTTCTAAACAGCAGAAGCTGTAAAATATTTTCACGAATATTCAGAATTTTCAGTTGTATCATATGCAAGAGATCTCAACATTCACCAGGCTCAGATGACAGAGCTGCTTTTGCTTAAGTAAATGTGCAGATTCTCTATTAGGTTGTAGAATTTCTGCAGCACTTCTAGGAAGATTTTTTTGTTATTACAGGAATTCTGAAAAAAAAATAAAAAAATAGGAAGATTCTAAAGGTAACTTTCAAGTTTTGCTGTCCTACACCAGTAGTTATAGTTGTCTTTAATATATTATCTAAGAACTATTAGGGGGTATGAAACTGTAAGAATTTTGGGATCAAGCTCATTGTCATCATTTGAGAATTGAGTTTGGATGGGTTTTTTTGATTCAGATTGATTGGCTTTGGATGCTATTTGCAATGAAATATCTTTTTGCTACTTACTACTTGAGAATTAGAAGGGGAAAAATTGTTTGTTTTAAATGTATAAATACAAATTTGAAATCTGCTATGGATTGCCGTCAAGGACAGTTTTGTGCATACATAATAGCTCATGTACAACATTTCATGTCTTGTATTTTCATGTTTAGATATAGCAAATGGCTCCAGTTCAGGAGGATATCGCCCCCCTCCCAGAACAAAAGAAGTGATCATCAATGGACAGACAGTGAAACTAAAATATTGTTTTACTTGCAAGATTTTCCGCCCACCTCGTGCCTCACATTGCAGCCTTTGTGATAACTGCGTAGGTGAGTAAAAAAAAAAGATATGGCATATGTTCTATTTAGTAGCTTATATATTGTTATGGATACTTTTCATAGGAGATGGAAAAAAATCAGTTAGTGACAAGATTAGTCATGAGGTGACTTGCTCTGTTCGTCTTCCTTTCCTTCAAGATCTGTTAAGTGGTAAGAATTTTAGAGGAGGCAGAAAAGGAGACTTGGCCTAGCAGATGTTGCTAGTCTAAGAAGGGAAACTATTTTCTGATGCATACATCTTTCCTAACCTGCCCTAATGACAAGGAACACAAACACATCAACTCAAATAAGGCCACATATAATGTGCAATGACCTTTCCAAGCTCTCTGAGAGTCTCAGAATTGTTTTCTTCACCAAACTAAATTGAGGGCAAGGAGCTGCTTCTCCAGTTCATTAGTAACCAACTGTAAGGCACAGTTCAAATGGTTAGGGCTGTATGACCAAAATACATGCTGTAGGTGATTCTTACCTTTGAGCAGTTTTATGACTAGAAGTACTTATGTCAGAATCCATAAGAAATTACTGGGCAAACATGCTATTTTGAGAGTAAGTACATGTTGCCAGGACCTAAGCATATTTTATAATTATAGGGTTGGGCTTTTTCTCTCTGACTATCTTGTCCTTTTTCATTACTATTTCCTGTGGAGGTCAGACAAGGTGATTAAGATATGCTTGGATTTAAAAGCAAACCAAAAAACACCTACCAATCAAATCTGAGCGGTTTCCAGTTAATTAGATCACATTTGCAGTTTAGTGCAGTTGATTAGCACACTGTTGAGCCTGGATCTTATGCATTCAGGAAAATAATGTAGAAAGATGTCTCCAGCTGAGAAATGTAATTGCAGCATTCAGCAGTGATATTTTTAGATATAAAGCAGTCATTGGAAGAATTGGAGTTTTATGTTTAGATGATACTCATTTAGGGAGTACACTTACATTAGACTGAAAAGCTTATTAGCCTTTGGGCCCTATAGAATTGATTGGTATCTGTAGATGGTTCCTTCAGTAAATAAATTTTTCTGATGTGTTAGAATTTTGTAAGAGTTGCAAAAGCTATTGAGCAAGTAGGGATGTTTATGAATGGCAGTTGGCACATTTTTCAGAAAAATATTTTTAGCAAATGTGTAACCTGAACATTACAGTGTAGTGATATTACTCAGCAAACTGGGTAATATGTAAATACAGTTGTTGACCAGTGTGATAAATAAAAGTTGAATAGCTGTTGTCTTTACCAAGAGAGCAAAAATAAGAGCAACTTCCCCCTTGAAGCTTATTTTAAAATAAAGTTTTGGTTTTTTAATGCAGTGGTATGAAGGATTTTCTGATAGGTTATTCTGTAGGCTGTGTCCTTTTCATACCACATCTGGAAAACCTATTCTGTAAAACATAAAAGTAGTGATGGCAGGGAAACAACTTACACAGTCTTCTGATCATGTCTGTGATGAAAAAACAGATGTGAATTATTATGAATATTTATCAGAAAAGAGTGAGGAAATGATTTGTGTAACTGAGATATCTTTTCTGCTCATAAGATAAGTATGATCACCTTGCACATTTTTAAATTTGGAGTTACTTGTTTTAAAGTAATTTAATGAATTTTCTATGGTTTTTCTCCTCAGTGTTTATAAGGGGAAATAAAATAAATTTACTTTTTCAGGGTACACTGTATAATAGCTTTGTTTCCTGGTTAGATTCAGGTATTTGTCATATAAGTATTCAGGTGTTCTGAATGCAAAAAGTGAAATCTACAAGTACCTGAAAATATTTTTCTGTTAAAAATAAGTGTCAAGAAAATTGGATAGACCTGTGGAAATCTAACAATCTGCGAGTGTACACTTAATCAGAGTGTTATATAGTTTGTCACCACTCTTAAAATAGTATTGTCTGTATGATGATGTTTTTATTTAGTTTCTGAATAAATCTTTTAATAGCAATGAGTGTTCTTGTGACACTGTTTGTTAGTTCCTTACTGGTTTAACGAAACCCATGGACAAGTAGTCCTACTTCACACACATATGGATATTTAAGTAACTTATGTTGTTTAAACATAACGTATTTAAGCAGCTCACTACCAGTATGGCCACACATTCCTTTTTACCACATAGTTTCCAAAGATTTTGCAGCAGTTACAAATCAGCCACAGAAACTCAGTGGTACAGGAATGGAGCCTGTCCTCAAACCAGCACTTACTGCTCAGAAAAAACAGTGTGCTGCTTCTACCTAAAGGTGTCTTATGATACTTGGCAAATGAATGCAGTGTGAAAGAGAGGTTCTTTCATTCTGTGTTCTCTATTAATGTTTTTTATTCTGTGAGGAATCTATTGCAGCATTTTAAATATGTAAGTACATACAAAAACTTACTTTTTTTCTGTCTAATTGTTTAGTAACCATATCTGTTACTTGACCTTGTTTAATTTTTGTTTCATCACAATTTTTTATAAATGTCTATGTGGTATTTGTAGATACAAGAAATAACAAATAACTTAAAATAAGAAAAAAGAAGAAAATATCTAGTTTGAGTTCTAGCCATGGTAATACTTCAAACTCCTTTAACTTTACAGTATTTTCCTAGTAGCGTCCAGAAAAATATCTATTTTCATACAAATGTAGTTTGTTCCATTTATGTAATACCTTAAAAAATTGGAAATTGGTTGAAGAAGTGTTCCCTGAAGCACATACCTTGGGTGTATTCCTGATCTGCTTTCTTTACTGCCTGTGTGAATGTCAGTAGGAAGTTAGCCCCTCAAGGGTTTTCTGTACCATTATGTTGCGTAAGAATTACAAATGAGTTAAACATAACATGCATCTAAAAACAAGAGATAAAGACTTTAGAATAAAAGTAACCAAGCCAGACATAAATTCTGAGCTCAAGCTAGTTATTGCTGTGTTTTGACAAGAGGTTTTGATGGCACTATGTAATGTTAGAAGGAAGGCAGTGGTTGGACTTGCTTCTGAAATGACCTAATGGCGGCTTCTTAATTTATTTTTGGTCATTGCAACATCGACTGTGTAATATCCTTTTGTTTGGTTTGGTTTTAATAAATAATTTTTGTTTTGTTTAATTCAATTTCTATAATGAAAGCTGAACAATAAGCAGGTGGCTATATCTGAACAGTATGGGGAATTAATTTCCAAAGCACACATAACACAGACAGTGTAAGACAAAATGAAAATTACCAGTGTGTTCTGGGGACAAGCTTTTCCCTGTGGTTACTCCAGATACCACCATCTTCCAGCCTGAAGAACACCAATTACTTCAAAAGCAGGCTGAGAGGTGGCATTGTGAAAGTTTGGCTTTTCTAATGCAGACAGTGTTTCCAAGAATAATTTTCTCTGGACTTTGTAGTCCTTTATAATCAATGTGTATGTTGGGACTTTGGTTTCTTGGTTTTAATTCTATTCTGTAGCACTCTTTCTTCATTACCTTATTATTTCCTTTCTTGCCTTCACTTCATTTTCATGGCCTTTGCTTATTTCTTTCCTTACATTTCCTGCAGTGAACAGAGTATAATTTTCACTTCATTTTGAACCTGTTAAACCTTAGCTCTGGTTGTCTTCAAATAGCTCTTTTGCTGAACAGTTTTAAGCACAAATTTGGTTGCTATGACCATTCTTTTCTTTTTTCTTTCTTCTCTTATGCATTTTTCCCAGTTTTTACAGGTGAGAAGTGGCTTGGACTGTTTTTGTTTCGGTGCTCCAAAAAGGTAGAACAAGAAGCTGCTAAATGGGAGTACTCACCAGCACTCACAGAAGTGACATATTATTTATGATTGTGCCACTTACATAATTAGATGTACTTTGGAAATTCAGGGAGCGTGGCATATGTGTCAGGGCTTCTAAATCCTAAGCCAGTGGACTGCAAAATATGTCAGTCTCTTTATAAAAGAAAATCGTATTAGAGGTTACTTAAGAGAGCTTGTGGCTTACACACTGGTCTGCATATGAAAAAATACAGAGATGATCAGAACATCTGACTGTGTAAATGATGTTGTAAACCTCAAGGTGTCAGAGTAAAAATGAAAAAGAGAAATTACTAGTTAAAATTAGGAACCTAAGAAAATAAACACTTATTTACATTCAGTGCAGTAACAATTTGCAGAATGTTTAAAAAACTCAAATTCAGTAAAAGACCACAATGGAAGCATGTAAAAAAATATGCTTTCCTGTGGAAAAGAGAGAAATTCATCCATAAACCTTGTGAATGCTGTTACTTGGTAAGGATACTATGCTTTCTCCATGGACAAATATGGGGGTTTTAAAATCTCTTCCCCCACAGTTGGGTCTGTGGTAGGCACTCATCTGAGTATGTACTCGAATGGGTGCGTAATGAGATATTGTTAAGTAGTGAGGTCCTTCACTGTGCACTCTTTGTACCTCTCAAAGAGCAGCCATTCTAAACTTCTGCTGCTGCCTTTGAAAACGTCACCATTAATGTGCATACAGTCAAAGGAGTTTGTTAATTAGTCAACGTTTATTATTGGAGGGTGCAGTGAAGTGATCTATGTGACAATACAGTTTAATTACTGTGAGCTATCCTAGGGCAATGGCTGGATGTTTTCCTAATAAATCAATTGCTATTTTTATTTTGAAAATTAAGCATGTTTATTTTCTTTTTGTGAATAGTGATAGTCTGCAAGCATTGAAGTTGATTAGCATACAAAAAGTTGTCATTGCAACTTATTTTCTTAAAACCCCACCCAAATAGCTTAGCTGTCTGGAACACTTTAAAGTCATGAAAGTGAAACACATGTTAAGTAGCACTTGTGTTTGTTTTTCTGATTGACTTTTTGTTGTAGATACCCATGCACATTATTAACTTATTTCATTAATAGAGGCCCATCTTTCCTGGTGTTACATTACCGTTTCAGTTTGCACCACCTTATAGAGATTAGTGTCCAGAGTGTAACTTGGAGCAAACTTTTGGTGAGTATTTCCCAAATGTTAGCATGAGGCCAGAAGATGCTTTCTTTGTTTGATTTTCATGGGGCTTTTGATTTGGAGTCGGTGTATAAAAACATTGAAGCTCAGTGATTTAAAGGATCCATTGTGCATTGTCCATAACAGATGTTCTAAAATAACACCAGTGTGCATATAAATGTAACTTGCAATTGATCTTTTGTTATTCTCTGCTTTTTTGATTTAAATTTTTACTCAAATTTCATTCCACGAAAGTAAGAGCAAAGGTATCGTCAGGGGAACAACTGTCAGGCAGGTGAATGGTGTGTAAGTTAAATTGATGCAAGTATTTGATTGCTGTTGCCATTTGGTGGCAAATCCCATCAGTGGGGATGTTTTTTTAAATATTATTAAATAAATAATTTTCTTAGGAGTGATGATTTCAGTTGGTGAAACTGAATTTTTATGAATATGTTATAATTATTGGATATTAATTTTTGGTATGTTAAATGATTAGATATTTTGAACTGACTGTAAAGGACTTAATGTAATTGTTATATTTGCTTTTGTGCATGTGTGCATCACTTTCAGCTGTTGGGATTGGACTGGTGTGTCTTAGAAGAAAATAAATACTTTTTATAATAAAATATATTTCTTGTGTGGACTTCTAAAATCCTCATTTGTTTTCTTTTCAAGAGCAATCAAATTCTGAAAGTACTATTTGTCATACAAAATGTCAAGTCAAGAAGCCTGAATAGATGTGGTCATATCATGACATCATAGTCCTTCAAAAAGCTTTGATTGTCATCATTATAAATACGTGCAGATGTGTCAGTCCCTCTACATAATTACTCAGTGTGACTCCTTGACAATGGGTATTGTAGTCCTGTGTTGTACTACTGCTACTATCCAAAGTAATTTTGAGTAATCCTGGCCCAACTGGTGGAGCTGTAATGTGACTTCTAACTGAGGCAGGATTTGCACAGTGGGCTCTTGACTCTTTCCAGTCATGGGATACACGTTTGCATGTTTTAAATAAAGAAACATTCAGGGAATGCCTTAGGTTTGTGTCTTTGCCCTACAATGCTTCGCTTGCACAGGGTGGAAAAATTACCAAGTGAATTCTAACTTGTGCTCACTGGTAACATGACCTAGATATTTCTGCACCTGTCGACTTCTTGTCTTTGAGTCCTGCCTTTACATTGAGCTTTAGAAAATATATGCTGGTGTGCAGTGATCCAGCTGAGCAAAGAAAAAGGGAAACAATAAATGCTGCAAACTGAAGGGCCAAGCTGTCCTGCAAATGTTCCATTTAAAAATGCTTCTGCATTCCTTGTAAATTATTAGGCTTTCATGAAATGTTTTGAAAAAGGAAGGAAAGCATTTGGGTCATTTTGTACATGGTTTCCTGGAGTGTAATGACTGAAAAATGGAAGCAGAACATTTAAGTATTTAGGAGTCTACATGCTGTGCTGTGGAAAAGTAGAGATTTGACTCTTTGGTTCTGAGCAGCAAGGAACATGCTTTGGTGTGGCTTCTGAAGGAAACACTGCATGTGAAAGACCATGGCTTAGTAAAATGGGAAATGTTCTCAGGTTCTTTTTTGTCTGAGATATCCAACAGTTAATGTTTCTTATGCAAGTTTTAAATACAAGTATTTCAGGTGAGGTAAAAAATTAGGAATGTCTAAAAGTACAAAGTATAATGTTTTTCTGTCATCCAGTTAGCATAGATTTTTAGGTGCATGTTAATCAGAGCATTTGGGTGAGTGTTAATGAGACTACTGAGTCATGCTGACAGCTTGCTGCTTCCAAAGGGATTTGAATGGCATCCTCTTCTTTTTTTTTTTTTTCCTTATTTCCATGATTCTTTTCTTTGTGCCTGTTCACAGAGCATTTGGTAACACACACCACACACCACACACACACACACAGAGCCATTGGTAAGTCAGTTTTTCTCACTCATCAATGAGCAAAATAATTCCTTTTTCTTCTTTCCTGCCAGTCCAGGGAACTGACCTGATTCATCATCCGCTTACACAATGAAAGAAGGAAGTGGGATGAAGTGGCAGGCAAGGCATCATATGACCATCTCTTTCACTGATACTAAGGTTTTAGATTGGCTCAATTATCTTGGGAAGCCTCATCCTTTGGATTTAGTTCTGGGGGTGCTGGCTATCCTCAGAAGTTATTATTTAAATTCAAAGATGCTGATCACCTGGGAAAGAGTAATGAAATAGTCTTTGTTACTGACAGTTCCTGAAATTTCTTACCTCTTTGGTTTTCTGTGACTTGTACAGCAGCATTTTTAGTCTCCGTTTAGTCATCTGCTCTTTTCATTGATGCTTTACCTCATACACTATTCACACATTCTTTTTCAGTCTTTTTTTGTTTGCTTCAGTTTTTGCTCTCAGATCCTGAAAAAATAATCAAAACTGGATTTCTCCTGCAGTTGTGATAGCTGCTAACCTGTAGTAAGATTGATGTCATAGCTGGGCTGAATTTACACTTAGCTGCTTCTGAAGGTGTTACTTCACCCCTTCTCTGGCAGTGTGTTCCCAGTGCTTCACTTGGGCCAGCCTTGGTGTGTTTGTCTGATGAGGTGATCTGAGGAGAATAGGCAAAAGCAAGCCACAGTTTTAGGTTCATCTGGCACTGTCAGCCTGCTCCCTGCAGGATAAAACGAGCACTTAGGCTTGGCCTAAGAATGGAGAGCCATGAACACACAGGCAGAAGACTTCACAAAAATGCTGAAATGGTAGAAACTGGACCATCTATTCTATCAGTAGTTCTTGATTAGGTAGATACAAGATACAGCTGTAACATCAAGAAGGCAAATGTCTTGCTGCTTTTCTTTAAATTTGGGTGTAGGAGGATGATATATCACAATGTTTCTATCCATAGAGTGCTTCAGCTTCTTCCTTCATTACAAGTTCTAATACATGTATATTAGCAGGAGTTTATATTACCAATGTTTTAATTGTCTGTGTTTGCCTCAAATATTTTTACATTAACCTTGCCACAAATGTTTGTATAAATAAAATAGTATGTTAACTATCCAGAACTGCAGTCGTCACCTCTTAACAGTCTGTTCTTCACAACAAGAAATTATGTTTCTCTTTGCTTTGCATTTTAAGTTCATGAGGGGTGGAATTCCAGTTTTTGTCAGCATCAGTAGTTTTTCATTTCTCTATGAAATTGTCTTAATTTTGCTAACAATATTGTCCAAGTGGAGATGTCAGATAGATCTTCCTTTACAAAATCATTGATTGTTCAGTTGTCAGGCATCTGGAATGCTGGAGGTGAGCTTTAAGACATTGTGTTATTTCTTCATTAATACTTATTAGGTTGTGTGTTTTTCTAAGGAAGAGGAAACAGCTCCACATTTAATAGATTTTATATTTCTTTGCAGCATTAGAAGTTTCTGCTTAGCATTTCTCTCTTCATTTTGTGAGGGCTGGCAGTTTTCTCTTGCATTAATAACTAAGCAGAGCAGCTCACAAGCTGTAAGGCTGTTATCTTTAAATTGCATTTACATATTTGTGTTCTGCTGAGTAGAATAATGTCTTACCTTTTAATATACTGTGTTGTGGCACGTCACATGCCTTTCTATTTTCTGACTGAGAAAAATGAGACCAAATTTATTTATCATGAGATTCATGTAGACCTTTTAATATGCCTCCTTTTTCATTAGAGTTGATTCCAGTTTAATACTGTAGCATTGTTTTTTATATCCAGCATTTTTGGTCCATTCTTCCTTTGTAAATATCTTAGGTAGTTACTCAGCTTCACAATGATCAGTAAGGTATTTATTGAGAAAGCAGAGCCTTTCAGTTCACCAGGAAAATTTGATGATGGAAATTGAAGAGGACTGACAAATAGGTTACAAACACCAAGTCAGTCTTCAGTATGGAGTATGTGTATGTATAGGAACATGAGTTTATAGATAGATGGGTTGTGCGTATGTGCACGTTTTTGTCTGCATTTATCTGAATCCATCAAGTAGATGTCTGCATGTATCTAAATGTTGTGTCATGGCTAGAAGCAGCTTTATGCCAATATAACTCATTTTCTACTGTGTCAGCATAGAAGAGAATGAATCTGTATATACAGAATTCATCTTGCAAGACACATAATGTATTTTTTCAGCAGTAGGGTACAAAAATACCCTAGGATTCTGCTTTTTAAAATGGCTCTGTAGCTGAGTTGTGCTTCTTTGTGGTGTTGTTTGCTTATGAGTTGTATGTATGAATTAATTTAAATTGAGTGTTTATCAGAATATGAAGGCTCATTCAGAAGTACAGATTTAAAGACAAGCACTTTTAAAAAGCAATATCAGTTTATTTTGGGAATACAACTGTAGTGCACTGAGAAAAGGTAGTATCACCTACCCAGAGTGTTTAGTTCTTGGTATTCTTAGCAGTACTCAATCAAAGTATTCTGAAGCCTTATCCTAAGAAAGTTCAGTAACTTCACCTTGAATAGCCCTGTTGGAATTTGAAACAGATTTATGGCAGAAACATGTGGTCCAAACAGCTGTCATGCAAAACCATTTAGAAAAAAAACCCCAGATTTCTGGTGGACTCAGAAATCCGTTGTGCATGTGGTTTTTACTTTTTTTGAATGAAGATAATACTAAACAAATCCTTCAAGAAAAACCTCTAATGTAGGCCTTTAACATAAATCCATAACTAAAATAAGCTGGTGTACTTGGTCAGATGTACCTTTCTATCACAGGGCTTAAAGGACTTCGGATTTATAGCTTGCCTTTCCTGTGGAATTACAAATAGTTTGATAGTAAGTCAGTGGAGGCATAAAAGTCACAGAAAACAAACCAGGATTTGGACAAGGATCAGAGAGTAAAAGAAAGATCATGAATGCATCTGTCTTATGATCTTGGGTTTGATTTTAAAAAAACTTAAAATTCTGTCAGTATAATCTGTCCAAAGTAAAGTTAGGAAATGCAAGTTTGTTTCCTGGCAATAGCTGTTTCCATTACCAAGCATACTGGGACATGGAGGGTGGATCCAGGCTGCCTGGGGAGAAGCAGAGTAAACCATGCCTTCTGCTGCTTCCCAGCACTGAGGCATTTCCCCCATACTGGGGACGCTTGTTTCTGATCCACCCTGGCCTTTTCCTATCTCATGAACGAGTTCTCTCAGGGAGGTAAAAGGACACACAGCCTATAGTGCAAAGGGTTAACAGAAGATGCAGATTACATCTACCAGTCTTTATACCATGTGTTTAAATTTTAACATTTGAAAAATGTTGGATGTGAATGATTTTGCTATTTTTAATGATCTTATATGACAGCACCAACTCTAAGTGGAAAAATAGGGGGTCTAGAATGAAGAATATCTTGAGCGAAGCAATAAAAGGGAGTGGGAAGGTGTAAATATTTCATGCTCCATAATGGATGGATGATATGGTAGTAGGCATAAGTCAGAGGTGTGATCATGACAGATGTAAAGGAAAGAACCTCAGAAATTCCAATTTTGAGTCGAAGATGCACTGAAGGGGAAAAAATCCCACCTTGTTTTGAAAAACTCAAATACAACTGAGTTGCTAATGCTCCGTGTGACAATGGATAAATACATGCTTGCTGGTCTGACTGCACAATTTGTCACAGTAAGGCTGTTAGTTCAACAGGAACTCACCTCAGCCATGCTTTGATTTCTTTAAAAACTGTAAGGTTTCATTCAAGTACTCCTTTTTTTCTTTTCTGTTTTTTCTGTTACTTTCTAAATAAGAACTTCTCTGTGGCTACTTTGCAAATGCCAGTTAAATCATGAGTTTTAATATAGTATTCAGAGAGCATTTTTTCAAATAAACAGCATTTTATTAATTGTTTTCCATTTTTTTTTCTTCTGCCTCTCATTTCAGAACGGTTTGATCACCACTGTCCCTGGGTAGGCAACTGTGTGGGGAAAAGAAACTACAGATTTTTTTATATGTTTATTTTATCTCTGTCCTTTCTGACAGTCTTTATATTTGCATTCGTTATCACCCACGTCATCCTTCGTAAGTATGCTGATGAAATCAGATTACGTATGTAGCCATTTGCTTGAGTTTTTTAAGTTAATATTTTGATCATTCAGGGTTTATTTATTTATTTATTTGTTTATTTACCTTTTCTCTGAAGCTTCACAATCCCCAGTGAGTCCCATTCTGGTCTATAGTAGGCACTGTTCATAGTAGTCATTGGCCTGGCACTGGCTTTACCTTAATGCAGTCTTAATTTTTTTTATTTTATTTATTTTTTAATTTTTTTTGGTACTTTTATGGATGATTTATTGGGAAAGCATCACAATCACTGTATGTTTAAGTAAATAGGTAGTATCATTTACCTAAAGAACTTCCATGTGCTTTTTTAACTGTAAGCATGGGTCACTTGCCATCCAGACAGAGGTAAATTACTAGAATTAGTAATACTAGATTACTATACATTTTATAGTTTGCTGTTTAGCTTTATACCATTCTCAAGCCTATTTTAACACGTTATTTTCATTTGCATAGACATTCTGAGAATAACCAATTCATAAATAACCAATTCATAACAGAGTGAATCAGAAATATTACTGAAACTGATTTTATTTGTATTCTGAGTTGTGTTTGAGGTCAAAATTCTTTTGGGTACTGTCTTTTTTTTTTTTTTCCATACCCCTAACTAATTTTTCTGGCTCCTATATGATGATGATGTGACATTTATAACAGGTTACATGACTTGTCTTTAAATACCTTTTGTATGTTAGGGTTTTTTAACCCACAATCACTAGAAGAGCATTCTATATTTTTCACTAATTATATAGGATATTGCCTTAAAGAGTGTTTCTTTAACCACTTTGGAAATGTGATGTGTTTATTGCTTTGTGTTCTATAGTGCAACAGAAACCTGATAGAAATAATAATTTCAGTATATAATGCATTTATAAAGTTAACTTGATATTCAGAGAATATTTTACTGGAAAAAATATGTCAGATTGTGCTCAATTTCCAAAATTGTTTACAACATGCAGAGAAAAGTTGTATTTTAAAGAGCAGAATTCCTGCTCTGACTTGTTCTTCACAAAACTGTGATGCAAGTGCTGAGAGGCTAGAAATGGGATACATAATTTTGAGGGAGTCTGAATGAGCAGCTTGTTCACACTACCAGACACTGCATTTCTAATACTACTTGAAAAAAGCAGAGATAAGACATATATATAGTTTAAAAATGGAAAACTATTAGAAAAACAACACTTGCTATTAATACTTAGGTGCTTGTTATTTATCTGAGCATACATGAGCATACACATAGACACCTTTTACGTTTAAGAAGATGTGTTTTTCCTGCAATCTTTGCTAGCATTCAGTAGTTGAAAACATTCCTACTCTGACAACATAAAACTATTTTTTACACTAACCTACCTCATTTCACAAGGATTTCAGTGCTTTTTTGTTTAGTTTTCGGTATATGAGTTATCAATATAACATCAGTATTTAATTTTTTCATGTTAAGTAGGTTTATCTAGTGGATTTTAAATTTACAGTGTCCATACCTAACTCTTGAGTATGATTTAGACAAAGAACGGCGTAATTAATTGTGCCTCTGCATGGTTGAGAAGCACTTAAGCATTGTGTAGGTGTTACAGATTATGTATAGTAAATGTTAAATTTATATATAGTAAATGTTAAATGCTGAATTACCTGTCAGCTGCAAAATATTATTGCCATGGAGGTTCATCTACTTAAGAAAAACATATTTAAGCTCTAAAGATCGGTCAATCCTCAAGGGCAATGGGAGCAGGTATGAAATGTGATTAGTTCCTTGATGTTTAATTGATATACTGGAGCTTTAAGTCTAACTTTCAAATTTGTCTGCTATAGTCTTGACAGTGTCCAAAAGAGTTCTATACAAATAAGGTTTTCTTATCAATCCATTGTCTTTGTGCCTACCATACCACTAGAAGTCCTCCTGTCCACCTTTCTGATAATTACCACTTAACAATTTGTGTTCTGTTTTGTAGCTCTTCAGTTCTTTAGCTGATGCTAACTGTCAAGCTGGATTCTCAGTTACTTAATCTGAACCTTTGCTCTTGGCATAGATTGCCTTTTGTTAGTGTGGCTTAAGGAGGGATTAGTTTTTAACCTTAGACTATGACCTTCCTAAAATATTTCAAAGTCATACGTAAGTCCTGGCAAAATTATTTTAATGCCTCTTGATTTTGACAAATTTTTAAAGTTTGTATATTTTTATAATACATTTTGCAATCTGGCATTTTATAAATTTCAGTGGGCCTAAGTTGTGATGAGATATAAGACAAGTCTTTTTGTTTTCTGTGGCCTTCTGAGGCATATGTTGGAAATTTGTTCTTTCTAGGTTTAAGAATATGTGCACGTAACATTATTGAAGATAATAAAACTAATTTTTAAATCTGAAGGTACTGTCTTGAAACATTTTCTTCCCTCTCCCCAAGTTGAGCACATTTCCAGTAGTAATACCTGTCTTTACAGTTACTAGTCTTGGTTAGAGGCATCAGTATTTCAACTGCTTGTTGCAGTGAAGACTTCACCTTCTGATGTTTTGGGTACTGCTTGGAAGAGTGGGACCCAGCAGTAGGGTATAGAAATCACACCTGTCTGCTGCCATTGCCATTAAGGATGCTAAAAATAGTCAGAAGGCAGGGAAAGTTCCTTTAGTCTTGTACCTTGAGACTAAGAACCAATTATAAGAGTCTGAAAAGGCTCAGAAATACAAGGTAAGTAACTTCCCACTTGTAACAATAAGCAGTAAAATTGACCAGATAGATCTAGAGAATTATACATATATTTATTCTTGTCAAGAAGATTCTTCTCCCCATACAGATCTTCAGATGAATTAAGCTAAGTGGAAAATTTTTGCTGTGGGGAAAACTTTCAGCTTGATGCATTTAAATCATTTATGTTATACAGTAAAGTTCAAACTGTGTGCCTGTAGCTATGTCACATTAAGTCAGTTTCTACATAAAATTCACTTGTTGCAATCAGCAAATTGTCAAATCACCCTTTGTTATTAATACCTCATGGTTATGGAACCCAAATGCTTTTCTACTTTGCATGCTTCTGCATTTCTAGTTGATGGGCTCATGCTTCTTTTGAGCTCTTTTCAGCTACTAGATTGTCTTTTGTTTGCCCAGAGGCAACAGTAACCTATTAGAAAAATCTTCTGCGTAGGTGCAGTAGGAGCAGAATTATAATCAAGAGAGCTTTGCTTCCAAAACAAAGGATGGAAAGTTAGGAATCTGAGTTTATAAAATAAACTTTCCAAGTCAAAAAGTTACTTTGAAAAATAGTGTTTCAAAATGAAAGAGGAGGTTATATATTTTTTTTTGTTTCCATATTTGGTCTGAAAAGAACAGGGGTAGTCAGAAATGTTTTCATGGGAAAGTATGTGTGCATCAATTTGGTATGACTGGGAAAATATCCTGCAGATGCTAAACCTGATAAGGTGCTCAAGGGCTTTTTTGATGTTGTTGCTGCTGAGCAACATACTCTCAGATTCATATTAGTGAATCTATTCTATGATTATTTGGTTATCTTCAAATGTTAATTGTTTTAGCTATAGTGAAAACAGCCCATAGTCCAGTTTCTTACTTGGCTGGTAATTTTGGGTTCTATTTCTACAGGTTCTCAACAAACAGGGTTCCTCAATGCTCTGAAGGACAGTCCTGCAAGATATCCTTTTGCTGAAACATATTGTAGATTTTGTTGCAAAATAACATCTGAGGTGGTTTTGCTTGGTTCCTTGCTGTTGTTGAATGTATGCTTTTAGACTTTATCAGTTAAAGATTTCATCACTTCCTGCACAACAGGATTTCTTACCACATGTTGGAGCTAGGAATAGCCTGGAGTGTTTTTTATTTGTCATGTTTTGTAGAGCAGTACTCTTGACAAAGATCTGCAGTTTCCATGTTCATGAAATATGCTTCATATTTTGTGATGGAATTCATAAATTAATTTCGCACTATACACATGCTGTGGTTTCACTAAAAATATTCAAGAATTGTTTTACTTTTATGACTGAAGGTATCCAAATGATTCTTTCCAGGGATAGAAAAAGAAACAACATACTTTCCTTGAAGAAATCAATTTCTGAAACTATTCTTCATGTTTTTAGAGAAGTCATTTTCAAGTAGCAACTTGTGCTAAGTTACATAGCAGTGTGTAAATTGTATACACAGGGACTACTATTGTTGTTCAACCCAGAAAAGACATGACTCTGGAGAGATCGCATTGTGATCTGTCAGTATATAAAGAAGTCTCATAAGAAAACCAGAAAGAGTTCTTAACACAGTCTGTAGTGACAGAACAAGATTTTAAGCTGAAAGAGAGCGGGTAAAAATTTGCCATAATAAAGTTTCTGCCATGAGATTGGTGAGACACCTGAACAGGTTACCCAGAGATTTGGTTGATGCCCCATCTCTGGAAATGTTCACGGCCAGGCTGGATGGTGCTCTGAGCAGCCTGGTCTAGTGGAAGGTGTCCCTGCTCACGGCAGAAGTGTTGGAACTGTATTACCTTTAAGGTCCCTTCCAACCCAAGCCATTCTGTGGTTCTATTCTGTAAACGCTCCATGCACTTTTTATCACTTCATTGGAACCTCCTGTATATTTTCTGCTCGGTGAGAATGCAGTCAGAAAGCAGCTAACATCATGAAAAAATGGGAAACTGATGAAACTGCTGGTCTACTGAGAGTAAGCTTCCCATTGTTTATGTATGTGTTTTGAACAGTTCCTGTCTGAATAAACAGTTTTTGCCTCTCACAAAGACACTATAAAAAGAATTCTTCCCCATTTGTCCGTTGTGCCTCATACAGTTTGCTTTTCCACACAAAGGTAGGAAGAAGAACTGTCATTCATAGTTGTGCATGGAGACCTCTTTCCAGGTACTTTTTCCAAGTGCCAAATTCTAGATACATTTTTCGTGTGCTTGTCTTCAGGTAGAATCACTGAGCTGTAAACTCCCTTTTTAATCAAAGCCATGTTCAGATTTTTTTGCTCAATAATTTTAAAAAGCACAAACAAACAGTTCTAAATAGCCTAACAGTAGCTTCCAATTAAAACAATTACAGTCAATTCTTACAAAAGATAATTCTTTCAAACTATTTTCAAACTGAGAATAGCTTTCAGTTGTCTTTAAATCAAAAGGTAATTGCTTATGTATTTGAGGATTTTTGTACTAGAAAAATGGCCTGAAAATTCTTAATTTGTGTTCAGAGATGTGCTGCTTCAAAACGCGCAGTAGCACATCTTGCAGAAATGCCTGGCTTATTAGTGATATCTTGGATAATTTAAAAGCTTGGTTACAATTAATAACGGTAAAAACTTAAATTGTCCAGAAAATATTGGGAATTCTGCTTTGGAGCCAGTCAGTTCAGGCACAGAGAACATGGCCATTTCAATCTTGTTAATAACCCTGTCTGTGTGGAATACTAATTATTTAGTATAATACTAAATTATACTGTATGATTCTAGTAAGATACTATACCATAATATGCCAGAAGGTTATACTTTTTTGAGAATATATTGATTTTTTGTGTTTGTTTTACAGTTAATGGACTTAGGTTGAATTAGTGGATTCTGTTTTATTTGACATAAACAACCCCTGCTGTTCTCAACTTGTTTTTGGAAACTGAAAATTGTTTTGGGGAACTGAAAAACATCTCTTCCTGTGTGGAACTGAAAGAGGTCTTGAACTGAGAGAAATTGCCCCTTTTTTCTTTTCTTTTTTTTTGCCCCAGTAAGAATTACCGCATGGAGGGAGAAACTCACTTTTCAGTGCCCTTTTGAGTATAATTGTAGTGAGGAACATCCTGTTAGTGATATGTTCAGGTTCCAGAGAGCTCTTTTTCCTCTAAGGTTCTTTTCTGACCCAGTGAATCTTCTTCCTGGTGTGTAGATTCTATCCAACAGTGCTTGTCTGCAGCCTTCCTTACTATTTTTACTCTTTCAAAGCCCAGTTTGTATTGTGCATGATGTTTTGGGCTGTTTCCTTCTTTTACACATTCTGGAACCCTCTGCCAGCAGTCTGTTTCCTTACCCATTATTGATTGTACTCCTTGCTTTAGATGTGGCTGTTGCAGAGAGTCAGAGTTTCTGTCTTGTGTCGGTTTGAGTTCACACAGCCTGAGGAGGAAATGAGAGGCAGAGAATAGTGAACGTGCTGCTCAGCAGTGCCCTTTGGTCATCCTGCTGCTTTTGGAGCAGATCTGCTCAGAATGCAAATGGCTCTTTCCTGGCTTTAAACCACTCTGATTGAAATAGGTTCTAGGGAAGATGTCACAGATACTTCAGGTATCTCCCAGTTCATTAGGGGTGAGTAGTTCTGCAACACAAAACTCTACACTTAACTAATGTTAGGATTTTTTATTGCAAGTATTTATGTCCATCCATACTGTTTCCAGGCTATGTCTGTGTGTAATGGTGAGGAGCTGTCCTTTTTTTCTTCTGTTGATAGGTTCGGTGATAAGAGCATTTTTTCTGCGTTCTAAGGCTGTGTCCTTGTTCTGGAAAATTTTGAGTTGGCGTTGTCTTGGAAACTGACTTCACTAAAGGTTGATATGGTTAATATACAGATTATTTTTATCCTATTCTTTTCTCATCATTTTGTTCCTAGTCATGAATTTTATGTATTTTTCTGGGAACCAAGCCTTTTCTTCTGTTGGTTTGTATTCCCTAAAAGAAAACAAACCAAAAATATTGAAGTATTATAGGAAATAGCATTCTTAAAGCAGATGTATTCTGAGTTCATGGCTATTTTGTGTAAATAAATAAATAAAAGCTATAGAAGGAAGACTTCTACAAAAAATTTGAAAAGTTTCTCTTTATGCTTGATTCTGTAAAGTTTAGAAGCCACTTTGTCTTGCTTCTGAGATGATGACTCTTTCAGAGTTAAAGCAATTATATAAACTGTAGTAAGTATGCACTGCTGAGTGCAGACTCTTTTCCCTAGTACACCAATCCGTACACTTGCACACCTTTGCTGCTCCCTTGGAGGTGAGGGTGCTCTTGCTGGACATGTCCCTGTACTGTTGCCTGTAAGTCACAAATGAGAGCACCCCACGAGGTCCCATCCGTGTATCTGGGGTGTGCAGCCCTATATATTGCACCTCATACCAAATCTGCTGGCTGGACACACACTCCTCACAGTGCTTGGTGTGTCTGGGCCAGGCAGATGCCTAGAGTTTATTTTTGGCTGACCCCTTTGAAGTACTCCAGAGAACTCAAAGGACCTGGGGACTACCCTGAATTTTGTGATTTTAACTACTTGTTACTGGACTTTTTTCCCCATTTGCATTTATTTCCTTGACTTTCAATTACTGTGCTGGAAGCTGTGGTGTGTTTTTTCTCAGTATGGTCCATTGTTGGCCTCTCAGGTTTTCACACGTATTTGATCAGCTCCAATCAAACAACAAATGAAGATGTAAGTTTGTAGTATATTTCTACATATGTATTTCTAAATAGCAGTGAGAAGGTTTTTCTCAAGTCAGACATGCATCATTTGTGAATACCTCCGTAGGAAAGAACGAAAGTAATATGGTCATGCTTGATTCAAAAGATCAGATGAAATCTTGACTATATTTGTTGTGGTTTGAAGATAGACATATTATATACATAGTGTGTCCATTATGGCTTACATACATAGGATCTCTATCTTGAAACAGGAAAATAAAGGAGGGAGGAGACAAAGAAGTATTTTTATACAGTAGGAAATTAACAAGAACTTGTCAGTATCTCCTTTTCACTGGGAGTGGTAAATATTCTTTAACTCAAAAATTGCTTACTGTGAAACTTGAAAAATGTGTTGAATTCTCCAAAGAAAAATTTTATCCTTTATTTTATCTTACCTCTGAAACTTCTTTGCCATTCTGAGGTCCAAAACCTCTGGCAAGGAGTACATCATTAATTTAAGGGTCAACTTTCTCATTTCTACAGCCATCTATTTTGCATCTAGGATTCCTTTGTTTTGGTGTTGAATTATGTTTAACTGTATGTAGAGTCTTCATGTGTCCTTCCCTAACTAAAAGGAGAAATGTGTAATGTATGAAAGGAGAAAATAAAATTAGCTAGGCAGCTATAGAAAGCTTTTGGAAATTTAATAAGTGATTTAAATTTAATAAGTGATTTAAGAAAGTGCTGCAAGCTTTAAGCTATTTTATTGTAATTTTCTTTCTGTACCTTTTTCATAGGTATCTGGTAGATAGAAAAGTAACATATTCTGTATTGTCAAGTATGTTTTGTTATTGTTTAAGGTCACAGTTAAAATTACAAATTTTACAGTAAATATCAACGAACCAGAAAAACACTTCCCAAGCAGGGTCAAAATGAATTGTGCCTCAGCAACAAATATCAGAGCAAGTAGCCTGACTTGGAAGAAATCTACCTTGTTAATAAGACAGATGAGATACTCAGTTATTCCTCGGTTATTAGGTTTGCACCAAGGTTGTCTCTCTAGATGGACTTAGTGTGCTTCCACCCACTTCCCTCAAATAAATGTCTCTTCTGGATTGTTGAAAGATAGCTGGGAACTGCAGCTGTGGAACACATCTGAATATCAAGTAAACTGTTTAGTAATTTAATTTAAAACATAAATTCCCAATTGAATACAGCAAGACATTTTATGCAGGCTCTCAAGTATCTCACAAGCAGAAAAGCAAACTAGCTAAGGGAAAATGTAATATGCAGTAAAAGGTAGCAATGCCTGCATTTGCTTCACAATATTTTAGAACCATTTGAGAACGTTAGGGAAGATAATGTTGTGTGATATTGTGCAGCTTGAAAACTTACCCAGGAGTATGGAAAATAAGTGCTCGATTGCTGGCTTTAATAATACTTTGTAACTGAGCCTCTTCTGTAAAACATGCTATAATATTTGTAAAATTGAACTTGGACCATTATCTTTAGATGCTGAAATTCCTGCTTTGAGTATATTGATCTCTTGAGATTGTGGGTTGTCTACATCTATGGAGGTAAAGCATTTGCTCATAGGGTCCAGCCTTCATAACAACCCAAAACTCTTAAATTGTTTGGAAAGTGTCATTATGGATTTTCTGTGGTCTCTTCTGCAAGTAGCATGTTGTAACCTCAATTTCTCACAGCCATTTTCTGTATTGTATTACATGTGATGCATGTTGTTCATATCTCTTCAGATTAAAGGATCATGGTCAAATAAAAGAGGTAAAGAAAACTATAATCCCTACAGTTATGGCAACATCTTTACTAATTGCTGTGCTGCTCTCTGTGGGCCCCTCTCTCCAAGGTAAGAGTATCAAAAGTATTGTTAGCATAAATGAAGCCATGTGATTATTAATGAAAAAAGTATTATTTTTGATTGAGTTTACTCAACAAAATGAAAGTTTTGGATTAGTGTCTGTTAGAAGCTTTAAGTTTTTCTTCAGTGGTAAAGAGATAAGTTGGTAAACTGGTTAAACCAAACTGAGTTAGTGATCAAATCCTGTAAAAGTGTATCTGAAATGAAAATAAGCTTTGTTGTTTGAACTTTCATCACTGCAGTTAATAGCTTATAGCAATAAAAGATTTCTAGTAGTTAGCTATTGCATGAAGTTTATGAAACTTTTACAGCCTGGAAGTTTATGAAACTTTTACATATCTAACAAATGTGACATGAGTTGAGGAACCTTAAATCTGCAGCTAGCTTGATAATTGTCAATTTTTGTCTTTTCACTGAAATGTTTTATTTAAAGAGATAGTTTTGGGTTTGTTTTTTTTTTTTAATACAGTTAACATATATAAATTAAACTCATTTTGGTGGTCTTACACCAAAGCAATTCCAAAGAACATGTAATGGATTATGTTTTGCTGAATATATTTTCACCTTTGGAAATCTGATGTTGGAGATACTTTTTCAGCTTGAAGAAAATGTAGTACAGAGCTGAGACTAGAGAAATAAAACTGGCAGCCAGAAAAACTTAATTCTTTTCTTATTCCAGTGCTCAGTGATTAAGCAATTCATGTACTACATACACAGTAGAGGCCCAGTTTCACTGTAGAAAGGGGCAGAAAAACTTGTAGATAATTTTATGGCTCACTCCTTGGTTGGTGTATTTTGCTTTGCGAAGTTATGAATCTGAACAAGAAGAAAGAAAGTAAATGACTTTATGTCCCAGTGGTTCAGGGTGTTTAACTGGAGTGGGGTTTCTGGCTTTGATGTCAGGAATGTCAGAGGTGGTTCTACGAGCAGCCAAAGTTCAACAGGGGAGACTGATATCTTGTCCTGGAGAGGAAAAAACAGAATAGAGATTTCCACATATGGGGTTACCCCTGGTGAGAGGGAATAGCTCTGTCTCTGCTTCCTGCCTGTATGGATGTTGCCTGAAGCCAACCTTTTAATTCTACCATTTTGCTTTTGATAAAAGTATGGGACATAAAAGCTCAATGCCATGCTTCAAATTCTTTTGACTCCAAGTGGAAATCTTTATTAAAACTATATCATGTTTCTCAGTATATGGAATAGTCTATTAGCCTGATAAAAGTAGCAACAGACAATTGGACCAGACTGGTACTGGCTCCTGTGTTTTAGCACAGTTTGTGCATTTTTTCCTAAATTCCATGTAGCAGCATTACTTACTTAGACATTGACATGTACATATAGAGGTTCTGCAGGGAGGTATTTTGTGACCACAGGGAAAAATTTACTGACTGTAACATGTAAATTATAAGCTTGCTTCTTTTAATCTCAGCTGTGTCCCAAGTCACTAAATATTAAGTTTTTCCTTAAATTCTGGAAAAGTGACTTACCAGCAATTTCAGCTCAAAATTCAAAATGTTCAAGTGCCTTTGACCATGGAAAGCAGATGAAGAAAGGATCTGTAAATAATCAAAACTTTTCTCACTTCTGTTAAAGATCATTTATCATTATTAAACCTACACTAGCAAATTCAGAATGTATTTTATATGTCCTCAACAATTACTTTCAAATCTTAATTTAAAATTTTGATTCTTGGGTTTCAGCATAGGTTTAACCAGTATTTTGGTGCAACAAATCATATAATTTCTTTAAGCATCTTTAATTTTTAACTACGTTGGATTATTTCATTCTATGTAATTTGTGTATAATCTTACACAGATTTTTTTACTTACATTTAGTAATTTCTCTACAAAGCATTTTCTTAGAAATAAGACATTTTATGACTGCATCACTTTGGTTAGCACAGTGGAACACTAGAAGCAGTGTTAAGTAGTTGTCATGGAACACCTGGCAAGTTAAGTTGTCTGTCAGAAAGAAAGATGAACTTTTCTTTGTTCTTCCTAAATTTTTTTATTAAGTAGTTCCAATTTAGATGTAGAAACTGGAAAAAAAAACCAAAAACACATTAAAAGAGTTACTATGTCAAAGTGCCCTAGTGAGTTTTGTCATTTGTTTTTTCACCTGTGGTTTGAAATTCTTTGGTTTTGTGGTATCTGCTGGTAAGCTTCTAAGTCTACTGTATGTGATAAAAATCAAAAAGGTAGCAGTACATGTGACAGGCAGTATCACAAAGAACAAGTACCTTACTGATGAGTAGAAAATGAAGTCTAGTACTTAATTTGACTAAAAGGGGACATTAGAGTCCATTGGTGAGGTATTAAGGTCTGTTGTATGATAGAAACTTTTTATTTCTTTTTATTGAGAGGAGATAGTTACTGACCAGCAATGTCTCTAATACTTTTCCTTTATTGTGATTATTCTGCAGCTTAATTGACAGAAGAGGATTTATACAGCCAGATACACCACAATTAGCAGGACCATCAAATGGCATTACCATGTACGGGGCCACACAATCTCAGAGCAACATGGTAGGAATCATCCCATAGTGTTGTTCATCAAGATTCCTGTGAATGTTTTTCTTCTCCACTTTCATGTGAACTAATCAAGTAATAACTAACTGGATACAGCTGGCACACTGGGTGGAATCAGTTGTTTAATAACAGTAAAGAAAAAAACAAAATCCAAGGCTCTTTTAAATGTGCATTTCACACAGCGTAATAGTTATTGCTTGTGGATTCTAAAAAAAGAGTCTTTTCTACGCTGTTGATTTATTGAATATACTGGCATTTTGACTTTTGCTGTTGACACCTACTGTGTTTTGAACTGGAATATTCAAGTATCATGGACTTACTCTGGTTCATCATTTTCCAGCTAATTGTTATTTTGTGTGGCACTTTCTTCATACTCTATTTTCTTCTTTGCTTATACCCTGCGGTTTTGCATAGACTAATGTATTTTAAAAAGCAAAGATGAACAAAGAGGAGTTTCTAGGGGAGAAATATTTTGAAGAAAGAGCAGGAGGACACTGAACCTGAACAAAAAATGGCAACGGGATTGTTACAACAAATGTTTTTTAAACATCTTTGAAACTGTGCCAATAGTATTTGGTTTTTTTTGTTGGTAGCATTGGCTATCATAATGGAAGATCGGATTTCCAGTGCCAAGAAGAAGAGAATAACTGGAAAGAGATCTTTTTCTGAAGGCAACCATCTTGCATATGTGCCTGTTTCTGAATTGCTGTCCACATATCTTCACAGTATGTGGGTTCTAATACTTTGTCAAAGAAGTCGTGAGTTACGGATACCCTCCCTCTGCCAAAAAAGAGGAAGCCACGAGGCCTTCTGATATAGTTCAGCCTTTCTTTTGAACAAAAGAAGAAAAGACACGCTCTTCCCAGACAGATTAGTTTTAGTGTCACTGATAAACTCTTATAAAAGTTTTGTACAAGTTCCTAATGTAGTTCCTAAGCTGGTTTTACTTAATGTTTTGAGGATTAAATAGATTTGTTAGTCTCCTTAATAAGAATAAGTATTAGAGACATGGTATTAAGTCTGAATCTTCTGAGGTGCAGTTGAGCAGAACAAGGTAATGCTCTATGTAAATTTTACTCAAAATATTATAATTCTGGAGAGAGAAAAGGGAGTTAAAAAAAAAAAATAAAGCAGACGAAATGGGCTGAGGTCTTTCAGGGATTACCCAAACTTTCTGACACTGTCAAGGCTTCTTATTTGTGAGGATCATAAACCCACAATGTGTCCATGGCATTAAATTGTCTTATAATTGCAAGAATTTAGACACTATCATTATTCCTATATATTGATGAGAAAATCTTTGCCGGTTTGGTAGAAGATTGACTAAGTTTGTCTCTAGAAATTGAGAAATCTGTTATGGTATTATTTTAAGTCAAACAGGTAGTTGTTACAATTTTAGAGTGTAATACCTCTAATTACACAAATTCTTCAATGATTTCTTCTTATATCCTAGAATACCATACCACATGAGCTGGGAAAAGCCTCCTCTTAGAAGACTCTTGAAAAATGTAGTATGTTTGGTTTGAAGGAATATTTTTGAAGATTGTAATGCCGTTTTTCTCAGGGCGTCTTTTCTCTTGGTCTGTATCCAAGACCAATTGATTTCTAAGGATTCTGGCTATCAGCATTAAAATTTCTCCCTTGAGTTTTGTTGTAAACTGCTAAAGGGCAGCTTAGTTTACCCGTCTCTCTAATACTATTTTCCCTTCCCTGTTGAAGGGGCTATATCTGGTACAAGAGATGGTATTACTTTGGCTTCAGATAAAGACAGACAAAGTAAAATTCCTTGACTTAAAGGAGCATGTGTAGATCATAGCTGTAGACCATAGTACGTTTCAAATGGCAGAAGTTTGGCTATTTATACATCGTCAGAGATGTTTATACTATTTTAGCAAGCTTACTGTTTTTGAGTACGAAAAATAAATTACTAGGAGTCTGAAGTGCATTTGAGTACACCTTTGTGGTGTACTCTTGATTTTATTGCAGAATGTTTTACATCAGGTCTTCATGTCTAGATGTTAGCCTGCTTAATCCACATCCACAGTGCACTAAACTATCTCTCCTCACCATTGACATAAAATAAAGATTTAAATTAACATATTCTCTCACACTTGTCTTTTCTTATTCCTTCCCTCTTTCATTTCCCTTTCTTCCCTTGAATCTTTTGCAGAATCTAGGTTGGAAAAGACCTTTGAAATCGAGTCCAAACACCACCTTGTCAACTAGACCATGGCATTAAGTGCCACATCCAGTCTTTTCTTAAAGACCTCTAGGGATGGTGACTCCACCGCCTCCCTGGGCAGCCCATTCCAATGCCTAATCACCCCATCTGTGAAGAACTACTTCCAATGTCCGACCTAAACCTCCCTTGGCGCAGCTTAAGACATTGTCCTCTTGTCCTGTCACTAGTTGCCTGGGAGAAGAGCCCAACCCTCACCTGGCTAAAACCTCCTTTCAGGGAGTTGTAGAGCACAATGAGGTCTCCTCTGAGCCTCATCTTCCAGCTAAACAACTCCAGCTCCCTCAGCAGTTCCTTACATGAGTCAGTGACTTGTGGCTTTCTAAATAGAATTCTTGTGCTTCACCCAACAAGTCTCTTGTCCCTCATTAAATCTCTATGGGTTGCTTAGTATTATACTCTGTTTTCATTTATTTTAATGAATATTTTAGCATAGCCTTAGTTTTGCAGTTAACTTCAAAATAAATATCAGGCTAAGTTAAAGTAAGGTTGCCAGACACTGGTTTTCAGTACAATACATTATCTCTTATTCAGGTTACCATTTGTGGGGCACTCCTTTTGTATTTAACAGCTTTCATAGTAATTTTGCCTCTGAGACTATGAATATTTCATACTGAATCTACCCTACTTGTGGTAGTGACCCAATTTGTCACAATCTCAGAAAGTCAGAGTCGTAGATATAATCAGTGCTTGGTAGACCCATCCTGTGATTTTTGTTTTTTTCTAGATCTTTATACAAGAGTTTTAGAAGTTTAGAACTCTATAGAAGTTTTTCTCATGTTCTCTGTGTCATATCTACCTTGTTTTAACAAAAGCTGAATCCATATTTACTTCCATGAAAGCTGGAAGCACATACAGTTATTTTCCTGGTGCATTCCCAGTGTTTTTAATTTATTTTCCAATATAATTTGAAATTAGTCTGGTAAATTCATTAGCCAACTTCTTAATATCCTTATCCACATGAAAAGCATGGTCACTTGGAGCTCATAATATGTAGATCTGGTAATTTCCAAAGTATTTCTCTATGGCATTTTATTGCTGATTATTTTTATGAGCTCATCATTAGTTTGATTACCCAAGTAATTTCCTTATTCTCAAGAATTTTTTTTGTATGAAGCACAGTATCTCACCCATTATGAAATAATATTTTTCTCTGTAATTTATTCTTTATCTTGCATTTTAAAGTTTATTTTCTTTGTGTTCTGAAAAATGTTCTTATTTACCCATAAACTCATCAGTTACTAATACTTGGGTCTGGAACACTGTAATACTTTATTTTACCTTAAAAGCTGGAGTTGATTCTTGGGATTTGATGTAGGGTATTTTATTCTTTAGTAATCCATTAGGAGGAAACACAGAATCTGTCTCACCCCATGAAGTTTTTTAGAGGAATTAGTTTGGTTTATATTCACTTTTATGTCTCTAGGAATTCTCTGATCCCTTATAAAGTGATAGACTTTGCTTCTGTTTGACTGTGTCAGGACAGGTTTGTTTCCTTGTTTTTAAGAAATGTTCTTATATTCCTGCATTCCTAGGCATCTCTTCCTCAGTGTATAGGTAGCTCTGTGTGTACCAAATTATCTTGTTTCTAGTTCTCCATTTCCTTTCAGTCAAGAATTTCAAGATGCAAATTCTTTAAAGTGTTTTCTTACGTATATGTACTACTGAAAACTGTAGGAACTCTAGTGCATGCACAACATTTATTACCAGTGATAAGTGCAGGAAAGTCCTGTCCTACATGTTTGCTTCAGTATTTCTGTTACTGATCTGGAAACAGATCCAGCTGACTCAGGGAACATTAACTCTAACCATCCTGGTGTACTTTTTCCTTTGCTTTTCATATTTTCATTATTAGGAGTAAGTATTTCTATCCTGACAATAACAGAATTGGCAAGGACCGAGTTTTGCAATGTGTTTCCTTGTATATTTACTGATGTACTTCCCAGATGCCCAAAACAGAACTCAGGGCTCTTACCAAGTCAACATTACCACAGTCAAGGTTGATAGAGGTTTATCATTAATGCATTTTACTTCATGGCTAAAATGGGTTACAGACACATGCAAGTAAATAAATTTCAGCATTTTGTTTTTGGTTAAGATATGTTTTAGGAGTAGTTCTTTTGATAGAGCATGTTTACTGCATTTTTATTCACATCTCAGAGCAGTGTCAGAGCACATGAACTAGATTTATTTAAGAAGATACAGCCCTGGAATGCACCCAGATTGCTCTAAGCTTTCTCAGACTTTCAGTCCATAAGAACAAACAGTCTCCAATCTGAAGTAAAAGTCTCTGGGCCAAGTGCAGGTTCCTGTTTGGCTTCAGAAGTGTTTCCCTTCATTGACCTACTCCTCATCCACTGTACTGCTGGATAGTGAAGCCATTGGCTTGGTGAGGTTTGTGGCTCAGTTGTTGCACAATATCCACAATACATTGATTTTGATTGTGAACTCCTATACCTGCTGGGAACAGTTACACAGCTCTACCCCTCCACTCTTCACCCATTTATTTATCCAGAATATGGTATTTCAGCATCCTTCCCATAACTTCATACTACTGTAAGCCTCCTCTGAACTCCTTTTTGTTTGTACTTTATTCAGAGATTGTGAGACTATTCAACCTGCTTTTCTCCATTTTTGAGAACTGTAACAATTCTTGAATGTTACTATAATTTAGGAAATTTTAAACTGAGTTTATTTAATATTTAAAGTAAATAATTCTGATTATTTTGAAGTAATCACATTTAGAAATGTGAAAAATAGATTTCTGTGTACAACGTTATCATGTATTTTCTGTGTAGCTTAGAAAAAACATACTTTCTTTAGAAAAAAAGAAAAATATTTTTCTTTAGTTGTTTGTATTTATTATTTGTGAAATAAACACAGAATTCGAGGTTTTGTTCAATTTGCTTTAATTTGTGCCTTTTTACGTGGAAATAAATAGATACCTAAAAAATTCTGTGCATATATTTAGTTCAACTTTTTTACTTGTAGAACTTACTAAACTTGTCTTACCTTCAGAATCTGCTGTTTCTCTGAAACAGTGGAAATTTTAAATGAAGAATAAAGTCAGCATACCTGAAATAGGAAGATGCTGGTGGAATAATTTTTGAATAGATTTTTAGTTATTTAGATTTCAGTGCTTATCTTCCTTTTTCTTACAATTATGGGCTCTCTTTGTTTCATTTGAAATTCTGATGTTGGATAATTAATGTGATTAGTAGCAGCTAAGACTTCCTGCCCTAAATTTTATTCAGTCAAGAGTGAAATAATGAAATCGAGGAAAAAACACCAAGCCAACCCTAGAACAAATCTGATTTCCTTGCTTTACTTTTGTGTTGGCTGTTTAGAGTCAAGAATAGTTTACCTGTATATTATGTGTTTTTATCAGATGTTTTTGAGAGCCTCATAGAACACACATACGTTTTCTGGCTTAGACCCTGCTTTCAAAAGCTCTTTACAGCCTGTATTTTCCTAAGGATTTTGTGCTGATCACTGTTGAACAGACAAGAAGAAGAAAACCTGAAATTTATCTAAATGAAAGGACGGGCTTTAGGGAAGGGATAAGTGCATGGAAAATGAAGAGATATATAGCACCTGAAGTTCATAACACTAATGGAGTTTTATGAGGCTGCTTTATCTTTTCTATATTAGTTTGACTGAAATGCAATAGAGTTCTATAAGAAAAAAATTAATTCAAACTATACAATGAGTTCAGTTATTCAGCTAATACAAAGCTGTGTACCTGTATTGCCTGGAACATGGTAATGATTGCCTTTTGAAGATCAGAGCTGAAGGTTCACTAAAGCAGTAAGTCAGCTGCTAACATTATTTGTTTTCAGTGTACCCTAGTGATTATAAGCATTCCTTTATAAAAGGCTACTGCCTTTTAGAGAAAATAGGTTTTGTTGGTCTTTTTGAAGTTTGAAAATTCAGTTAACATATTTTTAAGGTCTGATAGTAAGGTTGGTTGAAGTTTTAATTTAAATAAGCAGGCGTGAATAACAGGATATTAATCAAGAATGAGTTATTCACACTGAATTGCTAATTGAAAGCTTGACTTTAAAAGATGCTGACAGTTTTCTTCCTAGTAAGGTACTTAAGCAAGGTTATGGCTTTAAGACTGTGAGTAATCCCTCTGAAATGATAGGGAACCACTTCAGTTGTTTGGCTGAAGCTGTTCATCATTTTGTGGGGGGAAGATTGCTTGGAATTTATATGAACTCAATTTATGTAACAGGACAGTCGGTTTATCTTTCTGAAAGCAGAAGTAAGGATTGAGTAAGGATTGAGCTTCTGCCTATCAAAAGTAATTGGTCTGGGAGTCCTAAACCACTTAGATGTGTTTTAAACACTACCTGTCTATTATGACCAAGTAGGCAGCTTGCTGAAAGTGTGCATCCGTCATTAATCTATTCAGTGGTGAAACTGGATAACCTAATTTTCTCCTATTTGGAGAAAATAACAGAGGAAGCATTGTTAATCCTGGTTTTCATCATACCATAAAGGAGGCAAAAGTCTTCCCATAAGTTTTCAGAGAGTGTGTCACAGTGGTTTATTAAACTCAAATGGGCATTTTAGGGAATTGCTGTAATGTTGGTAATGATGGTTATGGTCAGGAATATCTGAACAGATGATGGATCTGTAATATGTAGTAATTTGATAAAAATCTAAGAAGTCAGTCATAGAGCAGAACATATTGCTTTAACAGAATACTTGAAATAATAGTGAATAGGATGTCTTATCTCTCTGGATATATCTTTTATTCCACTTGCTTGCTTCTTTGCATTTGTAGCTGTGTTCACTGATTGTAGTGATTTTCTTACCCAGCAGAACAGTATTATGGCAAATGAATCTAACAAGATTTTGAAAAACTGCAATGTTATAAATGATCAGGCTATGAATTAAATATTGTTTCATTAGAAACTCTTGAAAAGCATGCCAATTCATGTTAAAGAAATTTAATTTGGCAGTAGATATACTACTCACTTAGCTAGCTGGCTATTACTGAAATACATACCTGTCTTGTCATCTCAAGGAATGAGTGGTAATTTTGTATAAACAGTTCTTAGGAATAGTGTAGAGCAAAAAAAAAATTACTGGTAACACTCACTGAGCTTAATTGGATTTATATAATGCTGAATTTGGCTTGTTTTTGAGACAGTGCTTGCCAGAAAACTTGTGTTTTGTACCTTGGTTTGTCACATTGTCAGGATTAATCAAGAAACAGCCTAAAAATCATTAAGGTTGATCTCGATGCATCTGCAGTGCTGCATGGTTTCTGCACATCCTCTGGAGTATGGAATATAGTGTAGGACATTCTCTAGAATTCATATATAATGTTTTAAATTGTGAGGCAAAAACATTTTACTCATAGAGCTTTATTATTAGCTGTGTAAGATATCTGTGTCAAAAGAATTCTTGTTCTGGGAAACGTCTGTGGTAGGTTAATTGCTACATGTGAAGACCAGTTAAAAGAGGAAATTTTCCAGGTGTTCTTTAAAATGAACACTGTAAATATATATCATAATTTACTTCAACAATAATCCAAAGCATTGGCTCAGTTCTGCATGCCTTTCTTTTTTTTTTTTTCCTAGGCAGCATGCAATGGGATGTTTGGGTGGCTAACCATGGAATGATACTAATGGCTTTCTTTTTTTTCTCTTCACATCCCATTCTTTTCCATACCTTTTTTTATCCATATTCTTCCTTTTTTTTTTCTGTTTTGTTTGCCTTACATGATTTTGACGCTCTTCCATTCTACAGTGTGACCAAGATCAGTGCATTCAGAGCACTAAATTCGTTTTGCAGGCTGCTGCCACCCCCCTCCTACAGAGTGAGCCAAGCATAACTAGTGAAGAGCTCCCTTTACCAGGAAAGACTTCTATCAGTGGGCCTTGTGCAACTCTGACTCTAGGGCAACCAACACCACCATCTTCTATGCCAAATCTTACATCAGATTCAGGTTTGACAGACATCATACCATTAAAAGAGGAGCACGAAGGCCATCAGTTTCTCACTCCTGAAGAAGCTCCATCACCCCCTGGGATGCTGGCAAGTGGAAGTCCTATTACACACAGCCATACAATGCACGTCCTGAGTCTAGCCAGCCAGGACTCGTTGCATGAAGACTCAGTGCGTGGTCTCGTAAAGCTTAGCTCAGTTTGAACAACTTCTCTGAACATCACACCACATTTCCTGGTGTCTATAAAAATCTGTTGTGCTTAACAGGAATGACACTGCAGTACCACTGTAAGGCTTCGTAACATGCCTGTATTGGAAACTTTATCACTTAATGGAGTCTACTAAAAGGACATTATTTTCTTCAATGGAGCTATGGCATTTTTTTGACCAGGTTGTTAATGGTTGTGTTTTGATGGTGACTGCATTTTACTTTTAAATAAAACCAGGAAAGGTCAATAATCACGTTTCCTGAAGCTTGGGTACAGCGAGTTGGAAGTCAGCCTGTAACAAACACCATGTACAGTACAAAAGAGAGAGATTCTTGGATGTAAGTGTCATGCTCTGTGTTCTATGCTCTTGTAATACACACTTGTTACGGCTTACCACACCTGTGGCCAGAATGATCTGCACTTACATGTTATGCTACCAATATCTGAGATAGAAAATTACCATTCCATTTGTTAATACAAAATAAAACAAAAGACTGCAGATGTGGATTTGCATGCCACGCTACAGTATGTGTTACAGTGGTGTTGGTATTAAGAGAAAGTGCTGCTTTTTTTATTTGTGACTTTCAAAGTGCTGTTTCGTTTAAAGACAGTACAACAAACAAATTAATGGACTATATTTTTTCAATTTATTAAATTTTATTTTAAGTTAATCAGTGGTGCCTAGAAGATGATGAATTACTGATTTGATCATGTTGCATATCATTTAACCTTCTGTTTAAGTGTTTAAGTGAGGTATTGTGTTGTGCCATACACAAGATTCTTCCACTCCCTAATGTGATACAATTACCTGTGGACCTCCAATAAAATGACATCCTCTATTTCGTGGACGTGTACAGTTATCCTTGCACAGTTTTTGTGGGGAAAGAGGGGGAAATCATGACTTGTTGACATAGTTTATAAAGATTTTGGAATGTGTACATGATAAAACTAAATCTCTGGAGGAATAGCTGGTTACGATTAGGATTGCTTCATCATTTTTCATGGTTTTGTTTGAAATGTGTGTTTGTTCCCATAGGAGGTCTTTATTTGGAAGCAGTAGAATTAACCTCTGCTTGCCCTGGAATTCAGGGTGGCCGAAGGGCGAGGGGCTTCAGAGTCAAGACAAAGACAGAGCTTAGTGAAGTAATCTTCAATGATTAATAGTCTGTAGCTGTTTCCCAGCCATTGTTCGTCATTTGTATTTGTCCTTTGATATTTTAAATGGAAATCTTGATTTAATGGAATTCTTCTGTGCTTTTTGTTTGCTTGTTTAAGTAAAGCACAACTGAAAGGTTAAAGAGAATTTATTAAGTATTTTTTTGTGACAGCTGAAGAGAACCTTAGTTAAGCTGAAAAACTGTAATAGCTTTCATACTGTATTTACCTGCTTTTCAGGGTGTGGAACCTGGATTCTTCTATTCCTAGGACAAATTATGTGCAGAATAGGCTTTATCTGATGTTTCATGGCATGAAAGTATTCGCCAGTTAAGAAATGTAACAGTTCTATATTGTTGGCCATGGTCATTCACTAACTCCAAGCTAAAAATCTTTTTTCTTGTACCTTTGGTTGTTGAAATAGAGAACAGTCAGCCCACAGAAAATCATGCACCCATGCTATTGAAGATTCAGACAAGATACTGACAGAATCCCTACTCCTGTAAGATTTCATGAGCAGTCTGTTGCTAAAAGTGATGATGTTAGCTTGGACCTAATTCAGTGTGTAGAACATGGCAATGCTTTCTGTCTGTAAGTGCCATAGTGGCTCCACCAAAGAACCTCCGGCAGACAAATCTGTCCCAGTTACGTGAGCCGCTGAAGAAACTCTGGTGGACAAGTCTGTCCCAGCTATTGTAACCACCCTCCCAGCATTTTCCAGAAGCTGGGACAGCCCAGAGTTCTTTCCACCAGAAAGAGTGTAGTGAGTGACATGTCCCAGTTGGCTGGTCTCCCAGTAAGCTGTGAGTTTCAGCACTTCTGTGTCTGCTCTTGATGAAGTCAGTGATGCTCATCTTCTTGATTTCACTTTTCCTCGACACAGCTTCTTGCTATGAACATCTGCATTAAAGCAGGCAATGGATTGAGGGCTGGAGATGCTGACAGACCTGGGTAAAGATTCCCAGCTTTGAGTTTGTAGACCAGTACATGATGAATCATTCTCTTCTCTCATAGGTGTCTGTGGGTAGTTAACTCTGGATGCATTACTCACTACTTAGAAGGGCAAGTCAAATATTTTTAATGTGGTATCAAAACTTTCCATTTGTACAAGTCATGATGAGGATGATTATTTTAAGGAAATTGTTCTTTTTAAGTTTCCCTGAAATAGCAGGTCAATTTTATGTTTCCAAGAATACCAACTTCGTGACAACATTTGTATGTCACTGCCACTAGGGAGTAGTGAAGAAAGCTCTATGCACAATAAAATCAGTGTCAGCTTTAACATGAAAGGGAAGGGAGGGGGACAGGATTAGAGTCTTTATGCTGTTTGCCTTCTGCTCGTGCTTTTCACCGTCATTTTTTGAACCTTTTGTTTTGAAGTGTACATGAAGTGTAAGAATTATGAAACATTGGTGGAAATATGCTGCTTCGTGTACTTGTTCAAGTGACTTTCTTTTAGTTTTTAAGATGACACTCCTTATTTCTAGACGTGTTGCCTGTGTTTTTTAAAATCGGCTTTTGAGAATACACTGAATACTGATCTGTATCATCCCTATTTTAAGTCTCTTTTCCTCCCCATGACTGCTTTAAATGGTGACATCTGGAACCTCCCAGACATGCCTGCCTTGCGAGGACATCTGCTGGAAGGCTTCGGAACTAAGTCCTAACCCGTTCCAATCGGTAATTGCAGCCTTTGACTGACAGCAGTCAGTGGTTGATCAAAAAGGTGCCTCTAACAGGGTTTTTGGTCCCTTCCCCTCACCTCCATCACACCTGGCTTCAGTCCTGGGCACTCCCTCCATTGGAACCTGTGTTCATCTCAAATGAGTCAGCAAAGTAACTATTCATCACCTTCTCTACAGATTTGATTGTTGATATTTTGATGACAGAGCATGCACATAAGGATAATAAGGATCCAAAATTATAATTCTTGTGAGTACTGCACAGGGTTTTTTTCTATTTATTTTTTTTTTTCTGTTACAGTATATTACTATTAAATAACTCTTTCCATGTTTGATTTATAAATCTAGAATAAAAATTGACATTTTTGGAAGAGTAAATATTTTTTTCTTAAAAGTCTAAAATCTTTGAATGTGTAAAAACTGGTTAGTTTATCTGATTTAAAATATTTATTCTGTTTTGGGTTTTTTTAATAATATTTTCACCTTCTAGTTGTCTATATAACCTTCCTTGTAGAATGAAATACAGTGCTTCATAAAATTTTTAAAGGCTATTCTTGTGATTTCTCAAAGACATTTCTATCTTGAAAGGGAGTTTATATTCATTCATAGCAGTTAAACAGTAATAAATGTCCAAGTGTTACTGTATTTTTGTATTGTAGTACATCCTGTGGCAACTTCTCATCCCTTCCTGCTAACTCATGATACAGGTAGATGTATTTCTGCATGCCTTAAAAATAATCTTATAGACGGAAGATCAGCTGTTTTGCAGTTAATCCTAGCGAATGCTCCCAGAAGAAGCAAACTGATCTCATAAACCCAAAGACATAAGACCTGGGTAAGACAAATTTAAAAGACATGTCTTACAAATGTGATGACCAACTTGTGGTAATGCAGATCTTTTTTATTTTTTTTCCCAGTCTGTTCACAGATTGTAACAGTTCACAGTACCTAAATGGTTGCCTAATGTTCAAAATACTAACAAAGGGGCTTCACTGGAGAGCCAACAAAACTCAGCTTCTGTTTGTCTTTTAGTTCCTAAATTCAATACAGCTTGAGGAACAACTCAGCAATGTTGTAGAGAGATCCAGTGCTTACTTTAGTTATATAGTGGTTTAAATTATATGAAGGAACTGTCGTGTATTTGTTGACTTACTGCTCTCTCCCTTCCCCTCCTTATCAGCAGTGTTACTCTGAAGCTGAACATGTTGTGTTTGACTATGGACTATTCTCAGTCTTGGTTTTAAAAGCCAGGTGCTGCCCAAATGATGACATTTGGGAGTGACATAAAATGAAGTATTACACTTCAACACACTTTCAAATTCTCCTAGGCCCAAAATATGAATGAAATGTGCTTTAGACAGTTGCATGTAGATTTAGTTCACTTAAGTTAGAGCACTCCTAGTTTTCAGAATTCATCTGAGTCAGGGCTCCTTGATTTTGCTTGCCTGCCTGCAAAGATGTTGCAGTTTGACATCTGAGTGCACTGCCTGGCTACCAAAAGCCTCATGAGATTAAGTGAGCTATTTAAATCTGTGGGTATCTAGATTAATTATGAGTCATTGCAGCAATTCAGTTCCATCACCAAAAGGCAGATGTCTGTTAACATTCAACTATACAATTTGAAAGTTCACCACAAACAAGGCAAGTTGGGGAGGAGAACAAGTTTTATATGTTCTAAGGAGATTAAATAGGAGTTTGTTTCTAAGGTAGGTCAGGGAGGACAGGAATAAGAAGATGAAAGGGAGAAGACTGAATGAAAGCAGAACAGAGATTATCAGGTGACATAAAGGAAAAGAAAAATTACCTGTAAGCTGTGAAGGGAAAGGGAGGGGGTATAAACAAAAAAGCCTCATGGGGAAAAAAATGAGGACAGCTGACAATATTGATCAAACAATATTTTCAAAAAACCCAAATTAACAATTACTCATTGGTATTCATATTTTTTTCTGAGAAATTTCTTAAAAGTCATTCTAGAAAAAAATAATGTCAAACTTTTGAGAGAAAGTAATTGTAGAAAGATGGTAAGGAAAGTGTGAGAAGTTAGTTTGCCCTCAAGCTCCTCTCCCTTAACATCTTTCTCTATTTCTGTTTTGAAAATACATCTGTAAATACTAAAACAGGTAAAACCTAGGCTCTTTAGAATTTGACAGGAATATAAGAACATGAACTATGATAAAAACGGCAATTGCTTTAGCATTTTCAATTTCCATACTGTTAATCATTTGAGCATTTTGTATTTCCATGCCAGAAGTGCCATTGCCTTGAAAAAATGAATGGTGTAGTATGGTTTAATGTTTCTTGGTGATGCCTTTAGTGAAGTGTTTTCCTAAGCAGTAGTTTCACCAATTTAGCACGAAGCCTGGAATTCAGTCAGTTTCTGTGACAAGTGTGCAAATAGGAATTAAGACTATAGGCTAGATAAAATTCATGGTTTGAAAACTGGAAAGATCTGTCCCACCCAGATATATTTACTTTGCAATATAAAATGAAGTCAGTTCCACTGGCAACAAAACATTAGTGACAATGTTATCTTGATGTATTTTATGCACTTCCCAACTTTAGCTACGTTGCCACTTCTGAAAACCTGGAAAAGCAGAACTAAACTTAATCCAACCACAATTTAAATCTCCTCAAACCCAAAGCTGGTAACAGCTGCTTATCTGTGTGTATTTAGGTGTAGTTGCAGGAAGGACATGAAGGGACCAACTTAAAACAACTGGGCTGAATGATATATGATGTGAGGAGAGCTCTTGTAGCCTTGTAGTTGACACTGGGAAGTTCATTTCTCTATTCCATGTTCTTCATAGTAGCTAGTATGAGGCTACATTTTGGATTTGTGGAAACAGTTGAGAATTCAAGGATTTCATAGTTTTGCAGGCAAACCACAGCTTCATTACAATAAAACAGAAAATTGGTTGCAGGACTTCTGATGTGTCTGCCCTGTTACATGCTTTGTGGTAGTGGACCACTCAATGGTGGTTATTGGCTGGAATGGAAAGGACACAGCTAGACAAACTTTCTTTTTTTAGTGAAGTATTAAGTTTCCTTCTATGTAGGTCACAGAAAATGAAAAGCATGCTCTCTAGTGCTAACCAGCTAATTTTCTAGCATGCAGAAGATACCTATTATTTTTATGTACCTTGGTTTTCTTCCTAAATTGAAAGGATAAAGTTCAAAAAAGTTTTTGCAGGCTCTGGAGACTACAATTGGACTTCACAATCTTTTGGAACACTTTTTTTTTTTTTAATGATTTGTTTGATTTTTAAATAAACAGTAAGTGTTTAATGTTTATTTTATTATATATATGAAATTTAAATATTAAAAACTCATCTCAAAGTTCTTCTATTATTTTTGTATTTATTTGTGTCATAAAATGGTTTGGAAGGGGTGTTGAAGTTCTAACTATCCAGTTCTAACACCTCTGCCATGAGCAGGTACACGCTTTTGCTACAGTTATGGGTGAAGAAGAAAACAAAGTTAAATGCTTTTTTCCATAATTACGTGTGTAGCGGCTGTTTCTAATATTCTTGTCTTACTCTTGAATATTTTTTTCTCTTATGTGAAAGATGTAAAATTTTCTTCCATCTGTAAATGAATGTTCTGTAGCACATTGTACATTGGTATTTCAATTATTTAGTAAACTTCTGATGGGATAAGTCAGGACTACTAAAAACAGTTTACACAAATCAGGGGGGAAAAGTCAGAATGTTATTTTTATTACTTCTGCCACAAGACTTCACAATAGCAATAGATTCATGCAGTTGATATGAGATGGTTTGCTCTGGATTCCACATACTGGCCTATATATGTAGGAAACCAGACTGAAAAAAATAACCCTAAAAAATTTGCATTGACAGCCTAAAATATGTTACAGGAAAGGAATATATGGGTGAGGAAGGAGCAAGAAGATTTAATGAGAATGTTCTGGATATAAATGCCTGGGACTGAGTTTGTTCTGACCTTTGGTTCAGTAGGTAGCCACAGAAGTATTTTAATGTATTTTGGAAATTTTTTTTCTTATTACCTCTGCTTAGCACTTGGACACATTCCATGGAGTTGTCTTGTGAAACAAATTAGATTTCTTTTAAATAGAAAATAAACCAGACGGTAAGTTCCAGCAGCATACCTGATGCAATCCAAATTCTCAAAGGACCAGACTGGAGCTGATCCAGAGTTTCTGTCCTCAAAACAAGTACAGTGTGGACATGAGGTGAACAGCATCAAATGTCTTGCTGCAAAAATCTATGCATATTAAACTCACTGGTTCTGAAAGCAGATATAACCATAGATTGATTTTCCAGCTGACTTGTATTGTTCCTCTGATTCATACTGCTGAAATTGTGCTCTTTCTTACCTGAAAAAAAAAAAAAGAATGGAAACAAACCAAAAGCAAAACCTCAAGAACCTAGTATATGTCAAAATCAGCTTTTATGAATTCATAGGTTGTTTTTCTTTAAAATATAAACAATAATTCTTACTTGAGCAATGTGTCCAAAAAATGCTCCTGGAAATTTGTCAAATCCAAGACTAACACATGCATTTCAACGATGAGCTTTCAGTAGCATCATATTCCTCTGTAAGCTGCCTATTCACTCTAACAACCTGTTGTCTAGAAATCTTGTGGCCTCTTTTCTGGTACATAACAGTTTGGTTAGTCAGCGAGCCTTAACATGAATTATTATATCTCCTATTATAAGGAGATAGCTTCTACTTTGTTTTAATTTATGCAAGTATATTTGAAGAGTTTAAAGTGTATATTATTTCAGCTATTTATGTTGTTGCTGAATTACAGCAAGTTTTGTGCCTCTGCTCTCTGCTCAATAGGCAGTTGTTCTGATCTTACATCCTTGACATAATAATTAGTGATCCTGACGCCTAAGGAATGGATTCATGTTTTAAGACTTAGGGTTGTGTATTTTCTTCCTACATGCTTCTGCTGGCTGTAATGACTGTAGCATCCTACAGAATTTTTCTGACACATATGTCAAGGATAATTAAGGAGCACTGATTGGATTACATACCTAAAAAGTCTTTAAGAGGTGCATTTCTCCCACTGACTGTAAGGAAAGAATATTGGATTGCATTAGAGAAAACAGAAACATGGTGCAGCATGTTGGATTTTATCTAGTCTCATTCGAGCAGCATCGAGTTCACACAAACTTGTGTTTGTCTGTGGTCACACTACAGCTTGTGGGAAAGCAATGTGAGTGTGAAGAGGTAGCCTCAAAGTCTTTAATTCAGTGTCTTCCCACTGAGGTACACAGCAACGAGTTGTTAATAGCACCAGTTCAGTGACAGATGTATTGCCTTTTCATTAAAGGAAAGTGGGTGGGGAATGCTGCATGCAGCCTGGTACGTGATTCACAGGGACTGTGTGCAAATTAAGCACATGTGCAGGCCTAATAATTTCAACTTGTTAGTACTTTTGTCTTAGTCTAGAGACTAGCTCTTGACCCAGCATGCTGTTGATGTTATCCATGCTTGAACATCTGCATTGAAGCGATTTGTTCATACTGAGAATTATGTACCAAAGCACATTGTAAGTAATCAGTCTCAAAACGCATCAATTTCTTGATTTTTCCTGAAGCTACCTTTTGCTTATTTCTCAGGGAAAAAAATATAAAAATAAATCTTTCCAAATGGTTCCCCAGGGTTATAATTAGGCAGTTTTATATAACTAAAATGTTTGAGCCCTAATAGGTATTAAAGGATATGCAGTGTGACATGATTAGTTATTAAGATTAATTTTACAATTTGTAAGTAATTTAGAAATATAACCACATTGCATGTCTTCATGTGAAATCACAATTCTGGATATTTGACTTGGGAGTGCTGGTAAGTTTAGATAAGAAGTGGAATTTCCAAAAGAAAAATATAGCTCAGCGGCCAAAATCTCTGACCTAGATCAGGCAGTCCCACATCGTTAATTTTTTTATCATTTTTATCATTTATTTTGGTTTTATCATTTCAGGAGTTACATAAATGGCAAATAACTGTGTTCATGTAACAGTATTCTTGACATGCAGGCTCTTGTTATTAAATGAGCCATATTTTATGAGCAAGATAGATTAAAAGCTCAGTGTACTATTTCTGAGTGTAGAAAGTCTGTCTGATTTTTTTTTTTAAAAACAGCTTTTCAATATTCGATAATGTATAACCCAGATCAGAAGTCAAACAAATATCCAGGTTTGGTGCCTTGATAAGGTGTTTAGCTGATTTCACAAAGCCTGGTGTTGTCCCAAGACACTATCATCATGTAGATATGAGATGCTTTTTCTGTCCTCACAGATTCAGGCAGTGTTAAATCTTTTTCTAACAGGCAATGCAATTGGCTACAGTTCTGCCCCAAACAAGGAACAGGAAATCTTTCCAGGCTTTTTGCTGCTACTTGAGTATCATACTTACCTCTGGTTTCTCCTGCACTTCATTTATTCTAGTTTCTTGATTCTGCTCTGTTTTTCTGATTTGGTTCTAGAACAAGATGTCCTACGAGGAACTTCAATCTAATGGAACATTTAGCTGTGTTTCTCTTTCCATTTCTAGTTGCAGCTCTTTCAAGGAGGGATCAGCTATGGAGTTTCAAATGTTCAGTTTTTAGAGTGGAAACTAGTGAGGTCTGTAGCCTTCTTCAGGGCCTCAAGTGTCATGTCTTCTGTTTGAGACAGGACTTTGTATGTGCAGGTTTTTTCCCTACTTGTCTTTTTTAGTTTCCTCAATGAACACAGGAATAACAAAGATGCAGTTATATCTATGATCAAGTGAGTAGGTACATTGAAATTTTTTTCTGATGATGAATGACCTGAAAAAGGTTTCCTCATGGTTGCATGAATTTCAAAGACTAGGGAATAAGAAGATTGTATTGGGTTTGTCAATGAAATACATTTCATAAATGAAAAAGTGCATCCAATTGACGTGGGAAATGAACTGCTCTACATTCTAGGATTTTTGAAGGAGGCCTTTGTTTGGCCACACTCACCTTTATTACTTACACTTAACTGTCACTTGCCATCACTACTCATTTTTGTGTTTGCATTTGCTTTCTAAATTGAAAAGACACTGATTTTGGCTCTGAGCTAGGTGATGGAAAAATACATTGCCTCACCCTTTCCATTTCAAGGGTATTGGTTTCCTTCCCAAGACTTGTATTTTCTATGATTCTCTTGCCACAGCAGCATGACCATCTCCCACAGCCTTGTAATGTTAATGTATGTGTAGATATAGATACACACACACATGAGTATGCTCCAAGATTGCTTCAGGGTTTTTTTGTGCTCCGGCTGCTGTTGAACATTGGCTTTTGCTGAACTTCACAGGGATGCTTGTCTTCATCCTGCCTCAGGCTCCCTTAGCAGCCCTTCCCTCAGCACACTGACAGAAGCCCATCTCCACCCCCCATACAACAGCTTGTGTTATCCTTCTATGGTAGTTTCAAGGTTTTTAGGAGGATCCACACCCTCAAGCTCAGGCTTTCTCCTTTCAAGACTCTTCTAAATAATCTGCTCAATTTAAATAGTCTGTTCCATGCTTTGACTTTCTTTACATGCAAGTCCACTGTAGCATGGACTTTTATCCACACACATGTAATGCTGAACCTGATTTTGTTTTCCTGTTCAAATAATAGAAGCCATGGAGTAGCCCTTCTTTCAGTATACTTTTGCAGCTCCCCTGTGTTCCTGAGTTTCATCTAAAGTAATTCTTTGAGCTCGTTTGAAAGTCTGCTGAAAGCTTCAAGATTGCAGATTACTTTGTGTAAGTGGCTTGGTGGACGGCTCAACCAGTAAATTATTTAGTACCTGTCTTTCCAGAAGGGCTGAAGCTAGGTTATGTGTTCTATAATTCAGAAAATACTTAACACTTGAGTGAACAGGCACATACAAAAAGAAAAATGATTCACCCATTATTAAAGCAAATCTGTTGCTTTCAGATGTATTTTTTTTCTTCATCATTGTTCAGTGTTCCTCATTTTACATTAAATAATGTCAGGGATATAGGATTTAGCATCTAGATCTAGTAGGTAACAGGAACAGCAACAACCCTGTTTAATTGTAGCATTTAAAACCTACTGGATTATAAAAACTGATGTTGTTTTTTCCATTTTTCTTCCAGAATAACTGCTTGTTTTGGTGCAGTTGTGTTCAATGATGTGCCATTTCAGTCCTCCAGAAAATTTACTGCTTCTTTTCCTGTGAAAATACGTATTTGCAGAAGGGATCTGTGCTATAGACAAATATATTATCCAGTCATCTTTATATGCATATTTCTCCATTAATTTATATATTTATATATATTACATATTTATATTATATATAAATCATATAATAATTCTATATATTCTATATATAAAGTATAATTCATAGCTGCTGTTTTCTTAAAAAGGAAAGTTTCCATGCAATAATTGTGCCCCCTTAAAATAATATGGGGAGAGTGTAGTGTAGCTTTTAGTGAAACTGAAGAAAAACCACTGTAAAGTGTGACTTCACATATGCCACCTGTGCAAAGCTGTGGTCTCTATGTCTTTATGTTGTGAACACTTTGTTCTTGAAATGGGAGTTTCATTGGAAATTAATATATTTATCCATCAAAGGAAAATAACTGCTTTTTTTTAGGATATGATGTGTAGACAAAATTAGCAAAACGGTGTGAATAGGAAAGTTTTGTAATAATTCCCAGGAGGAAGAAAAGGACCTCACTTTCCCAATTTTGTCTGCAGTCAGGATCATCTGGAAGTCTTTTCCTATCTACCTGTAATGCTGCAAAATTGGCTAAGCAGTTGATAGTTTTACCCATTGCCTGTAACAGAAGTTGGAAGCTATTACATATGGTATTATACAAAACTTCATCATCCAGGGCTTTGATCAGCTAAGATTTAAATAAGATTAACAAGTAGAAAAAAAAAATCCCTTTTCATTTGATCTCTTTATTGCATTATCCGCCAAGCTTTGAGTCACCATTGCCTCAGGTTAATGTTTTAAAAGAACAATTAAGTAAAGAGGTTTGCATCGATGCAGGGTTCAATTTTTAAATTATGGAATCAGTGGTGCTCTGCAGTGATGAGAGTTAGATGAGTGTGTGACCCAGCAAATAGATTACATTTTGTTATCCTCTCTTGTTTGCTGCTTTAATGTTGCCTTCAGTAAATTCTGGGATTTGGAGTTCTTATTTGTCTCTTACAATTTCCAAGAAAGTAAGAATGTCTTGTGTCTTTCAGGAAATTAGCTGGGGACTTTTTTTCTGCTTGAAGCCTCTCAGTCTTGAAATTGGTGTCATTTTTTCTAATTTAACCCATGTTCTAGGCTCTGGGAATGGAAAGTTTAGCTCTAAAAGGAAGTGAAAAATGGTTTTTAAGGATGTTTTATGTTCCCTACTCCCATTTTCACTGTGAGGAAACTAAATTAGAGGTGTGTGGCCCAATCAAGTCATCCAACAGATGTTAGTACTGCAGTAGGCTGTATCTCCCAGAAAACAAAATATATGGGTTGAGTGTTAAACCCCAGATCAAATTCAGAAAATAGTTACTGAGAAAAGTTATTGCTGGAAGGGACCCTGAAGGCTTGTAGTCTGTCCTTATGTCCCAAGACATACAATACCTGTCTGAGTTACATCTGAACTGTTTGTGGTTATTTCATGTTTAATGAGGGAGACTCTCCAGGCTCTCGCCTTCTGTTGCTGCAGCAGCCTGAATTCATTAGACATGTTTTCTTAGGGTCTCAATTAAATTATATTTTCTTAGAGTCTAAATTAAATCTCCCACAAGGTGACTGGTTCCCATTATCCCTTGTCATGGCTCTTGGGGGCATGTTGGTCAGGCAGCGCTTTCCTTGGCACTGGCACCCGAGTTCTCCTTGGGCAAAGGTGCTGCTGGTTTCCTCTGGTGATGCTCCAGCTCTCTGACCATCCACATTCCCCTTCTCCCACCTCTCACTGGACCAGCAGCAACCCCATAGAAAACCAAATCTGAGACTCTGAGCCCCAAATCTTTACTGGGGAACTTCTACCAGCTCTGCTTGCTTGAGCCATGTTCTGCACTGTTTCCATGGGACACTTGGGGCTGCTCTGTAAAAATAAGAAACTGTAGTTGTTTAGGGAGGCTTTATTAATTCTGCTTGTAAAGGTCTTCAATGGACATCTTATTGGATTTGATTTTATTTTGACATTTTTTCCTAAGATACAATAAAAGTGAAGAAAATCTGAACAAGTACTTAGATCCTATTATCTTACCTGAAAGCATGAGGAAGGTAATGGAAGATAATCATTTTAGTGGCTGATAATGGAAGATAATAATTTCAGTGGATGCTGGTTGTGGCAGTCTGTTGATGCCATTTCATCCAAAATTCCTCATACAACTGGTATAATTCTCTTGAAAGAAAACTTGTCTTCATAATACAGTTCTGATAAGGTTTTGGTACAACACAGATAATTCATAAATGAAGGTCTGTTGGGAGACATGATGGGGAAGGAGAAGGGGAGAAGGAAAGGGATAGAAGAAGAAACATGTATTTCTACAGGCATGAACTATTACCTGGTTTAAGTCCAAGTAAGGTTATTTGTACGTAGTTCTGCACTTTAGGATGTGTTGTGCTGAAATCATTTGGATATATGGAGTCTGTGCTTTGCTTTTTACATGCATATTCTGCTTGCTCAGCACAGAGTAAACAAATTTTATGCTCCAGCAGCTGCCTCCTGATTTCTCTGTGGAAAGGACCTTAAAAGCAGCACATCCCCTGCTCTCACCCCAGAGAAAATAGCGTGAATAACAAATGCCTAACCAAATGGAACATAATGTGTAATTTCAAGCCATCCACCATTTGCAAGGTACTTGTGGATTTGCAGTGTTCATTTAGTCCTTCAGGCTCCTTTCTCAGTCATGGGGAGCACCAGTGGTCCCCAGTAATGCTGCAGTAAGTGCTGAGTCCACCTGTGGGGAAATATCCTGGGTCTCAGGTGCCCCAGCAGAAGGCTGAGGATGCAGACTGGTCACTTCAGAGGTTCTTAGCTCCCTTCTCTCTCATACTTGAAATGCAGCCTGCTTATATGAGACATTTTTTGCTGCATTTATTTATTTATCAGAGGACTGGAATTAAGCAGCATTGCTGATGTTCTCTGTTTGATGAGAGGCTGTGTAGGGCCAGAAGGGTTACTTTTCACTGGCAGGTAGCGTGTGCCTCGTGGTTCATCCAGTGCTCTAAGGGTGTTCAGAGGATTCGAAAGGGAGCTCTAAGGAGCAGATGAGAGGTGTGTAGGGCAAGAAATTTTGGGTACATGTACCTCCTGACCTAAACAGGCAACTGCACTTCCAACAGTTCAGTCTTTTCCAAAGCAAATTCAATTATTTACAAATGGCTTGATGAGATAGTTGTAGAGGAAGAGAGAGGAATGAAAGTCTGGTAGAACCTAGAATGCATGTCGGGTTCTGGTTCAGCTCAGCCCTCAGCAGAAAACTTCTGAAAAGCCTGGCGTCTCAGCAAGCAGAGATGAAGAACAGTCCTCAAAAATCCTGTAAAATCATCACTGGCCTGGAAATAGCAGAGCTCTGAACTGGCCACTTTGCTGAAGCTATCAATTACATAGAGAATTGGAAACAAAAAAAAGTAGGAAACTCAAAATTATAATAGTCGTTGCTATGAAAACTTGATGCTTCACACATATTCAAACCTCATGATTTTTACAAGTTGTCTGTTGCTGAGATGAAAGCCCTCTTTTGAATACAAGGCAGTAGCACTAAGGGTTTATTTTTTTCTTTTTTGCAAGATTGGGAACCATTCAAGGCACAGTAATCACAGGCTAATTAATCTTGGTGTTCAGTCAGCAGAGCCAGTCATCTGGAGCAAGTGTGCCGTGCAAATCTGCGCTTCGTGACTGAGTCGTAGGACTCAGGAAGCTGGATGGCTGACTTGCTTTGTGTGATCTCAAGCAAGTTGTTTATTGTCATCATGTTTACTGTACCAAATGTTCTACAAACTGGTTGAGTTCATTTTGGGAACTAATGTTGTGTTACAATACAAAGATAGTTCCCAGACAGAAAAGCAATTTCTCATAATCTTCTGTTTCCTCATACGTAAAATGTGGTTTCTTGCTCCCTCCCTCCCCTCCAGAGAGGAATTGTATTTGCTTAAATTTGCTTACTTCAGTGAAGACATGTACCAGTGATTTTGAACATGAGAATTCTGGAGTTCAAGGTCACCATGTTCTGCAGTCCCCAGGTGCTCCAAGATGCTGGATTAATATGCGTAATATGTGATGTGCTTTAAGTGTATGTTATAGCACGTTATAGACTTGTTTGGGATCAAGTATTTTTCACACAGATCTTTACTATATAAATTTGCTACTTGCATATGTACACATGTACCTACATCTAATTGTAGTACACATTGTAATAGCTCTACTTTTGTGTAGATAAACATGATCTGATATTGATAGTCATGGCAGGTTACAGTCAGCAGAGTTCCTGAGTTGTCATCAGGCATTAAACTGCCTCCATTCAGGGATGCTGAATGGAGGAGGGAAAATGTGACAATCTTGCACTTCAGTTGAAGTTTACTTTATTATATTATACTTACAAAGAAACAAATTGATAAATTAAGTAAATACTATATTGTTAATTAGTATATAATGCAAAATGGCATTGCATTTCTAAAGTAGAACGTGTTTCCTATGGTATGCTGCTGAACAAAAGCTTGTGGTAACTTTGACCATGTGTTAGATGCTCTACAGGGAACTAATGCTAGCTAAAATAATGGTTTCCAAAGTCTGTTTCTCAGACCACCTGCAATTTTTGAACTTCCTGTTAGTAGTCCATTAAAAAATGAGCTGTTCTTGTTTGCTGCTGCTGTTGCTGCTGTAGTAGACTTAACAGAAGCCGAAATTTATAATTTGGTTTTTAATTTGTTGCCTCAGTAAGAAAAAAATTGTTTTATTGCCATAAAGATGTTATCAGTCACTAGCAGAAGGAAGAGCAGTCATTTTCAGTCTAGGAACTGAACTGAGAACCTCTGGCTCTGCCAGACTTTTCCAGGCAACGTTTCTGCAGTGTCTGCCAAGCCATGTGATTCTGTACCGAGCTGAAACCTTTTCCTGCTCTCCCAGAATCTGTGTGGACAGATTGCAGTCCAGGTTCAGAAGATCTTGGTGCAGCTTTGTTTGCTTCATTATAAATCTGTCCTTCAGATTCCCAAGAGTTGCACAGAATTCAGACATGCCAGGGTGTTGAAATCATGTCTTTCCTCTCCCAGCTGTCTCTCCAAGGCATAACAGAAGCACTTGCTGGAGGCATACCTGAAACAGGTTTTATGGAATTCTTATTTATGGATCCTACTTATTGGTCATAGGTGGGATAGTAAAGCTCTGGGGGGAGAATGCAAAATTGCTTTACTCCCTCTGCTGCCTCAACCAGTGACAGCTGTGAGCTCTCCTGATGCTCTGAGTAGCAAGTTGGTGTCCTACAAATTGCTGCAGCTCAGGTTTATCTGCGAATATTTGCAGGAATCCAGTGCTGCAGGAAAGAGCCGGCAGAGTGTGAGGATCCACGCTACCTCATCCAAGAGGAATGTGATGCAGATGCTGCACAGTCATGGTGCCACTGGAGATTTACTCTCCAGCGTGGAGACCTTGCAATGACATCAGCCTTAGAGCCTCTTAGTGCTGCCAGGGTAGTTCAAAGCAGTGACTGTGCAAGCCAGAATCTAAGCCAGTCCCTTTTTAAGCACATGGAGTTGGAAGAGAGGAGGAAATATTCTGACTTCTGATATTTGGGCTGTGGCCTGAACGAGGCTGTCTCATTGTTGGCAGAGATCAAGTGTATTTGCCAATGTCTGGCAGACGTGTATGCCGAGAGACTTGGTAAGCAGGAATTAAATGGTGTTGTCCCAGTGGTAGGGCTGTCCTTACTGGATGCAAAATAGGAAAGGGAAGACAAATGTCCTTCCAGCTTCTTTCCCTTGCAGTCTAGCACTATCCCCAATGTGGACAGCCAGTTTTCAACTATCCCAGTAACTATGACTCCTTCGTTACCTTTGTGGTTATCCAGAGGTGAACATGTGCCTGTGCTGTAGCTACCCTTGTTATTAATGAGCTTTCTCAATCCTTATTGCTTTTTTCTAGGAGTGTGTAAGACAGTATTTTCTGTGATCTGCATTTCAACACGGTGCATGGGTCTGTATCCATAACACAGCCTTGCTTCTGCACCTTCTTTTGTCCTTTCAACCCATATTTCAAGATGATTCAGATACAGTCATGTTGGCTAAAATCATACACCTTTGAAGGGTAGATATATGTTATTTTCAGCCTATTATTAAATCATATTGAAATTTGAATGGCTATTTTCCAGGTTGTAGGTGGAGTGGTTTGGTTGGTTGGTTGGTTAGTTAGTTGGTTTGCTGTTGGGGTGTGGGTTTTTTTTTTGGTTAGTTGGGGTTTTTTGATTGTTTGGGTTATTTTGATAAGCCAATAGATTGCAAAGAGAGGAGGGGTTTGATTACAGTCAGCCAAAGGTGCATTGCATGCATGCAATAGACACAAGGGAATGAGGACCAGCTGTATCTGCTTGGCTTGCAACTGCTCTCCCAATGCCCAAATGAACAAGAAAAGATACCAACAGTTCACTGAGTTTTATTTCATTCTGAAGCATTTGCTCTATACAAATTAGCTTACTGAAATTAATAACTTCTTTCTTATTGAAAAAATCTAGAAAACTATGATGAACCTCTATAAGTAATCTCAGCAAACTTTAGGAAAAGAGTAGTTTTTATTGCTCCTTTTCACTAGTGTTAATGTAAAAGTAAACACTGTTCTGTAGAAAACTTTTGACTAACATCACAATTTTGTTCCCTAAAAATCCACTAGTAGATCAAATCTATTCAAAATGAAATTAATTTGAAGTTATGACATTATAAAAATAAATAAATTAAATAAAATTATTTATTTCATTTTATTCCTTGGGAACAGAAGAGGTGGCATCTGTAGTGTCCTAATAAATCATTTAGATTAATTCAATCAGGACCGGTTTTACATTAAAAGGTTCCTGGAGCTGGTTGGTTTCTTTATTTTCTTATTATTCAGGGTTCTTTTAATCCTTTAGAGATGTCTTTCTACAATTAATAAAATAGAAAGTCAGAGCAAGTTTCAGAAGTAGAACTATGTGTTACTTCAAGTTATAAATTTAAACTTTGCCTCTTCTTCAGGCTTAATTACACATCTAACATAGAACCAGAGCAGTGGACAGGTCACTGATCTGTTTAGTCCAGTTACATTTGATTGCAGGAGCCAGAAGGAAGCTGCACTATGTCCTGCCATGAGAAAAGTGAGAAAATAATCTCTCAGAGGAAGTGCAGGCCCAGGATATGAAACCTGATGACTTTTAGCCATTTCATAACATTCAGGATGGTGGTGTCCTTTTTTCATTCAAAAAGACAAATATAAATATGGCTTTGTGTTTCCCTAGAAATTTCCACTGCTTTTTATTCCCACTTGGAAGATCTTGGAATTTGTCATACATGTGGTAGTGGTTTTCCTGGCTTAGTCAGTACTTGTTTCCTCCCCAAAAATAATTTTTCAAACACTTTGTTTTCTTACTTTAGACCTCCATATTAAATATTTTGTTGTTGTTTGGTTTGTTTTCTCCTTTGCCTTCTGAGGCACAGCAAGCAGGTACATTGCTTGTCTGGTACGAGGTCATCAGTGAATTTAGGTTTGCTGCGATTTGCTTGCACGTAGAGACGGATGCAGGGCCAGTTCTGCAGAGCAGCACTCCTTGCAGATCATTCCTCTTCAGAGCAAAGCTCAGGACTCCCTGGGCTGTCTCCAGAAACCACTTTCTCCAGGACTTGCCTCCAGTTAAATCACTGGAGCTGAACTGGGGTACCTCCTTCTGGGCAGCTGCAGAGCTTTAACCATGCAGGCATTTAAATGTAGCAATGTAGAAAGCCCTCTTCCACAGAGACTGAGAGAATATACATTAATGTCTCCACAGAGCATCTTTCAGCTAAACATGACAGAGGCCTTTTTGCATGGCACTCTCACAGTGCCTGCATGGGAAAGCTGCAGTGTTAATTAGGGTCTACAAGCAGTGCAAATGTCATTTTGGCTTCTGGCCCTCTGATATTTGTGCAGTGGTGGCAACAGCCGGTATCTGTCACCCAAGCCCTGTGCTCAGCCTCTGATGTGTTATTTGCTCTTAGAGTACATGTCTGTACATCCACAGGGGTTCCACTAATGTAGTTGAATTCCAGGAAGCTTTAATTATGCCCATGCTTTTCCTTCCCTCTCCTCTGGTGCCTCCTTGTAGTGAAATAAGACCTTGTAATCAGGAGGGCACGGGAGGCTGACCACCAGTGTTGGGAGGCTCTGGGAGAAATACTCAGGCTTTCCTCCCAGGGCAGCAAGAAACTGGGGCAAGAAGGGTTTGGCTGCCTTGTGGTTGCTTGCCTTGTTGATCTCAAAGCAATTTTTAAAAAGCAAAAAATCGGTGTTTTCATATCCTTTCTGCATGACACTTGCCAGTTTTTTTGCAGTGCATTTTTTAAAAAAAGGGGTGCATTCTGCTGCACAGATACCCAGCTGGACTAATTCCATCACTACCCAGTGAACCAAATAGTTTTGTTTGAACAAGTAATTTTCTTGGTGAAGAGAAGCAGAATAAATGAGTGTTCCCAATGTATCCTCAGCAGAAGGCAGTGGTTTAGGTTGTGTATGGCACTAACCATGCAATACAACCATTTTTTCCCAAGTTAGGGAATGTGAAGTTCAATCAAGTGTCTGTGCAGGTATTCCCTTAGCAAAGCACCTAAAACCTTGTGCTCTGAAACAGCCTTATTTTTACCAGGACTGATTTGTTACCTTTTTTCCCTATCACTTTGCCATATTCAGTAGTGCATGCCTGGGGAATTGTTTCAAACTCCCTTTGGGTTCTTATAAAAGACAGCAAAAAAGCCATGCTTATTTATCTAATGGTGAAAGTCTTGGATTCCACCTTCTCTAGGTGACAAGCAGTAGATGCTGAAAAGGGTTGAGTCTTCTCAGGGTATATTTGCAAGAGAGAACTTCAGATTAACAAGGAAGATCATTAGTATATCCCATCCTTACTTTATTTTTGAGCCTGGAGTTTCATTTTCCTTTCTGCCAAACTTTGTGCTGTCGTCTCCTGCTGCAGTTCCTGCCTTCCCAAATGTTAAACTCAATTAAGTAACTAGCACTTCAGAGCCAACCTGAGTCCTAACAGATTGCAAACCCACTGTGAAGCAGAATGCCCTTCCGCATGAGGCTGGACAACATTCATATTGCAGGTTGCAGGTTTTTTCACATTATTATCCATGTAGTTGATATGAGTATATGAATTTATGGGGTATTACAGAGTATAATTTGTCATATATAATTAGTGGGGTTTAATGCACACAAACCTATTAGTGTGGATGCAGTATAGCCTCTGAAGAACAGCTTGCCCAAACCCTCCTTCTGAGACAGTGAGTTATCTCTTCTTGTGAATTATTAGTCAAAGCAGCACACTTTGGCTTTTGTTTGCCAAGGTGAGAGATCTGAAACATTATCTGGGACCAGATCATTCCTTCTACAAAAAGAGGCCTGGGAGGAGCTGAGGGACAAAATCTCTGTCAGCAGACGGCACCACAGTCCCTCACTGGGGCAGGAACTGATGTACCATAGGAACCTCCCCAAGGGCTGGCAAAACCTGGGACCTTACAAGACCTAGTAAAGGATTCTATGCTATGTAGAAGGCTTCCCCCATGGCAACTCCCTGACAGCTTCCTTGGGATATTTATCCATCAGTATGGGGCTGTTACTGTTGTCTGAGGTGCTGCTTCAGGACCTGTCACTGTCACATCTGAACACCTTGCACGTGTCCTGCTCTTGCCCAGGATATGTGCTGGCAGCTGCTCATAGCACGCTGCACCTGAGCCGTGCTCCACCTGCCTGTGGCCGTGGGCTGAGGTGATGGGTATGGCTGGGCTCTTCTACAACCTCCCTTCAAGTCCTGGAGATGGACTGCTCGTACCTTTGATTCTACACCAGCACATCTACCCAGTAATGACCAGCTCTGCAAAGATAGTGGGCACCTGCTACCTGCTCTGGCAGGTTTTGTAGGAGTGCAGGCACTTAAATAAGTCTGCTTATTAGCAGACTTTAAGCTTAAGGTGCTTAAATTATTTTGAAGACTTGCTGTGAAGCATTTGAGTAAGGCTGTGTTGGAGCAGGGAGTTGAGGTGTGCCTTCCATGGCTAAATGACTTACTCCTTCTGACCTCTTCTGGAAAGGAAAAAGGAAGTCAAGTCTCCTGGCACACTCCAACTGCATTTCCTCCCCAGAGCAAGCCCCCAGTCCAGTCCTTGCCTGGTGGATGGGAGCCCATCACTGCACCTGCCTACAGATGGTGCCCTGCGAGCGTGGGATCTGTGGGGTGCACACATGCCCAAGTCTCCCCTTGCTGGGCACTTCAGTGCTGCATCCTTGCAAGAGCAATAGGAATTATAAAGCAGCCAGCCAGCTGGTGCCCTGGCAAGTATTCAAGCTTTGCTTAGAGTAGCTGTGTTGGCCAGAACTGCACAGCTCCCTCTTCTGCCTTCATCCTGGCTGAATAAATGTAGAAAGACACCTTTCAGTTAAAGAGCATTCCAACATCTTCCCTGGTGCTTTGAAAGATCTTCCTATCTCTTTTATCTGTTAACATTGGCAAGTGCCTATGTTGGCAGCTTTCTGGCTTTTGTCAGAAGCCATTGTGTTGCTCTGTTAAGCTTCAGCTCCTGAAGCCATATGATAAATGACAACCTTTAGTCTTGGGGGATTTTTTTTATGGCTGACAAAGAAATGCCACCATACCAGAATTTTAAAATCTAGAAATTAGGGGCAAAGAAAGAGAAGTGATTATTCATAGTTGTTAATAATAATAAACCATGATGTTACACTGCTAGTCACATTGCGTGCAAGACTTGTGGCAGTGAATAACCCTGACCAAAGGTCACAGGAATTTAAAATTTTGCTAGGAGGAAATTCTCCAGGTAACAACACACTGACAAAATCTTCATGCTGTATTGGTTCAGCCATTTGGGCAGCGCTGCTTGCCTCTCTTGCAGCAGGTTTGTTGGTGTCATGGCTGGTGTCTACAAGGTCCGTCACTGTTAGCAAGGACATGTGGGTACTTTCCAAGGGAGATCAATTCCCTTCCTTCAAATGTCTGTCTGTGCCCAAGGCTTAGCCTGTTAGTCCTACCTGCAGCCCTTTCTGTGCCCTCTTTCCAAGGGGAATGTGGCAGCCAGCATCTCTGAGCAGAGGGGATGGCACTGTTGGTAAGCAGAGGTAATTTCCATGATTTCCTTTGTCACAAGGACAGAGAATACAACACACAGCAGCTGCAGGGATTGCACTGCTGGAGCTCAGGAAAATGGCTCTCGGGGGTTAAAGATTAGCAGCAGCACACCTCGATGACTCTGCCCCTTGCACTTTGCTCCGTCCCCGGCTGCGGGCTGGCTGTCCCAGGGACAGAGCTGATGCCTCTGCTCTCCGAAATAGAAAATCCCGTTTGTTCCCTGGGGAGAGCCATCCTGCCCAGGCAAACCCAGCTGCCTTGTCCTTTTCCAGGGAGGGAAGTAGGGACAGGGAGGTTAAATGATTAAGTAAGGCCAAACAATGAGTCAATAGCAGCAGCCGAACTGGAGCTCACGAGTCCTTGGCTTCTGCTCCCGTGTTTTCTCTCCTGCTGGAGGAGACGGGAAGCCGAGAGGCGGGCGCCGGCCGGGGAGGCAGCCTGCAGAGGAGCGAATAAATGCTCGCTTGTGCGCGACCGAACACAACCTCGTCTGTCCGCTCCTGTGCTGAGAAGGGGTCCAGTGTTTATGGCTCCTGCCATAAACTGGAGAGCCAGAGCCTCTCCTGCACTGCGGCTGCTTTGTGCGGCCCGGAGGAGCGTGGCCCCAAGGCTGGCACGGCCGGGCAGGAGGGGACAGCTCCGGCTGTGCCGCCACGGCTTTCCCTGGGGCTCCTGCCCGGGCACGGAGGGCTCGTGTGCACCTGCAGATGGCTGGCAGGGTGCTCCTCCAGCCTCCAGAATTTAGGGAGTTTTGAGGAACCCAAGAAGCACCAAGATCCCCTTGACGCCCGAGTTCTGGGCGCTGTCCTCGGCCACCGCTTGTGGCATGACGAGCGCAGAAAAAAATGTGTTACAGGGTTGGCTCGTTAGATGAAAACAGCTCTTCTGAAAGCACTGCATACTTTTGACCAATATTATTAATGTTATGAATCCAGATGGTTTGAATTATGAATCTGGACGGTTTCATGCCAGATTTCAGTCCAGACTGGAACTTTCACAAATGAAATCTATCCTCTCCTTGAGGGAGCTGCTCATGGAAAGAACAAGAGACCTTAAAATGCATTGAATGGCACTATTAGAAATAATTATCTTACAGTGTCGTTTAATGTGTATATAAAATTTAAAAACTTAACTGCTTTACAATTTTCATATAGGCCTTATATAAATCTAGTGAACTTGTTAGAGGATATTATGATGCTTGAATTAAATAAAGCTGGATTTGTTGCATTCCTGGTCCTGCCAATATGAGGTGACTAAAAGGCCACCTTCATTGACCTCCTGCCTTTTTATTCCAAGATGCTTTTGACTGTTTCCTGGCTTTGTTTAGCAGAACTCTGTCACGGAGCTGACAGTCACTGCTATATTTATACTTTATGCAATATTTGTGTCAAAAAGCCTCTGTCTAAACAGACCCAGTGTCAGTAAGAGATGACCCTGGAACAAATGGTCTGAAGTCCCAGAAAGCTGATCTTTCCCAAAAGTGACTAATGTGAGGCAAATGGAAAATATTGTTCTGAAAGGAGATTGGTCCAGCTGTGTGCATTTGATTAAAATCATCAATTACTAGAGTTCTAGTCCAAATAAATTATGACACGTTTTGGTTAAACAAAACCAGGAAACTTACAATTCTTAGGATGTATTTAATTGTGTCAATATCTATTACCTCATATGCTGATACTTTTGTTATCTATTTAAAGGGACTCCAATGTACAGACAGTATATACTCTAACTTTTATCCCAAATTGCTTTTGTTCCCTTGCATCCAAGATGGAAATTCTTGTCCCCTGGGTGATCCATCTCAAGCTCACATACAGCTGGTTTTCCAGTAAGTCAGCTGCTTCTTTCCAGCTGGCCTTCTGTGCAACTGGATAGGTTTTTTCAGATCTTGTATTGCTCTATCTGGAGTGTTTTCACTGTAATCTGTACTCTACATGATAATGGGAAAATTTTTTTAAAGTGTGTAAAAGAGTATAAAATCTGAGGAAATCTGAGAACTCAGAAGAGAGAAAGTCAAGATCAGAAAAATGATGTCATTTCAAACACAAAACATAATAACCAGTATATAGAATCCCAAGAAATTCACATCAGCATCAGCGTGGCCGTATGCCTTTGGAAAAAGCTGAAAATGCTTCCTAGCATCATTCTTCTTAGGGCTTAAAATATCTAAGAATCTAATTCTAGTATCTTAAACAAACAAACAAACAAAAAAGTCAGTTCATCAGTTGAAAAGGAAATCTAACTCTTAAGGTGTATGATCCATTTACACATCAATAATCATAATCATCTGCTTATAATAATGAATTTAGTAATTACAGCCAAACTCTAGTAGACATAGCAAGTGGTGGAAAGATTTACTACAGAGGAGATATGGCACTTCTTTCTCAAGTAACACAATTTGCAATATTAATAGTACATTTTCAGGATGTTGAACTGCTTGAACTACTCTGAACTCTTGAAATTTGGGCATGTGGCTTGACAGGGAATTCTGTATAACGTGCAAGAATGCCTTCTAGTTACAATGTAATGTGGCAAGTAGTTTTCAGGAAATTCAGCCTCCAATGAGCAGCTTGGCACACAGGGCAGAAGGGTACAGGAACTAAAAGGTGTATGAGATGATGTATGTTAATCCCCATGGTGTTCTCTTTTGTAGACAGAAGCAGAGTGGGACAGCAAAGAGGATTGTTCCTGGATTCAGCATGAAGTGGTTTCAGAGCGCTCCTAATGAAACAAGAGGACTTACTTCAGTACAGCAGCCCTTGTTTCTGCCCAATTTGTTTGGGGAAAGGGTGAGCCAGTCCATTACACACAGTGCAAGGGAATGTCCACTGTTCTGCCAGAGGATGGCAAAATAAAAATTGCCTCAGACTGAACCCATCTGTCACCACAGCATGTTTTGCCCTCTCTGTAGCAATGTGGTGATAACAGTTCCTGATCCCTCTGGCATATCGCCCTAAGGCAGGCAAGGAGATTAACCTAAATTTAACATGATATTGTTCAAAAAATAACCCCTTCTCTCTCAATTCTTTTTCCCTAACTAAGCAATACCATTCTGGTGAGCGGAGAAGGTAGGAAAGGGAAATGCCTTTTTTGTAGGATAGAGGCCTCCTAAATTGCAGGATACCATCCATCTTCTCAGGATGCATCTGACACTGAATTTCCTCCAGAGGCTTGTGAAAAAGAGATACTTTATCAAACATCCTGAACTTCACTCCTGTTTGGGTCTAATTATGCCATTTGCTAGTCAGGATGATTCTGAGATACTTAAGTATGCTAAGATACTATGAAGTTCTTTGAAGGTCTTTTTGTAAATTGTTTTGTAATTATGCATAAATCCAATCTGAAGCAGATGCATACAGATAAAGCAGTGAAGGTTGATTAAAGGTATGTAGGTCATTAGAGTGAAATTCAAAATTTGTGTTGGTTTATGTTCTTACTGCCTCTACAGGATGCAGCCTTGATAGTTGCTACATGATCTAACAGAAAAAAAATGTATCTTGCCCAAGGATATGTGTTAAATCTATTTCTTCTGTTGTAAATCTAATTATAATCTAAATTATATAAATTATGTAAATATAAAAATACTGTATATAGTAATTGCTGCTTCCTCCAAAATGTTTGTGACAGGCATCATAGCAGCTATCAGAGGCTGGCTTTTCCAAGATTCCTGTGCTCTGAATTTTCAGATTCTTCTGAAAAATTTCTCATTTAATGACTGCACATAAGCTGAGCTTGTTTGGAGATTTTATACTATGCTGTAAAAAGTAGTCAGGTATTCCACACAGGTAACTTATACAGAGCCAGTTCTGGATTTACTTGTGTTCAATGGGTTATTTTCTTCAGCAAGTCTGTGTGTAGGGGTGAGAGCACAAGGAATTTAGAGAAAAAAACAGGGGAGAGCCAACATTGTTTTGAGGATGAAGTTCAGCACTAACACGTGTACGGGACACCAGCTCTCTGCCTTTGCCTTGCTCCAGTACAGGCTGCTTCGCAGAGACACGATCTTGTCGCTGTGTTTTTCAAGCTCTTCCTGAACCTCTTATCACATGGTCCTTATTTGTGGTTATTGCATCAGAACAGCGTGAATAGGCTCTGTTTGCTGATGGGTGGAGGACTGATTTGGCAGAAGAGAGTGATTCACTTTATGAAGAAATCTGGCCAGCGAGTCATTCGAGCACGCTTGTGTGCACACACACACACACACACACACAGAGTGCAGCCCTATCTGGGGAGGATGTGTACATAAATAATGAGCAGCAGAGGGGATTAAACACCTGATGAGCCATCAGGCTTAAAGAGCTGGGAGAAGGAAGTTGCCTATAATCCAGAGCAGAGCACGTGATGAAAGTGCAGCAAATTCATGGTTTAGGAATCCCTGAGTGGATAATTCAGTCTTTTCAGGCTGCAATGATGAATCACTGAGTGTTTTTCTGGGTGTGAGCCCTCAGGTGAGGAGATGCTGGCCACAGGGGAAGTGACCTCGACAACAAGCTCACTGGCACAGATCAGGGGCTGTTCTAAAGCAGAAAGGCAGTGGGCCAGCAACACAGAGCACACAGATAGAGTTTAATTGTAAGGTTAGGATTAAATAATGATATGTCAAAATTTAAGAGCACAGCTCTATTACATGTCTGAGCCCAGATAGGTGCTCCACAAATGATAATTATACATGCTACCTTCAAAAGAAAAGTAATTTGTGCTGCGGTGAAATGAAGTTATAAAGGTAGCAGTGACTGGAAAAAAACCACGAGAGATTTCTCCCTTCTTTGTCACTGCAAAGCACTGATGGAAAGACATTCAGATTTTGGGTTTGGAGACTTGTGATCAAATATAACATTGTTGTAGACCCATCAAAACTAACAAAAATAACTTAAGTATGGATTCAGTCATATTTCTGTGATTACAGAATGGTGTATCTATCTTAAAATATAGTATTTGAACAAAACACCTGAGAAATCTCAACACATTCCAGAATTTTTGAAGTGCATTTGGAGTTTTAACCAGGTAAGTCTGGGTAGCTGTGTGTACATACTCAATAGCTCTCTGTGATATTTTTTGGGTATTCTGTAAAATAGGCTATCTTGTGATGCAGTAAGTACCTTCAAAAATCAGTTATCAAAAAAGCAAAGAAGCAGAGACAAGCTAGCACAGCAAGCAAAACTACCTGTCCCTGCATAAACAGCGCTCCTGTGCTCCAAGAGAACGGACGGACAGACAGACACCAGTGTAATTGTAGTGAGGGCCGGCACCTTGCAGGCATCAGCATTGCTGGAGACGAGGGTTTGGATGTCACGAGTTTCCATGACCTCATTGCTCACAGAAGTTTGTTGTCTGGGCAGAACTGCTGTTGCTGCAGCAAGCCAGCTCTCCCCCCGGCAAGGACTGGGTGAGGAGGGCAATGAGGGGGAACTGCATGAAAACTTGACAAATCACTGCTGCTACACGTTGTTTTAGGAACTGTAAGAATCAGGAAACACAAGACTTAGTCCTCTTCACCTCCCAGATTGCCTTGTAGGAGAATACACGGACAGCAACAACCTGATTCTGCAGCCTTTTCCAAATCTGGTGGGTCTAAGGGGCAATCAATTTAAATTTTATAGGAGGACAGCCCTGGCTGTTGGCAGGCAACAACTGCCTGCTCATTGTACTGAGTCACACTCCCTTCCACGAAAAGAGGTTAATCTGTCTGCCCAGCCACATCTCTGACTTGTGGCTCAACATAAGGCTTGATCCAAAGCTTGTCTACCGTCAGTAAAGGGGTGTCTGTCAGCTTTGGTGGGACTAAAACTCTGTGAGGATTCCCAGTATAGAGATAAATCTGTGCAGGGGCTCTTGGGCTACAGAAAGGAACACATAATGTCTAGTTTTAAGAGGCAATGTGAAGAGTGTAGACTTGAGCAGAATGTGGTGTTTGAGCAGTGTCAGTGCCAGTAGATTGCTGAATGGAGTTAATTCAAGAATTCCCTTGCTCACCAGGCTGTAAAGTCTCCATTAAAAAAAAAAAAAAAAAACAACAAACCAACCAGCAAACACTTTAGCTTTATTTATGCTATTATGAAAAGCTGAAAAGAGAATGAGGGAAAAAAAAAAAGAAGCTGTTTACAATTTCCTGAAATTTGAGACAATGTAAAATGTTGTCTTGATTTGCTATTTAAGTGCTAAAAGAAGTTTCCTGTAGCCAAAAACAATCTCTGCTTTTATAAATCCAAATGTACACATTCCGTCAGCTGAGGCAAAGCCAAAAGGATTTGGAACGTAGCAGAAAGTTTTATTAATGAATGATTAGGATTTATCCTGCAAATAATATTGCTTTGTTTTGATCTGGCATAGGTCAAAAAAGGATCTGAGTTTTAGAAGCTTCCTCAAGAAATCATTACCATAAACTTAAAAACACCCATTGCACTTCAGAACAGGAAAAATGGAAATTAGCATGCTGTGCTGACTGTGCCCTCCTCTAATTCTCCCTCTTAGAGATGGCCCTGGATAAAAAGCTGCTGCCTCCCGTGCCAGCACCTGCTCTAGCATTTCAAGTGTCATGAGAGGAGCAGATCTGGTCTGGGGGCATCATCTTTTGTGGGGAAAAATTATCTGCCGTGAGTCCAAAGAAATGGCTGGAAGAGTGGAGCTGATAGAGGGCACTTGGTGAGATAGCTACGACTTGGTGGCTAAACCACTCTCTAATCTGTTGGTCACTTTTACAGTATTTTCCTCCCACTTACAAGTTCCACAGTCCCTGAGAATATGAAGTCCTATAGAAACTTTTTCTTTGGGAGATATATTAATCCAATATTATAATAAAATATGACATAATTAATACTGTGCATTAGGCTTTGTTTACTTCAAAGATTTGGTTAATGAGGTCAAAATCAAGAACATTTTTTGGAGATAGACTCCATCCACCTACATTTTAACTCATTAAAAATAAGATCCCTTTTCTCCTGGTCCATTGACCTCTGCCCCTAGAAGTCTTGCTCTGGCTGTAGGATAGCACAGAGCAGTTTGTGGGAACAGCTCCTCCACCCAATAAAACGACTAATGTCACTGAAAGGACTTTGTGGACTAAATTTTGTCTCCCTACACAGAGTCTATACTTCTAGGCCATGCTTGTCCACAGGTCCCCTCTTCCTTCCTTTGTATTCATGGGTTACCACTTGCAATTTGATTTTACTGCAATAGAGAACTTCCTACTTTAGTACCATTGAACTTTTGCCTATTTGATCAGCAGAGGTACTGGAATCAGGAGAATTCTGCCAGCTTTTCCACATACTTCCCATGCAACCTCGTGTACCAGGCACTTGGGCTGGGTAGTATCATCCTTACTCATGGTGATGACCATGGAAAACACATGAGCAGTCCCACTGACTGCTCTGGCTAAGGCATGTGAGTGAGCAATCACCGACCTGAGCAAAGGTTACAAAAGCTTGTACATAACTTCTCTGCACCTGAGCTAACTACTAGGAAACATTAATATTTCATTTTCTTAATGAGCAGTGCAAGCTAAAATACCTTAGCAGCTTGAGAAGAAAGACACTGCAGAAAGCTAGTGAAATGACAGGATGAACCTATTAAGCTTCACATCTTCTGTTGTGATATTCAGTAGCTTTGATAATGCTCTCTCTGAAATCCCAAACAGGAGACTTCCTCCCAGGTGTGAAATATTCTGGGTCAAAGCCCAGTTACTGCCTCTGAGCTGTGCTCCCACCTGGCCTCCTGCAGAATTTCTCTCAGATCAAGCATCATGATAATATTTAAATATTTATTCTTCTTCGAAATATGTTACTAAAAAACTTAACCAAAATCCATTCAGAAAATATCTGTTTCTGACATAAATTACCATTTTTCCTGGTAGGAGTTTGTTTGTTTCTTTGTTTGTTTGTTTCCCTTTGACAGAAAACATTTTCCATGTTGTCTCTGCCAGATGAGGTAAACAGGTCATGTTGAAAAAGAAGTGGGTAACATGCTGTTAGCACCCCCATCCCCAAACAAACCAATGATAAACTCTACTTAAAACAGGTTTAACATATCCAAGAGATTAGGATCAGTCTTTGTCTCTACCCTAGATAGCTTGCTTTTAAATGTGACCTCCTTTCCTTGCCTAGACAGATGCTCTTTGTCTGCTGGGACCATTTGCTCTAAAGCCATCCTGACAGCTACCTCGCTTCCCAGTCTCTCCCGAAGGGCCAAGACTCTTCCAAGTGGTTTCCTCCTACTGAAAAGACTATAATTAGCTGCTTCCTCCATTTTCCTCTGCTTAAAATTGGTGTTATACAGCCTTTCTTCCTATCTTCTGAAGCCTCATCCCCCATCCCATCCTGCTTTTGGACCATGTAAAAGGAAATGCTATGCTATGGGAGTGTAAGTACATTGTTCAAGAAAGACAAAATACAAAGTTTTATAGTAAAGAATCGGCATTTTCTTCCTTTCCCATTGGGCTGTGGCTTATCTGTTACCAAAATAGATACTACCTCCTTGTTTCTGAACTCTGACTTCCTCCACATTTATGCTAAATATTATCATTACCCTGTTTATCTCAGTAGCCCAAATATTAAGATTTCCTTTATTGCTCCAGTATGTTTTCCCCTATATATAAGTAGCTGCATAATAAGCTTTCCTGTCCATTTCTATCAGTGGACTAGCTTTTGAAAATTTAAATCCAGCAACAGTACTCACAGATTCAAAAACTTCAGCTAAGAATGTATTCTGGAAGAATGTGATGAGGAAATTCTCGGTGTATAAGGGATTTGAAGCTGAGAAGTCTCCAAAATCTTACAAGCAAAGACATTTTCTTACAGAAAAAATCAGATATCACTGTTCATTTAACAGAATTTAGTGTCAATATTTTTAAACTTCTTCCCCGAAAAATCCCCAAAACAAAGAAAATATCCCAACCCCCCCCAAAACCTCAGAATCTTAGCATCTTCTAAAAATTTGCTTTGCAAATTTATGGAACTTGTCTTAGTTAAAACAAATTATGTGTCAGCTTTTTAGTTTTTTCCTACTCAATTATGCAGGTCTCAAAGCACAGATCACCAAAGAAATGACTAAAAAGCTATTTTAAGTTATTTCATGTGGTAGTTTATCCAAGCCAAGTTTTGTAATAAAAATGTGACAATTAGCATTCCTTTGTAATTTAATATAAATGTATTCCTTTTTAATTTATTGTAAATTTATTCCTTTTAAATTTATTTCAAAGGAGGATAACTTTACAAAATAATTTTCTAGATTTTTGCATAGGCTTTGGTAAGTACGCTCTTATCTACTGAACTCTATATGTTTGAAAATAGATATACAATATTTCAAACAGCAGTTCTGAATTATTGTGGAAGCATAGCTGTTAGTATGTATTTCTTTTTGGCTTTCTAGCCTAGGACGTTTTGAAGGACACATATTCACTTTGCCAATTAAAGTTTTGTCAGTCTCAGTCTTGAGAAGCCCTAAATCATGTTGCTCATTTCCATACTTTGTTCCTGTCAGTTGTATCCATCAGTTCATAAATCTGAAGTCTAAATTGCTGAATCCAGAATCTCCACCCAGTCCAAAAGGCCTCTGCATGTCTTTATACACCATAACTTTCAAGATAATTACCCTATCAAGACCTATAGAATAAGCACCCAGCTAAGTTTTGTGTTTCAAACTGTTCAGATTACTGACTAGACAAATCTCACTTATTCCTTCACCACTAAATTTAAAATCTCATTCCACCTCTTCAGCTAAGGTCTTCATTAGTTGGTATTTTCTAGAGGAGTTTCTGGTAGTCAGAGTGCAGTAGGTTGAGCAAGGAAACATCTAAGATAGGAGCAGTTTCACCCAAACTCTTGCAAAACTCTAAGATTACTCAAGAATTTTATCCTACCCCTTGTCTAAACCCAAGCTTGTTGCTGGGTTTTCCTGCTCAGGATCTCTGCTATCATAAGTTGAGTACACTGTAGAAGCCAGTAAATAAGTGTATGCCCTAGGAAATCCAGTGTGCCTGGAGATGTTCCCAGGCCAAAGAGGAGCCAGAGAAAAACCTCATGGTTTACCAATGTCAGTGACTGCCTTTAGCCTTCCAATGCAGTCACAGAAGACCAGCAAATTGCTGGGATTTCTGGTGATCCTAGGAGTACTGTAGACATTTGGGTCTGTTGTGTTGGCATTAGAACAGGCATCTTCTGCACAGACAGATATTCAGAGCAACAGTAGTGTGCCACTTCCAGAGATTTTGTGACCATGTGGTATCAGAAAGTGGTATCAGTGGCTGTTGCTGGGAGCACTTCTGCTGAAGTTATGGGGAACCCCAGGAGCTGTTCTGCCATGAGGATTACAAAGCGAAATTATGAGTTGCTCTTATCTTGCTTGACAAATAAGATGCTCATTTGATTTAAATAGGAATACACTCTGACATCCTTTATCAGTGGAGACAATTTTCTTCTTGAGAGAAAGAATGGCCAAATAATGATACAAGAACAGAAAGCTGACAGAGAAAAGATATTACACATTCAGCTTTTAATTAAAATGACCTTCAGCCCCTAGAACAGCCAGGGCCTTTCCCCACACACTTCTGCCACTGGTGGCAGAGAATGAGCCTTAGAGCAAAGTGCAGCAGCAGCAGTGGCAGCATCATCTCTGCCAGGCCCCAGCTCTTTGCTGATTCAGGCTGTCACTGAGCCAACAGAGATTTTCATTGCTCAGCAATTCATCTACCAATGCTTTAAAACAAGACTCCACCCCCTCTCCTCATTTGACTGGATCACTGAAAGCCCACAGCAAAATCTGCTGGTTTAACTTCTCCTGAGGAAGGTAACATTTCAATTATTTTGACATTGTGACATCTGGACTTTGCTAAGCAGGTAGGAGGAATAATAAATGCTATTAGGTTACTCTGAACTGTCTGTTGGCATTCATTTCCCAGAAGCCAACTGGTTGGAATAACAGCTATCAGGCTCAGTTATACTGGAAAGGAACTTGAAGTGAAAACTGCCAGTTAATGGGGATACCTGAAGGAAGGATGGTGTCAGAGGAACTCAGTAGAAAACGACCTGAAGTGTCTCTTCTCACATGCTTTCTAATTAAACATAAGAGGAGTTCCCTTCAGAAAAAAAATCCTAAGAGAGACTCAACATCTTACAAAAAAACAAATGAGAGAAAATTACTCAGAATATAAAATCCAAGGCTGTAACACAGCCAGAGGCATTTGGCTGAGGACAGTGAGCCCGCAGCAATTGCTGCAGGAGACACCACTGTAGATTCAGCTACAGAGATGTTTTCAGGCAGTCAGCCCATATGAATGAAATAATGGCATCTACATGGCTGACAGATATCCATGCTGGATCAGATCAGAATATTCCAATGGCTGAATTAAAGGAACAGTCCTTTTTGTTTAAAATTAGCATATCTGGCTATCTCACTTGGCATAGGATACACATGAATAGGTTTGCCTGTGTTAGGGAGCACCTCTTAGCTCCAGGTGAACAGTCTTTCTGCAGAAATTCCACCTTGCCTGTCCCCATCCTTCTCCAAATCATGTGACTGAGAGGCTAGAGAGTTTAAGTAATCTGTCCTTGAGGAGAAGTCTGCAGTCAGAACTGCTTTTGTGCAAGGAAGCTGCTGAGCAGCTGTAGCCTGAGGAAAAAAAAAAACAACCAACAAATGTTTGTTGCCAGCTGGGGTCAAAGCAGAAGCTCAGCAGGGTTCGTTTGGGGATTGCTAGGGAAAACAGTGAAGAGGTTAGACACGAGAGAAGTGGCCTGGAGGATGCATTCAAATTGAGTTTCTGTGGGCTGGGAAAAACTTCTTGGCAGGTTAGGGACCACCTGTAGGGACCAGGATGAGGTAAGGTCCGCATTTTTACCTGTGTTGCAACTGTCTCATTGATGGTGGTCTGCAAGTGCCCAGGGCTCGCTTCTCTGCAGAGACACTGTGGGCCTCAAAAAGTGCTAGGAACCTCTTCAATTTTGTTGCCATTAAAAATTCCAGGGAAAATAAATCTCTGGATCTGATGTGGAATTAAAGCTTTGAATTTGCCTTGCAAGGCAAAAAAGGAGGTGGTTAGGAAACCTGACACACAGGTCAACTATTTAGAAATGTGGGAAAATTGTTTGGTGTAGGAGCAGTCCTTCATATAGAAAGGTCATGATTGAAGAGTGGATGGCCACCAGTCCTATCTCACACAGATGCAGGGTGGATCCTTTATGGTGGAAAACCAAGCTTGGAAATAGAAGATTCATGACAGAGAACTAAAAATACTAGGTTTCATGACTCACTGCAGTACTTAAGGGGTTTTATGTGTGTTTGGGTTTTTTAAATATCATATTACAGTAATATTTCATCTTCCATTTGTTGTCATAATTTTAACAAGTCCGTTTTTAATTTAATTAATTTTGTGACATTGTCTGTAGCACCAATTTTTTATTCCTCTAAACACCTTGGACTGATGTAGCAATGACAGGAAACACCAGCAACCCACTGATAAAGAACACCTTTTGGGTAAACACATCACCAGAGACAAACTGAATGATGTGATATGCTGAAAAAATGCACAGGTTTGGCTCAAGAAAATGCGAAAAAGGTAATTCATTATATAGCAGGTTTTGTTCTCAGCATCTCTTAGGTAAGCTCACTGCAGTAATTTCTAAATCTTAGCTGTTACTTTGTTTGTATAGTGCTTTTTTATTTGTTCTGTGACTGGTTTCAATGTCAAGAGCAGCTGTGTTCAGTCTTTTTTATTTAAAAAAAACACAAAAAGGGGTAGAGCTTAGCATCTGAAAAAATTTGCTTTGTGTGATTAATCACAAACAGGACACATGACTGAGTGGTGCTGCATTTGCTATATTCCCCTTCAGTTTAAACAGTTTGAACAAGAATACTCTGTAAACTTAAAGGGGAACTCTCAATTTACAGAATGTGTTTAGAGCTTAGATAAGCTCATCATAGCAAGCTCCAAATTTTACCCTCTATCAAAAAAATTAAGAAAGTCTGTACTCTGAAAAAGGCAGAAGCTGAATTGGCTCCCCTCTGTCTTCTGTCTTTGACCTCAGTGTAAGGGTCAGATTTCCAAGAAGTATTTGTAGGGTTTTTGACATCTGCCTTTCCTGGGTAGCTAGAGCTATCCCTAGGGTTGTTTCTGATAATTTGGAGAAAAGAAGTGTCAGCTAGTGTGAACATCCCACATGCAGAAAGAAGTGAAGCACTTAAATCCCTAAGGCATCGTTTTTATTTTAACACTGGTAATAAATTAAATGCTTGAGTAGGCTCATTGGTTTTGCTAGTAATACTGGATTTTTAAAAAAAGGTTTGAATACTTAATTTTATAAAGTATCTTGGAACTGCCAACTATTTAATACTCCTGCTAATGAATGGTCTTGTACCCTGCAACCGAAGAAAAATGCTTTTCTTCAAAACCTAATATGAGGCAGTCTTACAAAAAAAAAACCATAGATGCTTGAAATTTTCTGACCTGCCCACAGTCACATAATTTGCTCAGCAGCAATGCAAGATATGCAGCCTACAAAGCCTCTTTTGTAGTCCATCATCTAGTCATAGGCTTTCCTTTTTCTTCTATTGTACATTATTAGCTCTGTACTGGCATAGTATGATCTTTATTGGCTGCAATGCGCAGGAACAAATCACAAACGTAGGGTCAAAGGGACTTTAAGATTCCAAGATCCTCCCTCAAGACAGGGTAAACTTATGAAAAAACTACATCTACTTATAGTATAATGAAATTTATGAAAGCTTCTTTCTCCCTTTATTTTAACCCCTCTTGGGCTTGTCTGGGCTAGAAGACAGGTTCTGCACTGGAGATCTAACATGGGTTGACACAAGTGAGAAATATATACACACTAGAAAGAGGCTTCACAGCTCTTTCTTCAGCTGCAGGACACCCTAACCCTACTAGAAAAAACAGCTAGTGGAAATTAATATTGCTTTGCATTTGCTTTGAATCATTTCTCATCACCTTGACCTGTGTTCTTTAAAGATGGGTTTATGAATGCAGGGGAGCTGCTGATCAGCAGCTTCTTCCCTTGAGATAATCTCACTGTCAATTATTTCTAAAGGGATCAGTGATTCAAAATAATAATTGTGGGGTAAAGGACATTAAGGCCTGGTTTAGTCTTTTGGTGTTCTCATAATATGAATAATACAAATGCTACAAGACTGAATTCCTTGTATGTGGAAACACTCAGCTAGAGACCCCCAAATGCCCAAAATTTCCATGATGAAAACAGAAAAAATGTAATGAAGTAACAAACTGCTAGAAATGAAAAATCACAAACTATTTGAAAAATCAGAATTGTATTGCTCCAAAACATCTGTCTGTGTCATGGGGAAAAATTGTGAGTGAACGCTGTGCACACCAGGGAGCAAACAGTAAACCAGGGATACAATACATTCAAAATCCATGCTGGTCAGGTGAAATGATAGTTCTTGGTTTTATAAAGAGAGCACACAAATTAGTTTATTTACATTTAAAAGCATATACTCATGACAGAGCATTTATCCACAGGGTCTGCAACTTTGGTTGCTTACTATCACAATGCAAAGCAAAGCATGCCTTACAAAGTTTTGATCCTGACTGTCCTTTGAATTTAGATAAAAATGCCCATAGATATATGCCCAGAGATTTGATCTTACTTTCATTAAGCTGCCTCAAAAAACTGCAGCCTGGTGCTACAATGGCAGATCCATAGTGTGCCACTGCTCCTCTCCAAAGAAAGTCAGAGACCAGCACAGAAGGATTCAGACCACGTTTGTCCTGCAGCCTTCTGTAGCTTTCTTCTCACTGAGCTACTCAGTGTGGACAAACAGCTGGACCTTCATCTAAACATGCCAGCAGAGAATAATCAATTACATCTTTAGCACAATCTAAAGCTATCTTGTGTGTTGGAAGACAATTTGTCTGTAATTTTAAGTAGAAAAAGATTATTAAAGTTGACAGGACCTCATCATTTATGTACTTGTACATTCGGGTGAATATGTAGTGGATCACACTCCTGTTGCTTTGCTTGTTGAAACTGCAGTCCCCTGAGATGTGAAGGCACAGCAGCAGGCACAGACTTTCCACCATAACAGGAAAAATGGAAATAAGCCACAGGCAGTCAACACTCAGATGGAAAGGGGCAGTAGTAAGAATCAATAGTGCTAATGGTATGTCACTTTTTACTAAAGCTAGGAAGAAGAAAAATGGAAATATCCCTTTTAAAACATACTTTTTACTAAACTGTATTCTATTTTTCAGGAAAGCTGAGTTCAAAACCTATTGATCTCAGCAGCCCTTGCATTGAAACACAAATGAACATAAAGTATGAAGAAAAAATCTAAATGCAAACCATTTGAAGTGCATGACATATATGCAGGTACAAGTATCCTATCTCAAATGTAAGCATCTATAATACCAAACAGTGTACAGCTCAAAAGGGAAAAAATAAGAATTTTATTAGTGTTAGGTGTTTTGAGAAATGTTTTATCCCTTGCACAAGAAAGGATGATTTTTGTATAATTTCTTTCAAAGCTTATCTTGCTAAAAATTACTGATTATTACTGCTAAAACATATCACCAATTATTCTGCTGAAAAGTAAGGAAAAAAACCCCAGAATTTCTCAAAACATTGGTTACAGATAAGGAAGAAAGGGAGACAAAACCTGATTCCCTCCACTGTTATCTAAAGAAAGCATAGATCATCATGACCAAGCAAGCTCCAATCTGTTGCAGCCATGGTGCTCATCCATAAGGATCTTCACTAGGTATTTAATCCACACATCTCCCTCTCCCTTGAGTGGGATCAAAGTTGCACCAAAACATGACCTCAGCAATCAACTTCACAAAAAAAAGAAAAAAAAAAAAAGAAAAAAAAAAAGTGCTTTCAAAAAATTGACCATGTCTGAAAGCAGATTGCAACAACATCTTGTCTCTGGAACACTGGAACACAGATGTTTTTATATATTTTTAACAGAAAATTAAGTCTAGGGAGTCCACTACGACTTCAAACTGTTAGCTTCACAAAGATGTGATAAAAACACCCCAATCACCCTGAGAGTAAAGAATTTGGCATAGCATTGGACTTTTCCCATGGTGGAAAGAAAACAGCATATTCATGCACGGCACAAAACCAGTCTTGGCTGTGTGTTTATTAGAAATGGAATTATATAAAACAGATCTTACCTTGAAAAGGGCCCTTTTTATATGCCACAGTTCAGATAATAATGGTGTTGAATTATCAGCTCTAAGAAGATAAAATCCTTAATTCACAATCAAATGCATGAAGCAGAGTTTTTCTCAGAACTGCTTATTCAGAGAGAAATCCAGAGACTGAAAACTCACAGGAATTTGGGTGCAATTTTCTAAAGCAGCTTTTCCAGGAAAGTCTGGACATAAAATCCAGGAGTATTTCAGCACTGGCTGCCTCACTGTTTTGAAAGTGATCTTCCAGCACAGGTGCAGAGTAAGATTGGAAAGTGTGTCTGTAATCTCTTGAGCATCATTTTAAACTGACACACACAATTCTGGGTAAATGAGAGGTAAAATCATTCTTTCTTGCAAATGCCATATGATTCAAGATTTCATGTCCTTTGTGTCCAAAAGCTTCCAGCATAAAAGAGAGGAAAATATTAGTCCTTTTTTCCCTCAAACACATTTTATTAAATGCATTTTTCAGATACATTTGCGAGTGATGCCACTGGACATTGCTGAACAGAGTGATGCACAAATGGGATTCAGCAGCTGCTCCCTTCCTGCTCTGTGCAGATAACGCTGGTTTCATGCATGTGGCAGCTCCTATCATTTTCTGTCCAAATCTGGGGGAGGGAAAGGGACAAAAGATAGGAAGAAGCAATATTTTATATTGCTATCTGGCAAACTTCTCAGAAACACTGAAGAAATGGTGTTAACACAATTCTGAAAGAGAAACTGCTGCTGAGCTGAGAGGAAACATGAAGCCCAAGGAACCTCTTCAGGAGAAGTGGGTGAAGATACAACTTCTGAAGATGAAGAATACAGTTCTTCTCTTTTTAATTCATAAACCAAGTAATTGTTTGCACAGCTAATTTTAAGGCTTTGAAAATGTGAAAAATCTCTATCCCTTTTTAAAACAAGAGGTGTGTATCAGGTGACTAAGGTAAACATGATAATTAAAGGAATAAGAAAGAGTTGGAATGTTTTTGTACATGCTCCCTACTCATTGTTAGGTTTTCCTGATTAATGTAGTCAGAAATCTTGAGCTAAAAGCATTTAGTGTGGAACTGATGTTATCGTGCACACCACATTGTTAGGTTTTCAACCAAGAAAAAAATTCAATCACTTCTTACTTTATAAAACACCTTTGAAAATAAAGACCCACGACAATGTAGTCTCTGTATGCCTCCTGCAAAGACTTCGCAAAAACGTGTTTGACAGCCTGCTCCATTTGCAAAGTTGTTGCCATTAGTGATAATTGTGGTTCAAAATGCCCTCACAGCTGTGACAAACACCTCAAGGCCACTTCAGTCACTGCAGTGCATCACCCAGGTACTGCTCAGGTATAGCACAGGCTCAACAAATCCAATGTGCAACACCTCAAGGAGCTCCAGAAGACAGTAACTTACAAATACAAAATGTACTTCTTTCTCCAGATGGTTTTCAGTTTGAAGGTTATCTGAAGAACACTCTTTCTTTATCATTCCCTATCAAGTTTGCATAAGTCAGAACATACAAGGTCACTGACTTCCCGTGAGCTTGAAGCTCCAATCAGGCCTTGCTGAGCAGAGAACATATTCAGCAAATGTTCTCCATGTCCCTTCTCAGAGTCCATCTTTAATTAAAAAAATCTGCATAGCACTGTTGGCAGGAGCTTTTCATTTGATGAGGCTCTGCAGAAGATCGCTTCTCCATGAACTCTGAGTTCCTGGGAACCACTGCAGACCAGCTAGCTGCAAAAATACAGACCGAGTAGAAATCTTAGAGAAGTCACTTATGTGCTGGGTAAGGGATTTTCTTCTGTTACTGATTGTTTTTTTTCTGAGGTTGAGATATTTATTATAGCATACATTGGGGCTTTAGTACAAAACGAATAATGAGTCAACTGTGTTTGAAAGCTGGTAAGCTCCTCACAGAGCACTGCACTTCAAAACTACCAAATGCTTAGATATGTAAACAACCCCCACTGAAGCCACTGAGATTTCTTTTATGTCTAATGGTAAGCAAACAGCAGTCCTAATTAACTAGGACACAGCTTGATAGCAGAAAAGTAACTAATTTTGGAAGTTTGGGAAATTCTGGGTGATTTCATTAGAAATTTGTGGTTATTTGGCCTTCTGTGTTAAGAAATAATAAAGCTTACTGCTAATAAGAGATATGTTAATTTGCAATCCAAAGTGATTCCTAAGAATATCTTCACGGAGACGAGAATTAACAGCAATTAATTGCAAATAGCATTGGAAAGATCCCATACATTTTTTTCTCAGAATATTCTCTCTCAAAGAAATGGTAATATTTCCTTCATCCCTCAAACTTGTCAAATAAGACTTATTTTCATGAGTAGCTTACAGTGGAAAACTGTGGAGGCTTTAAGCACACAGAGAGGCTGAACAAATCATGACTGTGTTCTTCATTCCCCAGATGGCAAGCAGAGCTCTGCTAAAGCACACTGGGTAGCAGCTGCACATTAAACTTTACTGGCAGTTGTGCTGACCACAGGTAAAGAATGACACAGACTCAAGCTTATGCTAAAGCCACAAGTTTATTATATTTCACATAGCAAAGCAGCATCTGGAGAAAGGACAGAGTGTGCTTCACAGACCTATCAGCTGGGGATCCCTAAAGGAGACAGTGCTAGGTCTCTGGGTTTCATACCTCTCCCCCTTTTATAAGCTGTTCACTAGAGGATTGGATCAAAACATGCCATGTTGGAAAGATTGCTGCTGAGAAGGTGGAAGAACAGGGTATCTCAGTACAGAAATGAAGCCAGCTTCAAGGAGTTTTGCTTGTAAAGTAGTTGAGGTGCCAGTCTGTTGATGGACCACATGGCAAAACTGTTGCTAAATACAATACTTCAGCTTAAAGGTCGTGTCCTACAACGTCCCTTGTGAGCCACACCTAAAGTTTCACTTTAGGTACTGGTCTTACAGAGTAGGAAGTTGGAAATGTTCTATTTAATTGAATTCTGAAAAAGTTAAAAACAGAAGAAATTAGTTTGAAAACTTCTGAAATTAATCAGTTCAATCACTCAAAAAGTAGTGGCAAATGAACAGCCAGCTTCCTCTTATTTCCTTATCCTCACTTTCCATGGAAACTATTTCACAGGTCCAACTAGGAAAATTTTTTCCAATGTAAAAAACCTAGCCAAACCTGTGAGCATATTTTTATCTTTGGATAAAGCTCTCAATGAGAAACTATACCAACTGCAGAAAAAAAAGAGCTTGCAATTTTATGGGCAGTGAAATTCAGATGTAAAGTTCTTTTTAGTTTCCCTATAGTCTGCCTACCTCCTGGGGCTCTCCCTGGCATCCCTGACAATTACACTGTGTATTTCCTTCTACAGAAAGGAAAAATCAAAGCAGTACCTTGCATGATCACTGCCACTGTATTTTCAAATTCCCTTTGTTTTAGCCTCCCATCTCATCTCTCCTGCAGGCTGGAAGTCAAGTGGGGTCGCAGGTAGCTTTTATGAGATGGTCATAGAGTGCCCAACAGGAATGCTACCGACCTCGAGCGGCTCCTTTGTGCTTTTTACAGCTGCTGATAACTGCGGTACACCAAGACCCGGCCAAAACAGGCCAGGGACGACGTACACCGCCCTGACAGCCGTGGATGGAGCCCGGCCGAGGAAAAATTGCTTTCATTGCTGCATGGCTGCTTTGAAATTTCCGTTCAAAGGCTCCCGAGGGGCACATCACGCCTTCCTGCAGGCTCTCTCCCCGACGCGAGCGAGACTTTGAGGCCAAACTCTGACTCCAAAGCAAAGCCCTTGAGGCACGGGGGGTGGGCAAGGTCCGTCCGTCCGCCCCCATCGCCCCCGGGACGGGTCGGGGCGGCTCTCCCGGGGATCACCGCAGCGCAGCGGGCGCGTCCCTCCCCCGGCCCTGACGGCAAGGCTGCGGGCAGACAGCCCCGCCACTGCCCCCGGGTGCCGAGCCGAGCCAGCGGAAAGGGCTGCCGAGGCGGGGGCATCGCGGGGCGGCCACATCAGCTCCCGTCTGCCCAGCGCCGGCGCTTGGCTGCCGAGCCGCACGGCGGCCCCCAGGAGGCGGCGGCGGCCGGGGACGCTGAGGAGGAGCCGCCTGCGCGGCCCAGCGGCGGCGGCGGGCGGGCCGGACACAGCGACCGACCGACCGAGCAGCCGCGGCACGGAGAGAGGGAGGGAGAGAGGGAGGGCAGAGCGGCAGCGCAGCCCGCGCCGGCAGCGCCATGGCCACCAAGGTGAGCGGCCCCAAGGGGGTCGGGAGGCGGCGCCGGGGCGCCCTCTGCGCCAGCGGGCCCGGCCGGGCGGGCGGGGGGCGCGGGCAGACGGGCTGCGTGCCCGGGGTCGGGGGAGCCGGTCCCTGCCCGGACCCTGCCTCTCGCCGCCGGCCGCGGGAGGGACGGAGGGAGGGGGAAGCGGAGGGAGCGCCGCGCTCGGGCCTCGGCGCCGCTGCCCGGCCCCTGCTCGGGGCTCGGCGGGGCAGCGGCGGCTCCCGGCCCGGGGAAAGTTGTTTTTGTGCTGTGTTTGTGCCCCTCCGTCCCCACTCCTCGGCGGAGCGACCGTAGGGTCGAAGAGCCGCCGGAGGCCGCGGGTGCTGCTCCTGCTGCCCGGGCGCCCCTTGCCCCGCTTCCACCGAGCCCGGGGAGCGGCGGGGCGGTGGGAGAGGCCTCGGCCACCGGCGGGCCCGGCCCGCTCGGCCCCCTTCGCCCCGGCGCGTGAGGGCAGCTGATGCTGACCCCCCTCAGTGGCATCCGGGGGTGGCTGTGTAGTGTCTCTGGTGGGAGCCCAGAATCCGCCCTGTGCGACCTCTTAGTAGTGAGCTCTGATTTTACACAAGACAAAAAAAAAAATAGAAAAATATATTAAAAAAAAAAGACAGGAAGTTAAATTGTTTTGTTCAGTTCTTCAACAGTATCTGCTGCTAATGCAACTGTCAAAATTAGCCCATCCTAGCTGAAAGTGGCCTCTTTCTAAATAAATAATATTTGTTTACTATATTGGTTGATGAAAGCATCTCTGCTTGTGTAGGTGTGAGTTAACATGCACCAGCAACTCATCTGCGATTTATCTAAGTATCTCAGGAAGACTTTTTTGGTATTTGAAGTATTACTTTGAGTCACCTGATTCCATTAGCTTGGCCAGCAGTTAAAAAAACTTCCTTTTACTGAGGCGGTTCTCATACAGCGCACTATTCGTGTTGCACTTCTCATTGCTGAAAATATTCCACGTCTTGAACGTGTCATATTTAACGTGTAAGTAGCTGTCTCTGTAACCACGTAAGCTGATGGTGGCTCATGTTAGAATAAACTTTTTCCAAAGCACCAAGAACTTGATTTTAGGTTTCAAAATCACTTGGGCAGTTTAGGAATACAGTCAATACAGTCAATATAGTGAAATTTATGTTTCTATTGAGCTTTTAGAATATTGTTGATAAACTTGGTTTTAACATTGGTGGGTTCCAGTAATTCATGGGATGTGTGTATGAATATTTTTCAATCAATCTAACTATTGTAGGTAGCAAGAAAATTACTTCTGGTGTGTATATACTACATAATACACAGTATGTTAGGCAGATACTGTACTAAACCAGTTTACTGTTTCTCTGCTCAATTTGAGGTGCAGCATCCTCATGGGATCCTGTGCTCTGTGCCGAACACATCATCCATTTTATTCATTTATTTATTATTATACACTAGGAAACTTTCACTTTGCTTTTCTTTAAATATTTTTGGAGACATTATGGTTCCAGAAGGAAGGGCGTATAATTTCTGATTTCCTAATCTAGACCAGCTTGAAATCAGGTGGTGTCTTTTTTTTTTCATTCTACAAATTGCAAGATATGGTAATGTACTTTCACTTGAAGGCTAAAATTAGTCAGTAGTAGTCAGGAAAGAGTTGGTATTTTATTGCTATTATTTTGTTATGCTGGTAACTGTGAGCAGTACTGAAGAGAAGATTATTTTTTGTGAAATCTACCCAGGAGATGGGTCCCTCTCTGCAAACTGCCCTGTTTTGGATTTTATTTTGTTCACATTGTGCAAATGTCAGCTATAGTAAAGGATACATTGGGTTTTTTTGAGCAGTGTAAGGGAGTAACTGGCTGAATAAACAGTTTTTAGGAGGTCGGCCAACTAACCAGCCACCATTTCATTTGGAAAGTAAATTTTGTTTTTTAAATTTGTAAACAAATTTCTCACCTTCTGCTTGTGCTGCTTCCAAAATTGCCTAATTTTTAAAAGAAATATGCAAGGTGCATTTGTATTTTACAAATATTAAATGTGAAATGTTAACAAAACTAAGCTGCAAGTAGTTGTCTGGAGAATGAGTTTTTTGAACTTTAATGGTATCAAATCCTATATAGCTCATAAGGGTGACTGACAGTCTGGCCTGGCCTGTGCTGCATGGGCTGTTAGCTCTTCCTGAATTGATTCCTGTTTAAACTAGAATATACTTTCCAAAGAAGGCTGGGTGCAAATTCAGTCTTGATTTGAATGCTTTCAATGATAGAAAATCCAGTCTGTCTTTTCATTTGTTTGGTTTTTTTTAAACCATCAATTCTTTCGCTGTTGATGCTTCTTTCTTTTGAATCTGAACTTGCCCAGCTTCTGTTTTCAGCTTTATCATTTTCTCTACAAGATTTACAAATGCTTGAATCAAGGTGTTAGATTTTGTGAGGATGGAGGATGCAAACAGGGGTTTCTTCCATATCTAGCTTGTAATCCTTGGGCAGTTTTCTTGCTCCCACTTTGATAAACCACAGCTATTAAATTCCTTGTTTTCCAGCATGAAAAGGTGGTATACAGTTGTGTAATATGCTGTCTCTTCTCTGTACCATTCAAAATCAATGCATTTCTTATTGAAATAATAAAGGCTTTTAGAGGAAAGCACTACTGTTTTCATACCAAGAAACCTTTACTGATGCTTTTGTAGCATATTTGTTAGCTGGCAACTTGGTAGGGAGTCTTTTGTAGGAATAGGTCGGAGGGGCTGTAGGCCTTAAGCACCCTGAAGGCTGTGGAGGCTGAGTCTGATATTGTGAGCTAAACTAGTAGTGGCTAGTTCTGCTTTCTTTCTCCTCATCCCATGCTCTATGTACATCCCAGGAGTCTACTACAACACTTGTCAGGCCTGGTTTTAGCTATGGTAAGTTGCTGAAATAGCAAAAATATTCACTGAATGGAAACAGCGGGGTCATTTCTCCAGTTCTAGGCAGTTGCAGTAGTTGAAAGTTTGCTCAGAGCTGATAGAGAAGGTTAGGTGGGGTGGTATAGTTGGGAGGGGGAGACTTTCATGGAGAAGGGTGGAAATACAGATGGGAAATGGAGGATCTGAGGCTTCTGGAGTCAGTTCTTTTGGCTTAGATGTTTACTGTAGCTTGGCAGTGGATTTTGTGGTTTGCTCAAGGTTATGTGCTCTAAAAACTGAAACAAATGTTAAACCCTATCAAAATAAGAAAAAAAGAAGATTGTTTAGGAGACTTTTAGAGTTTCACAGTCATTTAACTGAACCTAACTTCAGAGGTAAAGCAATTTCATGTTCGCATTTAAGAGCCGATAATTTGAGCTAGATACTTTTATTTTGAATGCTTCCATGAGAAACAGAGTTAACCTTACGAATTCCTTATTTTTAACTGTCACAAATGATGGCAGAAAGTGCCTAAGCCTAAAAAGTTTTCAAAACTTGGGTCACAAGGAAGATGCAGTTTGGTAAATGTGTTTCTGTCATAGTTGCTTTCAAAAACAAAAGATGAGATTGTCATTCTTCTGTTTGTTCCTCTGTGATTTCTTGGGCCTTTTCTATTCTTTCCCCTCTAGAGTTTGCCAAGTCTCAGCTTTACTACTCATGTCCTTTCTTTTGTTTTTGAGCTTCATTGAATAGAGAGAGCTAGAAATGTCAGGAAGCAATATGCTGGCTTTTAAACAACATTCTCCCTACCTTAGCCTATTTTTAAACATATTTATTATTTTAAAATGTAGGCAAGTCCTTTTCTTGAAAAGGCTGATGTTTTGCCATTTGTTAAGCTCTGATTTCCAAAGGAAGTGATGTTGTTGAGAGAACTGGATAGGCTATAAGCAAGACAGTTCTTCTTCTGGAACCTGTGCTGCTAACATGTGTTGAGAGTTTTCATTTAGAAGTTGAAACTAGGAGCTGATTTATTGGTATAGCATCATTGATGTTGGTGACATTGCTTTCCCAAGAGAAGTATTTCATAAGGCAGCTGTTGATAAGCTTCATGAAGTTAGGCCCCTCTTGCTGTCGATGCCAACAGTTTTTTTCTTTGTAACTCTAGGGACACTTGTTTCCCACCATTATGTTCAATGGTTGTTCAATGGTTTGGCTGCTTTGAGGACTCATTTATGTGGTTCTGTTTTTAGGACTAGGCCCTTTTTTGTGGGAGGAAATCCCTTGAGATGAAATCTTAGACTAAATATTCTGTTCTTTAAATAAGACAAAACTTAACAGTACTTCTAAAATAAGGAAATGCCATTCAAAGCTTTCTTGTCCATCTGATCATGTTGGATTTCCTCTTAGGAATGTCACTGGCCAGGTATAGTTGAATTCAGCATGGTTCTTGTAGTTGTGGTGAGGGAAGGTCATGATTTACATAGGAAAATTTCAGGTATGGAAAGGTAACAACACATTATTCTTAAAGGTTATTATCCTTAAGTGTGTATCCTTCCTTTCATCTTTCTTTTTCATTCTCTGTTTCTCTCAGCAGTATACTTCCCAAAGAAGTCACACATTTTCCTTTATACCATCACTAATCTGTATGTTTGCATCATGAATTGTTCAGAAAACAGTTCTTTGTTCTGATTTGCAGCTGGGAAGTGAAACACCCCTCTGTGCTAAACCCTCCAAAACACCCAGATTTTGTGTTCTGTTAATCTACATTCTACATTGTCCTAACTTTGGAAGTAGACTCCTCTCGTCAATCTTATTTTAAGGGAAGATTCAGTTAATAGATTAAGATTCAGTGTAAATCTTAACACATCTGTGAGTTGTGAGATCTACTATGCAGATCACATCATAATCCATTCAACATGTTCCATTATTTAAATTCAGCAAAACAAGTCATAATATAAAACATGAGATCACAGCTGATCTATATATGTAGAAAGTGATGTAATAAAATTAATTAGGTGAGGTAACAATTTTGATTTTATGTGAAATGTTGTTTGGGTTTTTTAGGCTAATATTAAGTAGATATGGTGATACGTCCTGGGGCTTTTTAGATTATTTAGGTTTGGTGGTTTGTTTTCTGAAGCTGAAAATGCAGATTAACCACAGATTCCTGACCTATTGGAGGAGTGAGATGTTAGGATGAGCATGAGAACTGATTCACGTATTTTATGAAGACAGAAGTTTTCTGTTCTTTCTGTCCAGCCTTATGGTCTTTTAAAGGTTCAGTGATACATGGTTTATGTTAAATTGCAGCAATTACCAGTTCAAGCCTTCTCATTTCTATGCTGGAAAGCTGGAGAGCTGGTGGGATTCTGTGTGATGCTGTGCTTGAGTAATGATTCCTCTGACTCAGTTTTTCAAAGTTATTTTGAGCACCTAGGCATTGAGTCATCAGAGACTCATTACCAGAGGTCATCATTTAAAAACATGATTACAGCAGCCAAAGAGAAGGAAGTCTGGTATCAGATATCATAAGCTACATCTGGTTTATAGATTCAGAGTTTCAGGTTTTCACCCTGGTAGAATTTCTCTGTATATTGGTATTATTTCAGCAATAAGGCTTTACAGTTAACCGTAGCTTCATAAAAAGGTTTATTTTACTGTACTCTTTCAGGATTGTGCACTGAATTATCTTCCTCCTCAGATTTTCAGGTCTTGAAAAAACTCCTAAAAGAGTTTGTAGATATTAAATAAACTTCTCCTTATTTCATTAGGGCATCTAACAAATTTCAGAGTTTACAGAGATCACCAAGGTAAAAATCATTTGAGAATTTTGCCTTTTCAGATATGTGGGTTCCTTCCTGTATTAAATTTACAAGCAATTGTAACATTGATGGTGTTGCAAGCAGTCTTGCAAAACATTTTAAAAGCAGGTAATAGAGAATAGACTGTAAAATAGTGGGAGTGGTTTGTTTCAACCAGCCCTGCAATGGGACAGATGAGCATTTAGATACCTAGAATTATTTTAAGGAAATAGCTACTGCAGTGTTCAGCATTTAAAGCTAAATCTCTTCTATTTCAAAGTATGTTTCACAATAACAATTTCATCAAAATTCACTTTACACTTCTCTGAGGGCTGAAAATCAGAGCTTGTGCTTTTATTTTCTTTAGTTGTATTCCTGCTTTCTCAGCAGTTTATGATTGAAAAAGAGCTTCCCAAGTAACAGAAAGTTCAAACAACAGAGCAATCTTGTAGTAGTCCAATAAGCAAAATTCAAGCGCTAGTGAAGAGAGGGGAAAAAAGCATATTGCTTACTAGAAAATTTAATTTAAACTCTGAGCCTTATCACTTTCTTTCCAAAACAGTCTTTATCTTTGATATGAACAAGAAACCTCTGTCAACAATAAAAATTAATAGTAATAATAATAATAATAATAATAATAATAATAATAATAATAAATTTACAATGAGAGTTACTCATTTAACTTTGACAGATAGTTCTCAGAGACCCCACAGTAAGGGGAGAAGGGCACAAGGAACAGCTCTTCCTGTAGGGAGCTGTTACGCTGCCTGGTCCAGCTGTTGTGTAGTTGTGAGGAGATGTCCAGGACATGGCATGGTATGAAGGGCACAAGAGCCGTCCTGGGCCCTGCTGGTAGCAGGGTGTGTGCTCACAGAAGTGTGCTGGCTAAAGTCAAACCAGCAACTCTCTGTGTGAACATGGTTTTTGTGGGTAAAAGCTCTATTTCCCTCCTGTATTTAGGAGCAGCTCTTCCCCCAGGCCCTGCCCTTTAAAGGAAGCCACTGTACAGGAGGGGTTTCCAATGTGCAAAATAGGTGGCTGGAAGGAGGAGGGGGTGGTGAGAAGGTGGGCAGTGCAGCTTGTGGGAGGTCTCTGGGGAGTCCAAGCAAAACAGCTGCTTCTGGGGAGAGGCAGCCGTGTCTGGCGTGGGGTTTGTGGGACTTGCCCAGTGAAATAGTTCAGTCCCACTCTTGTGAAAAACTGGGGACTGTTGAAGAACTGGTTGAGTCTTATTTCTTATGACTTGTCATTGAGTTACTGACTTCTGCTCTGACTTGCCATCTGCTTGTCCTTGGCAAGGGAACTGTTGTGCTTTTATTTTGTGTATTCATATGGTATCTCTGTTTAAACACAGTAGGTTTTGGACATGCTTTGCTTTTCTCAGCCTTCTGAGACTGCAGTTCTCAATGTTCAGAGCAAAAATAAGTTGTCATCTCAGTTCAAGCAGTGTTTGCTTTCCTGGTTGATAGAACAAAATGGCTAATTTGCAAGAACAGCTATAAAAATTCTCTTGGAATAGCTTTAAACTGTACCTCCCTTCTGTACCCCTTCTGGGTTTGTTTTTTTTTTTTCTCTATGATGATTATGTAAGTCGTTTCCAGAAGAAAGGCAATTGATATAAGACTATTACATTTATTGTTTTTTCTAGTTCTTATTTAAATTCTAGTATTGCCTGAAGAGCCTATACAATTCATCTTTCTGCAGCAGTAAGGCGATGACTGATGAGGTGCTTCACCTTATAGCTTCATCAGATTTAGGAGTGAAGCTTAAATGTTTTATTTCCTCCACTGCACTCGTTCTTTTTTTTTGGGGGGGGGGGGTTAAGATTTAATTCTCTAACTGAATACTGCAATTACATATGGTAATATAATGTAATTAGTGCTTACCTAGTTACAGCACATTTCTTTCAGCAGTAGTGTAATTTCCTTCCTTAATAGCCCTATATTTTTCTTCTTTTCAATCTGAAAATGATTGCTTGTGTAATACAAAATTAAGCATCTTCCTTACTGCAAATAACTAGACCACAGTCTTGGAAGTTTCTGTGAAGGTTGTTGAATTACCATTTTTTTTATTGACAGCTCAGTCACATTCTGTCAAACCGCCAAATTTTCTAGTAATTCATAAGTAAGCAGAAGTTCTAACTTTTCAGTCTTCTTTGATGCTTTCTGTCACTGTAAAGGTTGCTGGTTCAAGAAAAATCTGTGAGGTGTTCTGTCAAATTTAAATATTGCATGACTTAATCCAGTTCTGTCGTTCATTGTATCTTTTGTTTTTTTTATTAAATGCATCTGTCCAGACATTATTTTTCTTCATTTTTTAACTCTTTGTCTTAAAGTGAGATATGCCTACACTGCTAGTGTGCACATTGCATTAAATTGCAGGTCATTAATGTCCAGGTCAAGTGCTGAGTGTTCTCTGGCCAGATCTAATGACTGAGCTTTGCGTATTTGAGCTGTCATTTATCATGAAATAAAGTTTGTAACCTTAAAGGGTCTTGTGCTTTTCTGCACTGCCAATAGAAAAGCTTAAAATAGCTGTGGGCTTGGATACTTTAGAACCCCAAAAATGTGAATCTTGCCCATTTCTAGAGTAAAGAAGCTTCATCTGATAAAACTGTAATGCATTTATATTGGTGTAACAGTTTCCACACTTGTGTTCATAAAATAAAAGTAAACACAGGCTTTCACAAAGCAGTGTTTCTAATAAGAACTAAGAGGATAACAAAACATTAGTATGTTGATTAATGTTGGTTACTCAAGTAACCAACCAAGAGAATTTAGGAGAATTCCATGTGGAGAACTCATCCTGCTGCATTTCAGATTCCTTCCCAGCTGGTTTCAGTGAGCATGCTATTGAGCACGTGTTTTCCTTTTAATATTTACCAGTGTTTGGGCCTTCAGAGTAGTACAGCTATTCCGTTCTGTATTTTACAGATGAAGTTTTATTTGAAGTAGCATCATTTTAACATGCACTTAGTTTGCTTTGCCAGGTATTCATTTGCGTCTAGAGTGGCCTGTGCATGTGGCACATTGAGATACACAATGTATAATAGTGTGCTGAGTCTGAAAGGGCTTGAAGTTCACTAGATAACCTTAGCGAAACTTTGTGCCTCTCCAATTATTAGGATAATTACTAATTTTTTCTAATCTCTGCTCTCATAGAGACAGCACTATTGTGTGACTACAAGCTGTCTTAATGAGCAGGTCACAATGTGGTGATTTTTCTGGTGAATGCTGCTGGCTTTTTCTGAAACCTTCACATCTTACTGGCTTTGTTCTTTGGGGACAGAACTGTGAGGGTGCAACAGTGGTGGCCTTAAAGTTTCAGGCAGACATCAGGGGACTTGGCACAGCAGGCTTCTGAAACACATCATTAAATATTGGTTCAGCAAACAGTTGCAACTGTTGCAGTTTAATTTCAGAGACACAGTAATGATTAATCTAAGCAGAGATTTTAATCATACTTGAGAAAAACATATCCTGCCTGACATCTGTAAATACAAACCCGTGCCATACTTGCTACAGTTATTACTTGCTGTAGTCGTGGTGAAACTGGTATTAATGTTCTCAAATTTGAAATTGTTGAGTCCCCAGTTTATCTGAGGATCTGGAAAAGGTTGGTATTCAAAAAGGAAAACATAGGGAAGGCTGGGTGCTTAGAGCGGTGCAGTAAATTGATTCTGAAAAAGGTCTGATACCACTGGAGCTCCTTGCTCACACTAGAAGTTCACTCCTGCTAGAAGTTTTGCAGTACAGTTTGAACCGATAACTAGCTTTAATGTTTAAAACAAGAAAAAAAAAATTCAGGTGCTTAACCCAACTGAAAGCTCAGATGTGATTCAGGGGAGTATCTGAGTCAGTATTTGGAAATATTTCTAAATCACATGGGTGTCTTGAACGTATTTCTGCAACTGAATTTCCCTTGCTTCAGTATTGCTTGGGTGCATGGAGATGCTGTTCTTGGGTCTGACAGTACCCCATAAATAAGTCAGTATGAGCACACCAAAATGTAACTAAGCACCTGTTTTAATAGTTCATGATAGTTATTCTGAAAATATGCTGCTTTTTTAAACCACTGAACTGCTTATGGATAATTCTCAGACTTAACATTTTTAAGCACTGCTGTAAATCTGGAAAACATTGCAGTCTCTTCGCTTTTTTCATGCTCTGTGGTATGGTTATCTACCCACCTGGCTTATAACTGCATGGAAAGAAGCTGTAATTTGTTTTAATACCTTAAGATTTTAAGATCTGTTTTACTCTAACACTTTTAAGAGATCTTAGTCGTATAACCATTTTGGACCTCATTCTGCATCCATGACTTTTACTCACAGGTGCTTGAGTTGAACAAGAGGCTTCTTGTGCAGGAATTAACTTGAATGGAAGTTCCTGGTGTGCATTCTGCCTGTAATGCTGGCCAGGAGCACATTCCAGTGGGCTTTGGGGTGTGATGATGATTGCTTACAGGTAGACAGCTGTAAAGAAGCTTGTGTTCTGTGAATCAAAAATAATATATGTAAAAAAAAAAGAGTGGGACTAACTTGAACTGAATTCAGGTGGTCTTTCATGACCAAGAAATGTTTTTTAGCAAGACTGTGAAGTCCGGTGTGGTAGATCTGAAAAGTTAATCTGATCTTACTAAAGAAAGCCCAAGTGGCTGAAGAGGCTAGCAAGCTGTTATCTTTATTACTGCAGGAAACATTTCCAAGATTCTTTAACACTTGAAAACCTGCCTAGGCACTTCTTTCTTATACAAAATCATACAGAAATGGTTTCAAGGTGCATGGTTTCAAGCTTATTAGACTTTCATTCTAATTCTAGAAGTGTCAGTAGTTTAAACCACATGCATGTTGGTGGGAATTGACTATTTCCTTCCTGTCCCTTACCCTACAAAGTCTTTAGACTTTGTGTTTTGTACTTTTTGGAAACTCTTCATGTTTTGTTATCAATTCCAATGTGAGATATACATTTTAATCCAGTGTAAATACTTAGTTGAATACCTGCCTGGAATATTGTAGGCAGATGTGGCTTCTGAGTTCTGCATCTGTCTGCAAGCATATTTTACTAGCAAGAAGAAATTATGCAGGTCCATATTTCTTGGATTTTTGTCTGTGTTTAATTTGGTTCTAATATGCTTATAGTCAGTACTGTTGACTTCAAATGATCAGCTGCAGGATAGTGAACTTATTTTAGAGTTGAAAAATTTCTCAGAGGAAAATGAGCCAGTGGGTCAAGAGATACTTTTAATGTGAATTTGTAGAGTAATGTGAGGATCCAGCAGTTACAGCTGGTGAGGGAATTTGGAGTAATGATACCTGATTATTGTGACCTCTCTTAATTCAGAAATGGAGTTCTTTAGTGAACTTAGTTGCACTTTTTGAATGAGTTTGCTTTAATTCTGGTGTTGCTGAAAGCAAAACAAAATTGTATTGAAAAGAAATGTATACTAAAGGGAGGTTTTAATTAAAAAAGTGAATTTTATTTTGTGCTTATTGTTTATTAAAATCATAGTATAAAATGTTCTAGTTTCTTCAAGGTAGTTTTCTAGGCAGATGTTGAGCACATACACAAGAAGTGATGCCTAGCACAATACAAGGAATATACGTTTTCACCAGTTTCTCCATATTAGTTAAAAATATAAACAATGGTGTCTCCTCTTCATAATAATAAAACTTTATCACTTTACTGGCAGTTGCTAGTATAATGTATAATCTCTTGAATTCCTAAGGTACTGTTCCCGTGGGAGTCTGTCTTAGAAGACAGTGTCCCTTGTGTCCTCTAATGCTTCTGTTGTCTATTTTTTGTTAGTTTCTCGTCTCTTAGGAAAGCCTGTGAGAGGAACATGTAGGCATTTCTTTACCATAGGCAGGACAGAGGCTGCCTCTCCAGGCTGAGTCATAGCACTTGAAGCACCACTTGATATTTCTGCATAGGCTATCCAAGTGGACACTTGCAGTCTGATAGAGTTTGGTAGATGGACTAAAATGAAAAGGTTTGTGGGGGTTTTTTTGTTTTGTTTTTTGTTTGTTCGTTTGTTTGTTTTTATTGTGTCAAATGATAACCTCAGATGTTTCCTTTATTAGTAGTAGAAATGTTTTTTATATTTTCAAGGCCAGGCTGGATGGGGCTTTGAGCAACCTGGTCTAGTGAAAGATGTCCCTGTCCCTGTCACGGTTGTTAAACCAAGATGATCTTTAAGGTCCGTCTAACCCAGACCCACACCATCTAGGATTCTGTGATTCAGTGTTGCAGATGATGCAGTGAAAACTTCTTCAGACTTGGGGTACTTAGCTTTTGAGCAAGCTTAGATTTCAGGATAAAGGGTAGGGAAATGATTAAATCTACCTAAATGTTAGCCACTGTTGGAAGAAAGCTGGTGTCCTCAGTCCTCTGAAGTAGGAAATACATGAAGGGCTCCTGTCTGTATTCCTGTATTCTTACTGTTTTTCTCAACATTTTGGACACCAGCCCTTTTAAACTTCTTGCAGTATTCCCTATAATATGCACTGTGGGACTTAGTATGTGTTTTGATCTGTGGAGAGTTTTTTCAAAGATACTTTGATTAAAACATGGCAACTTTAGTAGTCTGTTTGTGAGTGCTGAGGCAAAACAATGGCTATGCTGTCACGTAGATCCATGCCTACCATGTGTTTTCCCTGGAGCTTCATTGGTGCAGTGAGGACAGCAATAAATCAGATGTCTTGCATTTGTCCTAATCAGTAAAATACCTAAAAACCAGTAGTTTTTTACAGACAGTAATCAAAGGGCAAATTGCTGTGAACCATTGGTACAGAAAAGAAAATACAAAACTAGTTTTAAGTTAATTGCCTTTTGTGTGGAAGAGTATTGTCACTTTTTAGATTAAATGTTTAATTTTGAATCATTCTTTTGGGTAATCAAAAGGCATTGCAAATTTCTGAACTGATGTATTTACAGCTAGGTTTTTGTCTTTATTATTTTCTTCCTGCTTTCTCAATTTCTCTTAATTTTGAGATCCCAACCTGTATCCCAGTTATGCTATTTCTGTTTTGTTCTCTTAGAACTGCCCTTTAGAATGAGTATTTTATTTCTAAAAACAATATATGTGGGAAAAAGTAATTCTGAAAAAAAAAACCCAAACTAATGAAAGAAACTCACAAAGAATGTATTAAAAAACAAAAACCGAACCCACATCCAAAAATCTTTTAGAAGTCAGCTAATAAAGTCTGGGAAGAAATAAATACATTATCCTCTTCTGTGCTTCCATGTGTAATCAACATACTGCTCATCAGTATTTCACAGCAGATTTCAAAGGCTTATTCTTACTAGACCTAATGAAGAATATTTGTACTAACTGAAGCAGTTTTTGTAGCAAACTGTTCTGAAGTTTATTCATACCAGATGTGTTACTGGAGTTACTTGAGGTGACCAAAAGCACTTCGTTGTTCATCCCAGCTAAAAGCTTAGGCTGCTGTCCTATAAGAAAAGTTCAAGTTTTCTTACTGACACAGCCATTTAAAATATGGACTTGACTTGTTTAGAACTAAAGCTAGTGATTAACTTTTCCATATTTAAAATTTTCTCTTAATTTTATTTTTGGTATTTTGCCACACTTCCCAAATTATGGTTCCTCCTCCTCCAGTGGATACAGGTTTCAGAGAAACCTGCTGTTACCTGCCTTGTATACTTCCCAAAAGAGAAATCCAGAATTTGATCCTCTTTCTGTGAATATGGGAATTGCTGCCACCAGCATTAGGTGCTGCCTTCTTGGTGCTGTGATACAGCAGTTGTATTTCTGACAGTGGCACCAGGCAAATTAAGCCTGTGAATCTATGTCTCATGACAAAAGCAGTGCAGGGTGGCTGAAGCACTGAACTGCTGAAGGGCTAACTGTGAAATGTGTGCAGTTACGGGAATTTCATGCTATGAAACTTCTATGCGTATTTCCTTTTTACTATCTGCCACTGCCAGCTGACCAAGAAAAGCAGTTGTGGTACAAGTTTCCTAAATTGTAACACATGGTTGGAACAGATGACTCTGTGGCAGAACACTAGATCTCTAATGCAAATGAAGTCCTGTGCATAGAGAAAGTATTTTCAAAGGTGTGTCAAATATTTAGGGGCTTCTCCAATTTTTGTGCTATAAAGCATACTTGGATGCAGAACTGTTGCATTGCAGTTAGGAAGTTCAGTATTGCAAAAACATTTTGCTTCAGAAATGAGAACTTAATGAAAAGCCAGTAGTCAGTGGGTCGTTGATTATTTGTCTCAAGGAAGGCTTAGGCAGGGAAGCTGTTGTAAAAGCTGCTCTGAGCAGAAGTTATGTGCATTAGCTGTTAGCCTGTCTGCTTATGGCTGGTGGGGAATACACAGGGGCTTTCACTGTTCTCCTCCATGACAGAGCGACCCTGCTGCAGCTGAACTGCAGTGCAGGCAAATGTGGTCCTGTGCACATCAGGATTGCTCCGTTTCGGGGTAAGGTGCTTTTCCATCTGAGCCTAGCCATGAGTGAAACATCTTGGAAAAGGCAGAAAGATTCTTCTCATTAGAAGTAGGTATTTCTGTTCTTTTATCCCCTCATTCAAGATGCCTCTTTCAAGGCAGGCACCAGGAGCCAGTCGATTAGGATGTCTACAGAGATCTTGGATATTTATCTAGTACCTTAGTGAAGCAACAGTGTAACCTTTCATTGGAAATTTATTTAATAACTTTTGCTAGATGACTTCCTTCCCACTTCATTTAGGTGGAGGAGCCTTAACACTGACAGGGAAAGTTGCATAATCTTACATTTGCTTTCAGAAATAAGCTGGCACGTGCTCTTGGTTTTTTGTTGTTGAATTTTTTTTTCCTTTTGGTTTTTAATATTATGGAAAGAAGAGATAAGTACTTAACTCAGGCAGAAGTAATGGAGGAAAACTAAGTCTGCTCCAGGCCTGCAGAGGAATAATACTTTCACTAATCTAGATACTGCTTTTCAATCTGGGGACTCTTTGGTGTTTTATTCCTAGGGATGATTCTATCATAGTTCTAAAAAGACTGAAATAATTATTGGTGGCAATGCTTAGAACTTCTCAATGTTGGGAGGCTTCACACTGTAGTAAGCCTAATCTGTAAATTAATCAGTAAATTGAGAAACTACAGTCCACTTGTGTAACAACAGCAAGTAGAACCAGCTCCAAAGAATGCTGATGTAACACTGAGAATTGCCAGTTTCCTTTTTATTTCTCTTCTCTTTATTACAGTCTAAATTTCTGTATCCATACTGCTGAAAAGCTAATTTTCCTTTAACTTTTACTGGTTTCCCCCATCTTGCACTTGTAGACAAAACTGTTCATTTACAATGAGAGTTTCTCCCTCTCATTCTGAAGAAACTGCAATATATGGCAGAGGTGCAGAGATGCTGGGGATCAGGAGGCTCTCTCCCTCCTGGCATGTGCAGTGGCAGGGTTCTGCTTAATCCGTGCCAGCCTTTCCTCACATGAGGGAGCATGAGATGAATGTCAGGATGTGTTCCAAGCTCCCAGTGGAGATTGTCTGTTACCACCTGAGCAAAGGGAGGCAGTAACTTGCAGTGCAACAACCAGGTCTGCTCTCTGGTGAGTGAAAGCAGTTAGAGCTTTCTGAGTTAGCAGGGTTTTTTTCTCAGAGGAACCAACAAAACAACTCCAGAATCCAGAACCATTTGTATCTTGGAGCATAGGTGGTGGTGGGAGAGGGGAGGTATACATGCAGCCAGTAGAAGAAATGAATTTTCTTATAGCTAATAGATTTGTTAATGGTTCTTTCTTGTTTTGCATGTTTGCAGTATACAGTAAATGAAGCAGTGGCCTTTATTCCACTAACAAAATATTTTAATTTCTGAAGTTCCTGTAGTTCTTTGACTGTTTGATCCTTTTGTATATGATCAGAAGTAAATATGAAACACAACAGTAACTGTAACATTTTTTTCTTCAAAAAAAAATAAATCTGTGTTTTCAAGAAGTTTTCTTCATGGTGTCCATTATATGATCTGGAATTCATCAGAGATTCCCATTTTATGAATATTTAAAGTGTCCCTAAGCTTAGCTCTAATATTCAGTGTGTGTATTACAGTGCCAAGGAGCTAAAATCCTTTTCTTGTTAAATGCTTTTTTCCACGTCCATTTGCAATTTTGCAGGAGATGCAAAGGTCTGTCTTTCAAGTTCTGTCTGCCACTTGGACACAATATTTATGGCCAGTAAGAAGGAAAAAGCTTACTGGAAAGTCAAACCATTTTCCATTTAATCGTGTTTTGGAACTGACAGAATTTACATAGGTTTGGGGCTGATGGATCTGCCCAGGGAAAGGCTAGGGGGTTTTACATTGTTAACTGTAAACTTATTAATTGGGACAAAAACATTTAGTCTCTTAGTTTTACTTTGGAATTGGTTGAGTTTATACTATTTCCCCCATTAAATCTCAACAGCAGGAGGCTAGTGTTAAAGCTTACTTGCCAGAAGTTCTTAAGGTTTTTATTTCCAGCCTAGGCAAGTGAGCCTAGAAATGCAGGTGAAATGGAGAGTACTGGCAGAAAAGATGAGGAATGTATTTGAAATGTCAATATACAGACGAGGTTTCAGATGTACCTCAAATTCTTAATGCTCTGTAATAATCCATTTCTATAGCATTGCATTTTTTTTTTATTTTTCTATTTCTTAAACTGTAGTTAGCAAGGTTTGTTTGTAATTTTTTCCATTCTACTTCTTCTAACTTTTGAAACAGGTGTCCAGAGCAGGTGAATATGTGGACTTCAGCATAATGACTTTATTAAATTCTATATATCTCTTGTTTTTTCCTTCTCTACAAGCTGAATACTTCCTTTTTTTTTTTTTTTTCTTCTTTTTTTATTTTCCCTAAGTAACTTTTATTTCACTGCTGTATCTGGAGAATCTCATATTTGCATCTGTTCTTTTATTAGACAGAAATACATTTTACCTATCCAGTCTGGTCATTACTGGGGATGTTTTGCCAGTTTTTCTGAAGGCTGATAAAATTTTTCTGTTGCCTTCATCCTGGTAAACTGTGATCATTCCTGTGAATAGAAGCAAGAATTTAATACTGTGGTGTATTACTTGAAAAAAACTAAGAAGACTCCCTGGTTAAGAAAGCTGCTTTTCCCATGATTCTGATGCCCAGCATCTGAGTACTGTTCAATTGACTTGCAGAAAGTGGATGAATTTTGGTAACCTGCTGTAAAAAGGACATGTTCAACACCTCACATTGCTGAGGGAAGAGCTCTGGAGAGTAGTGCTTTTTACACCCCTGCTTAAAATGTTCTTGTGTTTCAAAAGACTTGTGCTGCTTCTCTTCAGTTCATTTTTCATGAAAGTAAGGCAGCTTATTCTTATATTTCCATGAAGACCAGATGTGCTGCTGGAAAGAAAGCAGTCAGTGTTATTATTGAACACAGTTTTTGCCTCTTCATCTCTGTTTTGCATGGCATAATCTGAAAGTGCTGAAAGCCTCCATTCTAAAGGGAAAAGTTTTCATGCAAGGGAGCATTCAGAGTGCTTAGGACACATGGTTTTCTGCAATGTTGTGCTGCTCTAGTGGAGAAGGCCAAGTGTTTAGTTTGTTGTCCACATGGTTTGGGATTAGATTTGTCAGGTGAACAGCTGAAACGTGTGTTTGTTCTCAGCTCTGTTTTTATTTACACTGAAGTAAAGTATCTTTTGACCAAGTATTTCCACATGATACTCATGAAATTAAAATGTGGGGGTGGGAAGTTCTGTTTTCCTCTGGTTTTATGTAAGAAGTTGTGTCTGGCTGAGGACCATAACAACCTGCAGTTTTGAGACAGGCAAGACTGAAAGGTGAATGTCTGTCTTTTGGTATTTTATTTTCCTATCACGTAGCTATCTTTCAACAGAAATTATTTTATTTTCTCCTTTGACAGAAAATATTACTTGCTGTTTAGTTTTTTTTTTTCTTCCCCTCACCCTCCAAGTAAAAGAAGGAACTCCTTGCTGTACACTGAATGATGTTATTAGTAAAACCAAATGTTTCAAACATTTATTTATGTAGTGTAATAGCAGAGTCAGTGCACAGCAAAAGCCTTTGTTTATCTAAACACTTGAAAATCAAGTTGCTTTTGTTTTTCCCTCTGTCCTTATGCCAGATATAAGGAGCCTACTCTCACTGCTTGTTTCTGCATTTGCACAGTTCTTCCCATATAGAGTCTCAAAACATAATTTTACATACTATATTTTATGCACAGCAGTGCTTACTTATATCTGCAGTTACTTGCTTTGCTTTTTCTGAATTGCTTGCTCTATGAACTACTTCCCTTTACCCAAATTGGAATTGGAATATGTCTTGTATTAAAAAAAAATAAAATTGAATTGTTTGCTAAAGTTAGAAACCTTTCCTTCTTCCCCTGGAAAATGTTGTACGTATAATTCTGGACATGAGAGACAACAAGCAGTCTTAAATCCTTGTGGTAGATTATCTCCAACAAGCTCCACATGAGATTTTTGTATTTTAAAGTTGTTGTTACTGTTGAGTTTGCAGTTCAAATCTAGGAAATGTCAGCTTCCTATGTGCTGAGTTGCTCTTTGTGCATTCGGCCTTACCCCACTTACTATTTCTGTAAGTTAAGGACAATTTGTGCTGATACTTCCTTAATGAAATCTTCTACATAAGCTGGAAGCCTCACTGTTACATTCTTTTCCACATACAGGCTCGTGTTATGTATGATTTTGCTGCTGAGCCTGGAAACAATGAGCTGACAGTCAGTGAAGGGGAGATCATCACAATCACCAACCCGGTAAGAAAACTGAGGTGGAACTGGCTTCAGTGTCCTTTCCTGACGTACTTCTACCAGCAGATGGAACAAAAATGGTGCCAGTGACTTCTCAAAGCCCTGGTTACCCTTCCCTGAAGAATTAGTGAAAAAACAGAATACAAAGAATTTTCTAATAATCTTGTGGAAACAAATGCAATGTTTTGGAGAATGGGGTCTTTTCAAACTGTGCCCACACACTTAAGAATGTGCTCAGCTTTGTTTTCCTCTAAACAGAGCTGAGAGACAAGTAAGAGGAAGGAACTAATGGTCATGATAGCCTTTACATCTGAATGCCTTGTCTATTTTTGTGTGCCTAATATTGCACATTTTTTTGTGTATGTAGTCTTTCAGGTGCTTGCCACTTGTATTTTAATATGACATCCAGCTCACTTCTAGGTTTTGAGTTTCTTAATCAAATGACTTCAGCATTCCAAGTTTGGTAAAGATCTCACAACAAAACAAAAATTTTTTACTGAATTTTTGTGTCCTTTCATAATTAAGGAAATATGGACAAGGTATAGGGAAGAAGTGGTGACAATTTATCATAATGCTATCAGGGCATTGTTAAATGAATAGGACTTTTCAACACTGACATTTGATTGATGTCCAGATTTTGAATTTCAGTGCACTTAAATTGTCCTATATAATTCTTACCCTTGGTAACAAGGCATTAGTTGATTCTGCTTTGATTTTTGTGGCTTCGATTTTATGGCTTAGTGAATAGACTTGCCTTTTGAAACAAACACAAACAAAAACCACCTGATCATGAAACCAGTTCTTATTTATCTTTTTGTATAAAAAACATGGATTTTGCAGAATAAACTTAATTCTTTGAAGATCCTAGTTATGTGTAATTCTGATAATTTTTAGTTCCATTGATCTTAAATACTTGAAGCAGATATTTAATAGAACCAGCACCCTCTTGGATAGTGTGCCGTGTGAATTCAAGAGCTTAATGCCATTCTACAAAAGTAAGACTAAATATAAATCAATGGATCACTACTTTTAAGCTAGTTCTCACTGACCAAGACATCTGTGACTTAAGGCAGTATACTCAAAACCAAGTAAAACTTTGTCCATGATAAATTGCCACAAAGGCTCTTGATCTTTTTTGATATGATAAATTCACATGACAATAGCTTAAGTCATGCTAGTCCACTGATGATTGCTTTCAGGTGTAGCAGTGCAAATATGACTTCTGGCTCAAGATGTCATTGCTCTTGCAGTTTAACCAAGCTAGTTGAATATATAATCTGAGCTGTCTAATTATTTTTGTGTTCTTGAGCATTAATCTTTCAGGTATGTAAGAAAAAATAAAAACGCAAATTGTTATTTCACTAAGTGCTTGATCTTTACTGCATAAAATCTTGAATATATAAGCAGGCTTCTCCTTATTGGAGTGGCTGTAAAGTGCAGGATTACATAAAATTTTGAAATGAAGGAACAAAATTGTGAATCAACAAATACATCAATTAAAAAGCAAATTAAGAGAACCTAAAATTCAGTAATCACTGTCTAGCATATGTGTCTCCAATTTCCATCTGTGAACTAGCTTGGCATGTAGTGTTCCCTAAACTGCTTGATTTAAAGCAGAGCTGGCTTATTCCAGATAATGTTGTCCTGGAATTAACTTTGCTTAACTGCAAAGGTCTGTCTACAGAGCTTTCTTGTAGAATATGTGTTTAAAAAACCCCAAACAATATCAGGATGTCTCACTGAGATCAGAGCTGAACTGTTGTTAGTGCTTTCTAAGCTAATAGCATAAGACTGCCTCTGAAAAGAAATGTGAAGCAGGAAGAAAGAGTCCAGATCATACATGGCATGTGGCTCTTTTAATCTTGAGAACAGCCTTACCATTTCTGTGGGTGATAGCTCTCATTCATCACACATCTTTGCACCCTCAATAAATGAGCCAGAGATTTTACAGATATGACCAACAGCTTAATTCTTTGAGTCTGGTTTCTTTCTAGTCTATTGATTAAAATTAATTCATTGAAACAGACATACTAATAGCTGTGTTTTTATACAGTCTGTGGCCAGACAATTGACTCTGGTTTCATAAATGATCAAAAGTGCTGAAAAAATCAAGCATTTTTCTCCTTCATGCTTGTTAGAATCTAAAGTCCAGAATAGCTGTGTAAAACCAGCATGGTCTGTGTTGTGTTTAAATGAGTGTCTGCTGCCTCAGCAGCTTTGGGCGAGTTTGTTCAGTTTCACAGTCATAACGGTATTTTGAACATTGACAGCAAGACAGTGCTTCCTGCTGAGCATTTGACATTTGATAGCAAGACAATGCTTCCTGCTGCACTGTTTGAAGCATGTTTTGGGATCCATCTAGCAAAATTATTTCTATATTACTTCTTTTAGGATGTTGGTGGAGGCTGGTTAGAAGGAAAAAACAGCCAAGGCGAGAGAGGACTTGTTCCAACAGATTATGTTGAGGTAAGTGACTACACTGCTCTGCTGCTCTGCACTAAGAAAGCAGAACTACTGAAAAGGCCATCCTCTGCTTTGCTGACCAGACTGAAATGTTCAAATAGAAAGCTTGGGATATACAATCTCATTGTAGCTGGCTTTGGAAACCAATGTGAGCATGCCATCCAAAGCTCCTGAGCTTCTTAGTGGTTTTCCAAGAAATGTAACAGGAATCTGTCTATAGTAAATACTGCTGATCTGCAGAACATGAGTGGTTTTGAATCTGCTTTGGGTTTTGGGGGTCTCATAATCCAGTAATTGGGGTTTTTTCTGTCTGATGATAGAAATACAGAAGTGAAATGAGTAATGCAAGTTTACACTGAAGTTGCTGTGGCACTTTCCACATGCTCATACGTCTGGAATGGAGGCACATTTCTGGGGCTCAGGATGTGGCTTACCAAATCCAGGGACTACTCAACTTTTCTTCTTACTGAGACCCTCTGTTGTCTCTTCAGTGTGCGTTGTTCTGATTTTTGTTTAAAGACCAATGGTATTGTTTTGGGGATGGAATGGGATCTCAGTGCAAAGACTGGAATCTCATTCACTCTAGGATGGCCTAGTGTCTGCATGTGTGCAGTTTGCTGGTTAGGTGGGTGAAGACACCTTGGCTGTAATTCCTGCAGCTTCTTAGGGCATGTGCCTCTCTTCCTTCACCAGTGCTCTGTTTATTAAAAAAAAACAAAGGTGGGAGGAGGGGAAGGGAAAGCAGGATCATGCTGGCTCACATGACCTTGTGTTTTTGCTTCAGTTTGTTAGCTCATGGTCTGGTAGCTTTCGGCTCTCTAAACTAACTGTCCTAAATCCATCCTCTGAGCACTGAGTTACCAGTCTCCATACACTTATATTAACAAAGTTTAATCCCTAAGGAATTTATAGATAGGTGTTCACAGCCATAACAGTCTTGCATGTTGTAGTTGTAAGGCAAACTAGTTCCATCTGGTGGGGAAGTAAATCCTCCAGACTTTTGTGTCAGTTTCTCGCTAAAAGTTCAATTGAATTTGAATTTTAAAAGGTTATATGCTAATATCTTAAAGTCTAGTGATATGAATGTTAGGGTGATTATATATGATAAAGCATAATTTGGTTAATTGAAGTATGAAAAATCTTTCTCAACCTTTTACATTTCAGATTATAACCGAAGGTTCAAAAGATGGCATTAGCTGCGGTAACTCATTAGCTGACCAAGCCTTTTTTGATTCTCTTTCCTCAAATACACCTCAGACCAACTCTGCTGCCAAAAGCAGTAATCAGGTATGTCTTGTGGTTTTTTGGGCACTGTGGGCATGGAAAGTTTTGTTGACATAATTACTTGCTGTATTGTATTTGTAAACCTTCATGAAAGTACTAATTAATGTAATTGTATTTTCATTGGGAACACTTTTGTTGAGTAATAATGATGTGTGTGACTGCTCAGATACTGTCACTGCTGGAAAATTTAGTAGTCTTAACACTTTGGAGCATTTTTATTCTTTCCACTCTGCAGTGATATAAGTCTGTGACTATTTCAGTCTCTGTAAGTGCACTCTATCAAATTTATTTTATTTTCAAGCTACTGGTTTTAGTAACCTTATTAAGGAACCAGAGCTTTCTTTTTTGATGTCTGATACAATTAGGTGATCCTTACATCAGCGGCCAGAGTGAATGGACGTATTTCTTTCTCAGAATTTGAGTGAGAGTAGTTTCTTGGATTAAAAAAGATGAAGCAAATTCATGCATTGTCAGCTGGAGAAGAGGCTGACTTTGGGTTTGCTGCAAGAATATTTTTGTCCCTCTATTCACAGCTTTTTTTGCCTGGTGCACCAGTTCATTAAGCAGCGAGTATTTAGTTTCAGGTTAGATGTCTGAGGACACGTTATCTTAAACACAAGCTCTTTATTATGGTCTACAGACTGGTGCATGTCCCACATGTAGGAAGTTAAACATTTCAAAGTCCATAGGTCAACAGAACAAAATCTGTCTTTTTTCCAACAGCAGCATGCAACGGTCTTTTGTGTTGGAAAGTAAATGCTTTACTTATGGTGACAGCTGTGGGGGACACACCTGGTTTGTAGGTCAGTTAAATATCAGTTATTAGTCTTCTTAATTGCACCACAGGACTTCGACGTGAAGTGAGATCTTTTGACAACTCTACATGGGACATTTTTGTATGACAGTCAATGTAGCTGTTCATTGACTATATAGTGTTTGATTTGGGCTTCCTTGTAGTCAGCTGGATAATTCCAGGATTGTTTTTCTGTGATCACATGTTCTTGCTAGAGAACTCCAAACCTCACTGTGACTGTCTCAATGTTTATTTTTTTTAATTGATAGTCGGTTAATACGTAAGATTAAACAAAGAACTCTTGAAATGCCTCATGAGTTTTTCATGTTAGACTGAGCCAAAGGTATTGATGATAGGTTAGTTTTCCCTCAGTAAAAACAGAGCACAGAATGGGGAACCCCTTCTCTTCTGTGCTGTTACCCTTGCCCCAATTTTTTCCTGCTGTAGTGTTTCTAGCAAGACTTGGCATTTGAGGATTTTGTATTGAAATATTTGCAGAAGCTACTTGCTACCAAATCAGAGAGTAGTGTTTCTCAGAGGAGAAACATAACTTAATTTGATCTAGGAAGAATTACTTACTAATGTAATATATAGAATATTTTGAAAGGTGATAGAGGTATCTGTCAGAGCTTGTTCTGTGCTTAACACAAGGTGTTCGTGCTTGGAGAAGAGAAGAAAAAAGGTCTTGCCTGCATAGAGGGAAAGGTTAAAATAAAGGTATCAGTTATATTCTAAATAATAGGGAATTACTCTGACAATCTAGTCTTGGAAGTTACATTTCTAGAGGAGTGAAAACCTTGAAAATACGGTCACTTTACACTGTAGTTTACACAACATCAACAGTGTACTGTCCCTGTAATACATACAGATTGCAGGGTTTTTGATAGATTTTGGAAAAGAGTAACTTCATGGAAACAGCTTGTCAAATTTGCATCAGTGCCCTACTCTTAGAAGTGTCCTGTTCCTCTCAGTTATCCTTCAAATGCTGTGTGAGATAGCTGGGAGAATCACTGTACGGTAGTGTATTACGGTAAAGATGTATTGCTGACATAGAGAGGAAGAGAGAGGACAGTGTGCACCTGGGTGCAGTCAAAGCCATGCAGGGGAAGCAGATCTCATCAGGCTAGTGTCTTTGGGTCTTCAGTTTTCGTGGTTTTTTCCACAGGAGGAGCCATTCTGTTCTGTGGTCAGGATTTTATGTCAAAAGTTATTTTCATTTTCTCAAGTAATTTTTTTCTTTAATTGAGTTCAGTAGCTGCTATTTGGTTATACATTTTCTAGAAAATTGTAGATCTTGATTTGAAGACTGGTTTCCTCAGCTTCTGACATATATCTGGTAGATCTTTCTAGTGGCTTATTGCTAATGGAATTTTGATTTGTATACTAAGCAGTCTGGAAGCAGTTCTGGCTTCCACTTTTTGCCCTTAGGCCTTTCTCCCAGAATAGAGAGCTCTCTAGTGCAGGCATTTTCTCCTTGCAAAAATTCTATGGCTAATTGTCTTCTTAATTAAGAAATTCTATCCATCCATTCTGTTTGTGTGGTGCAAGACCCTATTTTCTTGCTCTCAGGAAAAAAAGGCAAGCTTTCTGCAGTGACTTTGACCTCATGGCATGTCTGTGAAACGCGTGCATTGCTCCTGTGTACATTGATCACATGGCATCAGACGGGTTTGATGTTTCTGCACCAGTGTAGAAACACCTGATAGAGTGAAGGATTGCATTGGTTCCAGTAATACTGCATCAGGAGGTCAGGCTGAGTCACTCATCCCCTGCATACTGACATGTCTCTTTGAGCCACTTTCAGTAAGAATACGATCTCCTGCTTTGTAGGTATGGCCCTTCTTCCTAGATGTATTACTCTGAATTTGACTGCAATAACATTTATGTTTTTCAACACAAGTTTGCTGAGGCCCTTTGATTTGAGTTCAGATGCACAGTTGCAAGCAAGTGGCCCATTCAAGTGCTTTAATGACCAACTAAGTCAATACACAAAGCTTTTAATCTTAAACAAAACTCACATGCAGGCAATGGAGAGTTACGAAAAATGAAAAATTATGTGTCAATGTAAGGGGAATGCATGGTGGAGGTGGCACAGTAGTGGAAATGCAAATGTTTGTAGATAGATTAGTCTGGTAGCCTGAGTAAGAAATAGTAGTATTCGTAAATGCTGACATTTGGTGGTATCAATTATATTTTGCAGTAACATGGAGTGGTGGCAAGTTTATTGCAAGAAATCTTTATAAAAGCAATTCTAAATAAACAGAATGTTTTAGGATTTTTTCTTCCCACTATTGTATTGAAGAAATTGCTTTCTATAAACATTGTCACTCTAGCATACACATAGTTGCGCAATGTTCCCACTCCCCAATTCAGTAAGTAAGAAGATGTTTTAATTCTTAGAATTCCTTCCATTCTTCTAACAGTAAATATAAAAAACAAAACAAAACAGGTTTTTGTGTGGTCTTTCAGTACCAAGCTTTATTAAAAATAATAGATCTGGCTGAGTTAAAATGTGAGTGTGGTGCTTTTTATTTTCTATTTTTAGGAGACCAGTTAAACCGCAGTGTTGTGATCATGGGTTAATTCTTGGGTGGAGATAAAGACAGCATAATAGGTGAAGCAAAAGCTTCACATGCAGGCAATGCAATATAAGGAGTTCATTCACTGCTTCCCATGGGCAGTCAGGTGTTCAGCCATCTCCAGGAAAGCAGAACCCCATCATGCATAACCATTACTCAGGAAGACAAATGCCCACTTGAACAACTCTTCTCCTCCTTCCCCCATCCCTTTTTGCTTTCCAGTCAGACGAGAGACTTTTGGGTTCCTACTCTGGAAACAATAACTTTTTGGTGTTAAGAAAACATCATTGACTCAAACACTGTTCTGCTCCCTGTATATTTTCCTAAGAGGGTTTTTGTTGTTGTTCAGTAAATAATATCCTGGAAAGTAATTAAAAAGCAGTAATTATAAGGAGTTTATTTTCCTTCCTTTTCCTCCATGAGAAAGACTCAGTAACTACAGCAACACTTTGATATTGTACCATACCTGGGTTTGCCACAGATGTAAAGTAGAAGAGGGTCACAGAGATGCTTCCTAAGGAGAATTCCTTGGCAGTTCACTCTCTTCAGCTCATTCCTTGCATCATTAGTGTCCCAGCAATGGCTGCCTTGGTAAAGTTTACAGCTGCTCTATCTATAGCTGAGCTATCTAAGAAGATGCTGGGGACATCAAAGCAATCAGAGGAAGCAGTGAAGCTAATTAAACACAAAATGAGGGAAAAATTTGACTCAAGGTGGCTACACACTTAGAAGAAGCAGATGGGAGAATGTAATGTTGCATCTGGCCATAACATTTGTGCTTTAATGTCTGAAAAGCTTAAAAAAATTATTCAAGAACATACAATTTAAGGAAGCCTTAGTTGCCAAGGATGGTGGCTTGGCTTGGCTTTTGTATGAGTCTCATCCTGTTTTGACCTGGTGGCCCTTGGATATAGAGAGCAGAGGGAATGAGTAATCTTTCTTCTCTGTGAATCCACTGTTCCTCTCAGGGGCAATGCAAGGTGCTAATTTTAGACTGTTATTTGGAACAGCCAAATAACAGTGAGTAAGTATATCAGCACTTACGCTATTTCTATTTGTTAGAGATGCATATATATATATAAATATATATATATGTGTGTGTGTATGTATACATCAAAGTAAGTTACCTGTAGACTCGGTTGGTATTGGAATAATACTGGTAATGATGGCACTGAAATTAATATAAATTTTGTCAGGTTAAATCAAGTGAACCTAACAAATACACTGAACAAAAAGATTGTAATTTTTGATGTAAAATGCATCACAAGTTTTTCTCTTATAGTACTTCTTTGATGCTGAGTTTCTTCCTGGGGCTGTAGCAATAGAGGATATTCTGTTTCATACTTTTAGATTGCGCTTCTTATTGCAGTTGACCAAGAGGTTATTGTGTTGGTGGCATTTGGAACCTTCATAATTTAAGTATGTATGGAAATATAGTCATTAATGTAAAATTCATTCTGAGTTGTCTTCTCCAGCTGGGTTGGTTTGGGGTTTTTTGTGGGGTCAAGACTAGTGCTTTTCTCGTTACAGCTGTATTTGCATTTATTTTGCTTGTGTTTCAGGTTCAGAGGCTGCTGTTTTAACAGCAATGATCTCTCTTCCCCTATTCTGAACCACAACTTGTGATAGTTTTTCATCTGTCTAACCTAAAACACTTTAAAAGTTGTGAACAAGCATAAGTTCTCTTTTAATAATAGTTTATCTGAATTATTTAGATTTTGTTACAGCTATATTGGCCCCAGCTAGTTCTTCTTATTGAGAAGTTAAAACACTCTTTGTACAGTAATTTCATTAGTGGTCCATAAACAGACTGTATGTACAACTAGCCATAATGTAGTCCATCACTTCACAGTCTGTGTATCCTGCAGCCTTGAGCATAAGATAGAAATACTATAAATTTTAGCATACTATAAATTTTCGTTCGTATGGTTTCTCCTCCCTTCCTTATAGTATAGCCTTTTTTCCTTATTTTTTTTTTTTTTCCCCTCTCTGCAGAATAGAAGGCTAGTATTGGAAAAGTAGAAATGAAAATAAATTGGAGTACTGCCTGTCTGTTTCAGGGTAGAAGTGGATCACAGCTACATTGACCTAAGAGCTGTAGATGTGGCTTCCCCGTGTTTAAGATACAAAAATAGTTCTTGTACAAACTGTAAGTTGCATTTGTAAAGGACTTTGTTCCCTTTTCTTGACAATGATTCACTAATCACTGCCAAGTCTAGTTCTCTATGAAGATGACTGAACAGTTCTTCTTAGTTTGGGATAAGTTTCCTGAGAATTCTCATTTCTGTGAATTACACACTTTTCCATTGATTCCTGTTGACCTAGCAAATTCACGCTTTGTGTCTTCAGTTATGTTGTGGGCAGAGCAGCAAGGCACAGGAAGTATTTAACAGAAACCTCTCATGTTTGCATTGTTTTATCCAGTGGTAAGAGTGAAATCACTTGGGATAGTTTCTCTCACAGAAGAAAAGTAAGATAAATTAATGCTTATTTGTGCAAAACCTTTTCCCTTCCGAAAGCTGTGAGACTTATGTCTAGACAGGATGAATAAGTAGTTAGTGAAAATACTTAGTTTAATGTCCAGGAACTGAGGCAACTCAAGTTACCTGGAATGCAGACATAGGTTGTTGAACATGCGTAAGGAGAACACTAAGGAAGCTATTCCCAAAATTTTGCTTCATATCTTTCAGGCTTTTTTTTTTAATGAAGTGCCGGAAAAGCAAATTATCATTGTTAAATTTGCATGCTGTAACTCCCACTCCCCTTCCCTGAATTACTGTGAGCAGCAATAAATTCTAAGATTGAAGAAAATAAATACAGTGCTTCTATTAAGAGTGTGGTGTTCTACTTACGTGGAAATTCTGACAGGCATGTTATTAAATTCCTGTAACAGTTTTTCTGTTCTCTGATGATTCTGTGTGTGTAGTAAAGCAGAATTGTCATCACAGGAGACATAACTCACTTGTACTTGACTGGGTCCAGTTTGTCTTGTTAAACCAGTATGCTAAATTGTCATATAAAATATGCATGGGAGTAAACCATGAGAGTTACAATTGTAACTTCTAGTTCCTGTTACAGATAATAATATAAAATCCTCTACTGCTGCATGTGATTTGAAAGCAGCTCTTTCCTCTCCACCATCTCAGTCAAGGCAATGGCTTCTCTACAGTACTGGAAACAGTGGCTTTCTTGCTTTGAAGTGAATCACATTCACATATTAAAAAACAACCATCGAACATATGACAGTGATTTTATCAATTCCAATTATAAAGTTGTCTTGAACTTTTTCTGTGGATGACCCAGTGGAATGCAAAGGTTTAGGCAGGAAGTTGTTAAACTGGTGTAACACTGTGCTCACTTTTCGCCTGCATCTGCACCCATACCTTCAGGCAAAATCTGACTATTGAAATAGTTTTCCACAATTTATGATGTTGGTATGCTTTTTTTCCCTTTCCAATTCACAGAATTGCAGAATGGGTCAGGAAGGGACCACAGTGGTCACTTGGTCTGACCTCTCAACTCAAGCAGGGTCATCCTAGAGCACATGGTACAGGATTGTGTCCAGATGGTTGTTGGCTCCAGTGAGGAAAACTCCACAACCTCTCTGGCAACCTGTTCCACTCACTCCAGTGCACGGTCACTCACACAGTAGAGAAGTTCTTCTGATGCTCAGGTGGAACTTCCTTTGTTCCTTCAGTTGTCCTTCCTTTTCTGTCTGTTGCTCCTTCTATTGCTTGGCACCACCAAACAGAGTCTGGACTCATCCTCTTGGTACCTTTTCTTCAGATACTCATGGACATTGATGAGGTCACCTCAGTTGTCTCTTCTCAAGGCTGAACAGGCTCAACTCCCTCAGTCTTTCCTCATAAGAGATATTCCAGTCCCTTAATCAGCTTTGTAGCGCTCCTTCAGATTTGACCCAAGGGCTCCATCTCTCTCTTATGCTGAGGAGCCCAGAACTGGACACAGCTCTCCAGATGAGGCCTCACCAGGGCTGAGCAGAGGGGCAGGATAGGATCACCTCCTTCAACCTGCTGGCAATGCATCCAATCTATTTGCCTTCTTGGCCACCAGTACCCACTGCTGGCTCATGGACAGCTTGCTGTCCACCAGGAGCCCCAGGTCCTTCTCTGCAGAGCTGCTTCCCAGCAGGTCAGCCCCCAGCCTATACTGGTGCCTGGGGTTGTTGTTCCTCAGGACTCTGCACTACCTTTGTTTCCATTTGACTTCTTATTTCGTTGAGGTAGTCTTGTGGTCTAGTTTGGCACTGACAGTATAAAGAATGTTCTAACTTGCTAATGGTGACAATATTGTCTACCCTCCTGTGAGCATTTCTGCTAACTTGCACACTTACAGTGCCATGTGGCACACATGTGTTGCACAGTCCCCTGCACCACAGCAGGGGGCTTACTGTCATATGTAGTTTCCTTCCTGATTTCTTTTTTTGTTCACTGAGTATGTCTTTTAAAGTGGAATCATGGGCATTTGTAATTGAAAGTGATAAACTGAAAAAAGCCAGTAATACTCTTTTAAAAAACTCACAAAACAAAACAAGTAAACCCCACAAACCTCCCCCCCAAAATAAAAAAAAAAAATACAGAAAAAACAACTAGGGAAACCCCTCTCCTCTGTTTCCAAACAAAAGTAGAGTGCTTTTCCCAAAAAGGAAGAATAAAATCTTGTTTAATTTTTGTAGCCTGATCCTGGGATGTCTAGATGACACTAGACAACATCAAAGAGGAACAGGGAGTCTTTCTTCTCTTTCTGGCATTGCTGTGATTGCTACTTAGAAAACTGTCTGAAATTTCTCATTTGTGTTTCAATAAGAAGCCATTAAGAATTGAAATCAGCTTAAGAGAAGACAAGGATATAAAGAAGTGACTTGATTGCCATTTACATGTGCAGGTGTGAGTAACAAAAACAGAAGCCTGAGAGAGTTCCATTGAATAAATTATGTAGGATTTTTAGTGTCTGAAAGTTGAAACTAAGCAAACTTTAATTAAAAAAAAATAAAATTCCTTAAAGCAGTCAGGGTGACAGTAGATGTGTTTTCCCTCCCCTCATCCTATCACTGAATATTCTTTACTCAAGTCTAAGTTATATATCTTTCTAAAACACCATTCCATGCTTCCAAGAGGGATCCTCTTGAGCTGAATCAGGATAGACAGAAATCCTGTGCCTGCAGTGTGCACAAGCAATGCAGCTCCTAGTCCAATTTGGTTGCAAATAATCTTACAGGTAAGAAAATGGGATTTGAAACAGGAAAAGAACGAAAAACTAACTGCTCTGCTCTTCATGGTAGTATTTCAGTTTGACCACTGGTGGTTTAGATTTATTTCCTGCTGAAAACAAGGGGTGTCCAGTGGGTGTGGCTGGGCTTCATGTTTTTTGTGAGCAGGCAAAGCTCAGCTCCTCTGCAGAGTTACGAAGGAGGCAGTGAGGTTCGTAGTGGAGGTGTTAGATGATGGTTTCCACTGGAAGGAAGTGAGAAGACAGGAGTGGCTGAAGGACAAATGGGTTCCTAGGACAGCTTTACTACAGCTTCCTTTGCCAGCTGCTTCTGGAGGTCGTGTCGCTTTCAAGTATTTATCTGCAGGAACATTCTAGTATCTAAGCCCATAAGGTTGGTTATTCTTTAAAATCTAGCCCATCTCCACTTTTGCTTTTCATGGAGGATTTCTTTAAGGATATCTCTGTTGTACTAAAACAGAGAAAAGAGGGCTTTCCTTCAGAAGTGGAAGAAATGTCCTGGGACCACAGGTAATGATCTACCAAGAGGAAAGCTTAGCCATAAAATATTGGGGGTATGGCAGCAACTTCAGTTATCTGCTAATGTTCACACTTGTTCTGTCTTAAACAGCACAGTGAATGCAGTTTTTGTGATTGCTGCGTAGTAAGCTTTTAGCCCTTCATCTTTCTTCCTGAGGAAAAACACTTGATTTTTAAGGTGTCTGTCTATATACTCACTCAGTTGTTTGGGGTTTTTTTGGGTTTTTTTTTAATGTATCTATCAGAGACTGTTATCCAAAGAACTTAAGTTTAGTGTCTGAGTATGCTTAAGGCTTTGTTTCCATGCAGGTAACTAAGGCAGCTATAAAACTGGAGAGGTATGTTCATTCCTGTGAGCTATTCAGCTGAGTCACCTTGACTTTTCTTGTGTTTTCTGGCATTGCTCTGTGCTGTCTGTCTCTTTTAAACCCTTCTTCAAGAGCATAACACTTCTCATTGCAGCTTTGGCTATCCTGAACTTCCCTTGGTCTCATCAGGCTTACTTTTGCTACTCACTGCTTCAGCATGGCTTCTGTCTCTGAGTAGATTTCAAGGTGTATTTCTCACAGTTGGTAGTCATTATTTTTGATGGCACAGTTAACCTAGGTCTTTCTGGGTACTAAATTTAAGTTTTACCATCTGAACGTTGTGTTTGTTTCAGCTTTTGTTCTTCAGCAGTAGAATGGGTTTATTTGTCAGTCAGGGGCATGCATTAATATGAGGAAGAAGTTTTCCAGAAACAAATTAGTTGGCCAGGAGATCAAATAAAGATTTTTAGCCAGGGCAGAGAGACACCTCAGTGCCTTATCTTAGCTTTACTGTCTATAGCTTTGGATTCTCTGGAAAATAGCAAATATATCACTTCTATTTAATTCATGATTCATTTGATAAAGATACTGACATTCCCCTTCCAAGCTGAGGATTTTTCTGTTGTGGTGGAATTTTTTCTCATCCAACTATTATTAGATCTTTAAAAACGTACTAGGCTTCTCTTCCCATCCCCCAGGCTCCACCAGTAATGATCTGTTTCTGTAGTGGGTTGGATCTGCCCTTAGTGGAATCCTCTTACAACATTCCCTCTGTTGTTGGTTCCCAACATAGCCTTTTGTTTTTTCTCCTAGGACAGTAGAAGTGAGCAAGTCCCTAAGAGTCTATGAAAGGGAAAATCCGCTCCCTTTTAGGAGTTTATCCTTGAATTTAATGTCAGTGTACTTCTTTGATATTACTTTGGGGAGCAAGAGATGCAATGCTTCATTTGAGGGATGATCACTTTCTTAATTGTGTGGTGTGGCATTTCTTTTTGTGTACATTTGAGAAGGCTTGATATTAGGATAATACTTGGATATTAAGTGTGCTGTATCAAATAATATTGACTAAATATCAGCTTCTTGCAAGGGCTCTTCACCTTTTTGTGATGACTAAGGAAAGATCAGAGGATTATCAATTTCATTTATAGAAAACTAAAGGTGTAAGAACATGGCTTTTAATCACTTGCAAGATACTTGATGGTTTAATTAGGACTTATTCAACCACATAAATAGCTTCTTGTATGGAGGTTGTCAGCTGCTGAGATCCACAGAACTGCTCAGTGGAGCTGAGATTACCCTTTTAATAGCTGCTATGTCTTTAGTTGGTCCTCCATGATGCTCTAGGACCTTAAGGATGGGCAGGCCTGATTCTCCATTATTTACTGGTTGTTGACTGCCACTTAAAAGAGTGTCCACAGTATGTGTGCATGTAGGAAAGCATTTCAAGAAAGCTGAAGAGTCCTGTAAGTGCTCTTTGAAAGCTGTTTTGTATAGATTCCTAAGCCATCTCCCAGTCTCTTCCCCAGTGCTTCAGAAACAAATGGGAACCCTTAGGCTAAAAGGAACAGAGGGGAGAGTAGCATATTCCCCCCCTTTTATAGCCTATAGGTGATACACCTAGGGGCAAGAGCTTACCCCCCAGTTTTCTTTGACATCTCAGAAGTAAAGTTTTCTCATTTGAAGAGTTCTTCCATATAGGTACGTGGAGATAAGACATCTGGGAGCACAATTTAAGTAATACATTTTCCTTTGCTGTACAACATTCGTGTATATCAGCATTTGTCTTTGAGTGTGATGATTGCTCTTGGCAGTCATTCTTTAGTAGTGTCAATATTATTGCCTTCCTTTTTATTTGCAGCAGATTTTAAGGTTTCTTTACCATTTACTCATGTACCAGATTTCACATGAACTACTACAGAAAAGAGGAAAACTTTACTCAGTCTTTTGGTGATCATGACACTTCTGGTCTTTCATTTGCTAGTGATCAGCAAAACATATATTGCAGAAGTATAGGTATATTAATATTATGCAAACTAGTCTTTTCTGGGTGTCCAAGTTAGGTTAGAAGCAAGCATGCTTTTCCATGTGGTTGGGCCCCACCCTTGTGGGGTTCATTTAGCAAAGAATGAACTCTGACTAAAGCCATGTGTACTTATTTCTCTTTACATAAACTCATACCAGTTGAAGATAGGAAGAGAGCAGACTGGTATAAGCTACCAGCAATTTCTTTGTAATTTGCTCAAAGTAGCGCTGGGTAGCAGCTATCCAAGAATATTGTTCCCCCAGGGAGTAGTGTTCTTGCATCAGTTTCATTAAAAAAAATTTTTAAAAAAAAATCCCCTAGCTGCCATTATAAAAGCTGTCCATGTAATCTGTCTCTTTCTGTCAATTCCTAGAGACCTACTGACACTTACGAGTCTTCTGAATGGTGATTTTTCTCCCCAGCTTGGGTGCTTGATCTTAATTTCCAGATCCTGGAAGGAATTGTGAATCTAAATATATAAAGGTGTTACGCTACAGCGTTATTTTTGAGTCTATGGTTTGATAGTGTCTGTGAAATCTGATTGTCAGATTATTTGAGGAAAAACTGAAGGGAGAATTCTTATTCCTAAGTAGAACATCAAAGTTAAAATGACAAGAGAGAATATTTAGTGGAGAAAATTGGGATGTGGAATAGCTGTACCTTTTATATGTAAGACACACAACATTTTTGCAGATAATGATTTCGTTTTTAGTGGGAGTTTTATTAAATTTTCTGCATTGGCAAATGTTTTGTGATATATGTAAATGTTGTAGTCTAATAGGACTTCTTTTATATGCTTCTTCATGATAAAAATAATGCACTAGCATCAGTAGGATTTGAGACTTCATTTTACAAAACTCAGTTTCTCCCTCTGCTGAGCAAGACAAGGCATCTCGGCTTTGTTTGCTTTCCTTCCTCTTCTCTTTCTTCCTCCTACACTTTGGATGTGTGGGTTTCGATATGTGCACAGGTTTTTTTTTCTGCCAGCAAGTCTCTGCGCTAAGCGTCTGGAGTAGACTACACTTAACTAGTCAATGCTTTCTCAAAGTGTACTGTTAAAATCAAGGAGCTGAGCAGGATGCTAAGCTATTAAGGCAAGATGAACTTGCCAAATGCAGTAAAGAGATATGTCTGCTCTGCACTCCTTCACTGAGGTTTCCACCTCCACAACAGCATTAGCAGACGAGGATGTGTGAGTGCCTTCACCACAAGCTTATGCTGGGAGATACCAGACCATTCCCTAGCAGATGTCTGTATGCTTCCCCCATCTTCACTGTGAATGAGTTAGCCTCTGACAGGAAAGCTCAGCAGGTTGGGCTTTAACTCCCTAGCTGCCGCACCAGTGATGGTGTGGGTGGTCAATTTATTACTTGCTTTTAGTAAAGCCACTAATCTGAGTTGGATAAAATAAGTATTTGCAAAACCTAGTTCTTGACTTCTGAGTTCTGGTTTTAAATGTGCTAATTAGCCCATGGCTTTAGGTAATTAATAGTTCACAAGTACCATACTTACTAGGGTGTCAGTGTAAAATAATTACCATAGGTGAAATTGCTTCCTAACACTGTTGCAACAAATAATTTAATTACCCTGAGGAGAAGCACTCTTATTACTATGTATTGGTGTTGCCTTGCTGGAAAGCTGATCAGTTCTTCCAAGTGCTTGATGCATGCAAGAGTTGTGTAGCTGGAAATGCAAGATTTGGCAGCTGCTTCTAAATCAAACAGTTGAAGTGCTGAATTGTAAACTCTGCTTACCAGCAGGAGATGAAAGACTTCAAGAAATAAGTATGTGGTTGTTGCTCGTTTCTTCAGCAATTCTTCTTTACTTTTGTCTTTATACAATGTAGGCAAACATTGCCAATGATCCTTGGTCCAGCTGGAACGTTGGGAAGTCTGGGAACTGGGATAATGGAAATGCTGTTGACAGCTGGGCAACAAAACCTGAAAGTGCAGCTGGCCAGAGAAACAGCGCTTCAAATAACTGGGAGGCGGCAGCAGCGTTTGGTCATCCACAGGCATATCAAGGACCAGGTGTGCTAATAATGTGCTTTTTTTAAAATAAGTTAGTGTAGGTGGACAGTAGAGGTAAGAATTATTTAATCTTTCATAACTATAGACTGGGGCTTTAAAAAACAAAACCAAAACAGCTTCCTAATAGCACATTCCCATGTGGGTAATCTGGACACTAAAATAATAGGGGGTTTAAATGTTAAATGATTTTTTAAAAAATTGGATCTGCAATAACAGACACCTGAAACTTTTATGGATGTCTGACAGACCAAAATCTTGTGCATACATGATCTGTTCTCAGGCACTGGAACTTTTAAACTCCCTTGAATTTGTGCTCTCAGGCCTTTGAAGGAATAGTCTCTTAAATCCTTAATTTTAAGAAGTGACTAGCCTTTCAGAAGGCTTCTCTACCTTTTTGTAGTAACAGCCTAAATTAAGGGGAGAACCCATAACTGGGGAATGCTAACTTGGAGTCTGTGAATACAGAACACAGTTAAGTTCATCTTAACACACCATCATCTCTTCTTTAGATATTATATTATATTATATTATATTATATTATATTATATTATATTATATTATATTATATTATATTATATTATATTATGTTATGTTATGTTATGTTATGTTATGTTATATTTAGTTATGTTATATTTAGTTATTATTTTATATTATATTTAGTTATTATATTATATTATATTATTTAGTCTTTCCCCCCTCTCCCTCAGTGGATCCCTAGTGCACTGCTTTGCAGGTTGTATTTGATGGAGATAGTGGTAATTGTGGAGGAATCGTAAAATAGAAGGCTGAAAGAGATTTTAATGTATTTACCTGGTTGATTAGTTGTGAGTGCTGAAGTACCTGCTTCTGCTTTTGGAAAGAAATTACATAACTTTTTCCTCTCCCTATCCCCTGATCCTCCTGTACTTCAGCAGCTGCTGATGACGATGATTGGGATGATGACTGGGATGACCCAAAATCAACTTCACCATCTTACCTTGGTTACAAGGAGACTGAGACATCAGAAGCTGGGGGGGTCCAACGTGGAAATTCTCGTCCAGCTGCTATGAAGTTACCACTTAACAAGTAATGGAAAATGCAGGGGAAATGTATATATATTGAAGAGAATTGGAATTTATCAAGATGTGTAAATTCAACATCCTTGAAATACGCAAAGTAAATATTTTAGTTTTGGGGCAGAAGAGAAGGTGGATTTATAGTTCAGCATACTCCATAATCAGAGGACACAGACCCCTGAAAGCTTGAAAGTACATAACAAAACTGTATAATTTTTGGAGGTGTCATACAGGCAGATACAGACACTTTCACAATGCCTGAACCTCAAGTCTTTAAAATTTAACTGTCTTTGACTGTTTGTTCTTAATGAAAATCAAAGGTAGTGGATGATTTGTCCATACAGTAGAAACTGATCAGAAATGTTGCCCCAGAGTTCTTTAGCAATTTGAGTTTCTGGTGGGTAAAAGTTCTGTTCTGCTCTGTTTGTGCATCATCCAGGTTGATTCTTGAGCCACAAAAAGTTTGATTATATAGATAAAAATCTTACAGTAGTGTTAAGCTTTGTCAGGGATATACTAGCATTATCTCATGTTGCTGCTTAATGTTTGTTTATTCTAAAACTGCTGTTACTCTGAGGGCTAGTGTGTGGTTGAAAATGGATGAAAGCAGAGTGGAAAAGGATTACAGAATAATGGTTCCTTGGATAACTGAAATCAACTGTCTCTGCATGACTAGTTAATTTTGTTCATCAGTGGGTTTTTATGTCCATTGTTACATGAATACCTCTGCAACATTTTTTATTTGTTGTAAACTCACAAAAATACCTTATTTAAAAGATTTTTTTGTCCGTTGAGTAAGTCCTACTTTACTGCTCATGTTCCTGCAAGGAGGTTGGCAATACTTCAATGGCTAATTATCTTCCTAATTAGAAAGAGGACCACCATTTGTTTTTTTATAGGGCATTTTGTAAGACTTCAAGAATGTTATAGTGATTGTTTGGCTTTCTTTTAATTGGTAGATAAATTATTTAAGATAACTAATGTTTAGAAGTACTTGATAGATCTTCTGTTTATCATTCTTTCAGATGATTGGATTCTCATAATTTGAAATCTCAGGTGCATGAGCATGTGTGTGTGTGGTGTTTCCAGAGAGGGTGGTGCAGAGGAGTGATAGATGTTACTTTGTGTCCTCCTGTTATGTTTGGTGTGATGGACGGCTCAGCGCTTCTTTACTGCGCGAGAAGGGACTTTCTACACACACGGACACACACAAAAAACACACACAAAACACACACAAAACCTTTTGGCTAGTCAGTAGCCAAAACTTTTCTGCTTTTCTCAGTGCAAAATGTTGACTGTTACAGTAATTCACATAAGTTCTTTTCTATACTTGAGAAATACTTAGGGGATTTTTCCTGTAATGGAAGGCAATTCTGCATATGTCAAAGGAAGGAGAATCTGGAATTAACTTATCCTTTCATTTTATTGTTAGGTTTCCTGGATTTGCAAAACCAGGAATGGAACAGTATCTTTTGGCAAAGCAGCTAGCAAAACCCAAAGAAAAAATTCCCATAATTGTAAGTTGGGGTTGTTAAATTTTTTCTGTGAGTGGTATGGGTTTTTGTTGTTTTCTTTTTTTGGTTGGTTGGTTGGGTTCTATAATCCTCCTCACTTTTAATCACTCCTCACTGAACTTTTATCCTCAAAGTTCCTATATATATATATTTGGGTCAGAAGAAACTGATAATGAACATATAATTAGAAATAGAATTGTCACAATAAAAATCACAACTGTGATGAGGATTATTTTCAGTAGTTTTTTCCATGCTGTATTTGCATTACTTATGATGAACACAAGCCTTTTTGGGATTGGGGTGCAGAGCAAATGTATTACACTGTCTATTCATTATCTAGATAGTTACATGTAGGAGTTACATTTGTAAAGGTTTGTAATATTGAGTCCTGATGGTCAGGCTATTTTCTGATCTAAAAACCAAACTCTTCTGTATATATGCTGATGGAGTGAAATGTGGTTCAAACAGCCCTAGAATTCACCACTCCTTTGTTATTTTGGAAAAATTGTAAAATACACAAGAAAAAGTCAACTGTAGTCACTGTCACCACTTAATAGAGAAATAGAGAAACCCCTCTATTTCCAGACTCTCAGCCTCTCACTGAAATAAATGGAAACTCTCAAATGAAAAGAGAAGATATTTTTCTCCTTGTTTACAGCTGGTGCAACATGTTATATTTAAAGATAATATTTACAATTTCTTACAGATTGGTGATTATGGCCCAATGTGGGTATATCCTACCTCTACATTTGACTGTGTGGTGGCAGATCCCAAAAAAGGTTCCAAAATGTATGGTCTCAAGAGCTACATTGAGTATCAGCTGACCTGCACTGTAAGTGTATCTGAAACAGGATCTTTTGTCTTGCAAGTGTGTGTCATTTGTACCTATAAATAAAAGTTTGTGTGATTTGGTAAGAACATTGTAAGAGTAATTCGTAGTTGTCATATTTTTTTCCCCCATGGATTTGCTTTTTTTCTAGAATTTTAAGTTCTTTTGTATTAAGGCTCTAAATCATAAATTTTATTTTCATTCCATGTGGTTACCATTCTGGTCATGCTTGTTTCATGTGACTATATATAGATGCCTGTCCAAATTCAGAGCTGTGTTTCTCTTACAGAACACTAATAGGTCTGTCAACCACAGATACAAGCACTTTGACTGGTTGTATGAGCGGCTCCTGGTTAAATTTGGATTAGCCATTCCAATCCCTTCTCTTCCAGACAAGCAAGTAACAGGTAATTATTCCCAGTTCTGAATTCACAGAATGGGAAATAAGGAAATCAGTTTTTTATAAGGTTCAGTTATTTCTTACTGTTTGTTTTTCTCATTATTTTTAAAGACTAGGTCACAGAAACCCCAGTCTTTCACCACTCAAAACTTATGATGAGTTGTTATGACTGATTGATAATGACTGATCAGTACTAGGAGAATCACTTCAAAGCTCAGGTTCAATTATCTAGTTCAGTGATTTAAAAAAGGTAATTGAAAGCAAAACAAATCCTCTATTTACTACATGAGATGATAATTACTATTGGCTAGAAAAGATTCTTATATTCCATATTTGCTGACTGTTTGGGCAAATGTTTTTGCACAGGGTTTTCTTGAGGGTTGAGGAAGGGTATGCATTGTGTTTGGTTTCGTTTGGGTTCGTTTGGGTTTTTCTCTTTTGCATTTGATTGTACATATGTTATGTTGTAGGAGCTTTGACACAAAGTTCCCAGAGGAAAGGGAGCATCCCCTGACAAACCGGGGTTTTATTGCTTCCAGGTGAAATGTTGCAGCTGTTTCTCCTCTTGCTTGATTTCACACTTGATTTAGAAAGCATCTTTCATTCCTGTAGCATTGTGCTCTGGTTTGATGTCAGATCAGCTTGACCAAACTGTCTGAAGCTTGTGGAATTCTTTCATTCTGACTTCGAGAAAAGTGGGATCGGGCCCTTTAAATGCACATAACTTTAGTCATTGCAACAGAATATGGCAATGCCTATGCATTTTTAGTAGTCTCTGGTTTCCTTTCTACAAGTGTGTTCTAGAACACATGTGAAGAAAAGAATGGACACCTGTATAGGAGGAAAATGCATTACTTTAGCCCATTTCTACTTGCATGTTTTCTGGTAAGATTATACAGCATTTGAGATAAACAGCCAAAACCAAACATACAAGCATGGGCATGTTGCCAACCACATTGCTGTGGGCATCACTCAAAATGCAGCAGCTCTGCTGTGTTTGAAGAAAGCTCAGCATTGATGAAGTTGCTGGGATAAATGCCGAGGAAACTGAAAAGTGAGGAAGTGACTTCTTCCCCTTAGCCTCGTGTTTAGAATTGACCAGCATTTTTATTTAAATGTGTGTATGTGTCCTAAAAGGAAACCAGAAGACATGATGGAGTCTCTAGATTTCATTGTAACTGTATCTTAAAAGACCCAAGAGTCTGGCATCACATCTTGGCGAAATCCATTGCCTGTGAATTTCTGTCTTCTGGAATCTGTGGGAGAGGATACATTGCCCCATGGAAAAGAAAAGATAAAAAGCATGTCTCTTTTTCTGAAACATGAAGAAACTGGAAAAAGAGTGCTTATCTTTCACTGTGCTTAGGAGGCTTCTTTCTGAAGACTGTCTACAAAAGGATTTCTGTCAATTGGTCTTGACAGAATAAGACTCCAGACCGACTTTGTCAGGATCCTGGTTTTGATGATATACTTGTAATTATATGCTTAAGGGCCTGTAACTTCCAACTTCCAACTGCTACTGTCCTGTTGTTCTGCATTCCTTGCAGGAATGCTGTGGAGATTTCTGTAGAGATTAAAAATGAAACAAAGGATTACTGAAGGGTACAGAATGTCTCTTCTGTAGTGTTTGATTTTTTTTTTTCTTTTCTTTTTTGCTAATTTCCAGGACAAATATCCATACACAAAGTTCATTTTTCATTAGTTCTTTAGTTTACCTGCTAGTCTTGCTAGTTTCCATATTTGCAAAAAAAAACCAAAAACCAAAACTGGAACACAAAAATCTCAACTTTGTGGATCTGCTGCCATAGTAACTATGCAGTAGAATTATATAGAAACGGTACATGTGTTCATGGCTCGTTATCTGTGCTGCTATGGAAATCAGAAGAGTTGGGTGCTGCAGGAATCTCTCTTTCCTTTCAAATCCTGTTTACTGTATGCTTTAGAAGTCTGATGTCATGTATTTTTTAAAATTAGAAAGGATTCCATCAAGAAAATGATTTCTACTAAAATTAAAAGGTTCTTATGGATATACAGTGATGATGCATTACTGGTTTAAGAAAAAATGGTTACTTATTTAGTTTGTATTAAAAATATCTTAATTACCAAAAAAATCAGTTACATTCTTACATGTATGTGTATATTCTAACCAGTTTATGCATATGATTTATTGGGGCTTTTTTTGCCCTGAGTTTTCCTATATAGAAGTATGTTTAAAGGAGGCACTGCTTTTAAAATCTGTGATTTTTGTTTGAGTGAATTCAAATATTTTTGAACAATCCAATTTCAAATATTTTTTGAGCAGTTTAATTTCAGTGCTTTGTTAGCTTGTACATGGCAACTTGGATTGTAGTTCCTTTTTCTTCAATGTTTTTGAACCTCAAATTGACCAAGACTTTACTCAGCTGTACCAGAACAATACCTGCATTCCAAGCCTGTGCCTGGCTTTTCTCTTGGGTCATCTGAATACCAAATTTTTCCATCCAAAAGTTTATAAGTTTTTTTCAAAAAAATGTATTTGAAGTATGGGTGGGTATTAGGTGCTTTTATTATTTTCTGGCTATCTAAAAAAGGAGAACTCCTGATCAGTAATCAAAATACTGTAATTTAAGGTTCTTTTGATTTGTTAGCATAATGGGCCATTTATTTACAAGTTGGACACAATGATCTCTGTGAGCCCATTCCAACTCAGGATTCTGTGATTCTTGTAAATTCTGAGTCATTAAATATTAATAACTCACCAGATGAATTACAGGTTGTTTCAATTTAAATTAAAAAGAAGAAATTTGAAGGTGCTAACCTGTAAATGTAACAATTATTGTTCAATGTGTAACAGGCCGCTTTGAAGAAGAATTTATCAAAATGCGCATGGAGAGGCTGCAAGCTTGGATGACAAGAATGTGTCGCCATCCTGTTGTCTCAGAAAGTGAAGTTTTCCAGCAATTTCTCAATTTCCGAGATGAGAAGGTAGGAAATGAAGTTCATACACAGACTGAGATTGAGGAATTGCTGTCCCCTCACAGTTCCCCTTCAAACCAAGAGTTTGTCTCTGTAGCCACCCCCTGTGGGCAGTAGTGACGGGCTGGAGACAAGGCGGAAAATTGCTCCTGGGAAGTGCTATATCCCATTCCCACAGAGTTGAGCTCTTCAAAGTAACTTTCTTGCCAGTCCTTCAAGGGACAGTTTGCATCCTCCAGCAGAATAGGAACATCTATAAAACTCTTTCGGCTGTTGCCCTGCTCTGTCTCTGCTGGATTTACTAATCACTGTGGTCCTCTAAGTGGTGCTGCTCTGCTAACAAAAGCTACTTCATAGCAGATCTGGGTTGTGCCTGATCCTGTATTATATTTAAAAATAACCCCCTGCCCCATCCCTCAAAATCACAGTTTTTCACTGAAATTAGTTGAATTAGCACTATGTTGCAGCCTTACCTGATATAACCAGCCATTTTTTATTTACACACACACTTTATTATGATTTTTTAAAATAGATTTTAATATCTTCAGTAAATAAATAAAGTAAAGCTTCAGTAAATAATGGTGTCTTCTTGATTGAGCTCCAGCTCTGTTACTGATGAGAAAAAAACCAGAAAAACTCTGCTGCTTTCTCCTCAAAATAATCATACTTCTAAATACACATAGAATTTGCTGAAAAAGTAAATTATCCAGTCTGGTCTTAAACATTTTCAAGATTCAAGTCTCCAGTGACTAAGGTCACAGCTGACCAGTTTTGAGTCAGAGGTTGAACTACAAACATCCTGAGGTACTTTTAACCATAATTATTCTGTGATCCTGTAAGTAGAGGCTTAATAATGTAGTAAGTAGTAGTCCTGGCAAAATGCTGGTTGGATGGTTAGTGGGGAGTTTTATAATTCTGCCAGCTAGTCACCACTTCTTAGTTTCCTATTTATAGATGTATAAACAGAACAGATGTTGCAATACATAGGGATTTTTTTGACCACTAAGAACTTGGTATGATAATTGCATAATAGTTTCATGATCTTGTTGAGCAGCTTCTGATATGAGACTTATCCTGTGTGCAGAAACAGCTGAACATCATTGTTCATACACTGTATTTCAGTAACACACAAGAAAGGTCTGTTGACCCCAGAATTTAGATAACAAAGTGCACAAATGAGGAAGGAGAGAACTTTGGGAAACTGTAAAAAGCCTTGGCTCCTATGAAGCTTTAATTTTTTAATGAAAGGTTTTAATTCAGGGGTGGTCTGTTGGTTAACAGTTCTCCTAAACATTTCATTCATTCCTTAAGCGCACACCCTTAAAGCGTTAAAGAAGGGTGAGTTGAATGATGGTCAAGCTTTGTGTCTCTCTTTTCTTTTTTTTTTCTTTTTAAGGAGTGGAAAACTGGAAAGCGGAAGGCAGAAAAAGATGAAACTGTAGGAGTCATGATCTTTTCTACAATGGAACCAGAAGCTCCTGACTTGGACATGGTAGAAATGTAAGGTGATTTCTTTGCGTGTAGGCATTTTTCATCTGGGTATGCAACAGATGCTGAGATAATCCAAAACTATGATACTAGGTGTGCACATATATTCATTGATTTGAAGAGGTATTCATCAAGGCAGAGCTGAAAAATTGTTTAAATAATGAAATTTCTGTATCAACCCGTGTAATACTTTGTGGAACTCTTGAGTGATGTAATTTTGACTTCAGTGGCTGAATGCTAATACTAAAACAATTTATGTAAAAGTAGTTGATGGGATAGAGTACTGCCAGATCTTATAGACTTACGTTTTATATTGCTGTGGAAGTGTGTTTTGATCTTTAATCTTTCAGCAGTTCCAAAACATGCTAAACTTACCAAGTATCTTAGGATAATTGTAGATGGACCAATAAGCAGAACAGCGTTTCTGTAAAATAGTTGTATGTAATGTACACATAGTATGATTAGAATATCTCTAATCCATGGAAAGCTATTAAAAATGAAAATTGACTTAACTTACGAAATTACATTCTGAAAGTGCAAATGGATATATTTCTTTTATATATGTGTATATTAAATATACATGCACTTTTTAGCGTATATTCTGTAGGTGATAAACCTTTGGGTTTCACAGAGTTAAAGACTGGGTTTACTATGCAGCCTTTATTTCACTCCTTTAGGCTAAATAATGTTTCTTAAAAGATGTAGTATCTAAGACATGCTTTTCCTGCTGTTGTGGAACACAGAAGCTGCATAATGTTTTGAGAGTGTGTGTGTGTGTGTGTCTGGATAAAATGTCTAGAAGTGTTTTTAGCAGCAAAGCATTAGTGTATCTACACCCAGTACAGGCTTTATGCAAGTGATGCAGTGCATACTGTGGCTATAATAACTTTGTGGTAGCAGTTCTGTACCAGCAGGAAAACATGCACATTTTTAGGTCACTTACACTCCAACCATGGGGATTTCAACCTTCTTCACTTAAGTGATGTGGTTTCTGTATATTCCAGTGGCATAAAAGCTGAAGGGGTGAATGAGAGGAAGGATTTTTGTACCCAGGGTGCAGGAGAGGGAATGTACTACACACACACACACACACACACGTGGCAGAGAGTACCCAGCATGTAGTCTGCTAAACAGTTTGTGCCTGAGCAGGGAGGGCACACCAGCCCAAGGAGAATGCTCACCAGGGGTATGGGTTCCTGGGTTGGGGCTGGCAGCCTGGGGTAGTGCTGGGGAGTATTTTCAAGCAGTTGCAGGAGTGGCTGTAACGTCTCAGATGTCCATGTGTTGTAGTGTGTGGGAATGCTGTTATAAGTGTGTGTGAGTCTTGAAAGCCATTAGTCAATTTACAAAGTGGACAGACCCACTTGTTCAATAATCCTTGGGTTCTTCAGTGTGAAGAAGTTCTTTACTGAACAATTTTGCTAATATTTTGAGAGTCCTGCACTGGTTCATGAGCATTTTTGGTGATCTTGATACCATATCGTATGAAGTTCAGAATATTAAAGGATGCTTTGCTTCTGACCTAAGGGTAGTAAAACAAGAGCCTCTTAGAAAGGCCAGGTGCTAGTTTTTTGCAAATGACTGTGTATCATGTCCAGCTGAGGAAGGAAGTGCTGGTGGGGAAGTGGGAACCTTTAGGTTGTTGGGCCACAGCTGGAGCTGCTGCCCTGGCTCTGGGGAGTCGCTCGGTGTCCCCTTGCTGTGACAGCTGTCTCATGCAGGCTTTGGCTGAGAGCATTTGTAAGATCTGATGCAGTTAAAATAAATCTTGTTGGATAATTATGAAGTACATATTTAGTTTCCTTTTGTAGGGCTCACAAATCACTGTGTATGGAGTGCTGTGTTAATGGAAAACTCTGATAGCTGCATGAAAACATGCTTAAAGAGGAATACAGAGTGACATACTAATTCAGAATTCTCTTTGGAGCATCACAGATTTTTTTGGTTTTGCCCCCTATAATGCAACTCAGCACAATGGTCTTTACAATATAATATGAAAGTATTCATATATATTTCCCTAAGAGAGTTGCTATATTACTTTTTGTTCACCTATGTTAGACTTCTATCAAAATATCTGACATGGTTATTTTCTTTTTATTTTTTCATTGTTGTATGAATTTCACTGCTACAGTTACACTATAATAAAAGTGCTAGTCCAGTGCCAAGTGTCTATGAATCTAACAGAGGAGGAAAAATGGAACAAATAATGTCTGTACCTATATAGGAGAATTCTGAATTTAGTGAAATGGCAGAAATTTTAAGAAATTGATTTATATCTTTCATATTTTTTAAGACTTAGTTGACATTACTAAACATTTCAGTATTGTGTTTAAAGTTAGCATTATGCATCTATTAAACTGCTTTTTGGTTTTGCTTTTTCAAAATGCCACAGAGAACAGAAATGTGATGCAGTGGGTAGATTCACCAAAGCAATGGATGATGGAGTTAAGGAGCTGCTGACAGTGGGACAAGAGCACTGGAAGAGGTGTACAGGGCGTAAGTGTCCTTCTGAACTCAGCAGTCATTTCTGTGGTGCTTTTCTCTCTCTTCTTTAATTCAAGGCACAATTTTTTTCTTTAAAGAAACTCCAAAATGATCATGGGAATTATATGGCATTCTGGCTGTTTTCAGTCTTAAGTGTATAAACTGTGCAAATTTTATGTTAGTATGTTTGATGTGGGGCTTTTTGTTGGGTTGTTTGGGGCTTTTTCTTTATCTCAGTAATATCTGTTCCCTGCCCATAGGTTTAAAAATACTTAAATAATTCTAGTAATGCAGATAAAGCCTTTGTTGGACCTGTACTCATATATTGGTCATTTATTTAAATTGTAGTGACATGGCCAAAAGAGACCGTTTATTTGATGAAATCATATTTTCAAATAATTGCATCTTATTAACCCCTTATTTAGGATCCTTGCATGCTAGGAGGAGTGATTTAAAGATGAAATGAGAGTAAGAGAAAAAGAAAAGAAAAACCAACTTGATTCTAACTTAATCTTTAGCCCAATTCTTTTTTTTTCCTATCTTGTCTCTTCCTTCCCACAGATGTTTAGGGTTGCAGAACTTCACACCAAGTCCCTATGACTCTGCCTGGGCTCTAATTTCCTAGTCCACAGCAGTGTTCAGTGTTTGTGGCCACCACAAGGCAGCTATTGAAAGGAAGCAGGTACTACAGCTGAGGATCATAATAAGAAACACTTCAGGGCAGGCTGTAGTGTCTGGCAACCAAAGACCCATCACACAAATATCCTTGAATCTCCTTAATTTTTTTTATTCTCCTTTAAACTCCCACAGGAAAAAAAAAACCAAAATATTGTCCCCAGAGCTTGAAGTGTATCTCCTGAGTTATGTTTTTGCTTCTTACTTCAGCTGAATATTTGGGGCTGACCAGAGAGAATGGCAAGTGTAGAAGCTCCATCTCTTGTGGAAGTGATTACATTAGACTTTAGTATCTATATGATGTTAACTTTAAATTATTTACATTTCCCAACTTTGAATAAGAGTTTCCTTCTACACACCACTGACCCTCCTGCTGGTCGAAAATAGACTAACACATGACAGAGCTCTAACATGATACAGGTCTTGCTTCACTAGCAAATTATACTGAGGGGAAAGTGGAGAACAGGGGAAGGAATAATGTTCCTCAGATGAGACTAGAAAAACAGCATGGCTTTGCAGTTACAGAAGCAGTGATCAGACCAAGGGCTGGCTGTGACTTGTGCTTACAGTAGAAATTCAGTATTTTTTTAACTGCTAAAGTCTTCCTAAAGTTACAACACTAATGCTTTAGATATGGAATTATTCCTCTAATACTTGTAACTATTAATTAGTAAGCATAGATGCAGCAATATAGTTTTGATTGTATCAAAAATTTCAACTTTTAATTTTCCAGACATTCATACTGATACAAAAAAAGACACTGGTAAACTGGAACATGTAAAATTTCAGTAGTCTCTTGATTTTAAGTTCCCTGTCAGCTCCAGACTTGACTCCTAACTGGAAGTATGTTTGGCACTTCCTGAGCAATAGCTATATGCCTTCCATTCAGTGAGATTTAAAATAACTGACAGTGGAAACTTCTTAAATACATGTGAAAAGAAACCAAAGAATCTTCACTGAAGTTTCTACTGGAGATTCAGTATCAGTGTAATATCAGTATCAGTACAGAACTCTGGTACTCTAAACAGTACTCCTTGTGTAAGAAATGCCAGTTATCATCAACAGTCTGACTTCTGGAGAAGCACTTGATCAAAGATAATCAATAAAATTAGGCAGTTGGGTGGGGGGTTGATTTGGGGGTTTTGTGGTGTTTTTTTATACCACACAAAGGGGTTCTTCTGTAAAAATCAGATTCTGTGGGATGCTAGAGCAGCTAAAAACTTTCTATTTACCTGGGCAGTGTACCCTCTGAATACAAATATTTGATAACAAAACCCATATCTACTTGGGTTTTTTTTTCTGCTAGCATAGACAGCATATAAAGAATTGCATTTGCTTTTCAGATTGCTTTTTAGGCCTCTAGAGTGGTGCTGTTCAAAGTGTTAATAATGAATGCACTCATAAATCACAGCTGATTGATTTAATTGTGATGAAGCAATTTATGCATGCATGTTCAATAAATATATTATAAAAACCAATTTTATTATTCAGATACTTGCATAATTTTTATACTTAGATAATCTTGGTTTCTATTGCCTTTAAATATAAAATCCATGATTTGAGGAGAGTTTAGGTATTATGAGTCTATATAATAATCTTCTCTCTTAAAATATTAACTATTCTCCATATCACACTGCAACACTTCCCCCTCTTCCTTCCCCCATGAGGAGGAGGGGGAAAAAAATCTCACTGTATGCATAGGAGGACTGAGCTAGAAATGCAATGAGATTTCATTTTTTTTTTTATATAACATTCACACACTGTTTCCCCAACTGTTTATACCTTTCAAGAATCCAGATTGTAATTGCTTTATCCAGTTTTGGAACATGTGTAGCAGGGGAGGGGGTAAAGAATGTGATTATAAATGTGTCACTAGAGAAAATGTAAAACCTAGTTGTTTTTGACATCTACTTCATCAAGTTTTGGAAATGCTGCAAATTTAGTCTCACCCTTGTTGGTTTTTTGCTTTTGTTTCCCCTTTTTTCCTCATCATTTTCCCACTTCCAGCACTACCCAAGGAATACCAGAAGATAGGAAAAGCTTTGCAGAGCCTGGCACTGGTCTTCAGCACTAGTGGATACCAAGGTACTTCTATAGCTTCATTTGTACTTTGCCTAAAAAGAGGTATTTTAATTATATCATGCTACATGCTTTTTTCTGATGATCTTAATTCTTTCCTCTTTGAGGTTTAGATGTCAAACATGGTTCAAACATGGAAAAAATACTAAACCCTTTCTTCTGTGAATGTTATGGGGTTTTTATGTTCTAGTCTGCAATCTTGTCTTCTCTCACTGTATAATCTTGTGGTGGGTTAGTGGTGGTGGAAGAGTTTAGTTTGATCTCTTAATATAGAATATGGTCACTGACCTGCCTGTCCAAACATGCTGTAGCATTTTTGTGATATCAAAGAGAAAGGAGAGGAAATTCAGCCTTGAAAATAGATGTCACAGAACTATTGGGTGACTTCATGATACAGCAACTCTACACATTGATGGAAAACTTACTACAATGTTTTGTAATCCATTATGTGGGTTCTAGGGTTGGCTACTGTAGCCTTTTCTTGTCCTTCACCTTTGCTTCTCCTTCAGCAGCCCATCATGTTAGGTATGAAAGCTGTGGGAGGTAGAAGGAGAGCATCAATTGCTCAAAGTTTTCCTAAAATGTAGTCTTTGGACCAAATTTAAAATTCAGCTTTGGTAAGATCTGTTGATGTTTTCCAGACAACTGGGAAATGTTTTCTCATATACAGAGGGTGCCTGTTGAGTCAGTTTTCCCTGGGATTCTCCTTTCAAAGGTGTTTGGGGTTTTGCTATTTTTCTTTCTAGACTTGATAGCAAAACTACTATGTTCTAAAACCTTAAATGTTGCAGCATGAAAGCTTCCTGAAATGTTTCCATCTTAGAAATTTTAGTTGACCAGTACTTGCTCTGACTAGTCATCTGTCTCTTGCTTTATAATCTTAAAACATTTTGCCTTATAAATGATGTACTAAGTGCAACCCTCTGAAATTCTCTTGCTGGAAGTATTGGAAATAGGCATTGTCCCCATAGTTTCTTCTCATCTATGTCCTGTACTTCAACAGGATGACTGCTTGGTTAGAACTGAGCATAGCATATTGCCTAAAAAGTCACTTTTGGATGTGGGAATGACGTAGGGGATTTGCATGGTTATGTATTCTTAGCATGGCTTAGAAAACTGTAAATCCTGCCTGGATAAAATCTGTAGCAAGAATTCTTGAGAAAGGACTGAAAATTGCTTGGGCTCTAGCACATTCTTTTGCCAGGATAAAGGGAAAACAGTATGTCATAAAGCTAGGATACAAAAATGCAGATCAGCCTTAGAAAAGAAAGCTTTGATTTGATTTCCAGCCATCTTTGATGATCATTTGATTTCATACCATCTTTGAATGGTATGAAAAAACAGATCCCATGAAAGTTTGAGAACAAGGCAAGCATGTCTGTCTTTGCTCTTTACCCAGTCATAGCTGGTTGCACCTGTATCTTGTTGAGAAAAGTGCCCTTCCTACAGATGCCTTTGCCTTGATTCCATATATCTTGCTCTTTTCAATAACTTGTACCCTTATTATTTCCAAATTGATAATATATGGGATTCTTTGTTTTTTAATTTGACTTCCCAAGAAGAGAGAGCAAGTATGATGCAGATGTGGCTTTAAATGGCTTCATCACTGCTTCTCTCACTCTATCCTGCCTGCTGCTCATGTATGGATTCACTTGATCATTCCACCAAGTATAGGTCTATAAATTAAGCAGAATCTCTGCAAGAGGTGTAAGCACCTGGATTTAAACTGATGGGGAACGGCTTTCTGGATCTCAGTATTTAAAAGAGGACACATGGCTTCCAACAAAGAAGTAGTCGACAGGCTGAGTATGATGTATGATTTTTTGGACTATCAGTAAGGAGGAATGGCTCATTCAGCCATGCTTAAGGACACTCAGTTCAGTTTCTGTTGGGAGCTGAATCTCTTAATCCTTTTTTTTTTGTTTGTTTTGGTTGGGTTGGTTTTTTGGATTTTTTGCAATATGAGTGTTCTAAAAGTTTAAGCATGTAGGCCACTGAAGATTGCAATGACTGATTTGATGACAGAAACATTTCTAGCTACTGGTAGCTGACTTCTGACATACTGAATTTCCTGCTAATTTGTTCATTTGCACAGCTGGGATGGGATGTATCTATTGTCCATTCCACTTTCATGCCTGCTGTCTGCAGCACCTTATGTGTGGTGGTGTCCACTGTCTTCTCTTCTAATTTCTAGCCTAAAATATTTAAGACTCCACCAGGCAAGATCCACTTGTTAATCCAACTCTAGCTCTTTTCCTCATGCTAAAGAATAAGCCTTATCTATTTGTTTCCAGCCCCAGTGTGTGTTAGGGATCTGTCCCCAGTATTTGTAGAAGCAAGGGTACCTTTACAACTATTAAGGACACACTGAGAGGTTCTGATTTAACTTGGCTATGGGCTTATGTACTGTCCATTTGGTTCCAAGAATACACACTTTGCAAGCATGATGCTGATCCAAAAATGCGTATTGGACAGTAGCAGAATATGCCTGGAAGTGTCCTGCAGCCTGGCAATGTGTTGCCCATGTTACCATATCATAGGATACTCTAAGGTTAACACAGCCTTAAATAACTTGGCTTCTCTTTTGTGGCACCAAATCTGGAGGAGTCTTTCTCCTATATTAAGGGAATGTGAATGACTGGTATGCCATTCAACCATAGTAAGATCTCCTAATCCTACATCACCCCTCAGGAATTCTGTTAGGCAGTTACATATAAGTTTCACTATCCTGTCAGCTAGCAGCAGGCAAATCCTGCTTTACAAGCTGGTTGCGTGCTGAATGTATCTGTTTGAGGTGTACTTATCAAGAAAAACTTTGCTGCAAGTATTTGATGCTAGTATGTCAAACTTTGTGATTTTTCCTACTGAATTATATTAAAATGTGCTTTGAAAGAAAAGAAAACAAAAATACTTCTTGACAGAAAAAAAACCCTGCATTTCTCCCAGTCAAGACTTGGAGCATTAGTTCCCCCAATATGTCTGGTGTATTCCTTCTGAAATGATTATCACTGGTATTTACTAAGCAGTTGAACTGCTCAGAGATGCTCTATTAAACATCTCCAAAAGGCTTTTCATAGTTTTATGTCTTTCTTCATCTCTTTGTGATAATATGCAGCTGTATATCAATGAAAATGTCTGTTTCTCCTTGTGTTAGGGTTGAAATATCTGTGGAATATTACTGGCCATTTTAACTGTTTTATTTATAGCTACCTTCAGTCAATGCTTTTAGGCCCCCTCTGTTTCCTCAGGGGATACACATGCTGAACGCTAAGATAATTTTGTTATAAATGCTTGCAACATTTGGGGCTTTCTGCTATTCTGTTGATTAAAGAAGCCCTGACATCCTGATGTATCCCTTCACTGGGACCAAACTCAGCTTTCACAGACTGAGTTAAGAAGGTAATTCCCAGTTTTGCATCGGTTCAGAAGCTGAGAATGCTGAGAATAAAAGACGATTGGTGTTGGGAGTGTCTGTCTAGATCCTTTGAAGCTCTAATCTAGAAAGGTTTCTTGAGTGAGCTTGGCACAGAAGGGGAGGATTCTGTTGTTGAACTTAAATATACATACTCTTCCTCTTTTTTTTTTTCTTTTTTTTTTTCTTTTTTTTTTTTTCAGATAGGGAAAATTACCATCTTTTATGACATTATAAGATAAACAGCAACATCTAGACCAACCTGGCTTCTGACTCTGAAGCCCCACACCATGTTTTATCCCAAAATCTAGGAGTCAGTTGCCTAAGCAGCAGTTACTTCGAGGTTACTTCTGAGCAGACAAATGAATGCTGAAATACTGAATATAATTTAGCCTCAAGCCTGAAATAATAAAATTTATCACCTTCCAATTTTTTTGTTGTTTTACAAGTTGGTGAAGATATTCTATGAATTGTGTACCTCTTGAGTCTCACAATAGGAATTAGTGTTGGTTATATTTTTATTTTATCCTAACAGGTCCAAATAGGAGGAAAAAAAGGTATTTGTTTAACAGTGTTTGTGTTATTGGACTTATTAGTTCTTAGGATCAGTCACTTTGTCTCACAGCTTTTTGAGTTTGTGAAACCAGTCTAAGGGAAAGCAGGAATTGATTGATAGAACTGAAGCAACATTCAGTCATTACCTTGTTTCCATTAGGACATGCTGAAATGAAGGAATCCTATGTAATAAATCTCTAATGTCGATTAGACCATATGTTGTAGTAGAATCAGATGCTTCAATGTTTAGGTTAATGATTAATGAAATCTATGGTATTTTTCAATTAAGTCACTGATGAACATCTATGGAATAAAATCAAAAAGTTCACAAAAGACTAACTACTGCCTAATATCAAGACATGTCTGAAAGCAGAAGAAAACTATTTTTTTTCTTAAACTAAAATTTGATATCTCCGAACTATACCTTCGCCTTCTGCTCTCTATCTCAATTTGCTTTCTGTACTGTTGACTACGTGCTTTGGACAAGCTAACATGGATGGGAAGGTGAAGTGGCATGAAACATACAAGAATGTAAGGCTTGTTTCCATCTTTGTCCCAAGTAGCCTGTCCTGTTAGTAATACAGTGTTATGAGTGCTTGTGGTGTTGTCTAGCTTAGGATTTATGGTGATGTCTGTATTGTTAAGCATAGATTGTAGGGCCCTTTGATCTGTTTCATACAAGGATGAAAGCCAGAAACTCACTCTGAAAAACAGTGATTTTTACAGAGCTTGAAAATATTATCTAAGAGTTCCCTGAGCGATCCAAAGTCATGTTGTCAAGGAAAAAACTTACTTGAGCCTCCTTTTGCTTCTCTGACCTTTGAATATTTATGTTCCAGGACTGTCAGAGAGCTCAGGACTAGTAGCACATTGGTTTTGTCATTTTATCTTTTGTAACCCTCCTCATTCTTCCTTCCTTTATATCCTGGCACACTTCCTGTTGCCCCATGTGGAGGAATACCTGTGTATTTAAATGCAAAAAATTATTAAGTGTGGAAGTAAGTAGTGCTAGTACTGTGGTAGAACATTAATTTTCTACAATACCTTCAGTTTGCCTCCTTTATTTTTTTTTAAGTTTTTTACTTCTGCTGATCATAAAAGGATGGCTAGGTATTTATTATTGTAAATAGGCTATTTTATATATTTGCCTTGAATCAAGGCAAGTTTCTTGTTGCAATTGGCTTACTGTAATTTGAACACTGATATTTACTTCTAGGAGAATCTGATCTCAACGGAGCAATAACAGAAGCAGGGAAAACTTATGAAGAAATTGCCAGTCTTGTAGCAGATCAGGTAGGAGTATTACGAATTCAATGGCATAGTGTGTACAAACATATCACCTCTTTGGATTACTCCTGACTTCTCTTTTTCCGTCTCTGATTAAAACATAGCTGCTAGTTCTATAGACCAATTAAATTAAATTGCTATTAACACTTTTAAATGCATTTTCATCTTTTTTTCTACTCTGTGTCAGCTCAGGGGGAATGTGATGAGAGAAACCACATTCTGGTTTCTAAAATACTAAAATGATTGTTTGCTCTTTAAATGTGCTCATTTTCTGATGTCTGTGAGCTGTCTTCATTACTGATACAGAAGTAATTGATATTTTATCAAGGACAGAGTTTCTGCCTTCCCTCTGCATTCCCCAAATGTCTGCGGGATCCAGATTTTGCTGTTGCTCTATATGGGGGAATACCTGTGTACCGAACCTGTTCCATTGCCTTGACATGAGGTTGCCTGCTTCAGTAAAAATGTGGCTTAAATAAACCTTGATTGGTATTTAAGACATACATTGATTGTTTAGCATGTTACACTTAAAGTCTCCAAAATGCAGATCCTCTTTATCTCAAGGTTGAGTCTGAAAGTTCTTAAAACATCTTTCCACATTGACAACTAAGGAGATGCACCTATGCATGTACATATTTGTATATGTGATGAGTACTGGAAACTCTTCTTGGGTGAAAACTTAAGGCAAAACCCCTCACTTCATGAGTTAGTGTTAAATGAAACAAAGAACAGAGGTGTCTGCACAATGATGTGCAGTGCCTTGCTCTAAAAATCTTATATTTTTTTAAAAAGCCTTTTCATATATGAAAAACTTGCATAAACAATATTTTGGTTTGGGTTTTTTCAGTTGTTTCCTTCCCTTTTTTCCCCTTTGCCCTTTCTTGGCATCATAGTTTCTTTTCTGTGGTTTTGCCACAGATACTTTTTCTAACGCTTATGCTTTGTTTATTAGCCAAAGAAAGATCTTCACTTTTTGATGGAAACAAATCATGAATATAAGGGATTTCTTGGTTGCTTCCCTGACATCATAGCAGCTCATAAGGTATGTGAAGAGCCTTTCTTTTCACGGGCTGGGCAATGGGGACAGCAGAAAAAGTGGTGGTATGGTACCCTGCATTTGTGCAGCAGCCTGGTCCCTGCTGCTGAAACACTGGAAGTTTCTGTGAAACTGGTTTGTTGATTTTTTAAATAAGAAGTACTTAGAGGGAAGGAAAGCTATAATTTCTCTCAAGAATATCATGACTTTTTGCTATAGTAGAGCAGTAGAAAGTTCATGATTTTTTTCAGATTGACTTCATGTCCCAGTGGGGTCAATAGCAGTAGTGTAAATTTGTAATATTTGAGGCTTATATGGTAGTTGATAATAAAACCATACAAGTACAGTAGGAAAACTCATGTACACTTGCATGACTGGCTTGCTGATATGTGATAAATAATCATGCACTGCCTAGAAGTTTCTTTAATATCAAAAACCAGAGACCAGAGCTAAACTCTTAACATTTCTGGGGGGAAGAAAAAACAAACAAACAAACAAAATACCAGCAACAAAACCCACACACTTTGTTCTCTGTAATACAAAAGCCACAGTGTATAGTTTTGGATATTATGCCTTTTTTTTTGGTCATAAAGTTTTCCTTATGGTCATGTGTCTGCTGCAATGTATTTCAGGAAACTAAATATTCAGAATAATATTATTCTGAATAAACAAGAGCACTAATATGCAAGGTTTTTTGATCACTTGAAGTGTTAAATGTATAGAATAGATACATACTTCAGAGAGCAACAAAGATAAAAGCATATCAGATTTGTGTATTCTTTCTTCAGGACATTTACAGTCCCTCATCCCACAGAGTTATTGGGGGAAAATACCATAAAAAGAACAGAAGAGAAAAAAAGAGAAGAAATGTTTTTAAAACTTGAAACATAAGCCTCCTGCCAAGAGACATGTGAATAGATTCTCTTGCATGTTGCTTCACACAAATACATTGTGTAGGGGAGGCATATCTTTTTATGCTTGTTATTTATGTGACTCAAGGATTTTCTTGAATCAATGGCTATACCTTGCAATGAGTTGTAGTCTCTTGAGAAGCAGTTTTATGTTGCCTTATCTTGTAAAATGTGCAAATAAGGTTCTACAGGCTTTTGGATGTCAGTTATGTTGGTCACATGTAATTTGAAATTTGATCCATTTGTGCTTTTTTGTATATATCCTTGTGTGTTACTTGTGTACTGCCTGTACCAAACTCAATTTGTTGATGACTCTGATCATGCCTGTGTTTGAAGTCACTTTTTGCAAGGACTCTTGGAAGCACTAAAGTGAAATAAAAAACTTTGCATAAAAATGTGAGAAGGCAGAATCGATCATTTTGTGTACATATGTGTACTGAATGCAGACTCAAAATGTAGCTAGTGGCATTCTAGACTACTGTGAAGATCCCTAAGCTGACTACTCTTTTAACATTTCTGCATTTGGTTTCTACAGGGAGCAATAGAAAGAGTGAAGGAAAGTGACAAGTTAGTTGCAACCAGTAAAATAACGCCACAAGACAAACAGAACATGGTGAAACGTGTGAGCACCATGGCTTATGCACTACAAGGTAAACCAAATTTTGAGCTAAATGGCAGTGTTGTAGACCTCTGAAGGACTTCTGTTAAGCAGCATGCTTTGAAAGAAAATCTTTTGCTACTAGGAATAAAACCTGGGCATGGGTTGTTTGTGGGGGCTTTCTTGTGACCTGCTTAGATTTTTCTAAATTTTTTCTAAATTTCAGTTATTTTGCCTCCCCCCCCCCCCCTTTTTTTTTTTAAATCTTGCATTGCTATTGTAAAAAACACATATTTTGAAACTGCAATTTAAAAACCCCAAAACAACTACCCCAGACTGATTCCTTGATTTGGAAGTGATAATGTCTCAAATTAAAAGCATAGACCCTGGTGCAAGAAGCAGGTCATCATGAGCAGAAGTGTTTTTCTGACTTTTAGTTTAGTCAGACATAATCCATCTCCCAGCTGAGATTCATGTCTTTGGATAAGATCTTTATTTCCTGGATGTTTTTTGAATGAATTTTTTCCTCTTTAGGTTGGAGGTGTTGTAACTATAAGGTGCAGCACAGTGCACTAGAAAAAATGGGGAAGTTAGGAGTCAGGGCTGAATCCTGCAGGATATCAAGCCATTAAGTGCATCCTGTTACTGACTTCAATGAGATTACTCATTGCTGAGGGGGTTGCATCATTTTTAGATGATTTAAAGCCAAGAGTACTCGATATATTGTGTGATGAAGTCAGAGCAGCACACAAAATTGATTTTAAAAACAACCAAGAAAACTCTCCACCCCCTTCTTCTTATTCACAGTGACGCAAGAAGATTGTGTTTTATGTGTGGTAATTGTGGAAGAGACCTCTAGGATGACTTTTACAATGTAGAATAATTCTTTTCCCTCCACTGATATCCCAAAATATATTTAACTTCTTTCAGCCATAAGCTGTGATCTGAAATGTAGAAATTGGTGTAAGGTATTACAGCTTCAATAATGCTGTTTCTCAGGTATCTGTTGAAACAGCCTAAGTCAAGAATGGGTCAGACACTACTGGTTGTATCTTTTCTTGTTGTTTTTTTGAACTAAGTACTTACGGCTGTGGCTTACAACTTGATATCCATACTCTTGGAAATCTGAATGTCCTAGCCAAAATTCTGTTGGAAACACTTCAGGAAGGAACAGTTACCTCAGCAGAAGAAAATCCTGCTTGTATCTTTTATTGAATCTTTGTGCACCTGAGTATTGTAATACAAGAACCTGGCTTTGTCCAGGAAGGTCCAGGTTGGTGTGTAATCGACCCCTACCTATCTGACAAACAGTTCCACAATAACTTGAGAGCTGCAGGCAGAACAGGTTGTGAAAGCATGAGAGCAGTCACCGTACTGGCAGGGCTGGACACTGAGCTTGCTGCAGAGTAACTAACTAGAACTGAGTGAAACTGTTCCTAATTATAAATGCTTCTGTTGAATGATTTGTCTCCCGGGTCTGACTGCAGCTGAGATGAATCACTTCCACAGTAACCGGATCTATGACTACAACAGCGTCATTCGTCTCTATCTGGAGCAGCAGGCACAGTTCTATGAAACGGTAAGGGACAGGGCTTCAGCACTGTTTGCTTGGCATGTACTGTGCTGCTACTTTTATAGGAAATACTGGGTTTAATCTATGCTCCCACAGAGCAGATATTTGAAGAATTGTTAAAAAAATTGTAAGAGGAATTGTAAAAAAGCCTGAAAACTAGAACAATGAGTTAAGACAATAATTTCCTATAGATATTGTCCTATGTACATGATTGTTACAGCAAACCTAGTAGAACTAAAAAACACTGTTCAGAAACCATGCTGTTGATAGCTTGACTTACCCCCCCCCGCCCCCCCCCTCCAATGCTGGTACTAGGGTTACAAAGAATTTTAGCTCTCTGATGTGCAGTAAGCAAGGCCTGCTGCACTGAACAGAATAATAAAGCATTTCAACAAAACTTTCCTGCCGTAGGATGGGAGTGAGAAGGGAAACTTTAGTGATTTAAAGCCTGATGTATACAAGTGTGGGGCAGGAGGGACAGGAACATTTCAGGTGACATTAAATATGTTAAATCTAAGCACTCTCCCTACTGCTGTAGATCTCATTTAACAATGTTTTCATGCATGTATTCCTTCTGATTTTTTTAAAATAAACCAAGGACAAGTTTTCTAACATGATATCCTGGTAAAACACTTGAGTTTGAATGTTCTGGAACCTGACTTCTACCACTAAAAGGAGTCTTATAAGTAACTGGTGCCCCTTCACAGCCGTAAAAGATGCCAGTGGAGTTTCAGAGGTATCTTTAGTGGGTGATAACTTTAGGACCCTACCAGGTCACTTTGCTTACTTTCCTTGACACATCTGGTGGGGTTAGCTTAGATTTCCCCTTGCCTTCTTTCAGTCTCTTGTCCAGTCTATTTCAATCCTTCTGGTTGCAGCCTCACCAGTTTTGTTGTACCAATCCTCTCTCCCCCAGAACATGCTCATGCGTGGGGTCATGGCTACCATGAGAACTATAGGGAGTGCACAGGAGCTCTGTTCTGATGTTTCAGTCTTGCTTCAGCAGGGAGGTGGGTTTCCTGGAAAATCTGCAGAAATTTGTTCCTGCAGCTCTCTGGTGCAGTGCAGTGCTTGAAAAACAGACAGAATAATAGCCCTGCACACAATGCTTTCTGCAGTACAACTGGAGCAGTGAAAGTACCAAATTAACAAGGCAGAAGGTGTATATATGAGAATTCTTTATAATGGAATGTTTTGAGAGTCCTGCATACAGAAAACCTGCAGTAATGCCTGCAGTTTTTCATCACATGAGGGAACACCTAATTTCTTAGCCTGCAGTCATATTTCTGCATAGTGTAAAGTGACTACATATTAAATGTCTCCTGTTTCTTTGTTTCAGATTGCACAGAAGCTGAGGCAGGCCCTCAGCCGCTTTCCTGTGATGTAGAAAATAAGGAGTATTCAACAATAAAGAAGAACTCCAAAGTGCTTTTCTGATATGGGGGCAATGTTAATAAAAACTTGTTAGCCATTGAAAAAAAAAAATCCAAAAACCCCAAACTAACAAGAATCAGTTGTAAAAAAAAGTATTATTTAAAATTTTACTTTATCAGCCTAAATCATACAATAAGGCTTTCCTCTCTTGAAAGGTCTCCCATTTGTATCATTATTTAAATAAAAACAGCTAGGTAATGCTGTCAGTTATAGGGATCTAAATTATCAAACTGATATGTTGCCATGGACTTCATGAAAACCTGTCTATCAAACGTTCTTCCAAAAACTCTGGATCAACACCAGAGTGACACATTTGTAGCTTTTTTTTAAAGTGGGAAAGCAGACAAACTTAAGAAAATTACTTAGTACTCATTATATTCAGCTGAGCTCTCCAGCAATTCAGTAACCAGGAGGAATTATATTCATGTATGTTTCTGGCACATGTTTGTGATAATCTCCTGAATGAATGCTTTGTTCTTAAGTTTTGCTTTCCATATGCAGCCATGGCATCCTGCTCCCAGTATGACTTCTGGTAAACATAAATCATTCTTCCCTCTCTTCTTTTTTTTTCTGACTAAATCCTGTGGCGTACCACCTCAGAGCTTATGTCAGGCTCACTTTTTCACTATGCACTGTGTAAGAAGACAAAGTACAAACAAGGAACGAGCCATTCAGGAAAGTGTGAAAAACAGTTTTCCATGCCAGCACTTTGACACCCGTAATGTTATGCCATGAGGCACTGGTGTTTCTCAGTGCTGTATAGGGCCAGCTTCCCCTCTGATGGTTTGTACTGTTTCAGCAGAGGGGACACTGCCACATCTAACCCCAGCTAGTAGACATCCCCAAATTCCAACTAAGCTCAGGTCTTTGTGTAGTAGTATGGTGTGCTATTGGTTCAGGTTAACTTTTTGTTGCCTTCTAATGCAAACTCAAAGGTGACAAAAGTACTGAATAACATCATTAGTTATGACACAAACTCTGTTCTTTGATCATCATCTTTTATCAAGTGACTCAGTGTCCTCTTCCATACTACTGAAATACCATTTGAGGCCTTGGCTTTTCACAGAATCAAACCAAAAAAGCCACCACCAACTGTGTTCACAATGGGCACCAAGTACAGTAACTCATTTCTTGCCATAGGCAAGCAGGAAAGCCAAAATGCATTTTTTTTCTGAAATGTGCCTAGAAAATAAATATTTTAGTTTAAAAATAAACAACTAAAAAAGGCATTTTACCAGTAAGCCATTCTTAAGTGACGGGTACAGTCTGCCAGTTCAATAGTTGCCTTACTCTGTTTTGCATTGGTGTTACTTTTCTCTGCTAGAAGGAAAATCTGGGTCTGCCTGAATAACCTGAAACCAAACCAAATCAAACAAGACTAAGCCTAAGTCTAGATGCTTCTCAGTGTCACGAGTTTTGTTCACCTTTTATAAACCTTGTCTTTTTCTCCTCCCAATTTTAGTTGTTTGCTTCCAAAATTCCATAGCGCGGTGTTGTTTGATACAGCCATTTAAATATGTACAAATTGTAAAGAATGTGTATAAATGTTTTACACCAAATGTAAGATCTGCTTGCATGTAGAAGCAGCTTATATAATAAATTGTTACAATGTGTACAGTAAATTCTGAAATCACTTTTTCAAGCCAGCATTTTTTTAGCATTTGTATATTCACTTTTTGGTAATGAAATCTCTTTGTAACAGACTCTTAATTTGGGAGGGGGAAGGGGGTTCTTTTTACCAATCTTTAAATCGCTCCATATGCACTAAAGTTGAAAGCTCTTTATCTTGAATAGATTGTTTTGGAATCTTAAGTGTAAGCTCTGCATTCCCAGTGCAGGGAAGCTATGACAATAGCAACTGTGTCAGATACAACATTTTGGCAAAAAAAAAAAAAGAAAAAAAGAGAAAAACTGTTTAAAGATTTCTAGTAAAATGAAGTTAAACTGATAATAAATATTTATGTGTATCCACCAGACTATTTTATCTTTTTCTTTGAAATCATCGTGTTGGTTTTTAACAGGGTGAGTGAAATACGAGGCAAATCCTCCCTGTAGCTATTCACCAGCTTGCACACAGGCCAGCTGAGGAGTGAGGAAGCATCCATGTGTCTTCCATAAAGCAGGCATCCCAACTGGATGGTGTAATAGTGCTAGTGACTGCAAACCAGCAAAGCCTATGCATATGTTGTAGGCTCTCTTTATTCAGGTCAGTCCAGCTCGTGGTTGATGGAACCCTCCTGACTGCAAATAAGTAGTAGAGCACAGTGCTACTGTGTATTCCTGGCTTTGTGTCAGCATGGTGTTGACCCAGAATAGGAATCTGATTGTCTTTGCTATATGTTTTTTAAATTAGACATGAACAGTGGCATAGTTTAATTGCATGAGTTGGGGGCAACAGAAAATGCGCACACTAAAGAATTAGTCATAAAACAGAAATAGCAATTTAGTGCAAGACTTGAGCAGTACTCTCCTGTGTTTTGTTTTTCATAGCTGAATAATTAGTGTCTGCAGCATCAACAAGCCTTACTACTGTTCCCTGGCTTATGTTTTCCTTCCAGGGAGAGCCAAACACTGGCATTAGCCCAGTGACTTCATAAAAGACATCAACTGCCCAAGCTGTTGGGTTTAACTTTATACTGTAATTGCTTATTCCGCTACTGCAACTACATCCATTTCTAAAAAATAAAAATTTAACTGTATAGAGAGGAAGGCTACCTGCATTTCTTGTTTGCAGTTAATCCAACATGGGATAAGACTGCAGCAGCAGATTTTGTTGTAGGGTGTGATTTTGGAGGTGTACTGTTGACTGCAATTAGGGAGTTCTTCAATAAATCCTGATTACAGAAATTTTTACACTCCTGAGCAATTCCTGTTTTCTGTGGTGAGATAATTGAGAAAGTACTACCATAACATACACTTGATCCTAATTAAATAATACATCAATTTTAGTGCTACCAAAATTAGCCTAGTTCAGGTTCTTAGAAGGAATTCACACTAACAGCCTTGTAAAGAAAACTCTCAGAAAGGAAGAGATGCATCTCTTGTGCTGTGGCTTAGTTTGACATACACCAGACACTGCCAGTCTGGATTGGCCAAAATTACTCCCTCCACAGCCTCAGGACATGCAGTCCAGCAGCAAGGAAAGCATTTATTAGGCAAATGTCCTGCTGCTGCTGCTTCTGCCTTTTGTAGGGCTTCCTGCTAAAACGTGAGCATGCACCAGCCAGAGACCAGTTAGTTGGCAAGGGGTGAGGGGTCTTTGGTCAGTTGTTTTTTTTCACATACTTTCCTATAACTCTTCTGATAAAATTAATGTTAATACCTGAGGTAACCACTTGAGAAAAAAACCCCCTTTTTTCCAGTCTAAACAGCCCTAACAAAAACAACCTTATAGAATTAGAAAGATATTGACTGGCTGGTGACCAATCCACCCGTTCTGTTGTGTGGCAATGTCAGTTACACCCAAAATGTTTTAAAGAACATTTGAGTCATCAACTTGGATTAGCTGTTTTCTCCCTTTTTCTTTTTTCCTCCCATGGATCTTTGCATGAGTTGTGACTCTGAGATCCTTGCAGTATCTTTGGGCTACTGAATTTAAACTGGCTTAATTTCCTTGTCTTATAATGTGCTTGCCTATTTGTAATCTTCTGGGCCTTTTAATCTTTCCTGATTGGCCAGATTTTCTTAAACTATCCTAAGTTTTTTGTGTTCCTTCAGATTCCAGCTATTATTCTTACTGCCTTCCCACTGAACTTTCTGAACTCTAGGTTCTTCTCATCTACAGTGTTAAAAACTGTTTACTTCACAATAGGATTTATTAGTTTCTTTGAACTATCTGAAGCCAGCTTTCTCATTTTTACTAAATATTGTTCTTCCCTTATTCTAATCTGTGGCTGTATTCTGTTAAAATACATTTTTGTGTCACTGTTTTCTGTCAGGGCTGAAGCAAGACTGCATGTAATACTCTGTTAACAACAGACTTCTGCCATCCTTAGTTTTCTTTTTATACATACCATCTTTGACAACTATTAATTTTTAAAATATATTTGCTAATAAACTTGTCATAGCACACATTTGTCAATTCAAGGTCACTTTTAATTCACATTGCCTTATGTTGAAATTAAATCACCGTAGATCTAAATCTAAAATTGTTCCTCTTCACTGGTTTTTAGCCTTGTGAAATGTCATTCCCAAAAAACTTAAATATTTGATGAACCACTTTCCTAAAAAGTATGTAATTCTAAAGATGTAATTAAGTTGCTAGCTCCAAGAGGTTTGTTAGAGGTTATCTTAGAAGAATAGCAGACAGTAAGATTTTAAAAATAACAGAAAATATAGAAAGATTGTGGGGACTTGTTAAAAAACAGTATTAAGTGGTTTGGTTTCTTTTGAATTGTATTTTAGCTATTTGACGTTAGTTATTGACCTGTCCTTATTAAATTGCTTGTCAGCGCGTCCCCCCACACCCACCTGTGTGATTATGTGATGCTTCAATGACTAATAAATTTGGTCACCCACAGGGACACAAAAATAGCAGGACAGCAGACTGAAATTTATAGAATGAGGATTGTAAAGAACATGCTCTTTTCCTTTTGACACCAAGGGAGAGGGTAAAGAGGTTGAAAACAGGGCAGTAATAAATTGGAAGACAAGACAAGCCTTTTATTTGTGACCATTTATAACAGCATATCTGAAGAAAATCAGTCTGTTAAAAAAACCACACCAAAACCAATTGTGGATGAAACTGGGTACTAAATATAACAGTACTTCCAATGGCAAAGCTAAATATTTATCAGCCTTCATTCAGTCTGAAATTACATCAAGATTTAGCTTTGTTAAGTTACTAGCTGTTGTACCCTATAGCCCTTGGTATACACGTGTAGAAGCAGCTTCTAGAGCTATGAATTATTAGGAATAATAATTATGTTAAAGAAATTTGCAAATAATATTGGCATTTCAGACACAGTTCAACAAACACACTCTTTGTAGTATTTGTAAATCTAGATAGAGTTTGATCTCTTAACCCTATTAAATGGAAAGATTAAATGTATCACTTCATTATGTTCATTTTGTGTTCATTATACTCATTCATATTTTGGGGGAAGAGTATCTCCCTGCTCCCATGTGATCCTTGTGCATTGCCTGCTCACCTTTCTGGACCCATCAAAATTTATTGCACTCCTGACATACATTGCACTACATTCACTTTGTTGGCATCTCTGAGACCGTGTATCTGCTGTAGGGGGTGGGGGGAGACCATTGCTGGTACGTTCTTGCCTTGGTATAAGACTGTCTGAGGGCTTTAGCAAGCACAGCGCCCCTTTACAGCACTCACAGCTGTACTACGAATCTGAAATACCTACTGACATTTCTTAAAGCCCCTTAAAATTCTTATGTGAAAATCCAAACTTTGCGTTTGGTTGGGGTTTTTAAAAATGTCACTGTAATGTCCAATGGCAAGCTGGAAACAAAGCCCAAAATGAGAGTGACACTCTCATTATCCAGTGTTCATATATCTATAATTTATTATTTGTAATCAAATTCTAAGCCAGACACAGGATCTTGTCAAGTTTGCTGTATCCAGTAACTCATCAAGTTAAAACTCTTGCAAAAAGAAAAAGCTGCCTGAAAATGGCCAAACAAGGGTGAGGGTCATTTTTCTAACAGTTGACTAGTTCCTGACTAGTTGAGTCATATTTTTAAGCTCAGTAAAGATTTTGTTTAAAAATTCAACAGCTGGGAGAGAAGTGAAAACTTAAACATAGCAACTGTTGCAATATAGTAGCAAAATATAAACCATGCTGCCTGCTGCTGGGATGGATTTGCTGAGCTTGACACACTGCCCCAGAAGATTCCCATCTGACTATGCTATTCCAGACTGGTTATGCCAGCAGAGAAAACCGAGCAGTAATAAAACTCTTCATGTGTCTTCCCTGTTCCTTCCCTTCCCTTTTCTACCCGGTTACAAATTGGACCCACCAAACTTAAAGCAAGGACTTTTTTCCAAACCTTTGGGAAGGAGGTGGGTCTAGAACACTTCTTCCCTCCTTTGAGCATGTTTATGCTTGTTTGGCAATAGAGAAACTTTACAGGGGTAACAACTTGTGGCAGTCATATGCTGCTTACCACCACAGTCTTAATGCTTTGCAGAAAGGCAACAACACCCAAAACAACCTCACAAACAAATAAACCCACAATGCAACTGTTTATGAAAGTCTTCCAAATTTAAACCAAATTCACAAACAGTAAGAGGAGGTTTCTATCTACAAAATAAGGTTGCAGCATGGCTGCAGGATTTGGGATCTATTCAACAGCTGTGCTGTAAAAGTATCACTGGAAAAGGGCAACTTGCAGGGACTGCAGTGGGGATTGAGGGGCTGCTCCCAGAGTAAGAATGGAGTTCAGAAAAGTTGTTTGCAGGTGTTGTCTGGCACAGCTCCCCTCTTAGCAAGGAGTTAATATTGTAATTATCTAGTGTTAGAATCTAATAAAAATGACTAGTGGTCTTAAGTAATTTTTAATTAGTAAAATACAACAGCCCTTCCTGAAGGAGATTTTTTTGTCACATGTTAAAAACCCAAAACCCAGGCCACAAGTAAACATTGTATTGGGTGTTCACAAGGGAGCTCAAGCAGACTGCTGCAGCTGCACCTAGGCTCTGGGCTGTTTATCACTGCTGTGGAGCCAGAGAACAGGAATCAGCTCAGGTCCACTGCTGAGCCCTGGCTGGGTCCAGGCGTGTGTGTGACACCAGGTCTGGTGATGAACTCTGCAGCGTGGAGAAAGACAGGACAGGTATGCACTGTCACTGGTTCCATCTCAGCCCCAGGATGCAATGACACCTCAGCTGACCCTCTGCAGCCAGCTAAAATCTTACAAGGCAAAGTGGTTCTGCCCTGTGCTTTGCCGAAGAGGCTGTGCTAGACAGCTGCTGGCCCTGAGGGCAGAGAGAGGGTGTTGAGTGTGACTGTAGCTGACTCCTGGCATGGTAAAGAAACATTCTGAGAAATTTGTCTCAGGATACCTTAGATTTTTCTCCTATGGGACTCCAGTCATCGGTAAATGAAACTCAATTGCCAGCATTAGGCTCTTAGTTCAAGAGCAGATAAACAATAAGTAATGTAATAACCCTTATCAACATGTACAGATGTGCTTCTTAAACCAGCAGGTTGCTTAAAAGTAGTCACAAAGACTTCTCTGCAATATGTTGTACCCTGACTCATCCATTCTGAGCAGCAGCTTCTAGAATTAAACTGAGATTAGTTAATCTGACTTCCCAGAGGCATTTTTGAACTCACGGAGCATCTCTGCTTTTATGCAGGCATACTCTGAACTCTGTGCATCAGTGATTCCATGTGGAAAGGATCAGCACTGGTTCTAGCCCTTCCATGTAGTTTGCAATAAATCTCCAAGACAGAACAAAGTCTATCTCAAATTTCTGGAATAAGTAAAGAGAGAATTCTGCTGAACTCCCACCAAAATATGCAGGGAACATTATTAATGATAGCTATTCTGTAAGAGCAGCACAGGGAATCTGTCACTGCGCCCACCTTTTAAAAAGACACAGGAATTAATTGCAATAGTTCTGTGTGTCAGGCTCACTAATTACAGAATCTAACCATCAGTTGACCAACTGGGCAAAAAGCATCAGAGAATGAAGCAGGGGGAGGGACAGAGAAGAGGAAGGGTAAAGGGAGGGCAGCAAGAAAGACAATCCAAAGAGCTACTGAAGTAGAGGTAACAACAACAGCCGCAAACAGATATTGCACACGGTGAATTGTGGTGGACAGGGTCTGTGACAGAAGGGCTCTTACTCTAGTCTACATTGGGATGACATGAGTACTGGTGTCATGCTCCAGCTTTCCCTGCCCTCCAAAGTTAGTTTTACATGGCCCAGTAATTCTCACACCCCAGGAGCTGGCTTTCTTCCAAACCCACAGCTTTGCTGAGCTTTTCCAGCCACACCCACACAAGGTCTTTCCACTCCACATTCCCTCCCCGCCAAACTGCTGAGATTATTTTGGCCTGCCCACACTCTGTGCTCACCCCTTCCCACGCACACCAGCATTCCCGGGACGCTGGTACTACTGGGGTGCTTCTAATGATGGCTGAAAGTGAGGAAATGTCCTAGGAATTGAGTGCAGCCAACAGAGAAAGATGGTTTCTCGCCTCCCTTTCACCCTGGTGACTTTTGAGATAAATACATACACATATGTGGAGCAGAAGAAAAAGCATAGTAGCCTGCAAATAAGTTAAATGTAATTCCTGCAACTTTCAACCAGCTGGGCCAGTGACCTCAGTGAGCCTAGCCTACTCACCTCTGTGGAATAATCATTTTTGTTATGTGTGCCATGACCCATCCCCAGGCTAACAGGGATCAGCCTCAGTGACTGGAAGGATACATATGTTAATAGTGAATGTGGCATGAGTTAGAGGTACAGGCAATTCTCTCTGTAAAAGCAATACAAAAACCTTGTTTTAGTGAAGCAGAACGGCACACCTAAATAAACAAGTCAGATTGTCAAAAAACAAACGCCGACTAGCAAGCAGAATAAAGCCTAATTATGTTTACTTGCACATACACATAGTCTGTGGATTTAACTGATGCATTAGGAATAATGGAACATACCAAAATGTTTGTTCAAATAACTCTGAACCTTGGTATTCCCTCAGTTCTTCTCTTTTCTGGTCTGTTTCCCTCATTCACACACTGTGCTTTGTCAGCTACCCCTTTACAGCAGCAGTGACAGAGATAACACCTCATTCTACAGTCCTCTTTCCCTTTCAAGAAAAACATATGCTATTTCTGCCTTCACCATAAAGGGGGCTGTGAAATAGCTTGACTCCTTAGCCAGTTTGCTCTATTTTACTGTTTCAGGTTTTCTTTAACCTTCTCCAGTTCAACCCTGGTGGTATACTGAGGAGCTCCATCAACCACTCTGATTTGAACTAGCTCATACTCATTGTCTTTTCAAACTATTCAGTCTAAGTTATCTTGCCATAAAGATGTCGAGAAGCAGAGGAATGCCTGAGATTTATCGCCCAATGCCATTCAAACTTTACAAAAAAGCAATTGAAAAAAACCAACCCCCAGTGTTTCAGGTAAACAAATATGTTCTCTTCCTTCATAGGAATGTGTTACTACACTGCCTCTTGCCCCCCTTGCTCTTTGGTCTGAAATCCCTCCTAAATCTGAAAATTAATGGACAGGGCTTTCTAAAGCATGGGGAAGCATAATACTGCAGCATCTGTTTATGAAATGAAATGAGAGAAAGAAGCCTAACTTCATTTGAAAAGCACCACATATGCTGTACTGGAAACAACTCAAATGGAAAAAATGTTGAACATTTGATCATAGAAGAGTGAATCTATGCAAGCAAGACATTTTGTGTTCTTTTTAGACAGTGACTGAATGACTCTTTTTTGCTGTGTGGGTTAGCATCTGGCATTCAACCAGTAGTCCATTATCAAAGGCATGAACTAGAAATTCTGTATTTAAGAAAGACACAGCACACAAATTCCAGACCTTAAATCTGAGGAATGTTTCACATGGAATTTTGTTGTACCAATTTGGATTCTGGATTGTAGTTCAGATTTTGGAGAAATTACCTACTCATTTCAGAGATGTAATTCTCTTCTCAGTAGTTGTAGGGTGGTGGTACTGGTTGTGAGCTGGCTGATTTGATTGTATTAAGGAGTTGTTCTGCAAATAGAAAACTATTTTTAACCCATTTTTCCCCCCATTCAAATACTTGAATAAATCTGAAACTTTTAAATGGACAAGTTGGGTCCAACATTCACTTTTGTTCACCAAAAAGAATTCCTTAGTTTTACTTTAGCTTTGTGTTTTATATGCAAGAAAGAAACAGGACTGGAATGTGAGAGAACTTTAAGATATTAGAACTTTAAAATATTACTTTAAGATATAAACCTCCATTGGGTTTATATATATATATTTCTGTTAACACAGAATATGTGCTCCTCTGATTAACAAAATCCTGTTATAAAATACTACAACTTGAAATAGCCAGTACTGGACATAACCTCAGTTAACATGTCCTGTTATGTTCAATCCATTCCCACTAATGTTTACACACAGAAAATTCATAAAAGATACTCTCCCTTGAATGTCTGATCCCACTGAGGGGATTGACAGAGTTCAGTTGATTAAAGGGAAACTAGAGTTCAATAAACTTTAAAGGAATTAATATCAATTAGTTATGAACTGAATTTGGAAATGCCATTCTCTTTGCCCTCTCTTCCCACCCCCCCATTTCTAAATGCCTCATTACAGGTCGCATTCACCCTGTGTGCTCCTTTTTTTTTTTTTCCAAGTACAGTCTGTGTTACCCAATAGGACAAAATGAAGATTTTTATATTAACAGAATTCATTTAAAAATGAATCATAGTAAGAGGGATCAAAAGTTAACATCTTCCCCAATAAATAGAGTGCACCATCAAAATTATTCAGAAACACATGAAGTCCTGCTGTTGCTTGCCTGACTGTATTTTGTCCTTGATTTTCCTGATTTTTGTATGATTTGGTTACTTTAAAAATAAAGGGTGGGTCTTATTATTTTAAATTATTTAGCTTTCAGATCCACTGTTTAAATCATAATTAGCTTTCTGTTGTGCTTCTTGCATTGTCCACTCTTGTATTCATCTGTTTCTCTCTGGCTAGTTATAACATCTCAACACACAATGAAACTTAGAGGTTCTGAAAAACTGTGAAAACTGTTTTTCCTTCTTACAGATTCAGAGCAGCAACAGAATAGTTAAATTCTTATTTAAGGATGAAGTTAGGAATCACTTTGTTGCAGGCAGTCTCTTTCAGTAGTTCAGTGTCACACCATCTGTGACAATGATGGCCACAATATACTGCTGAAATGCCATAACTGGAAATCTGAGATTGTCTCTTCCTAGAGTTTTCTTCATAGCTGATTCATGGACAAAAGGAAGACATTTCTTTTGCCTCATCAAATCCATATCCCTTGATATGTGGTAATCAATATATTCTGCTTTCACTATTGATATGCAAGAGAGGTGTGCGCAATTTTTGATGATGAGTAATGTGCTCACTGAGGAAAACTGTCAACACAGTTGCTGCAGCTCTTCCTGTGCAGATATTAAGCAGCCCACTTAAAATTCAAATTTTCTGTTTTATTAGGCATTTGTTTTTCCTATCAGGAGATCCAGAAAATGAGGCAAGGAGCAGTGGAAAACTCTGTGGCTTCCTAATCCTTTGAACACGAGAAAGGGATACCTACAACTAATCATAAGCATGCCAGTCTGGAAGAAAGAATAAAAATTTTATCTGGTTGTCTGGTCACTATTACTGCCTAAATAAACGTCATCTGACTAATGCTGCTCCTCTGCACATAGTTTTGGGATGAAGAATGTTAAGCTTTAAAACAGCTGCTGTTACTGAAAATAGTCTCTTAATACAAAAAGGCTAGTGCCTGTGAATGCAGTCGATTTGCCTCTCTAAAGAGACCTCTTTCACTTAGCATACACAGAGTTAAAGTATAGGTGTAAGAGGAGGTGAGAAATTCCACTGACCTCCCAGCAACACAGTTTTTCATTACCAGCAGTCCTAAAACTGTTAGCACTGCTCCAGAGCATCTCTCAACCACTTCTGGTACACCTTCAGAGCTTGAATTCACAGCCCAATCTTCTGCCAATCTGGAGCTACAGCCTGCAGCCACATAGACCCTGACTCAGTCTGAGCCTTAAGATAGTTTGCTTCCAGTCCAACCACCTTGAGCAGCCAAACCTGCACTGTTTATTCACTTGAGAAGGAAGTTTATTCACCCAAGCAAGGAGCTGTGAGATTCAGGCTACTGATATAATTAAAGTCAGGCATATGTTTATTTCCTGCTGAACCAGAAGCTCAGGTCTGAGCCCATGCACCCACCCTCCTCCCCCTTCCAAATAATTGGTTAAAGAGTAATATGATACAGACTAATTAGCATTAAAAGTTTATTTTTCTTATTGTAAGGATCACAGACCCCAATGGCAAGGAACAAGGGGAGCTTGTCAGGAAAGGTTGAAAACAAGAGCAGAAATTTGAAAATATTGTCACTAACTGAAGCAAAGAAAATGTCCCTGCATCACTCCTCTTACATTCACTGCAAGGTCAAATGTTCTTTGTCAAAATCTAAACAAACAAGGCATACTAATTTGTCACTCATGTTTCTCATCCTCTTCAGTTATTTTTGAGGAAAGGCAATCAATGTTGGTGAGTAACAGTGACCTAGCTCAACCTACATTAGACTATCCCTGTAACAAAGTACCAGATGTCTTTTGCACACAAAGTTCTTTATTAGGCCAAGAGAGGTGTAACCAGCTAGAATAGAAAGCTCTTCTCTCGGTTTCACTGACAGTGTAAGAGGTGACATTAAACTCCCAGTTACCTTCAGAGCAACATTTTGAGCACTTTGGCCTAGAAGTTGTAAATGCTTCTCTGTGTCAAATTCAGTTGTAAATTCATTCTAATGTTAACTAGAAAACGTGGAAACATAGTAGAAGTTTCTACATTTCAGCAGCAGTTACTTGTTTTGAATGCCATGTGGAGGAAAAAATATGCTGAGATATTTCCCCTATTTCTTCCTCACTTGTTAAAGTCAAAAGTTTGTCATAAAAGGCAAAACCCAAACTTTTCAATGACCTTGTAAGCACACACATTTCCTGAGGAATTTGTGACCACTGAGGCTATGTGCAAGTGGCCAAAAATCCTGAGGAAATGCCGTCATATGTAAACTTATATTTAATCTCAGAGCTTAAAAAAGTTACCAAAAAAGCTATTTCAGTAGCATAATATTGGACAAAGTACATTTTGTTTCTACAGTGTATCACCAAAAAAGTATATTTTGTTTGTATCACAGTGTATCACTATTTTGTAGCACCCCAGATTGCAAAATTCATTCAACAGCACACAAAGACAGAGAAGTAATACTACAGGGACACCCATCCTATACCCCAGGAAGGTCCAGGATGTGGGGTTCACACACCTATTCCAGACAGAGAGCAGCTAAGCCAAATACTCTTTTCTCTATCCAGTTCTTCTAGACTCTGTTTTGCAACATCCCTGTTGTTCCTCTTCAGATGGTCTTCAGACAAACAAACAATGCCACCTGCTAAGATCAGCACTCGGGACTCTTTTTCAGGGAGGCAGTTATCCAGGCCCTGGAAACATCCATTACCAGAAGGACCTATGAGCAGGAGTCATTGTAATGCATAGCAACACTTCCAAGGTAAACAAGCTGCTGGGTAGGAGAAGGGATTAGAAATTCAAGCCAAATGGAGTGACTTTGAAAAAGATAGAAGTGCTCGGAAATTACACTGAAGCGATTTCTGCTGCTGAGGTAACAGCCGAATGCTTAAAGATCTGCACAAACACAGTGTGGACATTGTCTTCAACACAATTTATGCCACAGGTAAGTTAACAGGAACTGAATTTGATTTAGTAGCTGAGGGCTGTGTCCTCCTACCATGGAGTCTGCCCCTAACATACCACTGCTGCATTTCACATAGTTCCACAGTCAGCAAACATAGACCTTGAGAATTGCTCCCCTTCTGATACAGAAGGAGAAGGATCTCCCTGCCTCTGTGAAGACAGGAGCTGGAAAAGGAGTTGGAAAGACAAAAGGTAAGCAAAGGGACGCTGCTGCAGACAAGAGTCCAAAACAGTCCCGCTATTCCATGCATGCTGAAAGCAGAGAGAGCCCTGTTGTTTCTCCCAGCTGAAGGCTGCAGGGACAGCAACAGATCACCTCCCACTTTTTAGCTGTGGGAATATTCAGAAAGCAATGCAAAGTATCTGTGATGGCTTAAAGGTAGAAAGAGTGATAAAGAACCAAAGATGGGTGAAGAGAGGCAAAGGAGCTAGGATGACAGAATTGTCAAGGTAGATTAAAAGGAAGGAAAACTCCACAGAAAAAGGAGGATGAAATGAATAATTGCTGAGGAGGCAATGAGGGTGTATGGCCTGGGTGAAAACAAGTGCTGTGCAAGAGGGAATGTCTTCACCTGAGGGGCTCCTCAAATGTAATGCAGGAATTAATGCTTCCATGATACCCACATACACAAGGTCCAGAGCAAGACAGCTCAACTCCAAATGTCTGCTAAAAGATGATCTGTCAATCTCAACACTTTCTCTTAAGAATGGACTTCCATGCATTGAAACATAGTCTGGTTAGATGAAAAGATCTTATCAAGAGAACACTTCCACACATTCCAAATATATTGAGGAAGGTTCCTACAGGAGCCATAAATTTGGATGTCCTTCTTTATGAAGGAGGCTTGTAAAATGAATGGTTTATTTACTGCTACTCTTCACCATTTTCTGATTGCTTACTCAGGCTTGTGTTTCTAACACAAAGCCTAATTAACTGACTTAATTTGAGTGGATGTACTGCAACTGGAACACACTGAAGAGATCTGTTTGTAACAGATTAGAACAGACTCAGTCAGAGAGCCACCTATGAAGCAGTGCCATGTCATACAAGTGTCATACACACTGCTAAAGCTTTCCATTTTGCCACCTTCATATGAGTTTTTCTCTCACATCCTTATCGCCTCACAATGATTTGGGGTGCTAAAAAAATCCTATCCCAGGTGCACCAATCCTTTCTTCAGTATTTTACCCAATAAATCTGGCAACAAACCTTTTATTAACAATCCTAAATTTTGTGCTCTTGGAATTTGCGGTGAAAAGAGCTAATGACAAAAATTCCAAGGAGTTAAAACATAGGTAATAGAGAGGGGCACAACTGTATCCTCCCAGTGAGACTTTGCTCTCATGATGGAGTTTAAAGGGGACTGTGAAAAATTATTCCTCAAAGGCAAAGACACACACACACACAGGAAAAAAAAAAAAAAAAAAGTTTTTTTTTTTTGCTGCTAATATTAAGCACCTAAGTGTATGTTCCAGGGCAACTTTTAAAAGTAATGTAATACAACTCTCTTGGGCAGCACTGATTAAGCAGTACTTTTTCATCTCAAATGAGCACTTTCTCTAGGGAAAGAGTAAAAGATGTCAAAGACATAAACTGATTTTTGGTCTGCCACTCACATTGGCTAGCTGTTAGAAATGCATCCCTTTTCTGTTTAAAATTGAGCATGTTCAAAATTAATCTATGTTCTTACATCCTCTAAAACTCCCAAACTTTGAGCTATGTGCTGTCTTGCTTTTTCATCCGGGTCACTTAATTTCTACAGTTTCTGGGTCATTTCTTTTGCTTTACCCAGTACTTTTTTTTTAATTTCACTCTACATACTATAATCAAAGGTTAGGATACAGGGGAAAAATAGCCCTATGCAAACACCAATCCTCGTTTCCGTATCAGACCCTTTCAAAATGTTTTTTTAAGGAGGCACCATAAACAAACATTAAACCAATCTCCTTTCGGGATTACTACTGGTTATAAAATAAATAAACCAGATGTGTGTGATAGAAAGACAGTACTTGCTTTTCAGTTTGTTTCCATCACGTTCAGAGAAGGCGGGGACTGCGACATTCCACCTGGCAGCGCCCAGCCATGACCGACCTTCTCAACGTGAATGCGAGACAACAGCAAATGATACTTTGGGAATTTTGAATTTCGCCGTTTTCTTGCATCCTAATTCAAGTTAAAATTCGTGGTGTTAAAAAATTTGAATTCTGCTTGGTTTACCCGTGTATGAATTGGACTACATTTTCCGCTAGAGGTTACAGAGGGTTTTTCTCTCATGCGAACACGTAGGCGTACCTGTGCCTACCTCCTCAGTCCTTATGGGTGAACTCCGGAAAAAAACCCTGCACTCAACCCTGCACGGACTCATCAGGGAATTGTGATGGGAACCCTGCAACACCAGAACACGTGCGCTGCGCCTTTGCCCGAAGCTCTATCTCAGGACAGCGCACAGTCGGAAAGCAGCCCCGAGGGGAGCTCCCTGCCAGCGGGGAGCGGCGCCGGGAGCTCGGCCGGCCGCTCCCGCAGGAAGCGGGAAGGAGCGCGGCTTCTCCCGGGCGGCAGCTGGAGGGAACAGCTCCGGCGCCTCAAGGCGCTGCTGGGCCGGCCGCGCTCCCGGCGCCTCGACGGCGACCTTCGCCACCCACAGGGGTGGGGAGCGGCACCGCGGGGCCGGGGCAAGCCGGGCCGGGAGCAGCCGAGCTGGGACAGCCCGTCCGGGCCGGGCCCACAGCGCCCCGCCGGGTTCGGCAGCGCGGCCGCCGCTCCTCCCCTCAGCCGCGGGCAGGGCGGGAGCAGCCCCGCCGGCGGCGTCTACCTGTCCCGGAGGGGGAGGAGCCGGGGCCGCGGAGCCGGAGGGACAAAGTTTACTCTGGAAAGTTTACCGCGGGTGGGAAGAGAAAGGCGGAGAGCAAAGGGGAAGGTCGCTCCCGCCCCGCTGGCCGCAGCCGGGGCTCCCCGAGGAGGCGGACGCAGTCGCGGGTCCGCCCGCGGGGGACGCTCCGCTTCCTTCGCCTGGGCTGGGCGCCCCTGCCGCGGAGGCGCTCGGAGGCCTGCTGAGGTGACCGGCGAGCGGCAGCGGGGCACGGCCGCCCTCCTGGCCCGCCTCCCTCCGGGAAGCGGCCGGGACCGGGGACGGGCGCCCGGAGGAGCTCCCGCGGGGCTGCCGGTGGCCCCCGAGCCCCGAGCCGTGCGCCCGACGGGAAGGAGGCTCCTTCGCCACCCCCTCCGCCGGGACCCTTGCGCCCTCCTCCCCGCCGGCGGCGGCTCCCATGGCTCTGAGCAAGGGGCTGCGGCTGCTCTGGAAGCAGGAGCCGGGGCCGAGCGCCCTGCTGGAGGCGCGCAGCCGCCAGGACTGCCTGCTGCTGGAGGCCGGCACCGTGGCGGCGCTCAGTAAGTGCGTGTGGGGGCGGCCGTGGGGGCCATGGGGGCCCGTGGGTGCGCACCTCTGCCTCTGAAGGGACGCTGGGGTGCGACGGCAGCAGGCGATGCCCAGGAGCATTGGGGCACTTTCTGCGTGGCATGGAGAGAGGAAGGGGAGCGCGCAGACCCACGTCCAGTGGGATGCTGGCTGCGGAGAGCGCCTCGCCTCACTCACACCCCGACTTCCAGCGCGGCCCTCCAGGCTTGGCCGCTTGCTGGCGCATTTGGGTGATCCCCGGTACGTGCCGTGAGTGGAGGGTTGGCCAGCATCTCCCCCCGATGCGTGTCCCATCGCTGCTCTGTGTCTTCAGCCTCCTCACCAGCATCCGGAGTAGAAGAATCAGGAGAGGCCACCCGGCTCTTGGTGGCGATGGGGTCTCGGCACAGGGCACCTTCGGTGTACAAGACTCATCTCTGCAGCCTTGTCTGCAGAGGAGGGCCCAGGTAAAGGGGTAGGGTCCACTGCACTTGAGGAAGTTTCTACTCAGCTACATCAGGTGCTAACCACCAGGGAAGACAGCCAGCTCTCACAGCAGAGATGTTTTGGGATGACTGACTTGACGTCTTGTGTCCTGTAAAAGAACCCTGGCTTCTTGCTGTGGTGCCCCTGTGGTTTGAACGGTATTTGGTTGCTGAGTGTCTGGCTCTTACTGGAGGAGTCTCAGGGTTGTCTCATCTTGCGCTTTTGATACTTGTTTCACATGAATCAATGCAATGCTGATGTTGCTAATGTTGAGGCAGACAGAAAAATGAGGTGACTGAGAATGTAAGGGGCAAAAAGCAGAGTAGGGAAGCACATGCTTGTGCTGTGTTCTTGAATTGTTTTCTGCATAATACTTGTGCCTGCAATCGTGCTGCTGTTCACAGCATTGTAGGAGTCCGTGTTCAAGCAGTTCAAACTGATGTAGTAAGATCTGTGTGTACATTGTGATTTGTACAATGTCAGTCACAATGTCACGTCAGGATCTGGGTCCACTCAGCTGAATCTTCCACAATGTACACTGGCAGGACATGCAGATTAATATGCTTGATTTTCAGGTGCTGGGGACTTTAGAAAGCCATTTAGTCCCCATCAAGGGACAGCTGATTTTCACAAGAATAGTTTTGATAGTGGGAAAATTTTGACCAGTCATGGAAAAGATGTTATTGCCACACTGTGGGGATTTTTATTTATTTTATTTTATTGGCGTTTTATATTGTGAAATATTTTGTGGATTCCATTCTTTCTAAAGTCTTTGGTTATTTAGTGCTGTTAGTTATTTAGAGCAGCACATTACTCACTTTCCCTGATTCTAAAACTTCTTGACATTAAAACTCAATATAGATATCAATGGGGTTTGGTCTGTATTTTGTTATTCTGATAAAAATCTAAAGCAGCTCCACTTCCTAAAGCCAATGTGCAGGAATAAAATGGAGAGTCCAGTAATCACGTAGCCAACCTGTATGACCAGTGGCTGGAAATATTTGAAATTTCACTAATTAAAGGAATCATCAACATGGAGTAGTTTTTTGTCCCCCAGTGTTGCCATCCCCCATTTGAATTGCTATACCTGAAATTATTTAGTGGCTGGAAAGTTGCTCAGCTAAAAAGGACCTGGTGGTGCTTCTCAGTATCGATCTGAGCATGATCCTGCAGTGTGCCCAGGTGAACAAAGAGACCAGTGGGGCATCCTGGTCTATCTCAAAATAGAAGTAAGTCCAGAGAAGGGCAATGGAGCCAGTGAAGAGTCTGGAGCACAAGTCCTATGAGGAGCAGGTGAAGGAGCTGGGGTTGTTGAGCCTGGAGAAAAGGAGATTCAGGGAAGACCTTATCTATCACTCTCTCTGCAACTGCCTGAAAGGAGGGTGTAGCCAGGTGAGGGTTCACCTCTTCTCCCAGGTAACAAGTGACAGGACAAGAGGAAATAGCCTTAACTTGCACCAGGGGAGATTTAGACTGGATATTAGGATAAATTTCTTCATGTAAAGGATAGTCAGGCATATGGAAACAGGCTGCTCAGGGAAGTGGTAGAACTACTATACCTGGAAGTGATCCAAAACAGTGCAGATGTGGAAGTTGGGAAACATGGTTTAAATGATGAACACAGTGGTACAGTTTAATGGTTGGGCTCAGTGATCTTAGACATATTTTCTGATCTTAATGATTCTATGATTTTGTGATTCTATGCTTGTAGAATTTATACAGTCTCTCATAAAATGTGTTAGAAGAATTCTCATGTAATGATTTGTATAGGGTAACAAGCCTGTTTGCCATGCCCTTTTGAAGTCCACTGTCATGTCTTGAGATAACTGTAATCGTGTCTTTGTTGGCATTCAGCCCACTGCATGGTAATAATTTTGTCATTTTATTTCATTTGAGTCCTCTATTCCTTCCTGGGTTGGTTCCTGTATTGTAGGAAAAGCTAGTTTGTCCAGTGGAACCCGTTTAGATAACTTCTGTTGTTTATGCAGCCGAAGACCAGAAAAGAAGGGAAAGCCAGTAGTAGGTATTGTGCTGGTGAATTTAGAATTGTGAAGAGGAAGCTTCTTCACAGCAGGGTGGTAACAGAAACAATATTCATTCTGTTTTGTTTGACTTGCCCTTAGGTTGTTACTAACCATAGAACATGACAGTGGGAGGTTAATATAAACTTTGTATATGTGTGGTTTCAGACATACTAGTTCTAGGATTGTGTTAGTTTTGGCCTCTCTGTCTAGTTTTCTGTTTCTAAAATAAAGTTCTTTAAAACTTGCATACCTGTGGTGAGGAGGAGTTACACAACTGTGCCTTATGCAAACCTCTACACTAAATAAAAGCAGATTGGTATACCTGGAGCACTTAAGTTGCTGCAGTTACTACAGTTTATGTAGTTTTGCAATTGCACCCTTGTGTAAAGAGAACTGTAGAGAGGAATAATCATAGATGTACAGTAAAGGCCTGAGAACAAATTTTAGTCATTGTTCATTATTCCATAATTACCAAGTATCTCTGCCCTTGAACAGGCATGACGTCTGCACTTGCAGAAAGTTTAATTGCTTCTATGATAATTTTGTACTAGAAGAAACTTAAGTGTTGAATTTAACCTAGTTCAAGTGGCAAAAGGGAGTGAGAATTGTCCTAGAAGAAGTGGTGTTACAAAAAAAGAAATCTGAAAAACCACACACTTGTACAGACACGGTGTCAATACAGGCTGTAAACCTCTGGCAAACTCATTAAAATAAACACTTTCAAACATGTAAGCTACCACTTGGATGCTGTCTTGTGAATAGGTGACTTTATACTTTTTCCTCTCTTGATATGTTATAGAGATAATGATGACAATTTTAGCTGCAAATTGATTATGTTTCACAATTTCCTTACTGCATGCAGAGATTTAATACCTGAAAAATATTTGCATCTTTGATATCAGTAGTGGAGAAATATTGTAAAGATCTATAATTGCCTGAATGTCAGCAATTTATAAAATGAGAGCACTTGTCCTGTAATGGCAACCTAAACTAAAAACTTTTGGAAAAATCAAGAATCACTGCAGGAAACCTAGGTGCATATCCCTAAACACCTTAATCTGTATAGTGTTGTGATATCAACAGAACAGTTTTCTGTTCTACTGAAAGTTAAATAGTATTTTTGATGATGGAAGTTTTTCTTCCTCCTCTCATGATGTCACTGTAGGGTGGAGGGTAAAATTCACTGTTTTGAATTGAATGACACATTTTGCTGGAGGCTGCTTTTTTTTTGCTTTTTTTTTTGTTGGCCACTGGCAATCCTAAAGCTTCAGTCATCTCCAGAAGGATGAGTGACAACCTGAAACAATTCTTCCAGGAATTCTCTGAACTAGAACATCAGTATATTTTATGGAAGAAACCTAGAATCATGAAGTCTGATGAAAAATTGTCATTGATTTAGAAGTTTTTGCTTAATACAACAGGGAGTATAGATACAGATGCTGTTCCTGCTTTAAACACATTACAGTTTGAGTGGTTTACAGATGAAGTGAACTGCACAAAGTAGTTGTGCACTGCTGTCAAGTTGCTAAACTAAACTAAGGCTATAGTGCTGAAAGTATGGTCATTTAACTTTATTATGGCAGCTAGTTTTAGTGAAAAGCTGTCAACAGGAGCACTCTGCTATTGAATTTCAGCATAATAATATGTTTTCTCAAGGGCAGAGCCAAAGAGTGCAGAGGTTTTTTGTGGTTTGGGAGGTTTTTTTTGTTTGTTTGTTTGTGTTTTTTTTGCAAGCTCTTTGATGCTGCAGCTGTTTTTATAAAGGATGTTACATCACCTGTTATGTTAAATCCTAGATGACCATGGTGTCTGGAAAGTACAGAAGTTCAAAGCTGTGTGGTTTTGCAAATATGTCTGAGGTTTTTCCTGACTTTTACCCACAGATCTGGGCAGTTAGCGTTTACTAGAGACAAACTTTATATAGAGTTAAGGTGTGTGTACACTCTGTGGAGGAGCTCCATGCCTCCTCTGCTGCTTCAGTTGCAGGTGTGTGTGTGGTTCTCTGATGCAGCTGAGTGAAATCAGGGTAAAGTCTTGCAAAAGCAGGAAGTAGCAGTTATTTACCAGTGCATCTTTTTCTTCTTTTGTACTGAAAGCAGTTCCTGTGCTCTATGTACATTCACTGTTTACAATTAGCTTTGGTTTTGTTTTGGTGTGAACAACTATGCTGCTGAGTGGAGTATGGAAATCAGACACCAATACCTGTGCACAGCACACTGTGAATGTATTTCTGAGCACTACATTCTATCCAAGACAGTGAGCTCTCCACCATGACTCATTTCTACTCTTATGCCAGGATATTCACATAGCTAGCACAAACTTCTATGAAGTTTTCTTCTTAGGAAGTCTAGCGGTGTTCAACTTTTCCATTTGTGGAAGCAGCCTACAGAGCAGAAGTCCTGTCTTCCTTGGTTATGCTGGCAGTGGGCACTTGTAAGCTATGGTTTCTCAGGCTGAATTTCATGGCTTTAGATTACAGGAAAAAGTGTGTTGCAATTCTTTCGCTACTGTCAAAATGCAAACTGGGTACAGAGAAGAGGGAAAATGTGTTTGTGTAAGTGTAGAGTGTTGATTACAAGACTTGTTTTCTATGCTAGGAGACAAGTAGTGATTGTGAGGGATGAATTCTTTGTAGTGGTTATGTCTGTAGTGACTGCTGCAAGTTTCTATGTAAATATGAGTCATATATGGCAGAAAACACATAATGATAATGGCCAAGCTTCAGAGAAACCACTTAAGAACTTCCCTTTTATTTTCTTGACTGCCTGCAGCAGCATGGAGCTGGCTAGTAGAAACCTGGTGGTTTCATTCATCCATTATTCTTGGATTGTGAATTAATATCTTCATATATGCACATGCAAGTATGCAAACATAATCTCTCACTAGAAGCAGATTTAGAACAATCTAATATAGAAAACCAGGGAACTGATCTTTCTGTTTTGTTTGTTGTGTTTTCAACCAGAAATGCATCTTACTTACTTTACCAGAAAACTGGTAAATACATTGTTTAGTGTTTTAAATATTTGGATTCTCTCAACTGTAACTCTGACCACAGACTTCTTCCCAACTCTTATTGCTTTGCCTATATGGTGTTTCTGAATACAGTCTGACTTTCATAATGCCTGTGTAGCTTGGATTGGATGTCAACAGGAAGATTTTAGCAGTGAAAGATATTGAAAATACAATGAAGTACTTTAAATGTGTCTGCAGATGACTGAAAACACAACTAGGAGTTAATTGTCTAAACTTATATAATACCAGACATTGGACTTATTTCTAGGTAAGATGCTTATGGTAATGTATATATGGGAGTTTAGGTATGAAATTTCTGTTTGATTATAGTTTTCCCCTGTTTCTGGGGAAAGTTCACACCTCTTTCCCCCAAATGCTTAATGACACAAATAAAGTCATCCCATGACATCAAACCTGTGTTTCTTTAAATATTTAGACATATGCTTGAGATTACATTTGTATAGCAATACCTACAGCCAAGCAGGTGACCATTTCCAGAATCAGACTGAAAAATCACAGGGGAGAAAAAGAATCCATAACCCAGTCTCAGAGTTTTTGTTTTTCAAGAACTTTTCCTTAGTTTTTATCTTTAAGTTGAAGGTGCTACTGTGTCTGTCCTTGGAATTATGGTACCTTTCTCTACCCTCTTACTCCAGTCACTGACCTTTCTGGGGTCCATATGCTTGACAGTTGTGCTGATTCTTGCTGAAGTCTGGGGGTTCAGCCCTAAAGAGGGTTGAATGAAGGAAACTGCATATGTTTGGCCAGTTCCTGCTAGCTGGTAAATTGAAATTGCAGCTTTTACAAGCAGGAAATCACACTTGGTTAAACACTATGGTATAATGTAGTTGTATGTCTTTTCATGGCGTGAGGCTTTTTGGCTCTGAAATATTTTATGCATGGAAAAGGTCACTTTTAATTGATTTTATTGCAGCTTGGTTTCATTGAATTATTGTATGCCTCCTGTTTTGCAAGGGTTAAAGTGTTTCACAGAAAATTTTCCCTTTAACTCTCTTCATCCAACAAAGTAGCACGTAAGTTTTGTTCTCTGTGTAGCCGCACTCTTTCTGATTCTGACTCATGTGTCCTAGCACTCCTTGAATGCTCTAGGAGATATTTTAGGTTTTGATGACAGTTATTTGAGATTTCAACAAGATTTTGAGATTTATAAATACTTTTTTTTAATAAGAGGATATGAACCTGGCTCAGGCCCTCTGCAGAAATGTCCTTTGTGCAACACCAAGGACTGTAACAGGACAAGAGACTTCAAATTCCATTGGTATCTTTAACAGAGGGAATTTATACACACCACTCCCCCAAATGTGGTCCATAGGCACTAAAACATTCTGGCCTCTCTGTTTGCATGACCCACAGACATAGCTGTGTCTGTTTGGCATGTTCCTTTCCTGCTCCTTCCTTCCTTCCAAGCAGCTCTGCTGGTGCTGCTGTCCTGACTGATGTCAGGACACAAGTGATGTCAGGCACAAGTGGCTTGCCCAGAATGACAGTGTTTCTGTACCAGATCTGGCAAACACAGCTGTTTGGCTGAGTGTTTGGAGAAGTCCTGTGCCAGGAGCCGACATGTGTGTGGTGCCACTGGCTTGACCTGGGAAACTCCAGTGGGTTCCACACATGCCAGTGTCAGATACTTCTTGCCAGTAATGGAATGAACTGTATGTTGCCTAATCCCACACTGAAATAAATTCCATTCTTTTGGATTGTGCTCTTACCAGACACTTTTAACAGCCAACTTTCCAACTTGTAATTCTATTTTAAAGAGTATTGCCATGCTTTTGAAGTGACTTTTGAAATGTTTTCAGGTTGTGCCTGGCCTGGCTTTACGAGCTCCCACATCCATCTCAGATCTAAATCTCTTGGTGTCTCTCTTGTTTTAGATTTCTTCCTAAAGCTGGAATATTTGGAGCAAAAATTTTGGTTTTGGCTTTCCCTTTTTTATTTTAAAGTGGCACAATTAATTTAATGTAGACAGCTTTTAAAGGAGGGAACAGATTTAAGAAAAAAATGTCAGTATATTGTTGCTGCTCTTTTCTATTTAGTAAAGATGCCATGGAAAGTGAAACATCACCTTTTTCAACCTGTTTTTATTCTAATACATAAGAAAACTTTGACAGGGAGGTATTTTTTCAAATTGTTATAGTCAATAACTATAACAAACATTGTTATAGTCAGTCTAAACCGGTTTTTTGAAATTGTTTTTTAAGTGCCTGAGAACTGAGCTTGCAGAATCTCAGCCTTTAAAATGTGCCATTACTGAGTATTTAAATATTATTATTGTCCTGAGATTTATGTTACCCCATAAAATCACTTTATCCTCTGTCTGTTGCTTATGCTTTGCTTCATTGGTGTGTGTGGTATCAACATTTTGCTAGTTTCTCCTGATTTACTTAGTGTTCTAAGAAAGTAGAGTACGCAAGTTTTAAAACTGTGGTATTAAAAACAAAATTCAGGAAAAATTAAACAACTTTTCTTTACTTGTCACAAGTGCAAAAATTGAGATAAACATGTTTTAATTACTCTTGAGTGTTGCCTCTGTTAAGGAATTTTGCAAGAGAAATTGTCCTTCATTTCACTTCAAACCATCAGCAATATATGGGATATTTATTTGTTTTCTGTGTCTCACTAAGCTCCTTGCCTCTTGAGATTTATAAAGAGAAGTCTCTTTTCTGTTCTATCATCCATTGCAAGCAGTTCAGTTTGTCCTTTTTATGCCCAGAGGTTTCAGGGTTTTTTTAACTGCTGAAGTTAATTAGGAGCATAAGATTGCATATTAATAGCAAATTTCTGAAAGTACTGTGTTGCTGTTTATCTGTAGATCAAGAAGTAAAAGGACATTTGAGGGTTACAGTCTATTTTCCTCATTTGGGAGATTAACCTTGCTCCTCATTGGGAAATAGATACATAATGCAGACTTACTCATTCAGGAAGTATGCTGGTTTTATGTTAAAATAGCCAGTGACAAGTTTGACCTGTGGTCTAGCTTAATATTGAAATGTTAATTTCAATATTAATGTTCAATATGTGCCCATTGAAGTTGCTTGTTGCAGAAATGCACAAATATAACATGAGCATCTGACCCTTTGTTTACTTAATTAACTAATTCTTACTTCACTGAAATATGTTTAATTCCTCTTAAAACCAACATCTGGTGTTGTGTCTACATCAAATCATGATATCCTACATAAAAAAATTCCAGTTCTGTCTGAAATTAGACTGAGAGTCTGGAAGTATAAACTCTCCTTTTGTACACCAAGAAAAGATATTATATTTTACCTTATGGCAAGACTGAGTGTTGTTTTTGTTCTTATTTTAGAACAGTGTAAATTTTACATATGCTCATGTATTTCTTTATTTATTCTGGATCTGATGTGGCAGCTGTACCATAGAATAAAATTGTTACTAATGATCAGGTTGATTTGAAAATAAAGTGAGTGCTCTTTTTTCTTCTAGGGCGGTGTGTGGTGATGGGTGTTTCTGTTCCATCATGTTTTAATCTCTATGGTTTTACAGCATTTTAACCCTACCTTTGTACTGTAGTCTTGTTGACTGAGAAAAATCAACCTAGGTAGCATTGGTTCCTATGCAACAGAACTAATAGCAATCTGAAAATTTTATGAAGACTGGATAACTAAGTTTCCTGCCTTTCTCTTTGTTCCTTAGCTCCAGAAGAAAAGGATACAATTAAAGGACAGTATGAAAAGCTCATGGATGCTTACGGCTGCTTAGGAGAGCTTCAGCTTAAATGTGGTAAGTCACCATCTGCAGACTGAGATTATAAAATGCCCAGACAATGCTAAATGACAATAAGTGGCTAAAGTTGTCTAATTCCTTAAATTGTGAAAGCTAGTTGCACTTTATCATGTACAGTCTGGAAAAGATCTGTTTCTTTTTCTGTTTTGGGCCAAAACCATATCACTGAATGATGGATGAATTTTTTTCTAAACTTGTTTTGTCTAACGTTCTTAGCTGCCTGAAGATAATTGCCATTCTCCCTTCCCTACCACATTTGTCCAAGGCAAGCTATGATTTCTTAATTCTTCTCTTCTTTAAGGATCATGTTTAGACACTGATTATCATGATTATCATCTGAAAGTACAGTACTACAGATTGCCAGTTCTTGCTATAATGCCTAATTGCCTTCAATCATTCATGTGGATAAGGATTTGCAGAAGAAGGCCTCTGGCTTCAATTAGTATAGTAAGGAATGTTTATTGTCATTGATGTGAATTTTTGTACGGTTTGGGAATTTGATTTAGCAAAGGACTTGTTATTACACTGCCTGCAGGAATGTTAATGGAAATAACATGTTTTGAGAACTGCAGTGATTGATTTGAAGATAATAGGACCTTACACAGTACTTAAAAATCACTGATGATTTAGATGCATAAATAAAAAAGCACTGTACGCGTTGTTCCCAAGTTGTTACAATGAGCCCTAATTTACACTTGGAGAAATGACTTTTCCAAATAACTTGATGCTTGGTCAAGGAGTCTACCAAAGGCGGTGGTGGTGTGAGAACTGTTGTATTTAGGCCAGAAGATAAAATTGTGTCCTTTGATACCATGCTTGCCATTTTGCAGCCTGGAAAATATGACTTGAAATTTACCTGAAGAGGCAACTACAATCTGAAGGATTTTTTTGTCATAATTTAAAGCTTTAGGTCCATCTAGTCTTTTTAAGTGAATGTGGGCTTTTTGTTTGTTTTGTTTCTTTGAGTTAATTAGACGTTTCTCTGGAGATTTATATCAATTCGCTAATGTAATTTAAAATGGAGGACTCGTGATTAGCTTTTCTTGGCACTTCGCTCTGTTTTTCTTCATAGAAGTCTAATGAATCCTGTTGCAGTAATAAAGGAATGTAGCTGTTGAATTCATTCTCTTCAAGCTACAGATAAGGGTAGTTTTTGTATGTGGTGGGAACCAAACGTATCCAATTTTCATCTTCATGTTAAAAGGTGAACAATTTCAAGTGGGGTGTGAAATATTCTCAGCCTTACTTTTTCTCATGTCCTTATTTCTTCTTGAACAACATATGCTTAACTTCAGTGCTCTGAAAGTGTGAGGTTTTTCCTTCTTGAGCTTTGTCACTGTATCTCTGCCTTGTTCTAGCATTAGATTACAAGTTCTGGTACAGGACTTGCTTTGGAAGGGGTTGTTAAAACTCAGTGAAATGTCAGAGGGTCATGCTGTAATGGTAAGTGAAGGTAAGCTAACATCTGCTTCTGAACGTGTTTTAAAAATCCAAGATGCATGTCTGGTATCTCACTATTCAAGACATAGCCCAGGTTTTTGTCACAGTCTGATTTAGACCTTCCATCTTACTGTGAATTCCTTCCCTTTAGCTGTTGCTTACGTAAAAGATTAACACTACAAAGAATTGTACTGGGTTTGTGTAGCAAGGTTTTGGTAGCAGGAGGGGCTACAGGTGTGGCTTCTCTGAAAAGCTGCTGGAAGCTTCCCATGTCCAATGGAGCCAATGCCAGCTGGCTCTAAGACAGATGTGCTGCTGGCCAAGACTGTGCAACAGTGGTGGTGCCTCTGGGATAACAGACTTAAGAAGTGGGGGAAACCTGCCCAGGTGAAGCTGGAGAAGGGCAGAGTTAGAATATGTGAGAGAAACAGCTCTGCAGACACCAAGGCCAGTGAGGAAGGAGGGGCAGGAGATGCTTCAGGTGTTTGAGCTCAGATTCCCCGGCAGCCCATGGGGAAACAGCTGTGCCTCTGCAGCCCATGGAGGTCCATGGGGGCACAGTGATCCACCTGCAGCCCTTGGATGTCCATGGTGAAGCAGAGATCCACCTGCAGCCCTTGGATGTCCATGGTGGAGCAGAGATCCACCTGCAGCCCTTGGATGTCCACTCTGGAGCAGGTACCTGAAGGTGGCTGTGACCATTTGGGAGACATGCAGTGGAGCAGGCTCCTGGCAGGACCTGTGGACCCATGGAGAGAGGAGGCCACGCTGGAGCAGGTTTGCTGGCTGGATTTGTGACGCTGGGGGGGACCCACCTTGGAGCAGTTTGTTCCAGAAGGCCTGCACCCTGTGTGAGGGACCCATGCTGGAGCAGTTTGTGAAGAACTGCAGTCTGTGGGACGGAGTATTGCTGGAGAAGTTCAAGGAGGACTGTCTTCCATGGGAGGGTCTCCATGCTGGAGCAGGGAAAGAGTGTGAGGAGTGCTCCTCATGAGGAGAAAGGAGCAGCAGAGACAATGAGTGATGAACTGATCACAGTGCCCATTTCCCATCCCCCTGCACCACTGGGGAAGAGAAAATTTAGAGTACAGTTAAGCCTGGGGAAAAGGGAGAGGTGAAGGAAGGTGTTTTACTCATTGTCCTACTCTGTTTTGATTAGTGACACATAAAACTAACTTCCCCAAGTCTGTTTTGCCCATAGCTGCTAAATGATCTGTCCTGCCCTTATCTCAACCCATAAGCCTTTTATTTTATTTTTCTTCTATGCCCAGCTGAGGAGGGGAGTGACAGAGCAACTTTGGTGGGCACCTGGCATCCAGCCAGGGGGAGTCAAATGACCACAGGAATGCAATGTAACTTTTTCCTTTTTTGTGTAAGTATTTTAGCAGCTGCAATCAAAGGCAGAATTGGCTAGCTCTTCACTGAGCTTCAGTGGTTGCACAGACTTTGTTCAGGAGTATCGGCATTTTTTCTTACTACTGGAAACATGCAGACCATAAGTATTAAATTAACTGAGAGTACTGGTGAAAATACATTCCACAGGGATATTAAGAGTATATTTGTAGAGCAGAAGGGGAAACTTTTTGCCAAGACATGAAAGATGTCTCTGAACATTTCAATTAATCTGTAAACATCGCTACTTAGAAATCCAAATAAATCACATTGTATGCCTGCCAAAGTAGATCGTGCTTTTCACAAGAAAGTAGATGAAATATGTGAAACTGACTCACAAAGTTAATGTTTCCCACCAGTAATAACATTCACTTCTATGTACTTATGTCTGTTAACATGACTCACTAAGTTCTTTTGCTTTCTTTTGTGAGATGGATGGCAGCAGAATGAATTGTACAGTGTCTCTGAGCTGTACCTCAGCCAAGATTTTGCTGCCAAAGAAGATCTAGCAGTGACAAATACATCTTAAGCAAAGTGTTAAAAGAGCTGGCTTTACAGTGTTTTTCTCAGATACTGTGGTGTCAGAAAGAGATGCATACATAAGGGGATATTTTAACACCATCACCACATAGGTTGTTTGGTTTAATACAGCTGCTGTATTTGGGGAGACATTCTGAATTCATTTGATTGTGTATATACTCTCACTCTTGTGTCACATACACTGTGTGTAGTTGAAAGGAAGAAATTTCAAAGGCAAAAAGGATAACTAAGTACCTGTCTTCTGTTCTTTTTTCACACTTCCTAAATATGTAATTGTATTTTGAAGAATGAGAAAGAGGAGTATCTTTGAGACTAAAATGGTAGTTTGGAAAGTCTTGGCTCTCTTCATAATTCTGCTGTAGATATCCTCAGGAATTTTCAGCTAGGTGGTTAGAATGTGCTGCTCTGCTGTGTTCTGTTGCTATTTTTGAAGACAGATGAGAGGCAAAATTGGTTTTTAGTGGACTATAAAATGGAGTGGAGTATGTGTGGAGTGGAGATGGAAAAGTCTGAGGGAACATAAGGCAATGGCATGACTGTGATGGAATGGAGAGAGCAAGAAAATCCATTTTGGAAAGAAAAAGCAGTCTTGAGTGAAATAGTTACAGTTAAGAAGGGCAAAATAAGAATTAGATATTGATTCCTTTTCACTGTAGCTCAAAATAGGCAACACTGAAATTATCCCCTAAGCTGCAGGGGAAACAATTGCCTTGAGTCATGTAGACGTGTTAAATACAGAAACTTCAGTTTATTATTGTACAGTGTGACATACCAGAACTGTATTTCCTGTTCAACTTGGATAAAGGCAGTTGGTTTCACAAGAGCATTTGAAAAAATGGATGGAAATTATTATTGTCTTGTTTCTGTGCTAAATTTTCTTCATCCTCTCCCTCTCTTGTGCAACCTAATGAAAGGGCATTCAGTGCATATCACCATGAGCAACACATTTCTTATATTTATTCTAAAGTGTTTTTTTACAAATTGTTGTAGTGATTGATAGCTGTAATGGAGCAAAATAGTGATCTTGGTGACAATGCATGAACATTTGTACCCATTTATTTGAGATCAAAGTTTGATCCATAAGCACTTGAAGTAATGTTTTTCTTTTGTACTATATGTGGGTCTTTCTTTTTCATAGATGTTGCTGCAGAAAGCATGACCAGTAAGGAACACTTCACTTCTTGCTCTAAAATTATTTCAGAGATTTCTTTAATACATTCCAGATTGCATCCCAAGGACAGGAAGTACATTTCTATTTTCATTTAAAATTAATTGCAGTACTTACATTCCTCAATCACTTTCATCTATGTGTGCAGTTTAGAAAGATTAATATGATGATTGCACATTAAATATTTGTGTAACTTGTGCATATTTGTGTAAGTTAAAGGAAAAAAAATATTTTCCAAGGTGGGATTATGGTGAATAGTCTACAGCTGATGTGGTTGGTGGTTGGTACCAAGTAGAATTGACCTAAAGAGACAACTGCAATCTGAAGGATTTTCATGTCATAATTTAAAACCATAGGCCTGTCTAGATGTTGCTGGTAAAGAAGGGAAGACAGGGAAAGCCTTCTCTGTGTGTAGCTGTATAGCTTAATGATGAGTAATTTCTTACACCTTAACGGAGACATGACTAAAAGATGAATAGTGAGGCAGTGTTTTGGCAGCATTAATTCTACTGTGTGAGGCTCTAAAAGGGTGAAAGGTTGACAGGAGCATTACCTCTGCTCAGAACACCATGGCTACATCTGTGCTGTGAATAAAAACAGGCAGGACACCTGAGGCACAGGCACAGAGCACTGTTAATGGATATTGTGATTAGCTTGTTCCCTGTGCCAGGAGGGCGTGCACATCAAGCAAGATTCTTCCTCCTGCAGACAGTGCAGTGATAGTCCAGTGCTGGTTCTCAGGAACACTGTCCAAATACCAACTGGAATGAAAGTGCTATCAAAAGATGAGGCTTGGGACTTTTTTCCAAGGTACAGAGTCAGACAGATCTGTGTTAAGAAGCTGGGGCTGTGGTGTTTTAGGGTTTCTGCATTGGCTGTTTTGCAGCATATCCTGAGTGATTTAAGCAAGTTTTTAAGCAAATAGGAGAGGTCTGAACTCACGGAGCAGCCTGGGAGGACCAAGTGTCAAAGCAAGCTAGCTTTATTATACCTTAAATCTCTCTTTTCATCCTTTTTCTCCAGTTTTCTGGGCTGTAAGTGTGAGCTCCTTTGCCAGCCTGTCTCTGTTAAAAGGTATGAAAAGTGCATTGTGGCTGCTATATAATTTGGAGTACTGTAGAGAGACTTATTCTGTGTATATAGAACTGTAGAATGGCTCGAGTCAGAGGGGACCTTTACAGACCATCTATTTTCACTGCCCCTGTCATGGGCAGGGACACCTACCTCTAGACCAGGTTGCTCAAAGCCCTTCCAACCTGGCCTGGAATGCTTCCCAGGGTTGAGGCACCCACAACTTCCCTGGAAAACCTGTTCCACTGTTTCTCTACTCTCACTGTAAAAGATGTCTTCCTTGTATTCAATCTAAATTTGCACTCAGTGGAAAACTGTTGCCCCATGTCTTATCATTACAAGCCCTTGTGAAAAGTCTCTCCCCATCTTTAGTTATAGGCCCCCTTTAAATATTGAAAGGCTGTAATAAGGTTTTCTCCAGGCTGAACAACCCTGACTGTTTTCATGCAGAGTTACTGCCCAGTGGCAGAAGAGTATCACAGCTTTAGAAAACCAATCTTGTTATACTTTAGGGACAATGCAATACCTTCTTAGGTGTGATTACTTTTTTGGAGCTTATTAGCTAGTGTTTTAAGGGAGTAGAGATGCTGGACTTTTGAATGTGTAGATGAGTATCCCGTGTGGGGGTGAGTGGTTGAGTGGAGGAGGTAGTAAAAAGAGTTCATAGTCTCTGGTAAGCAAGAGCAAGTTTCTAGGTAAGGCAAATATTCCTACTCAACACCTTCTTAAACTAGAGGATTATTCTGTATAGATCCAGTGATTTTCCACTGGTTACAAGCTCCTCGAAGGGCAGAACCACAGGTGACAAGCCCTGTATTACTAAGTTTTTGTTCTCTTTGGCTATTTTAATATTGACTTTCTCATTTGATCTCTTCTGAACTGTCGAGGAAGGCTTAAGGTCACCGAAGACAATGAAAGTACTTGTAGTCTTTGTCTCAGCATCACACCCAGGCAGCTCTCCAAGTCCTTCACTGCTGTTTTTCTGTGACTAACAAAGTCGACTGATATTAAGGCATACTTATAAGTGTTCCTATATATTGCTTCCAGAGTCTCATGAGTGAGGTTTACTTTGAGCTCGTCAGTTTTGCATGGTTTCAGCTCAGTCACAGAAGCTATCCTGAGAGACAACTAACTCCTGCTAACCCTTTCTGGAGGCTGCAAGGCAGTATTTGGTCAGTTATGAACTCTCATGGTGATAACTGATGTGTCTCGTCATAATATATCTCTTTATTATTACGCAAAGTCATGTGCAAAGGAGGAATAAACTCAGTATTTCTAGCTCTTGGCTGTGATATCACAAGCACAGAAGACATACTTCTTGAAAGCACTCAAGAAGCAGAACATGGCACAGCGTTGTTACAGAAAGAAATGTGATGAACAGAGCTTTTTAGTAAATACCACCTACACTGGCCTTTGTACAAAACTGGAGTCAGCAGAACAGAATGAATAAGATCTAATCTCCCACCTTGTCCTGCCATTCCAGTCCCACGTGCTTATGCAAATATTTTGGCCCTGCTGAAAACCACCCCTAACTCTAGTTTCTGTAGTCAGCCTGTTATCTGAAAACAAGGACTCCCCTACTGGTGTTTCAGAAAAAGAATAGTTGTTGTGTGAGAGCTGGTGTGCATTTTCAGACAGTGGGTCACCCTGGAGGGTTGAAAAGTGATGCTGAGAAGTGTTCCCTTTTGCTGTCTTGAAGCCATACTGTCCCAGATTGTCACTGTGCCCTTAGCTAATTAGCTTGCTCTTGGCAGGTCAGCTGTTGGTTCTGCTGTGCTAAATTAAAAAATCTTGGCTCATTTCTACCTTTTCTTACTAACTGGAGTGACTAGGATGACATTGTCTCCATTACAGGCCAATTTAAGTGAATCAAGCAGTTTGTAGCAATACCAGCATTTCCAGAAGAATTATTCTACTGCTTCTTAATTAGCATTTCAGAGAGAATGAACAGAGGTTGAAATGGTTCTGTGTATGAGGGATCTGATTACAGTGAGGTTCTAAAACTCCAAACTTATCTTTTAGTTTTGGGGCCCTGAAGTTCAGCTGCTTCATGATTTCACAGTTGAGGCAGCTGTAATTGTTTTAGTGATAACTGAGGTTGTCGTCGAATCATGTACACGTGTTAGTGATATAAAAAGCAAAATCTCAAGAACTGGTAATTCTGAAATTTTACGAATGTTTGAACATGCCCAGCTTCAGCTGAATCCAGTAAAGAATCTGAATGCTGTAAGTTCTCTAGGGTGGTGAAATTGATTTTTTGAGTAGTGTCCCGATAGTAAGCACATTGCTCTTCATAAAGTCAGTGGGGAAAACACACTCTAGTGCAGCAAAGGATGTCGATGGATAAGTGTTGTGGAATATTGTGCAATTCCAGCCACTTGTCTGCAGTTAAGAGGAATTCAGAAATGTAAAGAATGTGGCCTGCAAATCTGTTGTGCCTGTTTGTTCTCTTGTGAAGCAAAGACGCTGGCCTCTGCTGGTGCCCTGTCAGCGTTGCATGTGACAGAACTGATGAGAAGCTGTGTCCACCTGGAAATAACCCTTTTGTAACTGTCTGTCACTTTCTAGGTAACACTCGGCTGCACTTTCTGGTCCTGGTGACAGGCTGTACATCAGTGGGAAAAATCCTGGACGCTGAAGTTTATAAAATTACTGCAACAGATTTCTGTCCTCTCCAGGAAGAAACCAAGGAAGACGAGCGTGTTACTGCATTGAAGAAAATACTGAACTCTGGGATGTTCTATTTCTCCTGGCCTAATGCAGGCTCAAACTTTGACCTGACTGTGAGGGCTCAGAAGCAGGGTGATAACAACTATGAATCTGGTAACTCGTTCTTCTGGTTAGTACTGCATGTTATACCCTGATCTTCTGTTGTCCCCACCTGTATCTCATTGGTTAGACATTCTCAGAGGGAAGTGAACATGTGCATTTCAAGTGCATCTCCTTTCCTTTCACTGACCTTTTACAGGGCAGGTGGCTTTAATGAATTCATGGTAACTTGTGTTTAATTAAAATTAATCTGATAGTGAAGTGCAGTTATAAAATAACATTTATGCTTCGAAGGGGAAAATACAAGATATATATTGCTCATACTATGGAAACATGTCCCTATATGTCACGAATGGTTTCCCCTGTAGTCCTTTTTAATGATTTTCTTTAAAGTTATCTAATAGAAACCTGTGCTTAAACTGTTCCTAAATCCCATCATTTGCACTGAAGTATCTGTTATTTTTTAAAAGCATGTGTTTAAAGTCTGTAGTTTATTGTTTCAGTAATGTCCCCTAGTTTCTATGTTTTTATGTTGAAAACATCAAGAAAACATCAATATTAATATGTTCACAGCTCAGTGAAAACTTAAGTTGCACGAAAAAGAAATGCCTGCAATACACTGTTCTGTGCTTTTTACTTTCTTGTGCTTATAAAGCAAAGAAAAAAAATATCTTGTATTGTGGTAAGTATTGGTTGAGGGGAAAGGAGAAAACGCAATGCTTTGTTGATGTAATTCAGCTTGTTTGCTTTGCAAGTTTTGGCATAATGCTTGCATTTCTATACCCTTTCACCCCCCTGCTCCGTTCTTTTTGAACAGAAAGATAGTCACACAGCAGGAATAGCTGTTCTGGAAATAAATGAGGGTTTGATGTAGGTGGAAAATAACTGGCAGGGTTAAATGTGGATGTGCTGCTAGAATGTGCAGTGAGGTTTGTGGCCCAAAGTAGGTGAATATTAAATAAGAAAATGTTCATAATGGGTGGTAAATTAACATGAGAGAGCAGTTCAGTTAGGCTAAATAATCTTTTCACCTATGATGTAGGATCTAGTGGTTTGAGTTTAAAACTGAAGAAAGATTCATAATAAATATTTGCTTTCAACTGTGCTAATGATGCATCCCTCTCCAAAAGCTCACCAAGCATTGTCAAGTCAGACACATGGCAGAAATGAGTTGTACTCCAGTGATGAGACTGCTAAGATGGCAATATCCTATAATAAAGAAAAAAAATTAACTCTTTTTCCCGCTACTGCCTTTTGAAACCTTTCCTCTTGGAAGATAAGTATATTTGAACCTTCCTTCTTTGCTGCTTCTGGTCCATCTAGAAGTAAATTCTGAAGAGTTTCCATTCTCCAATAGGTTGTAGAACAGGGAAAAATGGTGACAATATCACATTAAGGGCAAAAAGATGTTCCAAAGAAAATTTATCTTGAGGTAATTAGGTGATATGGGAAATTTCAGACCAAACAATAGATGCTTGAGGAAAGTAAACAATGAGATAAATAGCTGTACAATGAAAAGTGTAAGATGACCTTAGTTATAGACAACACAAACTGCCTGTTCAATGAACTGCAAGAACAAAAAAAAAATTGTACTGGAATTTGCCTGAGTGAGGACTTCCTTTGCAAGTAGAACTGGGAGAAAGAGGTAGAACAGATAGCAAAAATTGTTTTAGAGCTGCTTTTTCCATTACATATTTAGATTAAAAATGTGATAATGCCTTGCACCTTTTTCAGGTAAATGCTGTACTCTAGAAGAAAATATTTTCAGGGGTTTCACACTTTGTTACAGCTCCTCTATTGAGTAATGCACAGTCATAAAAGATATTTTTCTGGCCCTCCTGTATGACTAAAGGCACATTTTGAAACATTAAATAAAGAAAAATATCATAATAGAGGAGACTATTATCATTGTTAATGAGACATGACAAGTTTGTTGAGTTCTTGATCTTGAAGTTTAGAACAGATGTTCCTCTTCATTTTAAATAGTACTTTTTGCAGTATCTCCAGTGGCTTACAGATCCAGTTTCTGCTTGATATTTTTTTTTAAAAAAAACCTGGTGGATTTTGAACCAGTTCTTCATCCTGTACTGAATGCTAATGTCCAGGTGGTACTCTTCCAAAAAAAAGTAATTAGTTTGACAACACTGTAATTTATGAAAAAGATTACTAAATATAAATTTCTGGAGCTGAAAGAGGTGACATTTGCATCTGAATTTATAAGACAGGTACAAGATATAAAGACAGCACCTTGGTGGTAGCTGTTCGGTTAAAATTTGCCACGTTCAGTTCACTGTAGTAGTTCTCAAGGGTTTCTTCCTGATATTTCCTGGGTTTGCTTAGAGATAAGGCACAGCAGAAAAGGGGTCATAAAACATTAATTGATTAGTGATAGCTGTCAGGTGGCACGCATGCCTGTCTGTTTGTTTTATTCAGTAATGTGCCTGCATGTTGTTGAACCTTTCAGGAACCAGCTATTGCATGTGCCCTTCAAACACTACCAGGTGAACTGCTCCGACTGGCTGCTGAAAGTGGTCTGTGGAGTCGTGGACATTCGCACTGTTTATGCTTCCCACAAGAAGGCAAAAGCCTGCCTCATCTCTCGCATCAGCTGCGAGCGAGCTGGTGTCCGCTTCCACGTCCGAGGGGTCAATGATGATGGACATGTGTCTAACTTTGTTGAGACAGAGCAGGTAAGAGGATGTATCCAATGGCTTTGCATAATTTAGTCCATTCGTGTTTAATTGGGGCAGGGTTTTCAATGAGAATTAAAGGAGCTCAGCAAGTGGTTTTTTTTCAAGAATATTTAAAATATTATTGCACGACAGATCTGTTTGTTCTTGTCCATTAAGCATTTCTTTGCAATCTGGTCTTTTTTTCTGTTTGACTTTTTCATTTAGACAGTTTTCACTAACACTTTTTATTTTTTCCTGAGTGTGAAAGTCTGGCCATTTGATACTATAGTGAAATGCAGATATGGGGTTTTAAACCATTCAGGAAGGTGTCTAGCAAAGGTGCTGGGACCTCTTCTTTGACTAGTAAAGTTCACTGTCAAATCATCTTTCTCTAGTAAAGAAAATGTTGAAAAAAATAAAATCTTCTCAGAGTCAGGCAAATTCTAGTTTAACTGATTTTGGAGGAGACTGCTTTCATATTCCCCACTGGTTTGTGCTGGATTCTCTCCAGTGTGAGGTGGTATGACAGTTTTTATACATGTGTGGTAAAAGCCTCATTTCCGGCTGATGCTGAGACAAATTATGTGTGTGAAATGCATTCAGCAGGCTCCCTTGATTGGCACAGCCAAACAAAACAACAGAGTCACTTGGTTTTATTGCACATGGTTTTAGCTTGCTGCCTTGAAAGTCAGTAAAAAGCACTGGACCATGGAGAATCTGAAGTCTTCTGTGCCAGCTGAAGAAAGTGCTTTCTTACTCAGGTACTACCACCTTTTCCTTTTTGAACTGAAGTAGTAATTACTAGCAGTCAGAACCATCATACAGAAATGGATCACTGTATAAACAGAATAGACAAATGGCTGGTAGTTTTCAACAAAGATCAGGGATTTACTCCTAAAAGTTGATTGTTTTCAGCATCTTCTGGGCATACCTGCAGAGTGGCATATGTGGCATAGGTTGTGTACGTATGCGTCTATATGTGTAGGTGCATGTACAATGAAAGTAGATTGTTTATGTGATGCTTGTAAGAGGAGCATGAAACAATCAGGACAGGGTAGAGATACTTGAGCTGTCATTGAAAGCCTGTGCCTCATGGCTGAGGAAGGCACCCACTCTCAAAGGTGCCCACACTTTTGTGGGCTGACTGCTCTGGTATTTCCTCACAGCAATGTGCAAATGTAGCAGCTCTCACCCAGTGAGTTCCTTCCTGTTATCCCACTACATGAGCCAGGCATGCCTTCAGGCACCTGTTTGTACAAAATCCAGCCATGTTTGGGTACTTTCCACATTTCCTCTAAGTTGTTGTCTTCATAATACAGCTTTAACCTTTTCACCTGGTTCTGCCTAAAGGCATATGAAGAGCTACTTCAGATTTGACAGTGCTTTGATCCTCCAGAGGATGCCTGGAGGAATTGCAGACTGGTATTCCTCAGCCTGCTGGTGAGGTTTGATTCCCAAGAGGTGCTCAAAACATGCACAATGTCATATGTGTGACTTTCTGCCCAGTGGTCAGAGTTCTCTCTGGGGATGTGGGTGACTTCTTGCTCATGTCCCTCCTTTTTCTGGTATGCCTGCATTTTCAGTTAGGCTGACATCTTTCCACTTAGTGTACAGGCTTCCACAAATTCAGCTTGTTGAATGTGAAGCTGCATCTTCCCCTGCAGTGTTTGGGTCTCTAATATCAGCCTCCAAACTTTCTGCTAGTAATTCTCTTGCGTGTCACTGCTCCAAAGCAATTGCAAGTCATGTCTTGCAACATCTGCACATTTCTAGAAAGTCTGTCAGTGCATTGGGAGATACAGCTATGTTTGCTTACTGAAAAGTGGAATTTTCCCATGGAAGCTGGGAACAGAAGGGAGATATGCCATTTTAAGTGATACCTGGTACATTCTGCTATTTTAGTTGAGTATCTTCTTATGAATATTAGTGGAAAGCACTAATCCTGTTACTCAGGATTTGAAGAATGTTTACTTGCTGAAAAGCAGGGGAAGAAATGTTAGAACGGGTTGTCAGCTTTTTTTCAGTGAGTCTCACATTTGTGGCACTGCACTTAGTAGTTGACTTATTATGGGTAATTCTGCTATCCTGCTCACTAGGTGGATCAGAAGTAACTAATTTTATTTTGTTATATTCCTGGAGTACATCATGTTACAAATGTTTAGCATGAAAAATAAGGTGGTCTTTGTGTTCCAGCAGAAAACCTGAGGATTGGCTCCTGGTGAATGGCAAAACAGTACTTGATTGCTGATGCTTCCCTTAGCTGGGTCTGGGTCAGGCTCTTTGTGGGAATTGCTGTGCTTTGTTCCCATTCAGCCAGATGCTGGAGTGGGAGAACTGAAGCCTTTTGAGGTTTTTTTTCAACCGGGTAAGCGAAAGTGCAAGAGCGAAATGGTTTTAGGGTGAAAGGCTTGAGTGGGTCCAGAATTACAGAGTTTGCAGTTTTAAAGGGTTGTGTGTTTTCGTTTGGTTTCTAAAACCAAAGAAAATAAGGAAAAGAAGGTTGCTGTTACTAATAGTGCTAAACACTAGTTTTACCAAGCTGCATGTCCTAAGAAAGCAAAGTTGGGCTAACCACCAGGATGCCTGAGATCCAGTTCAAGCTGGCATCCCCTTGCCATTAGGAGGGAAGAGTCCAAGAATAAACTCTCTCCTACTTTCATAGTAAACGCCTGACTAATCTCCTGTGAGGTAATATCTTGGCTGAATAAGATTTTGTTTCCATTTACTGCAGCCTGTACAGTATAATGGCATGTTGGCTATGTGCTTTCACAGATAAATAGCACCCTAGGATTCTGGAAAACCCAGGACTTTTCCCCTCTTTGTAGGAATTGCTTCTAACATTTTTCTGTTTTTAGAAGAGGGAGAAACAATTAATCTTATCTGCAGGCAGCTCTTTTATGCATAGATGGTATGCTTTTGTCTCCCACTGAGTTAGCCTTGTGGCATTTCAGCTCTGCAATGAGTCATTTTTTTGTGGGCTCACTTAACTGCTGTGACTCAGTGTTTGAGAAGAAAGGGGGGAAAGTAAAATAGCTTCACTTTTTCTTTAAAAAAGATAAATAACAACTTCTAGTATACCTTTAAGTTTATTGATAGTTTGGCTTGTGTCTTTATGAAGAAAGAAGAAAGAAAATATTATAGGAAAGACTTAAGGAAAAACAAAATTAAGAGGAAAGAGGTCAATCCCTTCAGTGTGCTCAGCTTTCAGATTTGCTGACAAATATTTTGTAATGGGATGGTAGCCCTTTCTACTTGGAGAGCTTGCAATATTGCAGTTAATTCTCAAGTAGCTTTTAAATCAGTCTCTGTTTCTCAGTTGTAGCTTAAATGTTTTCCTTCACCTTTTATTCCTCCCCTAGTAATCCTTTGAAGTTGAGACTGTGTTGCATTATTGTAATTCTTTTCTTCCGATAGCTTTGAGGAACTAGAAATGCTTTCTTCATTTAGTTTGTGTGCCTGTTACACTCTTTACATTTCAGCTCTTCTCCCAGTTATCCTCCAAAGAGTTACACTAAAATCTTACTATGTGGATTATAAGGAACACTTCTAATTAACCAAAGACAAATAAATGGTTTCAGTTTTTCCCCCTTCATGGAATTGTTCAGTAAAGAAAATTGAAACTTTGAGAAAGCATTAAAAGGAAATACCAAGAATTTGAATTAACCTTGCCTTTCTTCCAGTTTCAGAAAAAAAATGTCAGGCATGGATTAAGGAAAATTATCCCTATTTCACAATACCTCCTAGACTGTGTTGGATAGCTCTTCAGGAAAGGGATGGATGAAATCATGTGGTTGATTTATTTTCTGGATCAAGTTTTAGCATGCTCCAGGCAAGGCAAAAAGGATTATTTTGGCAAATATATCCTTGAGTTCCATGGCCTGAGCTAAAGGGACCCATGGAGAGGTATTAGGTTTAGAGGTTTAGGCCATCTGCTGTCCATGCTCTTTGTGTGGCAGAGCTGGGAATCCTCAAATATGCCATCTGAGTATCCATTTCATCAGGGGCTGTGTCTCTGCGTACCCCTTGAGCCTGTAATGAATTTTGCTGTTTGAAGCTGTGACTGGATGATTATTTGTTTCTAATAAGGCTAAGTGATGGAGATTAGTGAAGAAATTATTCCAAGCAATAAATGGACACAGCATGCTGTGATTAGAACACCGGTGGGTTGACACAGATGTTTGCTTTTTGCCCAGAAGCTTTCTAGCAGTACCAGTGCATGAAGGTTGTTTACCAGGAGAGATCTTTGTATTGGAGGGGCAAGGTCTGGCCCTATGCAACAGAACAGAAAGATTGAAAAATGTCCTATTGAACTGTCAGTACTATCACCCTAGATCCTGAGCTGGAGAAAGAGACCACAAAGAGATTCTAAGACCACAGAACCTGAAAGAAAAGCATGGCAAATTCTAACACCAGCGGTCACAGGCCAAGTAATCTGCTGTTAAGACAAATAGGTATTCCACATGGGTCAGCTGTCCAGTTGCTGCAATGGTGTCTGATAGAAAGCTGGTCTGAAAGTTCATGCAGCTGACTGGATTGGATTGTAGTACGGGCCAGAACCCTTGAGATTAATGAAGTAGTCCTCAATGGTCTGAGGATTTGATAGGAATGAACATTCTCTCTGAAGTACATAGGTACCAACTTGCTGTCATTTTGGATCTAAGTCAAGAGGTAAGGCTCCACTAAGACAGAGATTTAGCAGTATGTATGAATCCTAATGACTAAGTGTTGTCCAAAAAGTAACTGATTGTTGTTGAACTTCTAGAGAAAAACCAGTATGATCTTCTTGTCTGTGAGGAAAGGAAAACAGAGGACAGGAAAATTCTGCATATAAGTCATTTTACTTTTAAATTTGTTTTCTTAAAGGACTCTTGATCTTTTGTCTAGTACCTTAGAATACGGGAAATGGCTCTGCTAAGAGGACAGGGTGATAAAGTCAAAACTAGAGCAACAAAAAAGTGGGACAGATACGTGCTTGTAGAAAATATGACATTGTGCTCAAAAACTGATTAAGACTGTGAAGAATATGAGAAAAGAAACTGTACTTGTCCATGCATAAGCAATGAAGCTGGAATCCTTTATGTATGAGTGTAATTTCAGTCTAAATGTATTATCAGTGGTTATTTAAGATTTTAGCAAATAGGGTTTCTTACAGTGCATGCGGCTAAGATTATGTCCATTCCTGATCTGGAAAGTTGTCTTAGTCTTTAAATCTGCTTGCTTAACAAGTCTGCTGGTAGGAAGTCTATTGCCACTAATACTGTAAGATCAAGAGACATGTACACTAAAAGGCAGTGCAGGATCAAGGGTCATGTTCTTTGGAGTGGTGAATGAAGGATAGTGGGTATTACTGAAATTAAGGGAAGATTTGCACAGTTATAATGCTTAATGAAATGGTTAGAGTCTGTTTAGGAAGGAATGACTGGCAGAAAAGTCATTAAAATGAGTCTCCCACTCATTAAAAAAATATTAGGTCTTTTTCCAACTCACTGGCAGCTTGGAAAAAAATAATTTTGGATTCATCTGGGTCATGGGAATAAGGTGAAAGATTGTGAAAGACCAGAGAATTGCTTCAGAGAACAGAATGATGAGCACTGTAAGTGAACAGAAAAAAAAAGGTACTTTCTTGTGAGTGACTATGTTGGAGAGACTCTGCTCCCAGTTCAAAAACCTCATATAATTTCTTAAAGCTCTATGGCAGCATACTCTAAAAATATCAGTTTCTTTAAAATGCTCTGCCATCATAGGAGAGTCCTGTATTAGACTTCAGCTTGACAAAGGATTCCCCAGCCCATCACATCAAGGTTTAGGCATCCTGTTTAGGTTACAGGAATGATCAAATAGTTTGAATATTTTGGTTGTTGTTCAGTTCTCCAAATGGACAGCTTAACAGAGCAGAAAACAGAGGAAGTAATGGGTCAAAACCAGTGAGCAATAAAAGAAAATATGAGTGGCACTGGTAACAAACATCTGTTAACTCACTAAGAAGTGGAAATAGAGCATCTGTTAATGCAGAAATAAATTTTAGGTCAGTATTTTTTTTCTGTATTTGGCAGGAAGATGGTAGGTTATATATTCATGCTGTGTAACTGAGGAAATACTTTCCTTTTAAACTATAACTCAGAAGGATGTTAAACTGCAGATACTGAATTAGAGTTACTATCTGTTAATCAGCGGTCCTAGAGATTTGCAGGTGGATGTCTAAAAGAGCTGGTCAAAGAAACACTTGAGCTGTCAGTTTTGGAGTTAGGTGTGGGAACAGGGACTTCTCAGAATACTGTAACGAAAATTGATCCTCTGTAGCAAGCTGTTTGAGTGACCACCTTGTACTTCAAGTAAAGCTTTGTCTGTCATCATTAGATGTTTCATTTCTACTCATTAATTGCTAGAGTGATTATTGTTGTCAAAATTTTAAGTAGGCCAGTCCTGAATCTTTTTTTGCACAGATTCAAGTCCTAATCTTCATTTAGTATTAGTCAGGATAATGCCAGGGCTGTAGTAGTGCTGTTAATTTGCTTTACCTTGGAATGAGCTTTTTTGGGTCCATGGCTGTGAGTGAAAAGATGATTCAGTGTGTAGAAGTCTCTGACTCGTCTTGGCACGACCAGTCTCAGGGAGAATGTGATAAAGAGGAAGAAGGTGAGGCTGCTTATTCCTCTCGTAGTCCAGCTGCAGGAGGAATGAGCTCTCCTGAGCACAAATGTACAAAGAAAAGGCACGCCAGTGTGTTGCCATGGTAATTAGCTCCTGCACTCAGGTGCCAATAATGTTCAGAGAACTTTACTGGGAGAACGTGTTTTAGAGCCACATTACTCAAACTGTGACACAGGCCTTGCAAGAAAGCTTCTCTGAGCAACCCGACCCTTGCAAGAGGTTGTGCTAGGATGGAATGTAACAGAGAAAAAGGTTCTTAATGCTTTGGTGAGAGATTAAAAAAGATTGAAACACAGTTTTGCACTGCCTCTTCTGGGCTGGCTATCCTTCGAGCACTGACATTGTGTCCATGATGAAGAAAATTAAATCTTTCATCTTAGTGAAATGGAAACAGCTTTAAGTGCTCTGCAAAAATATGGTAAATATTAGATAAATGTTTTGTCACAATTTTGTCTAAACACTTAGTTTTTTTCACACATGTAGCTCTAAAAGCTGTACATTGATAATGCATATGAAGATAAGAGGTCAAGGTCAGGCACTTTCCCTGAGTTAGCCATTGGCCACATCCAGTGGCAAATCCAAAAAGACAAAACCCTTTAATGCTGTAGAGAAATCCATTTTCATGTCGTATTCTATTTTCAGAGCTACTAGCCAGCTGGCAGCAGCTGTGCCAAATGATATGATGTGGTGAGTGCAGCTACCTGGATAACCTGGATACCATTCCTCCCCAGGGCTGCAGAACAGTCATTGTCATGCATGAGATAACAGAGATGTGTATCATGTGTATCATGTGTCCCCCGTGGAGAGCAGCCAGGATTCCACTGCTAAGTATAGGCCACAGGAGTGAGCTGGGCTTTGCACAGTTGCTCTGTGGTCATATTGAATCTGAAGATAGTACCTTTTATGCCAAGTTAACGTAATGTAACACTTTAACTGGGGACTGTGGATGGGGGAAGGCAAAAGGGGAAATCATGTGCTTCCTATAGTTTTGACCCAAAATCAGCTTGTTAACAGCGATCATTAGAACATATAAAGGGAGAGTTTGAGGTCTGGTTGGGAAAGGAAGTGGAGAATTTGGAACCTCCTGCTGTAAGTCCTCTGGAAAAGAAGTAGATCACATTGCTGTTCTCTGTACCTCAGGATGGGCGTGGCAAAGCTGCTGGTTTCACAGAGTTTTATTTGGATTCTCTGACAAGGCACAGCATGCAGTGAAATAAGAAATGGTAAATACAGCAGGAGATAAGCTTATCCCCCACCTGACGTTACCCATCATCAGTCACAAGGAGCAATGACATTTTGCACAGTTAAGTTTTGTGAGCGGGACAGCAGGAGAGTATATCCCTGGTCTTTCCGAGTGTCTCCACCAGTAGATCAAATCCATCTTGATTGTGGGTGAAAGATGTGGTGGTGTTTTTTCTCTTGTTTCGGGTGAGAAGTGAATTGAATCTGCTGCGATGACATGAAAGCAAATACGTTGTGCTTTGTTCCACTGCCTGTGAGACTATGGAAAAGAGGCTGAGCGGTAAGTGGATACAGGGAGATACATGGTTTACTTTTTTTACCCTTTGAGTTCAGTGTCTTTATCTGTCACCTGATGAAGGGGCCACAGGCTGATGGATCTAACTGCGGAACTCCTTTCATAAATTTTGTTTTTGCAGACAATTTACTTGGATGATGATGTCTCTTCCTTTGTGCAGATCAGAGGTTCTGTTCCACTGTTTTGGGAGCAAACGGGGCTTCAGGTAAGCAAATAATCAGAAAGCCTACCTTGCTTCTCTCTCTTGTTACTTATAATTTAGAATTAACATTAAATATTTTTTTTCTACAAATGCACTTCAAAGCTCATTCTGTGAAAGTGCTGAGCTCTTTCATTTTAGGTTTACCTTGTAGGAAATACTGTGTGTTTAGATAAACAGAACTGTACCAGACAAATGGCTATAGGTGACAGAAGTTTTAACATTTTTGTGTGTTTGAAAGCCTGTACAGGGAACTGTGTGTAAGGGACTGTGTCCTAATGTTATAAACTGAAGCTTACAGCTATATTTTTATAACATTTTCAGTTTTATTTGGAATAATCTCTTCCTCTGACATGCCTGATTGGCTTGATGATATTGACCTCCACAATACTATTGGAGTATCTGGGGATACCAGTGCTCTATAGAAGCATGCTACCTTGAAACAAAGTAAAATGTCTGGATGATGTGGTTTTGAGATTTCAGTGAAAAGGGTGATAATGATCTAATCAGATCTTTTGTGAGGCAGAAATGTAGGATTTCATCATGAGATTATTGCATCACATTTAGTGTGTAACACATGGTATGTGACTTGCCGTTTATATACAGTTGTAAGCCCAAATAAGAATCTTCCTAGCGCACTTTGCATTCTCTTAACACAGGGATAAGCAACTGAAATGAGTATGCACATATATTCATGTGTGTTAGTAGAGAAAGTACATCACAACTGGTTTTTTTTAAGATACTTTAAAGGTTATATGATACTTTTTTGATCATTAAACTAGAACCTATGTACTGTTCAGAGGCACTTGATTTAGCACAAAAGGAAATGACTAAAGGTCTCTGTTGTCTGTTAGCACCATCCAATGCAATACTTGCTTCTTTTTATAAACCAAGTTTGTCCATATGATTGAGCATGTCCTGCCCGTGGTGTAGCTGTATCCAGCACTGTTGTTCTGTATATTACAGAGCCATCGAGCATTCCCTCAGGTATTTTTGGCTAGTGGGTAATATCTCTAGTTACACAGAATTTTTGATTTTTTAGTAGGCCTGGTTTTTTTGCCTTATCTGGATTAGATTATGTACTCTTACTCCTTAGATGTGAATGTACTGGCACTGGTGGTAGAAAGAATTGCAGAAACCAGCCTCATGAAAGACAAATAAAGATGATGAAGTACAGGGAACAATGCATGATCCTACACATATCTTGGAAAGGAAGGAGCCCTCTGTAATAAAGAGGTAACAGTAGCCACCATTCAAAAGGAGCTTGAGGCTACTGTTGTTGACATCCATATCAAAAGACCTGTTAGTTTGATGGTACAGAATTTCACCCTTCATATTTTTGAATGACTGTCCTGATACTTTTGAAAGAAGTCAGAATACACAACCCATGGAACTGGCATTATGCAGCCCTCTCTACCAAGGCAAGGGCAGTAAGAATGCTAGGCTCACAGAATACTCATGTGAGGCAGTGTTTGCAGTTTGCAAGAGGAAACTGGCAAAGAGATGTGATTTGTTTGGCCATAAAAAGATGTGTAGGTATCCCTTTGCTTAATGGTAATTGTGTTTTCACTTGTAATTGTAAATGTTGTCTAATAAAAGCTGGGGCTTTTGTGCTAAGGATATTATGTGTGGGGGTGGTTGGAGTCTGTTAGAGATGTCTGCTGCTGCTAAAAAAATGTTTTTCTCTGAAGGAAAAAGGGAGACATCTAGTGACTTAGGACTCTAGCTGTTTAAGAAGTTTTTTCTCTTTCTTGGTCTTCTAATATTTTATTTTAGGTTGGTTCCCGCCATTTAAGGCTTAACAGAGGTCTGGAAGCCAATGCACCTGCCTTTGACAGGTAAGTTTCATTCCACTTTGGCATCAACACAGCAGCCTGGCATGTATCCAAGGTTCCATAACTTTGTCTTCCTAGAAAATTTTGATACATGAAACATCTCTCAGATGATGTGGCAAACCCCCCAGGTGTGGCAGATTATTGAATTGGTTTACTTAATTTAGTCACTTTTTTGGGTGCTTTTTTCCTTCTTGTTTTCAGTGGTAATTGAATTAATTTGGTCTTCCAGCTCGTTTCTGTAAAAGTTTAGAAATACTGAGTGATAGGCAAAAGAAGGGTTTATGCACCAGATGAGTTTAAAATTACAGTACACAGAATATGTGTACTTTACCACTCTAACAGAAGTAGTTAAAGAGTAAACACTGCTTTCACTCCATTCTGGATGTGGTCTTCTCTTCATTCTTTTGCTCCTACACAGAAATAGCAGTGCCTTATTCTGTGACCAATGTCATATGATGCTGTTGTGGTGATGTTCTCTATTTTATGTGAAGACTGGCTTGCAAACATTTTTAAACCATTAAGATTCTGTTTGTCAGCTGGAAACTGTAGAAAAAGACGTGCATTAGCTTGATTTCTTTGACTGTCTGACTAGGAAATGCTATTCTCTAAGGGTGTATTTCTACTGATATCTGTGGGAACAGTGCCTGAAAAGCACATGAAGAATTTGGTCTGTGGGAAATTTTCACCTTGTAAGTGCAGGTCAAGTGATTAATTTCTGTTTTGGTTTGGTTTTGGCAGATCAGGTTGTATGTTGATTTTCAGTAAGGCCTCTTTATTACCGTAACTGTTGCATACAGGACATTATTGACTGTTAATGGTTTTACAACACTGAAGACCCCAAGCAGGAATTAGAATCTAAAGGAACTATGCACCATAGCAGTTTCTGCTCCAGAGATTCTTGGCCTACATTCTCCAGGCTTTTAAGGCTCTTAAATCCTACCAAATTCAAGTACCTTTGAGACTCTTGGTCTCATGGCCATCTGGTGCTGTGATAACTTGCCCTGCCAGTGTCCCTGAAGCTCCATCCTTAGAGTTTTGCATTCCACAACAGAGATATTTCATGTAAGAAGAAAAAAATAACTTAATTCAGCATCTTCTTGTACTGCCCATGAAATTGAGAGTACCTCAGGAAAGAACAACTTTGTAAGACCTTTTAGCCCTGACCCTAATACGATTGGTGAATAGCTTTCTCCTAAGAAAAGTGAATATAAGGATAAACTTGCACTATTCCTTCTTTCCCTTGTACCTGTAAATTAGATGAACTTAGGGATCTCTCTGCTTACCAATCTGCAGAAGACAGTTCTTTGAAAATGGTTAAGGAGTAAGTGACTGCTTATATGGAAAAGTACACTGGAATTTAACAACATGCTACGGCTTTTCCGAGATGTTAATATAGCCTGTTCTATTTAACCATGTGAGAAATTGATGTTAATCTTGTTAAATATTTTTTCATCCTCTGTCTCTGTCCTTGAGAAATTCACAGGGAACTTTGGTTACAAAGTTTGCTCATTCAAACAGGTGACTTGAGCTTCAGAAGTTTTGTTGTAAGGAAGCAACAGTGGCAGAGACTGTTGATGCTGGGATCAGAGGGTGCAACTACATGGGATGAGCTGGCATACAGAGAACTGGTTGCAGAATACAGAATGCACCAGAAAATATATTTAGCTGTGTTTCCTGAAAGCAATGCTTATGACTTCTTTCTTTTCTCCCCTTCCATGGTTTTCTGTGTAATTTATTTCTGGTTGTAGGATTTAAAGAGTAATGCCAGATGATGTGTGCTTGCTGTTTTTCTCACACTTCACCATTACACGCTATTTTGCAACATGTAATAACTATTCATTTTTGTGAGTGTTTATTTTTCTTGTCTATTTCTATCCAGCTTCCTCTTAAGTACTACTACAGTGTTGTCTGTACATGATGGAAATCAACTTTAAGATCTAATTCTTTCTTGATGAGCCAGCACAGCTTCTGCAGACCATGCATGCCAACTTGAAAAAGATGTATTGAGGGGAGAATGGGTGTTTTGGCATCTGGTTAAAGCTCTTAACATGACAGTCCCTAAATGTCAGCCTTTGAGATTTTCGTGACACAGACCAAAAAATCCAGCCCACTTGTCCTATTTTGTGCTTTTCCTGCAGAATCTGGGCCAGACAACTTGGCTAAAAGGACCTTTGTTCTGCTCCAGTGAAGCAGTTCTCATGATTACTCATCTTCCTGCTTGATCTGAGTTGAGAGTGAATGTCTCCATGTTGCAGTAGCTCAGAGATACTTGAACCCTGTCACCTGTGACTTGTGTTTGGACCTCTCTGGCCTTGGCACTGGAGTTGTAGGCCCCATTGCTGCTGCTGACTCTTAGTAGTCTCAGCTCTGCAAGGTGCCAGGCAATTCCTGTTGAAGTGTAATGTATTTTCCTCCCTTCTTGTCTTTCCTGTGTAGTTCCCAGGCTAACAACCAAGAGGTAGGAGCATAAAGGGCAATGTCAAAGCTAACAGTGACATAAAAGATTTGGGGCCTATTTCCTAAGACACTTCTTTCTTTAAGTTCAATACAAAATACTGTGTCTATTAATTGCATACTTTGACCATTTTTACTTTAATAATTGATTGCAAGGAAGCTAAGATATCTGTAGATGGTATGGCTAAGACTTTTCTGCTGGATGAAACAATCAGTGGTCTCTACTTTGTATTTTGAAAATGGCAGTAGGCAACATAACTTAGTTTTGTTTAGTACCTATTATGGTTACTTTTGCTGTAGGCATATGATGCTTCTGAAAGAGCAGTATGGAAAGCAAGTGATCGTTAACCTATTGGGAAGCAGAGGAGGAGAGGAGGTGCTCAACAGAGCTTTTAAGGTAAAAAGCAATAATTTTCATTTTAACTGTTGATTTCCCTTGAGCCTCCATGTTCTTCTGTTTTCCTTCTGGCCCAGGAGGTGATGAATAGTATTTCTAAAGAAATTGCAGTAACTCTTTACCACATGTTACATACTGAGAGTGGTGCTTCTTGGTTTCATGGCTTAGTTTCCAGCACTTCCTTTCTGCTTCCTTCTTCATACATTCACGTACATTCTCTTTAACCAAACTTGAAAAGAAATTGCCTGAATACTCCTAAGGATAGTTCACATTTGCAAAAGCAAATCATAGCAAGTTTTGACATTGTATGTAGCCACCTATGCAGTCAAGGGCCCCCTGAGCCACCTGGGGGCCAGGCCCTGAGCCTGGATCACTGAGCATAGTGACTTGGCATCACTAAGCTGTCTTGCTCTGATAATAATGGAAAATAGCTGTCTAGTACTGATTGTGCTTGGAATTGGCTGCCTGACCACCAGATGACAGTTTGGTATATGGAGAGAGGTTTTCCTGGCCCCTAAGTGTCCCCAGGCACAACTAATACCTGAAAGCAAGGATGTCAGGTAACTGTAGAACTAAAGCTGTGCTGTTTTCTAGTATGGTATTCTTTTTAAAACTAGTGTGAACTTAAAGCCACAGATTGGCTCTGAGTGGGATTTGCAGCAGTGCAATAGCTGCCTGAATCTGGCTGGGGGTTGATGGAAGTCTGCCTCCTTAAGTGCCTGTTGCTTTAGCAAACTGACATTGATACTTCAGAGGTTATGTTCCTAAAACTAATGATCTGATGGCTTAAGTACACACCTGTAGTAAGTGCCATATATATATGATATATATAGTGTATATATCATTGGTAAAGAATGATACCAGCAGTTCTGAGCTGCAGTGCTTACGATGTGAAACTAAGCAAAATAAAAATTGTGCTTAAATAGTAGTGCCTGATTTCTTTCCCTCTCTGTTGCAGTAGTGGATTTTCAGGGAATGTTAAGTTTTTTGTCAGTTTTTCTGTGTGACCATTTCCTCCTCCTGCAAAAGAGCTGGGAAGCACTATCTACTTCCCCAGCAGAAAATGAAGTGAAGGTCTCCCCTTGTACAGAATGTGGCCAAAGAAAGAATTTAAGAAATTGATTCAACAAAAAAACTAAGAATTTAATTTCATTTAAGATAAGAAACTAAGAATTTAATTTAATTAAGAAATAAATTCAACAAAGAAGTTAATGACTAAAACTTGCGAGGCAGTGAGGAAGGCAGTGAAGTCTGGTTCTGGTTTCTGTTTTCAGCTTCTTACTGAATTTCTGCATGACACAGCTAAGCCCCTGTAGTCTTTTGGTTTCCATCTCTTTAAAATAGCTTTTCTAGTTTGTTTTGCACACCCCACTGAAATTTAAAGGCAAAAGGTAACCAATTCTGAAATAATGAAATAACTTACATGGATAAAAATATGACATTTGTTGATTATCTGATACTGATATTTTCTCAAACTTTCACATTCTTGAAAATCATGTTCTAGCCAATATCATGCAACCAGACATTAAGCCAGAAACTAGGCATCTCTAGAATGAAGACCTTGCATTTTAAAATTTAATTTAAATAAATTTTGTTTTGTTGAAATTGTTATATTTTTGCCTATTTTAAAAATAAATAAAATCTGAAAATACCCTGTGAGCTCAAAGAATTTAGACTGTCATCACTGAAACCCACAGTTTTGTATTCATTCAGAATGACTCCTTGGTTTTATCTTTACCTTTGTGTTTTAAGAAATAAACATTAGGAAAGAATGTAGAGTTAATTTTACTTTGATGATTTTAAAGGGCTCGAATTAAAAATAAAGTAATTTGTAGGAGTGTGATTAGGGTTGCAAGCTTGTCTCTTATCATTCGTTTCTCCATCTTTTTTTTTTTTTTTCCTTTTATTTTTTTTTCCTCTTCTCTCCACTCTTGCTTCAATCTTAGTAATTCTTATCAGTGTTGGTTCAAATTATCCTTGTAATTACTGCTGCTGGGCTCTCTTGATCAGAATGTCACGGTTACCATTCATTTACTGTTCATTATGCATTACCTGAATCAGACCAGACCAAAAATCAATACCGTTCCCAGGAAATGCTGTTCCTCCCATAAACATTCCCTATAACAGATGTAATTATGTTTACAGTAAAAGCAGGGCTGTAGTGTAGAGTTGCAAATACTCTGACAATAATTTACACTGTGGCAGTGGGTAAATGCCATCCTCAAGTGTATTACTAGTGCCAGCATCTGTCAGGGCAGATTGGGGTGTCAACAGTAACAGTCTAATGAAATACATTTTACAGGTCTCTTTCCAGGCACTGCCTTTAAATTTCCTTCTGCAGGAAACTCTTAATGGCTTGCTCAATACAATTATGTTGGTGTAACTGCTATGTGTACAGTTTTAATGTAATACCAGATTTGGTTTGTCCAGTGTATGTCACAATGTCAGTGGAGAAAAGCATTCATCTCTTGGGGTGAGAATGTGCAGGAGGGAAGAGAATAGACAAAGGCTTGCATAGTTTGAGTTTATGTAATGGTTCTTTCTGTCTTTCTTGTGGAGAACAGGATGTATTACTGTTGTGTCTGTTGCAGATACCTTAATGAAATTTGTGGTGATTACGGAAATGTGTGTGCGGTCATTGAAAATGGAGATGAAATAGTGAGGCTATTTGTGTTTCTTCTTTCACTTCTGCAGTTTACCACAAACACTTTATAGTACCTTTCCTGAAATGTAATTTCTTACTTACTTCCTCCCCCTGAGCCTGCCTAGAGCATTGCTAGTGCTGTCCGCCCTCATGCACAGATGTAGCAGCAGCCCATTGCTGCAGGGCTGCCACCAGCCAAGGCGCAATTCTGATGTATACTTTGCACTTACAGTTTGAGTTCCCCTGCAGGAAAACTGGGTTCTAACAGTCAGGTTTACTTCTGTGAAGAATACAATGAGGAGCTTTAGTTGCTTTTTTCCTGTCTGGCCTTTCAAAAATCACTACGAACTATGTGAATAACAGTCAAGGCTTATTAATGATAAAAGCCTGCTGGTATCAATCCTTACATGTGGCTTGAGCTGGATTGATTTTCCTTCATTCTCTTATCTAAACAGAAACTGCTATGGGCCTCTTCCCATGCGGAAGACAGTCCCATGATAAACTTTGACTACCACCAATTTGCAAAAGGTGGGAAAACTGAGAAACTGGAAAATTTGCTGAGGCCTCAGCTGAAGTTGCACTGGGAAGACTTTGGAATCTTCACAAAGGGCGAGCATGTAAGTCCATGGTGAGTGTCTCTGCCCCTCTGTCCCAGTGTCCCAGCAGTCCCGGGCACTGCTTGTCCTGGTCTTTCCAGGTTTCTTGCTGTGTTTGGACCATGACTGTAAATTGACCATCTTGAAATAAAATTTTGAGACAAAGTGTAGTCTTGGTGCTCAGTCAGTGATCTAGCTTAATTGCATCTCCATGGTTTCAAATCTGCAAATTTACTGGTGCATGGATTTGCTAATATACTGTTGCAGATGTAGACAAGTAATTAGATGTGTTAATGGAATATATTGTGCACAGTGTGCTTGCGCCGTCAGAATGTGGGTGGGTATATTCAGGCTGAATACTTGATGATCTTATTCAATCAACTCATGATTAGATGTTATTTTAAAATATACCATTTTCTCCTCCCTCCTCTTGTGTTTGGTTACCAAAGTCTGCAGACAGGTACTTTTCGAATGAATTGTTTGGACTGCGTGGATCGTTCTAATAGTGTACAGTCCTTCGTTGCACAGGAGGTGAGTTTGTCAGAGGACCTTCCATGGGCTACCTGCAGTACATACATTGGCTGTTCCATGGGAAAGACAGGAAGGAGGCTGTAAGTCTCAGTTACGAGGGTCTGTCTTGCCAGCTCTATGTTACAGAATGGTGCTGGCTGGAATACTGAGGATAAAAAGCAAATATTTAAAAATTACGTTGGTTTATTTTTTTGTGTATTTTTCTCCTTCCGCACCTAATCCAGATACTGTTTGCTCAATTGGAGAGCCTTGGTTTGAACTCTAAACCTATAATTGAGCGCTTTGTGGAATCCTACAAGGAGATGTGGACTCTCAATGGTCAAAATCTGAGCAGAGTATTTAGTGGCAGTCGTGCCCTTGAGGGGAAGAACAAGGTAAAGAAAAATGGCAAAACTCTTCATTTACAAGTAAAGAAAGATGTCCTATTAATGTTTCAGTGTCACTTGCATTCATAATTCCTGTCTGCTGTAGGTTGGGAAGCTCAAGGATGGTGCCCGCTCCATGTCTCGTACCATCCAATCAAATTTCTTTGATACAGTAAAGCAGGAAGCCATTGAGTTGCTGCTCATGGGTGACTTCTACCGTGAGGAATATGCAGACAAAGGCAAGATGCTCATGGACCAGACTGCACTGCTGGGTAAAGCCAGTCTTAACCCTTCCCTTTGCTTTTGCATCTGCTTTTAGCTGTCAGGTATAAGCAATTGTATCCCTTTGACAAAAAAAAAATCAATAAATAAGCTGCTTTTGCACAGATCTGTTGTTTAAACCACTACTTTCAAGTGACCACAGCACAACTTTTGTGCTTATTTCTCATATTTTGTTTTGAACTTTTGAATGTGTATTTCTGGTCTTTGATGGTGATATTCTCTGCCAGTTTAGCATTGAACCAGAGTGAAGGATTTTAGGGCTATATTCCCAGTCTGTCCTATCTGAGTTTGTCTTGAGGAAGTCTCTTGAGCTCAGCTTTTTTATCTCCTTAGTCATATCCTTGCTGTTTCCACATGCTTTTAGCCATTTGGATCTTTAAAGGTACATCTTTGTTATTTTACTTAATTTCCTGCTTTATTCCAGGCCCCTAATAGTTCACAACATAGACACATTTGTTTGCACCCATCTAGAATAAACTCATCTCTCTCTGAGAAGATATTTACGTGCAAAATATAGGATAATTTTACCCACAACGGGTATTGGGTGGTCAGTTTACTCCAGAGAACCATTCAGCACCACTTCAGTCCTGGGCTTGTTCTCTGCAAGGAAAATATAGATTACTTCTCTATGCCTGACTGCCAATGCAAGTTGGGTAGTTAAAGATTAACTCTGCTTCATTTGCTTAGACAGAAAAAGCACACTGCTAATTTTCTATACTCAGCAAAATAAGTGAATATAGCAGGTTTTTTTGAGGAGTTCTTACCAGGCTAGAGAGCCATGGCAGTGCTAGATTTGTACTGATGTGAGACTGCTGCTTTCCATCTTTCCTTCCATATTCTAAACTTCTAAGGGCTTCAGTTTAAGTTGTAACTTCTGACATTCTTGATTCCTTGTCCTGGTTTCAGGAATAGAGTTCATTGGCTTCCTAGTGTGTGCTATAATGTTGTGTTTTGGATTTAATATCAGACTAATGAATGAGCAAGAGCTTGTGTGCTGTACTTGGTTGCCAGCTGGGTTTAACCACAGCAGGTTGGTAACACACTGAGGGTTTTAGTTGTTGCTATATAGTGCTTACACTAAGTCAAGGGCTTTCCAGCTTCTCATGCTCTCCCATTCAGAAGGCTGGAGGGCTACAAGAAGCTGGGAGGGGACACAGCCAGGACAGTTGACTCCAAATGGCTGAAGGAATATTCCACACTAAATGATGCCATGCTTGGTATATAAATTGGGGGGGGTGAGGTGTGGGTAGATGTGACTGGGGGCTGCTGCTTGGGAACTGGCTGGACACTATGCCACACTTGTGTTTTGTATTCTAATTCTATTATCTTTTTTTCCCCTTTTCTGTCCCATTAAACTGTCTTTATCTCAATCCATGAGTTTTGTCACTTTTACTCTTGTGATTCTCTCTTGCATTTCACTGTGGGGGCAGGGAGTGAGTGGCTGGGATAAGCAGTACTAAGCACTAGTTGCCTGATGGGGTTAAACCATGACAGTGCTGTAGACTAAACTGAAAAGATTATGGGAGATAAAAGAGTTTTTTGCTTGTTACTTGAACAAGTACAGAAAAATGTAAGCTGAAAGTGAGTGACCAGCCATTCCCAAGTTTTCAGGTTTTCACAAGGGTGCCTGGTTTCTGGAAGAGAAATTTCTGACATCAACCCCAGTTATTTTTTAGCTATTGACATTGCCATAGGAGTTATTCCTACCTTTTGTATTGCTGCTGCTAGGATAATGTTATTTCAGAGTAACTGTGCTACTGCAGTGTGGATGGTTTCTGCTCTTTTACAGCACATTCTTCTTTTACATACCATCTTTCTCTCTCCCCTCTTCTGTCAGTAACTCCAAGTATTTTGAAGGCCATGTCAGAGCGTCAGTTTGAATTCACAAGCTCCAAGCGTGTTCGTATTGCCACGGGGACCTGGAACGTGAATGGGGGAAAGCAGTTTCGAAGCAACATCCTTGGTACCAGTGAGCTGACAGACTGGCTGCTGGATTCTCCCAAGCTCTCAGGAGTTTCAGAATTTCAAGGTAAGACTTCACAGTCAAAATGTGTAAGCAGTATGTTCTGGCATCTCTAGAGACAGTGAGTCTGGACACAAGATTTGACCAGCCTTTCAAAGGCAGTACATTTTGGAGGGCATTTTCTGTCAGTACTTAGGGGTGTATTCAGCTCCTCCATGCTTTTGCTGCTGTCTTGCAGAAGTGGGATGGTGTGTGAAGAGCTCCTGACAGTCAGAATTCTTTGAACACTTGAAACAGTCCATGTGACTGTTTTAAACCTTCAGCAGATCAGAATTCAGAGCTCTCTTTCATGCCATTGTGGGATATATCTGCCTATTCTGCACTCTGTACATCATTTTCTTCTTCCGTATCTCTGCTCTTTGTTCTTTATTGTGAGCAGGAGCTACGTGCTTAGGTGCCATCAGAGGATCTCTTTGGTCTCTCATCTGGAGCTGAACATACCTATACAATCTGGACTATGAGCTTGTCTGGAAATGTTACTATCAAAGCCTTCAGGCAAAGATTTACTTTGTTGAAGGCAATATTTCCTTTCTTTAGCAGTATAGAAAACTCTTATGCTTGTAGCTTGATGAAATTGGCTGCTGAATTTCTTATTTATGTAACAAGGTCTGGTATTGTAATTGATTTAATAATTTTTTTTTAAGGTAAATGAAAAGAGTACATTCTGTCGTTTAAAAATTGAGTGGTTAGTTCCTGAGTGGTACATGATTAGGTGCAGACCTCTGTATTCTGAGCAGCCTAGGTAGGTGATTAGCCCAGTCTAGTCTGTTTCAGAAGCACTTCAGATGTGTTAGCATATGACTGTGCCCATAATACTAAAACTTGTTGAAAGCCTGCCATGTGTTAACCTTGCTGGACTGTCCTCTGATAGAATAAGAGGTGCAGGGCTACATGGAACAGGCAGCTGAGATATGGTAGGTCTGAGCAGCTTCTGGAAGAGAGCTGAGTTATGTGAATGGGCAGGCCTAGGGTGCGAACATGCAAATGTCTGTGTCTGTGTTAATGTCAGTGCAGTGCAGACACAAATGTGCAAGTGTTCAAAGACAGTTGTCCAAAATTATTAGTGGGAAATACATGTGATGGTGCCTATCTGGTTAAGCCAGTCAAGGAGGCTAGCTGTCATGCTAGTTTCACCCGTGTGTCTGTACAGAGTTGCTGCATATTTTACTTTTTATTCATGATTTCTGAGTCAGATCTGATTTAGGTTCCTATGTTTGTCTATATTTAGATCTTCTTGTTGAATTAAGTTACTGTCACTACGGTCATATGACACTGTAAAAAAAACCAAAAAACTCTTTAGGCAATGGACAGACCTAATGGGTCAACAGATTTGCTTCACACTATTTTATGAGAGTATCTGATCTTTGGTGTTTCCTCAGAGTAATATCCACAAAGCTGGGGAAGAGTCACTGTGCTCTAGGGTGATCTTAAATATAGGTAATCTAAGAAGGACTTGGAAGCAAGAAGAAACTTCAAAAGCATCCTTAAACTAGATAAATTTACTAAAGGCATTGAGATGGAGGTGACATACTGGTGTGTGGACAATTAAGTTCAGTTACATAGGAATCTGTGTCAGAAAGGAAGAGCATGTTGGGTAAAATGACAAGTGGTAAGAGATGGTGAATAGTGAGATGTTGTGGCTCTAGTGATGACTGGGGTTGGGGAGAGAGATCTTAACACTGCTACAATATAATGTTCTGTTCTGAACTGCTTCCTGCAAGAGAGATGGAGACCAACTGGTGGGAGAAAAGCAGGAAAAAATTTCAGAGGAACTGCAGGGGATGTTTTATGAGATTAGATTAAAGGAGCTATGAATATGTATAGCTTGGCAGGGGATACACAAGATAGAACTACAGGAAGGATTTCTGACAGAAATTAGAATACAAGTTATTAGAAGAAACAACAAAACAGTAATTCTGGTGTGACTTTTCCTTCCTGCCAACAGATGATGATAGCTGCCCTCCTGATATATTTGCAGTGGGATTTGAAGAGATGGTTGAGTTAAGTGCAGGGAATATTGTGAATGCCAGGTACGTAAAAAAAAAGCACCAAAGAGACAAAGCAAACAACAAAAACCCCTAATCAATCAACCTAAAAAAACAACCAACCAAAAAAAAAAAACCCCGCAACTGTAAGCAAACCAAACCAAGCAAAACCCCAACCAAAAGAACATAGTCTTCCCTAAAGGAACTAGTGTTTATTTTTATGGTCATTTGTGTTGAATGCTCCCTTCCAAGTCTGTTGCTTACAACCATAGCTGGAAATATGTTTCCCATTAACAAATGTCACTGGGATGGTTTTGGAAAGTGCTCTTTCTCTGTGAATTTCTGTACACTGAATTCAGTGTAGAATACACTGTTTGCTAAGTCTCTTAAGTCTTTATGTTGGCAGAGAAGAATTCTGATGGTTGAGATTGATTTAGCACTTGTCCTAAAGCCCTGTCTGATGTTGGAAAAATAGGCCAAATGACTACAAACCTAACTGCCATTCATATGGGAATTCTAAAATTGTCTAAAAATATCTCTGTGGCTAATTGTATTTGTGAAAATTATGGCTAGAGAAGAAGTTAAAGGCAAAGTCTAAGGCTGGCATATCAGCAAGTGCAGTAGGCTGTTGTGTTTACTGGTCTTTGTGAATCTGAATGGAGGTGGAACCCTGAAGATCATGTTTCCAATGCTGATTCATCAGGCTGGCCAGTTAGTTGTTTGTTTTGAGAATGACAAATTACAGCAGTGCTCAGTGTGGTGGCTGGGCTGGTGGTATATCTGCATGGATATGTTGACTTTGGAGAAAAGAAAAAGCTAGATCCACTGAAGTGAAGGTACATGCTGTTATTCACAAACCTTAGCTAAGAACAGCCAACAGCTGTGAGTAGCCATTCACCTTCCAGTCAGAAAATCCCGAGATCTCTCCACTGTAAGCATAGGAAATCGTGCAAATAATGAGACTGAAATGGAGATTTGTTTTATGGTTATGATTGCTGTAATCAGCTTCCAGTTATCCCCAGTGAATGAGTGTATCCAATGTCACATGAGTGTGGATGTTTCCAAGTGTAGTAGACAAAATCCCTCACATATCCAGAAGCAGGATGACTGTATTTGTGTGCTGTGCCTGGGCTCACTGACCCTGGTAACTCTAGGCTGGCTTACAAGGAGGTATTATGCCATGCATTCTACATGACTTCAAGTTCTACAGCCTAATGGGATGTCTGTAAATCTAAGGCACAGTTAATCTGTTCATTTTATTGACTGTATGTGGTTTGTTTTGATTCCATTAAATGATTTTATGTTTGTTCCAGTACAACGAATAGAAAAATGTGGGGAGAGCAGCTTCAAAAGGCTATTTCCAGAACTCACCGCTACATTCAGCTGACATCAGCACAGCTTGTTGGTGTTTGTCTTTTCATCTTTGTACGACCATATCATGTCCCCTTCATCAGGTAAAAAAAAAGCCAAACAAAAACAAACAAAAAAAAAAAACCCGAAAAAGCCAGCAAACCAAACAAAAAACAACAAAAAAAAACCCACCTCAAAATAAAACTAACAGCAACAAACCCCAAACCAACCAAACAAAAAATTCCCCAAAACCCAACCTGTGTCTTTAGTAACATCTAGTGTTGGAGTGTGGTCAGAGCACATGCTGGAGGGAAATTTCTCATCTTGGTGGGAGTCATACAGACCTGGGTTGTGGTCGCTGCTCAGCATGAAGAAGAGGCATGCTTCCAGACAGCAACAGGCTGGAGTCCATCTCCCTGGATAGCACAAAGGCCAGGCAGCCTCAGTGTCTTCCTCCAGTTAGCTGAAAAGCCAGGCATGCTCCAAGTGGGCAGTCAGAGTGGAGCACCTTGTTTGGGTGCACTTCTTTCTGGGTAAGGAATGACCTGGGCTCCTAAGTCCAAGAGTGTTTGATGCACCGAATGAAGGCAAGTGCCTGCCCACTGCCTGAAGGGCAGGTGATACTTCTAGCCCTGTCCATTCCTTATGGAAACAGGGGTGGTTCTAGACCTGAGAAGAATGGAGGAAAGAGACTTAATTTTGCCCCTTGACATTTTATAGAATTGAGAGGTAAGAGAACCTATGAAGTGTTTGCCTTTCCCAGATGTCATGGGAACCAGAACTGTGTGCCCAGCCAGGAGGGTGCAGAGCTGTGTATACTCTGCTTACTAGCTCAGCTGTCCCTGAAGAGTGACCAAATTCCTCCTAGAAGATTACCAACCCGTGGAGATACTTGTATTAAAATGCCTTTGCTGTGGGCAAGAATTATGCAGGCTAAGTGTGAAAGAATTATGCAGTCTAAATGTAAATGGTTAGGAAGTGAATAATTAGCCAAAATTATCTTTGGGCATCTGTCTGACCTTGAAGCCCTGAGATCCACAAACTCTACCCCATACTACATACATACACAAAAACTACCCCATAATAGGGCATTGATTGGCCACTGTATTTTGTGATTAAAATATCAAAAGCTGCCTCTTTCTTCCCCGTGATCTCATATCTACTGCAAACCTCAGAACAGAGCTTGTGCAACATCAGGTGCTGTAGGTCAGACAGAGCAATGCAATCCAGATAACTGTGATGGTCTTGCATTGCTGCTTTCCAGTAATCTTTCTTCAAAATTATTTTAAAGAATTACTGGTTTTGCTGCTATGAAGAAGTCCAGAGGAGAAATGTTTCTCTCAGTTTTTGACTTTTTTCCTGGCTTACAAAAAATTTGAGTAATCCAGCAGGAAATTCATGGTTTAAAAGGAAATCAGAAGCAGAACAGCACAGTGATTCTGTTGCAGTTGTCAAACTGCCAGAAATTTGATGTAGCCCTTTGAAGCTCAAGAGGAAAAGGGAAGGGTTTGATTTTAGTGACCAAGTTTCATCATTTAATGCAAATGTGGTATGTGAGCATAATCAGACCTAACCTGTATGCTTGCATATTTTTTCCCACGTCTAGAAATGGAAAGGAAAAATTATGAGAAGCGCAAAAAAAAAAAAAAAAAAAAAAAGCTTCTGTGCTTACAGAGATTGAAGATATTTAGACAGAAGATAGATAAATAATGAGACAATAGTTGGTTTATACATCAGTGAAAGGATTGATGAAATACAAGCAATTGAATTTAGAGTGGGTTATCTCAGCATAACCTTTGCCATGAACAAAAATCAGTTGATATCAGTCAGGAGATGGGTAGGCAGGCAGCAGGGAGAACTTTAGAGTGAAAAGACTGAACATGTGCTTTTGTAGGAGTGCTTAAAACCCATTGTTTCATAAAAAACTTTGATGTCCCTCCTTTGCCTCCCTGAGGGTGTCTTCTGGTGGTGTCCTTGCTGTCAGAAAAAGAGAGGAAATTAAAGAGGGAGAAAAAAGGTACAAAAGATGGGGGAGGAAGAGAGAAGAAAATGCAGGGGTTGGGAAAAGGAGACCTGTAACATCTTGCATCCTTTAGATCACGAATTTCTGAGAATAACTCAAATAAGATATGGCAGTTTTCTGCACGCCCCTTCATAAAATCAGTAATATTCTAGTCAGATCTGCTTGTCATTTTCTCTGGAAAGTAAAATTTTTCCACTGGGAAAGACATGCATGGTGCTGGGCTTGGCTACAACCATGATCTCATCATTTACTTATCTGATCAGACAGCCATGCTTTGTTCTTGGAGTAGCCTGGCTATTTAGGAGAAATTACCCTGAGAGCAGGTGGTCTGCTTTATCAAGTTATCTTTCTGTAGTGAAGTGTGCACTAATCATCACATTGAAATACTAAGTAATTAGCAACATGGAGACCTCAAGTAATTTGTCATCAGTACAGAACTCATTTGAGAAGTTACATATAAATAGTTGTATCCAATAATTAATGAATTATGGGTTATGATCTGTTGCTCTTTAATTAAATGGAAAATCCATCATGAACTGTGAAGTTGGGTTTCAACACATATGAGCAGTAAATTGTTAACTGTCTGAAAAGCAAATTCCCATATGTTCAAAAGTAAAAGGAAGCATAACAGTAAATTTAGTTATTGTCAATATTTTAAGTATCATGGTAGAGGTAAACTTGAAAATTGTATTCTATAGAAATTCACAGAACTTCAGAAATAAGGTCTTGCTGGTCTGTTTGGAAGGGACAAGAAAAGGAGAAAGATACTTTCAGATAGTTTTATTTCTGTACTATTGTATTACACTTAATTTGAAACCTAAGTACATGAACGTCAAGAAACTAAAAGATGTGCCTGAAAGCACCAAGCTTTCTATGGGGGAGAAGACTCAGGATTGTAAACCAGCTTTTCCCTTTCTGTTGCAGTCAAAGTTAATTGAATGTTTGTCCCTGAAGCCCTTTAATCTATTCTCTTTCTATTTTTTTTTTTTTTTTTAATGCAGGGATGTAGCAATAGACACCGTGAAGACAGGAATGGGAGGAAAAGCTGGGAATAAAGGGGCAGTGAGCATTCGTTTTCAGTTCTATAGTACTAGTTTCTGCTTTATATGCAGTCACTTGACTGCTGGGCAGACTCAAGTGAAAGAGAGGAATGAAGATTATAAAGAAATCACACAGAAACTCAGCTTCCCAATGGTAAGTGTAGATGTAAGTGTGCTAAAAACATTGGAGATAAAGGTGGTATCTTTACATCATGTAAACTGGTGGTCTCAGGCTGCCTTTGATGACAGGTCATCAAAAAAGGCATCTCAGTAACATGAAAGAAAATGTTAAAGAAAATGTTAGCAAATAAATAAATAAAAAATAGGGAAGCATGTTTCACAGAAGACTAGATACCACCCAATATAGCCCTTGTTTTACACAAGTACTAATCCTTTCAAAAAATAGAGTTGCTCCAGTGCTTGAAAAGTCCTTGGCTTTCTGCAGTTAAACTCCAGATGACTGAGGTTAGAGCTGGAGAGCATGATATTGATAGCTCTTGCTGGCTCTGGTTAGTGAGAATTCCTGAAAGAGCATCCATGCCATTCAGTGCAGCAGTGCCTTGGCTGCTTTGGGTCGGGTATGATAGATCTGTTGTTGGGCACTGACATGGTACCCTGTGTTCCCTTCATTTTTTCCTCGTGAATGTGTCACTCTCAAGGAACTGCTGGCTTCTCTCCGAGCATGGCAAGTAGATGCCACTGGTCTGCATGAATAACTTTCCCCCTAAATTGTGTCAGATCAGTCACCCTAGTGCTTTAATTCCAACTTGTCTCCTCAAACCTGTAGATAACCCATGGGATTTGGTAGCAGGGCTCCTTTGCTTCCCTTAATGGTGATTGCTTTAATTTCCACAGTACCTTCTTTCTTGGATCTCTCTGAAAAGGCCCTAAGCCATGAAAGGGTTGGACCAGTTTGTGTATTCCAGTTAGTCAGCAAAAAATGCCTTTTAGGTTGCAAAGCATAAAATTTTACCTTCCTGTTTGTTTGTAAGGTTTAGAGGCTTGGCACGTGCAGCATACCAATCAGTTGGTTTGTGTAGGAGGTAATACTGACAGACTGGATGTCCTGCAAAGAAGATCTGTTCAAAATGGTCATAAAGTTGTGCTTGTGGCAGTTTTTCCTTCTAATACCTCGTTAACTATTTGATGTCCTTTACACTTAAACAGCTAAAGGTACTTTGTGTGTATAATGCATATAAAGAGTGCCCTCTAGTGCTGTGACAGCCACAGTCTGGAACGTTTCCCTTATGAATCTCTGGGGTTTAGAGGTTTATAGCTGCACAGGGAAGAAAAAAAAAAAAAAAAAAAAAAAGAAAAAGACTATTTAGAGGATAGGATGCTAAATTTAGAACTGGAGTGAATTTTCATTGACGTTTGATTTCAATACCTTTACAAAGCTGTGATGTGCACATAAGATTGAATTTGGAGCTTGCTCTTACTCAGGAGCTTGTTGCTAAATTTGCCTCAGTATCAGAAGCATATTTGGTGTTATATTTAGAATATGCAAATGTGTGCATGTGAAATGTGTTAGGGAAACAAACATATACTTTGAATATTTATGACAGACAAATTGTGACTATAAAGCTAGGTTCTAGCTTAAACATACCTTCAGGAAAGAAGGGACATTCTTGTTTACAAAATTCAGCTCAGTGGGGTGCCTAAGACAGTGAAGGAACTATTCTATTTTTGCACAAAGTGAATTTCGACAAAAAAATTGTGACGAGTAGATCCAGTATTTAGTAATTTAGAGAGACTGAGTGCTACATTTCAGTGCATTTTAAAGGTGTTTTCATGAATGTGATTTATCATTAACAATATTCTGTACCTCAAAACCAGGGGCAGAACATGTTCTCCCATGACTATGTCTTCTGGTGTGGTGATTTTAACTATCGCATTGATCTAACGTATGAAGAAGTCTTTTATTTTCTCAAACGTCAAGATTGGAAGACACTTTTGGAATTTGATCAGCTACAGCAGCAAAAATCCAGTGGAAAAGTAAGGCAGTGTATCTTATTTTCTTGAGTAATTGCATTCTGGCTTGGTCTTTCTTGTTCCTTGAGGGAGTGAAGAAGTTGTGTTTTCAGACCCTTGTTTGTAGCACTTGAATGCAGCAATTGGTTTAAAAATCAGAACATTGTTTGCGAGGAAGTTGATATGTCACAGTGGCACCTTCCTCATCTGCAACTTAAAGAGATGTTCTTTATTTAATTAGATTTTTAAAGACTTCCATGAAGGGACTATTAATTTTGGACCAACATATAAATACGACGTTGGCTCGGAGGCTTATGATACAAGTGATAAGTGCAGAACGCCAGCGTGGACTGACAGAGTGCTTTGGTGGAGAAAGAAACTGCCCTTTGAAAAAACAGGTGTGTAGGATCCTTCTTCTTCTGAAAGTTGTTCTAGAATTCATCTAGAACCCACTTAAGGAGATTTAATCTAGTGAATGGTGCTTTACTCAAGCAGATGTTCTTTCAGCTTCACTGGATTAAGTGTCAGAGATAGAGGAGGACCTTTCTTCTTGTGTGTGTGAATAAAGGTTTCATGCTACAGATCAAAAAGGTGCTGGGAGCTGGGAGCCCAGCTGTTGTAATACAGAAATAACTCTGTATTACTATATATATGTATATATATAAAATGTATTCAGTCCACATAAAGTTCCTATGTTATAATGACTAGATTGCTAAAACTGCTATTCTCAGTAAATGTAGAAACAGTTTTCTGTAATTTCATCTGAACTGGTAATTCTTAGGAATTTTTCTACTAGTTTATAGAGTTGTGGGAGGTTTCATTAAGTAGTGCTTATAAAATACTTTGAATTCATGAGTGGCCAAGACAACAGGAAGGCTGTTTTCACTTGTTATTCAAAAGTCACAATTAAGAAATAAAAAGCATTTCTTTGCATGTCCAGGGATAGTTTTCATAATCATTCTCTCAGTCTGCAGGAACATCTATCCCCTGGTATTTCTAAAGTTTGAATTAATTCATATTAAAAGTGTAATTGCTGGAGAATTAATTTCATCGGTGCTTGCAGATGTGGTTTTTCACATGCCTGGAAATTTCTGTTTGGAATCTAAGTCATACTATGACTGTGTTAAATACTACAGAGCAAAACTAGGGCAATGAGTGCGTGTGTGATCATGATACAGTTACTCAGTCTTATCTAAGGAATGAAAAACAAAATAAAGAGGAGCTTAACCCATTGATAGAGATGCAGTCCAGGAAAGAGAAGCTGTATGAGATGTAATAAGGAAGTTAAAACAGCCCTCTTGGGCTGACTGTTTTCATTTTAGAACAAAGAACATCCTTCAGCATTTCTAATGCATATTCCTTACTTTGCATGGCAAAACTTGCCCCTGGGGAGCTTTAGCAGTTGGAGTACATACAGCACACAGGACCTAACCAGCTGGTCTGCAAGAGTCAGGGCAGGTCCCTTGCTTTAGAGTTTGTAGGCCTCCCACAGCTGGCTCTCATGGGTCCATAACTGACTGGTACATTCCCAGCCCTGCAGAGCTTCCTTAGTTTGCTGCCAGAGTTCCTCTCCTTTGCTGCTGGTGGCAAGGCTCTTCTGCCTCACAGCTCTTTTTGTGTTGCTTCTTATTGCTGTTACAGGCTAAATGACTGCTCTTATGAGAAGAAAGTGTAGCCCCAGTGTGAGTGATTAGGAAGAAATGCCATATTCCATAGTAACTCATTTTTGGCTTCACAGAAAAAAGGGACAGAGTTATCCATTTATTCAAGCAGTGACCTAAAAACTTCTTTTTTACTAACAGCAAGAGTACCTCACTCTAGCATAATGTCTGGAACACTTTCTGTCACCTTAATGGGCTGCAGTGGAATTATTTGGAGGTTGGATTTGCATGGCTTTGGTTTCTCCTATCTATTATGTATTATTTCTCCAATCCCTGTCTAATATCGAGATTTGCAAAATAATGTCCAAGTACAGTGTCTGGTTTTATGTTCAGTGTTGAGGTAGGAGGTAAAATACTAATAGGACTCTATCAACCCATGTTGTACAGATGATTAATTGAGTGACATTCAGGTCAACAATTTTGCAGTCTTACTCTACTGATCAGCTGTCTCAGTTGCATTCCCAGTCCTTTCTCTTTTTTTGTCTATCTAGTCCCTAATTTGTACATCTTGTAGGATACAAGCTCATCTTTGAATGACATATATATACACAAGAACAAAAAACCCCCACCACCTACTACTAGGGTCTGTGGAGTGCTTCCTAATAAAATAGTGCTTAACTGTTAGTAAAACTAGATTTGAGTGAATTTTTAATCATGTTTTGTGCTGCATAGCTGGAGAGATCAATCTTCTGGACAGTGATCTGAGTGCTGATACTAAAATCAGACACACTTGGACCCCTGGAGCCTTGATGTACTATGGGAGAGCAGAGCTGCAAGCATCTGACCACAGGTAACTAAACACTCAGAGAGAGGTTAAAATGGGCCAGGTTAAAATGTGTCATGCTGAATTACACATTCAGAGTGAGGGACCAAGTCTGATTAAAACAGGAATTACACCCTTCTTCCATGTTCAGTATCTGCTTGATGGGTTTTAAACTCTCATGGTGAGTTTTATACCAGAGTGGCAAGTATCTACAGTCCTGTATTTATTTTTTTCTGCACAGTGATTGCAGCAAGGGTTGAATAAGTTGCAGCAAGAGGTATAGAAAACAGAGCTTTCTATTGCTTGGTTTTGGAAAAGCTCTGATACCTAAGGAAGCTGCTCTGATGGATTTCCACTCAGCTTGCTGCAGGCAAGGAGGAGGTTGGGACTGTGTGGCCTGAAGAGGTACAAGCCAGACCACACAGGGACAAGTTTGGCCTCTTCACAGTACTCAAGTGTGGGGCTTCTGTGCCTCCTTTAAAAACAGAAATGGGAGAAGATAGAAAAATCAAAGGCTAGTGCTGGTTGGTCTATGTCATTAACTTCTCTTTAGGCATATTAATGACCTATCTTTGATTAACTTTTTCTCTGCTTCACTTCTGAGAAACAAATTATGTAATAAATACACTTTGAAAGGTCCCTTACATTGAGAATATTTGTCTCACCCCTTGCATGCTTTGTGAAAATGCTGCAGTATTGCTCCTCCTAGCAGTGCTCAGTGACCCCCAGTAGCTGTCTGCGTGCTTCTGGTGGTGCTCTTGCATGCTAGGACTGTTCCGTATTCCTCTAGCGATGGAAGAACATGCCTCTTGCAATCAATTTCTCTGTGTCAAGGCTCTGACATTGCTGTGTTCTGCAAAGCCCAGTGGAGCTGCTGCTCTCATTATATAGGACCCTGAGGATGCAATCTGTGAAACATGGCTGTTATACATGGTTTTCTATTTCAGCAAACTTGACTCCAAAAGCTTCTTTTTAATTACAGTCAGTGGGTTTGCTTTCCCAAGGTTTGTGCTGGAAAAAGGGCATAGCTGTATTTTTGTGACATATGGAAATGCATTATGATTCACAATGCTTATGGAAATAGTTAATGCTTCCTATACATTTTTCCCCTTTATTATCCCTTCCTAGCCCTGCTGTTGTTGCTTTCATATGTTCTGATAATGTGTATTCAAGAGCCAGGTCTATTGCAAGTAGAAGGCAGCAATATTGACACAGTTGTAAGAGCAGCTGTCCCAGTCACTGCTCTGTGTGTATGTACAGGTGAAAATCTGAGAATGTGGATTGCACCCACTGAGATGAGATGAGTTCTACTCTTTCAGACAGCTCTCTCAATTTTATTCAGACCTAACACACAGAGAAGTAATTTGTAAGAAATGGCTCAAGAAGCAAGTTTGCAGTGTTGGCTGTTTACAGTGTAAAGGATTGGCATGAATTTGCTACATGACAACATTATAGATCCAGAATACCTTATTCTTAGTTTTTGGAAGAAGACATGTGGCCTTGTCTAAGAGAAGATAATCCATCCTGATTTATGGATGTTTGTGGCCACAGCTGTTTGATAATGAGTGAAGTATTCTGATATTTTGGTCTGTAGGTTTGCCGTAAGTGCTGCATACAATTGTTATTTCAATTCACTTACGTGTGTCTTCACTGTTATATTCAGCTAATGCAGGACTGGGAAATATAATTAATAGTGCTTATGCATGATGTTCACCACTGCAGAAAAAATGAAGTTTACCCGTCCCCCTTCTTTATAGAGATTTAAATTTTATATAAGCACTTTTTATTTTTAAATAAGTATTTTTCCTTTGTTCTGTGTAGGCCAGTGCTAGCTATTGTAGAAGTGGAAGTTCAGGAAGTTAATGAAGCTGCCCGTGACAATGTTTTCCGAGAAGTGTCATCCTTCCAGGGACCACTGGATGCCACAGTAGTGGTAAATCTGCTATCACCAACACCTGAAGAGAAGAATGAATTTCCTGAAGACTTGCGTACAGAGCTTATGCAGATGTTTGAGGATTATGGCACTGTTGTTCTGGTCAGGTGAGTTTGGGATCTGAAATGGCATGGCATCAATTAAAAACCAGACTAGAAGATCCCTTTTGTCCTGACAGAGTTAACTTTGTTTTGGAAGGAAGAATGTAGAATTCCTTTGCTGCGCTTTCAATTCTTCATTAGAAACTGAATGCAAGTGTTTTGAATATCTTGTACCTCTCAACAACCTTCTAAAGAAATAATCTAACAGTTCTCTTGTCTGAGTGGAAGAGAATTTTATTCAGGACAACACCTTAAAGCAGAGACTTTGATGTAAATCATCATCTTTAGATTCAGGCCTCACTTCCAAGCAATGCTGCTTCTGGTGGATCCTCAGGCCCTGCTTCACCTCCTCCGAGGGGGTCTGCTCTCTTCCACCACTCTTTCACACTTGGCAGGACTTCCTGGCAGCTCTCTTTCCTGTTGGGGGTGATTTTGCTTGTTTGTTAACAGTACAGCTTCTTGCAGAGCTATCACCCACTGGGTTTGAGAGGGAGACTGTGATACCTTCTGGCAGAGCAGCTTAATTTCATTCTGATTGATTCTCTACAGGGCTCCAGCACAGCTTTGAGACTTCTGTTTTGAGAAATACAGGCAAAAGACCTAACAGGTGACCTCTGGGAAACACTACCAAAAACTTGTTCATGTTTATTTGATTCATTTATTCGTGGAGAAGGCTGATGACCTGTTGTTGTATAGTTTTATGAAGCACCAACATAAGCTGAGGGTTCAAAAGCAGCCATGCAGGAAAAGCAGCACCACCATGCTTGTGAAGAAAAGGAATAAGAAAAGAACATGTCTTGGTTGATAGTTCTTGGTTTATTTTATTTTTAATTGCTTCAGATATTGGTGGAATACTAGTCTTTGGGAACATTGCATGTCCTCTGAGGTGAAGGATATGCAGAACCATGGAAGTTAGTCCAGAGGGAGTATAGATATTACACTGGGTATCCTGTCAACAGCTACTGAGATGTTTGTCCTGCTGTTCCGGGGTAATCCAGAAAAGGGCAGGGTGCTGGGGTCACACAAGGGAGGATTGGAGAAAAGAGAAGCCTGGCTGGGATTAATAGATCACCTGCTTCTCAAAAAGTAGAATTGTGAAGGAAATACAACTAAAATCAAATGCATAGCACTGCATATGTATCATATATATAGATCTATATGGTAGTTTTCTATCATGCTAGCCTTCAAAGGGTTTTATTCAGTGGTGAAATAAAGTGTTTTTTCTCCTCTGCCTTTTTTCACAGGATCTGTGGAGGTCAAATGCTGGTGACATTTGCAGACAGCAAGTCAGCTCTTCGTGTTATGGATATAGACGGTGCCAAAGTAAGACTTTCTCAAACCTATAATAATAATTTCGTAACAAATTTCTCAAAAGTGGTTGCTGAGAATGAGGTACTTGAGTTTCTACCTAAATCAAGTAGCATTATCTCAAGGAAAGTTAGTGCTCATGAAGTCCTTAACTTTCACATCTGCTGAGGCTATTCATGCAGTATTTTAGTTTCAGGATGGCATGAGGTGACTTTTCATGGATCCCAAGCAATGCTTAGGCTCTGGCCCCTGGCACCAGTTTAGAACACGTGGGTCATGGTTGTGGCCACTTGAAGCAGTTCTCCTGACCTTCTGTGTAGCTTTGTACTGTTGCCAAAGCATCCTAAGGATTGTGGTGTGGAGATTTTTTGTTTCCCCAATGTATCAAATAGGCTTCTTCCACTAAGCTGTAGCAACATGATTCATTGGCTTCAGTGGTAAATCCAGCATTGGCAGTGGGTGTTTACCTTCCCATGCTCTGCTTTTCCTTCCCACACACATACTCTACAAATTATCAACCCCCTGTTGAAAAACTGTGGGGCTGCCCTGTAAGCTTAATACTGAAATAATGGATTTAGCTCTCATTCTTCTTTCATGTTTGCAGTTTTATCTTCTAATTTGACTACTGCCATTGATGTAATTTATAGCACAGACTGAAACACAGTTGAATGCACACAGTATGTAATGGTGCTGGGAATATGAGTTAGGAACTTTTCAAACTGATTTTCCTGTCAAAGCTGCTGCCTTGTCTGCATTTTGGTGCAAATGTCATAGAGCAACACACTTAAACAGCTAAAGTACTAATCTGTTTGAAAATACATGTTCCATATACATCATATATGAGATTTTCTGGTCAGAGTCTCCTTACAGGTGGCAGCAGGTACAAAACTCCTGTGTGTTTTAAAGCTGCTGTCTCAAAAATGGCACCCTCCCATGCCAATATTGTAATTCCAGTGTTTTGATGATATTTGATGGTTCACCTATTTCTCCAGTATTTCCCAAATGCAGAAACATTACTTTTGAGCTGTGAAACTCATTTTCTTTCAAGCATATTTTTAAAGTCTGAAAATGTGGTTATGGGAGTAAGAAGAGTGTTGCCTTTCCATTTAGCTTCTGAATTGAAGCTTTAGTTGCCTCAGTTTCTGAAGCAGTTGTACAGCTTGGTCAGAGAATGGTGCTAATAGCATCAGAGTCCTGTGTTCAATGCCTGTATGGGCCATTCCCTTAACAGTTGGACTTGATGATCCTTCTGGGTACCATCCAGAATCTGTGATCTGTGTGATTCCAAACAGGCTGGCAGCACTTGCTTATTCTGTTCAAGCATTCTCGTTTTGTAAAGGTGCTTGGCAAAGGGAAACAATTCTTTCTGTGTGCTTAGGTTAGAGGCAGAACAGTGAGGATCCAGCCCAAGACTAAGGACTGGCTAAAGGGCCTTCAGGAGGAAATTGCTCGAAAACGAGACAGCGTTGTCCCCATGTCCCCCACGGCAAACTCCCATCTTCTGGAAGAAAATTTTGACTTCTCAAGTTTGGACTATGAGTCAGAAGGTAAGCAACATGTTTCTAAGGTAAGTAGTGATAAATTGCTTTGCTGGCTTGGGTTGCAGAGAGAAGCTACAGTATGAGTATCAGTGGCACCTTAATTTGTGATGAAGCCACATTTCTTAAAAAGACAACTGTAATTAAAGCTGGGACCTGACTCTGTGCCTGGGCATAGAACTGTTATTTAGATCATCCTGTCTATTTAGTGTTATATGTTAGCAAATTCAATGTATGGTACAACTGTCTGTAGAGACAGACTTGTAATGAAATACATGGGATGGTGTGTTTCATTCACATACAAGAATCTTTCCCAGCCAATAAATTTAATATTAAATTCACTGATAGTATAGATTAATTAATTGGTAGTGTAGAGAGACAGAGAATGAATTTGCTCATTAATTCTTCATTATCTAATATTTTAATCCAGGTGATATAGAGGATGAAGAGGATTATTTAGAAGATGCTCTGTGTCAACACCTAGTAGCAGACACAGCAGAAGATATGTTGGAGCGCTCTGGACACTGCTCATCTGTAGCTCTTTCAAACAAATCTGGACAAACCCCCCGCCTGTATAAAGGTAAAGTATCCACCTTCCTTAAGGTAAGACCTGAAGGATTGTTGTTTATTTTCCTATTGTGTTGATTTCCCTGTTCATTTATATTTTCATTCTAGGTTCTCCTGTAGTACCTATTCATGCTCAGCTTCCCTTGAGTTAGAGACTGTTACTGAGGTCCTCAGGCATAACAGCAATACAAATGATGAAACTTAGGTTCTCCTTCTCTCTAGGCCAGGGCAAGGCAGGAAAGCTGAAAAATGCTGGTTTTCCTTTTCTAGCTGGAGGAAATTAAATCTTTTTATCCATTTGATGTTGCTTGGCACCAGAACATACAAAAAAAAATTGCAGGCTATTTTCTTATTGGTGAGGGCCAAAGCAAAATCAAACCAAAAGAATCCTGTTGATTTGGTGATGGACTCGAATCTGTCCTTTGAGCAGCAGCAGAGGCAGAGCAGTCAGCTGTAAGCTGGTAGGTTGTTATGTTCAAATTACTTCAGAGGCCTGAATTTTCTCCTTTGTTCTTGTTTGTTTTTTTTCTGATGGAGTCAAGATTCATAGAAAATATTTATATATGTATATAGTCATTCTTTAGGTTCTTCATAAATGTGTTACCTTTTTCCTCAGTTACCTGGCTCATTTGCACATGATTGTGAAGTGGCTTGGTAAAAAGTAGATAAAGCTGTGGATAGAAAACTGATAAAAACTGCAGCAAGAACTAGCCAAGCCAGTTGTGGTCTTACAACGGGATGTGATCAGGATGTGCTTCAGTGGACAAGCATTGACAGGCTGTGATATGTATTAAACACCTAATTGTGACAGCAAGTGATTCAGTACCTGTCAGTCTGCACTCTCTCAGAAGTGCTTTGTCTTTTGACATAAAAGTGAAAATTTTTAATACCTTCAGAGGTTGAGTCAGAAGTAGAGTTCAAAAAGATTGAATGGAATTTGTACACTTACACACGGACAGATTTTCCAAACAGAGTGGTTTATGGCTTTTTTGTCCACCTTGAGTCATAGGCTGGGTTCAGTGTGGCCAGACCCAAAAGCCTCTCCCTGAGTAAAGGAGTAATCAGTCATTATTAAATACTGTGAAGTCAATCACTTTGTATTATAGGGTGCCTTGCCCTCCAAGCACCTCTGGCCTACTGTGTGATGATTCATTAAGCCACAGAGAATTGCAGTGAGTCTTGTCACTCAGTCTAACTCTTCTCCACAAAAAATATCACAAAGTAAATAGAGGTTATGGAGTATAGTTTGAAGAAGGTCAGGGTGAGTTCATGATCTCACATAACTCAAAATATGATATATTCAATTAATCTTAAAGTGTCTGCAATTTCAGATTCCTCCATAAGCTTCCAATTCTGCCTGAGTAACTCCTAATTGAAGGTATGATGACTGTGTAGCTGGTGGCAGACACAGATGGAAAACAGTGAGAGGCACAATAGCGTGTATGTGTGTTTCTGAGGTCAGGGAAGGGCACAGCTTCACGAAACTGATGTCCCTGCCAGCAGCCTTTCAGGGATGGAATTGAGTGGTAATGGCTGGATTTTGTTGTGTTCAGTTTCACTGAACTTCAAACCATGCCTCCAGGTGCCTGCACGACTCCTTGGGTCCTACTGATGAGCCCGTGTCTGCAGCTTAGAAGTACTGAAAATGCAGCGAGCACGGGGAGGGCGGGCCGGGCAGAACACAGGCTGTCTCTGTGGCTGCCATCTGCTGCTGAGTGGGAGCAGGAAGCTGTGAGGCAGCTCGTGATTCCCTGCAGAGCACAGCTTTCCAAAAAACAAGAACTTGTTTACAAATGCCTGAAGTGCAAGAGACTGCTGTTGCATAATTCCTTCCCCATCTCTCCAAAACATAGGGACAAAACTAACCCCAGTGAATCTTGGAGCTCTAAAGAACAAGAGCTGCATAACTGGGCAGCCATGGCAGGGTGAGAGGACTGAAATGAAAGTCTTCACTATAACAGATGGGGGAGAATAAAGCAATCCATACTTCCCTCTCCAGCTGTCAGAAAGGTTAAGATGGGATGAAAGACTGAGTAATTAGTGATGTAAGGTGCAGCAAACAGCTATCAGATTGAGGCAGCTGTACCTGTTAGAAGATGTTGATGGAAAGCAGAGATTTTTCTCTGGTATAAAAACTGTTCTCCTGTGCAAGAAAAGGTGTCTAATCCTCAAATGGAATTCCTGTGTTTGAGATGGAAAGCAAGGAATTCACCATGACTAGCCATGACAGTTTGAGTGGGAGCAGGTTGCTACTAAGTCTGGCTGTGAAAATCTCAGAAACTAACACGGTGCCCAGTAACCTTGGAATCAGTTGTGCTGGTGCAAACAGCTAATAAATGGTGGAAAGGGAGAGAGAAAGAAATAAGCATTTGACAAAAGGGTAGATGTTTCCTGCAGTGGGAGCAGGCAGACACCGAGGGAGAGCAGAAAATGTGAATGGAGCTGTTGTGTTGCTGAGAGACCTGGCTGAGGCTTGTCACTCATAGTCACCTCTCTCCTGACCTCTCAGATCTGGTGTGCACCTCACCCAGTGGGTACCTAATACAGACATTTCTAAAATGTCCCTAGATGATGCAGACCTGGCCGATTTGAAGCGGGAGCTGGAGGCAAGTGGGGAATGCAGCCGCCGGATTCCAAGCAGGTCTTTGTCCATTCCTACCAGGCCTCGGCCGCTTCAGCCACCACAGAGGCCTCCCCCTCCTGGTGAGTTGAACATGGTTTAATGTGGTGCCGGCCCCAGCTGAACAGTTTTTGCCTGCCACGTCTGGGTGACAAAGAAAGGAATACCTTGTTCTGAAATGTCAGGTTGTCGAGGGACTTGCTTCCCAGCCTGTTTCAGCCTGAGCATTACTGCCATTAGTAATGGGAGAAGTTTGTCTTCAGGATGACAGATACACCACAAAAAAAAGTCTTTAGTAAGGATAGAATAGCCCATATGTTTCATACCAGCTCACCACTCAGGTTAGTAGGTTAAGCAGCCACTTTGTGGCAATAAAGATTTTGGTATTTATGTGTGCTGGCTTCTGAAGTCACTGAGTGTTTTCCTGCAGTTTTTTTTGATTCTTAATTAATTGTAATCAGAATTTTAAAGAACTTTGACAAAATACTTACTCTGGACGGTTTTTGTACTTTCCTTCTTTGCCAGCAATTCTTGTGTTTATGAAGGAAATGCGAAGTAGATTATGATTTTCAGTGAGGCACAAAGAGAAGTGATGCTCTTTACCTGAGCTCTGCCCCCCTGAGATGCCACAACAGGAGCTGTGCTGCTCCTGTTTTTATGGTTACTTCTGGATGAAAGCTGATTGCTACATGAGCATAATCATCTTTGCCTCCTGTATTAGACAAGCTATACATCATGCTTTTCTTGCAGCCCAAAATTCTCTTTTGTGTACATTTTCCAGACTTAAATTAGAAGTTCTATGATGCTCGGTCTTCCTGATAGAAAATGAGCTCTTTAGGATTATTCCCATTCATTTCTGAGTCTGTTGCACAGAAGTGCCAACACTGGTATCTGTATTTCTGTGCCTAGAATGCAATGTTAATGCTCAGCTGAGGTTATCTAATTAATTAAATTAAAGAAAGACTAACACAAAACTGCTTCCTGAAACAGTTCAAGATTTTTAGAGGGTGATGGTATGCACATTGGTTTTGCTCCATTGCAGGTAAAATTTTGTACCAGCTCTTGAATGTAAAAAGCCATTTTTTATTCCTCTTCCAGCTGGAACATCAGGCAAAAAGTCCCCCTCAGATGGTTCCCTCTCTCCAGGAAGCCATTCCACCTGCTCCATCCTGGCAACAGCAAAGCTGCTTCCCGGAGCCCCTCAGCAGCCAGTGAGTCCTGCTGCTCAGCATGGCCCCTTGCCATTGTCCTGATCCCTCCCATCCACACTGACAATCACGTACAGGATGCACCTGTTATACAAGGAAGGAAGTCCATCACATGTCTGAGCTGAAAATGCCAAGATAACTTCTTGTACTGTAATACTAAACTCCAGGCCCTGTTAGGCAGCAGAAAAATGTTAATAAATTAACAGGAGTTAGAAAGGCCAATGAGGGAGAGGGAGAATGAGCGGTGTAAGACGAGAGCACTGTTGCTGCTTTCTGACAGATGCTAACTTGAATTTTTAACTCCATCATCATGTGGTTTAATTATTTTTTCACCTCTGTTTTGGTGGGCCATGCTAGTGCCCAGAATGCAGGAAAAGTCTTGACCACTGCCAGCAAGGCTGTTAGTCCCCTGAGGAGACCAAGACCAAAATGTGGAAATGCCCTTCCCTCCCCATTCTGTCTTGCTGGATGAGGACCCTAACACATTGAAGAAGGGATGGCTATGGCACTCAGGCACTGGCCTTCTGTCAGCTGGCAGCAAAGATGTACAATTTGCTAAAAGATTCCCATTTCTTTAGTGTTTATAGTCACTGAATAGCCACTTGCAAAAACTGAATCTTACAGATGTATGAGCTTAGCTGTAAAATTAGAGGTGTACAAGAAAAATCTCAGTTCTCTGAAGATGACTTGTTCTCCTATGTTTTTGTAAAGCCCAAAGTCCGGACTGGAATAAGCAAACCTTACAACGTCAAACAGATCAAAACCACCACAGCTGAGGAAGCAGAAGAAGCTATTAGATGTCTTATGGAGGCCAAAGGAGGTAAGCACAGCTTTCTAACTGACTTCTAAAAATCTTTAAATAAAGAAAGCTGTAGGTGTATTCATCTTGCCATAGCCCAGATACACATATTCCTATTCAGAATTTCACCTGAACACATTCTTGCCAAATTGTATGTGGTATTCTCTGTCAGTTCTGATAATATTAACCTTTTTTTCAAGGTAATTAAAATTTTATATTTTGTTGTAGAACCTGCTACTAGAAGAACCTAGGGTTGTTTATGCCCAGATTTAGTCAGAAAAATTAAAATATAAAGATGGGATTTTACTAAACTGATGGTGCCCATGTTTGCTCAGAGTTGCATAAAGGATATTTGCTGCTCTATTTACTGAATGCTCACTATTCCAAGCAGAACTACAGAGCAAATGCAGCTTTAGGAGAAATAACCTGGATTCTGTTCACTTTTGGACAGCAAATATAGCTGTAACCTAGATAAAAGCTTGCACTACTTCAGCTTGAATAGCTAAGCTAAAAGGCTACCCTGTGTTTAGGCTCTCTGTGTAGTCCCTGGAGAAGCGAGCTTCTTGTAAGGGCACGTCAGAGCACAAAACTAGCTGAGGTACTGTCAATGTACCCTCCAGGGCTGTATGCAGTCTTTCTGCTGATGCTGTATGAATGAAAATGGCTACCTGAGTTTGCAAGGCTCTCAGTTTAGGAGAAAATGATCCCCTTTCATTTATATGTAGAATGAATACAATCTGGAATAATCCCATTTATTTAGAAATATGATAAAGGCATCTTGATGTTTGTTCCTCAGTGGTTTTCATTTCATTTTGAAATCAGATTTACTCTCCATTGATTTGGAAATTCACATTCACTTGGTGTGGGTAAGAAAAGTTTGGTCAGTATCACTTCCAGTCCCTTGTGCTATACCACCACTTGGCATTTACAGTTCTCTCCAAAGTACTCTACAAGATGCACTTGGTATCATTAACTTGGTTTTCCAGATAATGGCAAAAGGACACTCGGAGCTTGAGCCCAGGACTCCTGAACCCCCAGCCAGTGTTTTTTCCACTTGACCAAATGGTGGCACAGCACTGCTGATTTGGCATGAAATTATTTCAGACAGGAAAGTTTTTCCCTAACAGCCTCTTACAGATGTTACAGGATTGCAAAGGTCTGTGCTTAGCTCCAAAACCTACCTTCTTGGCCCGAGTTGGCCCTATAGGCACGGGGAAACGTGGTTGTGAAAGAAATTATCTTGAATCTATGTTCTGAGCAGACCAAGATGCCATATTTGGTTTTGCTTTTCAGGAGTACAGGAAGATGCAGTAAAGCCTGTTCCAACAAGAAACCAAATTTCCTCCAAACCTGAGGCTCTTCCCAGCATCACAAAGTCAACACAATTTCAAGGGTCGCAGGCAGGAGTGGTGCCTGTGCCTCATCGTCCACCACCCAAAGTTCCAACTCCAAAGAAGCCAGTGCCCCTGCAAAGGACCGGAGTCAAGGTGGAAAATGTAAGAGAGTTGCAGCAAAATGCATCCAGCTTCCATTACACAGTGTGAATGATGGAGGGGTGGGCTGCTCTTTTTTTGCAGGCAGTCTGGTCCTGTCAGCAGGTGCTGGAATAATTTTGTGTATTACAGCCACCAAGGCATACAAATGCAAGAAAGAGAGCCATCTTCAGCTTTTCTTTTTGTCAGTCCATTCTCTTGTTTTTCTTCTGGTTTGTCTAAACCTTGTCAGGATTTAAGAGTCACTTTTACTTTATCACAGCCTCTACTTTTGACCATGAGTGGTCTGCTCTGTAAAGATTTGAGGTGGCTTCTTCTTCGTCAGTTCTGTGTCCTTTCTTGCTTTTCTTGCACACCTTGTAATGTGACTCGGCCTTTCAGTTTGAATTCTGGGAGTCTACTCAAGAGTTCATGTTCTCAAAAATACAAAGCTGTAGGTGTTCAGGTTTTAATGTATGTCAGGTCTCTACAACAGAGACAATAGTTAACCTCTAGAGCTGCTAAAATGATTATCTAATTTATAAAGGAATTTGAGTACAAGAGAAAGACAAATAAAACTTTCTATATTCTTCCTTTGACAGAATCTCTGCTAAGGAAGTTCTCTTCCAAATTCTTAGGGCTCCTGCCTTACCTTCCTTTGGTAAAGGCATTCACCTCTTCTCTATAATGGACTTTGCTATCTTTACTTAGAAGATTCACCAAAAAAACCCCAACCCAGACAGCACAGTCTATGCCAAGGAGTGGTCAGTTTGTTTTGTTGAAGTTGTTGCCATTCCCAGGTCACTCTTGAAAGGTGCTGAGAGGGATTGCTATTTTGATGTTAGTTATGTGAGAGCTTCTGCAGGAATAGATCTATTTCAGTTTGACTCTGCCCTGGAATTCCACTCCTTCCTCCATCTGAGGGAGGTCAAATGGGAGTTGTGTACTTGAATACCTCTACCTAATCCCCCTCTACCACAGTCAAACGTAAACAACTTAACAGCACATAGGAAGAAGTGGCAAGGGATATGTCCAGCATGAGATACTGACTAAATATTTTGCCTGCATGAAAAATCCTGTACATTATCTTTTAATACTACGCAAGAGTAATAAAGAATTTGAATGCTTTCATTGAATCACACAAAGTGTGAGAAATCTGAAGCAGCCCTTGCTCCTAGACTGAGCTGTGCTTATTTATATACCATTAAATGGTGGATGTATGGTAGACTGGGCATTAAAGCTTATTTTTATCTTCAGTTGCCGGCATCAGTGAGACAGGACAGAGCCTCAATGCATGTATTGGGTTAGCTTAAGGTAATTCTTCTTCAATCTTATCTATCCAAATAAGCTACACCTAAAGGCCTCCCTATGCAATCCTGCTTAAGTAATATTAGTCAGTAGAGAGAGGTAACAAATAAATAACTCCTCAGAACTGTGTTAATTTGGCCCAGAGCAAAATCCTAACCTGAAAAGGTCAGAAAGAGCTGTGAGTGAACAGGCTTGTAGGGTCCTGGTCCTTCAGCAGCACTCTGAAGGTGAGTGCAAGGCACGATGAATGAGCCCAGAGCCCAGGAGCTACAGTGGAGAATGGTGCTGTCAAACCTCCTCTTTGTACTGCTTTTTTTTCTTCCAGGACTGTCAGCTTTTCTTAGTAATGCTGTCAATTAGACTTGCACTAGTAGTGACTCAGTGTTTAAGGTCCCTTTTTGTTCTCACATTTCTTCTTCCATTTCCTCCTCAGGCCACATCTCCAGAAGATCTATTTGACCAACAGACAGCACAGTCTCCTTTTGGTTTACTAGAACCCCATCTAGAAGCTGGAGCTATTCTTAGTCCAACCAAGATCACTCCAGTCCCTAAGCCCAGAACACAAGCTGGGAAGCCTCAGGAGAGCAGGGGGAGGAGTGAAAGGCAGCCCCTGTCAGCAAGCACAGCTGAGGCCATAGTACTGCCTCCCCAGAACGCTCCCTTTGCTCCAAAGGTGCCACCACGAAGAAAGAAGTCAGCTCCTGCAGCTTTTCATCTCCAAGTTCTCCAGAGCAGTGACAGCCCCCTTTTTAGTGGGTCACTGTTCAACTCCAACAACAACAACCCTGGGCCTTGTCCCCAGACCCATGGCCCTGCTCGCTCAGGTCCCACAGCCTCTGCCAGCCCAGAAAACAGCACAACTCAGCCCTTGGCACCAAGTGCTGCAGAACTGACAGCGAAGCTCCAAGGCCCTTCTGCACCAGCAGGCCAGCATCCACAACGACTGGATACCAGCTCCCTTCCAGAGAACACCAATCTTCTGGACCTGGACATGCATTCCTCCTTCCCTCTTTCCATACAGGCACCATCAGCTACTTCTTCAGCACACACTTCAGAAAATTTAAATCACCCCAATCTGAAAGATTTCAGTCACTGGGTTACATTTAGTGATGATGAAGACAGCAGTGCAGTGGCAGAAGGGTTCAACAAACTGCTCGTCTTAGAACAAAACAAAAACACCTTAATGAAAACAAATACTGATTTAGAATTGTAAATTTTGCCCTCTTATTTGTTCAAAAGAAATCATAATTATGATGCAAAATAAAAAATAAATCTTTTTTTATTTAATGAAATACGTCATCTGTCCATGCTACATTTCATTTTCACATTTAAAGATACGACCCCTGGAGGGAAGTATATAGAGAACATACAACCTAACATTACCTGCAGTTCATTTGAAAACTTCATTATTCTAAGTTATTTCTTTTTATTAATCTATCTTAAGATGTTTTATTTCATTTCAGGTACAAATCATATGTAAGAACATGTATAGAAAAAAAGACATTAAGAAAAACATTTTCCTGTGAAATGTATATTTTAATCTATCTCTGTTTGAAATAAAGCATCCTTACTTCGAAGAGTTGGGCTGCCACAGTTATTTTGGAATGAACATCCAAAGGTGGAATGACAACAGCAGCAACACTGGTATTACTCTGCTGCAAGTTTCCAAAACTCACCCTGCTCTTTGTTCCCAAGCCCATGTCCAACAGCACACCTTGAAGAGGGATTGTAGATTTCCACACGCTGTTTCACTGCAAAGAAATGCTACAGGCTGCTTGTGCATTGTCTGTGCAGACCCTGAGGAAAAATGGGGAATGGTTGGGACCAGCTGATTCCACAGGTATTGGCTTAGGCACGTCTTATGCCAAAGGCAGTTTGGCACTTGAGTACTTGTGTCCCTGTTCCTGCTCTGTGTCTTCATAAGCAAATGCCATGTCAGTCTTCTATCTCCAGCGTGTAGATGAGGAACGAGCTGGTCCTTGCCTTGCCTGGGGGGTAGAACTGCACATGATAGATGCCATTTGTGCAAAGCAGGCAGTTAATAACCAGATTGCAACTTGTCATGGTAACTTGTTAAGCATCAAGAGCTTTCATTATTAAAGGAAGGAGAACATTTTTAAGCAGGTGGTGAAGCTGAAAAAACAACAAATTTTAAAAAAATAATTTAAGATGTATTTAAAAAGAAGGTTGGTTTTTTTTTTCCTTTTTCTGTAGGAAAATTAATTGGCTTGTTCTGAGCTTCCCAAACACTGGGAATTCAGCCATTTTCTTCCTCACAATGCCTACCTGTTTCTCTGCCACTGCCAAATTTTGAACACAAGACATCCTGTATGAGGGGATGCTGCCTTTGAGCACCTGTCATCCTCCTCTGCTCTCTTGTTTGCCAGACACTTAAAAAAAAAATCCCCAGAACCTTCAAAGGCCAAGCCCGTAAAGCCCAGTGCTGGGCTTCTCGCCTGAGTGTCAGTTTAACGTGGTTGCAGGCTGGTGAATAATATAAAATACTCGTTTCCCTACAAGATGATACAAAGCCTTTGCCTCTTAGTCCTCCTCTTAAAAAAAATACAGTGAAGATTTATGGGCACATCTCAGTATAGAACAGTAGCAGTAAAAAAGAAAGAGTAGGGAATATGACCACATCCAACATTTTCTGCAAAGATAATTAACAGCTCTAGGACAGCTAATTTACATGTTAATGAAAGTGTTAGCAGGAAAGCCAATTAAACTGGATTTATACAAGTCAAATAAAATCTGCTTTATTACTCTCCTTGAATAAGAGACGGATGTGGCCTTTAGCATTCTATCTTATGTCTGCGTCTGTGGCAAGCTGCCCGCTGAAGGATGAATCCCGGCAGTTCGCTGGTTTATGCTATCAGTGACAGCAGATATTGCTCAGTCGCAGCAAATCAAGGGAAGGGGACAGACAGTCCAGCTGAAAAGGTTACAGCACAGAATGAGGAATCTCCTGTCTCAATAAATTACCTTCCACACCGGTGCCCAACGTCCCAGCCAAGTGTTTTCTCAGAAGCAGGAGCTTGTGACCTGCTTGTGACCTGGTTCTAGTTTCAATGGTCAGAGGAAGCAAAGCAGAGCCAGACTTGTTCCATGTTTGGGAAATCACTACAGAGAACTCAGACAGCAGGAGCCAGTGATTCTTTCCTTCTCCTCTGGGATTAAGCCAGGCTCCACCATGTGAAAAGAGGCCAAGTAACCTGAACCCTTATTATTACCTGATGTCCACAACCAGGGAACCCACAGCACAGCTCTGTTCCCAGCTCTGCTGCCCATCCTCACTGGGACATAATCGATGGAAATTAGTGTCCTCAGGGACAGCTGATACAGAAATCAGTCTTCAGGGACATATAATGGGTTGTGGGGAGTGGTTATCCCCTGACATTCTTCCAGTCATGAGCCCAGCACTTGGCAAAAATTGATGGCAGCTGTGAAGTCAGGTACGAATGATTTACCAGACACAAGTCTACAAGTGTCTGCTTCTTTAATGTGAGAGGCTTTGGCAAGACACCACGTGAGCTTGCCCAGGGCCTGCAGTATTGCAGCTTCAAGTTGCAGTGGGCACCCTGGTTGCTCTGTTGCATCTGTGCTTGGGGTGGGTAAGTGGTTCTCCTTGGCAAAGCAACTGCCTGATTTAGCTTTTTCAGGGGGGGGTTACCACTGAAAAAAACAAAAATAAAGAGACCCAAGTTAGAATGGTTAGAATTTTCACTCTGACTCTTGGTGACTGTTGCTGCTAGAAACACCTACATAGTTACAGATGTTGTCCAGACTGCTGGACAACAAAGGCAAGAAGGCTGACCAACCCCTTTTAGCCTTCCCTTCCCATCTCACTATTTTACTCTTGGATGCCACAATGCAGATAAAACATCATCTCAGACAACTCACACCCAACCTGCCTGCCACACCTGCAGCTGAGCCACTGGATGGGATTAAAAGAGTGGTTTGAGACCTGAGAATTTACAGAAAGACATACTCTCAACTACTGTGACACCAGGAAGCATAAAAGCATCCAATTCCTGATGAGAAGCGCCGCAGACCTGCTGGCTATGTCTGTACACACTTTAGAAGACACTGCTGCAAAATCCAAAAGCACAACTGACAAACTGCTCAGTTTGGCAAAACATGCCTGACCAGCCACCCCCAGCACTGTGCCTCTTCCCCAAGTAAAAGGTAAGGTTACATTCTCCCAGCACAAGACAATCACTAAAAAATAATGCAGGTCTTTAACAAAAATGAGCATGGTCCAGAGTATTCAGCTGGCAGATCATCAGCCTTTAATATACTTTGTGACATAGCCAAGACATTTTATTAAATCACATTTTATTACTATATTTCAAAAAAATAAAACCCAAACCCCCAAACCCAACAACTCCCCCACCAAATATTAGTTTTAGAAGTTACACATATATAAATAAAGTTACAAAAAGGAGAACATTGCCTTAAGAATTCCAGTTACAAAACACAGGTACATTTACTAAGCTTAATGTTTAATGTCACTGATCTGAATCTGTGTAAGCCAAAGGAGTCTATTAAAACCAATAGATTTGTCACATGAAACAAGCATTCAGTTATTAGATGCCTTGTCTGTTCACCATGAATTCCACATACTCTACTTTGTGAATACAAAGTGTACTAGTATATTTACACCATGAAGTCTAAACCACTGTGTAAAAAATATAAAGCTCTTTAGAAATTAGGACATTTCTGTTACATTTTCTATACAAAATACTGCCATGCAGTGTTCTTAATTACATCTCAGTTTGGGGGGGGAAATGCTCTTGTGCATTTTGAGCTGCAGTGTCCTCCTGGGCTGCTCTCAAGACCTGCCAGGACTGCAGTGCCCACAGCACCAAGCCCATGCAGAGCTGCAAGGTGCATCCCACCTCCCTGGCAGTTTTCAGAGCCGTCATTTGAAGGGCAGTAGTATTGGATCCATCTCACAGGAGTGATGTGAGGAGACACCTCAAGCCTGATCGACACAGACCTTATCTAACAAATGGTCAACAAAGGCAGTACAGCCTTACACAGCCCATGTTTGTTTTCAGAGGGATACAGGTGCAAAGAAAGGAAGTAAAGAGACTGCAATTACATGAGGCTGCTTTTAACCACAGTGCAAACTATCTAAGACTTCAAAAAAGTGACTGTGCACTGCCATTTTTTTATCTGTCTAAAAATACTGATTTCTCATCAGTACTGTTAGGGTATCCTAAACATAAACTCAAATAAGACATTGATGTTTTTCTCTATATCTACACCAACAGATATATTTGGGCCCCAAGAAACCAAAATATTTGCGGTAACTTCCAGTGAGGCCTTACAATCACCTGATTTTTTTTTCCTGCTTTACTTTTTTCTACCTCAGCTCCAAACCCTAAGCATTTGCTTTCTTGTCAGGGCCTACATTTGTTGTGCTCCAACTGAGCATTTTCAGTGCTCTTCTTAAAATTAGCTACAGAAAAGTTTCTATATGAGTAACATGAGCCAGGGATTTGAATGTACCAATTTCCTGGTGTGTCCCAAGAGCAAAGCAGAAGAGCTGAACCCATCAAACACAGCTTCAGTGTGAGCAAGCACAGAACTGCACTGTCTGACCAGATACACACTGTCCCAAGGGAAGCAATCTCACAAGTTGCTAAGATTAGGAGGGAAACATACAAGAAGATGAATATTTCTTTTGTTTTCATTAATACAAAGAGACTAAAACAACTTTCTAACTAAGGCAAGCTACCAACCTGTCTCTTTTCATGCAGAAAAACAGATGCTGTGTCTGCTGACCAATCTGGGTGATCTATTAAATGAAAAGGCAAATGACAAAATTGTGCCACCAGACTAAAATGCCAAATTCATTCACTTGAATACTATTTTTTCAGGCTCCAGTCAGGCTACCCTAACGTAGACAGTAAACCAAAACTTTGCAGTAACCACATGCTGCTTTTCCCCTTTGACACAATAAAAACCACCTCATTTAATTGTTCCTAAACCTCTCTATAAGACCTTATCCCAAGTGTATATTTACCTGCTTTCAAAGCAAGCTTGGGGCTTTTTTTGTTAAAAGAAGATATCCTGGGCACTCACTTTTTGCCAAGTTTGTATTTGTTTTGAATGTATTTTGAGAAACTGGACAGGTGTCTAAAGCTCAAGATGTACAGGAAACTATTCAGCAGCAGATACTATTGACACAGCACCCTTGTAATTCTGCAGATCCCATGACAAATGTTATGAGGAGTTTCTGTGTTACACCAAACACAGGACACAAGCAGGAAAGGATGGCAAAACCTCAGTCTCACAGTTCTTGGGCTAAAACATCCTGAATGAACTTCAGTGTACGCTGATACAGGAAAGCATCCTTCTTCTTTGGCTTGCAAATATTTAGATGATTAACATCCACTGGAATAAGGTCTCCAATTCCTATATCTGGGAAAAAAAAAAAAGATGAAAACTATCAGAGTTCATAAGATGACCTAGACTGAAAAGAACATCTTGCATTAGCAATTTCTCTCTCAAAAGCAACCTCTCCTATCTTCAGTAAAACTCTTTGTTCGTCATTATTTTTTCATGTGCTAAAAGCATCGGTACACACAGTTATGGCCTGATAGAGCTCTGTGCTGCCACAAAACCCACACTGGCACACTACACCATTAGGGCAGAGCTCTACTGTTGTTTGAAATACACAAATGTACATTTCTCCATACAGATAACTTTGCTGAAACAGAACTTCAACAGCACACTCCTGACTGAGGTTTAAGTGCTGATATAAGCAGGGACGTAGTTTAATGTGTGGTATCTTGAATCTGATCACCACTAATTGCCCATATTCCTTACTTTGCAACATGGACATTAAAATTTGGACTAGAATGAACCTGAAATATGCTGCAAATTACTACACACATTTCCAGGTAAATGAAATATTTACATTGCTTAATTGTAGAATACAAATATTCTATTTTCAGGTACTGATTTTGGGCACACTACAGCATTTATTCTTTTCTTGACAGCCATCACTACTAACTTTCCAGATAGGATGCTGAGACCACTACATTATTGTCTATTCACTCAGTATCTAGAGAAATCCTCTATTTTGCTTTGACTTCTGTATCTTTAACCATGTAAAATTACACCAGAGCAGGATGAAGCTCTGCTTTCCTATGCCCAAGCAAACATGCAAGAAACAGGGAGCTTCCTGCTCGTCAGCCTGTGTTTTGAACAGGGTGAGTGGCCTGCTACTGAACTGACACATGCCCTCTAAAGGTTTTCAAGAGCACTCATGTGCTGCACTGGGTGTCATCCCTAGAAGAGGAGAGACATGCTACAAAATCACAAGTGCACAGTGCTCATCTGGGCTCTGTTATTCAGCCCTCTTTTTGACCTTATTTTGCTAAATCATAACAAAAAAAAGTCCAGTTTTTCAGTCCTTGCCAAGAAAATTGCATCAGCAACATTTTTACAAAACACTGCTGCTCAAGAGGACATATTGTAAAAATACTGCTAAATAGTGACTCAGAAAAACAGGGATGTGTAGTCCATATTTTTCAGAGCACCTGACCTTGCACTCAAGCTAGTGGATTTAGCTGGTGGAAAGCTTGGTCTAAAATCTAACAAAGCAATGGTTTCTGGCTTTACAGATACCTTAGGCAGTGCAAAAGAAAGACTAAAAAGATAAGAGTTAAAAAAGTTTTATAAGTTGAACACATATTAAAAAAAACAAGGGAAAAAAATTGTCTGTTTTCCCCTTCTCCTACAAAAGGCAAAAAGATGGAGGGAACTCTTCAGGAGGCAAACTCTATTGCTGGAGTTCATGAGATGTGGAAGGTAAAGGATTCTTAACACTGAAAACCAGTTTTGTGACATTTTCCTTCCATTTGCAGTTTACAAACTTAGTTTTTTAAAGAAGAAAATGGCTGGAATTTGCAGAAGCATCTGAAACACTATGCAGCCCACCTATACAAAGATAAACCACAACTAGTCATAATTCCAAAGGAAAGGACTCCAACATTAGACCAGGGTCTACCCTGTTTTTTTAACAAACATTACTCTCATTTAGAAAAATCAAAACAAACAGCTGCTATTCTAACATCTAAATGTAGCTGCTTCTGATCTCAGCAGAGAGGCTCAGTCAAGAGTTTAAACAAACCTCCCCCTCCTCAGTAATAGACTTATTTTTCTATGGTTTCTATTCGGTTTTTTACCATAATATTTATAACCTTTTCTCGTTATTGATGTTTACATCAATATATATACCAAAGTAAATAAAATAAATGGCTATTTCTCACCTGCTGACTCCACAGGTACAACATGCAGTTTTATCATGCTGCCTATGTGTGTTGGTAGGGTCTCTGCAAAACTCAGCACTGAAAATTTCTTGTCTTTGGCAAAAGACAAGAAGTCATCATTCAGCTCTTTAAGGGCAGGAGAATCTGAGAAAGAGGAACATAGATTTTGCAGTGTTATAAGAACAGCATTTTTCTGGCAAGACTATGTTTCTAGAGATGTTTTTATTACTCTGATGAGTAAAAGGAATAGTATTTTGTTTGTAATCCCTTTTTCCAACTAGCATATGCAACAATTTGTTCTGACTCCTCCTTTTCCCCTCACCTCTGCAATCAAATGGAACAGCTACTCAGAATTACTTGCAATAATTTAATACACAACCCAAAATGTAAAAAGGAGGTTTGCTGTTTTTACCCAGCTTTTTCTGACAGCACAATTGAAAAATCCAAAGCACCAAGAACAGATTAGCAGAGTTCCTGTTGCTAGATGGTAGCAAAGTGAACATACCCTTGCTGAGCTCTTTAACCTCCACAGACGGGAAGAGAAGATATCTGGCATTTATAGAATATTCAGCCAGCTGGGAACCATGGTGAGGTACACTATAAAATACGATTCCTCTGGTGTTGTTTACAATTTTATCCATTTCTGGATTCTTGGAAGCATCCACCAGCATCTTTTTGACTAGAAGACCTGGCAACAGAAGCTGACTTAATGTAGGGATTTAAATTACTGGGAAATAATGTTCATGCTATATTAACCATGAAACAATTAACCATATTCTTGCCTTGCTTGGTTAGTCCTTAGATTGTCAAATATGTAAGATTAACTTGAAAAAAACCCAAACCACGCCTGAGGAGGCATCAATATAAAATGTCAATGAATGATGCAAATACAATTTTGAGTTGCTTTATGTGTTGCTAATGACATTTACTATATGCCTGATCATGGAGAAAATTTTGCCTCTGGATTTCCATTTACATGAATTTCAATTCATTGAGTTTTTAAATCAACACAGTAAGAACAAACAGCAATAAAAATACTTTCAATATGTATATGCTATTAAATATAATGCATTAAGAGAATAGAAATCTGTTTTTCATTTTTAAGTCTTCGCCAATTTTTAAAATAAACTATTCTGAATAATTGCATTTCTACCTGAAGCTGGTTAATGGCTTATTCTGAAATCTTTAATACAAATAAATGCCTTATATCAAACAGGCAACATGCTTACCACCCATGCTATGGGATACCCACACCAGAGGTCTGTCTCCAATCCCAGCAGCTTTGAGCTTGTCAAGCAGCTCACCGCTCCTGAAAGCAATAGACTTCCTGCAAAGAAAAAACAAATGCAGGCATAATGGAGCATGACAGGTTAAAAGGCAATGTTAAAACACAACGAATTTTAGAGCTGCACATTTATGAAAGTGAATTAGGTAAACAAGTATTATTTATTTAATTATTGTTTCTGCATTGAAAAAGGCCAAGAACTTTTCTAAGGATGGCTTCACAAGGACAATGGGAATTGAGCTAAATTCAGTTTCTCATTCTTGCTAGAAAGTTTTATTTTAATTTTGCTCAGCAAACATTTCTGTTTTCCTAACAAGTTGTTTTATGGAGTTTTAAACAGTTTCATTTATACGTTGTAGCAAAACAGTTTTTATTCTATGAAAGCAACAGCAACACATAATGAACTTTATACCCTGCAACACGAACAAGCCTCATATACTTTGCTGAACAACACTCAAAATGTGAAGCGGGGTACACAAATTTAAAAACTAAGTTAATCATCAACAAATACATTAAAAAAAATCACAACTAATGTCAGTTACACTTGCCAGACAATCTCAAAATGCTTCATACTGGAATAGTATGAAAGTGCAATAATCTCAATTTTATAAATGAAGAGACTGAACTCTGGAAAGGATAAACTACACATTAAAGCTTGAAAATGAGTCTGTGGTAGAACCAAAACTATGTCAATGCCCAATCCAAGCTTGAAAGTGCAACATTTGCACTTTACATTACTCCTTGCAGTGTAACAAGAATCAAGAAGGCCCTTGGGTAATGAAAACATCAGGATATGGGGGCAACCATTGTGCAAAATAATTCACTTCATCTCTGTTGGTCTCAGCATTCTCACTAGAAATTGCTTTATGACACATATGAAAAGAATAATCAAATGTGTCTTCTCAGTTGAGCAGTATGCTCTAGGCTAGCAGAGAGACATAAAAATTCACTTTTGAAACAGCGAATGAGACTGTACATTTAAAAGCAAACCTCAGGTTGCTTTTCTACTGCTACCTCATTGCCCCTCCTAGTTAAACATATCTTCAATATCTTTCATTTATTATTAACCATATAAAATTACAAAATTATCAAATATTATGGTTGGGTGACCATAAATAGCAGGTAATGAAATTTTCCATTTTGTAATGAAAAGGACATTAACTTAGGAAACAAAAAGTAAATATATGTTTGTTTAACATACTTACTCCAGACAGACACAAGAAAAGTTTTACAATCATAGAATCATTTATGTTAAAAAAATCTGTAAGATCATTGAGTCCAACTGTTAGCCCAAGAACAGCCAAGTCCCCCATAAACCCACATCCCCAAGAGCTTTATCTGCCTGTCTTTATATTATCTCCAGGGATTGGCACTCAATCACTTCCCTGGGCAACCTCTTCCAGGGTTTGACAATGCTTTTAGTGAAGAATTTTTTCCTATTTAAACCTCCCCAGGCAACTTAAAGCCACTTTCAGTCTTCTTGGGACCTGCACAGGCAACCACCTAGATGCTTCTTACTGTCATTTTTCTGCCTAATTTCAATTAGGTACATTAACAGTCATGTGTTCCTCCTCTTCTCCCAGCTTATGTGTTTTCTTTAATGCAATAACTGCATCGATCTTTCATATCGCCAGAGAGAGAAGTGAATGAACAAGTACCAAGTTCCTGGTCTTTTATACACATGTTGAATTTTTTTCTTCCCTGCACAAAAAATATTATTAATTTTCAGATTCTTAATCTGTATGCAGCCACGCACACACCTCTGCTGCAGTACACAAGTCGAATTTACGGTACTAGTTACACGCTTAAATATGTGAATGGATGTTTGAAGGATTCTGATTTAAAGATCATTGAACTTAATTACCAAATTCTTTTCAAGAATAAAACTTTTACAGGCTCAAAGCGTTTTTAGTTTTCAACATGTTTGGTGGTAGCATCTTCCTCTGACCTACCCTGTTTAAGGTCAGTAAAAACACCATTCCTCTGGCAAGGGCAATTAGACTCTGACTGAATCAGATACAGTAATTGTATTTTATCATCAGAGTAATATTTTTTGAATAAAAGTAGGTTTGTATCAGAAACAGCATGGCCAGCAGGACTAGGAAAGTAATTGGTGAGGCAGCACCCTGAGTCCTGTGCTCAGTTTTGGGGCCCTCACTACCACAAAGACATTGAGGCTCTCCAACCGGTCCAGAGAAGCACAAAGGAGCCAGTGAAGGGTCTGGAGGGCAAGTCCTATGAGGATAGGCAGAAGGAACTGGAAGTGTTTAGCCTGGAGAAGAGGAGGCCCAGGGAAGACCTTACCACTCTCTACAACCACCTGAAAGGAGGGCGTAGCTGGGTGGGGGTTGGCCTGTTCTCCCAGGGAACCGGTGACACGATGACAGATAACAGTCTTACGTTGTGCCAGGGAAGGTTTAGGTTGGAAATTAGGAAAAATTTCTTCATCAAAAGGGTTGTGAAGCTCTAGAACAGGCTTCCCAGGAGTGGTTGAGTCCCCATTCCTTGAAGCTTTTAAAAGGCATGTGGATGTGGGACTTAGGACTTGTTTTGTGGTGGCCTTGCCAGTGCTGTGTTAATGGCTGTACTTGATCATCTGAAGGGTCTTTTCCAACCTAAATGATTCTATGAAAATATATGCTTCTTTTAATCAGGAGTATAAAGCCACAGTGCAGTGATTTTTTTTTGCTGCGCTTATGAAGCATTATTGTGTGAATTTTAAAAAATACTTTCTATAAGATATAAGTTGGTGTTGTATTTTCATTAACTAATAGCATAATTTAGTGTCTCCCTTAGTGTGAAGCAGAACAGACTGTAAGAATTTATGAAATTGACACATGTAGCTACCCATGAGGCTAAGAAGTTAAGCATATCATGATTATATTTAATATTTTTCCTAATTTGATTTTTCAAAGTTATAGGAAAAGTTAAATTGACTCTTTCACACCAGGTGATCTCAAGGATCAGCTTTACAGGTCTGTGTCTTGCCCCCCCTCCAAACTGAAGATGCTGCATTTATTACCTGTGAGCCTCAACAGGACATTTTGCTTTCCAGTCACTCAAATGGGTGTCATACTCCACAGATATGATTCTAAGGGAAGGACAGTCTGAAGCAAGCCATGTCTAAATTAAAGCAAAGCAAAACCAAAGGAGCATATAATTGAGGTACTTAAACTCTTCAAAGCAATGGAGAAAAGATGTTACTGTGGGGAAAATATCAAGCAAGACTTTTGCTCTTTAGTTAATCCCCAAATACACTTTACACCTGCATTATCATCCTTTCATTACATGCTGGTGAACTCTGGATTGTTCCTGAGCCACAAAGCAGGCAAAGAATGGAGATTCATCTCTAACTCGTGCGTTTCTGGCTCCCTCTCCTGGGTGAAACAAGACTTACTAAGATTACCAACAGGACTGATCAGCTCAAGTTTCACAGAGGTACTTTAGTGGCTATACCAGTGTGAGCTTGCTTGGAGCAGTAATTACTTATTAACCAACAACACTTAAATAGCAATCTGCAGAAAGTAAGGTACTTACTAGGTAAGAAAGGGAACTTAATTTAAAATGTTATATTTGAGAAATCTTTTCCTCAGCAATAGCTTTTTTTATAAAATAAGCAAAAAAAAAACCAAACCCAAAACAAGAGAGAGAGCATAAATAAAGCAGCCATTGCCTCCTCTTTCTCTACCACGTGAATGATGCTGAGAACAAAAAACTTAGCAGGGATTTTTCCTTGCAAGAACAACAAGCAACTCATCAACAAAACTTTACCATCAGGAACTTGAATACTGCCACTTCAATTACAAGTAATTGAATTCAAAAAAGACATTTGCCAGACAGTGTCCTTCTAGATGCTCTGGACAGCTCTCATGAATGACAAAGCAGCAGCCACATGTGAAAACATTACTGCCTTTTTACCTTTGGCCAGCACTGACTATAGTCCTCTTCCCCTTCTGAAGCCTTTTTATCCGAACGCCGGTCAATGTCCTGCTGTCGCCAGGTTTTAAATGCTGCTCCCAAAAGACCATGAACGAAAAGGATGTCTGCTCTGATAGGCTGGCTGATCAACCAAAAGGAAATTTTAAGAGATACGTGGCACATGTTCTTTTAGCAAATTGGAACTTTTAACCTAAGGGATGCCAAAATGCTTTTTTTTAACACTACATGTGATTTCTTATCTTATGGGCAACATTTCATTATATTTCAAAGAACATACTCAGATAAAAACATAAACTAGGGAACCACACAGAAGAAAGATATAAAATGAGGTATGGAAAATGTCCACCTCACAAATCATTATTTTCTATAATGAAACTAGCTACTGTTCACGTGGCTTGGTAGCTCCAGCCTCATCATCACATTAGATTTTCACTGTAACTGAAGTAACACCAATGACCCAGGGAATGGTTGCTGCTGACACCCAAGCTGGAGACTGCTTTAGTCCCAGATACTATTACTAAGGATTACTACTATTACTAAGTCACAATCACTATTACTAAGGATGAAAATTCACTGCATCTTAGGCCAACATATGCAATTGCCAGTAGAATAATTACAAGGCACAGTATCCCAAGACAAAGTGCAAAGGTTAAACAGTTGCAACCCACTCAAAGCAGTAACTAATTTCATGTTTTGTTTTCAGATTTTCCCTGCATTACCGTAATACTCTGTCCACACCTATAGACTGCTCCAACCACTTCTACTGTTCTACTTGAGAACCTAAATTCAATCTTTTCAACCCACCAAAGAAGAGAAAGGGAAAGGTAACATCAGTACAGCAGCACTCTGATGTCAACTCTTCTGAAGTTTTGTAACAGAACAGTAGAACAAGTAACTCCAAGTACAGCAAGTACAATGTCTCCTTCTACTTTACCTGCTACGATACTGCGGGTGTAAGACATAAACACCATCTGGATATTTTTCTTTCACCGTGTCCCTGTCTAGATTAGCCAAAGCTCTGGATGCATGAGAAGATTGAATCACGTGTGGGGATTTCATTACTTCAGCAAGTACAGAAACCCAACCTACATTGAGAAAATGAAGTGGCAGGTTAACTAACAGAAACATTATCTGAACAACAGAATTCAGAAACATCAACCATCAAACTATGCATCTGAAAAACAGATGTTAAAACTAAAGAATGGCAATGTCAAAATAAATTATTTCAATCTACTCTTTACCTCAGGAAAGTCAAGGCTAGGTAAGTGGAATCTCCTAAATTCAAAAATTCAGATGTATTTTACTACTGTTCAGCTTATGATCTGAACGAGAACCCCTTCTCAGAAGAAAAAGGAAGCGTATCAGCAGGTCAGTACAGCTGCAACAAGAACAGATCTCACATCTCTTCTTGCAGGTAAAATGCTAGGAAGATGGAGACAATGAAGCTTAAAGATAAGAAAGGCATAGAAAACAACCTACAGGTTGGTTGGTAGGTATGGCAGGTAAAAAATTGATGCTTGCTGTGAAAGTACAATAATTTCTAATTGTAAAATCCAGCATAAGAAAAACTCTTTATGTGATTTAAAATATCTTTGCCATTCTAAAATTTGTATACTATTTATATGTTAGAAACATAAGACAATTAAATTGGACACAATATTGGAGCCAATAAAATTTAAGTCAAAGATATTCTGACTTACAAACATTTTATGATACTCTACCTAAGGTGTAAAATTTTCTTAAACATGGATGGGAATTGTCATAGACTGCTGAGAAATGTAAAGGAATATTTCTTATATGCATATGCACATGGTTCCATAAAATCCTAATAAATCTTACTGTTGCTAGCAAAAACAGCCTATAAATCACAGTTACATTACAGTTAAATTCATAAATAAAACCTGGGGATTTATTTCATGAGCATTGTTTCAAAACTATGTACATTATGTTGCTACTAGTATAGTCAGTAAGCTGCTAATTCAAGATTGTTTACTGTCCACCAAGGAGAAGAACAAATTGACATTTGAGTTTTGCCTTAAACAAACAAAACTTCTAGGACCTTTGAGGACTGTAATTTTTTTAAGAATTATGTATTTAAATTATGTTTCTAAGCAGAATATATGCTGACCACTGTGAAAGCTGTACTTAAGAAGAATACTATCTAAACTCTATTTTCAGTTCTCCAAACACAATGGAAGACTGCCAAGTAGTCTGCCTAAAACTAGTTTAGTTTCTGGTTTTGCATTTCTCTTAAATAAGGCAAAATGAAGAGTCAAAAATAACAGCTTAGAATCAAAAGTAAGTGTTCTGCCTCCAGATACCTCATCACAGCTACTACACAGTGCAAAACTGTTTTCCTTTTTCTTCTTCTTCCTGTGCCAGCAGTTTTTGCAAGAAAAAGTGCCTTAGAGGTTCTTTCTTCTTATGCATCATCCAGCAATAAAAGAGAAGCTTTATCAACTCTGGACTAGCACTATTTGACTTCTCATCTCTGGAGTTTGATTCACTATCTAAAATTCCTTTTGTACTGAAAGCTCTGTCCCAGGGAACTGCTGACTCTCCTGTTTCAATCTCTTCTACATATACGGCTTCGACAATCATTAGAATTTCAGACTGGGGCCAGAGCTCAGGACAAAGGCCTTTATAGTCCAGCTGCCTTTCTTCAGAAGGGAACAGTATGGAAGCTGCAGAACAATATAAGAACAGAGCAATAAAAGGACAATTACACTACTCTGATTCTAGTCTACAACCTCACATTTTCTGCAGTCAACTTGGTCTCCATGTGTAGAACTTTATGGATTTTTCTTTTCATGAATTCATCTCATTATTCTTTGAAGTTTCGTGAGTCTTCAACTACCATAATGTTTTGTGGCAAGTTTTACTTTGGTCATGCAGCACATGGAAAATACTATTTATTTGTTCTGTCTCTTTATAATTTAAAGTACAAGAACTCTTGGTCTTGCATTACAACGAACAGCAGATGACCACTCTCTCTTTGCCTTCTCTATGCCAGTGAAGAGAATTTCATAAATCTCTGTCATATTCTCTTTCAGCTGTTTTTTCCATGCTAAGTGTCTTAAGTCTAGCTATTCTTCATATCACAACAATTGCAAATTTTTAATCACCCTCACCATCTTTTCCTCTGCCTTTACTACTTCTCCTTTGTGTAAAAAAGAGGCAAAAAACAGCTTGGATTTATAGACCTGCATATTGATATTTTCTATTTATTTATTTTATTTATTTATCTGAAACTTTTGGAGTAGAAATCTTCCACTGAGACAGCTTTCCTTTTACCTGCACGTACTATGGATGAGTGAAGACGTTCATCCAAAGCCATATTCCCAATAATACGGATTATGTTCCTCTGTATCTTTGCTGAATCTTTACGTAGCTGGTATATCCTCTGCAGTAGCTGGAGGCCTCCTTTAGCTTCAATTTTATCACAGTGAGAAGAAATCTGGCATTACACAGTAAATACAGTAACAATAAATAGATGTTCTGTAAAACTTCTTTTTAGATGCTGTTAACTCATAAATTAGGGAGTTTTAAGATGCAGGTATAACATAGCCCTTGTTGCACAGGAATTATTATTAATCTAGAATTTATTATGCCATATTTGAAGAGGAAATAGATATTTTAATATGAAAAATGCTTAATTCCTATAAAATGACAACTTGAAAAATCTCTGAGTACCACCCCTCTACTCCATGTCTGAGATGAAATGGTCTCCACTCAGATGATCAAATTTCAACTCGAGAGTCTGAACAAGTCAATTGTCTGCATTTGCTACAGCACTATCTCAACCAGAGACATTTGTCCATCATCCAAAATGCAATCATTATAACTCTTTCTCTTTGAAATGAAATTTTTTCTTTTTTACATTCCAATTAGTACTGCTATCATTACTGATCCTAAGGGCAACAATTCAGTCGAGATGAATACGCATGATAGCTTTGGAACTGCTGATATCCTCAAGTCTGTGGCTTTCAACAGGCACTTGGAATGAGTACAGTCATAGCTTGCTTAAACTGAAAATCTAGAATGTAACAAATTCTGGATAAAGTCAGAATTTCTATGCATGTGGCATATGAAAAGAATACCAGGAAACTGCACTTTACCCGTCCCAACTATCAGTAACCATTTGGCATTTGCAACACAGTTTTTCAGTGCTCTAGGCTTCTGAATAATGAAGTGCACACAGAAGAATGTAGCAATAGAAAATAAGAAGCACCACTGTTACAGTCTTCATCTGTATCTGCAAAAAACAGTCTGGTCCTGAGAAGGCCACTGTATTCGTTGCTTGCTGTGCAATATTCTGCCCAAGGAATACCTTCATGTATGGGTAAAGTTTGCATTCTGTTCTGGTTTCTGATTAGAGTGAATTCATGATGCTGCTTTGTGAAAACCTGGCATTAGAGCTTCAGAGCTGCCCTTTTACTTCTTGAAAGATACATACAGGTATAGTATGGGGAACTTGTAAAGGCAAATTAGAAACAACAACAAAACTTACACTTCCCCATGAGAAAAAAAAACTGTTACAGGAATGTGTTCATTTCACACCTGTCTCAGTTGTTTAAACATTCTTACAGAGGAGAAAGGGATAAGAGACAAGGAAATAGCAACTCCTTCCCAATACATGAGAGTGCATTAGAAAGGAATGCCTATAAATGTAACTTTTCAGCTACAGTTTAAAGATAAATCACCTTAGAATGCTGCACTAAAGCCTGCAAGCAGAAGAGTTCCACTGTCTCTGAAGGGATTTTACTCAATGTCTCACAATATGGAAGTCCATTTCCTCCAAAACACCATAAGCCTCCCTGAAATGAGAAACCATAAGAATAATAACATATTTCAAATGGTTACATAAAAAAAAAGGTTTCTAATCTACAATGTTAAGTGTGTAAGGATCTACAGAAATTGCTTTAAAGAGTGCACAGCATGCTTGCACTTTTCAAAATGTACAAATTACACAACAGTACATCATAAAAGTAGTTACTATTTTTAACTGGAAATATTAATTAGATTTTCAATGTGTAGTCTCCTTAGTCTATTAACTTCAAAACATACAATAAAGGGGGAAAATGTAGTATTCTCATTTTGTTAATGAATGTCATCTTTTAAGATCATTTGCTTAAGCATAAAAAAGCAAGAATCAGAATAACTCTAGACTTGCAAAACTTAGAAGAGAAGGAAGAAAGGTCTTCAGTATGTGGCACAGCCTCAGAAGACCAGTCTCTTAATCACGCAGCAGAAAGACCAACATAACCTCAATAAAAATCAAAATACTTCCAAGTGTGGTGTCTTACCAAAGCTCCCTTTGTAGCACGAGCTCTGGCTGTGAAAACAGTAAAGGAGTGATAGTGTAAAAATAGCACACATAACTCTGCCATAGAAAATAAAGAGTTATTGCACTCTGAAAACTCTAAACGAAGACTGACAAGCATTGTTATTAAAATGACATTCATTTTTGTTATTGCATCTTATTAAAAAATAACAATCACTGATTAAGGAAGTCAGAACTTTTAAAGAACAAAAAAAAAATCACAAAAGAGAGTGGATGAAATTTTTATTTTTAAACAATAATGACATTTTAAATTACATTTCTAAAGCCACTTAGGAAGGTGCTGCACAGACACAGTTGAAGAATTCCTAGATTCAGGTCCAAACAGACCACAGACTACTCTAATTCTGGTTTGGTAACAGGGACCTATTTCAGGGAGGCACTTCCATGTGATGTAACAGAGATTACTATTTAAAGTGTGCTAACTACCTCTCTATTTTACTAGAGACATAAGAGAGGTTTAATAATCTCATCAGTAAAAGAACATTCAAATATCAGTAAGATGAAATGTGAAAAATCATTTTATGAGCACTACATGGAGAAGGAATGTTTTGGACAGAGTTTAGAAATGTCCAAAATGGACATTACAAGCTTAATGGGAAGGCTTGTAAGATATAATCTTTAACTACACCTTTCAACTGGAACAGCTGGGAAATATAAACAAGCCTTCAAGCAGACAGACTGTATTTACAAGATATTCTGCTCATGTTCTACAATCACAAAGTGTCTGTATTTCTCTTCCTCTTACAATGACCAAAAATAGGGAACAAGATTTGTATCTTTGAGCTCTGCAGGAACAAAGAACCCAAACAGTTCTGCTCTGCAGATGGAAACTCACCCTTTGTGCAGCAAGAGTCTGGCTACTTTCACGTAAGGCAAGTGATGTGAAGTACTGGACACATGGATCAAGACCAGTCTGAGGTAAAGATACCAACAACAAGCGAAGTTCATCTTCGATGGGATAATCCTGTGAGAAGTAAGCACAAACAGCTTTGAAGTTATTTTGTTCAAAGCATGAAGCAAAATCCAGAAGAGAGAAATACTTCAAATAATGGAATCAGCCATACTAATGAGGCCATAAGATATGAACCCTGGACTTAAGTGCTCTGCAACTTCAGTTTAATAGTTTTATCTGTAAAGACTTGTAATTACAAAACCACCAAATAAATGATCAAAAGCAAGCTTTACACTTCATACTTTGTTGACCTTACTCTAATGGTTCAAAAGAGAAGAAAAAACAGCTCCTCTTGGCAGAGGAAACTTAAAATGTCTTAATGACATAGAAATTTTCATAGAATCATAAAATACTTGGAGTTTCAAGTGACCCACAATGATCATAGAAGTCCAGCTCCTGGTCCTGCACAAGGCCACCCCTAGAATCACACCATGTGCCTGAGGGCATTGTCCAAAAGCTGCTTGAATTCTGTTAGGCTTGGGGCCATGACCACTTCCCTGGGGAGCCTGTTCCAGTGCTCATCCATGCTCTGGGTGAAAAACTTTTCCTGATATCCAATCTAAACTTCCCCTGACAGAGCTTCAGGCCATTCCCTCAGGTCATTACTGGTTGCCAGAGTGAAGAGATCACTCTGCCTCTCAGCTTCCCCTCAGGAGGAAGTTTTAACTGCAATTGAATCCCCTCAGTCTCTTCCAGGCTGAACAGACCAAGTGATCTCAGCCACTCCTCATATGGCTTCCCCAAAAGGCCCTCCACTATCTTTGTTGCCCTCTTTTGGACACTCTCTAATAGTCTGATGTCTTTTTTTATACTGTGGTGCCCAAAACCGCACACAGTGCTCAAGGCGAGGCCGCACCAGTGCAAAGCAGGGTGGGACAATCACCTTCCTCATTCACCAACTTGTGATGCTGTGCTTTTGGTGCTGATTCATTAAAATGAATGTATAAATTACTAGTAAAAAATAAAGACATTTCTTTTATGGTTTTGTCCAAACAATTAATGTAAGTATTTGTTTAACAATCCAATATTGATTCATAGATTCAACAAAGTAATTTTCTTTGCCCACAGTCATTGAACTTGCCATTATTCTAATTCTTTGATTAAATCAGAGATGGAGACTTATTTGCATAGAGTTGCCACAATGATTTGCTTCAACTTCCTAAGCAGCAGACTGGCAACCCTTAGCTTCAATTACCTAGCAATCATACTGCTGCAAAAACATATCCACAACCATATACTAGTGTGACCTAGTATTTAAGGACTGACAGGTACAGATCCACTATCATATAATGTTACAACGACAAGAAAGGAAAAACTAAGAATATTACACCTGATCAAAACTGATATTCAGAGCTGCTGGTTAAGATAAGCAGGTATTTTCTGACCGGGACTTCTGCCCCTGTTCATTCTATTAGCATTACAAAAAATATACCTTGTGCATTATACTTAATTAGCTAGTTCTGTTTATTGAAGAAGCTGATGACATGACTCCTCAGACCATCATTATATATATATCACATATATAATTACACATAATAATTAACACAAATGTGTTAAGTTAGAAATTAATTTAAAAAGAAAGCAAGGCCAAGTTTATCCAGTAAGGATCTGCTGGCACCCAACAGCTGGCAGTGAAGAGGTGGGCCTACAGCAGAGCACCACAGTAGCACTGAGGAGGCAAAGGCCTCCAGGAGCACACTCTGTGTGTAGGATTCTGTCCAACAAGTGCCAACAAGGCAATGCAGGATGATTTCTGCACATTGCCTACTGGATAGAGACAAGCAGCGGGTCTGCCAGACTGGTAACTGGCTCAGACTTCACTGCTTGTAAATATGTCATGTGGGTATATAGTCCAAGAGTAATAATTGATCAGTGCTTCCAACCTTATTTCTTTCCATCATGCCACTCCCTAATTCAGATATACCCCAGCAGTATACCATATATTAGTGTTTTGTATTTTGGTATTTTACTACTAGTCAGTTACTTCAGAAAAATTTCACTTTCAACCATTAACAACAAAAGCAGTAAAAAATAAGCAACTAAGAATCATCTAATGCCTACTCTTCCTTTACTTACAGTCTTTATTTTTGGCAATGGTGGTGGAGGCAGGAAAAAGCGAAGGTCGACATCTTTGGATCGAGCCAAACCTATAGCAGTCCTTTGATCACAGGTTTGAGCAACTGTGCCATACTGATAATCTGTTGTACAAGAATTTCAGTGTTAGGGTTGAAAGTAACCTTATATAATTAATATTGTTTTAAATGTAGTTTGTGATCCACTTTGTAAATATACTTGAAAACAAGAAACATCTCTCTGCAGCCTACTTTAAAAAACCCTTTGATTTTTCTAACCACAAATTCCAAAAGTTAAAAACTGAGCTGAAATACACCTGGGCACTAACTGTTCATTATAGGCCAGTTTGATAATTCAGTGGCAAACTAGTGGAAAATAAAATATAACCTTGAAATGGATCAACACTTTTTTCTACGAAAATTTGCTTCTATTCCTGTTACTGTTACACAACACTAGAACAAAACTGACAAGCCCTTTAAAATATACTTTTCACAGTCGTAGACTGGCAACACTTTTCCTTTGGTGGAGATAATTTATACCTGCAAACTGAACTCACTGGAGCTGAACACTTTGGTTCTAGATGAACAATTTGTCCTAGTTGTGAAAAATTAGCACATATTTTCAGTCCTAAACTTTCTTTGACTTGAAGTATAAGGTTAAAAAAAAAAGTGTTTCCCCCATAAGGCAGTTAGCAAGAATAATTAGTGTTTGTGAAATATCCAAATACTACAACAGTAAGATGTTCTTATTTCCCTAGAGAAAAAGAGAGATAATAGAAGGCAACTAAATTCCTGATACTGGACATCTTGTGCTCTGAAATCACCTGCTAACAGTATTCGTCTACAAAGGACAAAGCTCAGATTTGGTACATCCTAGCTTTTAAACATTTTGAAATACAGTTTGCTGGTGTAAATTTCCTGTGAAAATTTAGAATTTTAAAGAGGCACTTTGAAACAAGAAAAATCCCATGGTGTGAAATTGCACTGGAAAAGTGAAAGATCCACAACTGACTAAATTACCAAAATGAGAGTCCAGAATAGAATGTCACCTAGTTTATGTAGCCTGGTTATGGAGGGGAGAGGAGGAAGCACAAATCCCTTTACTTGGTGTTTTCAAGGATATTTGATGCTAGAGCAAGAGGGAGTTACTATTATTTAATAACTAGGACAAAACATGGCTTACAGATAATGCTTGCACATACAAGCCCTCTACCTCTGGTTTGTCATTACTACCCATCAGCTCCTAACCAATTTTTATTAACTTAACCATGGCCTTAAATTCACTCCTACAGAGGCTTACAAAAAATCACTGCCAAAACTTGTGACTGCATTAGCAATCCCAACAGAAAACACAAGGAACTAAAGAGCATGAGCTGCTCTCCCACGCCACAGCAATGGTTACAATCCTCTGGTGAGGAAACAGAGAGAGGCCTGCACTGCAGACACTCACACCGTGTCATGGCATTAGGAAAGAACAGCTACTTGAAATGTAAATAATTTCCCCAAGTTTCAGAGCATATTTATGCTTCTTGCAGCTACTAGCTTTTCTTCATGTTGTCAGCAGACTTGGAACAGCTAACTGAGACTGGAATTTCAGGGACAAATTAGGCTGCATCAGCATACATTACCATGCCAGTGACTGTTGCTTGCCAGATCTTGTACAGCCTGCAGTCGGATTGCTTTGTCTTCTGACTGACTTCTCTTTAAGAGAAGCCATAAGGCACACTCATGATCTTCTCCATCAAAGGTACTGAATTGTTCTTTGACCAGGAAACAAATGAAATCCAAGTTATTATTAATGAGTATTTTAACCAGACACATTTCTATTTGTGACATATGGAAGTATGTAGTTTTTAAAATATTTGAATATTACTCATTCACAGTAATTTACAGTGTAACATTTTTAATTAGTATGATAAACAATGACAGAATGACATCAGCAAAATGCTGATCCTAAAATGGTGAGTTTGACTCATTTTAGTGGCACCAAGTTGATATTTCATATATTTATGTGACACACACAACTCCTGGCTGATGCCTACCAACCAAAATTACCAGCAGGAGCTGCAAATTATTAGCAGCTCTTGAGGCCCTGACCTTGAAGAATTAATTTCATAAGATGACAGTGGAGATGCACATTGCTGTAATCATTTAACAGAAAGTTAAATGAGAATGCACAGTATGCTTCAGGAGCACAATTTCTGATACAAATGGAAATTCTTGTTTCAAATTGCTTGAAAAAGCAGCAACACTGTTCCAAAAAACTGTGCTGCTTTTAGTTAATATTGTCAATTTTGATGAAAACATACATATTTTTCTAAAATGAGACTATGAGAGTATTTCATCCCCCAAACACCTTTTTTACATGAAAGTTATATCAAATATTAACTTGGTGTGTTAAATCTTTTCTGGAAATGGGAAAAAAAACAGCCCTCAAATTTCCTTTTAACCATCACTTTCATTTACTTTAAGAAAATAAATTGTTTTTATATACAGAAAATAGACAACTGACTGATAATCCATAAAAATATGGAAATTATAAGCTCTATCATCACTGTTTCAAGAACAAAAGAACACGTTAACTTTGTTAGAAAAATATTTACTTCCTAATTGTCCTACTTCTTACTGCTAAAAAATAATAATCATAGATAAAGTCCTGCTTTCAATACCTACCATTAAAAGGTCTCCGGAAGATTTTAGCCTCTGTTTCTAGAATTCTCCTCACTGCTTTATGGATTTCTTTTCTGGCTTTGTACGTAATCCCTACAAGAGTATTTTTGTATTACTGCAAGTCTGAAAGACAGTTCCTTCACACCACTTTTCATAAATATATGGAAAAAGAGATACACACACATATACATATAGATATTATATAATTATCTCATATACAGAGAACTATGTGTAGAAAGAACTATCTCAAAAAAAACCAAACCAAAAAAGTCAGCAGCTTAAAATAAATTTGGTGACATTTCTTGGTAACAGACTTCAGGAAATGTAACTTTACTTGTTATGTAAGGGTGACTCCCAGAAACATTTTATTATCTTAGAATTCTGTTTTAGAACTCAAACAATTATGCATCTTACCTTGATATTCACTTGGACTTAGAGAAGCTGTACGTACGTATACATAGGATTTAAGTTTTTCTTGATGTAGAGCTTGAGTATCGATTTTCAGTAACTTATTTAAGGACAGGACTTCATACGTAATGAACACAAAACCTCTTTAAAGAAAAGAAAACTGCATATGAATATCAATTAAAACAATATAATGAAAAAAAATAGCAATCATATGGGTATAAATCATCCAGATTTTACAAAATATGTAATAGTCTGAAGATTATTTTGATTTAGCAAAGTAGAGAAAAGGTTATAAAATACTTGAAATAAGTTATAACTATCAGAAATTGTGCTTCAAGACTATATTCTACCATGTCTACGGTCCCCTAAGATTATGACATTTTTTTAAAGATACACATATCAAAATTTTAACTGTATCCAAAAGTTACATATATGCTCATGAGTTACAACTTACCCTAGTATAAGTGATCCAGTTACCTTTGCAATTTTTCCTTGAAAAAATTAAAACCAAGTGTCAAACAAAGTTGTGTGCATCACCTCAATATAAAACAGCTACCATTCGATTATCAGACAGTAAGAATACCAACCATTAAGAACAAGCTTTAAAAAATTTTCTATCACACTCTAGCTTTCAAGAAATTAACCAAATTTACAACTGAAGAAAACATTACTTGATTCCGATTTCTTGCTCTCCTAAGCACAATGATAAAACATGTATCCTGCCAGTGCTATTTACTTTGAATATTGCTACCTCTCAATTGCATTCATTGCTGAGCTACCAGAATCAACAATAAACTTTCCCTGCCTGTAAAACTCACAGTAGTTTGGAACTCCAAATAATTTTAAGGGGTTAAGTTTTTCTTACATGTTGCAACTCTTTCTTCAATGTATATTATTACATGCAGGACTATGTATGTTCTTTGAGAAGCGCTGCAGAGTCTCCATAAGAAAATACATTTTTAAAAATAATTGCATTGAATCTAACTTATAAAGCAAACAGATAATAAATACATGCTACTTGCAACAATTTGCCTTTTAAACCTAATGATTCATTCCAGATTTCAGCTACTTTGAATCTACTTTAATGTACAAAGTTGATCTGATTATCTGGATATAAGGATCTCCATACAGAGAAACTCTATCATTTCCAGTAGCAGCAAACCCAATGGAACACATCTAACCTATCATAAATGATTTATTTTCATCAGAATGAATTGGGAGATCTGCCCCTCAACCACTGCTACTAGCTTCCATCGTTGTGAGGCCGTAAGGATTTTGCATGCAAACAAGAGGCAGCAGCTAAATGTTGAAGAAATAACTGGCAGAGAAGTTTGAAAAAGAAAAGAAATGCAATGTTTCCTGTAGAGCAGAAATTAAAATACCCTATCTTTAATGCTCAGAAAGAAATTTCAGAATTGTAAAAATTGTCATTATATGCCAAAGGCGCCAATGAAAACAGAGACTAAGCAGAGCCTAAGTAAATAAGAAAAAAGAAAAAAAATAGGAAAGTGCTTTATTCACTGTTTATGAAAGTAACTATTTCATGGCTCTAGAGATTACTAAAAAAATCAGATACAAGTGGAACTGAAGGTAGTTTAAAGAGATCACATTTAGTCAGGGAAAGGCCCTCATCAAGTGTTTGTATCTGTTCCTAGATAATCTGCTGGTGTCATATTACAAATCGCTATGCAAAGCAAGGTCAGAAACAGAGAGCAGGGACCAAAAGAAGCTTTTAATCACTAAGTGTTCAAGGGCTTATAACTTAAGTATCATTTAATTATGCATGTTGTCATGCCATTCCTTTTTATTAACGCTTTAGATCAATACGTAATGAACTGTACTTACTGATATCATTCCACGGTTTTTTTGTGGCTGAGCCAGAGGTTCCTATTTTTCTGTAGCAAAATACACAGTATGCAGCCACTGACATTCTGCATAATGAGGGGGGAAAGAAAAAAAAAAGTAATGATCGATTTGAGAATTACAGCAGAAATCCTGTAGCATTTTTTATCTCTTTTTACAGCAAAGGTCATGATGGCGAAGGTCACAATAAACCATGTTTGTGTCATTTTGCTCCATATAAAGCACTCCAATTAAAGAACTCTATAAAATTCTCAATTTAATGGGCTGAATTTTCAATTATAAGAAAAGTTTAAAGTAGTTTTTTATCAATTATGTTACTGTTGATTTTAGTGACTAAGTATCTCCAATTAACTTCTCTGCTTCTAAGTTTTATTTCCTACTTAGTCATTCTTCCCTAAATACCAGCTCTAGCTCCATCAAGACATTACTTAATATGACATGGGCTTTAATACAACTCAGTAACCATCTGGCTTTAAAAGTTCATAATTTATTGTGTTGGCAAGTAAGTCTTTTATTTTGACTAACAAGGCTTAAAGAACTACTTCATATAAACTAACACTTTTTGCATACACTGCAGAAGTAACATGAAACTCATACCTTCTAAGTGAAATTTTAGTGTCTGTACTGATGCAATTATACTAAATGAAATATTGAGTTTGTGTTGTTATGGATGTAAAATAACCACACCAGTATCTCTCACATACTAATGAAATTCTTGTCAAATTAGGTCTCTCTTACCACAATTACAATTAACTCAAAATTATAAAATGTCACATGTGTAAACCTGGTGTTGAAATATGGAAGCCTAATATTTTCCTTGAATGTAAGGTAATCTCTGCAGACCAAGAAAAGTACTTATATCACTTTTATCATCAGTGTCCAACATCTCTAAACAAGGGGACTCCTTTTGTGTCCTTTCTTTAACATGTCTTCCCTCTTTTCTCATTTCCCCAAATTGATTTTTTCCTTCTCTCTTGCGAGTGCTTGGGAGATTTTTGAAAAATGTCAGCATTACCCCAGCACTGTCACAATCACTGCAGATTACTTTTTGACTTCTGACATTTCAACATTGCTTATCCATTCACTGCAACAGCATACACCACACATTGAAACACAGCTTTAAGACTTTGATAATCAGTCCTCTAGAGACACCTCTCCTGCCTCCAAACTCTCTGTCTCATGTCAGTTTCTTTACTACCTTTATTCACACAATCACATTTACTCCTCTGTAACCACAGTCTGAAATAAACATGTGGTTCAGTGACAGCAGGTGCCACAATTACTAAAATTTAAAACATGCACCTGCAAACAGTAGGCCAAAGTGAGCAGCGCTTCTGTTGCCAGGAGCTTTTTTTCAGGTCCAAGGGCAAGCATCAAATCATCAAATTGTTAAGGGTCTGGAATAGACCTCAAAGATCACCTAAAGCCAACACTCCTGCCATGGGCAGGGGAACCTCCCACCAGACTATGTTGCTGACAGCCTTAGCCCGGCCTTGAACACTTCCAAGCTTGCAGCATCCAGAGCCTCCTGAGAAATCTGTTCCAGTGTCTCACCACCTGCACAGTCAAGAACTTCTTTCAAAGTATCTAATCTAAATGCTTCCCCTTTTCGTTCGTACCCATTACTTCCAGTCCTATACTACAGTTTCTGATTAAATGTCCCTCTCTGACTTCCCTGTAGGACCCTTGAGGCCCTGGAAGGTTGCCGTAAGGTTTCCACACAACCTTCTCCTCTCTAACCTGAACTGCCCTAACTTCCTCAGTCTGTTTTCACTGGGAAAGTGCTCCAGTCCTCTTATCAACTTCGTGGCCCTTCTCTAGACTTGTTCTAGCAGCTCCATGTCCTTTTGATGTTGGGGACCCCAGGTGAGGTCTCCCCAGGGCGGAGGAGGGGGCCAGAATCGCCTCCCTGGCCCCGCTGCCCGGTTCAGCCGGTTCCTCTCGGGGCTGCGAGGGCACACTGCCGGCTCACGCTGAGCTTTTCATGCTCAGGGACATGCAAATAAAATGCAAAAGAACCCATTTCCCACCCTGTTTCACAGCTAGTCCAGGCACCTCCGAGCCCCGTCCCTTACCGGGGTGCGGTCCCCACCTACCGGCCTCGCGATTGCGCAACCGGGGCGTATTAAAAAACAAAAGCACCACAGCACACCCGACTTCAAGCAATGCAACACGTAAGCGAGTAAGGAGCCCGGTGGGGGCAGCTCTGTGCCTCTTTCCAACGGGGAGGAACAAAGCACCCATTAATACCCTGAGCCCCGGGTCTCCCCATAACCCGTCCTGTACCACCCGCCATCCCCACGGCCCGCGCCGGGGCTCCGCTCCCACCTTCCGCCTGCGCCGCCGCTCCCTGCGGCGACCCTCGCGCGCCGCGTGACGCCATCGCGTCGCCGGCAGCCCCAGCCAATCCGCGGGCGCTGCCGGGGGCCGGCGGGCGCGTGCGCGGTCGAGTCACTTCCGCCGGCCGGGAAGCGGCGGAGGAGAAGGACGGGTGTGAGGGAGCGGATCCAGCGGGAAACGCTCGGTCTGCGGTGGAGGTGAGGGACGGGACCGCATCCCCTGGGAACCTCCTCAAGGCGAAGGTGACGGACGGACGGGAGGGAGGGAGGGTTGGCATCCCTTGGGAACCTCTCTGAGAAAAGCGGAGGTGAAGGGCAGGACGGACCAGCAACTCCCCTGGGGATTAGGGTCGTAAAGAGTCTTTGAGTTTAACAGAGGCGTCGTTTGTTTGATTTTGTTTGCTGGCGGTGTGTGGGGCGTGTTGTGCTTTCAGATTTCCCGTGGTCGCCAGTGCGAGCCAAAGCAGGGGTTGCTCTTGCCCACTCTCCAGCGCTCGTAAGGGAACCGGGAAGATGGTGAATGTTCTGAAAGGTGTTCTTGTTGAATGGTGAGTAGCAGCATTTACTGGCTCTCCTTGCGCCGAAGACTGTGTTTCTTTAGACCTGGATCTAATCTAAGTAACTGAGGAGTCCAGACAAAAGGAATTGTTGTGGGGAATGGTGGTGCTGAACAAGCAGAGAAAAGTGCGGCCTTTGTGGGAAGAGAAGGCAATTGTAGATATTCCTAATTCCAAACTCCCCATTTTTCTTTTTAACAGACTGTTTTCCACTTATGCCTAAACTCTAAAGGAAACTGCATATGAGTATGGGGTAAAAATATGATTGCAAAAAAGTTAGCAATCACATTGTTATAAAAATCCAGGTTTTTCAAAATACATAATAGTCTGCATATTATTTTAATTTTGCAAAGTAGAGAAAAGGATAGAAAATAATTAAAATAAGCATTAACTATGAGAAATTATGCTTCAAAGCCATGTTCTGCCATGTCTGATGGTCCCCTAACATTGTCACATTTTTGAAAGGTACACAAGTTTGAAATTTTAGCTGTATACATAAGTTATCTATGTGCTTGTCAGGTATGTCTTACCCTAGTAAAAGCAATCCAGTTATCTTGACAGTTTTTCCTTGGAAATATTAGTTGCACCCTTTTGTTTTTATGTTGCTTGCAGACATAGTTTATTGCTGTTGTTGGTGAACAAAGAATTTCTCTACTGATTCTTGAGGGAGAATTTAATTTCTCCTTTCCTGTTTTTTTTTGTTTTGTTTTGTTTTGGTTTTTTTGTTATTTGTTTTTTTTTTTTTAATCAGCTCTGGACCGAATTCCACGCAATGCTAACGTGAGGTTCTATTTGTAGATTATATTCGAAAGGAATGTGCTTGGAGTTTGTTAATGTCAGGTTTTGGTGTAGGTGCAATGTACCTGTTTTCATATAATCTCATCTCTGGACGGAGACTCAGGCCCCTGGCTACCTCCAGAATAAAAAGAAGCATCACTCAAGATGTGTGGGGTCATGGTATAGCATCATATGATGTGTGATATTTCTTCTGTATACTTAGTCTGTTAATATGTTTGCAATCTATAACTGCACAAAAACAGTTCAGTACTTCCAAAATGTTTTCTTCTAAACATTTAAATTTAATTTAGAAGGTGACATCATGACTGTTCAGTCAGAGTGTGAGCAATGTACAATTCTTATATGAGCACTCTTTGTCTGTGCTATAGTACTTTGAGCGAGATCTGTGTTCTCCTCTCTTTTGGTTATCTTTATGCTTCAAGAAAACATTTTTATGAGGCTATTGCTGAAATCAGAAATGTAAGTTCAGCCTTGCCTTATTAAGAGTTGGACTTTAGAGTTTTAGCTTTGGTTTGGGTGTTTTTGAAGTTGCCTTAGCAGCAGCAAATGGAAACGTTTCTCCTAATCAAGTAGCTGATTCTACTCATTAGGCTTTACTACCATTTTATTTTTGTGTCTACAGGAATCAAAACTACTTTGAAAGAAACTACTTTTACTAAAGCTTCATAAACTGTATTTAAGTTGTGAGTGACTCTTGAAATTAATTTTAGTTTTCCTGAAATCTTTGGGAATATCTTCAAATGGTGTTTCTTCTGTTTGCAGCTATAACTGTGAGGTGGGATCTGATGTGTGTTTGTCTCTACAGTGACCCAGCAATGAAGCAGTTTCTGCTCTACTTGGATGAGTCAAATGCTTTGGGAAAGAAGTTCATCATACAAGACCTGGATGAAACTCATGTCTTTGTATTAGCTGAGTTGGTCAACTTCCTCCAGGAGAGAGTGGGCGAGTTAATGGACCAGAACTCGTTTCCTATTACTCAGAAGTGAGAAAAACCAGAGAAATGAGATTACTGCAAGTTTTGGAACAGTGAATTTCAATAGTTTGGGTTGTTACTGTTTTAATAGATAACACTGTGGCATGTAAGTTCTACATAGAAGTGGCTACTATAGAAAATGCATCATTTTCATAGACAAAATAGTCTGGAATTGGATCTTGTTTCTCATTTTGAAAGAATGTGGTATCTTTATTAAAGTATTTAAAATTATACACTTGAGGAGTTCCCTTGAGAATTTTTGGTGCATGCTCTCTGGTTTTCCTTCAGATTTTTATCTTGCAATATGAGATGACCCAGAAAGTAGTGTTCTGTGTTGGAATGCTGTATGAGGTCCTCTGATGTGTTGTGTTCCTGTGTGTGATTGAATCTGATTATAGTGTGACTGACAGAAAGTAAAGAATATCTGTTGCAGTATGATCTGTGCTTGATGGAACATCTCTAAGTTGGAGGCATGGTCAGGTACTGCTCTAACTTGCAAAGTTTTGTACAGCAGGATGAGAGTTGGTGTGACTGCTTTGTTGTGTTATTTTGAGTTGTGAGTGTTGGGGTTTTTTTTGTTAAAACATGTTGAAAATGCCCCATACTACTTGCCTACTTCTACCAAGGCTGTGCTTTCTGAGTTGTTCTGAGTTTGGGGAGTGGTGGCGGAAGTTTGGAGGGAAAGGAGGGATATGGGGGGATTGGGACAACAAAATCCATTGCCCTAGATCATCATAAATTAATGGGGTAACAGAAATGGGAGACCAGTCCTATAGGTATAATTGCTTGTATTTTTTCACTGAAGCTGATAGTAAAAAAAAGTTATGTGATCAGACTCCCATGCTCTACCTAACAAACAAGAAAGCTGGGTTTGGATTTTTGGTTATGGGTTTTGTTTCTTCAGCTTACTTCTTTCTCCCATATTACCTTTCGCTGCAAAGAAAAAAGCTTTGTAGTGTCGTGGTTTGGTTGTTTGTTTTTCTTTTACACTGTATTTGTAACTTTAACTCAGACACTGGCTTGGTTTTTCAGACCTACTCATGTACATCAGATAGATGCCACCCTTTTGTCTTTGAGAAAAAGAACAAGTGTAAAGAGAAAGGCTTTTATAAGGAACAGTTTTCCTTACTGACTCCCACTGGTGTTTGTTTCTCTTGTCCAGTAGATATCAAATTAATTGGTCGGTTTGTCCTTGTTTCTTGTTTGGATTGGTTTTGTGGTTTGCTATTTCTTTCCCCTCAGGAACAGGGAATCTTCAGGAGAAAGTTTCACTAGATGTTTTTAATCAAAAAGCTGTCCAAAGAAAGTTCTGTAGAATTGTGTATATTCAGGTTCACATGGATGAGAAATAGCCCTGTAAAATTTAACTTCATGTCATTCTGGTACCTTCCCTTTTCTCTGACTGTGTAGAACAATGAGTTGTTTAATCGCTCTCTTTCACAAGTGGGTGCTTCCCTGGTCATGTAGATTAAGAACCAGCTACATGTCTTTATCTGAAATAAAAAGTTTAAATCTTATTTATAAATGGTTTATGGTTCCTTACCTCTTTCTTGAGCTTGATCTCAAGAGACTTATCAAACATTCACCTCATAACTGTTTTTTTTTTTTGTGGAAAATTATTGGGTGCTCATTTAATGGAAAAATAATCAGTAGTTTTAACATGGCATTATAGCTCAGTGCAATTTATTTAGAAGTGTCTGTTTCCTTTCTTTGGAATCCTAGTTTATTTTCCATCCAGATTCTGCTGAAAGATAAATCATTTATCATTCTCTCTTCAAATGACAGCATATGAAAAGTCATGTTTGGAATTCCACATGTTAAGCTTCTCTGTATTTAGCATGTCTAGTGCTCCATTTCTATTGTGACTTTTCAGTCTATAATAAACTTCTTGCAGTTCTTGTCTTTTTCTCCTGGTTAATTGTACAGCTTTGCTGCTGCATGCATTTTGGCTTATGTTTGCAGTTGATAAATTGCTTATATAATATAGAGGGATAGAAGTTCCAAATTGTATAAACTAAACAGGCATGTGTTCTTCTACTCTCTGCTCACAATTTAGTTTTTTTGAACAAACAAGTTCATGGATTTTAAGTTCTAAACCTGTCAATACTTTTGATACTTCCTGTACCCTAATAAGGCATAACCAATTCTGTGCTGGAAGAATAAACAAAAGATGTAAAGATGGAAGTTGGTATCATCATATGTAGTCTAAAAGCTGAGTTCACAGTAGTTCCTAGGGAAAAACAGATCTTGAATTAGGTAGTATGGTAAAGGAAGTCCAGTGAGGAAACTTAGAACTTGAGTATGTGTATGAATCAAAAAACGGAGCAAAAAACCCAAGCAAGAGTTTCTGGGATTTGAATGAACTTGGACCTCTGAAAGGTTTTGATTGTTTTTAAATGCATGTAGTCATGGAACTTACATGCTTCAAAAATAACAAGGAGAAAAGTGGATATTAGTGTTTAAAATATCCATATATTTTGAGATAGCATTTTCACTTACAGATTTTAAGTGTTTGTGCATCAGGTGTGAGATATTATTAGTGAGTACAGCTTGGAATAAAACACTGTGTGTTAAAGATACATTTTTAAAGGCTGGAAACATTTAAGAATTAAAGCTTTAGGAGATCTGTTTAAATATAACCATGCTTTGATAATAGAGTTGATAGGGTGGGAAAATCAGCTCTCATTGTATTTGGAATATTGTTTGTTAATTTAATGTTTGTATCCGTAACTAAAAGTTCACTATTTTGCTAGTATCTGGCAAAGACCTATAGTGTTCTCAGGTCTTGCTTGAGCAGCAAAAATAGAGCTTGGATGACAGACTTGCTGCTGCTTGTAAAAGCACCAAGTTTTATCTTGAAGGGCTTCCACTGCTCACTTTTTGCTTTCAGTTTGAGTTGAAAGGATTTGTGTACTGGAAGAAGAGCATGGTAGTACGATTACATAAAAGACACTTGAACTTCATTTATTACTTGCTACTTATTTATACTTGGATCTAAATAAGATTGCAAGTTCACTTGTTAACATTTTGTGATGTAAACTTGCTCTTGTGTAGTTATTGTAACTTGAACATGCTCATAAATTCTTCTTTTGTAAAACATGCGGAAGCTGAAGAGTGGTATTTGACAGATAAGAAAGATCTCTAAAGGGAGGTAAGAGTATTTGAATAAATCAAACAAAATGTTATGTGGGAAGAGAGGGATGAAAACTGAAAATGCAGCTTCATAGTAAAATAAAGCAATAACATCTCATTTTTATTGAAGATTATACTATTGGGCATTTTGGGTTTTTTGTTCCAAGCCTCAGATTTTGTAAAAAATCTGTTTATTAATGGCCTTCAAATAAAGCTCTGTAAAAGGCAAGTTAAGTCTAAATGGTGTCACATATTTAGATAATTTTATAAATTGTGGGATAAGCTAATTCTGGAGAGGGGGTTATTTTAGCATGGGGGTTGGCAGCACAATGAATATGTCCCTGGTTGACCAGTATTGATAGGGGTTGTATTGCTTGGTTCACTTGTGACCAATGCCTGAGTCTCTCTTCCTTCTCTCTGGTACAACAACTAGCCCAGGAAGAATAATTGTCCAGTGCAGTAAAGGAGGAAATAACCAGCAATCACTAGAGAGAATGGATGTGTCCTCAAGAAAGGAAATAGAGATTGCTGTTGAAAGAAAATAGAGAATGCTTTAGGAAATTCTCCCATTTTACCTGAGAGAGACAGACTGAGTGGATTTGACTCAGTAGCTAAACTGCCTGTGTTTCAAAAAAAGTAATAGTGGTTTTGTTTATTTGCTTAATGTACTTCTAATGGTAATTGGGGGATTTTGAGGGGGGTTGTTTTTGATTTTTGGTTTTTATTACCTAGTGGTGAGAGCTAGATGGCTGTCTGATGCACTGTACTAAACCTCCTCCAGGTGCTGTTGTACATTAAAAAATCCCGTTTTACAGTCTTTCCAGGTTTGTAGGGTGCATTCAAAAGCATATCCTCTGATTCCCACTCTGCAGGGCCACCTCATGTGTGTGAGAACAATCCAGAGAACATGTATTTTATGAATTAACAAGATTGTTTACTGTGAGCTGAAGTAAACAAGATCGTTTACTGTGCATTGAAGATAATAGTATTTCATGGTGTCATTAAAATTACTTAAATTTAACCTTTCTTAGTTGGCATCTTCACCGTAAAAGTTCAGTCAACTCCTAGGCTGAGCTTACAAATGTCAGGCACTAAAAATCAGATACGTAAATGTGCATACATAATTTGTATATCTGTATCTATATATCTCATATCTGTATCTATATATCTCAACCACTCTTTAATCATATAAACCAAGACAGTCTGAGTCTTAAAATCAAGCAGTAAGCCATTGAAGAAAACAGTAAGCTTTCATAATAAATTTTTTCTGCAGTTCCAAACTGCATATAAATTTCCACACTGACTCCTTGATTATCCCACAAATGATCCCACTGAAGCTGGTGGTTAATGTGAAATGAATCCATTACTCAATATGTTAGAATTGGGTATTTGTTTTATAATTTAGACTGTGGCAAGGCCTATAAGTACTGTACAAAATCAAGGATTCAAAATAAGCTGAAGTTCACAGTGGTGGAAGAACAATTTCTTCCTAAACAAAATCATTATGTTTGGATTCATGACTCAGCAGCTAATCAGATATGTAAACAATAGGATATATGATATAAATTTGATATGGACTTGGGTTTTTGTTTGGGGATTTTTTTCCTAAATGTGGAATATAAGTAATATTTTTCTCATCTTTGTTTCATATAAAAGGATTTCAGGACTGAAGAGCTGACAGTTTGAAGGCAGACCAGTAAGGGGAGCTCTTGCCAATATTTTAAGCTGGTTTAAAAAAAAATTGTTGCAGCCTGGGCAATGGTGGGCCAGAGGCTTACTGTGCTTTGGAACATCAGATATGCTTTCAGCTAGAGATGAGCATTCAGCTTCAAAGGGCCCTTCCAAAAAGATATTCGCCATTGGAGATTTTGGAATATTTTTAGCTCATAAATTTCTTGGCTGTTTAGGTATCCAGTGTTTTCTCTCTAAGCATAGGTACGCAGCTGTGTTACATTAAAATGATGGGTCTGAAATGTGGTCTTCCACCGGTGGTAGGTAAGGTAGGTCTTACAAAAGTAGGTCTGTGTAACTCCACACCATACACCTGCTTTAGAAGTTGTTCCATATTAAGTTACATCATTTTTAGTGAGGGTAAATCAAAAGAAGTCATTGTTGCTAAGAAATAAGATTAATGAATTTTTTCCTCATAATACAAAATGCATTTGATTGTAGGGTACCTGTTCCTCAAATCACATGCATCATACTGTGTGGAAGATCATACAACATTCAATCTTACTGTATTTCAGTCTGCACTGGGGATTTCTGCATCTCTATCCCTACAGTGTTGCTCATAGTTCATGGAAATGAGACATACAGAAAGTTTTTCCCTCATTGGCCCTCAAATGAGTAGCTTTATTCATTTACACCTATGTAATGGTAAAATTCAGTATGTTCCCTAACCAAACAAAAAACTACAACACCTCCCAATTAAGTTTTAGTATGAGAGGCAAACTCCCCTAGGACTTTGAATATTAGGGATTGCATTTTTCATATAGACTGAAAAAGTAATTTTCTCACTTCTGATCCCTTCACATTAGAAAGGAGATTAAGACTGGAAACAGACTGTAAAATTGCTGCCCAGTGAAAAAAAATTTAAAGTGAAAATTTTAGAACATACATACTGCTAGCTTTTAGCTTTTTGTGCTTGAGCAATTCTAGGTGTTAGTAACAAGAAATGTAGGGTTTCTGGAAGAAGTCTTAGACTCATAATACCCATGCAGGAATCTGCTTGAACACACCGAAGAAAACCCATCCAACACCAGCACTGACAGATAATTGATTAGCCACATAACTAGCCCCTCAGGAAAGTAATAGCGAGCAAAATTTCTGGATGACTAAAGATTGAAGGAGTTGGCTGTCAGAGCTGTACAGCTGTTCATTTTTCTATTACAGAAAAGATGGACCCAGCTGTAAATCGCAGGGTGTGCAGAGCAATGGGTACCCCTGCAGCTGTGAAGATCTCACTTGCAGGTGAGATAGTATTGCATGTATCTGCAGTGTTGGCATAGCTCATACACTGTCAGCAGAGAGAGGTACGGACAACAAGCAAATCATCTCTCAACATTTCGTGTGTATCAAAGCTAGAGGGGTGAGATGGGAGGGCAAAAGAGAAAAAAGGCAGGAAAGAGGGGGAAGAATATTTTAGGCTTGTAACTATTATTTCCTGTTAATTCTGAAATTGAACAAGATCAGAAGAAGGAACATAAGGATCAAAAAAACTTACTTGTAATTAACTATATCTTAATTGATTTACAAAAAGTTTTGTGTTTATCCAACCAGAGACCAAGCTTTCTTAATATTACACCCACTATTCCACTTTGCTCTGTCCTGAATGGGACCACTTTTCTCTGTGGAATGATAGTGTAGTTTTACTTCCTTTTAATCTTTTCATTCTCCTACACTGGCAACTTTATTGTGTATAAGACATGCTTTGCATGTGTATCATATGGATAGCATTAGATTTACAGGTTGCAGAAGCTAGAGTTTCATCAGAAGTGAGTAACCCTGGAATAATGATGACCTTCCATATCATCAACTAGCTTGAAAGTAAAATATGAAAGAAAAATTTCTCTTCAGCTGTAAAATGAAGTGTGCTATATTTGTTTTTACTTTTGGTCTAAACAGAGACTAATTTTATCTTTCAATTTTAGGAAAGTTATAAAATCAGTGTAAAACTGAAGAAAAAAGAAGCCTGATTTCTTAATGAATATTTGAAATAATTACTGTTAAGCACAACCACATCAAGGCCAATGTAATAAAGGACTGTGACAGCTTTCAGTGTTGGTCAGGTTGCCTTTTGGGCAGAGGGAGCTGGAATAGCATTTCAGAGGGGCCCTAGAGGAGGGATGAGGAGTGAGCAAAGCTAAGCATCTGACCAAATCTGTCAGGAGGACTAGGGAACCTGAAGTCTTGGAATCAGTAAATGTTTCTCCTTTTGGCTTTGAGTAGGGTTTTTAAAAGCTATTTCTGCCTGTTTAGCCTGCTGTGTGACAGCAGGAGCCAGAAGGAGCTGTAGGGAGTGGGAAGGAACAATTCTGAGGGTGGATGTGTTTCAGAAGGTGGTTCCTAAAGCAGTTTGCTGCAAGTATGAAAAACTAGACCAAATTGAGACTGTCTTTTCAATGTGCAGTTATTCTAGTTCATTTTCTTTAATGTACTATGAAACAAAAGAAACTGTGAAGGTCCTATAAAAAGCTTTCATTGTTTGACTTGGTAGCTATGAGAAGCAACCCACTACATCTCTAAATTTGAAACAGTGAAGAAAGATTTCATGTAATGCATTTTTTCATTGTCATCATAGTTACATGAATACCATAACCAAAGCAAGTCGTAAAAACAAATAGGGAAGACTGTGAATATAGTCTACCTGGACTTTATTAAAGCCTTTCACACCATTTCCCGCTGCATTCTCCTGGAGAAAGTGACTGATCATGGTTTGGCCTGGTGCTGTTTGCTGGGTAAAAAGCTGGCTGGGTGGCAGGGCTCAGAGAGAGGTGGTGAATGGTGCTGCATCCAGCTGGTGGCCTTCATTAGTGGTGCTCCTCTAGGCTGAGTACTGGGGCCAGTGCTGTTTAACAGCTTTATCAATGGTCTGGTCAAGGGGATTCAGGGCACTTTCAATCAGTTCTGCAGGTGACACCAAGGTAGGTGAGAGTGTTGATCTGCTGGAGAGCAGGAGGGCTCTGCAGAGGGATCTGGACCGGCTGGATCAATGGGCCAAGGCCAGTGGTTTGGGGTTCAATAAGGCCAAGTGCCGGGTCCTGCCCTTGGGTTGCAACAACCCCAGGCAGTGCTTCAGGCTTGGGGAAGAGCAGCTGGGAAGTGGCCTGGCAGAAAAGGACCTGGGGGTGCTGGTCAACAGCAGCTGAACATGAGCCAGCTGTGCCCAGGTGGCCAAGAAGGCCAATGGCATCCTGGCCTGGATCAGCAATAGTGTGGCCAGCAGGAGCAGGGCAGGGATTGTGTCCCTGAACTTGGCACTGGTGAGGCCACACCTTGAGTGCTGTGTCCAGTTCTGGGCCTGTCACTACAATAAAGACATTGAAGCACAGGAGTGAGTCCAAAGAGGGGCAACAGAGCTGGTGTAGGGTTGGAGCACAAGTCTTACAAGGAGTGGCTGTGGGAGCTGGGGGTGTTTAGCCTGGAGAAAAGGAGCGTCAGGGGAGACCTTATCACCCCCTCTACAACAACCTGAAAGGAGGTTGTGGTGGGGTGGGGGTTGGTCTCCTCTTCCAAGTAACCAGTGATAGGAGGAAATGGCCTCCAGTTTTGCCAGGGGAGGTTTAGGCTGGATATTAGGAATAATTTCTTTGCCAAAAGTTTGGCCGGGCATTGGAACAGGTTGCCCAGGGAAGTGGTGGAATCACCAGCCCTGGAAGTGTTCAAATGGCATGTGGATGTGGCACCTGAATATGGTCAAATGGTTACCATGGCAGTGCTGGGTTAACGGCTGGACTTGGTAATCTTAGAGGTCCTTAACAACCTTAATGATTTTATGGTTCTATAGCACGCTTACTCTGTGGAAGAAAGAGACCTTTCCTTGCCCAACAATATTTCTTAAAATTTAGGGAGGAGAGGGATTTTGCAGTCCTTACACTGAATGGCATTACTCTAAGGTGGGGGTCTCAAGGGGGAACAAACATAGAAAATTGGAGTGCTAATAAGGATAACCAGACCTTTAACATCTAAAATTTATTTTTGTGTCCTTCTAACACTAGGATTAAAAGGATCAGTGAAATCCCTAATTAGGTGTTCATGGAAGTAAGTGTTTCTTAAATAATTTTGTTTGGGCACAAAGCTGCTTTCTATCATTGTATTATGTTTTGTTAAAACCATTAAAAATGAAAAAGGTTATCATGTTCTTGCAGTGTATTTTTCTACTCTTAAATCTAGGTTGAAATGTGTTTTTTTCCAGTGGAATAAATGGACTTAAATATTTGGTTGTGTTCCTTTATAGAACTACCCACAATAATGCAGGCATTATTCTGTAGTTAGGCTGGGTTTGATTTGTTTTGGGTTTTTTTTTAAGAGTTAACATTTGATTTTGCAACAGTCTCTGTATTTGTCGTATCTTCAAAAATGGAAGGTGAACTAAAATACTAATTTGGGACTCTGGTGCTAATTTGTGTTTAAAAGCTTGAATATTTTGGTGGCTTTTCTTATTATTTCACATTTTTCAATAATTTTCTCTTTATTTTTGTATTTGAATATTACCTCTATTGAATCTTGGAGGTGAAAAAAAAGGACTGCTTAAACTTTGCTGTGCTGTCCTTTTACTTAAACTGCTCATGAGACCACACTTGGAAATAAGAGGTTTTGAAGAAATTATATATGGCATGCATGGGTCTCTGCAGACTTAAGCTGAAAGATATAAATTTATATCTCAGCCATTAAGACACTTGTCTGAAAAGCCTAGGGACCTTGGAAGTATTTCCACCAGCTACTATTTGTTTTAATATTCTAATGTGCTCTTTGCTGAGAAAGTTATATTAATTGATCTTTTTTATATTGTAGACATATTCAAAGGACTCACTTTGAACTAGGGTTTCATAATGCTAAACTTCTTGTGAAGTGCATAAAAAGGGAGCCTAGCCTGACACAGAAAGTGAAATAGGCAAAATTACTCAGTTTCATAGAGTCACACACAGATAGTCATATCTCTTTCTTCTGGCCCCCCTTTGTACCCATTTCAAGTTTAATTTACCATTCTTAAATGTAATTGATCACTACTGTATGAACCAGCACAATATTTTTCATATTCCAGAACTCTCTTAGAAATTCTGGGAGTACTAGCTTATTTCATGATGTCATCAAATACCTTACAGGTTTTCTCCTGCTGACTGACAGAGGCAGCAGATTTTTCTCTTCCTCTCTTTTCACTTGATGCCTTCAGTTTAAAATTTTCAAGCCCTTCAATTCATGACTTTGTACTATTCTTTTTAGTGGTCTGTTTCTGAGGGTCATACATTGTTTTCTGGATGATACATCTATTTTGAGTCTGGGTTGTATTGTTGATCCTCATGTTTGTGTGATCAGCAAATTTTATTAGCACACTCATGTTTTTGTTCTAAGGTCACGTAACAAAAATTTTGAAAAGGTCAGTATCATGACTAATTCTTCAGGGACTTCATTTATTGTATCTCCTCAGTCTGTTTTCTTTGGAGTACCATCCACTGCCACACTTAACTAGTTCCAATCCATTGCCATCTGTACTAATCTTCATCTCTTCAGTTACTATCTTGTGTGCCATAATTTGAAGTACTATGTAAAGTTAAAAAAACCCCCAACAACCCACACATGAATGTATTTCCCCTGTTTAGCACTGTAGTGGTTTAACCCTGGCTGGATGCCAGACACTCACCAAAGCCATTCTATCACACCCTTCCACAACTGGACACAGGAGAGAAAATAGTTCATGGGCTGAGGTAAGGACAGAGAGAGATTGCTCACCAAATACTGTTAGTCAAAACAGACTTGAATTAGAGATATTAATTGAATTTATTATTAACAAAACCAGAGCAGGATAATGAGAAGTTAAAATAAGACCTTAAAAACAGCTTCCTCCCCCACCTGTCCCTCTTTCCCAGCTCTACCCTCCTCCCCTTCAGTGGTGCAGGGAGACGGGGAATGGGAGTTCTGGTCAGTTCATCACACACAATATGTTTCTCCCACAGCTCAGGGAGAAGAGTCCTCCCTCTGCTCCAGTGTGGGGTCCCTCCCATGGGAGACAGTTCTCCATGAACTTCTCCAGTGTGAGTCCATCCCATGGGCAACAGTCCTCCCCAAGCTGCTGCAATGTGGGTCACTCTTCTATGTGGTGCAGTCCTTCAGGCACAGCCTGCTCCAGTCTAGGCTCCCCACTGCATTGCAATTCCTACCAGGAATCCTGCTTCAGTGTGGACTCCTCTCTCCAAGAGTCTTTAGGTATTGTTTTCCCTGTTCAGGTCTTGAAGAAGGGGGGCAAAATGTATGTGGAAGGTTGGAGCTGCTTCTGCAACAAAAATGAGGCAGGAGGAAGCTGGAGTGAACAGCCAGGCAACTGGAGGGTTTGGTCAATCCTCATTCACCCTGGCTATTCCCTCAGCTACAGAGGAAATCCTTGCTCTGTTGGGGAATCTGACCAGGTAAGCTCTGGAATCTGACTTGTTTCTCTTTCTCTGATGTGCTTCCCTGTGGTGGAGGAAAATTCAAGGTGAGGTACATCAAAAGGAAATGCCTTTTGGAATCAGCTGAGCATATAAAACTAACAAAAATGAGTTAAGTTTATATGTGGAAGGAGTGAATAGATTTGCATGTGAAAAAAGGGAGCAAGTTTGCATATGAAACTCTAATGCATTTAAAATGGGACAGTTATTCATGCTGTAAATCCAGATAGAGGTGAAGGAGGAAAGTAGAATAATGGAGGCATCTACAAAAGCAGCTTTTACATTGTAACACAAGACACTTCAGTAACTATTCTAGGTTCTGTAAGGTAGTGTTCTGCAAGGTGAATTCTGTGTACCTTTTTTTTCTTTTTTACTACCTATAAAGATTTTTTTTTTTTAATTTAGGACATTTTCATAATTCTCTGCTTCCATTTATTTCCAGAAGGACTGAAAAACTGGAGTGAAATTTAGTTTTAGACTTCTTGATTCTAGAGCATACGTAGTTGAATTGAGCTTGTTGAACTCAAAGGTATTGTTAAGTTTTATAACAGTCAGGCTTATGTGGATTTAATCACATGCCAACACTAAACACTTTTTTGCTTACATTCTAATGATCACACCTGAAAGATGCAAGCACTTTTTTATTGTTGTTTGTTTAGAAATATGTAACCGAGTTTGTTATTCCATAGTTATCTGAATTTAGTAGATCTGCATCTTAAATGAAACTGTCTTTAGGATGGGATTAGTTATGAAGAGCTGGATCCCAAATGATACTTAAAAATAACCCTTGCAAACCAAAAAACCAAACCCCAAAACAACAAACAAAAAAGCTCCAATTTAAACTAATGGATTCAAGAGGATCTTAATAATAATGGTTACATTTGATTTTTCGGGTGCACTTTCCCTTTCCATTAATCCTATGAAAAACTTCTGGGAAGCGTTTGTATTATTAAATAACCAACCACCTGTGGCTTTCCATTTAATGAGTGTATAGAGAACTATTGGCTCACCAGTTCTGGGAACACAGTGCCCACGGAAATCACAGTTCTGTTCTTCACAGTGCTAATGTTGCTTGGATTTAGAAGGCAACCTAAAGTCATGTGCCTTGTTTTCTGTCCCAACATACCCAAGTTGTAAAAGTGAGCATGAAGAGAATGAGCTTGTGAAAGGTGAAGAAATCATGAAAACGGAAATGAAATAGGAAGAAAGTGTCCACAATAAAACACATTTAAGGTAAGAGAGTATGAATCTTTTACCTGCAAGAAAAATATCTGAGATGTGCTATTGGGCAGAACAAGGAATGTGAGTTGAAGATTTTCCTCAAGATTTTTGAAATTAAAAACAAAAAGGTGTTCAAAAAAATTTGCATAGTCACTTATAGATGAATGGGATTTATCGTCTGCCTTCAGGAAGTGTCATTACTAGTTTTGTTAATGGTGTCTGCCTTTAAAAAGAAAGGAGATATTACAAGAAAGTCTTTCTGAAAAAGAGGCCAGCCTTTGGTTCCTTAGAGGGTTGTGAATATGGGATTAATGGATTACAGAAATGGACAGATATTAAAGTAGCTGCTTTCTCTCACATCTGGGTAAAATGGACAAGCATATGCCTGGTTATGATGGGAAAAGAGCCGAGTTCCTTCTGAAAGAACATGTCTATTTGCCTTTGACCTTAAATTTAAAATATCCCAATAACAAAAATTAATTTACAGACTTTTCTGTACAGTTACTTGACTGATCTTGATTATCCAGTCAAGCTGGCTAAGTAACTAAGCTTTTTCTTAGGCTGGTAATACCAAGAACTGAGCAGAATCAAAGCATTCAAACAAACAAACAAAAAACCAAAAGAAACAGAAAAAAGTGGGGTGTTTAGGCTTTGTAATAAAATTAACAATAGTGCAGGAGATGATGATTTTGATAACATAATTTTAGGTCAATGTGTCTATTAATTTGTATTGCTGAAGTTGCATTAAATGTTGCAGTTGGATTATTGAATTATTTATACTGTTAGCACTGTAATCTAATGAACTGGTACTTTAGGTCAGACTTCCACTGGAGGAGGAAGGGATGAGTGGGCTAGTGAAAGAAAAGGTTGTCTATTTCCTTTGGGTTTTATATGTTTTGTATATAACTTCAAGAAATATTGTGAAGCGTGAATTGAGTATGCTTTAAAGTGCTTCATTATCCTAGGGAAGAACCTTTAGTCCTCCAGAGGTTCAAAAAAGTACAAAATAGTTTCACAAACCTGATGCAATGCAGTAGTGGTATTTTCCCAAGTGTGATATCCCATTGCTTTTATAGAGCAAGGGTGTCCCATAGGCAAGTTACAAGACCATGTTCTATTGCTATAAATAAATAATAGATATTAAATACTACTCTACTATTTATAAATAAATAAGTAGAGATTTTAGCTTCTATTTGCACTATGGAAGATGAGGCTTTGTCTTATTTGTGAAGATGCTCCTGGGTTCCACTCACTCAGACTATGGACTTCATCTGAGATTGCTGTTGCTTCCCTTCTGCACACGGAGGGATGCTGTAGTCCACCCCAGCATAGAAAAATATCTTGTTGACTCACACATGCAGATGAAAAAGATGGGGAATTGTTCTGCTGTTGCAAGGTTTAAACACCTGAAGTATCTGGTTCTAGTTCCTGGGACTCTTGTGCATCTGTGTAAATTCATTTTTGGAAAACAAATGTGTTATGTTGATAGAGAGAGATGGAACAAACATCTTCCCATGTATTTTCCCTCACTCCTCAACACACAACAGGGTGCAAAATGGATGGGATTCCTGCAAAGTATCGGTCAGTCATGGTCATAGTGTGTAAAGGCTGGTGAAAAACTACCAAACATAGATTTCTCTTGTCATTATGAACCAGCCACAACTTCTAGTGCAGCTCAGAAGGGGTAGCACTGTTGCACATTAGTTCATGTGCCTGGGGTGAAGAGGGCAGGATTACTAAGGCAATTAAAGCTGCAGTGGTGTTTTTCAAACCTCTCTCTGATGTATTTTTTCTTTACTACCTAAATTTAATTATTCTGATGGCCAGTAAACTAGGAATTGAGCTAAGACACAGATAGGTGAAGTCAGACACAAGAACTGAATGAGCAATGTTTTTAACTGTTCTAGCTCATCAAAATTTTCTGCTGAAAGATACGAAATATAAGCCCATCGGTGGTGGTGATGGCTGTCTTGTGAAGATATCCAATGGGCAGTTCAGGAAAGAACCTGGTCTTCACAGCTCACCAGTTGGAAACAACTCTGTAATGCACCCAGAAATGGAGCCTGACAGCTTTTTATTGCACTTTAGCTATAGGATCTGTTAAGAGGTGTCCCAGGGTTTAGCTGTGTAGCGTAACTGAAAATCTTCAATAAAAAGCAACTATTTTTCTAAATGAGAATTTTATTAACAGACAAAATGTATACCCAACTCTAACACATTATTTCAGGCTTCAGTCTTCCAGATTTTTGCACACATAGCTGGTCCTCTGCCACAAAGTTTGGCCCCTTCTTGCTATACATTGTAAGATAAAATCCTTATGGAGCTTTGGGCAATGGTGTGAAAAATATTTACCTTTTTAGTTTCTGAAATGGTCTGTAAGTTTTGATTACTAAAGCCAGCAGGGGATAGGGCCTTTTCACTTCTTGCTCCCCGTGTACTATTCCTTGGATGGCTTTTCTAAAGCTGATAATTGCAGTTTGCTCGAGGTTTCCTTAAACTACTGAGTGCTTCACACCTTTTATGTTCAGGCATTTTGTTGCTCCTTTCTGAAGCAAGTGAATGTGCATTGAATGTGATACCAGAATACAGGATCAGTTTGCTTTTACTGAGGCACCCCCAGATCTTGTAGTGTCGGTATCTCTGGATTGTATCCTGAATTTCCCGGTTGGAAGGATAAAGGCATTCTCTCCCACGGGACACCCCCTTGACCCGTTACTGTAAGCATTATTTTTTGGGTGCAAAGGTTACGCTTAGCATGGAACACTGGTCAGCACAGTTAATTTTCGCTCGCTGTGGCGTCTGGTGCAAGTCAAAAATGCAGGAATAGAGCGCTTGTGATTCTTGCAGGGAGGAGTGTGAAGCACACGATGGGGCTCGACGCCCCAGACACTGGCATCAACTTACTTTCCTTCTTTCTCAGCCCTGAAGGCAGGAGGGGTAAGCCTGCTCTCAGAGCTTTGCTGGCACCGTGTCACGCCCGCTATTGTCATTTCTGCTCCAGCGGGCGGGCAGGGCGGTGAAGGGCTGGGGGGCACCGGGCCGTGCTGGCGGCTGTATCCCCCGTCACACGAGCTGCTCCCACGCCGCGCTGCGGTGTGCCCCGGCCGAGGCCGTGTCCGTGTCCGGTCCCGCGGGCCGGGTTTGTGGGCCAGCCCCGCTCCCCGGCGGGGCCCATCCCGGCCCATCCCGGCGCGGCCGGGCGGGCGGCGGGGGCGGAGCCGGGCCGGGGCAGGGCGGCGGTCACGTGGCGGGGTCACGTGGCGGGGGAGCCGGGCCCAGCCGCCGCCGCCGCCGCTCCGGGAGCGGTGAGAGACGGAGCCGGGAGGGCGGGCAGGGAAGGAAGGAGGGAGGGGAACAGGGAGCGGGAGGGAGGGAGCCCGCGGGCGCGAGTGGCCGCCGCCCGCTCCGCCGCCGCTGCCGCGCCGAGGTGAGTGCGGGAGGTGCGGCGGGATGGGCCGGGCGCTGTGTGGGGCCGCGGGCGGCTCCGGGGCTGTTTTCCTTTTGTTCCGGTGGGCGCCGGCCGCCGGCAGGGCGGTCCCGCTCCCTGGGGGCGGGGGGGTCCCGGTGCGCCGCCGGGACGTGCGCGCCCGCCCTGTGCCGCCAGCCGCGTCCTTCCCGCGGCGGTTCCCCCGCGCCCGCCGGGCACCGGCCGGGATGAGCCTCGGGAACGCGGGCGGGAGGCTGCCCGGAGCCCCCGTCCTTCCTTTACACCTGCGGCTCCGGGCCGCGGGGCGGGAGTGGTGCCTGCCCCCCTCCCCACCCCCCCCCGGAGGTCTGGGAGCGGCCGGGAGGTCCGGGAGCCCCGGGTGGCGGCGGGGAGGGAAGCGCTGGCTCCAGCATCACCTGTGACTCTCCGTGCATCGCTAGTAGCGCTACCATTTGTAAATATTTCTGTCTTTTTCTTCTATGTTTTTCCCCTCCCGCGGCGTTCCCCCGTGCCCCCGCCTTAGCGGGGTGGGGGCCGCACGGTTCGGAGTCGCGCCCCGCGATGTGCAGAGATCCGCGTCGGGAGCGCAACTCCTTCGCATTCTTTGTGTTGTGTCTCCTCATCGTGCCTTTCAGTAAGCGTCTGTGTGCCAACGTGTTCCAGCACCTTGCCTTCCTAAAAGTGCAGGAATTGTTTACCAGTTCAGTGCTTAAATTTGACTGAGACAGTAGAACAGACAATTAAAACCAGCTGTATGGGGTGAGATCAAAGGTCTGTCTTGTTTGGATTGCTGTTTCTGCAAGTGGCACATAGCAGATGCTTAGGAAACACCGTAACAACAGGGTGAGCGTGCTGTGATTCTTTGGGAAACCAGCCAGGCCTCCAGCAATTTGAGGTTAAGGGATTGCCTGAGTCAAATGTGATGTTCTTGTATTTAAGAGTCCTTTTTCACCCGTGACTTAGATATACGTGTTTTTCAAACCAGAACAAAATGAGGGCCTCTTAATAGAAAATGTTCATCTTTTAAAAAATATAATTGCGCTCATATTATTGTCATAGGTATTTTCATTTTGTCAGGATTAAATTTGCCTGTCCAGGGATTACTGATTCATAAGTAACATCCTGTGTTTTGAATAGGTAAGGGGCATTTGCAGTGGATATTTTCTGTACCTATGAAAACTGTCAATAAAAAAAATATTTTTTAATGTTTGTTTTTACAAATAATTTGCAAAATTTAAGTCTTTAAGTAAGTTTTAATAAAATGAAGTATAGTTTGAGCTGTGTTAAATAGCAAGTGTTATACCATAATACAATATTGACAGCTTTGGAGATGAGCATATGAGCCACTAACATTTAACTGTTTATACTTAAGCTTAAAGACTTAAACTGTCATCTCATTGTATCAGGATTTCTGGTAAAATTATTTTGAGGATATCATCACGGATTTTTCCACAATAGCAAAATCATGGTGACCCTGGGGATGCTAGCTATCAATTTGATCCTGTAATCCTAATTCAAGAAATAGCTTCATGCCAGTAGTTCCTAACCTGATTGCTCTTACAAGGATCATTTGCACGAGTGGGCCTCATTTTTCACAGGCAGTGTGAATGTCAGGCAAAGTAGAGCTATTTCAAAAAACTGCATATTCCCCCACGCCCCCAATGGAATTTTGTAAGAAGGTCATTAGCAGTTTCTTGGGGGCTGAAAGGAGGTAGTGGGTTGATAGTGTATATATAGATAGCTATTTATAAGATTAAAAATAGCTTAGAAAACTGACAACTATAACTGTTATGAATGATTTTCATAGAAAGAAATTATTTTTTGTACATTGCATCACTGTTTTTGACAACAGACTGGATTTCTCACCTAGTCAACAAATGTTTATTGTAAAACCCTTAACACATTTAATTTTTCTATGAAAACCCCACTCCTGTTGAGCTATACCGAGGTAGTGATGGACAGTTTAAAATATTCAGCATATTTCCTTCAGTAAGGCAATGAATAGATATAAATGGTTCTATTGTGCACTTGCACCAAGAAAGCTGTTGTAGTGCAGCTGATTCATTTTTATCACAAAAAATTGATTGATTCATCTGAACTTTCAAATAAAATCAGTGTTGTTTTTAGCTACCCTTAGTTGTACTTGTTTTATGTAATTATTAAGCATACGTATAATACACAGCTTTTAGCATTGCTTTTCATTAGTAGGTCTCAAAGCACCTTGCAAAAGAGTTCAGTGTAATTATTCTCTTCTTATCTTAGGGTAATTATTATCATGTTATCTAGTGCTCATAAAGAGATCATTGTCTGCCTGTGATCACTATAAAAGTCTCTATAAGTAGGTCTAATAATAAAATCGGACTTTTTGATTTAATTATTTTTTTGCAATAAAGCCCCAACAAACTCACCTTTCTGTTTCTGTTGTAGCATTTTTATTTCATTTAATGATAACTGAGGTAATTTCATACTAAACCTTCCATGCCAGTGTTGGAAGCTGAGCCTATGCCTTATGGAGAACAGACTTCTCTTCCCATTGCCAGAAGAAACCTTGCTGAAGGCTTAACTAAATTCATTGATGAGTTAGAAAATGCTTCAGGACAGTTCCTGTTAAGGTGATCCAGGTACTAATGGTGCACGTCTCTAGTTAAGTTACTAGGGAGCTTGACTGCTCAGGGAGTTTGTCCATATGTCTCTTGATATCGATCAGGATGAAAAAAAGTGTGTGTGAACGAGCGAGTTGCGCGGCCAGCATCCTCATATCTTGCGTTTTGCTTCATCTTTGCTATAATAGAGCTGGTGGAAATCACATTTTTGTAATGCTTCTGGTAGCAGAACAATTTCTGATGCTAGGGATTTGAAGTACACATCTTTGAGTTGTTTTCCAGCTGTGTCTGTCAGTTGGGATGTGCAGTTGATTATCACTAATAACATTATTAGTGCATTTTCATAGTTACTTAGGACTTGAGGTCTTATGCTGGGTTGCTAGTTTGCAAAATAGAACAAAAAGTTGAGTTTTTTTTTAAAATTCAAGGTAATATATTAAGCCATTGTCATTTAGAGATAAAATACAAATTAGGATATGTAATTTGATAATGGAAAGATTATAGTTTGAAAAGTATAGTGTACTATATGCTAAATAATATGGGAACTGTATTCCTAGAAAGTTCAATGCTATCAAGAAGTATAAGCTTTTATGACTTAGATCTAAGTTACAAACCTTTTATTAAAGAGAACGAAGGCTTAGCTACTGTAATGAAATGTTTGTCAGAAGTTGGGCAGGTGTAGTCAGTGATTTCAGTTGGCTCTCTGCAGTAACAATGCCTTCTTGTTGGCAGACTTGCGTCTAGACTTCCCTTAGATTTGTGTGGTTTCGGATTATTTGGAAAAAGGTCCAAGAGGAAATGTTTTGAGAAGTCCAGTTTCAAGAAGCTGCCTGTTGCTGTGCTTATTGTTTTTGTATGACTCTTGTTTTGATACATGCTTTTATTATTTGATCCATTGTTTCTCTGTTGCATAGTTTTTAACTAATGCCTTTGTTTACATCATTTTACAGTCTTTCAAATGGTTCACAATAATGGTTTTCACTTTGTGCTCACACCTGTGAAAGGCCTAGTATTACTCTGCTGTGTGCTATATCCTTGAGAGCTTAAGATAATAAATCTGGTCTGGAGAACTTCCCACTGGAAAGCTGGGCTGTGTAGTGTGGAGGTCCTTTGTTGCCTTCTGCATAGTTTGAGAGCTAACAGACCCACACGGTAGTCATACACCTTCCTGGTGCCCTAAGTTTGAATAGTCTCTAACATCCTTGTCGAGTGCAAAATACTATTTGCAAAACACTCACGTGTAGACTGACTCTCAGAACAGAAAGATCTAGCATTTCTCAATATTCACATCAATCCATCCTATCAGTTCCTCCTCCTCTTTGTACGTGCAGTGGAATAGATTCCTTTCCTTTGAAGACACTCTTTTAATGAAATATTTGTTGAAGCAAATATCTAGGAGCTGAACTGTTTTCTAAATAAAATCCCTGTATATCTCTTGTTACACTAGTTTGAACATTAAATTTCAAAGGCAGCTAAATCCATGCATACAGCTGTTTAAAGAGAATTGGTGCAAATATTTTGCCAGTGGTCTCTGGCACCACTTAAGCAGACAAAAGACATGAAAAGGAGCCGTGAATGTTAGACACAATATGCAAGAAAATAATCCCTCTGCACATATAGCAAGAATATGATAGAAGAACAGTGTTTTTGAAGATAAGTAGCAAATAAAGTTATTGGGAAAGGCAAAGGTTGACTGCCTGCTGTGATTGTGATGGATCACAGTCCACAGGAGACTCTTTAGTTGGAGAAAGACCATAACTAACAAAATTCTTAAATGAGGGAGAAAGCACTCTCACTTTTATTCTCCTTTGGATGCAGTATCTAATACAATGGGAACCTTGGTCTTTTGAGCATCCAAGCATTAGTAGCAATGTTATTGCTCTCTTTGCTTTATAAAGAACAGATCTCTATTCTAATGGAATGGTGGGATGATTTTTGTGAAATCCTTTCAGTTGTAAATAACTAAAACATGAAACACAACCCTAGAGGCCTAAGGTAGATTGACTAACACAAATCCTGTCTTGCAGATCATAGAGGGTATGGGTAATAGTTACTGTTCTATAAAAATAGAAAAAACGTTACTCATAAAGCTATTTTAAGTGTTAAGCAAAACTTTTAAGGGGGAGTGAATTCAGCTAAGGGAGGAGGAAGAGTTATATACTTGTGGTGTCTTCCCCAGCTCTCACGAGTCATGTAAGTATATTAAGAACTGTTACTATATAAATATCTTGGCTGCCATACAAGTGCCCTACATAGTGTTTGGAAATGAAGGACTTGAACAGTGTAGGTGTTGAACCAGCTTTAGATACTGTACCTTCTTTTTTTCCCAGGCACAAAAATATGGACCTATGAATGGCATATCAGCTCACACCAGAGGTGTTTCTACATCAGTATCTTGTTTTTAACAGTGAATGATGGCAGATGCCCAGAGCAGAGGATGATAAGGTGTACAGACAGCTGAGTGTCTGAAGGGAAATGTCACTGGGTTCTAGCTGGGTGCAATTTAGAGGTCTGTGGGCAGATGGTATTTAATAGTTTGGGTTTTAAGAGTTGTGGGCAATTTATGCCATTTTTTTTTGAATTCTTGATAGCTTTAGCATCTTCAGCATCCTGTGACACAAGAATGCCAAAAGTTTAACATCTCCATTTTTAGTTTGTCTGTTGCTGGCTTAAGAGTTACAATCATCCACTCCTTTAATTTGCTTGATGTAAAACCCTGTTATTTTTAATTTGTAAAATTTGAAAAGAAACTTCTGTGGATGAGGTTGAGTGCTTGATATGGAACACATATGGAATGTTAGGCCTTGGATGCAAACTCCTGTTTACTGTGAAATATAAAGAAAGGACTCTTCATAAAAGTTTTTTTTTCAGTTTGAGTAAAGTCTAATTTATTTATGCTTTGCATTCATCTTAACATGGAACCTGAGAAATGCTTACAGTGAATTTTGCTCTTATCAATGTATCCTTTTGTAAAGACAGTGGATTCATATCTACTGTGTATGGAATGTATCTGTAGAAACATTGTGAGCCCAAAAAGCTGGTCTGTGGAAAGTAAGTGCCAAATTTATAAGATTGAATCAAGTTTCGACTGAGGTTTTAGTAGAACTTTCTGTGGTTGCATAGTAGAAGACCGGCATTTGTCCCATCATTGACAAAAAAAAAGACATTCCTGAATAATTCGGGAACAGAGCAATATGTAAATGAAATGGTCAGTACAGGAGTTTTCACTTAATCTGTAAAGAAATAATGAAATAAATCAAATGGGTTTGATTTGCATTTCCAGACTTGGATTGGGCTGGAGTCTGTTGAGGATTTTCCTAGTCTGATGTGGACTTATCCTTGGTTTAGATTTCTGCTTCCTTCTCTTATCTGGTACGGTTTGTTAGAAGATCTTCAATGATGTTTGATGCTTAAGGTGAAGGATCATTTATGGCACATATATATATATATGTATTTTTGTTTTTAAATTTTCTGTCAGAAAATGGGACTACAGCTTCCACTGTCCAGTAAGTGATTATGAATTCAGTTGGCTAAAGCAATTAAAGTGTTGGAATTCTAGGAGATATTTAAATAAATGCATTTGTATTTTATATGGACATGGGAAGCTATGCAGTGAAAATCTGCTAACTTGCATGAATGATCAAGGGATAAAATTAAACCAGCTCATGTTACAGGTATGCAGTTTGGAACCATTTGCTGTTTTTCCAAAGTGGAGATGAAGATATAAAATAGATTAAAAAAAGATTAGAGCAGTGGGGGAAGGGACATAGTTCTTCTAACGATACCTATATGAAGTGTTACTGTGAATTGTAACAGAGCACTATGAGCAAGAATTAGTCTGTTTCTCTCAACAGCCAAAGCTTTGATGCAGCTGGACCTTTAATAGGGTTCCAGTAGAAGAAAATACAAATCATAGGATTAAGTCCTCTTTCTCTGAGTTACAGACCTTTTAGAGGTGGATTCCTTCCAGATTTTGCCAGCCCACTGAGGAGACATTCTGTTTTCCTTTATACCAGTAGAATAGCCCTTTGGAACATGTATTAAATCCTATATAAGTTATTTCCCAGTGTTGCAAAGAGAATTTTCAAATTTGAAAGTCTCTTCTGTAATAAGATTGAGGAAAATATAATATATAAAAAAAGTACTTGTGCTAGGAGTATGCCTGTACAGTATTAGTCCCCCCTCCCAGAGGCCTCAGGAGCTCATGCTGGGTAAATGCTGTGGCAGCATCTCCTGAAAAACACCTCAGCCTACATGCTGCAAGTATGATTAGAAACGTACTGGTACGCTCTTCTATAGAGGAGATGGACCTGGAGAGAAGACATAAGTAAAATAGAGCAAAGATGAGGTGCACAGTCATATTTCATCCACGTATTACCACAAGAACTGTGTATTATATACTTTGCAGTAGTAAATTACTGACTGTGTCTTTTAGGAAAACGTATTCTGTCAAAAAATACCCATATCCGATGGGTAAATAACCAATACCTGGCTGACAGAGAGATGATGAAGGCATAGGAACAGGGGTGAAGTGAAGCAGTATGAGAATTTAATAACCATATTGACTCTTATAGGTAGGATTCAAGATGACTTTTTAAAGAAAGGATTTTAGAGTCTGGCTGCTGAAGCTTTTGCATGGTATCTTTTAAATCCTGTTAAGGAGTTATAGAGGACTTGGTTTGTTTCCTTAGTAGTTATGAATTAGAAGTCAATAACAGACACCCCCCCCCCCCGCCCCCCCCGCCCCCCCAACTAGTAGTTAATTTTATTTATAAAGGTATTGGAAACTGCTCTTTCTCCCAAGGTTTTAAATGAGAGACTATTGAAGGGAGAGTGATGTTGCATCTTGGGAGTTGAGGAAGAAGATGTATAGAAAATTCTTAAAATACAGTTTTGTTTTCAGTACTGTATTGATCAGTTTTGCAGTTATTAATGCAGAAAGCAGATGACCTGAATGGTGGTTGTTCTGGGCTAAAACTGACCATTAATGCTGCAAGATCTCATAAAAGATAGTCTCCTATTTCTATGAGATGCAGCAGTCAACTCCTTTGTCTCTGTCATAGGAAGTTTATGTTCTAAAGGTTGAATAGTTGTCTTCCTCTTCTCCCTTTGGAGTTTGCTTTAAATATTTCTGGTGGCTTGGAGAGAAAATATTTGTGATTTGATTGTCTGGTGTTGTGGTGCCAGAACAAGCTCTTGCAGTTTTAAAATAGTATTACTTGTTAAAGCTCCAGAAATACTAGGAAAACTTTGTTCCCTGCTTGGGATTTGAATTTGTGTCCATCCTTATCATCCAAGGATGCACAGGGAAAACAAGAAATAGACAGCATTTATTTAATGAAAATTCTCCTAAAGACGATGGGAAATGAAAATAAAATTTTTATAGTGCCTTCAGGAAGAGATTTGCTACTAGTTGTCCATTTTTTGTTAAGAAAGATATAATGGGACAGATAGGTTGTGAGGATTTGGATCACACTGATTTGCCTCCAGCGGTGTTGTCATGGCTTTGACAAGTATCATGCCTGATGGCTGAGCGTCCATAGTGATGTGCAACTGTCTGTTTTCACTTACACTTCTGCTGTGTTTTGTTGGTGTGGAGACTGAAGATCTCATAGATTTCTGAGCCTAATGCTTGCTCAAGCTGTGGAATAACTTTTCTGCCTTGGAGTGTCTTAAGAGGTTTGAGTTGTTGCCTTATTCACTGGCAGAACTAGCACAGAAAGACTGAATGGGAAATCCTTAAGTGCTGACATTGCTCAGTTTTGTTTCTGTTTTGATTGTCCCTAATGACATCTTTAAGTGCACCCATCCACGTGTGGAGTGATAACACTTGATAAGAATAGGCTTGGGGTAATGCAGGTTTAATGGAGAAAGCACTGGAGAACCTGCTAAAGAGTATATGAATTATTTCAGTTTGTGCTCTTGATCAGGCTGTGAGCTTGGGGCATGTGTAGTGTATTGTTTGTGGCTATTTTCATTTGTTTGTTTGCTATGTTTTTGATTCCAGATTATTTTTCAATGTTTAGGACAGTTTCTTCCAGTCTTTCTGGTTAAGGGTTAAGACTATTTCCTGGAGCTTGGTGTTGTTACTGTCTTTTCCTTCATTGAAATTTACAATTTTGTGATTTTGTGGAATGCAAGGCAAGAGATTGCATTTTGTTATTGCTTCCCGATTTCCTCTACATCTTTATAGCAAATGTGATCAGGAGAGAAATCTTGGGGGTTTCTTTTGTTTAGTTTTAAAGCACCTCATTCTGTTAGCTGATCTAAAAACTTACCTGGAAAATTACTTCAATTTAAAAATAAATAACAATTGCATGCAAGTATACTTGACTGCACAGCAGGATCTATTTTTAGAGAAGTTTTCTGCCCTCTTTTTACTTCATTTTAGTTTTAGAGTTTTACCTTCATTTGAGACATCCTAAGGAATTTTGGTTTCTTTTCCAGTCCTTCATAATAGATAAATGCTTTCATCCTCTGGTTCAGATTTCAGAATTGTTTTTGTAAGGGAAGCCATGCTTATCTTCATATAACCTCAGGTATTCCAGTAATTCCTAGTGTATTTGAGGTTCTGCCTCAGCTTGTTTGGTGTTTACTGGTGGGTCTCGTGGTTGGAAAGGTGAAGTATGTTGTAGGAGGCTGTTGCCATGTGAGTGCAACTTAAGAAGCAATTGCAGCCTCATGCAAATGGGTGTTCTGATGAAATGATGATTTAGGAAAAAACCAAAGCCAACCTATGACAGTCTAAAGTAACACCTAAATTTTGATTTTTTTTGCACTAGTTGATGATAACAGCAGCAGAGTGGGAGACAGAACTCCTGTACTTCTCTCTCAAGCCTACCAAAGCTTCTGTATTGCCTTGAGATGCTTAAATTGTCTTTTACTTAGTAGTATAATGGAAATAATGCTATTTTACTACTTTTCTTAGAATCACTGACACTAATAGAGCTTTCCTAGGACACTGGATAAAGGGTTAAAATATCAGGGTCATGTTAAAAGAAATCATGATGTGGTTGGAATTGAGCCAAATGTTCACTCAGCTGAAGATGACTGGTCTAGGTACACCTTAAACTAAAAAGGTTGCAGAAGGAGAGGGGCCTGAAATGGGACAGGTGAAACCATAAATACTGTTATGCAACTCCTTATTTCGTGGTGTTCTTGTTGATTCTTGAGACTCTGAACTCTTGGTTTATCACTTAATGGCTATAAACCATCAGAACAAGACTGCTAGCGTTACAATACTTCAAAATATTACTAATAATGGCAAAAATGCGTGGCTGAATGAGGTACCCACATAGGGCATGCATTTGAACATATCCACTAAAGTGCACTTGTATTGAAAAATTCCCTCCACGTGTTTGTAGCAGATAGTAAATCACAGAAAGGCTCCACAGCTTTGCTTAGTGTAGTGTATGTTGGGAGTTTTGGGAGTTAGCAATGACAAATCTTTATCACTCACTCATTGGTAAGGGTGTATTTGTGAAAAAAGGTTAGTACATTTTATTCTCCCCTGTGTAATAGAAAATATATCTGTAGAGTATTCAGTTTTATTCATAGAGATGCTTTTTGGCTGCAGATATTTATGTACGGTTGTGGGAGTTTTCATTTTCACAGTCCTTTAGCAATGTTTGTATTTACTCAAGCAGTACAAATAAAGCAGGGATGCTCTTTTGTTGGGAAGTCTTAGCCTACCTGTTTGGGACTGTTTCTGGAGAACAGACTGCTAATTTCTCTTACAATTTTCCTTAGTACTTAACTCAGCTATTATGCCCCACAATTATTTTTGGACAGTGTAGTATACAATATGCAAAATATAATTTATCTATGTCAATGTTAAGATGAAAACAAAACGTTAGGGTTATGTAGTCTCAAGCTCCACACAGCACTGTCTTTGGATTATATGTGAAGATGAGTGTTTACATTAAACTGGTGTTCTTTCCAGAGGAAGTAAGATGTAAATTCTTGATACAGGTATGAGGCTTGCTCTCACACATAGTCCAGTGTTATTTGGCCTGCTGTGTTCTTGTATCTGGATATAGGTAGAGACTTTGTGAAGAAGAGAATTGTACTCTGGGCAGAGAGGTAAATATAAAATTCCTCGGGTCATAGAGGGGAGTAAGAAAAGTCAAGAAGGTCCTTTTTGTGGCTTATGGGTGTTTTGGTGCAAATGTTTATTCAGAACAAATGCTTATTCTGAACAAATGAAACATGCCATGAAAAGTGCAAGGAACAAAATTGCATTCTTTTGCAATAGTTTTCTTTGCTATGTTTCTCAAGCTGTGGTGCGAAGGTTCTTGTGTGTCTCACCTTGAGCTACTTGTCACCTCTCTTTGTTCACATGTCTTGTTCACTTACCCTTTTTTCTTTCCGTTTTGTGAGGGACTGATTCTTTGTCTTTTCAGGTTTACTTGTCTTCTTTGAGTAGCTGAGTAAATTCAGGGTACTCTCAGGGATTTAAATTCACAAAAGATGATAGCACTGTCATTTTTCTTCCTTTTTTCCCCTCTGCATTTTTGAGTTTTTCTTTTAGGACAGGCTCCTGTGGCTATGTGGATGATATTGTGCACAGATCCTCAAAGTGAGACTGTTAAGGTTTGTGCTCTCTAGACTGTGATGTTTGTTAGGTGGCCTGTACCACAGTACTCAGGTCTTCTCTTTCAAGCTTTTCTTGCAGGATATTTCAAAGCTGTCTGTTTTAAAGTAGAATAAGTGACAACGTGGAGGGATAAGTTAGGGGAGATGCTGGATACCTTACCAAATAAAACTCAAAGAATTGCACAGCTTGTTTGGCAGCATTAGGTTCTCTAGTGCACTTTGCAGCACGCTTGCTGTGAGCAGAGACAGAGACCTTTTGTTCGCTGTTTTAGAAAATTTCAGGCCCAGAACTCTGGCCAAAACAGTATTTAGACAAAAAATGGTGTATAGGCACTGCTCTGAAAGCTATCGTCTCCCTTCTAATGTTGAGGATTTTGGACAGAGTAGAGATGTCCCTACTCTCTACTATTTGAAGAATCAAAGGCTTAATAAATGTGATACTTCAAATTGTGAATTATTTGCTCTATCACTCGTTCACATGAAGTATCTTCTGCAGATCTTTTCTGGTATTTACTAACAAAGTGAACAGATTTTCATCAAGTAGGTTTGTTTAGTCTGTGTTTAATTTTTTTTTTTTTGTCCCCCTCTAGATTCAAAATCTTTACTGATTATAAACAAGACATTCTCTCATGCTGGTGATAAGTCTAAATCTGCCTTGGGACAATTGCCTCTTTCTTAGCATGATGTCAGTGAAAGCCTGAAAATACTGCCACATAGCAGTTTACTTTCTCAGCTAGAAAAGCACTGTTGATTGTCAGTGCTTGTTAGATCCTTTGTATCGTAGAAATTGGTTGTGTATAGCGTAGTCGTGACATCCTTCGGTCAACTGCCCTTACTCTTTGTGGTGATACCCACAATCAGCAGGCTATCATAGTGTGTTCATAGCTTGAGAATATAAAGACATATTTTGCTGAACCTAGGCCTTGATCAACTGGAAAGATTTCTTCCTGCTTTCTATTGCTGGTTTTTTTTTTGGTTTCTTTTGTTTGTTTTTTTGTTGCGTGTTTGTGTCACGCAGAAATGAAAATGAAGCAAAGGTACACAGATTTTGGGTTGAGACAGATGTATTGGTTGTCAGAGAGGTATTTTTGCATGTCCTATCCTGTTCCCTCAGCCATGTTTTGTGGTTACAGTAGTAGCCAAAAATATGTCTGGAAAGAATCCAGCATGAGGATAAACACTCTTCTCTCAGGAGTATGCAATCTGTATAATATTTTAAGGCAAACACCTCTTATGTATTTCTATCATTGAAGTTCATAATAAGTTGAATCCTTAGGGGAATAATATAAAGGGAATCACTGCCCTCCTAAATTTTTCTTCAGCATTTTCCTCTCTTTTGCTTAATTCCTGATTGCAAATTGTTTTTTAAATAAAACAGTCCTATCTCCCTATGTTGACTTAGTGTCTGATTTATGGAGACAGGATTGTCTTGCATAGTGGATTTTATGAACATGTATTTCTCATGTCAAACAATGTAGCATTTCATTAGCATGCTGATAAAAAAAAATGCATCAGTAACCTTGGTTTTGTATAGTTTCAGTTTGATAGTTTTTTATTTTTGTGTGGTTGTGGGGGTGGGGTTTTTTTGGTTTGTTTTTTGAGTGTAAAAGTGTCTTACAAACATTATTACTAGTCTGAAGCACACAGATTGTTCTACTTCCCTTCCCCCCAAACCCTGTATCCCTGCTTAGCTAATTAAACATCCCTTGTACTGATGGTTGGTGATGCTCTACTAGGTGTGTATAGAGTCTTGGCCTGTTTACTCGGTCCAGGTAATTGATACCATGCCTGAAGTCTGATTTGAGCCTTTTGACCAAGAAGTTTAGCATCATGGCTTCACAATAAAGCTGCATGACTTCCACATGTTAATCTAGTGCTCTTTTTACCCTACGAACCTCCCACCTCTTTTCAGTATGACCTTAATTCATCCCATTTACCCAGAAGGAAACTTGCTCCTTTTGTCTTCGCTTTCCTCTTAAGAGGGATTCCCTCCAGCTCTTCCATCAGCTGTATGACTGGGATAATGCTTGTTATGACCTGATGTCACAGCTGGAAGGGAGCAGATCAGCCACTGGGCAGGTTGGAGCCAGCTTCTAAAGATGAACTCACTGCTGCCCTGTGACACTGCGCGGTTTGGCAAATAACCATTGCAATTTTTCTTGTTGTGTGCATATGTAGGTGGCCTTGAATGAGGGGAAGTAGAAATGCAGGTTTCTGCATAGTGCCTCTGTTATGGACTGGATGTATGCATCCTTCGTGCCATATTAATCCATCTGAAATTTTATGGGTGTTGAGATTGGAATTATGAAGACTATTTTTTCCTGAACTTTAAGTAAATAAGACTGCTGCATCAAAAGGATCTTGTTTTTGTCTGTAAACCAGACAAAATGTGTTGAGGTCTGGATTTGTCCTTTTAATGTCTTCTCCTGCTGTACTGAGTAGAGACTATCATAGATCTACTGCTGAATGGTTAGAAGAAGATTTGTGTCTACCTTATGCAATTCACTTTGGAATTTGGTTTTTTAGCTTGGTTTATCTTAATTATTAGCTTTTCATCTGAGATTTGGGAATGTGATGGAAGTGCAAACATGGGTCTGTAATGGAAGAGGATACAAGAACATAGCATTGCCAAGTCTTTTTTTACTATGCTGTGTTAGAAAACATTTACATGGGTAAATGTTTTAGCCCACATGGGTGGCTAAAAAGGGATATAAAAAGATACTATTTTTAACTAGGACTTTTTGTCTTAATCTATTGTAGCAAATTTAGCCTTTCATAAAAGTTGTCAAATTTAAATAAAATAGCTTTAATAATAAATAATGTATGTGTTACTTAAATGTTTTTGCTGAGATTTTAAAAGTGCCACAGGTCACTAAAATGAGGGAAATTTCTGGGTAAATAACTGGTTTCAGTTTGCTGAAGGGGCAGATCAGCTTGCTACAGATTTTCTTCAGGCATAGAGGAAAAACTGAGTTCATTTCAGTGTAGTTTATGTCAGTTTTTTTTTCCAGGAGAAACTGAAAAGGATTGTTTTCTTAGAAAATGTAAAAAAAAATAATTCGATGTTGAGATCAGCTGTTTCTACTGATGTAGTGATTCAGCATCTGGAAAGTCACCTCAGGTCAGAAACTAGAGGTCATTCTTCCTTTTATTTAAAAGCTAATTAATTTTCAATTAAAAACATGATTAATATGAATCTGAAACATCTAGTGTGTAGTTTTATTAGTAGCATTCTCTAAATCTTCTAAATCTTTGATTTCTGTAAATGAAATTCTGGTTTCCTTTGAAAATATCTTGATACCATTGCGAGTTTGGAAGATAATCCTAAAATGCAGTCCTTTAAAATACTGCTTTTTGGGGGGGATTTTTTTTGTTATCCCCAGCAGTACTGGAGATTAGACAGACTAAATTAGATTTTGGACTCTTGTCAGCCTTGTTCTAGGCTGGGTATTCTAACACATCAGAGTACCTTGTGTACTTGTGGTTTCATGTATGCATATATCGTGTGTCAGTGGGGCATAGATGGCAGTTGGGAGAACGTTGTTCCAGAAGGAAGGACCATTTAGCCATTCTTTTTTTGAATGCGGTCTAGAAACAGACAGAAATGTTTTGAAGCAAGATAGAAATAGGTGGGAAAAAAATCAGATGAGCTACACTCACGGGTGATGTGGTCATGCCACAGACTGGAAGTGTTAAATTCTGCCTTCTTTCAATATTAAGAAGGTTGTTCCAGCTCTGTCCCACAGGGGAAGTTCCATGGTGCAGCTGAGCTAGCTTCTTTCTGTTTCTGAAAGGTCTTCCTGTACCTCAGTCTTGTGCCTGCTCTTTGGCTGTGATTCCAACACTCACCTGATCCATCAGTGATTTAATCCAAATCCCCAAAGCCACAGAGTATTTCTCATTTTTTTTAATATTTATTTTGTGGTGTATTAAGAAACCGAGTCTATCCAGGGAGATGTTGGATGGGCACCTGCCAGTGAAAACAGGGATGAGGGTCAAGTGGATCTAGGAAGGGAAATTGGAGTGGGTTACTGAGGTGGCAGAGATTAAGAAGTCTTTCTATGGCATAGGCTTTGAACAGTTTGCCGTCGTGGAGGCCTTTGGGAAGGAATTGTACTTATTTGACAGAGTTGCTAAAAAGACTCTGTAGTGTGTGCTTTCAAGGTATCATAGGGTGTGAGAGATTTTATAGAAGCAATCCTGCCTTACTGTATACGGAATGTACTACTACCTTGGTCGTAAAACTTTATTTCTCAAGAGACAAGATATCATAAAGCTGTTGGATTGCCAGTGGTCGTGGTGACTCTGCCAGTCACGTAGTGGCTCTTCTGTTGAAGATGGATGGAGCTCTCTTAGTAATTTTGTGGTAAGAGCAGGGCTCTCTGAGTCATTGAAGGTTGCTATGAGAAACCCAGTAGTGTTTCCATAGGGCATAGCAATGTAATTATAGAAGCTTCATTTGGAAATTGGTGAGGTGTCAGTTATTTGTGGCTCTGCTTCAGAGCAAGAGAAACAATGCATGTTGAACAGAGCAAATGACCTGTGTATATCCCAATTTTCTCTGCATCTGCATGTGGCCTTCCAGGAGATAGGCTTGGGTTTGCTTATAGTCTGCTGGATCTGTTGCTGATCTGGGTACTGTTCTGAGAAGCAGCAATAAAGAACATTCCCTATCAACCCGGAGCAGTTGTTTTGTAGTTTGGCTTTTGGCTCTTGCAAGAAAAGCAGCAGATCCAAGAATCACAGAACACATTGCATGAGGTAATGTTATTAAACAGTAAGTGCTTTGCTATGCTCTGCTTAAAATTTTTGATAAAATGTTGAAGCATTGAGAGAGAATAATCCTGCAACATCTGTAAGGCTCTACATAAGAAACACTGTTTTATTGTAGAACATCCCAGCATATGTGCTCCCCATCCCAGTGGGAGACTGACTGCCTGGCAGAAGATAGGCTGTAATCAGATCCCTGCAGCTCTGCATTGCTCTAGTGTGTCTGTTGAGAATCTAGCAGTGTCTTGCTTCATTTTATGGTTCATATTGCTTTCTGTGAGATGGATTTCTTCATCTGAAATGAAAATTGGTAAACATGCAAGTGCAAAATAAACTTGTGAGTTAGATTTATAAAAATCTATGTTACTGGTTTCAGTCAACTGAAAAATCAATTTAACTGTTATTTTGGATGTGAGCTCTATCTTCCGAAGCTTTAATCAACATAACTTTCCAGTCTTTTTTGCTGACATTGGTTACAAGACTTCAGAAAGTATTTAACTACAATTAGCATCTGATTGTAGGGATTAGAAATGATATTTTATTGATATTTTGCTCTTAAAAGGGGGGGGAAATTTCCTTTTAAGGAGGCAGTATTAACAAACTTGTAAATACTCCTACCTACTTATCCAACAGAAATAAAAAATTATATGCAAGATAATGAAGCAGACCAGATAGGCTTTGCAGATAATTTATAGCTGTCTTAGAATACTGAGGGTAGAATATCTCAGTCTACATGGATGGGAACAAGAAAGAAGTGTTAGTTTTCTTAAATCTAGTGCTATGCTTTAGTCACTCCTGAGTACAAGGGGAAGAAATTTTGAGTTTGTCACATTTGTGTGGGATTTTTTGTGGCTAAGTTGCTTAAGGATTTTGTGTACAGTAGGGATTTGACAGGAAATAACGGAATATTTATTTTATGGGTTATCCATCAGTAAAATGTTGTTTATTCCAATTCTAAGTGATAGAGTCTGGTAGGATTACTGTGGTATTGACACTGTGGGGGATAAAAATAAAACAGACATATTACTTATCTCTCAGGTGCATTAATTTGTAAAATTATTTGTTTCCATATGATAATTGCCTTTAGGGGTTTGCTTTTTGCAAGCTTACAGTGGAACATTTATCCACTCACGTCTTTGTTAGGGTTATTTAACATTCTTGGAATGGTGTATGCCATCTCCTTGCACTTATGGCTCTGTGGTTTTAATAATACACTGAATTCCTCATCCTAGGAATGTAATGAGTGGCTCATTATTTTTTTTTTCTCACAGATAATCCTAGCAACCTTTCTGCATTTTGTTTTGACCAGTGGCACAAGCATTACACAGCCCCTTTTACAAGAGAAATACATTACAATGTAGATGTAAGGAGAAATAGCAGCAGCAGTAAAACAGCTCTGCTGTGACGGTGCACAGGTATAAACAAGGCAGTATATTTACATGTAAAGTAAATCTTGTTCTATGTCTTTTTAGAAAAGAAATGGACTCATTTCCGGCAAACATATAATCTTATTATATATTTATTATATGTGGATTATATATTAAGTATAACAGATTTCTTTATTTGCTTTTATTTTTTGATATATCTTGCACCATTTTAATCAAGCAGCCAACTAGTGAGTTGTTAGGTTGACAATCCAATGAAATCAGCATCTGTCAGGTATTATTTGAGGTTTTAGAGTTACTGAGTAACTAGATTTTCCCATATTTAATTTAGTTACTCAATTCTTTTAATAGCTAAGAATAGAATTTTTGTATTCTGATATTGTAATTTCTGTATGTTCATCATCTTTGTTTCATGCTGTCATTCAGTAGAAGAGTAAGTGAAAAGTAATATATAATTTTAGTTGTTTGGATAGAATTTTCTTACAATATCATTAGGTTACCTAATTTCAGAAGCATTGTATGAAGAAGTATTTATGAAATACTGTATTTTAACCTTTTTCTCTAACATTTGTCATGTGCATCCATCTGCAACAGATCGAATGTAATGTCAGTTTCAAGCAGATGCTGAACTATTGAATTCATTGTAGTCTGGCTAATAGAAGTAACAATAAAGCTCATAGTTTCCTCATAGTAACCTGTTATTATGTGGTCTGTGAATAATACACAGTTAATGGAGAATGTATTAAGGTGTCAGTGCAGCATTAGACACTGAAGTGCTATACTGTCTTACGTTTCTTGAATCTAAGAAGGAACTGGAATATCCTGATCCTCTTAAGCTACTGAATTGAAATCCTGAAAAAGATGTTTTCATGTAATTTATTTTAATAGACTTTGTAAGCTCAAGGGGATGACTGACACCACAAGATTACGATGTTACCTTGCCAAGCTGCTTACCAGAAAAAGCAGCAGAATTTTCCTTACAGCTTGCAAGCAGACTTTTTTAATACAGATGTTGAACTTCTAGTACAGATGTTGAGTTTTACAGAGGGAATGATCAGAGTAGATTATATGTTGTTTATTTTCTCTGATTGTTCTGCTTTTTCACCTCTTCACAAAACTCTTAACATAGTAAATACTGGGCTTTCATACAGCTCTGGAGTACTTAGTTGAAGTACTTAATTGGCAAAAAAAAAAAATGTACTGAAACAGGCTTGTCTGAATATATAGTAGTCTTAGGCATAGAAGGAAAAAAGTAACTATGTAGGATAGCTATAAAATTTCACATCAAGATTATGTTATGAAATGACCTCGGATTGCTTTTGTCTTAATATTACTTCTATCTAGGGAAGGCAAAGCGTGCTTGAGCAAAGTGTGATTGCAGGACTCTGACCTATATTTGTCACATTTAGCAGAAGCTGTTTGCTAAGTAGCACATCATCTACCAAATGCAATCATATTACTTTCCCAAAGTAATATCTACTTTCCGAGTTTCCAAATTGAAGTTCAAAATGTATGAAGCTGATATTCTTCAACCAAATCAGTCTTTCCTCTGACTGTTTTGAAAAGTTTACTGTCTTCCTGTGAAGATCCTTGTGTTCCTTGGGAAAGGCAGTCAGGTAAAACTTGGCAATGGGAAAGAAGAAAATCCAAAGGAAAAAAACCTCACACCAGCATTCTTTCTCTTGTTTAGTCATGCATAACTTTAGCTTTAATTGTATGCAAATGCATTAACTCTGTGTGTTTATAAAAGATACAGATTTAACTGTGATTATGAATCTTCCCTTTTGTTTCTTATGCTTTGTAGATTCTGAGCTTTAAAAAAAAAAAACCCTTCTGGGTACAGGTTAGGTAAAGGTGCATTTAAAGAGGCATTAAGAGTTTTCTGTTGAGGAAGAGAAATAATTGGGTCCAAGTAGTTTCACAGTTACTTCGTTTATGGGGATAAAAACAACAGAAAAGAATTAATTATAGCACTAGCTACCAAGTAATGAGAACATTACTTTTCCTCAAAAAATCCACGCTAATTTATAACATTTGCTGACTTCCTTGATGAAACAGGAATACTTCTTCAATGGAATAGCATTTTCATAAATTTGTAGAGATTAGAGTTAGAAGCAACCACTATCTGGTAGTTGTACAGAGGGCATTGAATGAAATAATCAGAAGTTCTACTTAAAATAACTCATGTTGCTCTGACATCTCCCTTCATCTCCCCTTCCTTTTTTTTTTTTGTTTTTTTTTTTAAATGGTATTGTTTGTTTCCAGTGTGGTAGTGCATGTGTCACATACAAAGGTGTATTGGGATTTTTGAGGAGAATATTGAAAGTTCAGTGTATGTTCATAAGAAAGTATTAAAGAGCCTGTGGGCAGATATTGGAGATAATTAGGAACTAGCTGGAACTGCTGCAGACTCGAGGGATGTTTGCAGGCTGCAGAATGTTCCTACGGGAAAGAAATTGCTCTGTAATTACAGGCAAGGTCAGTGCAGTCAGTTCAATGGAAAAGAGATGGTGACAGCTGGGGCTCCCTCCCATCAAGGTCTTTGAATGTTATTAGTGAGACACAGTTGTTGCTACTTTTTGAAGAAGTGCCTGGTGAAGTATACATTGACTAGGGGCTCTCTGTGCTGTGAGGATTGCAGCCTTTTCTTGAGCAAGAAGATTGACACAAGTGTAAGGAATTTCTTGGTCACACTTCACATTTCTTTGAATCTCTGAAGTGTTTGGATGTGTTTTTTGGTGGTGTGAATCTCCCAACTCTTTAAAAGGCTAGTATGTGTTATTTGTGTGTTTTTATTTTCTGAAACAGGTTTTTCAGCACCTGTCTGGAGTATTTCAGCTTATTTCTGTTTATTTGGAAATGAGGCATATTTTCATGGCTGATGGGTAGCTTTGGCTCCAGGGCATTCAAACCATCTTAAATTCATCCTGAAGAGGAAAATCTTTGCTTTCCTTTCTTCTAAGGACAAACCCCTGAATTAAGAAATATTCTGTGCCCAAACTTTGTTATCAGTAGCCTTCAGGTAGCAGTACTAGTTGCAGGTACTCCTTCCTTCTGTTTCTCACTTGTTTTGTATCTTTTCCAGTTTGCCGGTGCAGCTGAATGTGGGACAGCACTGGTATTGTGTCGGGGATTGATTCTACTCAGAAGAGCAAAAACTTCTGGGCACAGCCCAAACTGATTGTAATTTATTGCCACAATTCCCAACCCCTTTGTGCATGGTGAGTTCAGGAAGGGAAGTTTTTTAAAATCAGCTGCTGTTTTTGGAGAATAAGTTTTCAGCAAGATCAGCTTCTTGAACTGCACAATTGAAAGAGGGCTGGTGCTTTGTGTTAGGAGAGGCTGGGGGGTATGGTTTGTCACAAGCAAAGTGGAGAGTGTGGCTGACTCTAGTAAACAGATATATATTGTTCAAGTTATGAATCTTGAGTTCTTAAATCTTTTGTTGGTTCTTTTCTCAGGTATTCAGGCTGTAGCACCTGGAATGGTCATTCTGGCTTAACAGAGTGGTATAGTGTGTCGTGCTAGGGGTTGACAAAGAAGCGATTATGGAGGTGGGAGCAGTGACTTACAGCTGAATGCTTTGTGTTGTGAAGTCTAACCTTCAATTATTTTTCTGGTTTGCTTCCCTGCTATAAAAGCATAACAGCTCTAGCATTGTTGGACTCAGAAATTTCCCATGAGTGTGTTTGACCAGTAACTGATTAAAGGGACTTGCATTAATTCTTTCACAAATGGATATATTACTTATTCAGCAAAAGTATATAGTTGTTAAAGAAAATGTTTCAAAACCAAACAACAAAATGTGGATATTCTCTCTTGCCTGTTTTGGTAATTTCAGACATGTCAAATACTCTTAGATTTGAGACTGAATTGGCTCTGCAGTATTTTTATCTTTTCTAACTTCTTTTCCCTGTGAGCAGCACAACTTCCTGCACACACAGGATTTTTAACAACCTGCTATATTCCATGTCTGCAGACCTCCACCTTTTAGAGAACGTGTATAAATTTGGCAACTCACAATTAGTATCTTTAGTATATTTAAAAACACTAGGTGTTTTTCTTGGAAAAATACTTTCTTGAAGACTTTAAAATTTGTCCCTTGAGTATTGTTTCTAACTGTTTTGAAATTTATCTCACATTTAATCTGCTGGAGTAGCATCAAGAATTGAAAGTGTAATACATATAATTGTTCTAAAAATAATACAGATATTTATCTTATTTTTCATGTAAGAGCTATAATGAAAAGATCTTGTACTTTAAAAAATGTATACAACATAGATATATTGCCTTCTCTACTATTACAAGAGCTCAGGAGGCTCATTCAGCTACTACTGTTTTTTATTTTCCCTTCTAAGAGTAATTTGGGGAGGAGATGGCATTGAAATAAATTCTGTCAATATTCACAATGAATTCCTGCTGAACAGCCTCTAATGCAAGTTCCACTTCCCTCAATATGCCAAGAAATAATTTTTTGGTCAGTTTTATCTTCTTAATGATACATAGGTACATAACTAAGATTACAGTGCCTGTATTAATGGGCTGGCAGTTATCAGTGTCACATCACAGTGCCTGACATTACACCTTTGCTGCAGGTCTGGTTTGTGGCAGCTATGCTGGAGCTGCAGATTGTTCTGCATCTCTGATTAATATGACTGTCTTGAAGCAGGGGAAGAGCTTCTAGACTTGCACAAGGACACATACCGTGAAAAGAAAGCCATTTAAGAACAACCACAACAAAAATCAAGCATCCTCTAACTTTCTTTTAATCTCTACTCTTCCTTCATTTTTCTTGGGGTATTGAGCATTTTCATAACCACTGGTTACCTTATTGATATTTATTTCGAATCACGTCCTTCAAATTTATTTTGTTTTGTTCTGTAATATGCAAGGAAGGTGTTAACCTGAGTGACTTATGCGACAATGGGAAGTGAATAAAGGAAAGGTAGTTAGAAGATGTGAATGAAAATAGAGGAAAACCAGTACCTATTCAGGTCAAAATTACATTTTTTTTCCCTATGGAATTGGCCCATTTTTCATGGAAAAAAAAATCCTTTATCTCCAAGGCAGCTAATATTTTCTTCAGGCTTTTTAGGAATGAAGTTAGTTTTTTAAAATAATTTTCCTTCCCTTTTTTGGTAGGATTGTTTAATAATTTTTGTTAATTTATAGGTTGGTCTAAGCAAACAACAAATTGTATCATCTTACCAGCTTCTATCTCAATAGTATTTAGCCTGTAATACAGTAACTCTATTACAGGATGTGCCAATTTTGTACTGTAGTGTTCAGCAATAACCTTGGAGGTCGCTCCCCGTTTGATAGCTGGTGGGGTCATCTGCCATCAGCTTGTGCCAAACCACTTGTGGTCTAAAATACCTTGCTATCTTTGTGGACAGTGGTGTACGTCTTTTCCCTCTTAGACTGTAAAGGGAGGGAAAACTACAGTTTCTTTTGACCTTATACAGGTTTGGGAGGTAAGAAATCTGCTTAGGCTGTAAAATCCTGAAGTCTTTTCAGAGACTCTTTATCTTCTGTTTCTTAAGATGCTTGGGCAGCCAGAATCTTCCAAAACCAGGCTGTGAGTCCTATTTGTTTTAGTTTCATATTATTATTAGAGATCATAATTCAAAAGTAGTGTGTACTCACTTTAATTTTCCTTTGCTTTCTTTCCCTTCCCAGACCCCTTTTATCTTCACCTTCAGATTCTCTGCTCTGGAGCCTTGAAGAGTAGGGGTTTGAATAAACATGAAATACTGAAGAGCTTGATGCAGTGTTGGTACATTCAGCTGTGCATGGCTTCTTTCTGTCAACTAAAGAGACACCTCAATGAAAGATGCATGAGAACAAACAAATATTTTTCTGGTTGTCCAGCTGTGGCTTAACACACTTTTATATAAGTTAATAGAAACAGAAGATAAAAGTGATGAGTTAGATATTGACACTGCAATAGGAGAACTACTGTTTATAAGCTAATTTTTTAAAATTAGTACCTAATTTTCTGTCATACAGAAACATAACTTGCTGCTGGGTTTTGAATTTGAGAAGAGCTATGCTTTCAAAACAAAATAATATAGTTGTGGATCCTGCTTTCCTGTGTCACAGCTCTAATATGTTTTTGTTTCATTAGGTGTCTGTACTTAAATATTTGTTTTATGTCAGTGGCTTAGACTCAACAGTATTAGAGGATGAGTTCAAGTACCATCTCCCTTTGTTAAAGGGAAAATCCGGAGAAAAGATATTTTCAACTACCTTGTAAGTGAGCGTGAGTGTAGGCAATTTGTTGATATTTATTGTCCTAGTAGAATTAGAGATAGTTTACCAGCAAAAGCAGATTGTGGTGTACTTCTGTGATTAGTCCTTGCACTGCTGTGGAATGGAAGATGCATAAAGTTTGATTATAAAAAAATCTTCAGTTTAACATTTAGTTTAAATGAGTTCTGTCTGGAAGGCCAAGTTCTCTTTTTATGGTGAGCCCAAAATGACTTTGGACTAGTGGTAGGATTGTGCAGGTAACACCCAGCTCTTCTATCATGCTTTTTATCCTCTGCTATTGCACACACCACAACAGAGGTGGAAGCCATTTCTGTGGTGGGGAAAAGCAAGACAAAAAGCTTGGTTTCAGCATATGAAAATAAACAGAACTGTGAGACTGCTGTAATGGTGGCAGAAGGGGAATGTCTAAATTACTGATTTTCTAGAGGTAGGACTAGCACTAGAATCTTTTAGTTAGGTTATTTCTTAGGAAATATGGAATGGATGGAAATGAAGAAGGGAATGGAAAGACTTAATACATGTAAAGTCCTTTTTTTTTTTTTTTTTCTTGTCTCTGAATATAACATAAAGGTAATGTCGATCCCCAGTGATTTAAAGGTAAAATATTCTCATAGGTTGTATTGTATTTAGAAAGTATTTGAATAATGCATTTGAATAATGGCTGATTTTATTACTTCTGTAGTTATTTTAGATTTTTATCTCTCTCTGTCCAGCATTTCTAATGCAGTTAGGATATTTTTAAGAGGAGAAGCCTTTGGTCTGTCTAGTTTTGAAAGTGATGGTAAATGGGAATAAGGTAAGAGAAGGTTATTGACCAAGATGCAGATGAATCCTTTTCTCAAACTTGTTAATCTTACAGGCAGTGAATAAGGACAGAAATTGCATACAGATTTTATGCAAAGCCACTGTATCTATAGTTACCTGTATTTTAAAATCCACTTGTAAACTCATGATTCTTGTATACTTCAAACAATTCTGTTTAATGCTTACCTCGCTCTGCTCTAACTGGTATTTGAGGGATTTTATTTTCTCTGTAAACATTTTTTTTTATTTCTCTGTAAGATTAGTAAAGGTTTGCATCATAATACTCATGCTGCTAATATAAAATGTCAACTCTTGAATGCAGATGTCTGTTAGGAAGATTCCAGTGGGTACGGAAAAAATGGCACTGATCCCTCAAAAGATCAAATTTACTTAGGGGATAAATGCAGAAGTTTGTCTACAAACCATTGTACTCTGAAAGTTTTTCAGTGTTTTCCTATATATGAACTTTCTCGGGACTGTAATTGATAAGCACCAGAAATTTGGGAAGGTGACATTTCTCATATCATCATCTTGCCATGATGAAAAAGAAATTAATAGCAGCCATTATTTTTAAGACTTCAGTGAGTTGTAGTGCTGTGGAGGTCTGGCAGTGACTCAACAAATCTCACGGACAGTGTTTCTGATAGGTCAGCCAACTGTGTAGTGTTGTAAACTACTTCACAACTTTGCCTTTGTGACTATAAATTTGTTTTCTTATCTATTCTCTTTTTTTAAAACAAAATTAATTAATGTGTCTATACTAGAATGAAATAAGTGGTTAATTACAGGAAACGAGATTACTATGGTGCTTTATGTAATAAAGACAAGACCATTTTTACAGCTCTGATGACTGTTATGAATGCAGCTCTGAATTTAAATGAGCTCTCTTTAGCAGTAACTGTGTAGATGCATTAACTGTGCATATGTGTGCACTTCGGAAACAACTTCTGGAATATCCTGAATGGCCTTTTGCTAGGTCTCTTGTGCTTTATTTGCACTCTTTTGTATAAAACTGACTTTGGGGAATTTGTCTCCCCTTTTTCAAATGGAGATTTAAGCAGGATTTGAATAGTTTTTAAATTCATCTTTATTGATTCAGACTTTTAAGCTTTAATTTGGAAGTACCTTAGAACTGTTTAAATCAGTAGTTTAAGCCCTGGAGGAATCTTCACAGTCTCTTTGAGACGGATATGTTCAGTACCGTGTTTTCATTGTTTGGAGCATCTTTTCTATGAGCAAAGTCTGAGAGCTGAGACTTCAGCCTGGAGAAGAAAAAGCTTAAGGAGATCTTTTTGTTGTGTACAGTTGATGGGAGGGAGTTAAATGAAAGAGACAGGCTTAAAGGTGGTATCCAGTGACAGAACCAGAGGCAGTGAGCACAAACTGAAACATGGATTGTTCCCTCTAAACATCAGGAAGCACTTGACTGAGGATGACTAAGCACGGGCACAGGTTCCCAGAGAGTTCATAGGGTTTCATCCTTGGAGACATTCAGAAGCTGCCTGGATACAGTCCTGGGCAACTGACTGCAGGTGACCCTGCTTGAGCGTAGTGGTTGGACCAGGTGATGGCCAGAGGTCCCTTCCAGGTCAGCCATTCTGTGCTTCTGTTGGTGTATCTCAGGGTCTAAACCTGTACTTGCTCTATCACTAACATTGCTCTTACCCATCTTCATTTCAAAGCTGTGAAATCTTTTAAGACTTTGCTCCAGAGACTGTGACCAGGACAAAGCCCTTTCCCCTCCTCTCCCCAACAAAGTGTCTGTCCCAGATACATTTCGTTAGCTATACATGTCCATTGTGAAAACTTTTAGAAGTGTAAAAAAAAATTTTGTTGTTTGTCTTTTGTGTGTATGTCAAATACAAATATATCAAATGTATGTGTCTGAATAATGTTTTTATATATATATATAATATACTTTATAGGGGTCCAATATAAAATCCTTAATCATAATACTTTGATTACTACAACAGTAGTACCAGTATTTTTAACTTGTTTTGTGACTTTTTTTATTCACTTTTTTCTTTTTACGTGTGTGTGTGTGTGTGCTTTGCCTTGCAGAGTTGGAAGAATCCAGGCATTTCAAGTTTTGAGTAACGGGCGTCTTACAAGATTACCGCACCTAAACTGGGAAGGCAGATGCAGCTCTGAGCACCAGACTGGTGTGTGCACTGCATGTACATGAAAACACACATGTTTCTGTCATCACGTAGACTTTATCTGGCACACTCCTGAGAGCTTTGCAGTTGATGAAAATTAATCTGAGAACCAGATGGAGCACCTTTGCAGCACAGGAATCCGTAATCCATGGAAAGACACCTGCCAGTAACGTTCAACTTTGCACATGAACAGGTCTTCACGGCTGAAAAAAGTTTGCAAGAAGAGAAGGAAGAAACACCCTCTGCAGAAGAAGCCTATTAAATACCTCCACAATCTAAATCAATAGCTGTGAGGGAAACAGAAAAATCAAGAGGGCAGAGGAAACTCATTTAGTTCTAGCAGAAGAATAATGGTCTTCGGCACGTTTTGCTTTGGGCTCAGTAGATTGTGAATGGACTAATAAATTGTGACCTGCTGAGTAATGATGACTAGAAGTAAATAAGTTGAGGAACTATGGGACAAGTCTGGGCACTGAACTGAGCAAACCTCACCATCCTTGAGTTAACCAGGTCATCAGACTTGCATATTCTTTCTCCCTCTCTTTTTTCCTCTTTTCGCTTGGTGTGGTATAAATACTAGCTAATTGAGCTCATAAATGTTATTCAAATAAAACGATTGGAATACTTCATATGTTTCCTTCTTGTACAGCTGCAAATGTTGTGTCTGGAACTATGAATCTGTGCTGTAGACAAGCATCAAGAAGGAAAGATCCGATCAAACAAACAAGGAAAATACCTAGAGAAATAGAGAACCCAGGAAGTCAGATTTTTAATGCTGCTTCTCTTTCTTTTTTAGATGATTATAATTCTTCCTTCCTTGAATTTTAGAAGATTTTGAAAGAGTGCTTACTTGATGTGCTTTAATTCTGGCATTTGTTTTTTATGGTAGAATGAAAAGTCTGTGATTCCTTGTAGCAGAAAAAAACCAGAAAAGTAAAGGAAAAACAGCTTGACATTTTAGCCTGTTTCACAGGAGAGAGAACTTCACGGTTCACCTGAGGCAAACTTATCTACTTTGAAAGCTAAAAGCTTTAGAGCATTTTGGATTCTGCTATAAATGAAGAGAGGGTTCTTTTTCATTCGTGTGTGGCAGCAAAAAGTGGGAAAGCAGGCAAGATAGCGTGATAAACAGTTCAGGCTGTGTTGGGTCTCTGGTGGAAAAAAAGTGCTGCAATGAAAATTGGATTGGCTTTGGATTGCAAAAACTTTTGAGTCCAACGAGCGGTTCAGTACCAAGAGGGATTTCCCAACTGGCCTGGCACACCAGTGCCTGCACAAGTTCGGGTCTGTTGTTTCACACGGTTTGTGTGCCTTTTTTTCCCTTTATGCAATCTCTTTCAGCTTTAGCAGCAGAAATACATCAGATGGAAAAGATATGCCAGAGGGCAGCTTGGAAAAGAGGAAGGTCATATATATACAGATATATGTACGTGCGTGTGTTTAAATTTCTGCAACTGAACTTTTGAAGAAAATCTGACTGGAGGAAATTTTAAAAGCCTTAAGTTACTTGAAACCTACAGATTTGCAACTCTTTGTCTCTGGAATTGCATTACGCTAAACTGGAATCTCAGGCTGTATAAAGATTATATCAAGTTGAGCAAAAAGATGACTTAACCGTTTCTTGAGCGCCTCTTATGAAGTAGCTGTTTCTCCAAAGGATAAGTGCACCCCCACTCTACAGACTCAAAACAAAAATGAACCTGAATTTTTTTTTTAAGTGTTACTTTTTCTTAGCCAACTGCCATCATCTTTTATAGAGGAATTTTTCACTATGCATTTGGTGGATATTTATAAACACTGACCCCATCCTCCTCCCTTTCAATGATCTATCCCAGGTCAGTCTTATCAATAAAAAAAAAAAAAAAAAAAATTGATTTAAATTTTGTGCACTAGACATATTACTTTCTTATGTCAAAAAATAAAATATTTCAAAAGCATGTATGCAGCAGTGGAACATGGGCCTGTTCTTTGCAGCGATTCCAACATCCTCTGCCTCTCCTGGAAAGGCAGAGTCCCCAAAAGTGAGAAGGAGAAACCGGTGTGCAGGAGGCGGTACTATGAGGAAGGCTGGTTGGCAACAGGCAATGGCAGAGGAGTTGTAGGCGTCACTTTTACTTCCAGCCATTGCAGGAGGGACCGGAACACCCCTCAGAGAATCAACTTCAATTTGAGGGGCCACAACAGTGAGGTAAGCAAAATGTGTGTTACACTTTAAAAAAAATGATAGCTATCTTTTTTTTTCTTTTCTTTTTTTTTTTAAAAGTATTTCTGCTTGAAATTTGACAGAGTGGTATGAAGGAGGCTCGGGACTAATCCAAATGTGATTTTGGTCAATTGGAATTTTTCTGGTAAATTCAAGCATATAAGGCTGATGGTGGGAGGTTCCCTAGAAATGTGTCTGGTTTGGCCTACTTTCTCCTTCATTCCCTAGCACCTGCCACTTCCTAGGCAAATGCAGTAAGTGCATGTTAATGGAAGTTAGAAGTTGAGATAGTCGACTGCGACTGCTTTCACACATTAATGAATTCTGTCCTGGAAGACTAATGGAAAGGCAGGGGAATGGGAAAAAAGCTTGGTTGAAGTCTGTCAGATTTTCAGAAGCTGCAAACTGGAACAGCCTGTGACAGGAGATTGTTTTCGGATCTGGCAAAACTGCTCATTTTGTGAGAAAAAAGGCCAACTGTGGCTTCTCAAAGAAATGCTGAGGTGCCTTGCAGTGAAATGCCGTAAGTTCAGTGTGCAAGGCATTGTCCTGAGTACAGTGATACAAAAACTTCTCCATTTGTGTTTTCTGAAAGGCATAAATCTGTTGGTATAAACTGATCTTTCAGCTGTGCTTTATCATCTTCCTGACTCCCATCTCTTTCTCTGTATAATGCTTCATGGAAAGTGCAGGTGATGCACAGTAGCATACCAAGTGTCATAGACAGCAGGGAGGGCCTAGTTTGTTTCTGCTTTTTAGTTAGTATGTGTTTGGATGTGCTCTTTGAGAAGAATCTGTCCAAATCAAAGACAAAAAATCAAAATCTTTTAGGTTGGTGGGTGGAATTACATTTTAAGTACTGAAATGAAAACCAAAGATACAATGTGTTTTTTCTTGTCTCTTATCGTGTTTATTGGGTGGACTATGGGAATATGTGATGCCCTTTCAACAGGAGCTGCACCAAAGTTTCAGAAGGAGGTAGTTTTGTTTCTGGTGTAATATCAATAACAAGCCTCTTTTAAGGAAAGAGGGAGCAGCCAATAAATACTTAGTCTGAAATAATTGCTTCCACATGCTTTGTGTGTATTGAGATGTGTGGGTGTATGGTAAATCATACAGGCTTTTATATGTATAGATGTATAGATGAAAGACAGATTCATGTACACATTTGTATCAGGTTCATTCAAAAAAATTACAGCCACATTTTCCCAAAGGGAAGAATAATGTTTGAATCCAGCATTTTGGTCTGAGTGACAACTAGTTGTCAGTTTAATTTTCAATTACAAATTACGTTTTATTTGTGTGTTGTATTTTAAGTGTGTAACACAATAACCCCTTTTCATTTCTCAGTATTTTGTTATATAAATTTTCTGTGAACCTGGGCACTTGCTTTTCTTCTTTTGTGTAATATATGTTTTGGGAACAATAAGGAATAATAAGAATAAGGAAGTGCTCTTTACAGGAGCATGAAGACTTACTGCAGAACTTGGAAATACAAGACTAGGTTTCAGTATGTGCCTGTTTAAGTGGAGAAGATGCTCATGTGCATGCTACCCTTTGGGTTTGGCCAGTTTTGCTTTATTTACTCAGTTGGCCATTGGAGTCTCCTTCTGGGTCACTGCATCATTGCTGTGTGGATTTAGCTGTGCTGTTTACACATCCTTTCAGTTAACAGTAATTGGCATGAGAGAGAGACTCAAATTAAATGAAAATTTTCTTTTTGTTTGAATCTTTTTGTTGTTGTTGTTGTTGTTGTCAAGCTTGTCATTAATAAAAGGTTGTGTTCCTGTAAGTAATTCTCCTGATAGCAGGAATTGTGTCAGTGACCAGAGCAGAGACTGCCACTTTGTCTTTGTAAAGCAAAATTGACATGGTGGGATACAACTGAGGGAAAAGAGAAATGGCTTTAGTGGAACTAGGTTTCTGTGAGGAGTCTGTGGCTGCTATCAGATTTTTCTACTGTCATGGCTTTTTGACCATCATTGTGAGTAAAAGTTCATTTTTACAGGATGATGTGTTACACAATGCCCTTCACCAGGCTTACTGAATTTAATCATTTTATAGGAGAATCCCACTGATTTGGATAGGAATGTTAAAGATACATAGTTGAATGGACAGCAAGATTTTTTTTCTTTAGAAAACACCTTTTCTTCTTGATCTGTCTACTGAAAGATCGTTGAAAGAAAATACTGAACAGCAGTGCTTATTGCTAATATTTGCATAGGAAGAAGTAAATGTTTTGTTTTCCTATTCTCCTGTTAAAAAGCAAGCCAACAACAATGTTGTCTCTACTGTATACTGCCATTCATAATGGAAAATGTTGATTTTGCAAGCACATCCTGGTATGTGTGTCTGATTAAAGCTGCATTTGTTGTACAGAATGGGTCCTTTGATTGTGATTGACAAAACTCATAAGAGCCTGTTTGATTCGTTGACCAGTTCTAGAAGCATATTTTGTTGTCTGTTCCCCAGAAATGGTGATTTATACCTATTTTATAGTTTATTTATAAAAGGTTAATTTTCTCTATATTTTTTCTGGGATAAAGCTAGGGTGCCAGGTGAAGTTTATTGCTTTTCAGTCATACAATGCTACTTCAACATTAGTATGCATTTGATTATTAAGTATAAAATGTTGAAATTAGCAGAATGGAAGAGTGACAATATAGAAGCTAAATGCTTTCCATTTGGGTTGTAATTAACAGCATGCTGTGGGCAGAGCACTACATTGTATTTTGGTTTTGAAGTGAAAATCTAGAAGAAGTAATGTGGCAGCACTGTGCTTCTGGTAAGAATGTGAGACTATTTTTAAGTGAGTCAAGAAGGTGAATGCTTGTTAAGTATTTCTGCAATCTTTTTATGACTGCTGAAGAAATTCACTGAAATCTTTCTGGTGTATTTTCTTGACTTTAATAACATGCCTGTAGCCTATGAATACAAACAAGAATGAGGAATCCCAGGACTGAATTACTGACATGTGTATTAGTGCTGTATTTGAATGACTCATCATGTTGAACAATAATTGAGAATTAAAAGCATTGTCGTGTGAGCCACACTTGTGTTTCTACAATTGCTTCATTTGGTTGTTAGAGTTTGCAGCAAATTTTTTTTTAAAACTTTTTTTTTTTTTTTTTTTTTTTTTTTTTTGTGGTTACTAAGGAAAATTACAGACTTAAAATAAGCATATTCCCATTCTGTGATAGGGGGTGAAAATACTGCATTTTGTGGTACAAAATGTGTGACCAGTAGGCTCTGAAGCATGCCAGGCTGAGTATTTTTTTAATAGTGCAACAGAGATACCAACTTTCAATATCTGATCCATCTTGAGTTTTCTGTGTAGAGATTTTCAGGGGGTTCTGTGAGAGATAATTAGAAAAAACCTCCAAACTTAATTTAGGAGGCTTCAGTTAGCCTCGTTAGGGATTTTCCTTCCTGTGAAACGTTTGTAAGGTGTCTGCAAATCTAATTGGTTGGATGGTGCCATTTTAAGTGTTTCTTTTAGTGCTTTCTGTTGTGTCTAGTGTATGAAGATGGTACCAATTTTTATGGCACTTACTGTTTCTTAAATGACTAGTGCTTAAAAAATGTTTTGCAGGTGTACATTTGCTTTTGACTGTGCTCACTAAAAAGACATCTTTGATATATTTAATAAGATTCAGTATGCTAATTGCTAGACTGAAGCATTAAAAAGTATTACAAGTATATACAAATTAGATGCAGTGAATTAAGTAACAAGCTGAATACATTACTGAGCATATATAACATTTTTTTACTGTAAATATAAAGGAAATTATTTATTTACATTTGTTATTATTTGAGTGTTCCAAGGACATATCTACAGCTGCAAAAAACCTACCCTGTTTTATTTAGCACAGGTTTTAGTAGATAGGGATGTAAATGTATCTCAGCTGGAGATGTCAAATGAATTAGTTACAGCTTTTCAAAGGAACACTATCCTTTAAAAATATTCAGTGCATGTTGGTTTTCATAGTACATTAGTTATGGAAGTCTGCACAGTTCTTGGTTTTGTTTTGGTTTAGAGTAGAAGGAGCTTAAAAATGTTTTTTCCTGTTTTGAAAAGAAAGAAATATTTTCTTTATCCTGTCCTATTTTATTGAGGTTATATGTATCTTGCAGAGCAGGTTTTTTTCCAGAAGTCTGTTTCTTGTTTAGGAAATAAATTTTAAAAACCCGAACAGATAAGCCTTTTCAGTAGTGTTTCTTGGTTTGTAGTGTCACTGGTAAGAATACAGGAAAAACAATACAGGAAAACTTTTTGTTTGTTTGTTTGTTTAAACTTTGTTTTAATATAACTGGCATTTGAATGTTAAATGTGATTTCTATTATGATTCTTGGGCTGAAAAATTGAATCAACATGTGACTCTTTACAGTATGGATCCCTTGTATCAAATGTTGTCTTCAGACACAGCTGGAACAGTTGTTACTGGTGAATAATTAAAAAATCTTGAGGTAGAATGATGCCATGATGATGCTTTTTGGCTTTAGAAGCCTCGGTGGTACAAGACATACACTGTTGTAAACTGCAGCGGTACTGCAGATCTCTTTTCTGTTTTTCTGTCACTGCACAAAGAAGACAGGATGTTTGTTGGCAGAAATACTGTCTCTTTGTTAAAGCAAGCTAGTGTAATTGGAAAAGACAGACAAGCTTTTGGGCATACAAGGTTCTGGAGAAGGACTTGTATTTCTGAAAGCTTGCGTAGTCTTTACATCCCTTCTACCTGATTCAATGCTGTATCTGTCTACAAACCATGCCCTTCCTATGTCCTTAAACTGTTACGGCTACAGAAAAATAATGCTGCAGGGAGAGACAGAACTAGTGGGAAATGACTTGCAGGATAATAGGTCCTGTGCCTGACTGTGCTGGCTCTGGTGGATTTGTACTATAACTGGTATTGCCAGGCACTTCTGACTGCTTGTTTTCAGAAAGGACAGACGTGTTGGGCTTTCATGTGGGCTTCTTATTGCACCTTCTTGAACTGCCTGCTCTGCACTTGGTCCGGGTGCTTGAGAGCTTTTATTTCTTAAAGCGAATATTAAAAGAGCCAAAATACATTTTAAACCTTTTTGATAGTCTTTTACCGATCTTTTCAACCTTTGCTGAAGTTTAAACATGCTCCATGGCATTCCGGGGTGCCTTTCATAGCCTTCTCTTAGGAGAATTGTTAAAGAAAATAAATGGAGCAGTAAGTTGGAAATGATTGATCCTTTTCCCTTAAATGCAAATAATAGTCTTGCTGTTTCCCATTTCTGTGCCCTGTATCAGTTTGCAAATGCCAAGATATGGCCTAAACTTGTGTACCAGCACACCTTCTGTATAGTTTGTCCACTCTAAGAACTGTGACCACTTCTAGTGAGTCTTCTCCTTTTCCTTTGTGGTACTGTTTTTTTTCCAGCCGTAGCCAGCTCCTACTTTCACAAAAATATTTGTGAAAGGCCTTTTCTTTCTGTCTCTCTTTCCAGTTTTCTCAATTGCCTCAGAATCCCAGCCTCTCTGATCAATGTTTATTCTTATGCAGTTGTGGCTTTGAAGCAAACTATCCAATACAATTGTTGCTGAGTAATGAGGGATGGTAATGCTGCATTGATCTGCTTCTTGGAAATTGCTCTTGTAGGTCATGCAGCAGTTTGTTTCTGCAAAGGTTAGGTCATAAGCTTTGGGAGATTTTAAATTACAGTTTTTCTGGTTCGTAGCAATAAGCATCTAGATAATTACCCTGAAAGCTGGGCAAAAAAGGAATATATGATGTGAAAACTACTGTCAGCTTTTAAACAAAATTAATTATTTTTGTAAGTGGGTCATCCATGCAGTTTAAAATTTTATCGTACTGTAACATGTAGCTGAAGTTCTGTTGTGAGATAATTCTACTCAAAAAAAGTTTGAAGTGGAATTAAGCTCACCTATATCAGAAATTACTCCAAGCTTTTACTCAAAAAATTGCTGAAAGATAACAACATGCATATTTTAAGATAATGATCCGCCTGAGGGGCATTTCTTGCTTTTTGAATTGGGGTGAAGATACTTTGTTGTTCTGTATAGAAGCAGTTGTTCCACATAATTTGTGTGTTCAAGGGAAATAAATGCGTTTTCTTTAACAAAAGTTTAATGATGAGGACCTATTGATGTACTGAATAGATGAGATTACTCACCTATTAGACAGTGAATACCTAAGCTTGGAATATGAGCACTTTCTGAATAAAATGTTCAATAAAGAATTTAATATGAAATTCTGAAGGCCTTGTATAGCATACATACATATTGAGCATCTGAATAGTAGAGAAATTAGGTTTTATGATAGCATTTCTGAGCCATAATAATCATTAAGGACACTGCCTTGGTTTAAATAGTTCCCTCAGGAATTAATCAAATTACAGATAGTCTGAACAGATGAGATACCCATGGCAAACTATAAACATTTCACAATATGATTGAATGTAGAGTATCAAATAACTGCTTGTCAAGTGTAGCTAGAGTGTAGTAGGACAGACAAAAGATATTTTATAGGCACTTATCCTTGGGCAACCAGCATCTCTGCTTTAAGAGCAATCCTTTGCAAGCAGGCATGAACTTCTGAGAGAAGTGCTCAGTATCCTCTTTGCATTGGGAACTTCTTTAAAGAGAAGTAATCCACTTGTATAATACATTATGGGAAGTAATGAAAATTAAGTTGAATTGGGGGAGTTCTTGTGCATTTTCAAAAAGAAATGCTGGTTTATGGTTTTCATCAGAATTGTGATATTCCAGTTCTAGAATTACTTGACAAATTTATATACTGCAAAATAGTATCCTTATGCATTGATTTATTTTTTAAAATTTTTTTCTTGTTTATTTTAATTTTAAGGAAAATAAATGTATGTAGATGACTTTACTAATGAAGAAAACACAGCTTTGTTTACCCTAATCAGAATGTTGAACGTGAGCAAGCAGTGTTACCCTTACTGCAAAGAGGGCAAACGGTATCCTTGGTGACATCAGAAGTATTGCCAGCTGTTTTAGGGCGGTGGTCCTTACCCTCTGCACTGGTGAGGCCACACCATGAGGATCATGTTCTGGGGTGGGGGTTCCCCACTAAGAAAGGTCAGTGACGGGCCACAAAGATGATTGAGGAACTGGAGCACCTCAACTGTAAGTAAAGACAGAGAGCTGGGACCATTCAGCCTAAAGAGAAGGTTCAGAAGAATCTTTTTAGTGTATGTAAATACCTGCAGGGAAGATGCAAAGAAGATGGACCCAGGCTCTTTTTGGTGGTTCCCAGTGAGAGAGGTAAAAGGCACAAACTAAACTGCAGGAGGATCCCCATGAACATCAGAAAATGTTTTTTACTGTGAGGGCAGGTGGCTTACATAGCCCAGAGAGGCTTTGGAATCTCCATCCTTGGAAATAATCAAAAGAGCCCACAGTCCAGGGCAAGCAAATCCATGTCCCTGCTTGAGCAGGGAGCTCAGAACTTCCAGAAGTTCCACCCCAATCACTCTGTGACTCTGTGAAATCTATTTGTAAATCTCAGCAAAATCTTTTGCGCAAAATTTGGTGAAGCAGCATCAAAAAACAACTCTTGAAGGCAGGCAGGAAGTGCTAAGTACACCAAAGTGTGGAGAGAATCCATTCAAGTTTGGCTAAAACAAGAACAAACTGATGTGCTGGAAGAGGAGAATTTTTTTTTTTTTCCTGAGGAGAAATCCAGATGGTTTTCCAAGTAGTCAAAGAGCTGGAGAGCATAGTCAAAATCCTCATACAGAGTTATAGGAAGAGGTTATTAAAATGCAGAAGAAAGTTGAGCTGGATTGAGTTGGATGTGAGAATGACTTCATAGGAGAAATTGAATTTGGGAAGGAAAATTGTCACTGAGCTGAAGAGAAGGAACTGTTCAGATGTACAAATCATGGTGTTTGAAAAGTTTTAGAAGAAGCTGCAGAAACGTGAGTGTTGTAAGCTATAGAAACCTACAGCCCTTCAAACAAAGTGATAAAAAATACTAAATGTAGACACTGGAAGATCAGACTTCTGGAGGAAATTGTATCACAAGGTAGCAGTGCCCCAGTTACTGACTTGGCTCATCTGCTTGTAAAATGAGAAAATGGCAAGTAATTGTTTCATCAGGGAAAGAGACAAGGCAGAACTGTGAAGAAACCTGCAGCAGCAGATGCACACTGCCTAGGAGAGGTGTGTACATGCAGCTGCCTTGTGCAGGAGTGACAGGTGCAGCTGGAGTGCAGCCAGCCTCAAAATGTTGTCCTGGTGGAGAATGGCACTGGCTTTTGTGAAGCTGAGCAAACGTGTGGGGGATCTGGCATGCACCGACAGTCAGCAGAAGGCAGCAGTCAGTTCCACAGATGCAGCTTCCAGAGGATAATGGCCAACAGCAGAAGGCTGATTATCAGCAGTATGGTGATGTCCTGTTAATGTCTTGAGTGATGTCCTGCAGAGGGGGCCGAATATAAACACCTGGAAGAGATACTGGAGAAGTTGGGAAAGAGGGAATATTTCAGCCTGTTACAGAAGGAATCCAGTCTTCTGAGTAAGGTGTCAGAGAGTTCTTCCACCTAGGAAAGAGGCAGCTCTAAAGCGTTGAACCTGAAAGAGCTAGAGGGGATTGAGTTTCACAGGAAAACCAATTCCACCAAAAGGAGTAAAAACGTCATTCCTCAGGTAGAGACACAACAGAAAATTAGGTCAGTAGAAAAAAATGAAAGGTAGAAAGGATACGCAAAAATCTTGATTATTTGAATACAAAATACTAAAAATGGGGATATTTAACCTTAAGCTAGCTGCACCAGGGGAAGGTTAAACATCAGAAAAAAATTCTTCGCTGAAATAGTTATTGGGCACTGTGATCGTCTGCCCAGGGAGGTGGTAGAGTCACCATACCTGGATGTGTTCAAAAAAAGACTGGATGTGGCACTCAGTGCCATGGTTTAGTTGATAAGGAGGTGTTAGGTTATAGGTTGGACTTGATGATCTCAAAGGTCTTTTCCAGTCTAGTTTGTTCTGTGATTCTGTGTGATTTGTAGCTTCCCTAATGAGGACCTTTCTTGAGGAATGACCTTATCTGTCAAAGGTGCACATGTGAAGATATCCCAGAAGGCTGTTTTGAGGATACAGTGAGACTGCTTTCTGATGCTCTGCTTTGGGTAAAAGGAATGTTGCTTGCATACTACAGCGTTTGTAAAGGACACAACAAGGCATTTATATTAGGGCTATCATAAAGAAAAGGGATCCTGTGTTTTCTTCTTTCCCTTTCCCCAATTCTAATTGTGCAGTATTTTTTGAGCCGGATAATATACAAATATCTTGCTCTTCAGTTGAGCAGTTTCCTACGAGCATACAATGGAACTGTGGTTGCAGCTGCTGCAACAGAAGTGAGAATGTCAAATGCCTGGTTAATTAATAAAGGTGTTGCTGTGGAGGGAGTTGTGTTTATTTTAAGGAATGGATGCTCAAAATGTTCCTTAAAAATATGTGGAGGATGAAGTGGCTAAGAAAGGCTGCAGTTTGAGGGTACCTGTCACTTCTTTTTCTGGTAATATCTTCAGCTAGGCATATGCTTGATAACCTAAATGGGACCAGTACAGAATAAAACATATGAAAGGGAAGAACTTTTGATGTTCATCCAGGCTCAGATTGCTTTCTTTACTGTACAAACGAGGCCTTAGCATTAAGTTTTGTTTATTGGTGTCTATGGTAAATGTTTTCTCACGTACATTATCTTAGCAATTCTGCTTTTGCCATTGATGACACATGTTAAGAGTAGGAATTACTATTTTCCTATGAAAAATAATCATCTGCATGTTTCATTTACACTTCATTGCATTTCCAGCATTCTTACTGTTTCCAGAATAATAGTCTCAATGGTTTCTTCAGGTTTAGTGGTCCTCTTACCAATTAGAGATTCCAGACTCTGTATTTCACTTGTGAGAGAAATCTGGTGTCATCAGCTTTCTTGAATATTAGCAATAATTACGCAAATTATAAAAATGTAAACCAAGTTTACTTGTTTATTGAGAAATACCTGTTGGTATATACATAGATGTTGTTCTCGTTTGAAAGAAATAAGAAGTCTTTTGAAGCAGTGCTTCAAGTTGAGAGTTGTTCATAATGAAAGAATTTGTCCTGCCCTAAGTTCTTCAGAAGAAACAAATCCAGCAGAGAGGTTAACAAATTAGATTTTGACATTGTCATTTTCATACATATTATTTATGATCCCAGTTATACTTTGTTATTATGCCTTATGGCTGTCATAAAGTTATTCTGTTGAATAAACAGCTTCAAATTAGGTTTTAACACAATGTTGTTATGTATTGTTATAGGGCCTGTCTGAAGCTGGTGTTTCTTTGGGTTAACTGTGGTAAGGGTTTTAGTCTCTATGGTCACTTAGTAAGTGTTAAAATTGTCCTCCCTCAGCCAGCTTCCTCTTCAGTTGCCTCGGAGTGGAGAAGTGAGATGTAGTTGTGATTACACTGGTCAGGGAGATAACTGTTTTACTGCACCACAGTGGGTGTCAGTAATTACAGGTGTAGGTAATTTTTCTGTCCTGAAGGTCTTGCTGTTGACAGCAAAAATGAGCCATTTGAAGCATGAAATAGGAGAGATACTTCCTTAAAACCAGGCGATCCTACATTACCTTTTGAGTCAAATACATGTATTTTTGTTTCCATTCCTACAGAATATTTTCATAATGCCTTGTTTACATTTTAATTGCTTTTTCTGCAGCTTTCATGCATAATTGTGATGGTAATCAGAACAGGCTTGCCAGGTTTGAAAACTTCCATCTTGCCTATAAGACTAGAAAGCACAATATAAAGAACTTGTAATGCTGTGCACTAGACATTTTATCACTTCATTTGAGATTTTTTTCAATGTAATTTCTGAGCATGAGACTTCTCTACTGAGATGCACTGAGGTTTAATAGCAAGTGTATTTCCTGTTTGTAAAGAGTAAGACAGAGACTTAAAAGATTTTAAAGTTGATGGGTTTGAGCAGCTGGTTTTTAAGTTTCTTGTGGCCTTCACATTTGTAATCTTAAGGACAGAAACTTGAAAGTTTTTAATACTGAAGGCACTCTAGTGTCCTAGGTTGTTTTTTCTAAAACTACTAGCATTATAGGAAGTACCTTGCTATTAAAATTTTATTTTTAAACTATTAGTGGAAATACTGGTAGCAACTGAACTGCTAGTTTTACTTCTACTCACTCTATAGAAATTGTAAGCTTTCCAATATTATTATTGTGCTATTGAAAAATATTATTACCTGCTGGGCATCCATTTGTACTTTTCCTAGCATTTGTTCAAGCAGAGGTTTTTATTTACTCGATGTAGGCATCTAATATGTAATTAATTTCACATTAAGTGATAGCAACTTTCATGAGGAAAGGGAGGGAGCTCAGAATATAGGTAGATGTGGGAATGAGCCTGAGGTATAGGTAGGCTGGGAGTTTTGGGACTCAAATTTGGACTCAAGTTTGGATTCAAGATGCAGGAATACTTGGAGGGAATAGGTGGCAGAGAAGAGAGCAAGCCTGCCTGCTGCTTTCCTAATGTGGCTTTCTGTGCCAGTCCTTGGGGTTGGGCCTATGGCGATGTCTTGAATTCATAAAGAGCTATTAGATGTGGTCACAATATCTTCATCCTCTGCTGTGAGTGATCCAAACCAGAGATGACAACTTTAATAGCTGTTAGTTAAATGTAGATAGTAGATATCAGTCCTGCTCATCGCTTTGTGGGTTGATGGTAGATGTCAGGAGCAGCATGTAGGTTTATCCTACTTCTGTTGTAAAACTTGAGCAATTTGTCAGCCAGCCATTGTGTTTCAGAGGGAAAGATTGAGCTATCAGAAGTTATGTAATGCCAGCATTAGCTGCAGCTGATTTACCGTGTCAGTTCATTTCTTTGAATGTGTTGGTTCACATACTTACTGTGATTCAGTTTTCCATTACCTGAATACATACTTTTTTTTTTTTTGATTCCTTGTTATTCTCTTCTGTTCAGTGCCTGTGCAGTGCCTGTGGATGAGGGAGAGTTGCCTAAACAAGTTCCATATTACTTGTTTTGGAAAGTAGTAAGTATGCAGTGAAGGCCATGAAGAAAAACAAAGTCTAATGGTTCAGCAGCTCAGTGTTGCTGTGAAGGATTTTTTTTAAATTTTTTTTTTTTTACACATAGCTTTTTACCATAACCTGGATGTATTTCTCATTTTTTGAAAAATTGTAGTTCTAATTTTTCTCTCTTTGGAACTGTGAAGATGACTCAATTAATGTTCGTTAAATGATCTGAAGCTGTAATTTTACACAGGTAGCCAACATTTCTTGGCATTAGTCTTTGTCAGTTTAATCTTGGTATTCTTCTGGGTATCTGATTTCACAAGCCAATTTAAAAATAAATTTCCATGACTCATCTTCAGAGTTTGATTATGAGTAATATTTAACCCCACTGAACATGGCCACCAGTACAGTGAGGTGTTTTTGGTATATACCTAGCTAATTTTGAGGAATTCCTCAATAAACAGCATAGCTACATTCAAAGCTCAAAACCTAGGCTCACAGCAGTCAGAGTAAGGGTATATTTAGCTATGTTTTACATCTGGCTCGCTGTGATTGTCAGTTCAGTAGCTTAGAAATCACCTGTTCTGAACTTTAGAACAATTGTAATGATGGGCATTGTGCCCAGAGGATGGATAACATGATTCATGTCAATGAGAGATTTCAGTAATTGAGTTCAGTGTTGTTGATGATAACATTTGTGATGTCAGATCTAACATACTCTTGTTAAACTTGACTTTTAAAAATACGCTAAAAAAGAAAATAATCTGTGATGTACTTATATGCTGCAGTGATTATTAAGACTGAGAATTACAGTTATTTCAGTCTGAAATATGGTCTGTAACTCCCTTGGGTAGGCGTGAAAGCTGAAAGAAAGTCAGATAGTAAATGAAGTTTCTTATTGCCAATTAACTCCAGAATCACTTGAGAAATGATGGGAAATGGTGAGAAAGGTGGCAGTTTTATCAGCCAACTTAAACTACAGCAAATACCTCCGTGGTCCAAAAAACTACATTGAGCTTTTAATCCTCACCAGTAATCAAGGTTTTGTAGGTTAGTGTAGGTTTGCTCTCCTAGATCATCTGTTAAGCATGGTATTTCAAACAGGTTTAAGTGTGTTAAATGGAACATACTGTTGCAGTTATGAGTAAAGTTAACCCTTTTGTTGTGGAAGAAGCAAAAAAATGTTACCTTTCTCCTTACTATGATAACTTTGAGGTGTTAAACTTTTATTTTGAATGACAGTGGAAGCGGGTTTTGAATATACATGGGAGCAAATTGTGTAAACAGTTGCTACTGTTAAATAAATCAACCTTAAACGCTGCGTTTTCTAGTCCTTACATTGCCAAAATGAAGCAGAGGCCCATGAAATAACCTGCAGTAGGTGCATGAACTGTACTGGAGGCTTTAAAAAGATGAAATGTCTTCTTTTAAAAGAATTTTTATACTTCCAGGCTGTGGCTGAAAATGCTTTTTCAGGTTCACTGTCCAATGTGATGATGGCTGATTTTCCAAATTATGTTTACAAGTGTTCGGTAGCAGTGGCAGTTCGATCATACTGTGCCGTGCCACTCATGGGTAACTTCTGTCAGTGTAGATTTAGCTACTATTCTTGTGAAATGGAAATTTTCCCTAATACTGAAAGATAGGTTATTATTTTTTAAATATTTGTGAGGATGGCACTGCTTTTCAGCAGTGGAATGTGTCAGATTCTGTAAAATTTTTGTCTAATCTGTTTATAGTGACAACTTTGTTGTGGGTTTTTTGTACAAATTGAAAGTATTTGAACTCTTCACTTAAAATTCAAAAAAGCTTTCAAAAACCATTTCCTCACTCCTCTTAATCTTTGTATTTCTGCTTAAAAAAATAGTCTCCTGCTTTCTTCATTCACTATTTGGGATGAGTAAGGAAGGGAAGCCTTGAAAACACTTCATATAAAATTGAAGACACAGATTTCTATTTATGTGAGCCAATAATAGTTGAAGATAAGAGGGTTGTTTTGAGGATTTTTAATCAGCTGAAAATTTTTGGATCAGCTCTAGTCACGACAGTCACAGAATTGTTTGATGGAAGGCTGCTCACCAATTTGTATTCATTTTTGGGTGCTTATTAGCAAGCTAATAACTCTGGCTGCTCTTTTGAAATTTCCTGTCACTTCATCATTGTTCTGGAAGCAGATGAGCAAATATCTTATTCAGGCGTTAAGAAAATTGGGTGCTTTTGCTTCTCCTCTGCCACATGACTGGACTTTGTGTGGGGCACTACTGTGATGTCCTTCCCAGAACCAATAAAAGTGAACAGGTACCTTGTACCACAGAATTGTATTTGTCCCTCCAGTGGAAGTTACCTGAGCAGCAGCAGCTGGAGAATGGGCTCGTGGCAGTGCTTTGCTGGTGGTCCATATGTGGAGCCCAGGTGCTTTATCACAGCCCTGCTAAGGAATGAGCTCTGGCTGCCCGTCTCCTTTGTGCTGTTACCACCAGTGATAAGTTGTTATGCTTTACACAGCTGTAAGAGCCACTGCACGTCTGTAGTGATAGTACTCTGTTGTAGGTAGCTGGAGCTGATGTGTCTCTGGATCCAGGCTATCCCTGAAGCTGGAGCAGCTCTTTGTTTGCTTTTTCTATTCTGCAGGGATCTTTTTCAGTGAAAGATCCCAGCAGTAAGCGACCAAGTCACGCTACATAGCAAAAAAGATGGAGGCTGGATCTCTCAGTCACAAGGATACCAAACAAGGTGACATCAAAAAGCTGTTAAAACTTAGGAGTATATGACAAACTCTAGTAGAAACAGAATGCTGGATTCTTTAGAATATTAATCTATTTTATGATCTCCCTGTTATAAACAAAGTTGTATAACAAAGTGCTCCAGAGTCTTTTCAGATGAAAGGCATTGGATAATGGCACCTTTAGATTTTACCTCTTGTCTGGGCCTGTGAATTTGTTTATCACTGAAATGCTTTATTGCAACATCTCTGTTCTTGCCCATGTGTGGTGTGAAACCATTTGAATGTCATAGTTATTTATTTTAGATCATTTATTAAGTTTCCTATTGAGGCCCCTATGGCCTGAATTAAAACACTAAAAGGAAATCTCTACATAAAACTGCCAAATAAAATATGTAGCCAGGCAAGATTAAAAATAAATAAATAAACACATAAAAATCAAGCAAGAGGTCCGTTGGGTTTGTCCTTGTGCAAACCACCCACAAAGGGATTAGTTCCCAGTTACTGAAAGGAGTGGAAAAAACATGGGTAGCAGATAAAAGAACACAGGGAGGGGACACAAAATAGACAAAAATAGCTCAGTTGAAATAAACAAGTCTTGCAGAAAAGGGCACGAGAAGGAGTGCACGCTGAAACGTTAACACGAACATGTGAGTTGTTATACAGGAGTGGAACTCATGGTGCAATGGGGCATCCTGAGCCTGGATCTGATCCAGAGCAGGCAGGGTGCCTTGCTGACATGCAGACTGCAGTTTGGTTTTGCCTGGCCTTTTCAGCATGCCCATGGGTGACCAGCTGCAAGAAAGGAGATGGCAGTGCTGATTCAAGCAAGGAAGCTGCTTTTCTGAAATGTGAGTTTGCTTGCTTTGCTTGGAATTGGTGTATTAGGACCCTTATCCACCCATTAAGCACAGAATACTCAAGTAATTCACTGTTTCGTAGGATGAAGCATCTTTTGAGATGCATCTTTTTGAGGTTTTGGATGTTACTGGCCTGGCTGATATCTTCTTGCTGTCTTTCCCAAGGAAAGCCTTCCGGAGCCATCAGAATGCTATAGGCAAATGAAGATCAACCACAAGGGCTTATTTAAAACATCCTGTTTTTATAGATTTCTCCATAAATGGATCTTCCTTTTTATGAGATAATTTAAATGAAATCTGTGTTACTGCCATGTTTGTTATCTGAACTGTAATCCTTTAGCTGTGCCAAATTATTGTCTGCAAATAGATTAAATTATTGAGGGCAGAAGAAAAGTCTATAACATGACTTAGTACTTTGGAAGGGTCCACCCATGCTCTGAGCTCTAAATTTCAAAACAAACACACCCTGAACATCATGCTGTGCATTTATTATACCTTCTGGCAACCTGTGATTGGTTTCTGCTTTGCATGGCTGCCATTTCATGGTGGCATTATTGATGGGAGTTTTGTCCACATGACCCTTTTAGACCTTTATTTAAATGGTACAAATAAACAAATAATGATAGTAGCAATAATAATAACAGCAATAACAACAGTCATCTTCATCGTCTTAAATTCCACTGCTGCTTTTTCTCAAGTAATATTTTTGTGATTTTCTCTTCCTGCCCCTGTATAATTTCACCCTTTTTCTTTAAAAATATTTCGATAATTATGTTACCATATATTGCCTTTTCTTCTTTTATTTCTTTTGAATTTCTTTATGTGAAATCAGTGTTTGAGAAAAGCTAGAGGATTACTATTCTGAAGGATGATCAGAGAGATATCAATTAGAGTGGATATGCAAAAATGTGACAGCTGCAAGAATTTTTTCAGCCCTTAAGGTTTATACTCACCTGTTGCCAGCAATCCTGGTGCAATCCCTAGTGCCAGTGCTGGGGTGACTTCTCTGTGGTATTCCCTATATAACGGGATCAGGAGCACGTGTATATTGTCTTCTAAGTGAAAGATTTCAGTCATTACTGTCCTGTAAGAGCATAACTGAAGGAAGTCTGGGTGACTAGAAAGATGCCATGAATTCTTACCTACAGAGTCTTGTATTCATTGGAGAATTGTAAATCTTCTGGTTTATGACCAGTATCCAAGGGTTGTTACATACAGTATGGCTGAAGGTTTATAAAACAAGGAGACATTGCAGATTTCAGTTACTCCTTACTAATGTGTGTTTGTGAGTTAAAAATAGAATGGCTGTTTTAATGTAAAATGTACATTAATTGAAATAGCTAAAAAGCAGAGTAATAATTGTTGTATCAAGCAGAGTTCTGACTCTGTTGAAGCTTTCTTGGACACTGCAGTTGTCTTTGTCAGTCCAAACTTGTCATACCTGTGTGAAGCATCCTCTTTGTTGTAGCTTTAAATAGATCCACAGATGAATGCTCTGGCCAGATATTTAGGGGGGCAGGTAAAAGCAGTGTGATCAAAGAAGTCTGCTTTACACCCTTGTGCATAATGTGTTTAGCACTTCTCAGTTTGTGGTCTTCACTGGTTTACTGTCAGACTTCTGGCAGAAGTCAGTAATACCGGTCTACTGTAGTACTGGCTTTATGGTTGTGATAAAACAATCTTCAGAACTTACTGAGAAGGTGCTGTTTGAAAAATAGAATAATTTTTTTTTTCTTTTTAAAATCTGTCATTAACCACGCCTGAATTTTGCTTTCCTGTTTTCCTAGCATTTTTCATTTTGAAATTAAACTCTTCAGCTTTACCTCATTCTTAGTGCTGCTTTGTCTGGCTCATCTGACTCCTTGTCTTACACCTGCACTAAACCCTATCTGTATTTCTGAAATGGCTCAGTCCTACTTTCTGTTGTGCCATTTAAATACCCTCTGCTTATTTGTTTGGGCCAGAGGTTTCTGCCTGAACTTCGTGGTGTTAAGACGATTTTAACAAGTTCCACAAGGTCTTCAGGTGTTTGTTGCAATTTTGGTTTGATCATTTGGTCTGTTAAGGCTCTATGATGACGTGTTACAGAAACAGAAGTATCTTAAGCTGCCTGTGTTGGCTTACAGATGTACTGCTCAGTGTTCTTAAAATGTCCCTTGACAGAATTTTAACTTTATTATGCAATTTAAATTTTGATGTGATGAGAAAATAAAAGATACTTAAAATTTCAAATACCGACCTTTTGGAAACGGGAGTGAAAAAAATAAAAAGCAGATTTTGCCAGAGGCAGAGAGAGAGAGAAAAAAAAAAGTTAATGTTGGCTCTGGCAATTTTTAGATTTAATTTAGAATTAATCCTAAGATAGAATTAATAATATAATTAATTGTCACTTGTTTGAGACAGGGCAGCATGACATTCTGCATGTTAAAGGCTTTGTCCACTGTGATTAATAGCATCCATAGGGTATCAGATCAAACATTCAGATGTCACAGTGTCCTGTCTCTGGCAGTGACTGGTAGTCAACACACAGGAAAGAGTTTAAGCACCAATGAGCTTGTAATTATGCTTTTCTGATACAGATCCAGGAGTCTGCAGCTCAGGAGCTCTCTGGGCCAGGTACACAGGCCTTGTTCTTATGACTTCTGTGAATTTGTGTCCTTGTGTCCTTACGTTTTCTTTTGTGAATTTGCCTTACTACTATTTGCATCAAGTGTAAAATTTTGACCAATCCTGTATAGCATATTGTACAATTTACCTATGGTTGGTATGGAAAAATTAGTTCCTTTGTTGATTGAATATCCATACTTCAGATTTTGTTCAATGATCTTTTTTTCTCCTCCACTGGAAAAGGTCGTAACAGTTGTTAATTATTTATTCCATACCACTACAGTAATTTATTTTCCTGATTTGAATCATGCTAGTCTGTTGCTCATACAGAATCTAATGTACCCCTACATCTGAATCATGTGTTTTTTCCCTGTTCAGAGTGTTTTGAAGTTGATATATATGTGTTTTGAGACTAGAGGAACAACAACTCCACGTAGCAGTAACGAAAATCTGTACCGTGGCGTAATGCTGGTCTCTGTTTTCCCTTTCTCCCCCACCTCCTTACAGTTGCTAATGAAGGCCAATGTAATAATGACAATTGCCACTTGTTATAGTTAGGGCTGATGTGTTTCTTTGGAAGAAAGCCTAGTGGGGAACATTTTAACTGGTGACAGATAGAGGACCTGACATGGGCTCCCAGTACAATTCCTGCTTCTTTGTTCCATGTAATATTTGTCAAAACAGTGGTGATGAATGATGATATGTATTTATTTTATTTTCAGCATGAAGGATGGCTGCATTCAGCATGCACACAGGCAGATAAAAGAAGTTAAACAGCTTCAAAACCTGTGTGAGTCAGATTGTCAAAATCACATTGGCAGACCTGGAGTCCTGAAAACGAGATCTGTTTGCTCATGGGGGTAAAGAGCGCTTGCTTTGACAAGACTACTGCTGAGAACAGCTGGCTTGCTTGGCTGTGACCGCATCTTTACATGTCTTGTAAGAGGCTTGCACTAAATATATATTTTTTCTTTTCTTTTTTTCTTTTCCTGCAATCCATGTTTCTCTCTTGGAGATGTACAGAATTTGTGTGCCATGGCACCAGCTGCTTTTGCTGTCCTGGCCCTGCCCCTGGGGTCCTCCAGAGTCGCTCACTGCGTGGGGGCTTCGCATGAGGGATGGACAGGCAAGAGAGCTGCTGTCACAGTTTACCTTTGCCTGTGCTCTGAAGGGCCTGCAGGGAAGCCAGCAGAGGAACACAGGCCACTTTTCCATGTAGTGGAGTTACAGGAGGAGAGCACAAAGGAAACAAGGCTGTGAGCACTTGTTCCTGAGCCTTCCCAGGGACCTGAATTCTTACTGGGTTTTGTGTTGAGATGTGTGTCTGTGCTCAGGAAATCCATCCTACAGCCCTTGGAGAAATCTTATTAAGTGGCATGAAGCCTTGAAGCTAAAGCCAAGTCACTTGTTGGCTAGAAGATCAGGGGGTTTTTGTTATACAGTTGTCAGTTCAGAGCAGCTCTTCACCTACCAAGTTAATGGAAATACATATATTTGAAATGCTGTGAGATTCTTCTTTCTGGCATCTGTAGCCTTTATGTATTTAATGCTGTCATATAATCATCTACCTTTATCTTTTACTTTGGTCATAAGAAATAAGATCATCTTTATTTGTTTTTAAATGTGAGTGCAAAAAAAATTTGTGCATGTAGGCAGTATATTTGATTTCTCTCTCTTGACTGGGTAATAGGTATGAATTACTTTGCTAGGCTCAGTCCATGGTAATACTGATGTACTGAAGTATTGATCTGTTTTCTGGTGACTGGTTTTTGTGATTGCCTTTCTCAGAGAGATTTCATGCATTGAGGGAAAGACTTGTGGGTTTTACTAGAGATGTCTACTTTCCTGGCTTTGATCATGCTGCATCTGATTTTAGCTAGCAGATCACTCAATTCAGTAACATTTGTCCTCCTGGAAAATGGTGAGCATTTTTAAAAGTTTTTTTTTAAAGTTTTAGTGAGGAAGACATTAAATGTCAAATACCTGTGTTGTTGAATGTAGTAAAGTAAATATATGGAAATGATGCAACTTAATGAGCGTGTTTCCTTGAGAAGATATTAAAATGCAAGAAGTAGGTGAAGGACACAGGCACCTACAAACTACAGCAAATGTACAAAGAAACAAAATTGCCATAAGATGAAGATTTGGAAAGAAAAAGCTAGGATACAATAGTAGTTAAAGGGCTAAAGTCTATAAAGAGTCACTGTATTGGGAAATGAAATAAGAAAGAAATTTTGCAAGGGAATGCAAACATTAACATAAATGAAGATCTCAAAGCATAATTACTGCCTAAAATGTTCTTTAAAATGTCAGAGGCAGTTATTTTTATTGCCCCTTGCATCCTTGTAAATACTATTTTTTAAAATTTTTTGGTTTTGTCTGAGTAGAGAGTTGAGTTGTGCCCAGTGACAAGCCCAGAGGTGACGAGCACAAACTGAAAGACAGAAGATTCCCTCTAAGCATCAGGAAATGCTGTTTTACTGGGAGGGTGACTGAACTCTGGGACAAGTTGCCCAGAGAGGTTGTTAACTTGGGAATACTCGAAAGCCTCCTGGACATGGTCCTGGGCAGCCAAGTCTAGGTGTGCCTCTTCTTGAGCTTGGGCTTGGGCCAAATGACCTGCAGAGATCCCTTCCAACCTCAGCTTGTGTTGTGATTCTGCAGAAAAGTCCTTTAGTTATAAAAAGGAACATTTTATTGCTATTTGCTTATATAATGCTCAGCTAACATGATGGATACTTGTAAAGTTACATTCACTTGTAGATACTAAAATGAGCTTTCCAACCAAATAAATGTTTAAAACTATTTATTTCAATGATAAATTGGGGCAAAAGGGAAGCTTCAGACCAGTTTGAATTTGGGGGTTTATGTTCTCTAGCTGCAGAATAGAGGTTTTGTGTAGCGCTGTTGATTAAACATCTTACTATGGAGGATAATATTCAGAAACAACCTTGCTGGGGCCTTGTTAGCAGGACTGAGTATTCAGTGTTTATGACTCACTGGGATGCTTACTAATGTATTCTTGGGTGAGGTGTAAAGCCTTTTGTTTGAGAATTACTTTTTTTCAAGTAGAAGTGCAAAATTAATGGAGAGATTAATTGCCAACCAAATCTGATCATTTGGCAGGGCTTCCTGTGTAAATCCATTGGCATCAGTGCTTGGTCTAAAATTATTATGGCATTGACACTAAAATATGAGGCATTGGCATTTTAAGATGATTCACTTTAGGAAGAAATACTCTTTTAAAATCAATCCTTCAGTCTGTTCTGCGGGGCTGGGAGAATGTTATTTGCTTTTGATAAGGGATAGGGAAAAAATAATGATTGAAGGTTTACTGAGGGACAGAAATGTGGAGTAAGACAAGGTAAAGCCCTTTGGAGAGGACTGTAGAGGAAAAGCTTACTTTCAAAAAGACAAAATACTATGTGTGATCCAAGACAGACAGAAGCTAATTGACCGACCTTACTGCATTTTCTATGAGGTTTGCCTTAAAAAGCAGAGAAGTGACTTCCAGTAGAAGGAAATTCTGTGTCTGCTTCTTCAAACTTCATTCTGTGACTTGCATTAGTAATTATCAATATAGCTTGAGCTGAATTACAACTTTTTAAAGTGGTACAGTATTTTTTTATTCTAGTTAGTTCACATTTTCATTGCTTTGAATGTGAAAGAAACTGTGGAAGTGTAGCGTTGTTGTATCTTTGGACCACTAGACCTAATTTATTTACTTGCATTAAGCTGTGGTCCAGTTCCACTCTGTCCGTGACTTCCCTTTATCTTCATACCTACATCTTATGTTGCTTGGGATTAGATTGTTTAGCTGGGAATAAAGCTGAATATTTCATAGTTTTTCTCAGAATCATCTGATGACTATTTGTGATGCTAGTTGCCATAAGGGATGCATTCATATTTTTCTTAGTTTTTTCCTTTTTTTGAGAGGATTCAAAGCTTCACATTGTTTCCTTATGTCTAAATCTAAATTTTAGTATTTATTTACTTTTTTTCTGAATGGCAAAAGTATCTTTTTATTACTTAAAAAAAAGCATACCTAATATGAAGCGCTATCTAAGTTCCCTGATACGTGACACAGCAGTAATCAAATATATTGTGTTTCATTTTCCATATCGGATATTTACATAACACTTGAGTCTTCTGTGACTGTGGAGTTTAATAAAATTTAGATTGCATCTTTGCTTTGATATAGAAGTTATCATTTTTGAAGATACTGGATTTTGTTTCTTATTTTTCCTCTCCACATAACTGTAACTGATGGATGCAAATCCATCTGCAGTTCAGCTCACTCTTGCTGCCTGCTACAAGGTAAATTTGATTTTTATGGAGCAACTTGAAATAATACTTTAATAAGAAAGAATGGTTAAATTTATGGAAAGAATATTGCTTTTTGCTGTCTGAGGAACCAGACTTTGCCTGTGTAGATCTCTTTGAAGGAAAGAAAATGCCATGGAAACAGAAGGTCCTCTTAATATTGGAGGAAAAAAAAAAGGAGCTTTGGGTTAAGCAACATCTTGGTTCTATTTAGCTGGCCTGTATGGATTTCAGCATTTATGGGAAAAAGTGCTGTCTACAGTTTTTAAAAGTTAAACCATCCAATTACCAATTCTGTACTGGTTCATAAATGGAAAAGATTCAAAAAGTTAATTGCAAGTAAAACTAGTCAGTTGGGATTAAATTGCTTCAGTCAGTAGAACAAAAGGAATGTTTCTGGGGAGTCTGACATATGTTTGTTTGGGAAAAAAAAATTGTGATAATAATAATGTCCATTTAGCAGAAGCTGTTCACAGCAGGAACTTCACTTTAGAAGTCTGGTAGCAAGCACCATGTAGTTAAATGGTTTGGCTTGCTGGGGGAGCACATAGGATGCTGCCTCTGGCTGCTGTGTAATGGCAGCAGTGTTTTGAGTGTGGTGAAAGAAATGAGATGGAGAACACAGCAGAGGAAGAGAGGAGATTAAAGCAGAAATGTTCACTTCAATAATAATGAAAAAGAAAATATCCTGCAAGACCCCTATTCTCTTTGTCCCACCTCCTATTTGATGGTGTTGAGTAGTGTTTGTACCAGAGCAGGAAGCAACCTTTCTTTTCAGCAGATGTCTTTCAGGAATTTCCAGTAGTGAGTAAATAGATGTATTCAAGACTGGGACTGCATGTTTCTTTTTATAGGCAGATACTATTTTGGTTATGATCTATTTATAATGCTTTACTTTTTTAGTTCAGTGGAGAAAAAAAAGCTTGTTTTTCATATGAGCATCTTTTGGTTTTCACAGCTTCCATGCCTTGGGAAGCTTCTGCTGTTTCAAAAGTTAGAGGGTTTTTTAATAATTTTTTTTTTTTTAATTAGTTGATGACTTAAAGCTGCAGTGACTTCTAGTTAGTCAATCAAGCTGTTTGGTTGTTAATAGGCTTCATTTTAGGTGATTTCAGTTTTCTTGAAAGAAAGATACAAAAGATCTGTGATGGTCAACACTGTTCAATTCTCTCATTATTTGTAGAACTCTGCTTTTGAATGTTCTTTTCTAGGAGTCCAGTAGGAAGAAAACAGATAAGCAACTCTGTTTTTTTGCAAATGTTAGAGAAGTTGTTGAAAAAAAGAGATTGAAAGCTGCAAAAGTCACTAAGCTTGTGTGATCTCCTGGAGAAAGAATGTAGATGTACTCTGCAGGTTGTCATTTATGTAACAAAATTAATTTGGTACTAGTACTATATTACTATGTCAGTGCAAGCTATGATGATTTCTTTTAATCATCATGTCAGTGTTTACATCATGAGTTGCAAGAATTAAACTCTTGAAAGCTGTAGGAACCCAAAGAAACAGGACAGTGCATCATCAAGTTTGGCCACCAGCAGGTCACCAACTGTAATACCAAGTTCACTGAAGAATTCAGTAACTTGGAAGTTGATCACACAAGTTGTATCAGAAAAAAATTCTCTCTTGCAGTTAAAAAACTCCTTTTGTCTCAGATGTTGCAAGTTTCTATTTCATTGACGAAATGAAAATTTTAAGTCCTTGTGATTTTGTTTTCTTACCTCTGAGTAAATATCTAGTGGCAACATCATTGATAATCTGTAATTGCTTCGGAGTACTGCTGAAATACCCTCTCACGTGTAGCTGTCAAGAGAAATGCAGAGGGCTACTTGCTACAGATAAATTGGCAGGAGTTAATGGGACCCAAAGGCAGTCTGCTTGTAGCTGTGCACAGAGATAACCAGATGCTCCACTCCCAGTGTTTTCCTCCTCGTACTGTCAGAAGTCTTTTTAAGTGTCTGTTATTGTTCTAACGAAGGACTGCAGATATTTCACAAAATCAATTATTTCAGTCTTTTCCTCTGGGCAAAGGGAAATTGAAGTAGTGTTTCATGTGATTGCTGAATTGCTGCCAAAAGTGGCCCAAAATCAATCCTTTGTGTGAGAAGATGTCTCAACATATACTGCCTTTTTTGACTTGTATATGGACTGTGGAGAGATCAAAATACAAATGCAGTGCAGCTGAGTTACACCTTTTAAACATAGTGGGAAAATCACTTAAATTATCTGAAGTTCTTAGAAAATTAAGACATTTTGGTTGGGTTATGGAAAAGAAAAGCTGATCTGCATAATAGCTGTTCTTGGAAGTACATATTTAGGTGAATCTGTTGGTTTGTTTTATGTGTTGCCTATTTTTTTAGTTTAGAACAGGTACAGGGATTGTCACCTACAATATTTTTAGGCTCTAGGGCACTTTCTAAAGGAAGAAAGTAAATTATTAAATCTAAACACAGAACTCATTTGTGAGGAGCTTGATGAAAATGTATTTAGTTTTGGTCATCCTCCTTAAACTTGATTTCTATTCTGCCTTTAGGGGAACAGTAATACCATGCATTTTAATAGCATAAAGTAAGTTATTCATTTTGGAGTGTTAACTTGATAGTATTTCTATGCATTTCTGTTGCTACCTCTTATAGATTGGTTGTGGTTCTTTTTCCTTTCCTAGTCTGGCAATAGGCTGGGGATTACTTCAGAGCCTGTCACCACTGGTTCATATTCAAGCAGAAGAATGACAGCCAAGCTGAATGTGGGCTAAGAGTGCAGCTCTGTAGCAGTTCCAGCTCCTGCAGTCCCGGGCACGCAGACTGAGAATAAGAGCCAAATTTTCCTCTCAGGAAAACTGCAGCCACATCAGTGAAGCCACTTGGATTGAAGTCTGGTTAATAGTTCTGTAAATCAGGTTAACTATCTCTGCCTCCTTTTGGGCTATGCTATACTAGCCACTTCTGCACAGTCTATACAGTGACAGTTGCCATGGATAAAAGAATTACATAATTTTTTCTACTTTTCTTGACATACAGTGCCCATGCAAACACAAATATTAGCTTCAGAGCCACAGGAAGTATGTCAGCCCTCCAGATGCTCAATGAAAACAATTAAAATTCTCTTCTGATTACAATAGAATCAGTCATGGTTTTAGCTTCACAATGAATAATGTATCTGTGAAAAGATGCATAGCCTTAAAAATTATTGCATGTAATACTTATATTAGGATTTTTCTTCAGGAGGATGAGCTAGTAATAAAAGAAACATTGCTATATTTTAAAGTAATGTTTTATTGCTTACAGCATATTAATGACAGATAACAGTTGTCACTAACTATATTACTACAGAGGAAGCAGTCTAGAATGAGCATTTTTTTTTGTGTCTTGGTTATCTTTTATTCTGAGAGGAAAGTCCAATGCCCAAATGGTTTGGTGTATTGAAGCTGAAAGCATCTGTGCTGGTAAGCCACCTTCTCACTCATTAAATGCTTTCATTTTACCTAAAATAGGATTGTACTAGGCTGTTGCTTAGCATGTTGCACCTGTTCTAGTGTTGAAGTGAGTGGGTACAATATATTTTAAAAAGTGTGAAAGAACACTATGGCAGATGAAACACCGAGTGCCCAAATGTCATAAAATTCCTGAATTAAATTTGTCTGTGACACAAGTTCCTACTTTATGCACAGGCTTCATGAACAAGTCTAACTACACAGCCATATAGTGGGATTTCCTCTCTTTCCTACAGCAGAATACCTGCTTGCATTTACTGTGGAAGCCTCCAAAAACAGCTTGGCATCATCACTTGTTATAATCGTTGGTGCTCAAAAGTAAGAAGACTTAAAATAGCCTGTAAAGGAGAAGTACCAATCTATATGAAATGTTTGTCACTGCCAGTTGTCTGTGATAGTACAAGATCCCTGGAAAATTGTTTAAAAATTAGTGTTTAAATCCCTGACTGGCAAGCAGTAAGAGGTTTGTTAACAAGGTTTAAAAGTTAAAAGGGTTGTTGCACATAGCCACAGAAATTTGTCAGGAATTTTGCAGTTGTGAAGAACAATGCCCATTTCATATATCAAACTGAAAGGTGCTAAAAAATTCAAAACCAATTGTGTTTCTACTCTGTATTATAGTTAAAGTAGCATAAATTTAAAAAGTGTAGGTACAGGCTAATGATGAAGAACCAACTTGAGTAGGTATTGAAAGATTAGAATTGCATTGTTAGTAATTGACTATAATAATGATTTCATGATGATAAAAATATGACAATATATGATAAGATATTGTAAGATATTACATAAGCATAATATATAATGATGGAATAATGAATTGTATGCACTATACAATATATAATATATTATGTAATTATAATAATGATTAATATTATTATAATCTGGGACAAGAATAGACTTTGATCTCATAGTTGACCTTGCTTTGAAGATACTTGCAGTGATCTCTTCTGGAGTCAGTTCCTGGGCTGTGAGGCTGCATTCTTCAAATGCTGCATTGGAGCTAGTGTTTGTACAGCCTTCGACACAAGAGCAGAGATGATCTTAAGGGGCAAGAAGGTAGCTGCACTCACCAGTTTTTCTGCACCAGACCTAGTGCTTGTTAGCTCTGGGGAAGGTCAGATGAGCTGCCTGAGCCACTACAAAATTAATTTTGTAGAGGAATTAGTGCCATTTCTTCTCTTTCAGAGATGCTGTCCATTTTACTTACTGGGATTATTTTGTGTATGAGCTGTTCACTGATTCCTTCTTTGGTTTCTGCTTAGCAGTTTGTGGGCTCTTCAGTCTTGTACACTGCAAAGATTAACCTGTAAAGCTCATCATGTGGATTTTATGTGGCAATGATTGGGTTTTAACGTGGCCTTGTGTTTAGTTCTGAATGCCATTTGAGAAGAAAAGAGGAACACAAAGCCATCATATATTTTAGAGGGAAATTAGGAAGGAACTGAAGGAAGGCTGTGTGGGGAAAGCAGTTTTATAGGAGCTGGGATCTTGGTTGCTCTCTGGTTGTTCAGGATAAAAGAAATAATGAACCTATATTTCTGCAGCCTAGAAAATTAAGGGTGCATGGATTAAAAATGCAAAAGCAGTTATCCAATAAACTAAATTGCCAAGAGAGATTGTAGAATTGTTAATTCAAGCCCATGTAATCATAGGACAGATGAGACTCTTGTCCATTAGAGTTGTCTTAGGACCAGTGTCTGGTCACATTCTGAGATGTGGCAGCGAAACAACTGGCTGAGGAGCTCTCGTAAAATTAAAATAAGAAACACATTAGGTGTCAGTTATTCGATGGCTGTGGTAAACATAAAGTTCAGAATAAGCTTCTGTTGATTTAGGTGCTGTCATGTGTGCTTCACCTTTAGTGTCAGCTCAGCCAAGCAGGTCTGGCTTATAGAGTGAATGGAAAGACTTTGATTTCTCCAGTTTCAGTCTTAATATTTTTGGGGTTAGGGGAGACATTTTCTCAGTCATTTCCTTGCAGTGAATTGTTTCTGCTCTTTTCATTCACTGCTAGGTTTATGTGTAGATAAAAGGTTTGGGTTCATTTAGGCACCTTGAAAGGTTGCTCCTGTATGGCCAAAAAGGCTTCTCCCAGTGTAGTGAGTGACCATGAGTTCTCTATGAGCATTATCTATAAAAGCTTGCCAAAGAGGATGTCAGTCTTCCAGTAGACAATAGCTGACAATTTGGTACCAGCTCCAACTGCACAGTCTTTGGTGAGTGACTGTTTTGGTCAGTCACTTAATCTTTTTCTGGTTTGATTTTTCCTTTATAAAGTATGAATAATATTAATTCCCTTGTTGCACCCTTATGTTCATATATAGATTTTAAACTTCTGGGACACGTTATTGTAGAGTATTTGCAGAAAATCTAGCACTGTGGGATCCTTGTCTTAGTTGAAGCCTTGGAGTACTATCATAAATAGTAGCAGAAATAATAAGCTCCATTCCCTGTTTATAAACCTCACAATAAGTAAGAGAGCTCTTTAGGTTAGTACTTAGTGTAAGTCCCTACAGACTTCTGAAGGCTTTAATCAGGAAATTATCATATGAACTCAACAGAACAAAAGTTGAATTTATTAGGGAGTTAATTTTTCAACCATATATTCCCAGTGCAAGCCCTCATTAAGATGGAAGTCATGTTTAGAATGTACACAATTAATTTAGGAGAATCTACGAAACTGTTTTAAATACTGGGCGCTGTGCAGCCTGACATTAAGGAGAGAGTCCCCCAAACATGAAAAGTCATGGAGTTAATGTTAAATTTCATGTATTTGGCTTTCTTCTAAGCTCAGAAATTTAAAATGTATGAACTACTGGTCCTCTGTGATGTACTTTAGTGGTCAGAAAGCTGTGTCTGTGAATAATAGTGTTATATTCCAGTTCAGATCAAGCTGACTAATTAAAACATGTAGAAATCTGTGTTTTCTGTCCGTTTTTTTCCCCCAAGTTTATAGCCAGAGATCAAAAAGAAAGCCTTACATGTTGATTAACAAAGTCTTTCCATGTGGCATTTTTTCTTCCCTGTGGAGGATGGTGGTTGTTTTGAAAGGAAGGGACTGTCATCTTTCCTAAAGCTAGATTGCTTCACTGTTCCTTCAGGGGCACTGGGATGCAGCCATCCCTCTGCATTGGGGTTCTTAATGGAATTTTCTGCTACTGCAAAAGTCATCAGTCCCTGTTAATTTAGAAAGAGTGGGGGAAGATGACATAGCCATTAATCCTTAAACAGATAAATAGGCAGAATTTTTGAATGATGCATGAGGCTTCAGGAAGCTTTTAAAATATGTGAGGGATTCTTACAGTGAGATCCCTTGGGACACGGGAATGATTTAAAGCAAGATTTTCAGCATCTTAGTAACCTGTTATTAATGTGATTTATATCTAGGCTTGCCTCTGAGTTCTGCATTTTGTGCAAGTGTTGCACTTGCAGATATTGGTATATATGGTATTATCACATATAGCTGTGATTGGATTTTTGGTTTACTTGGAAAACCTTACAGTGTTTTTTGGTATTTGATACTTCTGCAGTATCAGAAAGATCAAAACTAGAAATTTGGTTTTTTAAGATAGATATAAATGCTCTTTCCCTCTTCCCAACTGTGTTTTTATAGACAAATATTGAAATACAATTTTTAGTGCCTACTGAAACAAAATATGTTAGTAAATAGTTAATTTTCTGATTATTAGCCCAATTTATAATCTCATTTTAAAATATGCAATTCAGATTTTTTCTCGCTTCATTACTAGCATCATTTCTTATTTCTGAAGACACAATCTCCTGCTGAGCTAAAATACAAGTTGTCTGGTGGATAAAATCTGTAAGGGAAGCACCTAGGCAGACCTTCAATATATCTACTTATTTGAAAGACAGAGATAATCTGCTGCAGAAATAAAAATAGCATCTGAATTATCCAGAGGAGTCAGAGAATGAAGCTACTGGATTAGAATACTGCTGATTTGTATGTAAATGTACTGTCTTTGTTCCTGAATTTGATCCTTAAAATCTGTTAATATGGAAGAGGAAGGGATGAAAACCATTCTTCAAATTGATCCAGACAGATGCACACAGATTAGTGCTGTGTGGCTAAATCACGATGTATATGGTGGGGATTATCTGAAAAAAAATCTGTACTTGAAAAAGCCAAGCTCTCTTCCTTGGGAGAGCAACACACTGCATATGTGATTGCTGAGGCTAGTGATCCTCCATGACTTTAATCATATAAAGATTTATATTTGGTAGAATATAGAATAGAATATAGAATGTTTCAGTGCCTAGAAAATCAAGTGGTAGATGCCTACATTTTTACAACTATACATTGCTGTTTACCTGTGAATAAATATTACTCAAATGAATGGAAATATTTTGTGGAAGGTTTGTTGTTTTTTTTCCTAACTTGCATACAGTTGTTTTTTTTTCCTGCAGAAAATTGAGGGAAAGAAAGCAGAGGGGAAAAAGAAAGGAAAAGAGACTCTTTTATAGAGTAAGATTTCACCCAAACTTGTAAATAGTTATTTGTGTATTTGAATCCTGTGGTAGCTCTATGGCTGAGTTCAGTTACCTGCAGGTTAGGCTCTCACAACTGAGCCCTGATGCCATGCACTTCCAGGCCATACTGAAGTCATCATTTAGAAACTTGGTGTCAAGGAAATGTACCTAAGTAAGTTTGCACACCTGGCTGTGTGGGCTTTGCATGGCATTCTGTCCATACCTAAAATAATACAGATTTAGGTCTGCTGTCATGGTTGCTCATGATGTCATGAAAGAACAGTTCTGTATCTTTCTGTAGCAGGAAAAAATAAGGAAACAAAAATTAAGAAAACCAGAAATGCTTATTTGGAAAAAAAGCATGGATATGAAATCAAGAAATTGAGAAGTAATGTTGGAGTTCAGGCTGTTAGTCTTCCTCAGATCTTTTTCTTCCTATGTGTTATGGCTGTCTGCTTGCAGAGGTAGTACCTTTCATAGGTTTGTTCTTTGGGTCCTTTGCTCTCACCAGGACACATTTTGAGTGATGCAGCCCGAGAGAGAAAAGTTGATAGATCACAGCTCCAGTCTGACTCTGATGGGTGCAGTGATGTGATTCTGGATCTTTCAGCCCCATTGGACAGGAATGCTCTGGTGCCTGTGAGCAGAGCAGCTGGGAGTAGGTGCGCATGCCCGAAGTCCTACTGTTCCAAAAGCAGGGTTTTCCAGGAACTGTTGCATTCTTTTACTTTAGCAATTTTTTTCCCCTGAAATTATGTAACTTTTGTAAGTTGAATATAATGTCCTTAAATATGATGTTGAGAGAGATTATTTGCAATGAGTTTTGGATGCATTGGACTATTTTGTCTTACAACCCAGAATATTAAAAATACGTAATTAGATAAATTACAAGAACTTTTAAAGAGTTGGCATTTCCTAATATTTGCATTATTATTATTTGTTAGCTTAAACTTGCCTTCAGCCTTCTTTTTTAACCACACCTAATCTGTCTAATTAATAGAAATTTTTTGTGTCTTCCCTTGCAGTACTTGCAGTCATGCATAGTCTCTGGACGTGCTTTTTTGCACAGAACTCATATTTTGCTGATCTCTTTAAGTTACATGGTGGTTGTTCTGTAGCACTTGGTATAAAATTGAGAAAGGTCATCTGAAAATAATTGTCCTGAAGGAAGAAAGCATGCTATGCTTGGTTTTTTTTGGCTGGTGCGCTTCACAGTCTGTTATCTCTTCCATTTGCGTGACTTGTTTCCCACTTAATTTCATCTTTTACCTTCTGGCAAATATGCCTCAGCATAATGATGAGCAGTAGCAAAGGTAAAAACAAATATATTTGTATTCTTCCCTGCCATCCAAATTTAGAACTGAAAATAGAAACTCATTAGTGTCTACTGTTTCAGAAGGGTAATAAATAAACATGGTTTGGGGAAAAGACTGGATATACTTGAACATTTTTCCATATTATGCTTTTCTGTAATATGGAAAGATTTTTGTGAAATAAATTAGGAGGCATGCTGACAATAAAAAGATAAGCAAGAGGATAATTAGCTGCTGGAAACAATGTGTAGCTTTCATTTCACTGAAACTTCAGAAGCTCAATGCTGAAATACACTGTACTGTTTGCAGGATGAAATGTGTGACGTAAAAAGCAGCATAGTGCATGCAGAGTATTTGGAGTCCATCAAGGCTTGGAATAACGTCTTTACTGTGCATATCCACCTACTGCTGTTTAATAATTCTGCTATCAGTGCCTACTGTTCCTGCTCACTATTAAGTTAGCCTTCTAAGTACTGCAGCACAGTCCTGTATTTCCATTGTCACTTGGGTGATCAGATGCGAAGGATGTTGCCCACAGAAGCAGCAGAGTGTCTGCTCTGGAGCTGCTCAGAACCTGACTGGACACAGCCCTGAGCAGAAACAAGGTGATCTCCAGAAATCCTTTCCCACCTCAGTTCTGTGATGAGGTAGCAAAGAGGGATAGCTTTTAATAAAAAGTGCTGAAAGTGTTGGGTCGTGTGCAGACTCCGACTACCAGGGGAGCTGGGGTTATATAAAGGCAGTTTAGAAAATGTTGGCAGATTATGGCCATAGATGGTTTTTTTAAAAAATGTCTCCAGAGCATCTGTAGAACTAGTAATGCTACTAAGTAATCAAAGGCAGGATAGGTGTGACAAGAATGTTACCAATAATAATGATCAGTTTAGGTACAAACCCGATGTAATAGAGGGGTTGATCAGGTAAGTTAGCAGGTGCTTAAAGGTTTGCAAATTAAAGCATTGGTGCCAGATTGTTCATGGCTGGAATTTTTCACATACCAATCAGTGGTTTCATTCAAGTGAAAGGTGGTCAAAATGGTTGTTTTAGTATTGCTTTAATGATCTGCTTTAACAATGATGGGGTGGTTTTTAGTTCTTTTTCTTTCCTTTTTCCTTCTGGAAAGCCTGAGGAGCAAGATGGGAGCAGAAGCAGTAGTTTTGGCTGGTACCTTATGTTCCCCTGGCAGCCACATGTGAGCAACAGAGTGACCAAGGCAACCATCTCTGCAGGGCCACTGAGGGTTGAGGCTTGCCAGTCACAGAGATGGCTGGGGACACAAGCTGTGCCAGGACTGTTGTCAGCACAACTTCTCCCCTCCCTCTGGAGGGCCATGAAGTCATGGGGAAGGAACTCTGAAGTTCTTTCAGGTTGTTTCTTGGCCAAGGGTGCACAGGCCTTTGAGTTTAGAATGGACCATTGTAAACATTCAGTCATATCTTCTATACTCTAGGCCCTGGGGCATCTTTCAATTATTGTATTAATGAGCTTAGACACGGATTATCTGTTTTTTAGGAGCTTGATAGATTGGCTGTAGTTTAACCTGGTAATTATCACCACTGTTACACATCTCCTCCTAAAGATTTTGTTGCCAGAATTTAACTTGTGATGGATCTTTGCAAATGGATGTGGATGTTGAAAGAAAAAGCTCAAGGACAAACTATGGCAAAATAAAACATACATTTATGGTTAAGTAATGGATTAGAAAACGTTTTCAGGAAAATTAGGTTTAAGAAATAGATACATAGTTCTAAAAGCCTTTTGTGTTTTCATCCTTGGTGATGTAATTCCAAGGCCTGATCAAGAGTTGAGAGTGATGATGACAATGATGACTGTGAGACAGGATATGATCTCCTGTACAGCAATGCCAATTTAGTGGCTCCTGCCCCAAATTATTTTCTCCTTTTTTTAAAACTTGCTTTAATTATTTTTCATTTTCCTGACAGCTTAGGCCCTGAAGTTATGTGAGTGCTAAGAGAAAAGGCCAAGGATCTGACTAGGAACAATATAGTTTCGTCTTGTAGCAAAGGTTTGAAAAATCTGTATTTTCTGAGATTTCCATTCAGATTTAGATGCTTTGGCTTTAAAATATTAAATTGAGAATGTGGAATAATGTTACTGTATTAGGGCATTGCTCTTGGAGTACATTGTTAGTGTGGAACATGCAGAGACACTGAAGTCACAGGATTGACACTGGCATGTCCAAGATTTGATAACACCTCTTGAATAATACATGTGATGGGTACAGGATGCACTCACTGGTGTTGCGTGACTGACACGGATGTGAGGAGAGGAAAAAAGATTAGAGCAGCATGACACCAGAAATGTGCTTCTACCTCTTTGACTTCCTGATCTTCCATCTTTTTGGAAGAAAAAGGAGGAAAAGTGGATGATGCTTTGTCATCTTGTCTCACAAAACTTAAAATTACAGTATGCTTCTACAGGTACATGTACATTAGGGAATTCAGTAGCACCATTATGTTAAGGGCTGCTCTGTAACTAGGCTTTTTCTGAGGAAGCTATTGACTTGAGTTGGACCTTGCTTTTGAAGATAATGTAGGAGAGAAGAAAACAGTTTATTGCTACTTTTTTTGGTGTATATCCTGAAGTATTCCATAATTAAGAAAATTCTTAGAGATGCATGATCCTGTCTGTCCTTACTTTACTTACTGATTGCACTGGAGAACCAGGTAATTTGTGCTTTTTCAAACTTTCATGAAAAGCAGAAATTGCATGAAACATTTAACAGAAAAGGATTACTTTTCCTGGAATGTTGTCCAGCCTGTATTTGACTGTAGCCTATTAGAAATAAATAATGAAGAGTTTTATGCACTGAGGGAAAAAATATCTCCCCTTTTCAGATCTTTAAAGTGTGTGTTCATATATGGGTATATTTTTTATAGTGGCATGGAAGGCTTGGCAGTTCTGATATAAAAATGCATGGGATATTTTAACGGTGAACACCACCACACCAGCCCCCCAGGAGAAGCCAAAATCAAACCCCATGGTATTTGTGTATGGTATGTGGGGCAGAGTGGCCATAGTGGTTTCCTTTGTGTCTGATGATATTTCTGAAAAAAGCCCTTCCACTCTAACACCAATATTTGAATGGGCTAAAGCCTTATTCTCCTGAGTTTAGTGAAGTCTGTAACTGTGTGGAATCACAGAATAATCAACCTCTGGAGATTGTCTAGTCCAACCCTTGTGCTTAAAGCAGTGTCAGCTGGGGCATCCTGGCGCTGTGTCCAGTTGGATTTTGAGATCTCCAAGAATTGTGACTCTGCAACTTCTCTGAGTCCAAATAGCACAGTGTGTGGGTGCAAAACATTGAATATGGGACAAGAAGTGAGCTGACGAGCCGAGTTTTGTGATCCCCACTCCATGGAAGCATATGAGCATATACTTCAGTCTTTACTATAGAAAACACAGTTAATTGTGCGAGTTGGCGGTATGGGCGATGACTTGGCCTCAACTGAGTACAAAGGAGGCATCAAGCTAAGACCATGGGAAACAGGATACTAAGGAGGGTAACATGTATCGAAGTTATGGAGAGGTGCATGGAATCATAGGAAAGGTTATGCTAATATGTTTACACCAAATAAGGTGATATCTTGAGTTCTTGTTAGTAATTGGTTAGTTATGTTTTCCATATAAGGTAGTGTTTGTAGTTCTTGTTGTTCATTGGTTCCGTGCTCTCAGCCAGCACTGGGTATATGGTCGTGTTCTCCCCATTTTGATGGCTTCAGAGTTACCCTGTAGTGTATGCGGCTTATCCCTTTATTTTTACATTATTGAAGTTTTGCTTTCTGGGTTTACTTGGTCATTCCTGCTTCTTTGTCGCTGACGGTAATTGATGTTCCCACCGGTGGGCTACATCATGAGTCCTTCTGCCGTCAAGGATCCATTGCAGTGCCCTGGGCTGGACCAGGCAGGGACAGTTAATGTTTGGGTTTAAGTGCAGTACTGAGCTGCAGTCATTAGTAATGTTGATTTACATTTAATGGTGCTTTTGTTACTCTGTTCAGTCAGAACATCAGAAATCAGATGGACACTTGCCAGTTCTGCTGCCTCAAAAGGACATGTTTCATGTCCTTTTATTTTCCTAATGTCAGAAGGGGCCACAATTGGGACCCAAGAACAACCATGTAACTCTGTGTTTTGGTCAGTTTTACTACTAGTGACTAAGAATATGTTTTCATTTTTATTACTGTAATACTGCATAGAACTGTAGGAATTTATAATGTTTGCATATGTACAGATGTCATTTATTTAAAATGTGTGCAGTAATATTTTTTTATGTCTTAAAGCCTTTGAAAAAGTAATAAGGCTGCAGCAGGCCTGTGCAATAATCTTGTCATCCTTAAATTATTTTTCTGAAGCACTGCCTCTCAAGCTGTCATGTGGGATACTTTAATCTCTTTTGCTGATGGCATTCACTGTGTCCGCTTCCAGGGCAGCCACAGGCAGACCTCTTTAGAAAAACAGATGAAGCAGTTTATATATAGCATTCCATTTATTCCTAATGAAATCAAATGGCCTTGTGGCCAGGACTTGGGTTAAAAAGAGTAGTTTATTGAGAACCTCTAAATAGGATAAAAAGAATAACAAATGGTGCTGTATTCCCTGGCTAGTTGCCTTTTCAATATCACATGGAAAATTTCCCTCTGAAATGGAAAGAATTCACCACACCCTGTTTATGTAGAGGTGATTCAGTAGTTCCTTGAAGATTTTATGAATAGTAAAAAAAAAAAAAAAAAAAAAAAAAAAGAGAAAGATATACCCCCTGTGGCACTGGATGTCAGAACTAGGACTCCAGAATAACTGACATGTAATATTTATCAGGTTTCACGGTGTCCCTTCCTAGGCAGATATGTCTGGCTACATGTTATTTTTAATTGAGATGAAAGGACATTAAAAAAAAAAACAAAACATTGCAAAAATTGCAAAAAATTGCAATTTCATTGCAATTACGAATTTGGAGGTAAACCTGAGACTTGTTTGTATAACTGCGGGTCCATGATTCTTCATGGGCAGAGCTCTAAGTAGAAAGCATGCTTCATCTGTCAGTGCCTGAACTGTGCCCAGGTGTGTAAGATTAGACATGTTTACACAAATACTGGAGTTGGTGTGCTGCACTTACCAGCTATAAACAGTGGAAAGACAGCTTTTCTGTGGAAAGACATTTAGGGTTAGGACTGCCCCTAGGTCATTAGCTGGAAGAGATGCTGAAGGTACATCAGTGTTTCTTGGCAGAATGATGCATGAAATTCAAACCTATGAAGTCATCATCTATTCACCTCATTGATGGTACTTTTATCTTGGTAATACAGGGTCTGAGTTTGTTTCTTGTAACTGTAATATGGACACTCTGAATTGTCTGCTTGAAAATTTGTTCTTCTAATAGGCTTCTATTATAATTCTTCAGAGTTCAATTAGTTCTGTAATATGACTTCATGGATAAAATGATAAAAAACACTGAAACAGTAACTTTATGTCTCTGTAAATGTTTATGCTGGTTTTAGCTGGGGTAGAGTTAATTTTCTTCACAGAAACTAGTATGGGGTTGTGTTTTGGATTTGTGTTGAATAGCATTGATAATCAAGAGTTATTTTCAATGTTACAGAACAGGACTTAGAGCCAAGGCCTTTTCTGCTTTTCATAATGCCACACTGGCAAGGAGGTTGGGGGTCCACGTGGAGTTTGGGAGGAGACACAACTGGCACACATGACCCAGACCGACCAAAGGAACATTCCAGACCATATGACATTGTGCTCAGTGTATGGAGTGAGGGAAAGAAGAAGGAAAGGAGGGGTATTTGAAGTGATGGTGTTTGTCTTCCCAAGTCACCATGCATGATGGGGCCCTGCTCTGCTGGAAGCAGGTGAATGCCTGCCTGCCCATGGGAAGCAGTGAATCCTTGCTTTGCTTTGCTTGTGTGCGTAGTTTTTGCTTTCCCTGTTAAATTATCTTTATCTCCACCCACAAGTTTTCTGTCTTTTCCCCTTCTAGTTTTCCCTCTGATCCCTCTGACAGGGGAGTGAGCAAGCGGTTGCCTGGAACTTGGTGGCTGGCTGGGGTTAAACCATGAGGATGTTATATTCCATCTTGTGTTTGTTGTCTGTCAGTCTTCCTCTTTGCGCCTGCCTGTATGTCTTTAAATTAATTTTCTAGTTAGGAATGCTTTTTCCCTGGATGCATTTCTTAATACATTTTCTCCAGGTCACCACTGGTTTTCCACCTCTTTCTTAAGTCTTTTAATGTCTTTTGATTTTTCAGTACTTGGACACTTAGATAATGTTAATCCTCAAGGGTCAAGTGATTGAGACAGCTGACTCAGATTTCAGTCAGGCTTGAGAGAGCAGCTTCCATGAATGTGTGCCTAACTGTAATAAGCCTAAAAAAGAAAATTACATTAACTTCAGCATCTTTACAGTTGAAGTGGTACTTATTTGAAAGCCACATTTTTCAAATGCTAAGAAAAATACGTATTTTTTTTAAGTACTTGAATTTGCAGATTCTGGGTGCTGAAGGTTCCTTTTCATTGACCCAGCTGAGTGTTTGGGCAGTTACTAGAAGAAAGGAGCATGTAGTAAATTGGTGTTTATTAGCTACCATGGGAAATCCACTTTTTTTAATGTTGTAGCATTATAAGTTACTGAATGAAAAAAAAATCTAGATGCAGAAATTTTATTTGATTTCAGTAAGATTTATCTTTTAAATTTGATACAGTTTTGTGCTAACTTAGGTTTGAATACAAGCTCCCTAGCCTTTAACAGCCAAAGGCAGATGTGGCCTTGGTTTCAAGAAGGAAGCAAAAGTATGGAGAATGGTAGAGCTCTTCTATCAGCCGCAAGACACTGCTCTTCCACTAGTCCTCAGCTCTCCAACCTCACTTTTCCAATGGCTTTGCAAGTAGGATTTATGAGATTTCATGTTCAGGGTTTCTTTTAAAAATTGAAGGAGACCAACTGCAGAGAGCAAAGCGTGCCCTGTAGCCAGAATGTAAGCTCAGATTGTTCATCCCTTTCCTAGTCTGTAAAGCCTTTAGTCCTCTCTCATGTATTGTTCTTCTTTGCTTGCCAACCCAGGAAGCTGGATATCAGTATGAACAATATGCAGTGTCATGTAGAAGATAAATACACCCACCAACCTGTAGAGATGGGGCTGAAGCCTAAGGATGATTACTTCAGAATAATGGCATAAGATATTTTAGTGAAAACAAAAGGACCACAGTTTTTATTTGTCCTTCTTGTTCTTCCCAAACTTCCTAAGTGTGTGTTTGTAAGCAGCTGATTCCAGAGAGTTTTATGACTGAGACTGTGCTCCTGGGCTGTGCAGAGACCTCCATGTCCACATCCCACCGTGCCCCATCGGTCACTCGGCCAGAGCCTGGCAGAGGCAGTGCCATCCATCTGGGCCATTCATCAGCTTTGACTGTGGTTGCTATTTTGGAGCTTTCAAATAGGCACAGATAACAAAAAGGAATTATTTTGTAGTTAGTCTTATGGTGCTGAAAAGCAAGTAAACCACTGAAATCATTGCAAGAATCAAATGTAGAGAGAGGCAGGAGTACAGAAGTGGGAGAGACATACACCTATAAAAGAGATGAAGTGTCACAGATGTTAAATAGATGAATAAAGGTGAGGAAAATACACATGCTGTAGGAACTTCAATTTTAAATTGATATCAGTTTATATTGTAATGTCAGGGTTATGCTTTATAGCTGGAACAAGAACTCTGTCATAAATCCAAATTAATCTGTTTGGTCTTCAAGAAATGGACTGAGGAATGACTCACTCTTCCTTAGAATTTATGTGCTATTATTGTTAATATAAGGATGAGTTGTCTGTTACAGTCTTGGGAAATTAATCTGATTTCCCAAGTATTTTGAATGCCGTATTTTCATCCCTAACCATAGTTTCCAGGGAGGAGGTTTGCACTGGCCCATGCTTCCTGGAATACCCTCGGAAATGTGTTGAAATATTGGTTTGTTACCTTCCGTCCCAGTCGTTCCTTTTTCTTGCCTTATAATTCATGTTAAGTTAAAGGTAAAAACAAATGTGATTTTATTTATGAAGTTTTCTTTATACAATACAATGTATAATGTACTCCACAGACAGAAAAAAAACGTAGAAGAAAAGAAAGCAATTGTCTGCCTTTTAGGTTAAATCAGGGTATTCCTCCTAGTCTTTATGGAGTAGCTCACAGCTTGCTCGAAATTGATGTCCCTATGGCTGAGGAGATGTTTTACAAGGAAGTCTCCGGTCTTAGATGTAGAGATGGAAGAGGGTTAAGGTTAAATATAAACTGCTAGACCCCAACTATTTTTACTGTTTACTGGGGTTTCATTTGTAGTTAAATCTTTTCCTTTTCTCTCTCATTCTTACACTTGTGTAAGAATTACTGATCCATAGTTTATTTAGTTATAGATGCCATATGATCTGTTAAATAAGGTCACTTCTTTGAAATACAAGGATCTCTTTGGCTAGATTTCCTGTAAGGCAGTAGGCTGCCTTTTTGGTAGATGATTTTCTCTACTTGATTAAACTGATACTAAAAACGTTAATTCAGTGAAGAGGAAAACCTTGGTTCTCATCTGCTAAGGAAACAGAAGAATCTCTGTATAGTGCCTTTCCATGTTCTATACCTCATGAACATTCAGTTCAGCACCTTCATAACAATTACATAAACCAGGACTGAGGTATGTATTGCTGACTCTTGAATTAGTCTACATGTGACTCTCTACAGACCATTTGGGGTAAAAAAGGGCTTGAGATAGCTGCCTTTTATTTTTTTCCCCCACCCTCCTTAAAACTATTTACCTTTTTGTTTCCCTTACTCCTTTTCCTGGAAGTCATAGATTTGAGTCTTTTGCTCTCCTGTGATGGCAATGAAAAGTCGCAATCCCACTGTAGGTTTAGTTTCTCAGTCTGTGACATTTTTTGATATAATGATGAGTCATTTCTGACTGTATTAGCATATGGCCAGAGCAGTGAGTGGGACATGCACTTCTCTATAGTAAGCTTTTGTAATTAAGGGTGCCAGGTTTATTTTATGGACTGAAATCTATTAGAACGCCACAGTTGGTTTCCAGGAGCCTTGTTGGAGACATTTAATGCAAAATATGGTGTCTTTGCACAGCTGCATGATTAAATTCAGTAGGTTTGCCCTTTGCACTTTGAAGGGAGTAATTCTAATGTTACTATTTTTAATCTTGTACAAATCTTTTGATTTGCCATTGCCTTAACTTTAGCAGAGCTAATTAAAATTTCTTCTTTCAAGAAACCATAATAATAATTGGGGGGGAAAAAAAGGGCCTGAAAAATGTATTGCTACCCTGAGCTATAAATGCACTTAGGAAAATATGAAGTGTTGTGCATAGGTCTGTAATCCTTCAGGGATAGCATTAGCCTTTGATGGGATCATTCAGTGAAACTGCAGTGTGAACAGCTCTTTAAATTTAAGATGGTAAGATTTTAAAATGGAGTAGAGTTCATTGCAACCATTCTGACTGAAATGCTAAATTCCTATTACCTGGTTCATTTTTACATCTGTTGTTTGTCTTCAGCAAGCTTTAGAGAAGTCCCATCTCCTGATGTTTCTTAGGTGCTTGGGTTGACTGCATTATGTGTTTTGATATGCTCACTGTATTTGTCTTGTCATTTGGTGCTAGCTTGAAGGAAAATAGGAGCATGCATGAACCTTTGCTGAATGTGACTTTGCTCTTTTGCTCATAATCGGTGTGGAGAGAGTGGGTGTTGATGAAGGAAAGCAGCTGCTGCTCTTGCTGTTCTCTTAGGAGGTATTCTGTGTTCCTAACAGTAATGCTGGAACTCAGGCAGGACTTCCGCAGGTCAGCAAGGTTTCTCATCTTTGAACTTGATTGTAGGCTGTCCCATAATAACCCCAGTGCACTCTCTTATTAGTCATGGCAGCATTGCTGAGCGTATTTTTGGTATCTGAAAAAAACCAACTCCTTACTTGAATGATTGCTGCATTTTTTTAGGCATCGTATTGGATGAATGACCTCCAGTGTCTCAGGCAAAAAAGCACCAATATGGTTATTTGCTTAGTTTAGGAAAAGAAGAATCCAGCACTGTTTTAATTTACCTTGTGTCAATCCCACATACTAACTTCATCCATGTATTGGGGTTCTTTGTACATAACTTTTTTTTCTGAGAGTTTCTGAGAGCAAACACAGCCTGTAATTTACCATCAGAAGACCCCTCTGAAGTATTGTCTTCAGAAGTAATTTACTTGCACTGAACTGTTAAATTGAGAACTCTACTTGGCATAGCTTTAGTTTTTGATCTACAACCAGCAAATGCTGGAAGTTACTTAATAGTTATGCAAAAAGCAAAGAATAAATCAGCAGCTGAATAATGTCCTCCTTTAATTGCTTTTTGCTCTTGTTTTATATTTAATTTTACATCAAATGAAGTGTTCCTTAGATTAAGTCAGATGTTGATTAGTTAAATGGATTATGCATGATGGAAAAAAGTTTAATTGAAGTGAAATCAAACATCTTTGCATATATGTGGACAAATCCAGGCAATTTTTTTTCCATCTAATTTGCTTTTAGCTGACTTACAGCAGGAATATCACAGCTCACAAGGTAGTTTTTGTCATGTATGTAGTTACTGGGCTCTCACTTAAGAACAAAATTCTTTATTTTGGTATACAGGGTTTTTACATTGCCTGCTTACTACAGAGAAACTGCTGGTGGAACAATGTGAGCAGGAGCCAAAGCCTTCTCATTTCTTGGTGCTTGGTAGGAGCAGAGCCTAGAAAAAGAATACAGTAGATGATGTAACTGCATGGAATACTTAACCTGCATTGAAACATTATACTGATTTTTTTTCAAAAGTGTTTCTTTCTCTCCACCAAATTTTTGCCAGAAAACGAGGGTCCTTGCCTCTTCTTCTCAAGCTGTAGTTGTTAAGCTGCCAGGAAAGCAAAGCAGTTTTAATTTCAGAAGGTTTTATTGTTAGATGGCTTTAAAATTATTCTGTCTAGAGACAAATAGTTGTACAGTAACAATGAATAAACCAGATAGTGCTATGGAAACTTCATGGGATATGATATAGAGAGATCTGCTTCGCTACAGTTGCTTTTTTAGCTTGGAAAATCCATACTGTGAGTTTTCTGTGCAGAGGATGTATTTCAGTAGCAAAGCAGATGTGGGGCTGTTAGGTATAGTGTGTGAATCACAGAGAGGAGGGGGTGCAGCAGACATATGCTCTGCTGCTCATTAGAGTAAGTACAGGTTGATTTCACAGCATAGATTTCGCTGGAAGGGGAATTTTATCTTAATGTCCTGAGTAAAGCAGCAAGGTACTCTCTTAGTTTAAGGGTTTGCATGTTACTGAGGTGGTCTGACACCTCTTGTTAGACACTTTGTTTTACAGTGCCTACAGGTTTGTCAGTTGAGACTTCTTGTGTTGAAATTTTAATTATTTGTTTGGTTTCAAGATGATGCTTCTTTTCTCCTTGAATACTTCTGTTATCTCTGTATCAAGGAATAGGGATTTCTATCTCCATATTCCCCAGGTTTGCTTTTAGACCATTTTATAGCTCCTTGAAATCTGAGGGAGGAAATTTAAATTTTAGCAGTTACATATTTTCCTGTGCTGGTCAAATTGTACATGCATCCATCCCACAAAGTGACTCAGTGCAATGGTATCTGATGCTCCAGGGATGAGGTTGGACTGTTTCTGCTTCAGCTGTTTCTGCATTGAAATAACATTGAAGCTGAGGATGGAAATAGGGAAAACAGAGAGCAGGTGAAATGAAAGTGATGTGTGTAATTTGAAGGCAGGAATGGTTGGGAGGGGTGAGCAGAATTCATGAGGAAGTGCTGTGGTGGGAGAAGACAAGTGAATTTTTCTGGGAAAGGACACTGGAAGGTGAAGAAAGGCATTGCTGAAGGGGGGTTTGAAATGGAAAGCTCTTCAAGGAGACTGGAGTGGGAACTGTCAAGGGGAAAAGAGAGGAAATGGTTGAGGAATGGTGCTTCACAAAGACATGAGGAAACAGAGGAAGGGAGACTAGAATGAGGTTCTACAAAAATTCGGTGATGGGGAAGAAATAGGCTGTTTCAGTAGAAAGGGGCAAAGGAAATTTAAGCATGGTATGGAAAGGAGAGCAGTGAACACCATGGCCTGCCATTGCCATGGTAAGCCCTGCATTCATGAGTCTCTTGTCAGGAAATATCTGAAGGCCAGTAAAATCTCCCAGCTCTGCAGGGGTGGGGATCTGGGGTACAGCAGGCCACTAATGTTCAGTGTTAAAAAATGGAAGAATTTAGGTAGTTCTTTTGACTCAGTGGGACACAGAAGAACCTGAAAATACCAGCAGAATTATGACCACTTTATCCACCTAATCCACTTGGTGCTATTTAAAGGCCAGCATTTGCCCTCAGCAGGGTCAGATCCTCCTTATTCTCACTGTATATTTAATGTAGGAACGTGCCACCCTATTGGAGGTGCTAATGGTTTGGGACTGCAGATGCATGGGTTTAATTCCAAATTGGCCAGTCACGGACTGTGTGATCTTGGACTAGCTAATTCACCAGAATGTGCTTTATTTTCCCCATCAATAATTTGGGAGTAATGATTTCTAACCACCCTCTGTAGAGGCCATTGAGCTCCATGAATGCCACAGTTCACAGAAGAGCTGAGAAGTGCTGGTTGTGCTATTAATGACAGTTTCTTTCTATCTGATTGGTGACTGTTTCCTTTTTCTCTTTGGACCATTATGCGACTGTATTAGGACAGAAATTGAGAAGAAAGAAAGGAACTGCTGGGGATAATAGGTATGGTACAACAGGGACAGCTTTCTGTCTTATTATCCAGACTCACTGCTCGGCCAAAACTGGATGCATTTGTGTCTGCAGGCTGGACTGACTCAGACTTTGTAGGGAGTCATTTCAAAGATGTACAGATCTCCCTAATGACACTTAGTTTATATGAAATCATTTTAAAGAATTTGGCTTTATTAAGTAATTGTGAGCAAGTTGGACCCTGGCGCCAAGTACTCGTTTTGTGGCTGTTGTGATAGTGCTGCCTGTGCTGTGATCTTTGGGCTGCGGGATCAGGCAGCGCCACAGGAATGTGGAAGGGTGAGAGACAGGACTAGGAAGGGGGAAACTGTAGAATAGCACATTTATTGTCATGCATTGTTACATGAATGTTTTAAGAACTCTGTACAGCTGCCGATCTTTGAACATGAGAGCTTCTTTGTTTCCTGTTTATTCTTGCACTTCTTACTACTTGCAGCTCTGTTTGAGCAGAGAAGGCACCTCAGTGCTGTACTGTAGATGATTCAGATGCTGATTTATGGTGTATATGTATGAATTTGGATTTGAATTCAAATGATAATCTGTGTCAGTGTCATTCATAGGTGTCTAATATTGAGAAGCAATTGCCTTTCAGTGGTTTATGTGCTATATTTAGTACGATTCTCAAGAATATTTCCGACCCTTGTCATTCTGTCAGTTGTCATTGAAGAACACACTCAGGTCAGAAAGCTTTTGGTATGTCTTAGAGGAGATGATGATATCATATGTGGCACAGAGTTCAAGAAAATGTCTCATTTACTACCAGTTTTTGAAGCAGCAATCAGTGCATCCACAGGAGTCTGTGAAGGTGGTCAGGCTCAACAGGCAGATGGCTGAGAAAGTGCACAGTTAATTCTATTAAGGTCTTGCAGTAACACCACTTCTTCCATTAGATTAGAATCTTCCCTTCTTTCCTGCTCTTTTTGGTTGTTTTTGTTCCTGAAGTTTAGTGACTTTTTACAAGGGCATATAGTGATAGGACAAAGGAGAATGGATGTAAACTGAAAGAGAGTAGTTTAGATTAGATATTAGGAAGAAATTCTTTACTGTGAGGATGGTGAGGCACAGGAACAGGTTGCCCAAGGAAGCTCTGGATGCCCCATCTCTGGAAGATTTCAAGGTCAGAATCAAGGTCAGTGTTCAGGGATGGTGCTCTCAGCGACCTGGTCTAGTGCAAGGTCCCTGCCCATGGCAGGGGGCTGGAACTAGGTGGTCTTCAAGTTTTCTTCCAGTCTCCAACCACTCTTAAGATTCTGTGATTTTCTGTTCATGAGAGTGAGCCCGGCAGGAAGCCAGCAGATGGTAGACTGGCTCTGCAGCACAGTATCTGTGCTGCTGGTTTGCTCCCAGAAGCTTCTGCAACTTTGGTCCTCAAACAAGCCTCCAGACCCTTGTGGGAAGTTGGTACAAGAGCACATTAAAGTGCTTAGATGTTCTTTTTGGGAGCAAGCCCGGTTCAGCTGGTTTTGAAGAATCAGATGCTTGTGAACTTCAGAGGCTCATGTCTTTCTCAACTGCAGTATTTCTTCTAACATCTTTCTTCAGTTGTTTTGGTCCTAGCTCTTCCTCTGTAACCTGTCCCCGTTAGGTAACAGAAGCCAAAACTTGGGTGAAAGTATTTTGACATTCTTTTGTCTCAAATCTGTGTGAAAAGGTACAGGTGTAGATTCTTTTTTTTTTTCCAGGGAAACTTTCACAAAACATTATATTGGAAATATATTAACAAAATATATATTTTATGTTGCATTTCCATGTAGTGTAGCATTACCTTGAGAGACTTGTCTTTGTGCCATATGACACAGTTCATCCTTACAAGCTTGGCTGTGGGGCTGAACCCCTTTCTTACAATGTGCCTGTGGTTATGTTTAGGAGTCTTAAAAACCTCCCTTCCAAGTTGATGTCCTTTTATCATACCTGTTGTCACAATACTTGCCTCTGTGCACTGCAGGTTGAAAATAGTCCCTTAAGCCACTCCAGATTGTTCAGTCCAGTACTGTAGAGTGGTCTTCTTTCTACACTGACCTCTCATTAGAAAAACTTTATTTTTTTTTTTTTTTTATCACCTTCTCTCATCTGTTTTCAGAAGAACGTGGCTGTAATTCCTGAATGCTCTTTATGATTCCCCAGTTGAGGATTTCTGTCCTAGAATGAGTACCTCAAATTTCTGCCATTATCCGTCATAAAATACCTTGACTAGTGAGCAAAATACAGTACTGTGAATTGTGGACACCAGTTAGTGTGTGCTTCAGGAATAGCAAATGTAATTAGAAGATAGTTTAACTGCATTGGATTTTTTTTAGCAGGAGAATTAAAAAATCAAGAAGGTTAATGAAGTAATCTTAGTCTGTGGTCCACCAGAGCCTTTTAATCTTCCTTTCTGTTCTTAAGAGTAGCATTGCTGTGTCCTTAGTATAGTGACTGTAGATTTAAGATTACAAAAAGTGGGGTTTGTCAATTTTACCCTTATTTCTGGAGCTTGATTCTCATTTTGCTGGATCGTGATAAAAATGAGAATTACTTAAATCCTATGTCCAGAGAGTCAGGTTTTAGACTCTGAGACCAGAAATGGCTTAAAAGTATTATGTAGACTTCAAATGCTTGGGCTGTATGAGCAGGGATGAGTCTCAAATGAGAGCTTTGTTAAATAGTAAGAGTATGCACAGCTTGAGTCTTAGAACACTGTGGATTTAGCTCACAAAAATAAAACCCCAAACCAATTGGGAAGAAAATCTCTGTACTGTGGATGAATTATCATATCCTCTAGATTTTGGGTACATGGTGAGAGGGTAAGTTAGCCTGGATCACGTAGCTGCCCAAAAAGAAAGGGGTTTGAGGATCTGTTTGTGGAGTATGTATATTTCTGGCCTTCAAACTTCTTTAATTCACTTCACATGAGAGTTGTGCATTATTTATAGTGAGTGTGGGAGATGGAAAGAGTACTGTGGAAGAAAGAAAAATAAACCTTTCAATCATGAATTCTGTTTTTGGCTGTGATGCCAGTTTGGGGCAAGATGCCAATAATTTTGCACCCAAAATAGAAGTGCTAAAATCCCCCAAAATTCACCAGTCTCACTCATGATCTGAATATTTTATCAGATTATAGTTAGGAAGCAAAGCACAGGGTCTTGAGGCATGCATCAGCCTCATGATGAGAAGAGCAGATCATCCTCTTAACTCATGTCCTCCTGTTGCTTTGAAGAGCCTTTGATGGCCAGAGAAGACCTTTGTGTTCAGGGGTTGTGAAAACAAACCACAGACTTCTCGGGTTTTGTTCTCCAGTGCTTGGTGCTCCAGCCAGGCATGCTGAGAGCTCCCTCAGAAGGCACCCAGGTGTTGGAGCTCTGTAGGACTGTAGCCTGTCTTCGGCTCTGGGGTTTAACAGGACAGGTGAAACTCAGTGTACAAGTTGAGCGGTGTTGAGCACAAGAGGCCACAGCCATCAGATGAACATGCTCTACTGCACAGCCAGGCTGCTTGTCACTGCCATGCTGCCAAAGGGGCATGGATGCACTTCCATGGACAGCCTTGTGGTATCACAGCTTATTCAAGAAGTTTACTTTCCTGCACTGCTGTTTCAGCAACAACTTAATAGTTGTGAGGCATTTTTTCTGCAATCTGATGTGCTGTGTGGCCACTCACACAGCTGCACTGGCACAAATGAAGGAAGAGTAAGATGGGAACAAGCAACTGAGGTGGGAATTTTACCCACTGAAGAAAACCTATACAGCAGCTCTTCCTGAGTCTCCCACAAAGAATGATACTTAGAGGAGTTCTCTCAACCAACCTGAGAGGGTTTGCATAGATCCCCTAAGCGTTGCACTGGCACTATTCCACAATACCAACTTTTTGTTCAAAGTATGAATCAAGTCATCCATTTCATGCATTTCTTGTTTCTCTTACAGCTTAACTGTTGATTTTGTTTAGTGCTACGGTAAGAATTACTTGAAGAGCTGTTTAGAAAGCAGGAGGATTGCATGCTGTGACTGTCAGCTCAGGTTACTTGTAAGGGGAGGCAATGCCCTGTATTGTTAAAGCAAGTCAAATGTTATTTATCTTGGGCCTCGCTACAGAATAGCCTAATAAATCCCTGTTCAGCCTAGGTAACTGAGAACGTAAAGGCATGTAATGCTTGAGAAGAACAAAAGGATCAAATAACATGGGCAGGGTTGTTTTTTTGGTTGTTTTTTTTTTTCCTGTTGGTGTTTTTTTTTGCTTTTTGTTTTTGGTTTTTCCTTTTTTTGTATATGTTGGGCTTTTAACATACTCCTTCTTCTGTGGCTGCTAGAGACTGCAAGGGGACACTTTTCATGTTTAAAGTATCATACATATAGACACTATATAGCTGTGATGAGTAGGGCAAAGAGTAAGACACGGTGATTCAGCCTGAATCTCTTGTGAAGCTATTAACGCTCCTTATCTCATAAGAAAAGATGAGGCCGGATCTGAAGGATAAGGGAGATAAGGTCTATAGGAGAAAGGCCTTCTCAATAATCTCATTAATTGTCTTAGCTTTCTTAGTTAATGTCTATGGTGTACATTTACAGAAGTACATTCAAAAGTTATCTCAGACCGAAAATTTACAAATTTAGACTTAAAAATAAACTTTTCCAGCTTTTTGTCTGTTGGGCTGTTAATATTTGTTATTCTTCTCCTGATGACCACTTTAAAATACTTGATTTTCTTTTTGTGTGTGTTAAACTATAAATGAGATTACTTTGTAACCTTCTGGTGTGTTTTGAAATCTAACAAAACAGGGAGAAAGTTACAGTAAAATTGTTCCCTTACTGGGGTTTAACACCGGGAGCATTTTTCCCTGTAGTCCTGTAAGTGAAAGAAGCAGTGAAGGGAGAATCTGTTCTTCCATCCACAGCAGATCCTGGGCAATACTTCTGCCTGGAGGTCCTGCAACTGGGGTCCAGTAAATTGATGTTTTTTGTGTGCACCTTGCCTGGAGAGAAGAAAACCGCTGTCTTCAGAAGGTACTTAGCTCTGGGTCTCTAAAAGGAAAGTACGCCCGTGAGGTAATCCTACTGCACATAAAAATGAACCCCAGAAGGCCAAAATGCTGGCAGTGGAGCACACAGCTGAAGGAAAAAGAAGGAACAAATAACAGAATATGCTCTAAATGGATGAGAAGGTGGAAGTTCGTGAGACAACTGATGGGCTTGCTGTGTGGATTGCTGTGCACAGAGGGAGCAGTTCAAGAAGGCAGAATATTACAGAAATGTTAAATTATTTATTAGTAGCAATCCCCACCGCACATTTGTGTCCAAATTTATTGAGAGCTCGAGTATGAGGTGGCTGAGGTGTTGGACTAAATATATACAGTCTTCTTAGAAATAACATAAAGAAGAATTAATAAGAATGTGGAACTATAAATGTGTTAGAAGGCTCTAGGAAGTGTCTGGAGAACTACATCCCAGTAAGCTTATACTGGTAGTTTGCAAATTAGCTGGCATTATTGACAGGTCACAATTCACAGCTTGCAGCTGTTGAGATTGCACAGAAGGAAATGATGCCAAACTGACAGGGAGAAAGGTGTTTTAGAATATGGAAAATCATTTGATTCAAATCATGAAAGCTTTTAGAAAGTTTTGTCCTCCTTCGTGGTTGGTATGACTAAGATGGCTCAAAATCTGTATTGAGCATAGAAGCAAAAGGTGAATTACCCAGTTAGATCTATTAACAGTGGTATGTTGATAGATGCCCACTTCATACTGGTGGGGACTGTTCTGTTCTCAGAAGTATGAAACAGCACTGTTGTGCCATTTTGTCTGCCCCATTAGCCCTGCTGAAAGGCAGAATTGGGAATTGCCTAAATGGTGTCTGATCCCTGAGCATGGAGAGCTGTGAGGCTGTCACACCCGCCCTTGGAGGGCTCCACTTAGGAAGGAGCTGGACCTGAGAGTAGCTGGCTCGTTTTTTGGTATGTGGCTGATTTGAAAAATACAATAGTAATAGAAAAAAATTGAAGTAATTTTGAAAACTTGTCATTAAGAATGCCCATTAAGAGTAGGAAAAGTAATAAGGAATAGCATGGAGATTGTTACCAGAAGTAAAAGCTGATTTATCAAGAATGCCTGTGTCTCACCTCAGAATAGCATTCAAGAGGAAGTGGGAACTCTGGAAGCACAAGATGAAGCTGAAAAAGAATTGGGGAAGTCTCAGTCATGGAGAGTAACTGAAGAAAATTGTGACTGTTTATCTTAGAAAGCAGATGAGTCAGAGGAGAGGTGTGCTAAAACTGTATAAACCAGCAAATGGTAATGAGAAGGGAGATTGGGGTAAGTTTCTGTTTGCTTGTCTTAAAGCACTGAAGTGAGTGACTATTTAAAGTAATCAGAAGGTTGAAAATTCCAAAACTGATAAAAGGAAATTCTTGTTCAGATCTGTGATCAAAGTGTGAAAGTCAGTACAGCAGTACATTGTTGTGCTGAAGAGTTCAACAAGGTTTTTGAAAGTTTATTTTAATGGATATCAGAAATATTTGTAGCTGCCATAATCCATGTTAACCAGTTTTGGAGGGAATATTAGACTTAAGTTTTTAAGACAAGCTACCAGGAGTATCTTCATATTCTTGTGCTGGTTGTCCTTCCTTCTTAACATAAAGTGCTTGGTTAGTTGTGTAATTTATTAAGAGTTGTATGCAAGGTGTGAAATGACTTCTGAATCTCAGTAACAAGCTAGAGAGCACCCCAGTGTGGGTGGCGCCTGAATTCAGAGCATCTCTAGGTCTCTTTTCAGGCATTGAAACAGTTTAACCCAGTTAAGGGTTGTTCCCAGCATCTCTTGAAGTCACCAAGATCTGTGGCTAAATAGATGTTTTCAGGGATGGGATTCCAGAAATGCAACGAGGTCAGGAGCTGATGTGATTTTAAATTTGGGTAGAAGGTGTTGAGTTGCCTTTTTTTGGTCATATGTGCATTACATGTATGAGTAAAAGATCTTTGTCTCTTAAAAAGGCCCTAAAGCAAGAGGGCTTTCTGCACTTGTGTTCTGGAGTTCCTTTCACTTACAGTGACTGGGAAGGCATGATGTAAGGAACTGTTGTCTTTGCCTGAAGTCTTCAGTTAAACTGTTAAAAGAAATAATCAAACCTAAGCTAAGAAAATTATTGGTTTTGTTTGCCTGCAAAAGCTTATCTCATTGGGGCGGTTCCAGTGCTCATGGTTTTCATGGGTATTCATGTGAGTGAGTATGTGATGTGTATGTTGAGTGCGTAGTGATGAGCAGTTCATGATTTTTGTCAAGTTTTTGCTTGGATTAAATTAGATTTGTCTGTATATGAATTTGATACTTGCAAGACATCAGTCAGTCAGTTCATGTAGTCTTGCCATCTCACCTGATAGTAACCTCCCCTGGAACAGTACCGACAGTCTTACATTCAGCTCAGGGCTGGTGTAGTTATTCTCTTGAGTTGTGCTTCTTTATAGGTGACATGATATTTTAGGATAATTCAAAATATTCCAAACAATAATTAATGATGTTGTATACAGATTTCAAAGGTATTTTATTTGAAAATACCTTGGAAATCAAATCCTCCCGAGAAGTGAAAGCTAAATATGAAAAAAAAAAAACCCCAACCTAATTTCTGTTTAATTGCCAGAAGATAAGGTAATTCCAAAATGTTAATGGAAAATGCTGATATTTGGCCTTCAAATGGCAAGCATTATGCAAACCTGCTGATTGGAATCAGTGAAATGGCGTGGAAAAAACCTTCCCTACTTGAGAGTTTAGGGAAATCAATGCCTAATAAATTGTGCATATGCCTATACAGTAATAATAACAGAATTTTAGAAAGATTAAGAAGGCTGGCATGATTTCTGTTAAAATAACGTTAACTAACTGGGTCATAAATGCAAATAAGATTATTAACTCTAGATGACTGGCTTATGGTTACAGTGTCTCAGCTATTGGGTTTTTGTGGCATTAACAACAGACTCCCCAGTGCATGAGTCCGCATCACATGGTTTTATTTTTAGTACTGATAAATCTAATATTTCAAGAACATGGGAAGCTGGGCACTGAAGGTTTCTCAGTAGCTGCCTCTTCTGCACTCCCTTACTCTGCAGGGAGACACTGCCCAGGGCTCCCTGAATTGTACTCAGTCCCACTCAACAAAGGCGTCAGGTCTGGCAAATGGTGCGTTAGGAGCAAAATCATTCTTCTTGTACTGAGTTTGGGATTTGGTGATTCATGCAGTGTCAGGGTGGTTGGGAGCATGGCTGCAGGCCAGGCAGAATGCCCTGCCATGGCTCATACCAAGCAGATGTCGGGTGTGAGCATCATGGATACTTGGGCACATTTCTTTCGGTATTTTCTACAGAAATGTTCTTTGAAGGAATTACTTTATAGAAATGATGGCAAAGCAGGATATAACTGCAAGGATGTGGTTGGTGCTGACATGGAGGTTTGCTGAAATACTTCTGGCTGGTGGGCTGAGAGGGCAAAGCAGGAGGAGGGAGTGGTTGCCATGAGCTGCGTGTCCAGCTTCCAGCTGAAGCTCTGGGACAGTGGTTGATGGAGGAAGCTAGTAGATGAGAGCTGTGGCTGTGGGATCTGTGAGCTCCACCATTTGGGGATGCTTAGCTGGAGCCTTCTTAGCTCAGCTTCATCTCCTGCCCTGTGCTAGCTGAGCTTGATCATGAGTCAACTTTGTGGGGCTCCTTCACTCCTGCATCTGTGTGTTGTGGTACTTGATGGTCCCTGTAAGTATCCTTGAGTCCAACACAGAGTACGCTTTGGTACTGCATAAAGAACTTGGTGAAAATCACTCTCTGTTTGGTCTAGGGTCCCAGTGTTGTTTCAGTGCTTTTGATCTGTGGCTCTAGCACTCCATCTCCCTGTTGTTGGAGAGAGGGAGGTTGCCTGATTTCTCTGTTGTGATATGATGCACTCAGAACCACCCATACAATTAGTCTTCCTCCCAAGACCACTAGCTGCTTGATATGAACAAACAATTTCCAAGTAGAGCTGTTTGATCATCATGGTAGTGATGTCACTGCTGTAGTGATTAAAGGTTTCTGAGAAAGTTAATGTTTCCTGGGCTGTTTCACTCGGTTGCTCTGAAGGAAACGTTGTTCTCTGGAAATATAAGCAGACTAATGTTTCCAAGTATAACAAGAGCACACACAGACCAAAACTTACTGGAATGATTGCAGACATGAAAACAGCTGGCAGATCATCTAGAGAGCCATCCCCTATACCTCCAGCCTAAGGACAGACAAAAAAATGTCATTTAATCATAGTTACAGAAAGACACAGATCATTCCTCTTTATCCTCTTGCATAGAATAGGACTGTTATATATGCTGTACAGAGTAGGACTTTAGCAGATGTTTATCTTGAAATAATATGTCTTTAGTACATATATGTGCAACACTTCAGCACTGAAATGAGCTTTAAAGTGATAGGCTTCTGTAAAAACATTAGAGAATTAATTTATGTTCATTAATAAACCACAGTTATTTTTCTTAACTCTCAGTTAATGAATAAAAAACCCAGTGTTTTAATAACAGAACCACTGAACTGCAATAATCATGCCAGTTAAAAAAAATACCCTGCAATATACCTTTTTACAATATGTGAAAATTTGTATGAAGTGTTTCCAAAGGTTGGCTTCATTCCACCTTTTCTTTTAGAAGACTGTTCAACTATTCCTTTCATTGCTGAAAGGTTTGCTTGATACTTAACCTAAAATACAGTTTCCTGAATATCATCCTATTTCTTACAGTAACATTTAATATTATGCCTTCTTTGTTTTTTCATGTCATTCCAGTACTTGTTGACCCTTTGCATGTCTACTTCTCCAATATGCATTCCTTTATTTTATTATTTGTCTCTAATATGATGTCTCAAAACTTGAATTGCTTTCCATGCTTTAAAGCTCTTTCAAGAAGGACAAAATTTACTTTAAAGTCTGTAAATCGTGAAGAATTAAAATCATGCATGGAACAAAGGCAAATATTTTCTCCAGTCTTGTCTGAAGTAATGCTGTGGATGCTTGATAAGGGGTCAGTGTTTTCTGCTTTTGATTTTGAATTTATTGGACTGTGACAGTCAGAGACCTGCTGGCAATGCTCTTCCTAATGCACCCCAGGATGTCATTGACCTCCTTGGCCACCAGTACCCACTGCTGGCTCATGGACACTTGTGGTCCACCAGGAGGCCCAGGTCCTTCTCTGCAGAGCTGCTTCCCAGCAGGTCAGCCCCCAGCCTGTGCTGTGCCTGGGGCTGTTACTCCCCAGGGGCAGGACCCTGCATTGCCTTTGCTGAGCTTCAGACAGTTCCTCTGTGCTCCTTTCTCCAGTCCACCAAGGTCCCTCTGAAGAGCTCCTCAGCCCTCTGGGCTATCAGCCACTCCTGCCAGCTTTGTGTGTCAGTGAAATCTCCAAAGAGGCTTTGTCCTAGTCACTCATGAACAAGTTAAACAACACTGGGCCCAGTATTGAACCTTGGGGGACACCACTAGTGACAAGCCTCCAACTAGACCCTATGCCACTAATTATGACCCTTACAATGTATTTTAAACATTAGCTATTCCATATGCTTGCTGACATGCAAGTGACTTCAGACAGAAAACATCTGCTCATTTTGCCTGGTGAAATTTTCTTAAGGATTTTACTGAATGGAAAAAAAAAAAAAACCAGAAATGTTTGTACTTACTGCTTTTCCTTTCTCTTTTTTTGGGTGAAGCAAAGGATAAAGTAGACTATAAAGGTTCCAGTAATGCTGTACATATAAACTAGCTGGATCATGCTCTTGGATACAGATCAGACAACTTGTGTCTCTAGTCTGTGGTTCATAAATCGGTTGGGTTGTTAAAGCTTGAGTATTGTTGCTTGTTGGTCTCTGCAAGTCAGTTTTACCTCAGTTCCTTGAAACCTGCTTCCTTTGAACCTCTCTGAACCACTGGTAATCAATACATTTGTTCGTATTTGCATTAGATGAGGTGTAATGTTGTCCTTAGTTAGATGTGTGTTACCTATCACCCTTACTGCCAGTGTCTGATAGTTTCATGATGACCCTTATATCCCATTGGGGTGCCCAGGGGTTATGTTCCCAACCTATAGTTTGCTCCTCTTGAGGCTAATACAGTCATTTTAAAGTTCTGTAGAGCAAACCTTCCCTGCAAAGCTTCCTTAGCCTAGTTTTTACTTTGTCTTCAAGCCTAAAAACTCCAAAGTCTGTACTTGATCATAAGACATACAGTTCCAACAACATGAGGGTCAATTTTAGTTGAGACTTCTGTGTGCCACAGTGGTAAAAAACAATAGCAGTGATTTGTGCTTTCTGGGGTTGACCACTTTGCCTGTTACTATCCTTCTGTCCAAGTAACTAATTCAACCCTGTATTTATATCTCCCTTGTGTTCTCTGGAAAGTCAGGCCAGTGAAATTATTGGTCACTGGGCCAACTGCATCATGATACAGTTTTTATTTCATGGAGAAATAGCAAGTACAGATAAAACTTCTTAAGAGAGGTTCGGTCTGAAAACAGTCTGTGCAGAATTGCAGGCCAGCCAAAGCAAGGATAGCATTTTCAAAATCTGCTATATGGCATTTCTTTATCTGGTATTCACATTGTCAGAAGTTTGTATCCTATTACTGCAAATTAAGTGGGCCAGTGTGTCTCCAGCCTGAATGAGAGCCTCCATGGGAGTAATATATGTTTGTATATAGTAACAAAATAATTCTTAGTAAGTATCTCTTGTCTTATTTATTCTAATATGCTAAGCTGAAAGTCTTTCATGTAAATACTGGGATTTTTACTTACTGTGTTGTTAATTTAGTTCTTGTCTTTATACCTTTCTGTCCTGAGAGGTGCAGGTGCCGAGTGGTTGTTCTGCCCTTTCTGCATTCCCTGTTTTGCTGACTGCTCCCTCCCTTACATTGTCCTTCTTAGAAGTAGACAGTATTTCAATTTCCACTTTGTTTTCTATGTCCATCTCAGCAATTATACAGTCCCTTCAATAGCTGTCCTAAGTGCCACTAGCTGAACATTGTATGGGTGACCCCACAGTGGCCACCCTGCTTCAGGTGGTGGCCTTGTGCTGGAAGTCAAAGCAGGTGTCCTGCCTTTGCAAAATAACACAGTAGAATTTCCTCGATCACACAAAAGGATTAGGGGTGCACAGTCTCCATGAGTCACGCAGAGACAGTCCAGGCAATCCAATAAATATTATATAAATGTTTTCTTAGTATCTGTGACTAATTTGAGGTTGTTAATTTTCCTCAGGTGGACAAAAATATTCTTTAATGGTGTGTAACTCACGCAGAGGTCATATGTGTGGACTTGATGATTGGGATAAGAATAGTTGGGTATTTCAGATAGCAAAATAGTATCACTTCAGCAGTGAAGAGCCCAGTTGTACCATCTGTCTCAAATCCACCTTATAACTCAACTTAATTACATTTGTGCACAGCTATTATCACCTGGGAGATCAAAACAGATTTGAAGAGCTGATCTGTGCTTCTGCTGAAGTTTGGATTATTTTTAGTTCCTTGTGTTTGAAAAAAAATAATTAGGGTTGAAGTATTGTAGCTCTTGGAGAAATAATCATGTGTTTGGACAATACTCTCTGACACTCCTTGTGAATTTTAAGGTCTTTTCTGTTTACATTGCTGACAAAAATCAGGTTTTTCCTGTATCTCTTAGAGTGAAGTTCATCTCCTTAGAGAGGGCTTGCACAAATTTTGTGCTGCAGTCAAGTTCTATCTAAGACTTGTTAGGTGGACCTTTACAGTGATTTCAGCTAAATCAGTTTCAAGCTAAATTGTAGTCTGACCTGTAAAATCATGAAGAGAGTCGCTGATGAGCTTCTGATTATAAAATGTTCACCACAAATGCTAATGATGATATCCAGAAACCTGGAATCATGTTACTTAATTGTTGTGCTGTATGAGTTTGAATATCTGTTGAGCGAAAAAATTATCTGTCACCTTGGTATATTTGAGATAGACAGTGTGATCGATATGGGCAGATCCTATGTGTGGTCGTGAGACACCATTATTTTTCTGGCACTTCTCAGAATAGATTCCAGAGTCTAAGTGAGGAACTTGTGTTACCTCCTTCCTCTTGTTAACTAGCACAGGTTTATGTAATAGAATTTGTTATATTTTTAACAGTTTTCTTTTAAAAATTCCTAGTAGAGTTTTTCTTCTTTCTTGAATAGTTTTTGTGATTAATATGTGTATGTAAAGTTAGAAAATTATATTTCACTATTACATGAACACTTGATCAAGAATTTTTAGCCACCAAATTGGGAAGATTGAGTATAAGGGAGAGTGTGTCTGTCATGATCACTTTACTGTTTTTTCCAGCAATACATTGCCCTGGAGGTATTCCTGAACAAGATTCCATTTTCAAGGTGGGAATATAGTACAGGAATTCCTAAGTAGCTGCTGTTAGAAATTAGAGTAGAGCTATTTGATTCTGAGTTGGAATGATTTTCAGCAGTGTCTATTGTTAACCTGTCTCCTCTGTTTTGTTTTGTTGTTGAGTTTTTTTCTCTAATTTTGTTGGAGTTTTTTTAGGGAGTGATATTGGGGCTTTTTTTTTTTTTATGTAACCACTTGGTGCTCCTTCAGTTTGGATATTTTTAAAAGGAAGAGAGTCAAGAAAACCCACAGATTTTCTTACAAGGTTTCTATATCTTGCATCCAATATTTTTCTCTATTTTTAGCCAGGTTAAAAAAAGATAGTAAGTATTTTTAATATGCTTTATGATTGGGGTGTTTCGATATGATTTTTTCTTCCCCATAATCTCTAACAAAGATGTGCATGGACTCTGAATTCATATAGCAGATGGGGCATTGGTGGATGTCAGTGAGTGTTATTTTGTTCTTAAAGCATGAGGTTCATTTACAATGGGCTTCTCATACTCAGTCTAGAAGGGAATGTAAATGTGGAGGTTTTTGAAATGGTCCTGATTTATACCATCTGTAATGTAATTTTGTCAGATGTTTGTTAAATGAGCATTAGGCTCATGTACTTTTAAGTTAATGTAGACTAAATACCAGAGATTTTAAATCTACTGCTTTTTTTATTTTCTTGTGGGAAAATACTCCACCGTAGATGCTCAAACCCAAGGAATTCCAGCTCAGCAGAGATATTGCATGTGCCTTATTTTAACAGGAATGAACCTTTCCTAAGGGTTCTCATCAGTGATTTTCTAGAAAGAGGAGGAACTATATTGTTCTTGGTATTTTGATCTTACAGCAAAATGGTTGTTCATCTTTAGCTAGAATAGTTGTCTTTGCTTTCTTTATTATGGTGTTTTATCTGTATGGAAACTACAATGAAGTGAAACCTTTTTCTTACAAAGGAAGGAGATGAAAGTACTATTTTATCCTTTGCTGATCTTTACCAACATTCAGCTTTGATTTATTTTTATTTCACTTTGACTTGCCCTTGCGTTTATAGGGAGTATGTATGGGCAATTAAACAGACATATCTTGCAGCCTGAGTACAGGATAACCATTGACAAGAGACAGTGGTAGTAATGTGCATCCTATAAAGGAATTTGCCTCAATGGAGCTGAGTGTGGTATAACTTCAAAATTATTTTCCTGTGGAAACAGCTGTCTTTTCTGTGAAAGAGCTTTTGGGACTTGAGAATCCTTGTGATGGGAAGGAAGTCAAAAGGACGCCACAGATCTTCTCACTGTCACACTGTTGTCTGCAAGATGGGAGAAGAGCAGACCTCTGCCAATTTGTCTTCCAAGAACATAGTAGTGTGCAACTATCTTGTGCATATGGATGATTAAATCTTAATTTTTTCATGCCTTAATTATTTTCTTTCACATTATAACCGGCTATTTTCTTTAATGGCCTTTGAAGGAATAGTTAACAGACTTACTTAACTGAGAACAAGTAGCTGGATACCAACATCTTCTCATCCATGTTAGATTCGTATCACCTGTTATTTTTCTCACATGCAACTTTCTGTTCTGGCCTGTCAAATTTGCTGCCCAAATATATGGATAGGATATACTTTGGATGATGCTAATTTCTGTTGGTGTGGGTTGTTTTTAATATCCCCACAGAGAACTGTGACTCTCTGAAGTCACAATTAAATGTGGTAAGTCCAAAGTGAAAAGTGTAATTCCTTTAGAACTGTAAACCACTTCATTCATTCTTGTTTGGTACCTATGAGGAGTCTTTGGCGTATTTTTCTCTAAAGTAGGCAATAATGTAACACATTTTGTGATCTGTGAACAAATTTTATGGTAATGTGGCAAATCCTTGGGACTAATAGCCATTGAAGAGAGTGTATTTCTTGAAATGAAGTGTATCGCTTAGGGGATGTAAGGAGACTTGTAAAGCTTTAGAGCCTTTCTGAGTCCTCATTTTGGCACTTTACTATCAAGGCCCCTAAATGTATTCAGTGAGATGTTGACAGTCTAGGTATTTTTAAGACAGCATCTTACACTAAAGACATTCCTTACTCAAAGCAGTTCTCAAAATATTTTATTTTGCTATTGTCTATTTGTCAAAATGATTTCCTCAAGCTTTTAAAGATCAGACTGGTATCCATTGGGGATTGGATGCTAACCATATGATACCTTTCAAAAATAGGTACATGTGGTGGGTTGGATGCCAACCTGAAGATACCTTTTAAAAATAGGTATGTTTGTCATTCATCTGCAAAGTAAATACACAAAACTTGCTGGGGATCATCAACATTCTTCCCAGTGGGTGAGCAATTGCACTGTTACTTGCAGAGACTACCAGCCACTCACAGAGCTCACACAGAATGAGTAACCTCTGGGAGAATGAATGCTTCCCCTGCATGTACTCAGAGGGTTGCTGCTGTTGTCCAGCTCCTATCTGGACATTTCTCTTCTGCAGCTGCACAGGTCATCCGAGCCTTTGTCAGCTTGGTGTGTACCCTGAGCATTATGAAAACAAACACCAAGGAGAAACGGCAGAAAAAATTAGAGCAAGTGCATCCAAAAAAACTTCACAGAGCTTCTGATCTGTCCCTACATTGTACTTTACTTCAGGTTAAAAACCTGAGGTATTTGAGTTGGAATTTGCAATAGAATTTCACATGAAAGCCACAGAGAAGTCTGTGGTCAGAGGAAGGTACAGGGCTGGACCTGGACTTTTCATCTTCATTAAGGTCAGCACTTTCTTGCTGGTCCAGCCTTACCTTGGATTTAATTTAGGACAAGGCTAAGTCTTCAGGTGACAGACATGCTTAGCTTATTGACAATGTTATACTTTGAAATCAGATTGTAAGCTTAAAAAAATAAAAAAAAAATAAAAAAAAAATAAAAAAAAATAATTGAAACTCCTTTTCAAAGAGCAGAACAAATGAGATGACAGCAGGTGCAGAATAATACACTTGTGTCAATGAAAATGTAGGATCCTGGGATAAAGGATGTACAAGTGGCAGTGGAAAGTTGTGCTGGTGGCAGCAGCCAAACCCCCGGGGGCTGTGAGCAGGTGCCGTGCCCTCGGCGCAGGGCACCACTGACCAAAGCTTATCCCAAGGCAGAGATAGGGCTATTACATGACCTCTGTCCCTCAGATACCTGGAGGCTGCTTCAGCCCTTCTAGGGGGATAGCTCACTTTTATTGTTTAGACTAGAGAAGCATGAAGAATTTGGGTGGTGTTTTCTGTCTCCCAGAACTCATTTGCCATTCCTCTACTCCCTCTGTGACCTGCAGCCCCTATTGCGAGTTGGCAGTTTTTCTCAAGAAACATAGATGCCATTATAGATTTGCCATTCTTTAGCTGCAACACAATGTTTGTTATTAATAGTAGTAGTTTCTTCTTAGTAATAATAATTCTTTGATGGGTATCATACCTAGGAAAGTGACAGCTCCATATGCAAATGAGGCACTTCCATCCAGTTGTAATGTCACTGGAAACAAAAAGTCAGAGCTCTGCAGGTGTGGGAGATAGGGAGTGTATCATCAGAGAATGCAATAGAAGACAAGGAGGATAGGAAAGATGGGTGTTGCCAACTCACTGTCTACTGCATCTGCTGCTTTTTTGTCTGGTGTTATTAGTAGGAGAAATGCTTGCTTGGTGCTCTTTGTGTGATTGAATTAGTTTGAATGGAGAGAATTATCCTGACATTATTGTAATGGCACGAAATAAAGGTCATAAGAGAAGGTGAAAGTAAGAACAATTGCTAACAATCTGCAGCATGAGAAATTAGGAGAGAGAAAACTCAGATAACCTTCATTTAAAAAATATTAACATTTAAAAGACAGTTAAATGTTGCATTGAATTAAACATATGCAGAACCATTTAGAACTAAATATTGGTTATTGGTGAAGTATAGTGAGAAGCAATAACTCGTTAACTACAACTCTACTGCTTATTCTGGGTGCTTGTTCCAACTTTCAAATTATATTTTAGTTACAGAAACCCACTTCAGTTGACTAACTTGAGTTAGTTAACTAGTGAATGTACAAAGCTGGCACAGGCTCCTCTAGGATTGATGGGGATGTGTATTCCTGCACATACCCATGTTATGTGTATGTAATAAATATACACTTGTATATATGTGTAGCTGTATCTCTCTGTACAATAGAGGGAGAAGCACTGAAATGCAGTAGCATGTAAAGATGGTCATTGTTTTCTTTGGTTCTTGTACATGTGTTCCATTTGTGCTCCCTACTGCACACACATTTTTCTTTGATAGATATACGCACAGATTTTTTCAGCTCTGTGTCCATTAATAAACTGTAATGTGTGCCAGTATGTTGCACCTACTTTATGCATGTATTTATCCATACTTTAACCACGAGTAAAGATCAATGTATTTATTAGGGAGTTGCATAACAGGACTGATCTCCTTCCTTATTCTGTCCTAGGAACAGTTAGGTCTTGTGCTGTCACTGCTTGGAGGGTGGACCTGTTTCACTTACAATAGCATTAGAAATGTAGTATGATTTAACTGGGGAGGGAAAGGCCAGCCATTCCATATGGAGTTAAAATGCATCCTGTGCACCCTGCAAAGATGTCAGCTTCACTTGTAATTGCAGAAATGTTCATGCCAGATACAGGAACATGGCTCTTCAGGTGTTGCAGAGCATGCTGTAATCAAACATTGGCATGGAGTATTCTCTGCTCTCTGTTGCTGTGGCAGTCCATGTGCAAGCATATCTCCATAGCATATGTGAAAATGAATGCTGGAGAAGACCTCTATCTTTAGAGCATATGCCTCTCCCCAGAAAAATGGATTGAGGATCAGACATTTAAAAAAATGAGTCACTGTGACTCACTACAGTATATCCATAATAAAATCTATCTAAATTTGGTAAGGAGCTCTAGGAACTAATTGCCCTAGTTACTTACCCCTTTTATTTTTTTGTATATATTTGTCCCTTGCTTCTCTGGCAATTATGTACTGTATGTACAGAAATAAGATTTCACTAATGACACTTGTGTGGTTTTCTAGATTAAGGAGTTTTGCTCTTGCAAAACTGATTTGTGTCGTATTTTCAATTATCTCCTTCAAAAACCATATTGAAATTAGGAATAACAAAAGCTCTCCGAATGCTTTGGATTTTAGTGGTCTTGTGTTGTGTTAGAAAATGTGAAAAAATTATTAAAAGTGTCAATAGCATGTAGTAAATTTAGATTACTAAACCTGGTTTATGTTGGGAAGAGATCAGTTACTGTAAATCACACACTTGCTACTCCAAAACTGCAGTTACTCAAGATTTCTTGTCTAAAATCTTAAGTAGATAATAACATTGTTAGCAGCATTAAAGTATGCAATAAGTTCTTGGGTAGAGTTTTAGCACATGTAGGATTAATTAAATTTAATTCCTAAACATTAAGTTGCTAGTTAAACCAGAGATATTGAAGGTCCTGAATGATGAACTTTTTAAACATTTTTTTTTTACCACTATTCATTGTATAAAAAGGAGCTCAAAGAAAACACAAGACTGACTCAAAAGCTCACAGCTTTGTGGAAAGCATCTTGGTTAGGGGCAAATTGTTGGCCTTTACGTTGTACTTAATATCTCAGGCCAAATTTTATTCATGAGAGATCATATCCTGTTTGAGACAGTGTTTTAGAAGCTGATTAATACCTGTGGTACATTTTTTTTTTTAAGAGTAGAATGACCACAATTTGTATTTTTTACAGAATTAAATAAACCCACAACCAACCAACAAATAAACAAAAATAATTAGACAATATAGAAAGGCTGTGTGGACCCCAGATGTTCCAGAGACAACTTAATTTTGTGTACCAACATTCTCTCTCTTTTGAGTACAAGATAAAACAGTTCAGACCTTCAGTACCTGAGTGAAGATGCTAAGTAGAAAACAGAGGACCATAAAGGCAGAAGTAAAAATGAGTCCTGTGTGAGTTGAAGCTGTTAGTGAAAGTAATGATAGCTTTGCATTTATGGGTTAGCAGTAAAATTCCTCTTTGTAGAGGGGTAATTCAGTCTTATGTGTTATTTAAGTGGGCTATCAATGGGACATGTTTTCATATACTTTACATTTGAGCTGACATAAAAGCCAAAAGTCATCTTAATACTTAGGGCAATCCTTCCTTTTTTTATCTCTTCTTCAGCATGTTAAGTGTCTAAAATGAAATTGGAAATACTCAAAGCAGTTGTGGACTCAGCACCTGATCTCAGATGTTAAGTGTAAATTACGGCAGCGTCTTTAAAATTACTTTGTAAAATAACATTTGCTCTGTGTTTAAATGAGTTGAATATTCAAATTACAAATTTGCTTCCATATGAAGCTATTATCAGAAGGCATAGAAAAATCATTGTCCTGCTTTCATATCTGATTATAGAGCAAGGAGTTTATTTCAGAAGTTACTAATTTGAATCTAACTGAGATGGATGGAGGCTCTAGTTAATCTTGTTTACATTCAAATGTACTCTTGGATGTTTTATCAAATCTAAACAAAAGACAGGTTTTATAGAATCTGAATTAAAATTTTGAAGTTTTAACAAGATTCCTATTTAAAATAGAAAAGAAACAAAACACAGCAAAGTAACTGTTGTCACTTTGCCCTTAATTCCTATTATAAAGTCAACTTGTGTGTCTGATCTGTAAAATTGTGTGATTATCTCAAATCTTTGCCAGACTAAACAGGGAAATTTTAAGTCAAGTAGTAGCATTTTTTATGGTGTTTGCTAAAGCATTCACATTACTTGAACAACTAGTTCTTTTTTTTTCCCCTAAATTTTGTCTAGAAATTTATTCTGGTATGATGGAGAATTCATTTGGTATGATCTGTGAAACATGGGTAGTGTCTAAGTGTTTAAAGATCAGTGTTTTAGTGGTGATAAGTACCTTCCAGTCATTAATGGTCATCACTAGCCTTAGCAGCTCCCAGCTTTTAAAGATGATTTTTTCAATGTTATCTTTGAGTTTTTCTTTACTTCTTTCATAACAGTGTTAGGTATTGCTGGCACATACACTCATGTCATTGTTGCATTTTGCCTCAGGATGAATGAAATTATGGCTCTGTGCGTTGGATTTATACCAAAATGAAAACAAAATTTTGACAAATCTGTGCTACTTTTGTTTAGGTGGAAGGGACAGAGTGAAACCTCCAACCAAATGCATCTGCTTGCATTGCTATAATGGAATATTTTATTAACTGCTCTTCCAACCTGAGAATTCTTTTAAAAAGCTGAGTGTGATATAATCTATATAGGGGCATTGTATAATTTGCCCAACTGGAAACAGGACTGGTAACTTAGAGTGCAGCTGCAGGGTTGTATTAAGTAGAAGCCAGTGTTTTTCTGCAAAATCTCAAATGGGATTCTTCTGAGCTGTGTAACAACAGAGAGGTGTTTTCTCATATTTGCTTCTCCCCATAATCTTTGCATATGAATGAAGAAATTGTTTTCCTGTGCTTGTTTAAAGGTTCTAGGGCTGATGCTTCAGGCTGGTGAGCTCCACTGATTACAGTTTAACATTCTTAAGTTGTGACCTTGACGCTCTGAATAAGTGTAGCACTCACTAAATAAGTGTAAGATCATCCCTCAGCTGTCAAGTTTAGGTTTAAGGTATGCATATTTATATCCTACTCCTGATTTCCTTGTGAAGCAGGGAGGGTCTGTCTACTTAGAGCTCATCTTAAGACTGGAATCTTTAGGAGGATCAGTCCATCTCTGTAAACAGCAAAACGTATTTCAGGAAAATTTTGCCTTTGCTTTTAGATGATTAATTATCCATTTAGTTTTATGAAAAAGTGTCATTACAGCTGGATGTTTATTAAGTAGTTGAAATAACACTCTACTAATTGAGTATTTAATATATGTTTACTTTGTTTGCATAATCTAGTCTCAAGAAAATAGCTGGGGGGGAATTTACTTGTGTATGAATATAAGTGTCCCATATATCTGCATGTTTTTGAAATAAAACTAATTGGGAAAATAACTTTTTTTAAGGAAAAGTCACTAACAGAAGGTAAATTGTTTTACTGCTAATTTTTGCTTCAGGCACTCGGATGACATGCTTTTTTCAGTTTTATACTGAGATCTTGAGACATACTGTGTTTGTTAAATTGATATTAATTAAAAATGAGAAAGCAATTTGGTAGGTTTAGACTTGATTAGATTTTCCACAAAAGCTCAGATAGCTCTGTTGTGGAGAGAAGAATCCAAAGCTGCTTTGTATTCCTTCTGCATTCCGTAGCAAAGCAACTTTCCTATGAAATTCCTATTTTTTAATAATTTGAGACTCTCCGGTTGTTTTGAATCTGAGTATTTGAATTGTGTGCAGAGCATGCCACTTTATTTGAAGTCAGCAAGAGGTAATGATTTGACAAAGATTCTGACAGTCTCTGGGATTACATTGGGGGAATCATTTGAGGGACTGTTGGATAATCTGTGCAGGGCTTCCTGTTTGCAGCTTCTATAATGGAGTCCTGTGCTCCAGTGTTCCCTGTGATTTTATTGAAAGTGCTCAGTGCCTTCCAAAAAGGCCTGACAGTGAGAGATTGTGCATTTCCTGACAACCATGACAAAATGATACCAGCTGTTCTCAAGAGGAGCCTAATGCTGGGCTGAAAATTGCTATTTTGTGCATCTTTAGGGTTTAAATGCGATGATATTTATTTGGCAGTGTTGTTTTACTGGTTCTTGTTAAATAGCTGTTAGCCCAACATGCAGTTTCGGTAATGCTGTTTCTGTTTGTAATCTTCTAAGGTTGTGCTGGTGAGATGGAATGAACCATTCCAGAAATTAGCAACCTGCGATGCAGATGGAGGAATATTTGTTTGGATACAATATGAAGGCAGATGGTCTGTGGAGCTTGTGAACGATCGTGGGGCGCAGGTTGGTATGCATGTTTTCTTTGCAGTCAAGAGTGATCAGGTCCTTAGAGGCCAAACAAGGAATGGTACTTTATACCTTTCAAAAAGCACAGGAGAAAACAAAACATTTCTTTATTGAAAGGAATATGCAAGACTTGTCACAAAGACACCTGGCAAGCACAGTGCTTTCTCCAGTAGGCCTGACATCAGAGCTTCAGCTGGGCTAATAGTTGGCCTATCTCGTTCTGTGCACTGCTGCCTTTTATTAAAACAGTAAGAAAGTCCTACGTGGCCCATATATATATTTTCTTGTCTTTGATATGTTAAGGTAAGCGACTTTACATGGAGCCATGATGGAACTCAGGCACTTATCTCCTATAGAGATGGATTTGTGCTGGTCGGTTCAGTCAGCGGACAAAGACACTGGTCTTCAGAAATAAACTTGGAGAGTCAGATCACCTGTGGCATATGGACTCCAGATGACCAACAGGTAATGAAAATGGGGCATTTAGGGGTGTCAGTTGGGTTGCATGGGTATGCTGTAGAATACACCTCTTAAAAAGTTACCAAGTGACCATTTCACTCAGTTTCCATCAAAACTGCTGCTCCCACTGATAATGAAAATTGAATTAATCCTGTTGTGCTTATTAGGCGAATATAATAGTGCAGCAAGTTCCCTGTCATCACTTTCCACCCTGATTCACACACAGTCTTATTCAAAGTTAGTTGTTTGAGACAGAAATCTGTTAATTGTACCCTTAATTTGTTGTTACAGCTATCTTATAAATGAATTTTCCCAGATATACAGCTTGGAATATTAAACATCTGACTGGTCATTTCTGTGTTGATTTGTCCAGTCTGGCCTTGCAGCAGAAGCAGTTCCAGCAGTTCCTGTGGTTATATCTTGCATTCACATAAGCAAATGTATGTAATTGAGTGTTGAAGAGATGTCTCAACTTTATGCAAATAAAATTTAAAAGAATAAATTTTGCTGAGCTTTGAAAAAGCCAGTTAAAAAAAATCTTCTTTACCATTTTTCTAAAGAATTATATGATAGTGGACACAGCACCATTTACAGCCTGGCTGGAGCTGGGGTGCTGGTTTCATTTGCAGGATTTACATTGGTTCCTTGCCTTTCACCGCTGAACTGACTGGAATGGTCTTTCCTTCCACATGTTTGCTGTCACTGTATGTGTGTATCATTCAGTGCTGAAGGAAATGATGGGCATAGAATAGTGCAAAGAGAAACCCTGTTAGGATCACAGCTGGATTGTTTTCCTTCCTTCATTTTATACCGCCATGGAAAGATTGGATAAAGGCTCAAGGTACCACTGAATTTAGAATACTATAAATTCATCCAAGATAGAGTTATTTTGGGAGTTGCTAGTGGAATATAATAGCACAAATAATATACATTTCTGCAGCAGCATCTAATAATTTTAGAGTACTCTGCAAAGAATAATGAATTAATAATTGCATCACTGCTTTTTAAAGCCAGGGAGTCTGCCTGCCTCTTTTTTGAATCTAGGGAAATGTAAATCTTGACAATAAATAATTTACTTGAGATCAAGAGGAAGAGACAAGCAGCAGAAGTAGGAGGGGAAGCTAAGATCTAATAGCTCTCAGTGCTATGTTTTAAACATGAGGCTACCCCACTTGTGTGATGCTCAGTTGTTGCTACTGTATTTGGAAATATCTTCACTTGAGTGTTTAATTTGGAGTGGCTGACTGCCTTTAATTCAGTTTAGCCAATATGTTTGTACTTTCTAATCTGGATGCTCCATAAGTGGTTATTCCAGGAAACAAACACTTGTTCAGAGTCCAGATAAATGCTTTTGAACATAATGGCCAATTCCAGCTATGTAAAAATGACTTGCTTGACTTACAGACTCTGCTACTGACAAACTCACTGAAATAGAGACCCAAACCAGCCACGAGCTTGATGTTACTCTGCACAGCTCTCTCTAACTATGTGGTTTGCAGGGGTTTGCATGTTAAGTGATGATGGATCTTTGTACTGTTCTCCAGAGCTGGTGAAAAGAAGTGATCTTCTAAAATATATTTAGATGTACTTGCCTCTGGAGGCACGAGGAAATATGAATCACAGAAGTGCTGGGTGAGAGACTATGCTCAGTTCAAACTAAAAATAGCGATATGGGGGGAAGGACGTTGCATACATTACATAAATAAGTGTTTATGGAAATGGATACCCTTACTAGCTTATTGCCTTACCTCAATTTTCTCCTGATTGCTATATGTGCAAATGAGAACAGAATACTATTCTAGTCTAGAGTAGTTTCAGCATCTTCCCTATTGCTGCTTAATGTACTCTGCTTGTCAGTACAGTCACTGAAAGATAAATGTTGACATTTAAATTTAGATTTTCCTACTGTTCTTTTTGCTACCCCTCTGGCACCATGAAGGTTGCTAGTGAAAGTATTCCTGGAAAGTATTACACTCCATGGTCCCATGAACTTCAACACAATTATCTTCAAAATTTACATTTCCAAGGGGCTTGTATTGTTCAGAATCCATTTTCTGTTGTCGTGATAGAAATTTGCTCAGTATAGTCTGTCTGTCTCTCAGGCTACTGTCTCTCAGTCTGACACTGAGTGCCATGCTTGTGTTAAACTTGGATGGATGGGATTGCTCAGGAGTAGGATTTTCCTTGCAGCTTTTGAATGTTTTTTTTCGTGGCTACAAGAGATTGTAGAAGTCATGTGGAGTATTTTTCTGGTGAGCAGGCTCACCTATGATCATGTAGGGATGAAAAGTATATTTGAAATGAAAAATAAATTTTAAATATCAGAGAATACTGTTTCCTGTCTTGAGACAGTTCTGCAGCATTGTCTCATGCTTACTTTCAAGGAGGGAATGTATATATCAAGCAGATTGAGGACTTTATTAGTGAGAAATAGCTTGACTTTTGTCTAACCAAAGAGTTTATTTATAATTATAGAAGCAATGTCAATAAGTAATTGAGGATTTTTCCTAAACTCACAAGTCATACAATACACTGTCCAGTGCTTTATCTCCCTCTGTTTGCTGAGCTTGCAGTGACGTTTTTCTATCAACTCCTGCTGCCTTCAGGCCACCCTTTCCCTCTCCTTCTCCTTCTATTTTACCCATTAAAGAGATTATCTCTCTTCATGATGGAGAGAGTGTCAGAGAACTGGGTGAGAACTGTAGAGGGTCTGATTATCCCTTCGTTGATAGCAATATAGTGTAACTCCTTGAACTTCCCTGGGGTTGTTTCTGTTGCTGTTTCTGTGTGTGAAAAGGGAAATCACTCTCCAATAGAGGAAATCCTCAGTGAAAATGAATTAATATATTTTAATTCCTGGATATTCCAGGAGGTACTAGTAACCTATATTTGGTCCCTGCATCTCTGCTAGTACAAATTATTAGACTTTTCTGACAGCTGTAAGTGCCCATGTCTGTTTTGCCCCCCCCCCCCTTCCTTTTTCCTGTTGTAAGCTTTTATTTCTGGAAATTCAGGGACTTCACAGGATTCTGTTTGACTAGAACATGACAGGTATATGTGTACATGCAGGTATATGTGAACTTTGCCAGCATTCTTCCTTCTGTTTGCTTTGAAAATAAGTTTATAAGCAGGTAGGCTAATTTGATTTGCATCCTGCTGGGTACAGCTGTTGTCCGTGGTCCCATTGTGATGCGACATGCACGAGTACTAAAAATGTATAAATACAGGCCCCAAGGTTCAGCCTCTTCTGTGCCTCATCAGACAAAATTATGCTCTCAGTGAAACAGAAAAGCCAGCACCATGTTAGGAACAGATATTCTGTGCACTGAAGGGTCTTAAAATGCACTGGAAGAAAACAGTGAGGCCAGCAGCAGATGAATTCCATTGTATCAAACACAACGCAGGGTGCAGGAGCTCTGTATGTTGTTTTTTAGAAGTCTCTTGAAGCTTGCAGTTGCTGTGCAGAGAGGCAGTTTCTAAGCTGTTACTCACTCCTGCTCCCAGCACTTGCCATCCTATTCCCATGGCAACCACAGAGACGCTTCAGCATCTTTTTTCCGTGACAAGCAGGAGGCAGGGGCAGGCTTCAGTTCCTTCCCCTTTCCTGCAGTGCATCAGGGTGGAGCCCAGGACCCAGAATGGAGCTCCTGGTGAAGAAGGGGATGTGTGTTGTTCCTGGGCCCAGCAGTGGGGCTGGGTGGGGTCCCTGTGCTGGCACAGCACACGGTGCCATACGTGACCCTGGGTAGGAGCAGCACCGTGCTGTGCCCAGCAGCTGCCCCGTGGCAGCCACAGCTCTCACGGGAGGTAGGAGCTGATTAACAAGAAGTGCTGTCGAATGGTTACAGGTGGCATCAGGTGTTTTGTGAGCTTCTCTCTCAGAGTTCTTGGGTTTTGGTATGGCTTTAGTCCTTTAGGCAGGAATTTTACCTAATAAATCCCCTTTTAATAAATCTGCTTTTGAAGCCCCTGTTTTCATCTGTAAACTATGATTTGAAGTTGCAAATTATCCAATCCTTTTTGAGGAAATGGTGTTCTGAACAGCTCCTAAGCTGGAAATAAGGACAGTAGCCTTACCTAGCTTCCAGAACACAGCTTAAAACCACAGAATTTATAAGTGTTTGAAAATGTTGCATCTGTTTGGGCCCTGCTGTTGCCTTCTCACCTACATCTGCATTTGCCTATGGCTCTGAAATGTGATGTTTGTTTGCCCACTCACCCTCCTGTTCTGGTTTTATTCAGATGCTGTAGCACATGTTTAGTTGGGCAGTCCTTGCTGTTACACTAGTCAGATGGGTCAAGTTTAATTATTCTCAGACATCTGGATATGTGGAAAAAGATCTTGGAGATTGCCTTCTAATGAGTTAACAGAATGATGAAAGGGAGCTACAAAGGGGCAACTGGGGCAGCATGAGGAAGGTAGCTATTTACCATAATTATTGTGAATGAAGAAAAGAAAGGACAAAATGAAAAAGCTTACAGTCTGTGAAATTTTAAAATGTAAGCAATTATTTTGGTCTTTATTAGAATAATTCTTGTTCCTATTAAGGATTTATAGGTTCACATAAGGGAACCTTTAAGATGTCAGGGAATAATTACATTTTTGGGTCTCAACATACAAAAATGCATTCTGGAGGTAGAGACTACCAAATGATGGTTACAGTGACTAGGGCCACTCAAATTTGCACTGCAAGGTACAGTTGTTGAGGAAGATCTGAAAGCCTTATTTTTCTTGATGGATGAATTACTCAGATTACTGGAAAAATGGCTGGGGGCTTTTTATAGCATTGGAGACGTGTCATTAATTAACGAGGCAGTTTATTCAAGCCACAAGGGCTGCAGACAATGGTTAAATCGCATATAAGCATTTTAACATTGCATGCTGCATAATTGAACAGCAGCATTAAAATGCAAAAGGAGGACAGGGGAAGGAGACTTCAGTTGTCTTTCAAGATAAATCTGTTTGTTATATAAAGCAAACAGATAAAACCCATCACAGCTTAACTGTCTAATATTTTGGACTGTTTTTAGAAGCATTTCAAACCTTTGTGGCAGACTTGCTATTAAAATTAATGATTTCTGCTTACTTGTGCTAAGGGGTCTGTAAATATTTACTAAGCTGTTTCAGCCTTTAGTAAACAAAATAGTAGGGGAGATTTATATAAACTTAAAATGTTTAAATATTTTTGCAGAGATTTCATATTCTTGTTTTATATATTTATACATGATGGAAGCCAGTAACACTTTGTTTTTGCTTTTGGCTTGGGGGACTTGATTTTTATGATGGTACATAATAGTGACAGATTTTGTGGGAAAAGTAATGTGAATTTTAAGAGCTATTTTGCCTTTCTTTCTCCCATCTCTTTTTATTACGTTGTTTTCGAGCTGTATTGTGCTGCTATTTCCTAAATTATAGATATCTCTTTTTTTTCCTCCCCTTTTTTTCTGATATCAATGTATAGTTGCATTAGCATTGTTTTTCCTTTGCCTTTTTGTCTCAAGTCAGTTTTTATGCATCATTCTGCTGAGAAGACATCTTCCAAAAAGAAGGAAGGAGAAAACCTAGCTTGGTGCACTGTGTCATTTCTTGGTTGCGCTTTCCTTTTTTCACTAGCAATGAGCAGCTACACTGCAGATTTTTGTGCTCAGATGAAGACATTTTAGGCTTTGCCTTGAGTTTTGGGGAGGGTAGGCAACAAGGATGTTCTCCTTGGAGCCTCTAGGGCTCATCCTCGGCTCCAGGAGCTTTGGCATCTATCTGTGGGTTTATTCCAGACAAATTTTTCCTGCCAGAAAAGCCTAGTCTGTACTGCACAGTTACTGAGTGGGTAATTGGAGGAACAGAGCAATAAGGTGATACTTCAATGTGCTTTCTTCTTCCCACTCGCTTCATCTGTGCCTTGCCTAATCTTTCCCTGGATGCTCTTCATCCAGCCTGCAGAGGCAAGGCACTGAGAGAGCTAACGAGATGGTGCCATTTGTTCTAGTCATGAGAGCTGTAACATGGGGGTTGTTTATGAGCTGACGGCATCATGGCTCGTTTTCTCAGTAGCTCCTGCAGTGTTTCGTGTCAAGGCTGTTTCAGATGAGTCTCGCACAGAATTTTTTCTCTTAATGACTCTGTCTGAAAGGAGTAATACAACTGTTTTAATGTTTTGCTTGTCCTTGTAGACAGGGTATTTGATGTTTGTTAGAGCAAAAAGCAAATGCCTGAATGGATTTCTACATGTCTTCGGAAGCACAGTGTACTAGGATGTAGAGATCAGCCTCAGCAGTGTACTTTATAACTCCTTCCCTATGACTCTCAGGTCGCAATATTGCTATTTTAGTTGACTGGGATCTGAAGTTTAAATGCTGCACATTCTACCACGTCTTTGCCTCCCTCAGGATAGAAGGATGTTGATGGCAGTGACAAGCCAGAGATGGAGGGAGAGATGAAAACTTGTGCTATTCAGTTAATGTGTCCACTTAGCATTTTTATACCCAGTGCTGTTTTACATTTTTGAAGCATCAATGTTTGAGTCAGCAAAGTAAAGATGAGTGCAAATAGAAACAAGACCAGTCTCTGAGTGGGAGGTGTCAGGAAGAAAGAAGTTGCTTTCCTCTCCTCTCACCTTGCTGGCACTTTTACAGAAAGATTTTGCTTATATAGCCTGAAGTCTTTAGTTCTTTGAGACAGGGAGTGTTTACTTGAACTTGTGGTTTTGAAAAGCTCTGTGCATTGTGCCCCAGGGCAAATGGTAAGAATGAGGTTTTGCAGTGCACCTCTGCAAGGAGCAGCATGCACTTACGCTGTGTTTTAGGCAGTGTAGGGAAAAAATTCTTCCTTCTGCAGGAAGGTGCTCTCTCCAGAAGTCATATATAGGGTAGGAAAATTGCTTTGTTTGTTCAGATTTTGAACTGCTCAGGAGAGGGCATGTGAGTGGAAGTGTAATTCTTACAGAGGGAAAACTCTCCAAACTGTGAAGGTTTTACAGCATTTTTTAGGAAGAGTCCATTATTCCACTGCCAAAGCCACTTGGCTGAGAGTACTTTGGCCCCAGGAACCCTTTGGTTCATCTAAGAGCTTTGAGGTCTTTTCAGCTAAAAAGAAATATAGCTGCCAGTGTGATTGATTTGAACTTTATCATCACTGCTACTTAATCCATCAATTTTTTGGAAGCTTAGTAAGAAGACCAGGAGCCAAATGGAGTCTTGAACTCGGGTCAGATGTCTTCAAGCCTGTGAATAGTCTGAAACCTCAGTGCAGAAAACAAGGATTAGAGTGATTGAATCTCGAGTATGATATTTGTGGATTTCTGCACTAGGTTTTGTCTGGGAAAGCAAGACTGAGTTTCATAGTAAATGGCAGAGGAAAGGTGATAGTTTTGGAAAGTGATATCACATAGTCTTCCCATTGATTTGACAAAAAGAGATAGTATACCAGTGGAAAGTGGGAGCAATATCTCTTTATTCTCCAGAACCTTTCCTGTCAGTGTTTCATCCTGCATGGGTTCAACTTGAGCTCTCTGTTCTCTGTCCAGGAGCCAGTTTCTTGTCAGTGTTCAGATGTTGAGGGATTGTTGGCAAGCTGAGAAGGAATTAATCCTTCCTTGCTTTCCTTGCGTTTTAAGAGAATAGCCATTCTTCTTCAGTGCCTCATTCGGTAACAGTTTATTACTCAGCCCAGCTCTGTGTTGACTCAGTTACACTTGACCTCACCCATTCCACGTATTTCCTGACCACACTGAGTTACTGCTCTCTGCCAGCATCCAAGACTTAGAAGGAGAGGGCAGAAGCTGGGGGACTAACTTCCATTAGTGTATAGCTTAACCCAGGGGCTTCTTGATTCTATGTATGAAATTCAAAGCAGCAAGGACATTACTTCTAAACTGCTTTGTATTGCATTTTCACTTGAGAAAACGAGAGTGCTGTCCTTGTTTCTAAGTAATACTATTTCCAATTAGGAAAGAAAACCACGAAACCCCAGCAGAAACTCTCAGACTTCTAAAGCTCTGAATGAGATTTTAGCTTCAGCAGTCAACGTATTTTTCAGGAAATAACTAAAACCTGACTTGGGAATAATGCAGGAGACTGCCAAACATATCAGTTGACTTCTTCTCCTGATTGAATGGTTGTTGGTAAAACTAATTGTGTTTTCCCACCAGATGTTGTTTTAGTTGCTACGTATAATTGCATATTTGTGAAGAATATGTGTTTTCAGAGACAGACTTTCCTGGCAGTTTTGTGGGACATCAGAAAACAGCACTGCTCAAAGAATATTCCAGAGTACTGCTCTGGGAGTTCAGTGGTTCAAGCTTGGAGTCCTGTCCAAGTTGCTTGCCACAGAAGATGTTCTGTAGAAGGTGTTCAGCTGTTGGACTTCTATTCGTTTTGAATGCTGCTTCAAGTGTGATTTTTTTTTTCACATTTTAAGTAAGCTGAGGCATATCATTAATACAGTGAACACTATATAGGAGGGCAACTCTTCACTTAAAAATCTAATTGCTGTAGGATGCTTTCTTGAAAAATGCCTTGAGAGTCAAGAAGGAATATAGGAATGTGTGTGCCTGGAATACACAAGTCAGAATTAGTCCAGGTGTAATTACAAGTATATATAATAATTAGTCTTCCTGTCATTTGCCAGGACGAATTAACATCTGTCATATAACATTTCATGTAAGATCTTTGCCTGGACAATTGCTTCTGTCCCCACATGTCTAGAGTAGTTAATAGCTTCAGATGCTGGTTTTAAGACTAGTGTTTTTGACTCCTGAAGTGGCATGCAAGACTGTAGTTCATTTACAGTCATTCAGCTATATTATTATATATTATACTTATATATATAATAATAGTATTATTATGCTATTTTAGAGAGAAATAAAGGCTGTGCAGTTTTAATCCCTAGACTTTAGTATTTCAATATTTATTAAACGGATTTGTCATCAAGATCTCTGATGGATTTACTTTGCCTTCTCATGGGATGGCTTTGTAATAGTTATCTAGATCCTATGGACTTTGTAGAAGAGTGAGTGAACAAGCCCAAAAGTAGGTGACTAAGGCAGTGATGCTTTTGAAAGGATTTATGGCCTCAAATGAGAATTTCACCACTATGTGTATGTTTATATATGCAGCTAGCTGAATGATCCTGGGCTGTACCAGCCGTGTGTGGGGCTGGTAACTCCTCACATCCAAAGAGTGTTCTAAGATTTTTGGACATAAAGTCAGTCAAGAAAAATCTAGTGCTTTCCCCCTGAGCTTGTGTGTGAATTTCAGTGATGTCTCTTTTTGTGTCAGTTCAAGAAATCATTTTACAGTGGCTGAATTTTTAATGGAAATAAAAAAGTATTCAGCAGGAGACTAGCTGTCTCCCTCACTCTGCTTTTCTTTATTTCTCTCTGTATTTTGAGGTAAAAAAAGGAAAGCCAGAAATACGACACTGAGGAAAAAAGTGAACTTTCACTTTCTAAGGTATCCTAAGAGGAGTTTGCTGCACTGTCTCCTGCTATGTAATGGAGAAACAGTAAACAAAAGAGGCCCAAGGAATGCAAAATGCTAATACTGCATCTAAATGGACTGCAGAATTTTGTAGTTAAGCCATGGCAAGACTGGCATTCTTTTGTTAGGCTAATGAATGAAAACGAAGACAATAATTTTTTCCATACATCCTTTATTACTGAGCCTACCTGCATAAATAGAAGGTTGGTCCATAATTTTGTTTATTTATCACTTTATAGTTCAGTTAATTTTGAATCAGGAAAGTAGATTTATCTCTATTAGTATGATGGCAGTATGACAGTGACAGCTTTGAAGGCTGTTCCTATCATAAATACTAATGTTTGTCCAGGTGGCTAAATCAAAGCAAACAGAACTAATTCAGCTTCCTTGAACTGCTCAGCATCTTCTGACAGTGCAAACAGTTGACCTTATTAGCATTTTTGCAAAGTGTACTTTCTGAGGTGCCTGTTTTTTCCTGTGGGGGAAGATGGTGGAGGATACTGAAGAAGAAAGTATAAAGACAGGTTGAAATTCTGAGAAGGTAATGGTCAGTGAAGCAAAACACAGAACGAGGCAGCTGTGAATGCAGAGCTGTGCAGGGCAAGCTGTTAAATGGCAGCATTGGTACAGCCTGATACAATGGCACCAAGATTTCAGGAGGTGTGTGTGCCAAACACACCCACAAGGGCAGAGAGTAAAACAAAATACTGAAAGGGCAAGGTTTGCCAAGTAGGTAGGAAGAGGAATCCTTCAAACTTCAGAAGTACAACCCTGGAGAGTGTTAAAAACCAAAAGCCTCTACCTGTCCTGTGGGAGAAGGAAGATCTGACTTGAGAAATTGCTCCGTGGAGTTACTGACAGCTTAGCCACATCTTAGGGAAGATTAGAGCACTTAAGATTTCATGACAGATTACGTTAATTTTCAGAATATTTCAGTGTGTCCAGGAATTTAGATGCAATCTGTTCATGCACCTCACATGGTCCTACAAGGCAAGTTCTGTCTGTATGTGAAAATGTGGGGTCTTAAGAACCAGATTGTACTAGTATCAAGTTTGCTAGATTCATTTTCAATGCTGTTTTAATTAATGGAGTCTATGAGTTGTTTCACATTTGTGAGTTGTCAGATGTAGGTTCTTTGTAAGAAGCCAGAGAGGATCTGTTAAAAATTCCTGAGCCAGGAGAAGTAAAACAGACACATGTTCCTTTTTTAGTGTTCCAGCATTACAATACTGGAGTATTTCACTTTAAAAGTGCTACCCTAAAGTAGCCTCCAATGGCTTTATATTTCTTCCAGTAGCTATAGCAGATCCAAGTTCTAATGCTTCAACTTTAACTTCAGTCAAAGGTTCGGTCGTTTCCCTGATGCAGAATGACAGCCCCTGTTCTGAAAATGTATTGATTAGATTTCCTGGGAGTTTTGTTTAACCAGCAACATTAGAAACCTTCAGTGTTAGTACTAAATGTCATGAAGAGAGGCATCTTGTTTTATTGATATCTTTCTGTAACAGTATTGACTGTTCAGTTTGTACAACCAATACCTGAGATTGGAAATAATTCTGCCTTGTACTCCTCCTATGTATTCCAATTATCGTAAAGCTTTAGCATTCTTCACATTGATGAGTTCAGTTTACTTACATTAAACCAAATGAAATAGCAACAAAATGTGTTACGTGCAAAGAAAGCACTGCTCTTAGAAAACTATACTTTTACAAAATAGTGTGCCTCCTGAGCTGGACCTTCAATGTACCAGGTCTTTAGTCACTCCGTTGTAGCTTTGTGGATCTCAGTGCTGCCAAACCACTTTCTGCTGATCCTGTGTCTGGTCCAGAGCATTGCAGCATCACAGCAGAGCTTACAGGAACTGTGGAGTTCAGCACAATGCATCCATACATAGCAAAGCCACCCAACACATCCAAGCTGTTCCTCTTGAGCTGGATTTTTAGCTTCTTCGCTGTTGTAATATTCATATCTTCCGAAGAGGAATACTTCAGAACAAAATACCCCATCTTTTGCTTACCATATGTCTTTTAGAAATTGGTGTGTTTCAGACTGTTAGTTGAAGTGTATTTGATAACTTGGGCATTTAAGGCAGTTGCAATCTTGAATTGATTCCAAGTTTCATGGATGATAGTTCAAAAATCTTTAGTTGAAAACCTGTTAATTTACCAAAACTAGGTTGTGAAACTCATCTCAAGTTAGCACATAGACTAAAGAGATCAGCATGTTCCAGCAAAGGGCATTTTTCAGGTGTTCAGATTCATTATAATAGATAGGAATCACCCAGGCTTGGGTAACATGGAGAACTGAGACACTCATGTTTCAGAACTGAGCCCACCTTTCAACTCTTGGTACACTTGGAAAACTTTGTGTGCTATCTCAATGGTGTTTATCAGTTTCCCCTTCAAAGCACATAACATCTGGGCACTACAGGAACCCTGCATTTGTGTGGCTTTTAATCAGCTACAGCTTCACTGTAGTGTAGGCTTTGTGGTGTTTGATATTTTGTAAAGACATACTCTATTTATGTTGTGGTACTGACTCACACTCGGAATGTATTTGGTGGTTTTAGGTATTTGGTTATCAGATTTTCCATATTCTGCAAATGCAATTCTGCAAGTGGTAATACATATAAGATCGGTTGTAATAATAAGCAGTATGAAAGGAGAGGAGTCAAGAGAAGAACAGAGCAAGCGGCCAAAGAACCACTTCAAAATAAGTACTTGGGGGGTTTTTAAATTATTATTCTTATTAATATATATTATATAATACATAATACTCTTATTATCACTTAACTTTTGTGTTCAAGGATTAACAAACCACTAAAACTCGTTACCTTTTTCCAACATTCTGTCTGACCTCCTAGATCTGCAAACACACAAAAAAAAAAAAACAAAAAAAAAAACCCCTAACTAATTTTAAGTATCTAAAATGTAGCTTCTTAATTTCTCTGTTCTCTTAATTTCTCTGGGATATCCTGTGGCTCAACCCTTTGTCTGAAGGTCAAGAGAGTTTTATTCATCTGACATAAGTAGCTTGAGCGTGGCATTTATAACCTAAGTAATGTTATGGATGATAACACCATTAGACATTTTTACAGCTTTCAGCAGGAGTTCAGCCAGCAGGACTATCAGGCTGATAAATGCTTTCATCTTAAAGGTTGTATTGCTACAATAACCCTGAAACTTAAAGCTGCTCCTTGAAACCTACAGCCTGGCTGAAGAGATGAAGTGTGCCCTCTGATATTTCTAGGTTGCTAAAGAGCTCTCTCAAGTTCCAGTGCAAGAATCCAGATGCTGACATACAGCTGTTCTGAATTGGAAATTACTGAGTACTTAATAATTTTAAATTATTTGAGGGCAGTGCTACTCAAAAGAATTAGCTTTAGGTTGAGATGAGATAGAACTGTTGAGTGATGAGTCCAAAGATTTTATTCCTACCCAATTATAAAATGGTTCTGCAGGGTTTTAGGAGGCAGACTCTTGCACTGCTATTTTCAGAAACAATAGAGGTTCACCTCCTCTGTTTAGGTATTTACAATTATAGAACTTTTAGGAGACTAGTTAAAAACTAATCTGTAGTAGACTGAGAGTGGTGTGAGAAGGTAGCAGTGACAACTGGTAGGATTTTACCTTTGTAAAAGTTTGTTTTCTTGAGATCAGAAAAAGAGTGGCTGTGTTTTGAAAGTGAATAGTGAAAGTGGCTGTGCATGTGAAAACAGTGGAAATAATGAACAGTGTGAAATGAGATGTGATGATACAAGTGGAAGAATAGGAAAAGGGATCAAAAGGGAGGATAGTGTGAGATGAACAAAGGTTGAGTTCTTGTTTTTACATTTAAGAAGAGTATTCTGAGGCTTGTAGTAAATTTCAGCTGCTGTTTTAACCCAGTAACTATTTAACACTAAATATTTGTAACGTGTAATGATTATGGTTAAGACAGCCAGATACTGGGTTTTTTTTTCAATATTTTTAATAATGGGAAGCAACTCCACTGTTTTTCTAAAGATTTTAATGACTTTATGGGAGTTCTTTTAAATTGCCATTCTAGTTTACAACCTTCATTAAGTTGATCATAAAAAGAATTCTAGTATTTTTGTTTTGTTTTTGTTGTTTTGGGTTTTTTTTTGACTAAGACTTAAGAATCCACACTTCCTTTCTGAAACTTTCAAATAATCATTTCAAATAATGACAGTTGCTTCCTAGGAGACTGCTGTTGTACAAGTCTGATACAATACACACATTGAATGCTGCAGTTCTGATACAGCCTCTCAGTAGGAAGATGGAAAAGAAGACCTCTGACAGCAGAGGTCACCAAGGGTGATTGCAGGTTTTGAACAACAGCTATACGTGGAGATCCTAAATAGGCTGTGATTCTTCAGCTTGGGAAAGAGATTACTAGGGAAGTAGATAATAGAGGTCTGTAAAATTGTGACCAATGTTAAGAATGTAAGTAGGGAACAATTATTTGTGTTTCTTTCAGTGTAAAGAGCTAAAGGTTGCCAAATGAAACTATCAGTTATCAGAGAAGAGGGCTTGGGGTTTTTTGTTGAAAGCTACAGGAGTATGCAGGGGAGATACTTGCTCAGTGCATCCTGTTCTTTTACTCTTCTCTAAATACTTGACCACTCTTAAAGGTAAGTTACAAGGCTAGGTGAATTTCTGATCTAGGCGTCTAGCTGTTAGAACCTTCAATTTACAAGTACTGGAAAGAGGTGGCAGACTGAAGAGCAAGTGTAAGATTTGACCTTCCTTTTAGCTGCATTTTTAATGCTGGCTAGTTTTCAAGTTGATGGGTGCTTTTAAACTTGCTTTAAAGTATTTGCCTCATACAGAATTACGTGATAGCAGCAACAGCCTTGGCTAATGCATTTATTGCTTTAGGATTTATTAGTCCTGATTTTTTTTCCTAAAATTCATCAAATATGCAGGATCTTAACTTTCTTAAATCCTCAAGAAGAATTTATTAAAAAAGAAATTTCAGGTTCCAGTCAGCCTGACTTCACTCTGTGTGATTGGTTATGGAGTTGCTTAAGGGCAAGAAAAATCTTGAATTATCCATTTTGTGTTGGAAATGGTGGGTGGAAGCTCTTCTCGTCTCTTCCTGGATGTGCATTGCTTTCCCTTTGGCCTATGATAATCTCCTTCCAGTCTCCTTCCAGTCTCCTTCCAGGTGATTGATCATACTCTTTTGCCTCCTTTTTTTTAAATTTTTTAAATTTTTTGAAAGGCATTCTCCCATCTTTTCTAGCTCTTCAACTGTCCTTCTCTATTCAGCTTTCTACTTCTCATAAGCCATTTAAAATCTCTGATAGGACCTCACTTTTGTCAGCTGTGGCTTTTCTTTTGATATTGTTGGGACTTATGCACACCTCCGTTTCTGCCACCAGGAGTTTTTGTATTATCCAAGATTACTAAAGAATCTGTGGTAGCCTTTCTGCCAGCTCACTTTAATTGCAGTAATGATCAAGTTCAAATAAAGTTTAATGTCTCATATTAAAGTGAATGAAATGCATCCACCATGAAACATTACTTGCTCACAGATTTTACAAGCTTACCTGTAGACTGCTGCTTTAACTTCATTTTTACATTCGTCTTTGATTGTAGTGTCCTATTCTGGCATCCTTTTGCATCCAGGACTGCTTTGCTTTCAATTAATTCCCAGTGCAGCTAGTTAATTACACGATGCATTTAAAGGAGGACCCTATGGCTCACATTTGGTGGGACTGAGGGCTGTTGTGTTACTTTCAGGTTCTGTTTGGCACTGCTGATGGACAGGTTATCGTCATGGACTGCCATGGCCGAATGCTGGCCCATGTGCTCCTCCATGAGTCAGATGGCATCCTCAACATGTCCTGGAACTACCCCAGCTTCCTGGTGGAGGACAGCAGCGAGAGTGACACGGATTCCGACGACTATTCCCCACCACAAGGTAGGGTTATGTGCACATCGGTCTATTTCAGCTTTGCACATGCTCATGAAGACATCTCAAATGCCAGGCCGTTGTCATGCACTGCAAAACCAGCAGGATGGCCACAGTTTCAAGCTCTCATGGTGCAGAGGGCTGGTATGGGAGAGTGGGTTTGTTCCCAGCTCTGCCACCAGCCTTGCTGCAGGTCATACCTCACCTGTGCTGCTCTGCCTCCATTTGCACAAAGGAGATAACAACACAAAGCTCGGTTGGTTTTCAGTGAGGGTGAGTGAAAAACAGTAGACAGGGATGTGTCTGGTTTTCTGATAAGCAGATATGAGGTATTGTAGTGGTTCATGTGTATGGAGGTAGAGTGCAGCCACAGAAATGAATGCACTATTATATAGATTCATCTGAAAAGACAGCAGTACTAGACATGGTGTAAAGTACTATATATTTAGTTTAATCTCTGTTTCATAGGATTTCTGTAATGCTCATCGTTACAGTCCCATCCTTCATAGTCCTGACATAAAGAGTTCCATAAATACCGTAGAAGGCTCAGAAATGAGGATATTTCCTGCAATTACACAGGATGGAAGCAGGGTGACTGGAGCTGGCTGGAGTTATTAATTCACATGCTTCAGAGCACATTGCCGGTTTGAGAGTCAGGAATAAATCCTTCCCTCTCCTTAAATCTCAACACAACTTGTTTGGTGAAATATTTTGGTTTTAAAGTGTTTGGAAATCATCAGTAGCAAAGATTTATGAGGCTTAGATATCCATGACATAGACAGTCCCACTCTTCTCATTCAAGTAATGAGAATACTTCCTTGTTGATGTGATTGATCAGTTTATAAGCTCTAGGTAAGCTGTTCCTGTGTTTCAGTGTATAAAACCTGAACTAAATTAAGAGCTAAGTTTATAAAACAGTGACTTTACAGTGAAAATTTTAAATACATATAAAATCATTAAAAAATAATTCTGAATTTGAATCTTGGATCTGAACCTCTGAATTGGGGACTTTCACAGTTTTAACTCTAATTTTGATTCAGACCAAAAAAATCTACCTTTTCCAGCATATGTGTCTATATAATAAGATTATGTATTTAACAAATATTGAAAGAAGATAATCTGATCACCTGGTAAAACATTAGCATATTTTAAAACTGAATTTTATTTTGGCTTTCATGCCTCACTCCTGGTACTGGGTAAGATTTCTTACTTTCGAAGGAAAGAAACAAACTTCAACCTAGCAAGCTCCTAAAGCAAGACAGACAACAATAATAAATTGTATTTTTCCTTGGTTTTTGTTGTGTTTTTTTAAAAATACTGAGGTTCCAGATGGAGGATGGTGAAATTGCAGAGTACACAGATGAGAACTTAAATGATCCAAATGTGTTAGCTTTTTCTGAGTCAGTCAGGGGGTGGGTGGACTCATTACAAGCCTACAAGCCTATTTTAATGATTACCCAAACATGATGTGTTTTCTTTAGAGCAGATGCAGCATAAACCTCTCAAAGGTGACAAGCTTTTGACTCACACAGATGTGTAGGAAGGACTAGAAGTTTTTTGGGATTTTCTTATTAAATTATATGCACACAGAGGTGCTACTTACTAGACATCTTCTTCCAAAATGCTTTCTCATCAGCTTTTTTACAAGTTCAGGAAGCAATACTATTTTTAACTGGTTCTGCCATTTCTGTTGACTGGAAAGATGTCTGGGCTTTGAGAGGCACTTGATCAGGGACATCTCTTCAGGGATGAGGATCAGGGACAGTGGCATCTCTTCTCTCAGAAACTGTGAACAGAAGGAGTTAAACAGCAAAAGCTACAGATGGCAATATCGGTCGTGAAGTATTTAACAAAGGAATTTTAGTGAATTGCTGAAAAACAAGCTCAGAGGACCAGAGACTTTACAGAAATGTTTTTTAAATCCAAGTTTTCCATTTGGGCTCACCTCTACTTTTGGGTGCACTGGATCCTGTTATGCAGAATGGCAGGTATCTTTTCATGCTGCTGCCTAGACATTTAGAATGCAGTAATTCGTGAAAGGTCAGTGTGTTCTCTTAGAAGTTCTTAAAATGTCTCTGTGTGACTTCAGGAGAAGTCCCCGGCACCTGCCCAAGCAAAAAGCATATAGAACAAACAGCTTTCAATGTCATTATATTGTTCATCATGCTGGTTTTCAACTGGGGTTCTGAGAAAGCCTTCTGAGGCACTGGTTTTCAATTTTTTTGTCATTCTGGGAAGTTGGGAATGGAGAAAGACTGAAAAACACCACTGTGGATATGCTGCAGTAAAAATTGACGAAGTAAAAGCACTGAGGTTTCACAGAAACAGAGCAGCTTAACTAGCTAAACCTGCTTTGTTTGTGCCCACAGATGTTGCAGCAATAAGCAGGTAAAGAGGCTTGGAACAACTCCTGATGGTGGTAGGCTGAAGTACAGTGTGTTTCACCTGGATGTGATTATTTTTGGTTGTTTACCTTTTGCTCACTCAGCGCCTTGTTTTGCAGATGGACCAGCTGCGTATCCAGTCCCGGTACAAAACACCAAGCCACTACTTACTGTCAGCTTCACATCAGGAGACATCAGTTTAATGAACAATTACGATGACTTGTCTCCTACTATCATCCGCTCAGGGTTGAAAGGTACAAAAAAGAAGCCATTTCTCCCTCTCTTTTGTCCTGTTTTTCTTGTCTTTTTGATGATGTGTGAATAGGTTACATTTTTGTGGCTCTAGCTCCTTAACCCAGGAGCCCTCGGCGCTGTTATTGCCGTTTGCAGCAGTGACACCTGCTGGAGGAAGAGCAGCTCTTGGCTGATGGAGTTTTTGTGTTTGAAAAAATGCTTCACAGTATTTTTGAGATCGTGTTTTTGTGGCAGTTCTGTAGGGCAATTGATCTGTTTTGCAGTTTTCCAGCAGAATGCATTAATGTGATTATGCTTCTTTTTGTGAATGTCTCTGCTACATAACACTTTCTTTGCATGTCTAATTCCCTAGGTCTTCCATGCTTTTGGTAACCTGGTATAAATTGCAATGCTGCTTTGGTTCTCACAATTATTGAAAACTTGCTAGAATTATTAATTGTCAAGAGGCAAGTTATTTTGAGAGAGGAAAAAGTCTAGTGATTAATTACTATGCATTTGATTTTGCTACGTGCATGGATGTTTGTACAATCGGTATTCCATGTAAAATCTTTAACTTACATTGAAATTTTTACTGTTCTTACCTATTAAAAATGTCCTTTACTTTGCCAGAACTCTCAGTGCAATTTACTGTGCTTTGCCTGCAGAGACATTTTAATTCAATACATAGCACATAGGCAGATACTTAAATATAGGTTCCACTGAAGCTTTTTCATCTCCACAGGTAAATTAGTTTTAAATTAGATGAAAAGAGAATTAGGCTGTTGGAGCAAACTCTTAACTGTTCTAAAATAGTGGGATGTTTTTGGTGAAAAGTTGCCCTAACACCAGCCCTAACATTTTTGGGTGATCTGTTATGTGCAATAGTCTTAGGAGGTAAAAACAATCCCCTTTGAGATTTCTTTTCCATTCCTTTCTTCATCTGTGCCAACACAAGAAATGTGTGAGTGGCAAAACACAGCATTATGAGACAACCCTACAATCCAGAAAACTTCAGCTCAAAGGATATCAGAAGTGTGGAAAACTGGAGCAAACTTAAAGAAGCTCTTGTGGTAATCACCAATGGGTCTGCTCAGCATTTCTACAATATTAGAGTAGTTAGAGTACTGAGCAGTCTTGAGTTGTCATCTAGTCTAGTTTTCAACTAGGAATCATAGGAGAAACAAACCCCATCTTATTCTCTGTTTAGAGTTGCAGCACTCTATCTTGCTGAGGATGTCTGTCCTGTTTCTCTTTCCCCATTGACTTTCACTAGTACAAAAAAGATCCCTTAAGTATATCACTCTCCTGTAAGAAAATATTAATGTGCAAGATAGGGTAGGAATATTTTTATTAGTTATAAACTGGACTACATTTATTTATCAGTAGGCAAAAAACATGCAGCATCATCTTACTGGATTGGGAATGTGTGTGAGAGAGACTATTGGGATGTCACTGTTTCAAGTACAGTGGAAAGTATTTTATGTCTGGTTTTTATAGATGTTCATGCTTCCTGTATCTTCATTTTTTTTTTTTCAAGTGACTCTGAATTTTACTGGATTTTATCACAGGCAAGAATGTGCAAAACCACCAAGTATGATCTTCAGTATTCCTTGTTCATGTGTTTGTGTTTAAAATCTCAAAGTATTGCTCTGTGGTCTCTGCAGCAGATATCCTGGCATTTAAAGGCTGCTGTAGGCTACTCAATGTATTTTTAAAGTAGAGAACTATGAAATTATTTCATGCAGTAACAATATATTTTTAATATATATAGAATATATATATATTCTACTACTTTTGCAGAGCTGTCATTTTAACAGGAATATTTCTGTTAAATTGACAGAGGAAAAACCTTGATAATTTGATAACCCAAATAAAAGTTTTTCCAATCAAGCTTGAAACAGTCCTGGTAGCTTTGTCAGTCCTAGTGGAGCTCCTGAACTGTTCAGATGTATCCTTTATTTTTTTGTGCTTTTTAACTCTGTGATTCTCAGTGCATTGCTACCTGCAGAACTGCTGAGCTACATCTACTAATTTTACTAGTTAGCCACAACTACTGCTTGCAGAGCTGTTGCACATTTATACTGCTCTGTGTTCAAGGTTTGCTGATACACATGCCTGTGGTGGCTGGAAAGTAGCTTTGAGGTGTGACTGATTCACTGATTCACTTGAAGACCATTACCCTAGATGAAACCTCCATTTGATTTTTAATCCCTGTGCTGGTGCTGAGAACCTATTTATCAATTACTTTGTGTAAAACTCCGATAGTCATTGAAGATCCTGTTGGCAGTGCAAGTGTATCAGTAGAGCCACACTGTCCTGGGGGGATGCTGCAGCCCACATCCACTCTTTTTGCTGCCTTTGCAGCAGTCTCATTCTAGGACTTTGAGAGAAAAAACTGCTGGACAAAGTAATCACTCCTCTTCCTCTTGTCATGGGGATCAGCTGAAAGTTTTGCCTGAAGACATTGATCCAAAGGAGACAGTATTTTCATTATGGTAGTTCCATAGTTATCCAGTTACCAAAAGTGGAGCTTGCCTTGTTTATTTCTAACCTGCCTATCTGTTTCCTCTCAGAGAAACATGAATTAAATCCCCTTGTAGGTTACTTAGAGGGCTGAAAACTAAGATAAAACAAGAGGCATACAATGCCTAGCTGTGGAAAAATTACCTTGAGGAACATGTGGCTTCCCTCTGATACGTACCAGAGCATAATTCCCATGAGAAATATTAGAAAGTTGAAATAATACAAAACCATTTTAAATTGCACATAAAAGTCCCTGAAAATGACAAGTTGACAACTTGAAACAATTTTGAGATCCTTCCTGCCAACTCTCATTTCTCTCCTGCTTCTTCATTTGAAGACAGCTTCTCGCCCACAAGTGTCTTCAAAAGGTTCTTGGCAGATTGAGCATCCCAGAGCACTAAAGTTTTGTCTTTACCTTCACTCTGTCTCAGCACAAAATAGCAGCCTTTCGCCTCTGGTTTAAGAGTAAAAAGATTTAAAGGCTAGCTCAGTGTTCCTTGAACATGCAAATCTGCCTTTGAAACATGAGCAGGAATGCAAAATACTGTTTTAGAGTTACTCTTGAAGTGTGACAAAGAACTAGAGGATATAAGGGTTTGAAATAAGCATCCTCAAATTAAGCTGTGGGCGTCCCTCATCATGAGGTGGCTGTAAGAGAAGTAACTGATATGTGTATTCATATCTGTGTATATGAGAGTCTGAGCTCTCCCTGTGTGATTCCAGCAAAGCCCTGCTAAGCAGCTGAGTAGATTTTCACAAGTCAGAATCACAGAATCATTAGGGTTGGAAGGAACCTCTAGGGATCAGCCAATCCAACCCCCCTGCCAAGGCAGGGTCCTCTAGAACAGGTTACACAGGGACTTGTCTTGTGGGTTTTGAATGTCTCTAGAGAGGGAAATGCCCTAACCTCCCTGGGCAGCCTCTTCCTCTGCTGCCCTCAGTGTAAAGAAATTCTTCCTCATGTTGAGGTAGAACTTCATGTGCTTTACTTTATGGCCATTGCTCCTCATCCTGCCATTGGGCACCACGGAAAAGAGTCTGGTATAACCTTATTGGCACAAACCTTTGAGATAATAATGAGATCCACTCTTAGGCTGCTCTAGACCAAACAAGCCCAGCTCCCTCATAAAAGAGAAGCCCAGTCTCTCCTCGTAAGAGAGATTCTCCAGAGCCCTCACTATCTTTGTATGATGGTAGCAAAAGAAAACATACTATATGGAGACTATATGTATTTATGGACAAGGGTCCAAGTACTTTTAGTTTCATGTTGTACTGTCTTAACTCTAGTTTGAATAACTAGAATAAGTTACATTGACACGAGCATGAGGCATTGCCAGATATGCTTTTTTGCACTATAGGCCTTTCCAGACAAACACTCTTTGCTGCTCTCTTAGTAAGATTATTTATCTGCATATTAACTTGATTCTGCTTATCTACCCCAAAGTTGTATGTAGGATCTTTCACATCAGTTTCAACATCTCTAGTAAATTCTTGTCCTTACGTGTGTAGGAGCAACTACTGATTGCATTCTAGACTCACCATAGAGAGAAAAGAATGCTTTTTACACATTTTTTTCCAATTTACAAAATAAAGAGTCATTCTCAAAAGTGCACGTGTGGCATATTTTCTACTATTTCAATGACAGGATATAGGTTTCTAAGTACTTAAGTAACTTTTGAGAGTACGTGTTATCTGTTCGAGTCACTTTGCAACATCTGGAAATGCTGTTCCTGTTGTTTCTATTCAGTGGTTATTGCAAACCACCTTTTTGATTTCAGATGTGGTGGTGCAGTGGTGCACACAAGGAGACCTGCTTGCAGTAGCAGGCATGGAGAAGCAGAACCAGCTGGTTGACCTCAGCAACGGTTCCCTGCTGAAAAGCGCACTTGTCAAGTTCTACAACGTGCGTGGGGAACATATCTACACTCTGGAGACACCTGTGCAGGTAGGAGGCATTTGTAAAGTCTGTTCTCCATGCTTTGCTGACATGTTTGTCCCACATCAGCTCATTGCTGCAGGCCTGCAATGTGGAAAAGGTTGCAGAATGTCCCAAACCCATCCTAAAACACAATATAGATAAAACTGTGCTATAAACAATGGTTGTTTGCATTAAGGTAGACATGCAAGACTGCACCTAAGGTCCACTGGGGTAGGTATTGTGGAAATATGAAAGGAGAAAGTCTGTTTTACAAACTCACTGGGCCATGAAGAGACAGACAGGAAAAGAAAATTCCATTTTTCTTATGGATAAGTGACTGAGAAGAAAAAAAAACTGAATAACTTGCTTAATATTGTAGCAGAACCAAGAGCTGGACAAAAATATTCCAAGTCCAGTATCGTAACTACGAGATTGTTCCATCCTTGCTGTCGTAATTTTCTAATGTACAATCATTTGGTGATGCAGCAACCTCAGTCATGTAATTTGCCAAGTAAATGCCAGCACGTGGTCTGTGAGCTGCTCAGGCACAGCATGCTTCATAGGTCTCTGGTACTTCAGAGCCCAGCTGAATGTAATTCTGTGTCATTTTCTGCAGAACAGGGATGACTCCATTCTGATTTCTGCTGTTAGTAATGAAACTTTTTAATAACTTTGAAATCTAAAAGTGAAGAAAAATGGTGTAGATATATTAATTGTATTTAATGATGATACCATGTATTATCATTTTTTTTCCAGTACCCTGATCTGGAATGGATGCAAAAGGGTGACATAGTAAACCATCTGTTAAGCCTTTGTGTTTGCTTATATTTAGCATTAACCTGCGCTTATTAACCTTAGAACTCTAATTTAGATAGAATTATTTAGTTGTGTAAAGTGTAAAATAATGGTCTCTGAGGCCAACCTAAATATGTGCAGTGATATCTAATGCTGATTTAGGTACCTAAAGGACTTACCCATAAACACAGCTTTATTGTCTTAAACATAACCTTTGCAGCAAAGTAGCACAGTCCTTTCCTCTCTGGATCAGTTTTGAAGAAAACTTACTTATTTCAGTGTTGCTTTTTCCCAGTCCAGGTGAAAAGCAAACCTTTTTCTGTTACTTCAGTACCAGAACTCAGTATGTGCACATTAGCTGTTGAGCCCTCTGGTGCCAGGCTGTGAAATCACTCTGTGGTTTGAGCATCAGAACCCATCAGGTCAGGTTGCCCCAAGGTACGCATGTGTGCGGGCTTTTCCCTCACTACTTTGTTCCTGCTAATCTCAAATTCTCCTTCATTTAAATGCTTTCATCTCCTCTAGTTCTCCATGTATAGCTTCAACTTCTTTTCATGTTTTCAGATCTTCTCCTTTCTCCTCTACTTAACCAGTAGAGTTAATGTAGTTATGGGAGAAAGCACATATTGTGGCTGATGTGGGGACTAATTATTCTTCTGATATGTGAGTGCTTACAGAGCAGCTGAGAGGTCAGAAAGAGCAGGTGAATGCTAAGTTTCCACTGCAGTATTTCTAATAGGGGAAGTAGTAACGTAAGCCCTTCTGCTCTTTGCAGCTGCTATTTTTGTAGGGAATAGCAATATTTTAATGTAATGGAGATTTCTTCCCCTGTTGTCAACTGAGGACTAAAAGCCAACAACTTCAGAAGTTGTGTTAGCCAGGTTTCGAGTAAAGGATGAGGACAGTCAGGGAGAGGCAACCACCACTTAATAACAGAATCAAGGAGTCTCATTTCCTTTGGAAATCAGGATAAAAATTACATTCAAACTGATATGTTTGTTTAAAAACTGCGCATAAACCTACTTAAAATTAGAGCCACCCCTCTTCTCTTATTAGTCAGTGTTTAATGTCTTTGTTCAGTGCATCTGAATTCATATTTACTCAACTGCAGGAGGAAGTGAGGGGTCTTTCAGAATAGCACCTGTATCTGCTCATGTGGACTTTATTCTCCTATGTATTTGAATGCTGGTCTAGCAGTATTACCAGCTAAATGACAGGTATGCTAAAACATTGTTAAGTATTTAGTTTACTGACAAAACCATATAAAAACCACTGCTGCAAAAAAAAATGGCTGCTAACTTCTGTTATCCTATGCCTCTGCTCCAAACATGTATTTGCAAAGATGAGAGTGAGTCAGTGGTCCTAATAATTTGTCTCATGACAAATTCTTCAGAGTAAATTAATTAGTTTTCTGTACCATGGCAGTCAGCCTTGTAATGGGATTCTATAAGATTCATCACTGGTTACTGAAATTAAAAAAAAAAATTAAGAAAATAAAAGAATTTCCTCATCTTGAACTCTTCTGCGAAGACTTTCTAATGAAGAAACAAATGCGTGACTGGAAAAGCACATTGATTACAAATGAAAGTTGTTCTGAATACAAAAGCCAGAAAAAATAAAACAACCATGAACATAAAAAATAATGGATTACAGGTACAAAACCAATTTTCAGTGTGGTCCTCTGTCCCAATTCTTTGACAGAGCAGATGTCTGAAAATTTTATCAGTAAAATATACTAAACTGTTTTTGTTTCTGCTGTTTGTCTGTCCTGTCCTCGGTAGGATGTTCAGGAAACAGATTTTATTGCCAATCTGACAGGATTTATATGCAACTTGGCTGGAATGTTGCTGAACATAAAGTCACTGCAAACCCCAGTGGTAGAATAGATTTGGGAACTGCAGGTAACTCATCTCAATGATGACTGTTGTCATGGATCCCTTCAAGATGTTTTATATGCTGCCTTCTCCTCCAGCTTTAGTGTGGTTTTGGTATCTGCTGTCTTGTTTGATTAACTCTCTTAAGCTTTTACCTTCAGTATAGGAATTTATAGTACCTAAACCTAGTTTCCTGACTATAAAACTCTAGATAGGAAAATCACACTTGTTTAGAAGTATTGAAATAAAAGTAGCAGCTTTGCTTGAAAAACAATATTCATAAACAGAGTGGCAGAGTTGGCACAGTGTAGCAGTCACTCCTGTTCCTGGCTCTGGGGCTTCAGCCTGGCATGCTGCAAGGATGTGTTTGCAGAATAGAATGGGAAGAGCTGAAAAAGCATGAATAAGGGCTGGTCAAATACTGAACTGAATTCTATGCAGAGAGCATATCTTAAGGACTGGTGATCAGCTGATGACTATTCAAAAACATACTATCAATTTCTGTAAAATGTACCTCTTACTACACCCGTCCTTGTATGCACCACAAACACCAGTGTGAGGTACAAAAAATATACCTGGTTTTCTTGTGGTCCTGCTTTTTCAACATTTAAAAATGAGATTGCAACAGCAGGCTACTCTGCTGGTCATAATGTTTTTATTTGGAGAATATTAATTTCTTACATTGTTTGGTAACAGGACCGCGGCAAAGTCCTCACAACCTTTCCCTGGCCTCAAGCAGGGATGAGAATAATCAACTGATTTAAGACTGTTTTATAGTCTTTCCTACTAAAATAGTTTACCAAATGCTGCAACCCAGTTCTGTCACTTTAGAAGTTCTCATCTAATGTGCAGAGAGGTCTTTTTTATATCAACTAACTGTACCTGCTGTCACTTCTGATTGGAAACAGATGCTTTATATCTTCCTATATCCTGAACTTTAAACAGGAGTCTCCTACAGGATCTCTCCAACATTATCTAACTGCCAACTTTAACAAACTGGTGAATTTTTCCTTTCTAATGGTTCAATCTTGTGGCTTATATTTGGTCCCTTCTTCAGTTTTTATGATTTTTTAATATGTTCCAGAGGGGACATGGGGAACAAGAGCACAGATTAAGAAGCTACAATGCAGATCTCCTCCACACACCTTTAATTCTACAGTAAATTTACATTACTTTAAGATTTTATGTCACTGTGTAGCTGGTGTGAGTACAGATTATGTCTCGAATGCAGCAAAGGAGGATGAGAGTGAGCTAAGCTTCACATGTGGTATAGACAACAAGGTTAAATGTAAAAAACAACATGTGTATCAGTGTAGTATTTTTAAACCTAACTCAAGGTGGTGTATCAAAGACTAAATCTTTAGGGAAGAAATTTCCAGAAGACAACCAACTTGCTATAGACCTGCTGTTGTCAGCATTTCACAGACTGCTTCTCTGCTGGAAATGTCCCAGCATCTAAATGAATAGATTTAAGATTATATGATTCTGCAGAAACCTGGTAGTTCTGTAAAGGCTAGAGAAGGAAGGTACAATTTTAGGTTTAAATGAGATCAGAAAGAAGAGGCTGCTTTTTATGTTATTCAGCTAAGCAGACCTTGCTTGCTTTTCTTCATTTATTTCACACAGAGTGTTCAGTTTGTTGCATCTGAATTCATGTTGCCTTTCATATATATTGCCTGGAATCAATTTTATTTAATTTTTATGGCATGGCAACAAAGCTTCAAGAAGAGTTTATTTTCTTACAGGAAGAAAAGCAACAGTTTAGAATTAACTGATGAAACATGCTTTTAGGATACCACTAAAGACCTTGGTGTTCTTTATATAGGTCACAGGATCATCTCTGCTGTGGAAATGGATTTTGATCAGCACTGGTAATTGAAGACACTTTTCTAAGCAGCTCTTTCTGTTAAAATGGAATTTTGTTGTGTATTGACTTCTTAAAAATACTGTAGAAATAGAGAGGATATAAGAAAGAGCTGAAAATCAAGTAAGACTTTATTACATCAAAAATCACATCAGGCAGCAGCAGCAGATTTCTCATCATTTGTCACCATCAGTTCTTAGCAGTTAATATTTTTCCCACTGTAAGTAGGAGGAGCAGAAAAATGAAGGAGTGTTAGTCCCATTGAAGGTGAGAGTGGGGGACAGGAGGTGGGTGTTTTTCTGGTCCAGGGGTTTTCCAGAAGCCTTGCTGTCCTGGCAGAGTCACCAGAATCTGATGCCTTGAGAGGCAGCCTAGAACAGAGGCTAGACAGTGTTAAAGGAATAAAGTAGGTATTTATTAAAAAGGCTTTCAAAGCATACTCTTGTACAGCATACTGGGCTGTACAAGAGCCCAGCTGAGGCCACACCCAAGATGGACAACAGGTCATGAGGTTTCACAATTTTATAAGTTTTGGTCCATTTACATATTTGGGTTAATTGTCCAGTTACAGCTTCAGGTTATCAAGTCCCATCCTCCCAGACTGCTGTCCTCAATTTGCTGTTTATACTTTTTCAGCCTGAAGCTGCAACAGTGTCCTTGGTTCTTAGGCTGAAAAGGATTGTTTCGTCAAACTACCCTGTGAAGGGAACTTGCTAACACTTTATATGAAGTTCAGAGTTATATCCTAATGCAGTACAGAATCTGGAAAATATGAAAGCTAAAAGTTAAGGCATCAGATTGCTTTCCCACAAGCATCCATGAATGCTGTGGCAGTACAGAGGTGTGCACACAAAAGTCACAAAAGCCAGGTGGGCACTGTAGCCATTGCAGCTCTCAGCTTGTCTCTGAGACAGAAGGGTGTGCACCTCCACATCAGCAGTCTGGAGTGAGAGCAAGCAGAGGCAACCTACTTACACATGCCCTTCACTGGATACTATTTTGCAGTTGTGTTCTTCCTCCTGAGGAAAGTCCTGCTAGTTCCTGGGCTTTCTGCCCTGGAATACTATCTTTATTTCATTACCAGCAGGAGTCCCAGTGCCAACAAACAAGGGATTAGTTCAAGCAGCAGGTAGACCCCATGGCTCAGGTTTTCTGAGCACAAGGCAGGCAGCAAGAATCAGCTAGAACAGTGTTTTCTTTGACTGGAATGCATACAAGTGCTGGAATGTATATAAATTATGTTCTCTCCTGTAAGAGAGACAGTAGAGTGACTTACAAGAAGCAACCGCAGAGCTCTGAATTGGAATATCCATTCCTTCATGCTTTTCTAAGAGGAATCTGCATCCCAGCTGGGGGTACAGATTTGATTAGCTATAGCTTACTTTCAAGCCCACTTGGAAAGAAATTGCAGAAGAACTCATTGCTTGTCACTTGTTGAGATGTGTTTCCAGTCAGTATTTCTTCTGATAAAGCATCTTTTTTTTTTCTTATGTTTTAGCAATGGTTTGCAATATATAATTGTCATAGAGCTACATCTTGGTATTTAAACCCTGGAATTCATTCAGGTATTTACAGTTTATGCTGAGATTTTTCAAAACCTGATGCTAATTATATATGCAAAGTGAGATTAGAAATTCTCATGTTATATTTGTATCTGCATTTCTTTGTTCCTAGCAGAAAAAAAACCCAACTGTGCAAACACGTAAAATAAAATTCTTTTGTCCTAGAGTCTGCTTGTTCCTTTTGTAACAGGTGGATACAGCAACTTCTGTCCTTCTTTGTTTTGCTAAAACAGTACAAATAAGTGGATGCTTTATGAGGAGCAATATTTTTGTGTTGGATGTTGGAGGTCTACTGTTTTGTCTCAGTAGAGTTTGAAAAGAAAGCTGTGGCCAGCTCCTAACTGACTTGCTGCAGTAATTGATTCATATCCCTTGTCCAGCAAGGGAATGACTAGGAAGTATAGTTACTGAAAAATATTATTGGAGCAGTACTGTAAAGGTCAGGTCAGATCTGACATTTGGGTGATCTTTTATTTCTCCAAGCCTGTAATGACAGGCTAATTTTCCCTGAAGCTCATCTGAAGTCTTAGCCCTTCACTGTAAATTAAATGTTGATGAATACTGGGCTGGAGGAGCACCAAGGGTCTGACCATTTCAGAGAAAGGAAGGTAAGGTGTGTCTGGTGGTGTGGTGCTCTTTGTTGAGGTTGAAAATATTAAAACATAATGAGGTATGCAGGGAAACTAACTGTACAAATGGAAGAGTAAAAATGTCATGATTTACAAACAGTACAGCACTTGTAGGTATTGTGTGTGTGTTTGTTTAAACATGCACCCACTCACATATTTTTTGCATATACATTCATAAACAATATAAGAGCATCATACATTGAGACGTTTAGAAGGTGACTGAATTATGGTGGCCTGTTGGAAAATGGTGGTGAAGTGTTCAACTTCTGACTTTCTACTCTTTGGAGATCCACAGTGCTATGTTGCCAGAGGTCCCACCCTGTATTTCAAAGCTGCTGAAATACCTTTCCTTTGAGACCATATTTTAGATTGCAACGATTCTTGCACTGCTACTATCTGCACCTCTGATGTTCTCTGTGTACAGCAGTAACCTGAGGAGAGAGGTGGTTTTATTTAAGTCTATTTGGATGAAGAATGTTGCACCTGGGTGTGATATGTTGGGTTGTAATAGCTGCAGTAAGAGACATCAGGTCTGGGTGTGCTGAACTGGATTATGATAGCTGGGATATTAGACTCCTCTTCTGCCGTTAAAATCTATCCAATAAATAAACATTTGTGTGCCAAGTCACATACTTGTTTGTTCCTTCACTGTGTTTATGGGTAAGCTGATGAAAGGTGAACAGCAGGATGCAGTTTAGATCCCACAGTAATGATCAGGTAGACAGTGCTGCCCATGCTGGGACTCAGCCCTTGGGGAAAATCAGGGTCACTTCTACAGTGTTGTTCTCAGGCTGTCATATAGTAGATGTGGCAGGTACCTATCTTGTGCCAGTGTCTTTCCAGTTGCATTTCTTTGGTAAGCAGCTTGAACTCTCTCATTGCTGCCAGACAGTGTGAGGGTGGATCCTTTTTGACAGATCATGAAAATACCAGTCAGTAGGGGATACTTCATGTGACCTCTCCTCAAATGTAAGGCTGTATCCCACAAATTATGATTATGACAAGCCATGTAGAATTATTGACGGTATACAAAGGATTTCTCAATTCTTTTGAAGTTCTCCACTACAAAATGCATTTAGCAATTACTGTGAAAATCACAAGATTCACATGTTGCTGCTTTCTATTTGTGTATCAGGCAGCCTGAAGATTTGTGCCTTCGTGGAGGCGTGTGTGTGTGTGTGGTATTGCCTAGATGCAATTAAAATTAAGTTCCTTCATTCCTCCTACTTTAAAACCAGTATTTTCCTTGAAATTTAAATCTAGGATAAAGTGACATAGTAGGGAAGCTCTCTTGTGTGAAAAAGTTTTTCATCCAATGCTTTATCTTGATGATGAACGTTGATAAAGTGCTGTGCCAGCTGCATTTTGTTTCATAACAGTCACATAAAAGCACCTTTTCCCAGTTTCTCGCCTTTAAGTATCTTGAATTTGTAAATGGAAGGGAGGCTTTTTCCCCAGACCAGGTGAGTAACCTCTGGGCTGATCTAACCCTGCTGTCTGGGTACCATGCTGCTAATAGAGGAGTGAATAAAAGCCATTATTGGTGGTGTCTTGACCCTGTCTTCTTGTTTGATGCATCTTGTGAAAAGATATTCCAAAGATACCCTGACCTTTCAATAAATACAGTTCATAATTTAGATGAAAAGCATGTTTGCTTAAACTTCTGAGTGTCACAGATTGTGAAAACAAGGAAGACCTTCAGAGAAAGGAGTAAATCTTTTGTAGTTCACTGATGACAGCTTGCTGTGTAGTATTCTTCATGGAGTTAAGAGTTTCATCTTTACTCTGTGTTGTTTATTTGCACAGAGGTAGCAGATGGGATTGAAATACTCCAGGGTGTGTGTATATAAGCAAATACAGGTGCTTTGTAACACAGAAAGCAAGAGATGACAGGTGGATACAGGTAACACTAAAGGGCAAAAGTAATGCTAGGGCTAGAGGAGATCGTAACAGACTGGTACTTTACAAGAAAAGATGGGATTTTGAAGGAAAGTTTAGGGAGCTCCTTGCAAGCAGGAAATAAATGTTGTAAGCAGCAGTGTTTGTTTATCATTATTCTGTTCCACATTGTGACATTTAGTACCAGTTGGCCTTCACGCTGTGTTTTTTACTGTCATGATTTGGACATTCCTGAGCGTAGACAAGTAGAAGACAGAAGGCCATTCTCTGCTGCCTTCCTGGTGCTCTTTCACGGTTCAGTTCCTCTGGGAATAGTTCAAAAGAGACACTGCAGCATAAGACTTGGTGCAAGATGAGAAAGCTGATTAGGTCTTCTCCACTTGTTTTTTAAGTGTCTCTGGGCATATAATTTAACTTTTTAGTTGTAAAATATGAGCTGTTACCAGTGGATGAGGACTGATTAGATGCCTGAATAAATAATTTGTATAGGGCATCAAAAGATCCTGCTCCTCAACACCCTGTGTCTTTAAAGTCATCCTATCTAGGTACTGAATTTGGTAGCTGACTCCTTGTGTGAAGAGCTTTAAGCATTCTGAGTAAAAAGCACTAAATAAACATCAACTGCTGTCCTTGATGATTTGAGATGTTCACATACTTCTTCTGTGGGCAGTGGTGGGCACTTTTAATTTCTGGAAGACTTAGGGTAATGTGATTGGTGCTGATTTCATGTGATCACTTGTTGTGCAGCCATCTCGGAAAAAGATCTTTTGCACAAAATCTTTTGAAGTTGTGTCCTTTTGCTCTCCATGCAGCGTCCCATCATCTCCATCTGTTGGGGTCACAGGGATTCCCGCCTGCTGATGGCTTCTGGGCCCGCGCTGTACGTTGTCAGAGTGGAGCACAGGGTCTCCAGTCTGCAGCTGCTGTGCCAGCAGACCATCGCCAGCTGTCTGCGGGATGACAAGGACATCAGCAAGCTGACCCTGCCCCCTCGGCTCTGCTCGTACCTCACCACCGCCTTTATACCAACAATCAAGGTAAAAAGAAAGAAATGGGTGTATTGTGAAGAGTTTATCGTTTTGAAAGCTTTCGTATCCTCTTCAAGACCCCACTGATGCATTTGGTGCCTATCAAAAATCTGAAAAGAAGGCTCACACATGCTGATCTGCATTATTCCATGGAGATGGCCTTTCCAAGTACATTACAAGGATAAAATATGCTGGTGACTCACAAAGATTTGTGAAGAAGCTCTCACTGATGATAGTACTCTGTCATGGTTACAGGAGGGATTCACTGGGGTAAAACTGTTGCCTCTGTGCATGTCACATGAGTGCATATATTGCCAGGAAGGTTAGACTTAAGACCTGGAGCTGCCCAAACATTTTTACTAACAGTGAGTTCTGTTAATCTTACTGCTCCAACAGTGCTATGGAATAATGAACCAGGTATCACACCTTTTCCTGTACCAGGAGCAGAATCATCTACACAACCTGTTTATTTCATGGTTTTGCCCTCAATAACATTTTGGACATGGAAAATTGGAAGTTTTGGGATTTCCAAGCTGTTTATCACAGCCTATAAACCAGACCATTAGCTGATGAATGCTTGACATTCAAACATATTTTTTTGTGATTTTTTTGTATATGTGTTACAGCAGTCTCTTGAGCCAGAGGTCCTTGTTAAAACAATGGCAGAGCTAGAACAATTAATTTGAAATCAGTGGGGCTGGCCCAGCTTAAATGAGAACAAATTATGCCTACAAAATAATAATAATTCAGCATGGTTCCATTTGGGTACTGCTAATCAGGGCAGTTTGTGCAACTGTAAATAATTTCATTTGTCAAAGAACAAAAATTGCTGTAACCATAACTCCTGGATCTCCAAAGATGCAGAGCATTTATCAGATCTGAAGTCTCCATATCTTTCTTGTTCTTTCCATCCTTCCCAGGATGCTTTCCATGTTGTTTTCCCCTCTCTAGAGCATCAGTGACAATTTGCTGGCTGTCAGGGAAGGCAGGGGAGGGGAGGCATGGGCTGGATGAAGGCAGCAGTTGGCTGGGAGCCCTGGTGGGGATCGGAGGGCAGTACAGGGGCACATCGTTACCAACAGCCCTTCTGTCACCTCCTAGAGGAGATCCCAGGACACAGAGCAGTAGTGGTGCTGTGTAGCTGGGAGGTCTAAGTGGGATTTCCAGAAGCCACATGCCTGTCCTGTTTCATGGGTGTTTCTGGAGCCTCGTCAACACTTAGACTTTACTCTGGCTCATCCCCAGTCATCCAATCAATCTAAGTTGTCAGCCATGCCTTCAATGCTAGGCAAGGCACCCTCTTCCCTGTGTACATTCCTCTTCCCCCTCCAGCTTGCAGACCACATTATAGGTCACTCCTCAGCTTATATCCATTTACCAGGTTAAGGAAGCCTATTTTTTTCCTTTTTTTTTCATACACTTATATTTTGAAAGAAACTCTGTTGACTTATATACATTAATAGTATTTGTGTCATACAGGCTATATTGTCCTAGACAAAATTAGTCCTACTGCTTTAGGACTGAGTTTTTCATGGATTAATACAGTGTGCTGGCAAGCAGGGCAAAGTAACCCAAGCTTTGTGCTTGTATCCCTCTACATGACACACAAATAGGCCCTCAGCTAGGATGTGACATGTGCTTGGAAGTGATATAAAAAGTACAAGCGTCTTTAAGAGTTGATAGCATATTGGCATAGCATGTAACAGTATTAACCAGGAATGGGATCTGAGTGTCCAGGTTCACCTGGAGGGCCTGGAGGAGACATGATACTCTGATACTTGACTTGACCACATTACTCAAGTTCAAAAAGAAGTTTCTGATAAGAGCTGGAACTTGAAGACAGGTTTGTTGTCTAATTCAGTGCTCTGACCATAGGTTCAACCTTCCTATTTAATGTAACTAATCTTAGTTTTCATTTTCTGTGTACAATTGCATTTGAGCTAACAAAATAACACGCAGCCACTCTGTCTTGCATGTGGGTCCTGCATAACTCATGAAGTAACCTATGCTAATCTTCATCTGCTAAATTAGAGTTGGGTTCAAGTTCAGTTAGTTATGCTGGGATTAAGTCACCACAGAAAAAAAAACCCATAACAAAAAATCATACTGGAAAACTTTCTTTCCTTCCTCTGTTTAATTAAGCCTCCAATCCCAGACCCAAACAATATGAGAGATTTTGTCAGCTACCCAACAGCTGGTAATGAGCGGCTTCACTGCACCATGAAGCGGACAGAAGATGACCCAGAGGTCGGTGGTCCATGTTATACTCTGTACTTGGAATACCTTGGGGGATTGGTGCCCATCCTGAAAGGACGTCGTATCAGCAAGCTGCGGCCGGAGTTTGTCATCATGGATCCTAAAACAGATGGAAAAGCAGGTAGAATTCAATTGTTGCTCTGTATAAAAATGATTTAGCAGTACTTTGGACATTAAATCCTCAGGAGTTTTAAAAAATACATATATGCAACATGGATGGTGGCATCTGATATTTTTTTCTGATGTGAAAAAAATCTTTAGCGTGACCTAGAAGCTTCTGAAATTACACCCTGCTGCCTTCTATTTTACAGAAGAGAACTTCTTGTATTCTGAGTAATGGAAAATAGATTGCTAATTAGAAAATATTCTTTAGTCTCAATTTCAAAGTCAATTGAATGCTGTTCAACCCTCTGAATCATGTTCACTTGAGTTCAAACCATTGGAAATTTGGAGTTTGAAGGCAGAGTGGAGAACATTTAATTTTCCTCTGCAAAGTTTTATTTCAACTGCTGTCTGTGGATCAGGTTTATGCTTCTGATGACTGAGAGTTATAATTTATACCAGTTTTCTGAAGCAGCACTTAAATTTTCTGGGGCCTGTCTTGATAGATGAAATCTATGGAAACAGCTTGATTTCCACTGTGATTGACAGCTGCAACTGCTCCGACTCCAGCGATATCGAACTCAGCGATGACTGGGCAGCAAAGAAATCTCCAAAAATCAGTCGAGCTAGCAAATCACCTAAACTCCCCAGGTAATAACAGCTTGGATATTTCTTCTTCTTTTTCCCCAAGTGGCCTCCCTTCCTCCCCTGCCTCTCCTTCCCTTTCTTGACACCTTGCAAAATGAAAAGTAAACTCTTTTGGGCACATAGGAATCCTCTGTAAGATTCTCTACAAGGTGCAGTTCTGGGGTGATCTCAGAGTTTGGCAGAGAGTTGGACTTAGGGGAAGATTTCTGGGACAGAGTGTAATGGGAAACAGTAGAGCACAACTTCTCCCCAGGCAGTCTCAGAGAAAGATCTTAAAAACTCTCCCCACCTATTATTTTTTTTCCTCTTGACACCATGGAGAATATATTTTGTCCCTTCAAACAGACAGTTTTTACTTTTGTTTGTTACATTCCTGCCAGTGAACTCTTTAGGTGCTTCAGCTGGTATTCTTGACCCCCACTCTTGTATGGTGGGAGGTAGAAGTAACTTTTGGCTTGGGGTAGGAACACTGACAACATTTGTGGAGCCTTGGTTTGCTGTGTACTGATGTGAAAATCTGTTAGCCGAAGTGTCATATTCTCATTTCTTGAGACTTTGCTCAAAGTCTGCATAGCTGAGATCATTAATCTCTACACCTTTTAGGAATTAGCGGAATTTAGTATCTGGCAGAACTGCTATAAGCTTTGTTAGATTAATTAGAAAGCATCCAGCCAGCATGAGTTACTCCAAGTACATCAGGTCTTCTGTATCTTCAAATTTGACCTGTAATTCTCCATCCTGTAGGCTCAACAGTCTTTATTAGTCGCTTTGAGGACATCCTACCCAGTTGTCTTCTTCTTGCATCTTTCCATTCCAAGACATGAGTTTTGTGCACTTTAGCTTGCCCATTGTTGAATCTAAGTACTGCTTTGCCTGCAGAATCAATATAGAAGCTCGCAAATCTCCGAAGATGTCACGAGCTGCGCAGGAGATCTCAAGATCACCAAGGTTACCAATAAGGAAACCCTCTATTGGTTCTCCAAGCCTGACACGAAGAGAGTTTCCTTTAGAAGATATTACTCAGGTATTGTGCACATTGTTACCATACCTGATTCAAATGCATTTATTTCACGAGGCAACACGTTGTGATAGAGATCCAGTGATCAGCAATAAAAGTTTCCATTAAATTACAATAAGTAGATAGAATGAGAGAATTGCATCTTCCAGTTCAGTACTAATGTTCTAAAGTGCCAACCAAGTATCAGGTGTTGTTTGGTAAGTACCATGACCTGTTTTTGTCATGTATTTCACATGTGAATCCATGTGAGAGGTTTTATTCTAGGTGGTGGTGTTGTTGGCTTTTTGAAAGTGAATGTGAAAACACTTCATCAGTTTCTCAGACCCATCTTAATGCCACCATAATTCTCTGTTTTGCTAGGGATTGCAGAGATAAGGAAATGCTTGCTTCAGAGAACCACATGATCTGTTTCATAATAACATGAAACAGTCTTAATTGGAAGGAAGGAAAGAAATTACCATTTTGCGCTCTTTGTGGTGTTCATGTCCTTTGGGTAAATGAAATTTAGCTGGCTGCAGAATTGTCTAAGTTGTATATTAATAACATCCTCCTGCGTTCTTTTAATTTTCTTTGGTTTGGTTTTTTCTGCTCTCTTGTTTCACTTTATCGTTTTTATGAAAAATTCTGGAGCAGTTACACAGAGAAAGGACCAAAAGCCCTTCAAATAGAGCAAAAGACCTGAGGCTTGGATCCTGCTTCTGATACTGGCAGCATAACTCCTGGCCTTTGAGAAAAGTCTATTGGTCTTTCAGACCCATAATATGTGTACCATGGCAACAGATGGTTTGGGAACTTGCTTTAGGAGCTCCAGGGCCATATATGTTTGCTGCTATGAGTAATTAATTTCTGTCTTGTTTATTGTTCTATAAAGTGATTCATGAGTGTAGAACCAATGGGCAGGGTAAATCAGTCTCTGAAATACAGGATAACCATGGTCCTGCTGGGCAGGAGCAGTAAGTGTCTGAAAACAGACCTGTTCTCACTAAGCAGGCATTCTCCACTAAGTGTTGTTCAGATCTTCAGTAGCTTTAATCACCCTGTGGCTGTTGCATACATAATTCCTGATAGTGTAAGATATCAGAACCAGTCTTCTTAATGACTGAGTAAAACTGCTGCTACATATGCACTTTAGGCTGTTTCAATATAATAAGACCAAGAGAAACTGAAATTGAGTTATCACTTGCAATAGCTTGATTGCTGTGCCGTTTTTTATTAGAGCTTGGTACAGATTTTATCAGGTAGAAATGATTTTGTTTTTGTTTTGCAGCACAACTACCTTGCTCAGGTCACATCTAATATCTGGGGAACCAAGTTTAAAATTGTGGGTTTGGCTGCTTTCCTACCAACTAACCTTGGTGCAGGTAAAAGTAAACTTGATTTTTTTGCATGTCAAATTCTTTATAACAAACAAGAAACTTATGCCATGAAATACGAAATTTTTTGTAAGTGACCAAAAGGCTTCTTTAACAAAGCACTTATTTTCTGCAGACAGTGGGAATTAGATTTTATTAAATTCACTGTAACTAAAGGAGATAAAAATCTATAAACACAATAATGAGATGATCAATAAAATGCTAAAAGTCTCACTTGTAATAAAAAACTTGTAATAAAAAAGTAAATTAACTTTTGAGCCCAGACCTCTATTTTTATAGTTTATTTGAACAAAACTCACACACATAAAAAAAAGATTTTGCAAGAGGACTATAGAAATAATAGATTTTAAGTTACTGCAATAGAAGTATTTTTAAGTCAGATTTTTATTGTTATTTAGCTACAGATTATATGAAAAAGGTATTACAGCCTCATGCTCAAGATTCTTCAAGTCAGTGCAGAGCCTCATCACATGGTTCTTCTGCTGGAGCATCAGTAATCTGGTAGCCACCATTAAATCCAGCAGTTGTCTATCAACCTTTTTCTGGGTAGGCCAGATGTACCCAGTAGTCCTGTTGGAAGGAACAAGGCTGGGTAAAAAAGGAGGGTATCACCTCATGGGACTGAGCTCTGAACTGAAGTATTAACACAAGTGTAGCAGTTTAATTAGCTCTTTAGAAAACTTTTGTCCCATGTTGTATTACATAGTTGGGTCAGGAGCACATAAAGGTGCCCTGGATGTAGAATTAGATGGATAGCTTTTGTAGCTATGTGGACTGCTACCAGCAGTTCAGTAATCACAGGTCATTCTAATTCTCTTACTGCCAGTGGCAGATAAGGAAGGATGTAAGTGTAGAGTAAATGTATAGTACACCTATTTCAAATATTCTCCCAGTCTCCAATGGTTTGGGTCCCAGGGATTTCCTGAGCCCAGTGGGTTTTCTTTGTATGTAGTAGCCATCAGCATATTTCCTTTCTGAGAGCTTTCCAGTTTTGCCCTACAAAAGTTGGTAGCATCCTGTGGTGAAAAGTTTCAAAAGCAGAATGGAAAAAAGTATTTTCCTTCCATAAAAACAGATATGAATACAAGATGAAGTAATTAATTATTTAGTTACTTTAATGAATTACTGAGATGCTGCTTCCATTTAAAGAGAAATAGCTGAAAGCAACAATCTCTTTTATCCCATTTATGTAAAGTGTTACATAGTGCTGTGAAGAGTAAGCTCGTCCTGCACATAACATACATAACAATACAGTAAATTACAATATTCATAGCCCTTCTGTCTGCTTGGAATTGCTTCTTCCTTAGCTTTACATGCTATTTGTGTAACAGACTTTTTTTGTTTCTTTTTATATTCTTTCTCTAGTAATATATAAAACCAGTTTGCTGCATCTGCAGCCTAGGCAGATGACAATATATCTCCCAGAAGTGCGGAAGATTTCAATGGACTACATTAACATGCCTGTCTTTAATCCAAATGTTTTCAGCGAAGACGAAGATGATTTACCAGGTAAGGAGGAGCTGGAGGGCTGCCATGTTATGGGTTGAGCTAGATGGAGGTCAGGTTGGTAGTGTCATGGTCACCTCTGGTAAACACACAAATCAAAATTGTCTAGTCTGATGGGGTCCTGTAGAACTGGAGTTAGAATAAGGCTAATATGTATTATGGGTGTTGTTTTCTATAATGCGTGGAAAACACAATCCATAAAGAGCTCCTTAGTTTCAAGTTCTTTGGGAAATTAGTCTTCTGCTAATTCATCTTAGTTTGCTAGGAATTCTCCACTGACTGAAACCTTCCGTTCTGCATCTTGATAGGACAGAAGTGTAATGTGTTGGAAACCCAAACAGGCTGCTCTTGAGACCTGATGGCATCAAAGCACAGCTGGCTGATAGGAGCTTGGGTTGGAGGGCAGGTTCCCTTTGAGAAGTGTTAAATGCTCATTTGGATTTTTATCACTACTAAGAGGCTAAAGTAGTTGTAAAGTGATAAACAAAGCAGGATCAGGAAGAATTTTTCACTTCACTGAGATGTAAAGTAGCAGAAGATTTAAGCAGTGCAGGGAAGGTTTGGGTGCAGGCGATGTGATGTGAGGTGAAAGGACAGGAAGTACCTAAGACCTCCTCCAATCAAAACAAAGTCATCATGCCAATAAAATTAACAAACAATAGAAAAGAAGATAAATTAATACATTTCAGAATTTTCATATCACTGAGGGATTCCTGTTGCCAGGTCACAGGTTTTTGGAACTATGGAAGTGACTGTCATGCCAGTACTCTTTAAAGAGGAAGGAGTGTGAACGCTGCAAAGCAATTAAAGACTTGTGTTAAAGTCTACTGAAACAAATGGAAATGTTCTCATTATTTCAGACCAGGGTTTCAACTGCTGACAGCAGCAAAGCTTTTGTCTGACCCAAGCATCAGAGCAGACTCCTGGATTTCTAAAGAAATACTTGCATATTTCAAATTAAGCCCGTTTTTTCCACAATCTGGGGGTCTTGGCTTGCTTAATTTCTGTCTACATGATACCTATAGTACCTGAAGAAACTAATAGAGGCATTGGTGAGTGTATGTATATTATTAATAGGAAGCACCCAACATTTGCTATTATGAAACATGGACCAAGCTGTCAGAAAATAATATAAAAACTAAATAGAAAATAAAAAAGTTAATACAAAATTTTTACATCTCTTCCTGAAAATTGGGTTAAATCTGCACTAAGAGATGAAATGGTGCTCATAATTGCAGGTACAGCACATAAACAGAGAGAAAATTATTGGAGACTCTTGTAGTAGCTCTTTGAGAAGGCCAGTAAAAGAATCATACTACCCTGAGCTCTATAACAGCCTTCCTCTTGTCCACTTTTTCCTTTCTAGTTTCTTCTGAAGATTTATTTCTCATTTAGTAAATGGTGGATACTTAAATCTTCAAAAAATGCTCTTGGGGATACTCTTTCTAAAGCCTGCATAAAGAAAGAAAGTACCATATACTAAAGGAAAAAGTATTGCAGGGTAAATAATGATTACATGATAGACTTAAAAAACACATAGTAGGAAGCTGCTTTGGGTAGTGCAGTGTTCATAGTGAGGTACACTCGGGACAGGTGTTTTTTACTGTAGTCAGTAAAGATTTGGCAAGACAGATGCACAGTGAATTCATTTAACTTACAACGTATGCAAACTAATCACTTAAAAACCATTGGAGAAATGAAGAAAACACTGGATTTAAACACTCATGAGTATTAAGCAACACCACAAGAAATGATATTTTGTTAGATAAGGCAAAATGACAGCAACATTTGGGGTTGCTCAAGCCAAGCTAACAATTAAACCTCAGGCTCTGGCAGCTAAATTGCTAAGCCTGCAGGCATCAGGGTGAAAGCATGGCCTGCCAGCTAAGCACAGGACCACAAAACTGCCTTAGGGTCAGTTCAGTTTGGCTGTTTGTCTTCCTCTAAAGGAATGAACTGAACTACCATAAGTATTTGCCAGTGTAGCCACTGTTCTATCTGTACACCTCCCACGTCTGTGACTGATGCTGATAAAAGCCTGATATTACCGAAAATGTAATTATAGGGCATAGGTAGTTGACTAGAATATTAATTTGAAATTAATTAGGAACTGGGCACCATTTGGAGAAGTCCGGACTAATGGATCTCCTTAGTGATCTGGCCTTGCAAATCAGAGTCTCCACAGAATTTGGCACACTTATATATGGATATAAAACTGGATATGACACTAGATCCTTGGGCTCTTTTCCTTCCACAAACCTACCGATACAAATCACCATTTTCTGTGGGGTTTTCTACAAAAAGTTTAATAAAAAGTAAAGAACTCAAAATTATTTTTGGAAGTTTGAATATAGTATTTACTGTTACCCCTCTTTATTCTGTTTTGTTCCTTCTTGATTTCTGCACCTATACTTGGATTCAGTGTCCTCATTTTCATGCTCCAGCTTTTCGGTGGTAGTTCCTATTGGAATCAACTACTTCTTGCAAAAGGAACTGCAAACAATTGAGCACACTTCATGCTTCTGCTCTAAATTATGAGAATTGCTTCTTGCCACATTGTCCCTTTTTCATTGCCACCACATGGGGGAAATTTTTCCTAGTATACATATGCTTCTTTATACGTTCCTGATTGCAGCCTGTCCAAACATTAATGCTGAAGTGGCCCTGACTACAATACCCACTTCTTCAATCATTTTGGCTTCCCGTCTATTTCCTCACATTTTGTCCTTACAAATGTTCTGAGAAATTTTATAAGTTTTTTTCTGTATTTCATTCCATCACATTCCTGTCTCTCTGTTTCAGCTTCCTTCCTTTTGCATTGCTGGTTGTTTTGTCACCCACTATAATCAGCTTTTCCCAACTATTGTCTGTGTTCTCCAGTTCTCCCAAGGTCATTGAGTTTAGGAACCTTATACTATTATTATTTTATTATGCATATATTACACACTACCTTTAGTGCAGGTCTTCAACTTTATAAGCCTCCACTTTTTTGTTTATTTGCTTGTTTGTTTTGTTCAATTGTTTTTTATGTATTTACTATCAGAAGTCCCTCCCTGAAAACTAGTGAGTCCTGATTTAGCAAAACTTTTATTGATTTGAGCAGACACAGTTAACCCCTGATGATGAGTAATGCTAATTGATATTGTGACAGTCCATGGGGATCATAGCGTAGGCCGAAAGCGCACTCAGAACTTGACCTCTCAAGTGTCACTTCCAAGAAGCGGCTTTAAAGTTGATCACCAGCTGTTAAAAGTAGCTCCTGTGCAATGTGAGTCAGGGTAGCAGACCTTATCTGTTCTCACTGAGGTCTGATCTACCTGTTTTGGGAACGCGTAGCAGCCCCTCCGGGCGCAGCAGAGCGTGTACAGCTAGCAGACAGTCTGCAAGGCCCCTCTGTGCCTGGGGCAGGCCCCGGCCAGGCCTGGCCGTGGCAGGGGAGGGATGGCTGGTGCGGGGAGCGGCGGTGACGCTCTGTGTTGTTCCTTGCAGTGCCCGGCGCCCCCGGCGCGCCCGCCAGCAGCCCGCCCTGCACCGTCAACATCCCCATCGCGCCCATCCACAGCTCGGCGCAGGCCATGTCGCCCACGCAGAGCATCGGCCTGGTCCAGTCGCTTCTCGCCAACCAGAACGTACAGCTGGACGTGCTGGCAAACCCGCCGGCCGAGGCGGGGGGAGAGGGGCCGGGGCCCTTCCCGGGGGCTCCGAGCCGCTTTCCCGGCCCCGGGGCGGGGGCGCTGGCCGTGGGGGAGCTGGGCCGCCCCGCCCCGCCGCCGCTGGCCCCGCCGCCCCCCGCGCCCCCCGCCATCGCCCTGGCCGACCTGCGGGACCACGGCGAGCGAGAGCATGAGCCCCCGGCCAAGGCCAAGGCCCCGCGGCCGGGGCCACCGCTGGTAGAAGGGGACGCCGTCATCTTCGGGCCCGCTCAGGAGCTGCAGCTGAACAAGATGAACCCGCCGCCTCCCTACCCCGGCACCATCCCCGCCGTGCCCGCCCCCGCCCTGCCGCCCCCGCCCGGCCCCCCGCAGCCGCCCCTCGATCTCTGCCTCAAGAAGGGGGAGTTCTCCCTCTACCCGGCGGGGCACTACCAGACGCCCCTGGGGTACGAGCGGATAACGACGTTCGACAGCAGCGGGAATGTGGAGGAGGTGTGCCGGCCTCGCACCAGGATGCTCTGTGCCCAGAGCACCTACACCCTGCCGGGCCCCGGCAGCTCCGCCACCTTGCGCATCACAGCTGCCGAGAAGAAGATGCAGCAGCCCTGTGCCAGCGCCACCTTGAACCGGCTCACGGTCCCCCGATACTCCATCCCAACCGGGGACCCGCCGCCCTACCCTGACATTGCCAGCCAGCTGTCCCAGGGCAGGAGCATGGCGCAGAGGCTGGACAGCAGTATCATTCACGCTACTCTGCGCAGGAACAGCAGAGAGGCAGCCCTGAAAATGGCTCAGCTGATGGATGGTCAGAGAGCCACCTTACAACTTCCCCCTAAGGCCAAGAGCAACATTGTGTCAGCACAGTACCAGCAGAGAGTGCCCACAGCGTTGTACACCTGCAGCCAGTGCAGCAGTGGCGGCGCTGGCAGCAGCAGCAGCAGCAGTGTGAGCGCTGGTGGCGTGGCCAACATCGCTAGCGCCAATGCTGCCAGCAGCACTTCCAGTGTTGGTGGCATGAGACCAGATCTGAGCACAGGGAGTGGCTCCCAACACAGCTCTGTCATTGCTCACTCTGTCAGTACTTCGCCTCTGGCCTCCCAGTCCTCCTACAGCTTGCTGAGCCCACCTGACAATTCTCGTGACCGAGCGGATTATATCAACTCCGCTTTCACGGAGGATGAGGCCCTTTCTCAGCACTGCCCAGTGGAGAAATCGGTACGGCACGTACCTGTGTCTTTGACAGAGGCTACCCTTAGTGTAAAACGCCCCCCTCCGTACCAGTGGGATCCTATGGTGAGCGAAGAGATATGGGTTCCTCAGGAAAGGACATCTCAGAGCTCAGTGCCCAACCCTCTAAAACCTCCTCCACTCATCATTGGTCAAGCTCAACATCTGGACATGTCTCGAGTGCCATTTGTTTCCCCCAAGTCTCCCACCAGTCCCACTGCCACTTTTCAGACGAGTTATGGGGTTGGAGTACCTTACCCAGGAAGCTACAGTGCCCCACCCCTTCAGGGAATGCAGGCCCCCTGCTCCCCCAAAGAAGCTCTGGCCCCAACACAGTTTGCACAGCAGGAGCCCACAGTTGTGCTTCAGCCAGGTTATCCATCCAACCTCTCCTATTGCCCTTTGCCACCCATGTACCCGGGAAGTAGCACTTGCTCTAGTTTACAGCTGCCACCGATCGCCTTGCACCCGTGGAGCTCCTACAGCGCCTGCCCGCCCGTACAGAACCCCCAGGGCACCTTGCCCCCCAAGCCGCTCCTTGTGGTGGAGAAGCCGGTGATGTCTCCCCCGCCAGCAGAGCTGCAGGGCCAGGTGGGCACAGAGGTAATGGTAGAGACGGCAGACACTTTCCAGGAGGTGCTCTCCTTGACAGAAAGCCCTGTTCCTCAAAGGACAGACAAATTTGGCAAGAAGAGCCGGAAGCGCCTGGACAGTCGAGCCGAGGAAGGAAATGTGCAGGCTATCACTGAGGGCAAAGTTAAAAAGGAGGCAAGGACACTGACTGACTTCAATTCACTGATAGCCAGCCCTCGGCTGGGGAGAGAGAAGAAGAAGGTCAAGAGCCAAAAAGATCAGCTGAAGTCCAAGAAACTAAACAAGACAAATGAGTTTCAGGACAGTTCAGAGAGTGAGCCGGAGCTTTTTATCAGCGGAGATGAACTGATGAACCAGAGCCAGGGCAGTAAAAAGGGTTGGAAAACTAAAAGGAGTTTGAGGACAGCCAGTGAGCTGGATGAATTCAAGTGCCGGAAGGCCAGTGAGAAGGAGGATGGGCGACTGGGAAGCCAAGGCTTTGTGTATGTGATGGCCAACAAGCAGCCACTGTGGAACGAGGCAACGCAAGTCTACCAGCTGGACTTTGGAGGGCGGGTGACCCAGGAGTCGGCAAAAAACTTCCAGATTGAGCTGGAAGGACGACAGGTAGGAAAGGGTGGCACATACTTGCTGGAATGGGGGCCAGGATGTGGGAAAGCCATGCCAGGAATAAGCTGTCTCTCATGCTGCAGAGTGCCTCCTGCTTGTGTCAGCTGTTCCATGAGAAAAAGCTTTGCCACATGGTTGATAAAAACAGCTGTTGAAGGTCTAAGTTTAGCACATAGGGTGAAGTTCAGCTGTAAAGTAAATATGCAAAATATGTTTGGTCTTACTGTAGTCAGACATGGCAACAAGGGCCTCCTTTAGTCTGTCTGGCTCTCACCATTGAAGGTTTTGTTATAAACACAATAGCTCTCCACAGCAGTAGCTGCACTCGCCATCAGTGATGGTTGTGGATGACAGACAATTGAGTGAACACTGCTCCCTTCTCGCCCTGCTCACAAAGGTTAGCCAGGCAGCAGGTAGCTAAGGCAGTTAGTTTCCCTTCATGGCAAAATTTCCACCTGTGAGCAGCTACCAGGTCCCTGGGGTCGGCTCTTAGTGCTAGAGGAGGGAGACACTGACCCATCCCAGAACGAAGTACTTCTGGGCCACTTCTGAACTGCCTGTTGGTAGAAGGGTCAATGGCTAGTTCAGAAAATCAAAACATTTAATTTTGGCCAGGGTGGTAGGTTACTACACCAAACCCAGGCTTGCAAGTGGTGCTAATTAGTAGGGTGCTGGACTGAGGCTCAGGAGACTCATGTTTATTTCCTTGTCCAGCTGTAAGTCACTTTTGGTTTTAAAGATATCAAGGCTCTCAGCTTCCTCTGATTTAAGTTGGGAGTTAGATGTCTTAAGTACCCAACGTGCATGGCCAGTGGTAGTCTTTTGGTTTTGTTTGTATGAAAGAGCAGCTCAAAGGCAGTGTTCATTTGTACCCCTTCTTCAGTTAAATGGTATGGATATGTCCTCATGGGCAGCTGTGCAAAACCACCCAACCAAGGGTTTTTCTTGCTGGGGTAACAAAGCCTGCCTTGACTTACACAGCCAGTCCCCATTCTAGCCCAAGGATCTTTGCTGTAGAGCCAATTAGATCTGGATTTCTGATGAAGCAAATGAAAAAACAGTAATAATAGGCCAAACTTCAGATATTCCCTGTGGAAGAGCAATGAACAACCTGACTAGTTTTGCTTTTTTTTTTTCATTTCAAATAGCTCTCACTGCCTCTTTGCTAATTCATTCTTGCTGTAATTATGTGCTAGTAAAGATATTTATGCAGAGGGAAACAGAACTGCAAAGAATTATCACTTTATCAGCTATGAAGTGCTAGCATGAGGAAATTGGTTATTCCCCTTCCCTGAAAGCTCCTTTCTTTGAAAACAAAATCTGTTTTCCTGATGGGTTGATGGTAGGATATATCCAAGGGAGCGACTGATATTTTCCTGCAGGAAGCATGATGCTGGTGTACCCACAACTGCCAAAGTAATTGATGACAAGCTACATAAACCAATACTGTATGCAGTCTAGCATGTTTTATCAGTTTACTCTGTGGAGTCTAGTATTTCAGTCAAATACTCTGTACAGACGAAAAGTACAGTGCTCTCAGTATTCTTTGGCATCATACCCTGTTCTGTCTGTAGCTCCAATCATATTAACTGAGAAGGGGAGGTGTTCATACAGAGGAGCAGAAAAATTTCACTCTTATTCTCTCCTCTGTTTCTTTTTCTGTGGTTCATTTTTTTTGACCTTGTTCTCTTTTCCCTTCCTTTTCCTCTTCCCCTGCTTTCCAGGTGATGCAGTTTGGAAGAATTGATGGCAATGCTTACATTTTGGACTTTCAGTATCCATTTTCTGCAGTGCAAGCCTTTGCTGTTGCTCTGGCTAATGTGACTCAACGCCTCAAATGAAAAAGCAGAGACTGGAGAGAGGAAAATGTTAACCTTCTCATAAAGTCCAAACCGGAAAATTTCAGGGCAGCCTGCTTTAGGTGTGCAGAGATGCCTGGGAGCTGAGGAGGCAGTAAAACTGGAAAAGTCTCTTGGTGCCCACCAGAAGGGCATTAACTCTAACCAGTCACGGGGTGGAGGGTGGGGGGCTGTTTTCTGTTTGTTTGTTTGTTTGTTAGCTTGTTTGTTTTCCGGTTTCTTTTTCTTTTCAAGCGTTGTGCTGGGTCTCAGAAAGAGCGAAGGGTTGAGAACCATTCAGTGTTACGTGGAGAAGTGTGGCTTTTGGCTTGTTGTGGTGGTTCTGCTGTGTGTGCTACAGTAGCTGATGTAAGCTCATGGGGGGATTAAAACAGACTGCTCTTTTTGATAGACTGCCTTATCTCATGCTATACTTTTTAAAACAGGGAACATGACTTTTTTCTGGTCCAGTTTGTACTTCTACTATTAAAACATAAGTGATAGCAGCAGAAAAGTAAAAAAAGAAAAGAAGCTGTAATATTTGACATGTGTTTGTTCTCTGATATCTGCTAATAACTGAGCACCACAGGCTCCAAGGAGGCTTATGTAGGCAAACCTTTAATTTAAAAACAGTGTCATATTATTCAGAAAAGAAAAAATGGTTGTCACTGGGTGTTTGTCATGGTTTAGGAATGGTATTCTCCAGTTTAGTGTTTCCACCAAAACACTGCAAACCACGCACCGCATGCTCACAGTCCCCTCCCCTTTTTTTCCTTCCCTGCGGTGGGATGGAGAGGAGAATTGGAGGCACAAAAGGTAAAGATCACTGGTAGAGAGAAGGATTTACTGCAAACAGCAGTGAAATAAGAAAAGAAACAGTAACAGCAACAGCAGCAGTGACGATAACGGAGTGCACCAGAGGCAAAGGATTCACAGGCATATGCTCACCACAGGGGAGCCTCTGCCAATACCTGGCTGTGCTGCCACACTCTGTGACCCACTTGGAACCCCTTCCCATGGCCCCAGAAAATGCTGGGAGGTGGTACAGAATAACCTCAGGGTTCTAGCCTTGCCCTCTCCTGGCTACTGCAAAAACACTGTCCTGACTAGAACCCGGGTTTAAAAACCTACTGTATCAAAGAAGTTGATGTCTGCTTGTTTCATATGCTGTTAAGGGGGATAAACATCTTTCAGTAGGTGACAGAAGACAGAGGAACAAATAGTTACAAGCATTGCTTCTTTTGTTACTGGCATAACCATCTTTCAGTAGGTGACAGAAAACTGGAGAGGAAATAATCATGAGTGTTGTCTTTTTGTTCACATCATTCAGCAGTATTCTGTGATTTGGCCTGTAGCTGGGAGAGGTGCAGTGTGATCAGATGTACCTCTGAGACTATGCCTGTGCTTGCTCATTTCAGTGTGTTTACACTATGTAAACAAAGTTTTTTTTCCAGCAAATGAGATGACCCAGTGTATTCAGTCCTCTTAGCAATCAGTATCAATCAAGTTCTACAATAGTGCTTGAATTAGGAAGAAGATGTAAGTGTAGCAAGTCATTACGGAAAGAAATTTCAGGGAAGCAAATTCATTACAAGAAACAGGATCATGGCTGGCTGGAGAACAAATGTGTTGAAGGAGAAAGGAAAAACTGGACAGATGCATGTCTTTTGTCACCCACCTTGCTACTTGCTCCAGCTAAGAGCAGGGATACAGCATCTCCATGGAACGTGACAGAGGAAAGCTTAATAACAGTAACAGACTGTGCAGTTCTCTGTGGTGCACATGCAAACCTGTTGAGCATTTCAGAAGGTTGCTTGCACAGAAGAGTTTCTTTCTTTTCCATGTGTTGTGCTCATGTTTATTTGTTTCTTCTCTTTCCTCCTTGTCAGCATTTTGCTACGGAACATGTTGTTATATGGAAGTAGTTTGACCAGTAATACACAAACCCCCAAACTATTCATATAATTATTTGGACATTAGATTAGATTAGAAAACATCACAGCAGATTTTTTTTCAAAAATTGATCTTTTGAAGTTAAAGGCCCACTGGGAAACATTTGGTGGTTGATATGTCAACAGCTGCTTTGTCTTTCATCTATGGTTTAGGTTCTTTACTTGAAAAACTCAGTATAACTTAAGATAAATACGTGTGATTTTCTCTCCTTGTTTTTCTTGAGTTCTAGTAGTAAGGCAGATGTGTGTTGCATTTGATTTATTCTGGAGGAAGATTTCACATCAGACCCTGCTGTAGTAGAAATTACCAATATGCAGTGAGCTGCTGATTTGTGCTCTGCTGAGGCTCCCAGAGCTGTACAGCACAGAGAAGGAATACCAGTAGAAGAGTTTCAGAGAGTTGCCTTTGGAGGTGATGAGTTACACTGGATAATGCCCCACAGGATAGGTCCAGGAAAAACCACTTGTGGGATGGTGTCATTTGAGAGAGGAAGGAGAAGTAGGAAGGAAGGAGTGGGGCAGTAGATGGTCCATACCTGTATTATCCCAGAGCTTAGCAGCTTCTGCTTGTGTGTAGGAGTGGTCAGGCTCAACATTACTCTTGGCATGTCAGATTGTTGTTTTCTTTAATTATTTTTTTTTGTTTCCATTGGTTGTCTGAGCCCATTTGTGTTCTTTTTCACGTGCTTGATTTATTCAGCAGTTTGAGTGCCTGTGTGTATAATAGTGTGGAGCAGAGGAACTGAAATAGATTTGGTTCTGGTCCCTTGAAAATCAATGGGCATGTTTCACGTGTTGGTTTTTATTGAGGAAACACTATTAAGCCCTTTGTCTATATTGAGTTATAAACTGTAAAAACAATAGGTTGAATTCTTAGTCCACTGATTCTAGTACATAGGGAGGGGAGTTCACTGATGAAAGGCTTCACCTGCCCTAAGGTCTGTGCTAACCAGCTGAACCCTAATTGGTGTTTGACAGGCACACAGTGAACACTGTAAGACAAGGAACATACCAGGGCTGGCTTGTTTGCTTGCTGAGGGAAGGGCCACTTAGTCGTGTGTCAGAAATACTCAGCTGGAAGAACATCACCAGCCAAGATTATTAGGACATGGAAACAATGTGAATGTTCTTTTCTGAAGAAAACCTAGTCTGAATAAGGATTTCTGCTTGCAGTTTCTTCAGCCTTCCAGAGAACAGTATTCCTCTTCACTTTGTTAATTGCCAGAATTTTCCAGTTATCAATAGTTTGTTTTAATGGAGAACCAAGAACCGAAACTGATAAAACAAGTAACAGAGTTAGTAATTTGATTTCAGTGGTCCAGGTCATGATTGCATCCTTCTGATGGCACTCACAAAGAGACTTGTCATAGAAGGAGCTCTGGTTTCTGTCCCAGCAAAGAACAAGGAATAATTACCAAAAAAATGGGAAAACAAATGCTATTTCCAACATCCTTTCCATTTACTTGTCCGAAAATTCTATAAGATAAGATAGTCTTTTATTTTTTTGAAAATAATTTAGCCAATTCTATTTAATTAGGGATTTTTAATATGTATAGAATCCCAGTATTAGAGAGAGAAAATACTCTCAAATATATTGAATTTTAATGAAAAGAATGGTAAACATGTGGAAATCTGAGTGTGCAACTGGATCCTAAATTATAAAAAGAACAAGTGAAAGTCATTTTATTTTCAATTGAGATACAATATAGGAAACTAATTTAAGAATGTCTCCAATTAATCACTTAAATTGTGAGGACTGCTATTGCATTCAGCCAAAAGATAGATGTTATATGTTCTATTTTGTTAGTAAAAGCCATTTTTTCTGTAGGTAACTTAAGTTCTTCTAGGATGAATGTAGCAAAGTGTTCAGAAATATTTAGTTCTTTTATACAAGCAGTAATTTCCACTAGTAAAGGATGTTTTTTTCCAAAGCATATTTTTTTCAGTTGTGCAATAATTTTAACAGTCTAGGGAGTTTATTTAGTTTCTGTTGGGTTGGTTTTTTGTTTTGTTTTAGTTTGGGTTTGACTATTCTTTAGTTTTGAGTGTTTTTTTTAAATAATTTAATGCAGATTTCCTGTTAATGTCCAAAAAACAAATTATTTTTCTTGCATAATGTAATGAATGATTTAGGGATTATTTTATTACTATGTATCAGTGAGTTATACACAGTTATTTATATTTAAAGAGCATCTTTGTAAGTAGTTGTTTGCTAGCAGGTATATTTTGCTACAAGAAATTAAAAATGCTTATAGGAAGACCTGGTTTTGCTGGATAATATGCAAAAACTTAATAATGCAAGCAAAACTATTTTTTTGGCAGCTAAATGCAATGAGTTTGCTATGGAGAACTGTGCAGACTACAAGAGTCTAGGTGAGCTCTTCAGGACCTGCAGAAATCCGTCCTCTGCTTTCATTCTTTATTTGTAACCATACTTTGGTTGGGAGTGGCTTAAAAATTAGAAGGCATGGTTTGCTTTTTCTTGAGGTACAAGATAAGGTGGGTTACGTGATAAGAGAGCTGGTATGTGTGATATGTACATACGTTATAGGTGATACAATGACACGGGCTCTTTGTAAGGAGGTCACTGTAGTTTAGTAGGATTTGGCAATGGCAGGGTTCAGTGCCAGGTGGAGGAGCAGGCAAACTAGCTTGGAATAAGCTGAGGCACAAGGAATAGTGTAGCAGCAGAAGCATTTTCCTCTGTAGCATTTTCCTCTGCTCAACCTAACGATGCTCCTTCTTTGGCTGGGCTCAGCGGGTTCCAGCGCTGCCACAGTGCTTCTGGCAGGTGCTGCACGGAGCTCATGGAGCTGTGCCCAGATACTGTCTGCAGAAGCTTTGCCTCTTCAAGATGCTCCATAGGAGACCTGTTGGAGCAGGCATTCCTCCACTCATCCTTCTAGGTCTGCTCCAAGAGCAGCATGAAGCTGCCACGGAGTTTGGCTGCAGCAGCTTTGGGCAGAGAGAGCCCCAGTGCCAGCCAGCAGCCACAGTGTCCATCTGAAGTCAGAATCTGCTCTGCTGGAGTTGGAAAGGAATGAAACCAAAAACCTGATAATTTTGAAAAAAGAATGGTGATATTCTCAAAATAGATCTCGAACAGAATCTAATAATTGATTTTTGAAGTCTGGCATAAATGGAGTGGCAAATTTTAGCTTTAAACAGTAAGAATACATGCTTCTGCAGCATCCTAAGAAACTATGAGAAGATGGAGGGTGGCAGAGGGAAAAAAAAAAAGGAATTATCACATAAGCGATTTTGCACTCAGTTCCAGACACCACAGTAACATGTGCCGTGGGCTGCCTGAATATCAGTAAATCTGCACACAGGTTCATCTCAGTTGCAAAAGTTTCCTGTGATGCATCCACAAGTAAAACAGTGTTTTCATGAAGATGCATGAAGGTCTACAGGTGTCAGATACGGATATCTATTGATGAAGCTTTCAGCCTAAACCTTCCATAGATTCAGGCTTTCCTTGATGTGTCTTTTTAGTGTCCTCTCAGAAATTACAAACAGATTTTGGAGCTTGCCTGATTGTTGCCTCAGACAATTTCTGTGCATCTGCTTTTTGCAGCCTAATGTGTGTGATCCTATGTTACCTTGGAGCCCTCTTACATCTCAGAAACATTTTACATCCTCATATAAAAAGAGCAGCAAGTACAAAAACTGATTTGATGAAATGAAAGGGGAGAGAAGACTTTTAAGAATGTGTTTCCCAGAGCAACAATTTTGAAATTGCATGTCTGCAGGGCCGAAATTACTCCAGACCAGTAAATCAGACTTAGAGATTGGTAAGAGATGAGACCCTTGTGTGGCATGCTGACAGAGGGTCAACTTCCAGCCTCACTAGATGGTTACATCAAGATACATAAGAGACAAGAATCCAACCCAAAATGTACTTCCCCATTACTGTGTGATTATAAGGTAAAGATGACTTGTATGACCCATACATCCACTCAAGAAAATTATAGAGCATTGTGCAACAACTGTGTTTGACAGCTCAGTATAACCCCCTTTGAAGAATACTAGAAGTAAAATCCTGGCCATGGAATAGTCATTCAGATTTTTGACTTTTTCTAGGATTCCATCACAGGACGGTAGGGCAAGCTGTTTATGTTATTTAGAGATTGGCATAATAGTTTTCCCAGTGTAAGAGAACGAGTCATCTATACTGCTTACAAAAATGGGAAGATCCTAGTAGACAAACGTTTTTTTTCTATTCATGTCTCTTCCCCTTCAAGGCATAAACCTTCATTAGTAAATACCAATTTAGAGTCTTGCTGCCCTCAGGAGTAGTCTGCAGGGAGGCACCACAGGTCCTCTTTACAGGATTGGAATTTACATGCACCATTCTCAAAGGAATAAAATTAATTACTACTTGTGAACAGTGGTCTATGTGAATTATTTTGTCTTTGTATTTATTTAATTTTCTTTAAAAGTCCCACGGAGATGTTTTAAGATAAAAAGACTGCTTTCTGTGTTGCCTGATATCACTGAAGATGTATCAGGAGTTTCTTTGGGCGATTTGACTGTTGCTGCATCTAGAAACCTTTTAAGGTAAAGGCAGTTAATGAAACAAAAGAATGAAATAAGATTCAATGAAGCAATTATTGCTAAGAAAACTAGAAGCTTTACCCTTTAACTTTTGATTTTGCAAATGAACCAGTAATGAGAAATGTGTTTTTCAAGGCAGATTGATTGTTTGGGAGCACTATGCAAGTGCACTGGTTTGCTGACACACAGCTGACTGCAGGGTCAAGAAAACGTGACTTTGTGAAACAAAATAAAATAAATGAAAACACCAAATACTTACCTATCCAGAGTGTTCAATGAAAAAATTAGATGGTGTGATGTCAAAGCCTGCCAGTCTGTTCTTAATCCTCTAGTTTACAATTTTTAAATATGGACTGATTCAGCAATTCTAAATCCTGACAAAGGTGGTCTATTTTTGGAATTTTATCTGACTGGCCAAGTAGATGGCTTAAGATACAGATAAAGTAATAATAGAAGAGAAACGTTTTGGGACAGTGTGTTCTAAAGAAGACACCTGAGTTTCAAGTATTTCACAGGAATAATGCTCGGCCAGTAATTGTTACCTATGTTGTTTGAAACTATTTGTTCAGAACTTTTCTAACTTGCCCTTTGTTTCTTTAGTTTGCCTTTGGTTGCTTTCAACTTCTGTTTCACTATTTCAGCATTCACTTCTTTTTCTGTTTGTGTGTTGTGTGTTTGGGGAAGGGTATGTCTGTTCAAGATCTCGTTGTTTATTGTAGATAAAATATATGGTGTTGTGGAATAGCATGGGGATGCATTTGATTGAAAAGGCACTGTAGTGTTTCCTGAAAAAGAAGGGGAGTTACATTTGTTTATAAATGCATTATTTTGATGCTATAACTTTGAAAGTGATTTGGGATTTCTTTTCCCTTTCCTTTCCTTTCCTTTCCTTTCCTTTCCTTTCCTTTCCTTTCCTTTCCTTTCCTTTCCTTTCCTTTCCTTTCCTTTCCTTTCCTTTCCTTTCCTTTCCTTTCCTTTCCTTTCCTTTCCTTTCCTTTCCTTTCCTTTCCTTTCCTTTCCTTTCCTTTCCTTTCCTTTCCTTTCCTTTCCTTTCCTTTCCTTTCCTTTCCTTTCCTTTCCTTTCCTTTCCTTTCCTTTCCTTTCCTTTCCTTTCCTTTCCTTTCCTTTCCTTTCCTTTCCTTTCCTTTCCTTTCCTTTCCTTTCCTTTCCTTTCCTTTCCTTTCCTTTCCTTTCCTTTCCTTTCCTTTCCTTTCCTTTCCTTTCCTTTCCTTTCCTTTCCTTTCCTTTCCTTTCCTTTCCTTTCCTTTCCTTTCCTTTCCTTTCCTTTCCTTTCCTTTCCTTTCCTTTCCTTTCCTTTCCTTTCCTTTCCTTTCCTTTCCTTTCCTTTCCTTTCTTTTCCTTTCTTTTCTTTTCTTTTCTCATAGAGTCATGCAGGTGCATGCATTCTTAACTGAGCAAGCCCAGCATGTTTTTCTTAAAGCTTTTGAAAATTTGGTACACCATTTGTGAACTTTACTTACCTAGACTATTTTTAAATTATATTTTTTTTAATCTCTTTTTTTTCCCCTCCCAAATATACCATGGTATACTTGCTTTCCATTGTATTTAAAAACTACCCTGATCTGCCTCTCCTTTTATGTATCTTGTGTAATAGATTTTGCAGGAGGTGCCTAGAAAGTATTGTTGGTTTCCCTATAAAAGTGTGGTTTGTCCAGATTCTTTACTGTCTACATGATTGAGAGATGGACTGATTGCCCTATTTTTCCTTGACGATTTGGAGTTGTAAGAGTTGTCCAGCTGTTGCTTAATAAAATTTTGCAGACTAGAAAGTTGCTGATTTGTTTTTGTTGCATTCTGCATATTGTCAAGCACCTTAAATACTTTTAAAGCAGATGACAGATCTGTGCTGGAACAACCTGAGTAATAACCAGCCAGATGCCATTACACTTTCTCTTTTCAGGAACTGTACCCACAAGTTCCGCTGGCACGTGTACCAGCCCTGTCATACCTTGTGTCATTCACAGGAGAGGGGATGGATGGCAAAGATTTTGTGGTGGTAATGTTCCTATCTGCCTAGATATCAGCTGGTTCTTGTGAAATTTCTACCCTGCTTGCTTTCCTTTTCAAGGAAATTACTCTTGGGGTTTGTGGTACTTCTCATTTTGTCATTGATAAACTGAAAATGTTAATGTCACCACAAGGGATTTGCTCTGTCCTGACATCTTTAACAACAAATGCTGTGATGGCCAGTGTTTATTCTCTGGTTTATTAAAAAACCCAAATCATTTTGGGAACAAAGAAAACAAAACAAAAAAAGTGGTAAAGTAGCTTACCTTGCCTGATAAACATCTCAGCTATGGTACAAATGAGAAAATCCTGACATGGATCCTCATAAGAGACCCAGGTTACCATTGGAGTTTTGCAGGGGTCTGTGCTGGATCCTCACCTCTTCACCATACTCATGGGTGGTCTAGAAGAAGTTTGAACATTGAGCTACAAAGTTTATTGATGACGTGAATTATTAAAAATAGTAAAGGCAATGGCCAATTGTCAAGAGTCTCAGAAAGTCTTCATGAAACTTGGCTAATGAAACAGAAGGTGAAACACAGCATAGGTAAATGTGAGGTGGTACACAGGGGAGAAGAATCCTAACTTCACTTTTTCAATAGTGATCTCTGCAGTCATCTCTGCTACTCAGGGGAGACCTTTCGACAGAATGATAGATAGTGCTCTGAAAACATCAGGTTGGTACCCAGCAGCAGTCAAAAGAAGAAACTAAAATATTGGGAATGATTGGGAGAAGATCTGACAGCAAAGCAAAAGATACAGGATCCCTGTATAAAATCACAGTTCACTGCATGTATTGTGCAGTACTGGTCCCCTTGTCACAAAAAAGGGAGAGATCTAGAGAAGACTCCCAGAAGTTCAGAAGAAGGCACACAACCTCCACATGAGGAATTAGCGTGAAGTCTAAAACCCCTCACCCTGGAAAATAAATGGGTTAAAGGAATTGCTAGAGAGCCACCAGAACAGGAGTAGTGTTGAAAGGTGGATAGGTATTACCTGTTGTCTCTTCCTGCAGAAAAACTAGGAGCTATAAAATGAAAATAAAGTGAAATGCTAGAGGAGCAGAGAATCAAACAAAAGGAGGAGGTTCTTCAAGGAGGTGACTAGCCAAAGCCACTTTGCCAAAGGATGCTGTGATACAAAGAGTTCACAAGAATTCAAAGACTGGGATCTCTCATTCATCTCTCTATGAATGAGAGACCCACTGGGACACAAAGCAAACTACCATAGGAGTTGAAAGTTCCCTGAGCTAAAAATAGATGCTGGGAGAGTATTAGGGGAAATACCACGTGAATTTGCTCTGTTGTCATTCTTCCCAAGGAATCTGCAAATGGCATTTGTAGGAGACAAAACACTGGGCTTTACTGGAATTTCACTGTGAACGATTGTCACTGCACATCAGCCTTTCTAAACTAGGCCTAAACCTGGAGTGTCAGGCTTTGGGACGAGGAGAAAGGAAAGACTTCCAACCTTGTGCCTGAATGCTTTGCACTGCAGCTGTGGAAAGTCCTCTTCTAGCTCAGGGACGGAGTGCTGAGGCTCTGCCAGTGTGCATTAAATCTTCCTTAGCTCAACTCAGCTAAGGGAAATACCTGGGTTATCTGATGAGTTTTCAGATCAAATTGAACTTCTACTAAAATGCAGAAATTATTAAATTAATTGTTAAGTCTGGAGACAGAGAAATGAAGCAACAATATAACTTCTAGTCATGGCACTCTGCTTTGCCTTTTGCTTTTTTGCTTTGGCTATAGTGTTAGTGTTTACCTGAATAGTATCTGGCCAGGTGAGCTGAGCTGATTATCACAGTTTCCTTTTAGATCAAGGTTCCAGAAGTTTTCACCGTTTTCCTTCTTTTCCAAGAATATTGACTTAAAATATAGTCATCTTCTGCTTCCCTGCCCTGTTTTGTGTTAATTTAGGGGTGTTCTGGAAGCTACAGCACTGGTAATTGATTCAGTCACGGTAAAAAATTTGTATCTGCTTTGCTCAAGGGAACTGAGCAAGTACAGTGTGGTTTGTTGTTCCAGAAGGTCGATTTTGGAATGCCCCTTTCTGCTGGGTGCAGTCAGCTAAATTAACACATGTTGTCACTTGCAGTTTGTAAATAAACATCAAGCTTGTTGCATCACTTTCTCCACATGTTGGAATAGAAATGTGAACAAAAGAACACTGGAGCTGTAACTGGCTCTGAAGAGAGAGGAGGCATGAAAGGAAGCAAACAGATCTGGGAAGGTGGTTTGTTGTGGGGAGATAACTATTGACACATGCCTGCCTGGAAATAGCAGGTGATGCAAATGCAAAATTTATCAGTAACAGGGGCTGCAGCAAACAAACAAAAACGTAGACCTTTAGGAAAATACCCTAGGAAGGTTCCTGTGATTGTTTTCTTGCCTTGTAGAGGGCCTAATAGCATTTACATATTCTGATTTATATATGATTATGGTTGCTGTTGATAATAGTGGAGGCTTGTTTTTATGATTTGAGTGAATGCATGGGTGATTTTTTGCCTGCTGCTACCTGGCATAGAAGTCAGGATGTGCAGGCACTGAGGGAACAATATTTAATCTAGGGCTTTTAAAAGACAAGCTCATAATACAGCAACTATACATACAATTAAGTTCATATATACAATTAAAAAAACTACTGGTTACATCATGAACTTTTTCACCAAGACAGGTTATTGCTGTTGATGTTCTCTCAGTAATGAAATAATCCATTTTATATTTGCATCCCTACCAAAATAACTATCAATAATAAAATACCAGTCTTTACTTACTGCTAATTTTTTTCAAAAGCAGCCCAGCTTTCATTATGCAATTTTAATGGGATAGGAAGCTAAGTAATTACCTAGTTGAGAAAGAGTTGTACAAGATCAGGAGAAAAAAAAACCCAAAAAACCCACAACTTGAAGTACCTCATATCAATCACTATTCATTTCAGACCTTTCATCTTGCTCCTATCCATTATAGATGACTATTGCATATCCTCATTTTCTGTTCTGTTTAAAACTGACAGATTTCAAGTCTTTGTTAGATCAAAGAGAATTCTATTCATCTGGGGGAATGTTTTGCTTTGTTGCATCTTCTGATACTTTTATCCTTTCCAGCTGTTCCACATTTTCTTCCATTTATCACTTCCCCATGGATAAGGAGGAAAGTTAGATTTGAACTCCATGAAGTAACATTTCTTTGTTCTCCTTTCTCATTGCTCTCTGTGCTGATAGTCCTCTCTCTTAAAACAAGAGCTTAGTCGTTCCCTTTGTTGCTCAGTTTTTGTGAGATTAATTTCTTCCTTTTTCTTTCAAAGCCATTTAGGTATTTTAAACTTTTTTTGGAATCTGAAAGGATGTTTATTTTAGAGAAGAGTCTGTATAAGGCAGATGTAGCCAAAGGAAGATGCTAAAGATGGTTTAAACATCATTGAGTTTTCTAATTGCCTCATGGAGAGACAGCCAAATGCAGAGTCTCATCTGCAGAAGTCATGTAACTGTGATTTGACTTTCAAGTGACTTCTCTGTATCATTTATGATTTTTCTAATGAGGGAAGTGTCCTTGTTCTCATCAGATCTATGCATACACCTTAGGATTTTTGTCTTTGAGCTCATCTGGCAGCTAGTGTCACCTGCACCTGCAGCTAGTGTCAAACAGCACATGTTGTTACTTGTAATTTGTAAATAAACCTCAAGCTTGTTAGATCATTTCAACACATTTTATTTGTATGGCTTAGCTCTCTAATGCTAAGATTCCAGCTTTGTTCATAAAACCACTGCTACTGTTGCTTATTTATATGACACTAATAATTTTATCTGAAGTTTAAACAATACACAGTTTTAAGTAGATTTGTGTAAAAAGAACACAAGTGTGAAAAGAAAACAAGTATTTCTAAAACCCACAGCACATATAATCCCTCTCAGGAATTTCTGTATTTCTTCTGTTCAGGAAGAACATACTTCCCTGTTCAGGAAAGGGAATAAAATCTTGAAATCAAAGAAAAAAAGTGTAACAAATGCTCTGGAAAGGAGATATGATCAAATAAAATGCAATTGAAAAAAACCAGGAAATTTGGAAATGGAGTGACTACAACCAAATGGACAGAGACGACATGCATTGCAGTGAAAAGGACCAAAACTTCCCAAAATTACTCAAATTTAAATACTGAAATCAGGGAACAAATGTATATAAGGAGACAGGATAATAATTTGAAGAAATTAAATGGTTTAAAAAAAAAAAGGAAAGTTCCAAAACTGACTGAAAACGATAAAAGTGAATGGGATAACAAGAAGTGCAGGGAAATGACCGAAGCTTTCCCAATTAATCCTCATTGAAATCGCAAGATTTCATAACCTTTCCTGAAAGGCAAGCCATAAATTGAGAGAGCATCATCTAGAGAACTGCCATAATCCACAATTAGATTCCACTTTTGAAAATTATGGAAAACTGAAGCAAGAGTGTAGTGACGTAAGCTGAGACACTATCATCCAAAGCACTGCACTTTGCGCATTACAAAAACGTTCTCCAAAGAAGAAGGCAGTAGAACTGAGAAAGGAGAGGTTTCTGGGAAACCAGGGAAGATGTCGTGGCCTGGGGGACCAGTAGCATATGAGTCAGAATGTCAAGTAAGGATAAAAAACCTCCTGAGTGGAGGCATGAGCATAACTCGCTTGTATTCAGATACATCAATGCAAAATCCACCATGAAGGTCATCCGTGACATCATCACTAGAAAGACAGCAGCCATCAAAGGTTTTTTCTTGTGGAAATTTTTTCCCTCATTAAATGTGAAAAGAAGCAAAATACAGTGGTAGATTGTGAGAATGATGGAGTCATGTCTAATTATGACATTAAATTAATAAATTAATTTCTGAATTAATTAGTAAATTAATTTCTGAAATAGAAAATGTTGCTCATTAAGAGCAATTCTTATGCCATAAGAAAATATCCTTATTTATTCAAAGATAATAAAAACTAACAATCTCATAGAAAGATTGCTGGCATCTCTGAAGTTACAAGCAAGCCAATGAAGAAGAGATCTTAGATGTGCATCTGGATAGGTCTGAAAGATTAAAACATGGAATTCATGAAGAGAAATCAATATTTATGACGTGCAAAAGGTGTTGCACTAATCTACTATATGTGGATTCCTGAATGCAAGACACAAAGTTGAAAACAATTTCATCAAAAGAACAGATGATTAAAATTACTTTGACAACTGATGGTGTCAAGTCACCAGTCTTTAAACTGGATCTCTACATTCTTTTGGAAAAATCTTAGTGTGGCATGCAACTGAGGACTAATCAGCTGAAGAAATTAAAGGAGCAAGATGTACAATGAAATTTGCTCTCAAGATTTTTAAGTTATACGGTAATTATATGAACAAGTAGGTAATTGTACAGTGCAACTGACAGCCATGATTTAACTGATTAAGATAACTCATGAAGAGTTAGTAAATATGACTTCAAAATATCAGGTGGGCGTTAAAACTTTGTTAGAAAAGTTTGAGGGCACAGTGGTGCGAATGATGCAGATGCTGTTAATCCATTTACTCCTCAGCCAATTTCCTCCCTGATGTTGTTCAAAAAATATTAAAGTCCGTAAATTTAGGGAAGAAGAACATAATGATAGCAGGAGGAATTGTTTTAGACATGATTCAGCTGCAGAGAAACATCATAACTGGACATCCAGGTAGAAAAGTAAGATGTTTCCAAGGACCAACAGAAAGAATGGAGTTGGAAAGTACTTGGGAAAGGACTTGGAGACATTTCCTAAGAAAAATACAAATTGTTGTACAACACAAAGATTAAGGATTCCCTGTGTTTTCCCTAGGCACTGGCAACATTGGATTGTTACAAGTGTGATTCCTGCTGATACCGTCTCTGTAACTGCAGAATGAATTTAATCCAAAGAAAGAAGTGACAGCTAAGTGCTGGCATCACCAGGCCATTAGTACCAACCAAATGAAGCTGCAAAATTCATGAAACGTTTGATATTTCCAAATGACAGCAGAAAAAAGAGAAAGGTTCAGATTGATGCAAGAGGGTGTAAAGCATGTGTTCATTTCAAGAACAGAAATTTGAGAACAGAACTGTGTAGCAGTGGAAAAAGTTTAATTCCATCAGCAGCCCAATCCTCATCAAATTTGTAGCAAAACAGCCACAGTTACCACTGAAGACATATTTGTGCTTGAACTTAGCCTGGGATGCAGCAATTTTATATCTTAGCCAGAACATCTGATGATTGAAGCACAAGCCTGGGCAAGATTCACGGGCATCTATGAAGTCAAATACTCCCCTGAGGCTGATGTTTGTGGATCTGAAACAAGCCTGTGTGTCTTGTTTGAGATGTTAACACTGAGTGAAAAGGAAAAGTTGGGAGGCAGAAAACTCATGCAGGTGTAGTACCAAGAACAGGAGAGTTAATCAGATGTCTTTGAAACATAAGTGAAGTGAAATCCTATGGTGGGAAATACTTGGTGTCACTTGGTTTCTTGTGCTAGCCTTTCTTCCAGAACAGGTGAAGTAGGTCCTGGCTGTCTGTGGGCACGTGCTGTGTACAGTTACACTGGAATTTGGAGACAGTTCACACAGTGCAAACCTCTCACTCAGTCCTGTAAGGTGTGGCCAAGCAGCTGGCACCCAGAAGAATGTGGACAGGGAGTGGATGTTTGGATCCTCCCCAGCATGGCTGCACATCACATTTATTGTCAGGTGTGTAGTCTGTGCTTGTTGTACATGTCAAAATTGGTAATGCTGCTGCTTGAACAAAGAGGTATAAACTACAGCCCTGTGCAGGTGTGAGGTGCAACAGTTTGCCTAACAGAAGATTAATAAATATTGAATAACATCATTTTGTTGAGATTTGTAAACAATACAGGCAAATTCTTTTGTTTGGAATAGAATCTTACAAGTGTTTTATAGTTTATAAACACGTTAAGGTAAAATACTGTATTGTCTGTTTGGGATGATTTTAAACAGTAAATATAAATAATTCTTATTACATAAATTATCAGTTTTTTACTGATAAATATGTGAACCTTAAAGGTTACAGTGCAAAAAATATATTGCTAACAGACAAGGTACCATTTTTAGAAGCCTGATCATTACTTTGAAGCTACCAAAGGCTGTAGGATCTGAAAAAAAAAATAAATCTGGCAACACAGATGTCTTCAAAAGCATTATTAAAGTTAGCTTCTTCAAATGACACCAGCAGCTGAATGTTTTGACCTTGGTTCATTGACTCTGTGAGCTGAATGCCCCCAGGAGAATTACACGCAGCAAGCTCACCAAGTTAGCTGGATATTCCCCCCAGGTGCTTCCTCACAGTGACTTTTCCAATGGAGTGACACAGTGAAGCCCTGTAACTACAGTTACCTCTGCCTGACTCAGAGTGATTGAATAAGCCAGCTTTTCACCTTCACAGTGTTGCATTCTAATAGCTTCCCTTCTATTGCCTTGTTCTTTATTTTCCTGGATGTGTTAATTTAGCCAATGAAAAAGGAAAAAAATCAAAATAAAACCAACTTCAACACAACACTGGCTTTCCAGCTGTGTTACACAGAGCATACAAGAGAGCCTCAAAGGAATTTGATCTATTGATGATGGTAAGGGTAGAGGGGGCGGCAAGAGTGGGCAGGGGCTTTTCATGACAGCACAAGAATGAAGAGAAAACATCCACAAAGCAAACAGCAGTTCCTGAGGTGCACCTGTGGTAGGAGTAGGAAGGCAGGACAGTTCACCCTAATTCACTGGGCCTGCATGAATTCACTGAGAGGGGGAATTTCCTGTGGAGCAGGTGATGAACAAAGATACAGACTGCCGCAGTAGAGACTGAACATAACCTTTGGAGAGCCAGAGATGAGAGAACTGCTGGCTGCAGCAGTGTCTTATAGTATGTCACAAAAATAAAGTGACACAGATCCTTGCTGCAACAGAAGTCACGTGGGACTGCAAAGCAGTGGGTTTCAGCAGGAGGAATACTCATTGTAATTCCCTGAGGGACCAGACAGTACACCCACAGGCAGCCAGAAGAGACAGCTTGGATCATCAAAGAATTTTGAGTCTTGAGAGCAGTGCTGAGATGTGAGAAAGCAAACTGTTGTGCTGGATTGCTCATGGTACAGATGCAATGAAGTGTACCCAGGATACGGATTTGGTATAAACTGGGATCCAAAGAACTGTAATTTTAACAATTCTCATCTCTCTCTTGTGGACAGCAGTAACTGGATGGAATCCTACTATAGCTTGAAACATGCTGTACAGCCCCCTAGTTAAATGCTTCTAAAGAAATTCCTTTCTCACATAAGAGGCATTAGGCAGAGTATCAAGAGATTCAGAGTTCTGGAGCCAATTCTGCAGTTTCAGCTCTAAAGAAAATCATCTCTCTCCAAAGTACACGAGGTACAAAGTACATGAGCTAACTTTGAGAAAACATGTGGGAGTCTACCAGCTCTACTTTGTCACCCTGAGCGATGCAAGATGGTACCACATACTACTTACTGTGGGAGAACATACTGCTAGACTTGAACAGAGTTAACACCTTCCTTCCTCTTATGCTCAAATACATGGGTAAATCAAGCACAAAATTAAGTCTCCTGCCAGACTCATTCCTCAGCATAGTTAATGACTTGCAGTAGTAACCAGAACTGATCTGGATCAGTTCATCCTGTTTCAGTCCTTTTGAAGAGCTGACACTGACTAGTTTGTCATCAAGAGTGGCACAGAGCAGGCTAAAGAGAATTCCAGTCAACTGGTGGATGTATGCTATACAGTCTGATATATTCTAGGAGCCTGGCAAAATGCTTAGCTAACAATATTTGGAAAAAGAAAATAGGCAGCAGGAAGCAGACCAGCCATGCAGGCAAAATAATAAAAAGGATGATACTGGAGTCAGTTGAAAACAGGAACATAAGGATGTAAACCTTATGGATGTGAGAAAGTAGTTTTAAGTGGTACGTTATTCTGGAGGGGAAAAAAAGGGTTCTTATCCCACTGCGTCCTTTGACACTCTCATTTGAGGTTATTACCTCAATTTTTAGATAAAATTTCATTCACAGGGTATTTGATAAAATAGTGCCTGGGGTTTCAATGAAGAAATTGGCAATAGCTCATGTGAACAAGGTGGGCTTTCAATGGGTTGTGAACGAAATTTAGAGATCTTACAAAGTAGCCTGCAATGTGGAATCCTTGCTGAGTGAGTGTTTCTGGTGGGATTTTGCAGAGACAAGTACTATATCTTACAGTAAAGAGGGCTCAAAAGCAGACACAGCACTGTGGTTGTTCAAATCTGTACGTGGCATTAAACTGCCAGAAAGGCAAATAGCACTAAGGACAAGGCAGTGAAACATTACTGAAAAAATGCATTTTTAATGCAGGCAAATGCAAAGCTATGCATTTAGGAGCAAGGAATGTGGCCATGTCTTCAAAATCAGTAATTTAGCTCCAAGAGCTGCAGAACTGATTTGGAGGCACAGGTTAAAGCAGGCATCTCAGTTGGGAACGTTAGCAGTCCTGAGATCTTCCTGCAAGAAGAGCTAGTACAATCCTCAGATTGGTAAGTAGGGCAGTGGGAGGAGGGAATTGATTTCACCTGATAAAATACTGGGCCAGCTACTGCTGGCCAGGCTTCTGTCTTACAAGAAGGGAGAGTGTTGAAAAACTATGAAGTTCAAAAACCGAAGAAAATGCCTCACAGCAAGAGATTCAGCTGCTTAGCTTATTTCAGAGAAAAGCGTAATTAAATAATTCTCACTATCTTAAAAACTTAACTGAATTAAAATACCAAAATCAAAAGGCACTTTAATTTAGCAGGAAAAGGCACAACAAGCAGTTATATCTGGGGGCTGGAGCCAAGTACAAAAAGAAGCAAAACTCTTAATGATGAAAGTTATTAACATTGGAACAAGCTCAAAGAAGTCGTGGATTCTCCATTCTGTGAAGTGTTCCAAACAAGGCTGCTTCAATTAGATGAATTTGGATAGGTACAGAGGTAAATGTGTGAAACATGCAATGCCCAAAGGCAAATTGTCTCCAGAGGAATAGTCAAGGTCTTGGTTCTCTCATCGGACAGATGATGACCTGTCTGGAGGGTACTGCTGCTCTTTCACTGCATACCCAGTTACCCTTTCCTACAAGTGGGGGAGAAGAGAGGGCCTGAGGATTAGGAGTCCCTATCTGTTGTGGGCTTGTGATTTAGTCACACATGTTCCCAGGCCTTGGATTCTAGAAATATGCCCAAGTCCTGCAAATTAGCTGTGGTTTTAAATGGCTGAGTAGGAGTAGGAGACCAGTTCGTTTGTTTGCACAATAAAAAGTTAATTCATTCCAGTGGGTTGCAAACACTGAAAGCTGAAAACTCTGTATTTTTAAGGTTTTTCTATTATTTTTTTTTTAAAAAATAAAGTCATATGCTATTTATAACTGGGTATTCATCTTTGTAGTTCAGAGCAGAAATGACTGACTGGGGAAAGGAGACTGCCAAGCATGGAATGAGGCCCTCCCCTGGTGATGCTGCATGTTTCTACTCAGATTTAGCAGTACCTAGAGGGTCTCACTGTCAGTGCTCGCTCCTCACATTGGGCACAAATTGACAGTGGATGCAAACTGATTGATGCTATCAGTTTATTATCCTACAGTAAAAGTTTCATATCTTTTCTCAGTGAATTCTTATAGGCAGCTCCACACAACACAAATTCATTCCTTCTTCCTCAACCAGCCAACTCCTTCCTATCCCTTGTGCAGTCACCTCTTTCTGTCCATCCCATGGGACCCTAACCCTTCCTCCTCACAGCACAGCCAGCAAACTCTCAACTCCCCCTAACCAGCTAACTCTCTTCTTTAACACCCATCCTTACTGGGCATAGCTGTGACCTATTACGGGCAAGGTTGTTCCACCTCTTTGGTAATTGGTGCAGCAGCAAGTCATCAGGGAGAGACTGCATTCAGCACTATTTCTATTCTTTTACAATTCACCCACATCTCACCATTCATTAATGTGTGACTGGGTATGTAGAAAATAATGAGCTTCTAAAAGGAGAGAAGTTTTCCAAAATACCTGTCACTTTTCTCTATTTCCACATTAGTTTTAATTGCTTCCCTTGAGATGTACAGACAACAGTTCAGAAACGGAAGAATGACGAACAATGGCAAAGTATCATCTAGCCTCCTGTCTGAATAATCACCTACTGTATGTGGAGCAGGTGGCCAGGTGCTGGCAGAGAGAGCTGCAGGGCTGGGTTCTGTGGGCAGGGGCCAGCACTGCCCTGCAGGATGGTTTCAGACAACTTCAAATTGGACCCAGCTCAGGACACAGCTGAGCACAGCATGGGCACAGCTGGTTGCACCTCTGTGGAAACATATTTAAGACAGGGCAGAGGCAGGAGGATGGGACAAAAAGAGTGACAAGCAGCAGAGGAACACCAAAGTTGGAGGAGGAGGTGTTCCATTCTGGGGCAACCCCACCCCCCCAAAAAAACCCTGTTGTTTGTTGTTATCCAAATCAGTGCCCAAAAATTTATCTCGATCAACAATAAATTAAGTTTAATTCCCTGAGTAAAGTCTGGTTTTCTCCCAACAGTAACTGGGAATTGATCTCCCTTTTTTTATCTCTACTCATGAGCTTGTTTACTCCAGTCCTTTTTATTTCATCCTGTATCCAGCTGGTTTCAGAGAAGGGAGTAGGAGTGAGCAAGCAATTGGGTAGGAGTTTCACTGCTCATCCAGGGTCAACCCACCACATATTTTTAGTCTGAGATTATGAAATTTGATCCTAATTATTCCTGAGAGATAAGACTGTATCTCACAAGAGACATGAATTTCAAAGGAAGAGTAATAGGTATCTCAAAATCAAAACAAAGGTGTTCTACCTAAAACAGGCATAGTAACACTGCAGGAGGGATATGTCATTACATGTATTTTCTCAAACAGTATGAAACTTTTTAGAAAAATAGATCTTTGTAGTAGTTTGAACGTTGTGTTTAAAATTTTCTCTGAAATATGCCTGCAGCAATATGCTATGTGAGAACTGAAATGTACACATGGTGATCTATTTAATGGACTAAAATAATAAAATACAAGTCACTGCAGTTAAAAATATGCAGATGGTTTAAAGTCTTCACTAGTTGCTATCTAGATATCACAAGCTGTTGAGTTTTTATTTCCCTTAGTAGTATTCCTTTTAATACCAGTGGGATATTTAAGTTAATAAATGTCACTGGTAATTATTATTCAATGTGCTTGACCTTTGAAAGCCAATAATCACAGTGAAGCACCATATAAAATGTTGATTCATATACAGGACGGGCAATTTAGTTAGGGTCTCATTTCAGTCTTCCCATTGCTCTCAACATGACAGTCGAGAGAAAAGCAGCTCAGCCATACTAAGAGACACAGAGCATGAACAGGTGTGATCAGTGTTCCTCTCTGTCTACCTTGAAATCACTTCACAAGAGATTCTTCTTCAATTTTGATCAAAAAAGATTTTTAATCTTATTTTATTTTCTTGTCCTCACATCTCTTCAAAGCAGGATAGACACAGGGAAGATTCATCCCCCAAGATACAGGGAGAGAGCGATGAGTCTTTCTTGCTGCTGCTGTGAGGGTCAGGACAGCCAGCTGCAGCCTGTGTAGAACTTTACTCCTCCCAGCGATGACAAAAGCAGCTGTGGCTCCAAAGCTGCTGTCAGCTCAGAAATGATTTATTATGGGTGATCTGTCATGGGCTGTCCCAGCTGTGTTTCTGTGCCACCTCTTCAAATAAATAAGAAGCTTTGCATCACTGTGAACACCGCCCTCCTGCCAAGCAACATCACCTTTCTGTCCGCAGTACTCTCCTGCGATCTTCTACGTGCACAGCAAGGGCTGTGTGACAACAGTTGAGTCACATCATCGTCACATCGCTGGTTGGCTGTGACAAAGCAGTTTTCTGGCAGGAGAAGGCATCAAGCCGTGATGGCCTGGGGCAAGGCAAGGGTTATTCTCTTCCAGAGTTAAGGCAGCAGTGAATAACAGGGCAGGTGGACCAAACTCAAGAGGTTTCTGTGGGGCTCAGCATGGTTTCTACTCTGCAGTGTGGGGATACCCAGTGACAACTCCCATATGTGGTGAGACTCAGGGGCATAAATGAAGCTGTGTAACAGCAGCACAGGTTCTCTGCAGTCAGTGCAGATGTGTGTTTGTGTCATCTGATGTACCCATCCTTAATTCCACTTGGAAGGAAAAAGGCAGTTGCTCCTTTCAGCCAGCAGCTGCCACTACTGCCTTTCTCTGTCTCAAAACAGTTTTGAGGGAGAAAGGATTTGTTAAACAGGTGGACTTCCGTTTCTTTGAGGGGTTTGTTCCTTTACTGGAATAAAAAAGCAGGGGGAAGAAGGGGACTTGAATTGGCAGCATTTATTCCCTTAACTTCTCAGCACCAGCTGCTATTGCTTCTGAAAGAGCCCAGAGTAATAACCCTGGTGCTTTTACATGGATTGTTAAGCTTTGTATTTAACCACTATCACAATATAATACATGTGGCTGATGCTGCAAAAAGCTCACTATACAAAGCGGGATAACCAGGAAGAAAAATGAGAAGGGGGACTTCTGATAAGCTCCACCCTCAAAAATAAACTCTTTCCAGGTTATGTGACATGATGCAGTGCAGATGTTGAGTTTGATCACATTTTAGTCTTAGACTCTTAGGACTTTTCTCTGCCTCATGAAGTCCAGAGGCACTCAGGGGATGAATTGAGTTCCAGATGCTTAAACTCTAATTGAGATTTGTAGGATTCTCAGTAGTATCTTAGATTGGTTTGTTCTTAGATGTGGTTTGATGACGCCTCTCTTTTATCATTTGCTGTGAAAATCAGCAAAATCAGGCTGACACAGAAGGTGCTGTGCTTGGATAGATGAGCTGGAGTACCCTGAAATAAGTGGGATAAGTCATGCCCCAGTGCAGGTTATCTGCTGGTTACTCTTGCACCTTATTTGCAAAGCTGTCTATGAAACCTTGGCCTCCCTTTGCTTTTACTTAAGTTGTGCTTCCTGCAGAGCCAAACACATTTCTGTGCCAGCCCAGTCTGTGCTGTGACTGCACTGGACAGGAAAGATGGACACCCCATAATGGGAGAAGCATGATGCTAAGTCTGGAGGGCTGGGTAAGTGAGCAGCAAGCTGAAATGTTCCATTCATCAGATATCAGATCTTCACTAAAGAAAACAGATTGGCAGTTTTAATAGAAATGTCTGTTCAATATTAAAAGTATGCTTTAATTATTTTCTCATTTACTAAAATAAGGAAACCTGGAATTTCTTTGACAAAAAGGATTGGATGCAAGCTAATTTTTTTTTTATGCCTTAAAAAAATATTACCTAGGTTGCATACAACCCTGAGTACTGCTTGTTTTGTCAAGGTATTGAAGTACTGGATTGTATTTGGAGAGTCAGAATGCATTCTTGACCTCCTTAGAGTCTTTTGAGTGTTTAAAGTGAACCACAATGGGAATATACAGTTGCTTGTGTCTTCCCACAAGCTTTGCTATTCACAAACATAAAATTAATCCTGGAATATCTGGTATTTGTTGGTTGAAACACTGTCTTGTTTTTTTTTGATAGCAGAATTTGGTGGGTTTATATGTGGTCAATGCTAACAACTTCTCTGTGAGTAACCTGCCAGCCTTCCATGGAAGGTGTGAAACCCTCCCATGGCATTTGAGGTGTAGGGAGACAAACACCATTGAAAGACAGCCTGGATAATGTTCAGCACAACAAAGAACATTGCATCTCTGGAATGGTGCTGCTCTGGGCCTTCAAAAAAAATGAACAAACTGACCAGCAAACCAACAAAAACCCCTTTGTCTCCAGCTTGAATGTGCGCGTGGCTTTTATCCTGCTGCTACGTGTTCTCAAGCTTGGAACTATTCATAGTAGGAAATAGAAATTCTCAGTCAGAGGTGAACCTTCCTCTCCCTTTCTCCCCCACCTGCTGGGGAAGAGAAATTGTCTGTCCCCCTCCCACTGCACCAGGAGTAACTTCTTGCCAGAATACATTTGTGAGAGATCAATTTAAGTAAAAATGCATGTTCCAGTGTGATCACCGATCCACTGATCACTTTGTATGTGATAAAATACAGACTAAGGGCAAGGCTGGGAAACAACCCAGCCCAGCTTCCTGAATGTCAACAGGGAAGATATTTACATGAGAGGAACAGTAGAGAAGACTTCTATATTTATACCTTTTAGACACAATGATTCCATATCAAGAGTAACAGGATTTTTGCTTTTAATATGGATATCATCACTGCCATTAGGTAGTGAAAATTAAAGCTTCAATTGATTCAATAATTTTAACGAGTTTAAATGTGAATTTGTTTATGAAGGAAAGTTTAATATGAATCAAGATAACATAGTGCTCTGTAAACTGACTAGAGTTCAGTTCAGAGTTTCTAGATTTAGACGATGTAAACAGCACCATTCTTAGTTTTGGACCACGTACAATGTCATGATCATGAAAAGTAGATTTAGCATAGGGTTTCTTTTACATACCTGCTGCTCTGGGGAAAAGAAACAATAAAAATCAGGGCATTTATTTTACATAGAGATGGTATGTTTTGAGAGCAAAACATTTTTATTAAAAAGCCCCAATAATAACGGGGATGTTTTCAGCAGAGGTAATGCGAGCTCGCCGCTCACTCCCCGGCACCGGCCGCCCCTCTCCGTGGTGCTGAAGCGGCTCCCGCCGGCCCCGAGGGCGCGGGCAGTGCGCGGAGGGCCCGCCCTGCATCCTCCGCCTCTGCATCCCCGGCTGCTGCATCCCCCATTCCTGTATCCTTCCTCCCTGCATCCGCGGCCCCTGCATTCGGCCCCTTTCATCCCCCTTCCCTGCATCCCTCTTCCCTGCATCCCCCGCTCCCGCATCCGCTCCCCCCCGCATCCGCCGCCGCCGCTGCGGCTCCTGCGCCGCCCCCGCCCCGCGGCCGCGCAGCGCCGGGCGGGCTCCGGCGGGGCTCCATGGCGGAGCGCGGGGCCTGAGGCGGCGGCCTGGGCGGCATGGAGGCGGATTTCGCCGCCTTCGGGAGCCCGCTGTGCGGCGAGGTCAAGCGCTTCTGCCGGCGGGTGCGGGAGACGTACCGGGAGATCCAGGAGGACCTGACGCCCTACAAGGATGATCGCTACTATCGGTACTGCCGGGCGCGGCTCCGGCCGGGAGCGGGGGGCGAGCGGGGGGCGAGCGGGGGGCGAGCGGGGGCTCGGCTGCCGGGCATCACACGAGGAGCCCCGGCTGAGCCTCCGGGAGAGGCCGCCCGGTGCCGGGGCTGCTCCAGGCCAGGGGAGCGGCGGAGGGGCCGCTGCCGCACCCTGGGGATGTGCCCATCAGACAGCCCCACGCCTCTCCTCCCGCCCTCACCTGTTAACACCTTGACACAGGCAATCCCCATCTGCGTCCCTCTGTGCTACGACCTTCCCACTGTTGTAACAAGCGAAGGGGATGTGATCTGCAGGCAGCCGCGAAACAGTCCTGGAGTAGGATAAGAATAGATTAGGAAAATGAGAGTGGTTGGCAAAGGTTGAGGTCAGAAGGGACAGATACACTGCGTGGGCTACACCCACATTTCTTCTGAGTCTTGCCCCTGCTGTTTCCGTGACAGACCAATGATGGCTGGAGAGTATGGATGAGGTTACACAAGGCTAGGAAAGGCTCCGAGGGTGTTGGACTCCTGGGTTATAAATGAAAAGAATTTTTGAACTGGAGGAAGGTTCCAAAATAGCGGAATGAACATCAAGAGAAACAGGTGCTAGGAACTATGCAGAGGATGGATGCTGTTCAGCCACAGAAATACAAGTTGGGTAACAGTTATATGACATTTTTTGTCTAAAAATGGTATAGAAATTGTAATCTTCTATAAAATAACCTCTTTTAACAGTGACATTGTCTTATACACATGAAGAAGGTAAATGTACAGCAGAAGCATAAGATCTGAGAGTTACACCACTTATTTTAGTCAACATTCCACAACTTAGTGCAAGCTATGTCAGATTCTGAACACCACACTTCATGGGCCTGCCAGTGGAAGAGAGGATAAGACAGGGATCTGGATAATCAAAAGTCAAAAACATAGCTTTGAGGAAAATTTGAGATTACTCCCCCAAAAAAACAAACATTGAAGTTGGAGGAATAGGAATTTCTCTAAAGAAAAACTTCATGTTCATCTTGGACAAGCATTACAGAGTAATATTAATTGAAGCAATAAAAGTTCTTGCTAGACATAAAAAAAAAAAAAAATCTGAATGAGAAGGATGGCAAAATACTACAAGAAAGGATTATCCAGAGAGACTTAACATCTCCATCATTGGAGGTTTTAAAAAATTTTTGACAAACACATGCAAGGAAAGTCTTAGATCTGGCAGATGCTGTCCTAAGACAGAAGATGAGGTACCTTGTAAAGTCTCTTCCAGCTCTATTTTACTGTGCATCTGGGCAGTCTGCTTCTGCACAGTACCCCAGCTGTTCTGCTTAAGTCATTTGACTTCAGTATGTGGTTTTTCCCAGTGAAAGGGCAGGTGGTCCATTAGATTGAATTTATCTCATTATTCACAACATCAAAGACTACAGAGTCACAGAGCTTGGAAACACAGCTTGACAGCTTGGCAACATCTAATAAAACCACGGTGTTTCCTGGCAAAACAGAGTCTCCTTGCACTTGAGCCATGGGAGGTGATAAGGAGATGGAAATGTACCTGTGTGCATCTGGCAGTCTGATGAGGAGTATTTGCACTGGAATGGAGAAAGAGAGGAGACATTAACTTGTGGAATTTGCAAGCAAGAGGTCCTGGGAGAGGCATTTGTTCAGCTTTATTTCCAGAAGAATCTTGAGCTCTCCAAGATAAACTGTTAATTAATTTTTGTGACCTTACAAGTGTATGGAAGGACTTTCTGCATTGAAAAGATGCTGCCTCAGTGAATCAAATGAGCTTGTAGTGTTAGTTCTAGATTGCCCTTTCTTCAGTAACAATACCCCCAAGAGCTATCATCTGCCCATCATCTAGAAAGAAATGGAGTAATACTGAACTCTTAACATGAAAATAATATTTCCTGACTTACAAGTCATGCTAGTACTTCTCTGCGTTACCAAGATTTTAACCTAAGTGCTGTAAAGTGAGTTTCTGTTACTGACACTGCATACCTGCTGTTCTGGCCAGTGTTTCCCTTCAGCACTATGGATGGATGTAGCAATGGCACCTTTCTTTTTAGATTCCTGTTGTGGAGGAGGTATCATCCCATGATGCTACCATGCATTCTTCTTACAGGCAACTCTCACTTATGGGAAGGAGAATTCAATTCTTGATCCTCTTGTCCCTCTTTGTTTTACTCAGGACATTTAGTCAGGTTATAAATGAGCACACCCTGGGATGTAATGTAGAGACTTACTGCTCTGAAAGCAGAAAGAATTTTGGAAATTTGACCAAGGAAATGCTGTGTAGCTTGTCTTTACTTCAAACCAAGGAGCTTCTCTAAAATAACCAGGTTACTGAAAGCAAATAACATACTAGACAAAAAAAAAAAAAAAAAAAAAAGGTAAAACCATATTTAAAGCATGTGTTTTCCCTTTCACCCTTCTCTGAGTGCCAACCAGAAAACACAAAATTGGGAAGCTTGGAGCAGAGCTGATAGAGAAAAGGAAAAACACCAAGCAGTCAGTCCCCTTTGTGACCCTTGACTCAGGAGTGCTTGCTGTAAGCTGTGCTGTATGTGCTTATTTTTAGTGGCAGGGGACTCAATACACAGGGGTGGCCTAGCTCAGAGATGGCTGACAGAGCTGTTATCCCAAGTAACTGTCCTTTTGTGCCATGGATGGCTGAGTAATTTCTGATTCAGCTCTGAGGCCATCCCAGTTTAGTGACAGTTTTTGGTGATGTTTTCCTTTAATGCACAGTGCTCTTGAACACATGGTCCAGCAGCTTTCCGTGAGCAGCCTGTTCTCTGGACACGGGGCACAGCTGAGGCTGGCAGACTCCTTGGCCATCCCATCCTATGTCATCCTCACTCTGCAGAGTCCCAGGGCACTCATTCTCACTATAGAGATGGAGGGTTGTCCAAGTTAGTGAGTTTGTTCTTCCCAACAGCCCAGAACAGACTGTACCTTGTTCCTCCTGGTGTATTTCCCCATGAGCAAGAGCTGCTTCCCTCAGTCATCTGGGAGACACCAAGAGATCAGGGCTAGCCATGGCTCAGCACACTGATGAACCCCATCTGTCTAGGTTAGGAGTTCCCTCAGGCAGACACGGCACTGCATGGTGTGCTTGTCAAAGAGACCCTGCATTTACAGACTTGTAGGTGTGACATTCAATAACCTCATTGGTAACCCAAATACAAGGCTGGGCTGGACTCAGTGCACTGAAGATTAGTCTGTGGTACACCACGGCGTGCTTGGTGCACTAGATAAGCTCAGAGAAGGCAGAGGAGAAAAAGTGTTACCCTCTCCCATGGGTCATGTGGACTGCCTTAAAGCACATCAGATTTATTGTAACAACTTCTGGACTGCTCTAATTTGCACCTCTGAAAAATTGCTCCAAACAAGCCCCTTGAATGAACAGTTTGTTCATTTGCCTGATGTCTCCCCCTCCCACTCCCAATATGTTCCTTCCTCCTTCAGCATGCCTCCTGGCCAGGATGGCAGGGCCGGGAGAGCTGGCAGAGGGAGGGCTGGCAGATGACAACGCCCCTGCTTCTCTAAGCCACTTTGAGCAGACTATTGGTATGAAAAGAGCTTAGCACCAATGTTACTAAAACACATTTTTATCTCTCTGACATGCTGGCAGTGAGATACCAAAACTTACCAGAAGACAACAGGTTTCCCAATCAGCTGACGGATATTTTTCAGTGGGAATTTTGTAACTCTATCACCTAGCTGATGTTGAAGAGTTCAGCTTGCTGGAAACATTTTGATAGGAAATGAGTGTCTATCTGATAGACAGGAGAGAGCAGGAGGGTGGCCAGATTGTGGTCTGACATCAGAGTTGCATAACTGCAACACGGCATTCCTGAAAAATCAATTTCTAGGTTAATGAACACATCCCACTGACCAATCAGCATATACAGGGAAGCACAGTGTTGATGCTTAATTTAGTAATAATACCCAGAGACTGAGATAAATGACCTACAATCTATCCCTTTAAACAAGGGATAAATTTTAAACTCCTATCAGGGAATAATATGACATTTTGTACATCAAAAAGAAAAGACTATATATAGGACATCACAGAAAGTATATTTTTACTTGCAGCTTTGATTAATGCTTGATATTACATAGACAATCCTCAAATCATGTGGGAAAATTTCATTGACTGGTTCTGCTCCTTTTGCAAAAAAGACCAGAGAATACCACATCATTTGACTCAGCAATAAAGAGAAGCTGTTCATTTTTCCTTAGAGAACTACTACCTGTGTGCTTTAGAGAAGAAACTTCCCAGAAAGTTTCCCAAGAAAGCTGTTGTGATAAAATACACATTTCTTCTTCAAATCTTCTACCAGGGCTCAAAGTGCAAGTTTGTGAGAAGCCATGGAGTCAAGAAGACCTCGTTGGACATCCGTAGTCAAAATTCTTGGAAGGTTCATGCTGCCTTCATCCTTGACCCAGGCAGGATCTTCAGTGGCTGCTTTGAGCCACAGCTGGTACCTTTCTCCTGTTTCTTTCCAATTCTTTTGGCAATTGGAAGAACCTGAATTACCCCAATGTGAAGTATATAGCTAGGGCCAGAAGGCCTGAAACTGAGAGGGGAGGATGAGACGAACACTGTAGCTTCACGATTACTTTAAACTGCCATAAGCTGGCTCTGTGGCTGGAAGAAACCATCCTAGCTCTCATTTCCCTGGTCACACATTTCTGCTCTCTTCCTCATCTGCCCACAATTAATCCTTTACCTGCACAGTAACTGAGCAACGGATTCTTAAGTGACCTTTAACTCAGATGATTTCCTTTATTTGATTCACCAATCTACTGCACTAATATGAGAGCAAAATAAAGAGCCCCAGCTAGAGAGAGGCTGGATTTCACCTGTTGTCACTGTAGCTGTAGGTGTGAGCCATGAAAGTGTAAACTGGCCACGAAGTAACAGCTTTAGTGCTAAGGAGGTCACTGTAAGTAGAATCCAGCTGAGCAAGTATTCAGCCTCTTATTCATAGCTCACACTCTCTTCTCTTGCAAGCTTCATTCATCTCACACTGTCCAGCTCCTACAACAGATGAGGCAGATAGAAGCTTCTTGCACTATTCCCAGAGCAGGTCAGACAAGGCACTGAGTGGAACCTTCTTGGAACAAGCAGAGTGAGACTGACTGACTCTGTGGAGAGAGAGGAGTTTGACAGTGTCTTCTAAGTGTTTAGTTTGTAAACTCAGTCCCAAAATTTTCACAAAAAATAGCATGCAATGTACATGTTTACAGTGTATTCACTTACCTTTGAAAGTTGGTAGATGGCAAAGAGAAATGTGGTCCCATGGCTAACTGAAGTGAGCTGGATTTCAAGCTCTGCCACCCACATTGTTCTCCATGTGACTTTTGGCAAGGGTCAGCCTTTCTGTGCTTCAAGTTTCCTACCTAGTGAGTGAGAATAACATATTTTTGGTTTGAGGATAATAAATTCACGTTAGTGAGACACCTGAGTGCCAGAGGGATTGGAGCAGTCCTTGGAACAGATCAGTTGTGTGCAGACAAATGGAAGTGTAACTGCAGAGAGTTATAATTCTACAACCACGCTTCCCAGAAAACTGGGAATGGTCACAGATTCTGTAAGCATCATTCCATCATTTTCTGGCCAGGGAGAACTTGTTGGAGAAGCCTGAAGTGTGCTGAAAGCAACACAGTGCATGTCATAGCCATCCATGACCTAATGACCGATTGTGGCTTGCCAGTGATAACTTGTTCTGAGCAGATACACTTTCTTAAGTTGTCCTGATTACTCAAAGCTTTATTTACTTCCCCCCAGTTAATTCTGGTCTACAGTTTAAACTCTTCTTGATTTAAAATGCACGGACATCTTTTCTTCATCAGTTGGTACAATGTATTTCTCAAGGCAGCTATTTTTGAGATTACTAAGTGATCATCAGTGCTGTAAATCGCAGATGGGATAAATACCAGTATCAATGACTAAATTAATTCCCAGCATGTTTTTAGGTTCAGTGGTGTTACATAAGAGTCATACTGGGTCCCACAGGTCACAAGTAATGACATAACTGCCCCCAGAGTAATGGAATAAAATGAATAATATTATTAATCCTAAATACTTTTAAAAAGGAAATGCAGTAAGACCGTGGTATCATCTAAGTAAGCTTTTAATGAAGCTATTTAACTGTTGAAGAGATAATTTTTAAATTATATGTTGTCTGATCTATCTAAACATTTTGGGGGTCATCCCAAAGTGGCTCTGCCTTATGTATATGACAAACACGAAAGCCAGGCAGTTACTCTGAATTTCATTCAAGATTACACATTAGGTATTCCCACATGTTTTAGTAACTGCAGTGCTGACTTTCTATGAGCAGATGTTAGAGCTATCAAAAATGAGTACAAAATATAGTTTGGCTAACCCCTATACCTTCCTACTCTTTACCATCACTTCCCAGATTGGCAATCTTTGTTGCCCAGTCTTAGGACATTTAACAGAAATTCAGAATAGAAATCCAGCTTCAGTTTAAGATTGTGCAAGAACAAAACACTGTTAGGTAAGAACTAGAGATTTTTATTACATAGTGTGTGTAAAGCAGTTGCTTACTCTTAGGATTTAATTTCTGCTTCTTGTGAGCTGACTGAATTCTCTGCAAACATGGTACACCACTAACATCCCTTGAATACCACAAAGCTTTGTGCAGATGGCTGGAATGACAGCATTTTAATTCCACTGAAAGAGCTGGTAAATAAAATAATTTACAACCCAGGTGGCACTAAACACGTGCATGTTCAACACAGATATGTCACATTGGGCCTTTTGCTGAAAATGGATGGGTTTAGACTGGACTCAGAACCACTTTTCTGTCTGAAGTATTTTCTGTTTATATGGTTAAATTTCCCTCTGCTACCTGTAGTTGCTACTACTATAGCACAAGCTGATAAAGCACACTGGAATTGTGGGAAATACTGCTGTTATCCCAATGCAATGACACATTTGGCCTCACAACCAAGAGCATGAGATTCAACTTGACCAAGTGCTGGGTCCTATACTTTGGCCACAACTCCGTGCAGTGCTATAGGCTTGGGGAAGAGCAGCTGGGAAGTGGCCTGGCAGAAAAGGACCTGGGGGTGCTGGTCAACAGCAGCTGAACATGAGCCAGCTGTGCCCAGGTGGCCAAGAAGGCCAATGGCATCCTGGCCTGGATCAGCAATAGTGTGGCCAGCAGGAGCAGGGCAGGGATTGTGTCCCTGAACTTGGCACTGGTGAGGCCACACCTTGAGTGCTGTGTCCAGTTCTGGCCCCTCACTGCAGGAAGGACACTGAGGGGCTGGAACAAGTCCAGAGAAGGGAAACAGAGCTGCTGAAGGGTCTGGAGCACAAGGCTGATGAGAAGCGGAGGGAGCTGGGGTATTTGGCCTGCAGAAAAGGAGGCTCAGGGGAGACCTCATCACTCTCTACAACCCCCTGAAAGGAGGCTGTAGCCAGGTGGGGGTTGGTCTCTTCTCCCAAGGAACCAGTGACAGGATAAGAGGAAATGGCTTCAAGCTGCACCAGAAGAGGTTCAGGTTGGACACTAGGAGGAATTTTCTCACAGAAAGGATGATTAGACATTGGAACGGTCTGTCCAGGGAGGTGGTGAAGTCACCATACTTAAAGGTGTTTAAGGAAATATTGACGTGGCACTCCGTGCCATGGTATAGCTGACACGGTGGTGTTAGGTCCTAGGTTGCACTCGATGAGCTTGGGGGTCTTTTCCCACCTAACCGGTTCCCTGATTCTTACTGTGATTTTGAACCCACAGCGCTCGGCAGGCCAGGACTAGCCGGCTCACCAAAGACAAGCTGGCGTCCTATCGCACTCCCTGACTCCTGAGGGCTCGCCCTCTCTCTCTCTCTCCCTCTCCCTCCCGGCGGAGCGCGGGCGTGTGTCCCCTCGGGCTCGCCGTAGCACCCCCCTCTCCCCGCCCCCTCAGCTGCCCCGCGGCAGGGGCGCGGCGGGGCCCGTGACGTGTGCGGGGCCGCGTGGCGGCCGCGCGGTGACGCACGCGGAAGGCGTCGCGCGGCGCCGGCTGTGCCACGGCGGCGGCGGCGGCGGCGGCGCGCGGAGGAGGTGCCGGCACTGCGCGCGCGGCGCCGCGATGGAGCCGTGAGTGGGGGCGGGGAGCGGCGGGGGGCGCGCGAGCCTGAGGGGCGCCGGCTCGCTCGGGTCCGGGTCCGGGAGAACAAACTCTGAGGGAGGAGCCGAGTGTTGTCATTGACGGAATCACAGAACGGGCAGGCTTGGGAGGGACCACAGCCTTTGGCCATCTGGTCCAGCCTGCCTGCTCAGGCAGGGTCAGTCCAGGAGCACGTGTCACGGAATTGCGTCCGGACGGGTCTTGAGGGAGGGAGACTTCTCAGTCTCTTTGGGCAGTCTGAATCTAATTCAGTTTGTACACGCCATTCTCGGCAAGGAAATCAGCTCGCCGAGGGTTAAATGAATGTTTCTGAGGTTGTGGCTCGCCACCCTCAGAACCCCGAGGGTGACTGCCCTTTTCTTTAGAGGAACTCTGTGTGTTTGCCTTTTATAGGGAGAATAAAACCTCCCCTCCCCCCCGGTATCTTCACTCTCAGATTGCTTGCTAAAGGAAAAAGAAAAACTTGTTTTCCCGGATATTTCTTGGCTTGGACAGAGCCATAGCCGTGATTAGTTATTCAGGCTTAGATGAATACAACAAACAACAGCTGAAAAACCAAAAAAGCCAACCCACCCCGTGCAGACATAGAGAGGTAAAGCACAGCTATGTGTATCTGTCAGTTGTCATGTAGCAGTTCTGTATAGTACTGACAATGTTGATTTTATGCCTCTTTTTATGTAGTCAAGTGCTGCCTCATTAGCTATTAACCCTGGTGGAATACATTTGCAAGAATTTCAAGGTCTTCTGAGGGACACCAGAACAAGCAATGTCTTTAAACCATGAGCAAGTGCAGGGTGTATGGATAGCCCCGGTACTGTGAACGTAGGTAGTATATATAATTATTCAAATCAAAGTGGGTTTGATGGTTCTATTTGGGAATGAGCCTAAAATAGAGAAGAGCAGTTGGAGGCAGAGATGTTGAGGCTAGGATTTCAGAAAAGCTGCTGTGCATAAAAGCAAGTTATTTCTGATTTTAATATCACCTCTGCGCCTACCTACTGCTTAATCTCAGTTTCACCACAGCTCTCCCTTCTTTAGAGTTAGTCTTAACTGAAAACTATTATGTAACAGGCTCTGTTTTTTATGATGGTCTTAATTAAAGACTGTTGTGCCGTCATGAGAAGTGATTTGAAGATTAGAAATGTCCTGAGAAACATTTAGCTGAACCTTTTGAGACAAAACTTTACTCCAAAAGTAAGATGGAACCCACCTTTACATCTCATGTATGAATGGCTACTGAAAGATTGCAGTTGTTATGAGCGTGTGTTTCCAAAGTTAACTCTGTCACAGGCTTCACTAGAGCAGTTCAGTTTTACTGACTGCTATTTGAGATGTCTAAGTCAATATTTCTCTGTATCTCAGTGCTTTCTCCTCCTTTGCAGTCATTTTCAGACATAAGTTAATTATAAACCACTCTGAGTTAGGATAAAGCTGAGTGTAGGTGGTAAAAGCTGCCTGAAAGACCTGCAGACAGTTGGATGGCTAGTCTTGAGCTTTTGACTGCTGTGGTTGGGCTGATTAAAGTATCTTCCACTTTGCTTGGTAAAACAAAGCACAGTTCTTTACTTGTTTGCACAAGCACATCCAGAGTGAGGAATCGTTTTTGTTTTTCCCATAAATATGTTTCCAGCATTTCATTCTTTATTGGGCCTTCCAGATGTAAGATAGAGGCTGTCAGTGGGGCATCACCAACTTACACTTACTTATAAACTTCATAAAATCTCTTTCCAAAAGGCAGGAGTTAAACAATGAACTTATGGGAAGGTGATTTTACCTGCTTTGTATGTCAGCTGGTGATAGGTGCAACGAGACGCTTCAATCTACACAAGGAAGTTCTGCGGCAAGGGGCAATGGAGCATGCCTCACCTGATAGGAATGCTGTAAATTGTTTGCCCTCATGAGAAATGCAGTTAAGATTTGGCTGAGTTCTTACATTTGCTGTTAATAGAAGTGTCCATGTTGCCTTACTGACCTCTAAAGCAGCACATGCGGTCAGTGGCCTAAGTGAGACTTGAGGAGTACAGGTGTGAATGAAAGGAAGACACAGGGTGTGTCCCCTCTCCCTGTGTCTCCACTCTTGGCTGGATACAGCATCCCTGTTGGCATAGGTGTACACCTACCCATTCTGACTACTAGGTGCTGCACCATCTGGAGGGCAGCTGGAATAAAGAACGAGCCAGTGTCAGAAACACGTTTCTTCAAAAGCTCACAAAACACAAACACGTCTACTGGCTTATGGGTAAACCAAGGTGCTAATTGCCAGTGGTTGTAAAACCCTTGGCTGGATGGAGAACTGGGAGCTTTCCTGTAAAGAGTGTGGAGTACTTTCAGTGGAATTGAAGTGTTGTCATTGCAGTCGTCTGCATAAAGCTTTGTGGTATTTTTCACATTTGCATCACACATTTTGAAATGTCTGCAAAAACTTTGAAATTAGGGAACTTAGCAAAAGAACCAAGAACATGCATAGCAAGTCAGAAATATCCTGCATCAACCTGTAGCTGTTAGGTGGATGCCCAGATGTGAGCTGTTCAGGACAACACAAGTATATGTTAAGCTTTACTGCAAACATGATACTCTTCCAGTTGTCAGCTATGCTCAACCCACGGGCTTTCCTGTGTTGAGAGATCCTCAGTATGTGCTCTGCCACAAAACATTTGGTATGTACTTGAAGTCTTATAGGTAATTTAGGCATGTCCACATTTTATGTACTGTTTTTATATGTCAAGGGTTTTCTTGTTGAGATTAATACTTTGGTATCTCAAGATAATAATATCCCATACTTGGTGTACTTAGGTAGACAGGGAATACCAGGTCATCTGTGGAACTGAAGGAGACCCTAGAGCTGATGGAAAGATGCACCTTGGTTAGTTGTTTTAGTACTAGTACAGATTCAGTGGCTTTAACATGGTTTAAGTGCATGAAGGCTGAGGTTTTAAGACATTGATGTAGGAAAAATACTGCAGTCACATCCCTGCAAAAGTTGTGCAGACAAGTTTTGGTTTGAAATTCCTCTATTAATTGGCGTTTTTAAAAGTCAAAATCCTATTTGTCTGTGAGGCTTCTGTGTGACAATCTAGTACTGCTTATGTGGCAATTACTTGGTCATTTCATGTATGGTTTGTGGTTTTTGGCTGTACAATCAGCTGTTCTGACCTCTGGACTGATGCAGTGTTTCTGCTGTCTGTAAAGGTGTGTGGCAAGTATTTTGCAGGTGCTGTGCCTGGAGTCCTGTACAGCTAGTTTGTGCAGACTCCTGACATTTGCAGCTACTTGCTTGCAGTTCTTCTGCAGGGTTTTCCTCCCTTCCCCACCTCCTTTGTGTGTTAATAAATTTAGATTTGGATCTCTCTAACTTTAAAGAAATGATGCAAATTGGTTTTGGTAGTGCTTCATTTGGAGAAAATGCAGTGATTCTCAGAGAAGATAGAGGTTGTTATTGTTAAATCCTTTTACTGGTTTATAGTAAATTGTTTGCCTTGCTTTTAAGAGCTGCCACGCATTCAGCACATGGTACCTGGTCCCAAAGTTCAGGCTGGGCTTATGGGAAGGATTTCGCCACATTTTCTGCAATTCTTTTTTAACATGGTGAACCAAAAAGAGTACCATTTAGTTGGTGAAAAGAAGAAAGAAGTTTTATTCCAAGTTAAAAGGGAGGGAGCTCTGTCATTAAAGTCTTACCGTTTTGTTTCTTTCCATGCTGGTGCTCATGCAAATTTATTGAAAAACAGCACCACCATGCCATCAACCTCCTAGTCCTACAGCTTTTCCATTTAAACTGTACAGATTCCTAGGGTCATGCCTCCTGGAACAGCAGTAGAAAGTCAGGTATGTGGTGGCTCAGTTTTGGTGTAACTCAAGAGGAAATGTTGGCTGTATTTTGAAACACGGTGGATTTGTCCACCTTATGTAGGATTAGTTATTTGATCATATTTCCCTTAGGCTGACAGAACTGGAAGTTACCTGTTCTCCAGGGAATGCAATTGGTATTTTTAATGTACACCCACACCCCTGCCCCCCTGTTTTGTCTAGAACTTAATGATAACCACCAATGTGTAGTGCAAGAGATGTCATTGCTTGTATGTGTATTTGTATTTAGGTGTCCAGTAGAAACCTTGAGTTCAGATTTTTATTTCCCAAGCTTTGGTGGAGCTCAGACAAGAATTCAAAGCCTGAGCATGCACATCCAGCATATCTGGAGGTCTGCCCTACTCCTTGTTGGGTATGATCCTGCAGGGTTGAAGTATATTTATAGGGTGTAGACAACTCATCAAGATCCTGTGCAGGTAACTGAGTTGTTAGTGATGACTGTCCCTTTAGATTAAGCTCTCATTGTGGGAGACATAGAGTCTTGGACGTTTAAGTTAATAATGTATAAAATAACATAAACAGCTTTTTCTCCCTTTAAGAAATGTTTTCGATTGCTCAAGTTTTAGGACAATAGAAAACCCTAGCATAAAAAAAATGGGCAAAATTCATACATTTTGGAGCACAGATGATTAATATCTTGTTTCTTAGTGTTACATGTTACCTCAGGGTTTGGTTTAATTTTCTTTGTTGAAGAATGAATGGGGTTTATTTTCTACCTCTTTGGAAATATGACCGACACTAATTCTGTGGTTTCTTTTGCTCCCTATAGGCTGGCTCCGATGCGATTGTATACACTGTCCAAAAGGCATTTTGTTTTGGTCTTTGTAGTATTCTTTATTTGTTTTGGTCTGACAGTCTTCATAGGAATAGCAGGTAAGGATGTTCTCTTTTTAAAAGATTCTCATATACTTTGTCTAAACCTGTTGGTATTTACAGGGGTATTTAAATGCTAATGAGCTTACTGCTCCTGAGATGTCTGAGGAAGCATTAGAATTGACAGGGACAGGGAAGTGTTTCTTCCATCTCACTTCTTCATAGGACTACTATCTACAAAGACTTGGTATTTGCAACTGCTTTGCAGGGGAGAGCCGATAAAACGAGACAAAAGCAGCTTCATTGCAACATAATTTTTCAGCAGCCTGCTACATTAGCCGTTTTTCTTTGTATTTCTATCTGTAAAATGGTAGTGCTAGTGATTTCCTGTGAGGAAACTGAGGAAGGTGTTTGTAAAGCCTTCTAAATGTTTGGGTGATAAGTGCCACAGAAATACAAAATATTTTGGTGTAAAAATATGAACTTCAGTTGTCAAACATGTATGAGCTTAGGTCTCTGGTTTCAGAGATCTTTTTGAGAGTCCTGACGTGACCTGGGAGGCTAAGCACATAGTGCCTGGGTACTCAAGCTGGAGATCAGAGAGATTTGTGGTAGTCTGGTGAACAAAGATGCAGTGTCACTAAGGAGTTGAAAAGCTTGGGACCCTTCTTTATTTCATGCTGGAAAGCTTTTCCAGGGCTAGAACATATTTGAAAAATAAGTCTGTCTGCTCTTCTAGCAGTGTTAAATAAACTAGTACTCTGCTGTCAGGAGAGCTTTATCAATACAGAACTTAAGTGGTGGGGAGAAGGGGAAGGAGGGACTGATACTCATTAAGCAACCCACCCCCTATATAAGAATTACTTTAGGTTGTTACCATCTTCCTCTGCTTTACTGCTGACTTCTACATCTCTCAGCATGTCCAGTGTGTTCTCCTGTGCCCCTCTCTGACACTTTTTGACCTGTCTGTTGGGTTGTCTCTACCTCTGCCCTGTCCTTCACTTCCTTTAGAGTGAGAAGGACTGCCCAGGCCTGGGAGCCATCCAGTCCTACCTGCCTTGGAAAGAAGGGTGGGCTATTTGGAGGCAGCTGTTTGGGCTTTTATGCCCACCTGTGCCTTGTAGGCAGTATGTTTTTCATAATATCCTTCAATAATAAAATTTGTCTGTGAAATAAAACCTTCTTTCCTGCTGTTTGATTTATTAGAGCCACTGAAAGTCTAAAATAGGCTTTCAGTTCATAAAGGTTAACCACTGATATTCCTGTCACTTGCTGAAGGATGCTGAAGGGCATTTGGCCACTAAAATACTGCATAAATACATTCGCAAAAGTGCATTTTATGACAAAGGAAAAAAAATTATTTAATTTAGTGTAATTTGGCTATTTGGCTTTAAAATTGAACCATATTTGTAGTTGTGTACTTACACGTCCAGGTTGCAAAAAATGAAAGTTGTCTTATGTGAGACTAGGCAAAAAGCAGTGCTTCTGGAAGGGAAAATTGAGTGTTTTGTTCTTAATCAGTAGCAGAACCTGAGAGGGAGCTGTGCTGGTGTATTGTGTCTGCAGGCAGAGTAATCTGGTGATATGGTTACCTTTGGCCCAGGGGACTTGGCTGCTGTAATCAAGCTCATCTGGACCATGCTGTGGTCCCGGGCCTTGCCTGTGATCCCCTTCAGGAGCTGGCATGGCTGTGGGATTCTTGTCCTTTTAAGATTGGTCTGCTGGATAGTTTGGCTGATACTGTTTATTATTATAGCTAGAATATTTTAAAAAGGATGCTGTTTACCTTGGGAGGAGACCCACTGAACAATTACTGTGATATTCCTCACGGCTTTTGTTGACAGCTGCTTGCTTCCTTTGAATAGAAGGAGGGGCCCTAACAACAGAATGCTGCCTCATTAAATGGTACAGTCTGAGAAAAGCTCACCAAACCCACTAAGTAAATGAAAGTGTGGAAGATACATCCGTATTTTCTGTGCTACTAAAATATGCCATTGCCCACACTCAACATCTATACCTGCAGTTGGGAAGCCTGGCAGAACTCTTGATTTTCATCTGAGAAATCAAGACAGTTTGATTGAAGATGGATGCTGCTCTTACAGTTCCTGTAACCCAAAACAGACACACTTGTTTGGTTTTTTTTCCAAGTTGCAATCGCTTTCCTTCTCTTTTCACAACAGGTCTGTCTTATCTTTGGGGTGAGACAAGTTCAAAGAAAATCCAAGGTCCAGAACTCATTTTTTGTATCTTTGCAGTTCATTACCTTAAGGTGGTTCTTTGCCTTCATCTGTTATTATGTTAAGTGATCAAAAAAAAAGAAAACCAATAACTATTTAAATTAGTCTCCATTTGTTAGTCAGGAAGCCACAGCATCATTTTGTTTCAAAAGCTTTTCACTTGCTAGAGAAGAATCAGTTACAGCACTAGAACTTCATTATTTGGTTGCTGTTCTTAAAAACTTTGACTGTGATTTCTCAGTCCCAATATTGGTTCATATCTTCCAATAAAAAAATAACCCTTAAAAAAGGCTAATTCTGTTTGTTTCATCATGACTTAATTACTGATATGTGGTGACTTACCATTTGTGAACACCTAGTGAAACTCAATTATGCTTGTTAAAACAACATATGCCTTTCAAAAATCTGGTTTATATGGACTTCAGAACGGAACAGTTCAATGATGCAGAGCAGACTTTTTAGTGGGTGGCTGTCAGTGATGTTGTGCTGCAATTCTGATATGAAATTCTGGCTGTGATGGCAGAAATTCTTAATTTTTCTTTTTAAGGTAATAACAATAAACCTAAGTTAAGTTAATAACGATAACCCTAACCCTATCCCTATTAGGGTTATTATTGTTATTAGAGCAGTTGTAGGAGCCCAAGCAGTGCTGCATGTTTAGAGCTGTCATGACAGCTAACCTGTCTTGGACAGTGATTCCATGGTGCTCATTTATAAACTTCTTCTTTTGCATTGTTTCTCTGTAGTAACTTTGAAGTGTTTGGTCTTTATGAGAAAGTGCTTTTATTGCGTAATTTTTATAATACTGAGTTTGTGATTGAAAGAGCATATTTTGAGGGTTAAAAAACTCCATTAAGTTGCCAGACCAAATATATACAGGGAGAGACCATTTGAACAGAAGGATTCACAACCTGAACACACAGATCTTTTCCTACTCTTCCCTGTCACTTTCCTGGTTTAGTCTTTTCGTGTTTTGTGCGCATAAAAACATGTGTGCTTTCCTCTTGTCCTCAATATCCCATGCTCTTTCATACCGAAGGGGAAATTGTACTGCTGTTTGGAACCACCTTATCAGGGGCTGCACAGAAGATGGGGCTTTTCTCAGAGTGCAACACAAGCCGGAACACAAGAAATTCCAGTTAGATATTAGAACATTTTTCTTACCATAATGGTGGTTAAATACTGGAATAGGTTTCCTGGACAGGTGGTGGGAGTCTCTCTCCTTAAAGATGTTAAGGACTTAAGTGGACATGTCCCTCAGCAGCCTGCTCTAATTAAGCAAGGGAGTTCTGTAGCTGAGTGCTTTCATGACTGCATTCCCATAAAATCTTGGGAGATAAATATACATGTATAGATAGATACATATATAGATATATATGAATAAAAAACTACTACTAAAATTGTAGTACTTTAAACTACACATTCAGGGCTTTTGATGTGGAATTCTTGATTTATAATTTACTTTATTTAATAATGCATAGAAACACTATGGCAGAGATGCTTAAAGGAACATGCAGGTCAAATTTATAAATTATATTGAAATATCCAAGTGCTTTACCCTTTATCTGAAACATCTGGAAAGTGGAATACTATTTATGAAAGCCTGTATTTACATCATCACTCATATGTATGCTTCAATATTATTTTCTTTCTTCCTTCTTATATATTGTGTAGGTCCTAATGTAATTGAAACTTCTGTAGCAAGAACTGACTTAAATAACAGCCTGAAGGTAAGAGTTAATAAACATAGTTAGATTATATGAATGGCATTATTTGATATTAGTAATATTTAATGTTTCCCTCCTTCCCCCCAGTTATTTTAAATATTTAAGCTTTTACTGCAGAATGTCTTAGTGGTGCTTTCCAGTTTGAAGCTGAATGTGCAGTATTGTACTACCACTGTGTTACTCCATGAATAGCCCAGGAGCAATTCCTGGTCTCTTACTGTTGTGAGCAGGTCGGGTAGAGATTTCTCATATGTTTCTGCACAGCAGTTTCTGATAAAGAAACATGTGAGTTTTTCCCTGGTGAATTAATATTGGAGATTCTTGTAGGGGGTTCAGAAACAGAAATTGAGAACATGCATTGAAAAATAATGCACTCAGTGGCAACTAATGCTGTCCCTCTTGTGATTTCCCTTTCTATCATAAAGAAATATTTCTTGTTAATTGTTCACTATCATGTGACCGAGACATGGGATCTAGATTCCTCAGAGGAGCATTCACATGTTCTCAAATGCTTTCGTATTTTGGTCCTCAGTTCTTGCGTTTTTGTTTGTCTAGCTCTTCACTGTCAACCTAATATCTGAAGTATTTTTTGTGAAAGTGCAAAAAAGGTTTTGTTGTGGGTTTTTCCTTAAATTACATTTCCTTTAAATACACTGGGACAATGCTTTTGTTTCTTTTACCTACCAGTCACCTGTATATGTTTGGATTGATACAGTACTGTGGGTGGATTTTATTTTTTTTAAAGCACATCTTGATTTCAAAGTTGAGAAGTCTTTCCTGTGTGTGGGTGTTATCTGTTAATGATACCTTTTATTCTTTAGAATTGAATGTGGGATTTTTTGAAAACCTAGTGGAAAATAGGGCTTTTTTGTAATTATTGTTTAACAAGTTTAAAACTGTGTAGCAGATGAAGGCCCACAAATCTGACTTTCGGTGTAAAGTGCTAAAAATTATTTTGTATATTCAGGCTAGGTCTCAGGATTTTGTTTTTAATATCTGAACTTTTCTATTTTATTGCTGCTGCTTTTATGGGGTTTAGGTAGTTGTACTTTTCCTTACTTCAGTGCTTTGCAAAATACATGTGCTGTTTAAGCTGCTTCTCTGGAAGACATGTGTGTGAGCCGCTTATCACGCTGTCCACAGAATAGCATGTATAAATCACTTCTCAAAAACATTGTCACAAGCATAATTAACATACCTTTCATCATCTTAACTACAGGTATGTCATGTAGCTGTGTAAAGGCTGGTGCTAACCTTGTGGGGTTTTTTACAGCTGAAGCCATTTAATTTAAGTTCGCCACCACTGTCAACTTACAACCAGCAGCTGTGGCTGACCTGTGTGGTTGAGTTGGATCAGCACGATGGTGAGAATCTGACCTAATTCTCATGAAACTGCTGTAGCAACCTGTCTGTTGTATCCTTAATTTTGTCACACACATGATCCTGTTGCTTTCTGGCTGTCCTTCGTGGGTTTTTCCTCTGATATGCTTTTCTTCCACTTCACTCCCTCCCTTGGTAAAGACATGGACAGCACTGATTGCATTGTAAGCAGCAGGAGTAGGGGAAAAGTTTTTTGTTAGTTTTGTGGAAACAGAAGTATCTAGATAATCTGTGCATTTCCTTCTTCATTTTGGGGAGAATTAGATGTGTAAATTGTAATGATACTGCTTTGGTACAGCTTCTCTGTGTATATGTGAGAAATACTGTATTAGTAATTACAAGATTGTAATTACAAGTAATTACAATTGCCAAGATTCAGTACAGGGCTTGAGACTTACTGCCTATGTATAAAAATACTGTAGCCCTAATCCAGTATAACTGGGTAAGTCTGAGTAGTATTTGGATAGTATATGTGTTTTAAATGATTTTAGAACTCTATTTGAGATTTAATTTCTACATGTAGCAACAGATGAATGTTTTCTGTTTCAATTCCAGGATCCCTCAAGAAGAATGTGACAATGACAGTCAAAGTCCTGGGAGTGGTGAAGGATGGAAGCACACCATACGTTAACAATCAAGTTCACAATCGGACGAGATTACTCAGTTGTGCTCAAGTATGCACTTGCTTAAACAAAACTCTGATGTAGTGTGTTTTCTTTAAATCTGTGTGCACCCTACTTTGCATTGCAAATAAGAATTGTACCTGTTGAACACAGATACAGTTTCAGGAAGGACTCCCCAGTTTTATTTATAATGGCAATGTAGTCAATAATTCTGACAAGACACCTGCCTGTACATCGTTTTTCTGTTCACTTCTGTGACTTGTGCCTATTGCCTGTTAAAGACCGCTCTTTCTTGTTAGAGTTGCTCTTTGTCAGTAAAGCAGTGGGTCCTGTTCAGTCACCTAAACAGGTTTTGCAGTATTGAAGAAAGGGATATTGTAGCAGAAGATTTGATAAGGGGTTCCAGAGCAGAGAAAAATTCTTCTCCAACACTTGCAGAGTCTGCTTGAAATCAGCTGGCAACTGTGTTCTGAAAAAAACAGGTTTTTTGCCACTGTGAAGAAACGTTTGGAGATTCTAATGTAATTTTCACTGAAATATTTAAGCTTAAAGACATTCAAAACAGCTCCTCCAGATGCAAATCCTTTGGGAAGGACATAGCTGAAATTTTATGATAAGCATATATAATAAATCAAGTGTCTTCTTTTTATATAGATATATACACATATCTATGAAATTTTCAGAAATTAATTAGTAGTGCTCCATTAGATTTAATTACACAGCCAAGAGAGATTACTCTATATATACTTGGTTTTTCTCTTTCCTCCTGTTAACTTTCAGAAATGAGTTAGTACGAGGTAGCCCCATCTCACCATCTTTAGTTAGTGACAAGAGTTACTTGATTCCATCCTGGTGCTGCGAGCAGTTGCTGTCACCAGCTCAGGTGAAAAGGTGGCACTGTTCAGTGTTTAGGCACTGATCCACCTGACTGACTTTATCAAGTTTCTGCTGCTCTCTCCAGTATCTTTCAAGAAAGTCTTGATCAGGCTGATTGAGATTGGTGAGATATATGATAAATATCAATATGAGACCATTTAGGAACAAATTCTACAGCCTATACTAACAGTGCACATTCTGGAGTAATTTGAGGACTTTTATGTTTTTCTCTGTGTGTTCACAGAAATGCAGTGAAATCATTGTTGCTCACCTGGGCTACCTGAACTACACTCAGTACAACATATTTGTTAGCTTTGAAGATCTAAACAAGTTAACATACACTATCCAGAATATTACTTTCACAGTAAGTATAAAGGTTTATACTAGTAAAATAAGTCTCTTTAATGCTGTGGAAGTGTGCTTTAACTGTAACAAAAAAGTATCAGATTTTTGAAGATAAATAAAAAAACACATCTAATTATTTTTTTTCTGTCACTACTAATGTCAGAGCTATTATAGCATTTACTGTTGATAAAGGTCTAGACCAATTTTTTAACTCTATAAGGAAAAAAAATTCTCTCAGAACTACTGCTCCTGTATTCTGTAATAGATAAATTTAGTCTGAATTCTGGGAGATATTTCTTACAATAATACTAGAATATCCAGTTTTCTGCATTTGCTTATAGAGATGCCTGTCTGCAGGATGGTATTTTTTTTTCAGCCTCTCCAGGAGGTGTATCTGAATGAGCAAACTTCTCCAGACTTTACAAAAGTATGGGTTGGAAAGGTTTAACTAATTCAAAGAAAACTGAAGAGTTATCTTTGGGGGGGCCTGTGCTTATGAAGAAGAGAATTTATATTTTTTTCAGATAACACAAGCAGGTTACAAAAATAATTCACTCAGATGATCTCCAGTGAAATAACTGTCTCAGTTAATAGTGCTAAAGATGGCTTATAAAGCACTTACATCATTTATATGTTTTGACTCCAGAGAGAAATTTAGAAACATTTGCATTGGGAGAAAAGAGAACTAAACAAAGTTTATAATACAGGTTAGGTCTGGTATATTTGCCTGTATATAACATTCAGTGTGTCAGAGCCAGTAGCAACCTCAAATCTTACTGTAAAGGAAAAAAAAATTTAATATACCAAATTAACTTTCTAAATATTAATATTTTTAATAATCTAGTGCATAAAGCATGTAATTAAAATAAAGCTCTAAGGGGAAAAAAATCCCTGAAGCTCACAAACCCTTTATTTAGTTCCAGATTTCAAACAGAACAAAGTATTGGGGCATTTGTAGTTGTACATTTTTTTATCTTGCTTTGTAGGCTGCCTTTAAGGCAGACCTTTATGCAGTCTCAAAAAAACCCCAACCCAAGCTTTCCTGCAGCAACTAAAATTGTCACATTTATTTCATTACAATTGTTTATGGTGATCTGACTTGAAATCAATGGATTGCCTTTTGTATAATAGGTTTCTCTACATGTAATTTTCGTTCTACATTTACAGTTTAAAAAGACAAGACAGAGGTTGACAGATTTAATACATTGAAAGGTAAAGCTTCTTGTTCAGATGAGCAGAGCATATGTTGTGCCAGGGAGCTTACATTTCAAAAATGGCTTCAGAAGCATGCCAGGTATGAGATAAATTGTCAACAGAGCAGAGTTTGTGAAAACTGACATGTTATAATTAATATCTATGCCCTTCTAATAATTAGAATAGGAGGAGGCTTTCCCCCTTAACCTATATAAAGATTTCTGTCTTTCTAGTAAGCTACTTACCCTTCCTTTACATGATTTTCTCTCCTGAGATGAGTAAGTGAAAAAGAAAATAAACTCCTTACAGGAAGTACCCCTGTACCTTTCTGACTTCTTCATAATCAATTTGTACATCTGACCATGGTAGTACAGAAGAACACACTGGATTTACTCATTTATTTGCATTCAAACTGGTTGAAAGTGCAGTTGAGGAGACTATCCTATTTGTCCTGAGAGTGCTTTAACATATGACAGCACTGAGTATGTTATGAAGTGGCAGGATAAAAGAGAAGCAAAGGCTATTAGACTTCTTTGCTTATCTTTTTATCAGTCCTTTTTGATAAAACAATTTTTCCATGGAGACATAGTGGGATTTGGTTATACCTTTAAATTTTGAAAAGCCACAGAACTTTTCAGTATCTGCAATAAAGTGCTGATATTGATGTCATACGTAGTCTGTCAAAATACTACTCATTCTGTTTTCTTGTAGTGGAAGACCTATAATCCAACCTTTTCACAAGTGGAAATATGGTTCCGATTTGTCTTTGTCGTTCTTACTTTCATGGTCACGGTAAGATTTATTTGCAGTTTTTCTGGAGTTTATTATGTAGGCAGCTGATCCTACTGCTCTGTAATGCTGTGTTTAGGAACTTAACCCCAGGCAGTAAAGTTGACATGTCACTGAATGGGTGTAAAAACGTTTGTGAAATACTTACATAGTTGCTGCTTTTATGTTTTTACAAGTGGTATTGAAGGGACATTAAGAAAATAGGATAAATGGGAAAACTTGTTTTTCTAAACTCTGGGTTTGGATTAAACAGAAAAGATTTTGCTTAGGCAAAGGAAATTGTGATCAGATGCTAAAGAAAAGTATTTTTTTTGCAGTGTAGGTAGGCTCAGGAATAGGATGGCCAGAGTGTGGGCTGTTTGACCTTGATCTAGTATTAAAGTTATCACTGCCTTGCACATAAGGATGGGCTAGAATACCTCCAGAGGTCCCTTACAGCCTAAACTATGCTGTGATTTAGATGATATCTCCTCTCTAACCTGTCTTGGCTCCTTGAAAATAAGTGTTTGATAAAAAAACCCCCATAAAATTTAAAATCCTGAAATTTTAAGGGTAGGGACACCAAAGTGCTGCACGCTTCCATAGCATTTTTCTTGATGATGATGTTGCTCAGGTAATTGTGACTATAAAATGCAATCTGCTTTTTTAAAAAGTGTGTTTAAGTGGAACTTGATAGTGTGTGACCAGTAACAAGACAACATCTTTTTTTTTTTTTTTTTTTCTTCCACTCATTGTTGATTTTTATGTACTGGGTGGTTCTCCGTTTGCTTGAGAAATTAAGTCATTTGCACCGGATCAGTGAGCAAACTTGAAATAGAAACTAGGAGACCTGGCTTCTGTTTGACAGTGTTCTCAGTGGCAAAGGCCTCGTGAAGTAGCCTTTGCAGTATGCTGTGCTCTCTCTTAGCTCTGGTTAAACCACTGAAGGCTGTATTCCTTCCTTACAAATTGTTGGTGTTGTTGTTTTATAGTGCCTGTTTGCACATTCCCTGCGGAAATTCTCCATGAGAGACTGGGGTATTGAACAGAAATGGATGTCCATCCTACTTCCTCTCTTGCTACTTTACAATGGTACTTGTATCCTTGAATGTATCCTTTTTAGAAAGGCACCTTTTTGAAAGAGAAGCAGGGAAAAAAAGAGAAGGCAAAATGGAATTTATCCTTGCACTTATAAGCAGTTTGTAAAGCTTAAAAAAAACAAATTTAAAAAAAAAACAACCCTTTCCAAGTGTAACAAATTCAAGGACATGAGGAGAGGGTGGATTTTGTTCTCAGTCACATGGATGTTAACTATTTTTTTAAAGCTCTGACTGGAATAGGTACTTGCCATGCTTAATCTTTCAGTTTTTTTTGCTGTCTTATTTCTTCATTTTTCAGATACTCATGCTTTAGTTAAAAATGCAAGCTACTTTTAGTCCAGTAAAGCACAGCAAATTCTGGCACTTTTTAGCAGTATCAAAAGAATATTTACATGTTAGTGATTATACAGTAATTTTTCAAGTCATCACCATATTAACAGTGGTTTACTAGAAAGTCTAATAAAACTTGAAATCATCTAGAAATGTTGGTAGCCATTTGAGATTATTCCTAAGCAGAGTGGATTGCTGCTGGAGGCACCATTTTCTCTGTTAATTTCTTTAAAATAAAACAAGCTTTAGTTTCATTTACTGATGTAATTTGAAAAAATCTAGGGGTTTTTGGTTCTGCTGAAGATAGATTTTACTTTACATTTCATAGTGAAAGGTCTTTCTCTATCATTTTTTTTTCTTATTTTGTTACAGATCCATTTTTCCCCCTTTCTTTCCTGGTGAACAGCTGGTTTCCTGGAATGCTGGATGATCTATTCCAGTCACTGTTTCTGTGTGCACTGTTGTTGTTCTGGCTTTGTGTCTACCATGGTATTAGAGTACAGGTAAGAGATGCAACAATATCTTCTACTTACCGAGGAGACAGGACTTCTTTTGTTCCATTCTCTCAAAAGGTGACAAAAAATTAAATTCTTACAAAACAGATATTTATTTTATTCATAAAGTACAATGTGATGTATGAAGCTTTGGAGTTAGAATGATTTATGGTGAAGTAGATTATTTTGAGTCAACCAAGCTTAAATGAAATAAGAGGGACAGTTGTCAGAATTATGATGCCATATGCTTCATTCTTGCATGAATTCTTGCATTTTGATGTTGTATGTGGTAGTTGATTGTTTTTTAAAACTACTTACAAATACTACATAAGAGAAATAGGAATTCTGGAGCCTATTCCTCTATTTGCATTGTCAGTGAAATATGTGGGACCTTGTCAATAGGATGCTCCATCTATACTTCATCTTATTAGCACAAATGATGATAGAATATGTCTTCTCTAGTCACTTGTGCAGGATGAAAATACAGATGAGTCTTTTAATCCAGTTCATGTTGAGTGAAACAAAGATGATAGTTATTTTATTCTGTCAAGAATAAATAAAATCTCAAGTGTGGGTTCACACTTTTACCATACTATTGTTTTCTTAACAGGGGGAAAGGAAGTGCTTAACTTTCTATCTGCCCAAATTCTTTATTGTTGGACTATTGTGGCTGGCCTCGGTTACACTGGGAATATGGCAAACGTAAGTAATTCAAAATGTATTGCACAAGTATGAGCTGAGAGTGTTAAAAAATGAGAAGATGGAATGTACCTAGTGGTATCTCTTTCTTAATTCTCAAATTGTGATACAGGAATGGAGTTCAAATTCTTATATCTTTCTGTTCTGCAAATTGTGATTGATTTGAAAACAGTTCTCTGAGGACAACCTAGTAGTAAATAATTTCCTAAATCTGAGTGCAATCTAGAAATCACTGCTTTGTCAGTATGTTATGGCTCCCTACAAGAATCACTTTAGTACTATGGCTTAGCTTTTAGTAGCTGAAGCAACAGTTTCTCTGAAGCTAATTATGGCATAGTTTGACCTGACTCTTGACTATTAAACCTGCACAACTGTTGCTGGCATGGCTTAGTCAAGCTACGCTGTTTTTACTCAGAACTCTTCTTTTTCTTGGTTTAGTGGTTCTCCCTCTTTTCCAGTTTGTTGTATTAAGATAAAGGTGTCACTCTTCCCCACTCAAGAAACTTCCTCCATTCCAGTACATTTGTAGTTTCTATGCTGTTTTAGTCTCAAGTGTTTGCCTCTTATTTTATCTCTCAGAAGCAAGAAAACTTCTAGCCTTCTCCTTGCCATTGTACATTATTAAAAGCAGTGCAGTTGCAGAAAATGCTGATGCTATTAGTAAAACTGCTATGAGGGAAGGCCTCATGCCACAGTTTTCTAAGGATAAAATGTAGACACTGAATCCTGAAGACTTGTAGGAATCCTGAAGGCCTGTAGGAATTTACAAGATACACATTTGCTAAAAAATGGGTGGGGAGATCAGACATGATCCAATTTTAAATCCTCCATATTTCTTCAAATACAGTTGGCTGTATATGGTAAATTGTCGTGACTCCATTGGAATTAATGGCATTGCTCCAACTTAGACAGCCAAACCCTTTTCTTATAAACTCTGTATAGTAACCTTAAACCTTTTTTTTTGTGAGGGGGTGTCTTTGTCAGCATGTCTTTTTAACCTTGTCTGGAGTTGTGCATGTACCACTTTTTAATTTTGAATCTTTTCTAGCGTGAATGAAGTACATGATCCTACATATCAATACAGGGTTGACACAGGTAATTTCCAGGTAAGTAAAAAATGACTTCTTGTTGTCCAATTGTCAGGTACAGTTAGGTAATGTAAGGAGAGAGGGAGCTTGTTCTTCTATAAAAATGTATAACACAGTTTTGATAACAGAAAATGCTGATCAGACAATCTTACTCTGACTAGAGTACTTTTGTTTTTGCTTTAGATCATGCATAGACTGTATTGAGATCTGTCCCATTGAGAAAAGTAAATTGTCTTGCAAATCTGGAGACAAAACAACACAAGTTTGTTGGGATTGAAAGAAAAAAGTCTAAGTCTGTTATTCAGTTTTGTACATCTTAACTCCCGCCAAGGTCCCTACCCTGCTAAATTTCAGACTTTCTTGTTCTAAAGGAAGATTTGATGTACATGGGTCCTTGTATTGTTCTTGGGAGCTGTGTTTTTAGAAAATTGTCAAGATTCAGCCAACTCTGAACTCGGTTAACAAAATTCTGGCTTCTATTAAGCATCCTTTCTCTACATTCCCCAAAAATATCCCTGAGTATATCACCATCCTTGCTTCATGAGCCTACTTCCCCTGCATAAATGGACCATTCTATGTTGTACTTTTGGGAATTATTTCTATTGACAGAAGAAGGAATAGATGAATTCTTATTAAATAATAAAACCTAACACTTTCCTTATAGGGAATGAAAATCTTCTTCCTTGTGGTGGCAGCCACATACATTCTGTACCTTTTGTTCCTGATAGTGAGGGCATGCTCAGAACTTCGAAACATGCCTTATGTTGGTGAGGAATACTTCTTTTGAGTCTTCCCAAATGGCCTTGCTTCTCCTATATGCAGGTGTAAAAATTCACTGATAACAACTTTTCTCAATCTTTTTCAGATCTCAGGTTAAAATTCTTGACTGCATTAACCTTTGTAGTGCTTGTCATTAGGTAAGGCTTTTCAAAGTACATTTATCAGTACTCTAACTTGCCTAACCTTTTTTTCAGGGCTTTGAATAAATTTTGCTGCTAATAAATTAGTCAATGAAACTCAAGAATGTCTTTTAATATTATTGTGATGGCAAGCATTTCTTAATGTTTTTAACCCTTCTTGAGGCCTTTTGAGCTAACTTTGTATTATTTTGATTACCATGGCAGTGCACAAGATTTAGAAGTTTACTTGGCAGAGCTTGACTGTAGCTTTGTAGGCTTCATTTAGTCAAAGCAGAATTTTACAGTTAGTTTCTTACATTGCTGTTAATATCTGTTTTCCCTACACCAAGCTATTATTTCAAATAGCTGTTGATTATTGGATTGTCTGTAGTAGATGAAATCTGAGGATTTCTGCTTTTCTCAGCTGAGCGCTAACTTTTAATCACAAAAGAATGATTCTTAATTTAGAACTAGCAAAGCAAATGTATCTTAAAATAAATGGTCAGCATATCAACATAATTATTCTCTCATATACTCTTCTGTCAAACTACTGTTTCAAGTTTGTAGCCTAAGGACACAGTACACCTATATGCTTTTTTTTTTTTTCCTCCCACAGCATTGTTATACTCTACCTACGCTTTGGAGCACAAGTTCTACAGGACAACTTTGTTGCTGAGCTGTCAACTCATTATCAGAACTATATCCTTGTGCTGTGATACTGCTCAAGTAGGAATGTTAATCTGTTTTCATGCAGAAGGTGCTTTAAAGTGATGTACCTGAGACCTTTGACTTCTAGGTGGACTTTTGAAGTTGAGTCTGTTTTGTTTGAGATTTACTGTCAGCATTTTGTAATGGCTCTTTGTAAAGGTTGTGACCTAGACACTCTCAGTCTAGGTGTGTCCACATCAAATGCACCAGTACTGTTTGTGATCGTCTCCAAGAGGAATGAAGTCACAGATATGCATGCCTGGTGCATAATCTAACTAATTTTAATGAGATATTATGGCATATTTGGCTGTATTTGCTGCCTCAACTGTTTGTGTTATACTTAGCAGTTGTCATGGGCTGTACTAAAATATGAGAAATTAATAGTTTTGATGTCACTGAAAATGCATTTGAGTATTGGTCTGAGTCTATGTGTGATACAGGTCACAACAGAGAATTTAAGTGGCTTGGGAGAGACTTATTTCTGATATCTGTTAACAGCAGGATTGTGACCTGTATGCCTGGCCCTGAACCATGAGATCCTAATACATTCTGCTTTGTGAGAGTGTTTGTGTGACTGCAGCTGCTCTGGTTGCTGATTAGCTTAGGTATAAGTGGGAGGTAGAAGAAAACAATATGTAAAACCTTTAGTATTTACCTAAAACAGTGGCAAGAAACCATCTTCAGAGTTCTATCCACATGTAATCCTTTCTCCTTCCTTCTTCATCACTGTGCCAAGGAGGAACTTTTTAAAAAATAAACCAAACCAAACCCATCTGAACACCCAACTTGCTCTGCTTTGTTTCAGCATTCAAGGCAGAACTATTCAATTGACCATGTACTCCACTGCTTAAGAGCAGACTGTACCTGAGTAAATGTTACTTGTGTTAAAGTTTTGTTTTCAGTGGGAGTTTTACCTTGAAATAGCTTGAGTACATCAGTTGTCACTGAATTTAAAACAGGCAGTTTGTTTAGCCATTCATGCTCACAAACTTCAGTGAGGTAAACATTCTTTCCATTGAAACAGCCTGTGTATGTGTTGGGTCTTGTTTCCAAAGTTCCTGTGTATAGAACTATGTTGAGCAATATCCTTGACACTTACTACCAGCAGAATTCTTATCATTTTATGGGTTACTGAACTTCTATCTCTACACGTTAGCCTTTGTGTATTCCCCCTCGAAGAATGCACTGTATGGTAAGTGTGAGCCATTGTCTGGCAAACGTGGATGGCAAGAGCTGGCGTATTAGCAGATGCTGTGCAGTATCTTTGTATTCTGCTTGTCTCATTACTGTTCTGAACTGCTTTGAGTTAACATAAGGGGAAGCTGCAGTCACTGCTTCTGAGCAAATTAGTATTGGAAATATGAAGGAACACAAAGTGTAATCAGCTGATTAGCTGGGCTTGAATTCTTGTGCACTTAGATCAAGTTTACATTCAGTATGAGGTTTGCATGTAATGCACCAGCCTTTGAAGTGACTCACAGACAGCCCTTAAGGAACAGCATCACTTCATTTGTACTTTGTTCTAATCCAGGTTGAGACATTGGCATGCTGGCAAACTGGACTCTGAAATCCAAATGCTGTTGGAAAAGTAGGAGTGAAACTGATCTCTAATATGGGAGGAATTTTGGCAAACTTGCTACGGAGAGGGCTGCACAGGCCCATGTAAAGCGAGATAAAAGACTGAATCAGTGGCAGTTCTGGTTTTGCGTTGTGATGTAAAGGATACAGTCTGACTTACATGATGATTATAACACATTTCCCTCACTAACAGATAAAGATCATTAAAATAAATATTTCTACTGAGTACATTTTCCGCTTTAAGCGTTCTGTTTCAAGATACAGAACCACAGGAGAGCCCAGGCTGGAAGAGACCTGGAAAGATAATGTGGCCCAACCTTTCATGGGAAAGGAGATGAGATTATCTAGCAGCCTGTCTAATCTTATTTTGTATGCTGAGAGCATGCAGGGAGAAGGCACTAAATAGTGGAGTATGTCCTTTTTCTAATTTAGAGTTGAGATGGATAGAAGTGTTTCAGAAAAGTGCTATTTTTCCATCCAGAGTAGAAGAAGAACTGGCTGGATGCAGACAAAGTTGAAAGCCTTCTGCTGGTTGCAGAATTAATTGTTTGTAGAAAGCAGAAGATAAAATGCTGCCAGGAAAAAAGATTGAATTTTATTTGCATATAAACTATGAACTGCAGCTAAGCAGCACAGATTATGCAAGAAATGAAGGCCTTAAAACAAGCTAGAGGGAATTGTCATAAATAGCAATGGGAAAGTATGTGTTTCTTTTCATCTCAAAGGTACAACTCCTTCCTTCATCTCTTTCAAGGATAGAAAACAACTGGATAATCATTGCAATCAAGGAATTCCAGCTTTGGTCTACTATATTTTCAGCTTTGAAATAACCAAGAAGTCTGTGCTTTTAAAATACATAGGGAATTTTGATTAAGGTAATTACCAATGTACATGCAGGTTGAAATACAACACAGGAAACGGCACAGGGGAGAAAATGAACTTAGACAACATGGCACTGTCTGTCTAAAAATGAGATAATTATGTTGTCTCCTTAACTTTCAAGAACACTATAATTATGTGTATGAAGTGTAGTGAATTTAAAGGAGAGAATTCCTGTCTGGATATAGTTTTGTTGAACTGTGGTTGTGACTGCCTTGGAAGTTGTGTCTGTTGCTACAGCGTTAAGTTAGCACTACAGACACATTTCTATATTTAACACAATAAATTAACCCTTATTTGTATTTTCCAGAATCACAGTTGAAAGACAATCCTGCTTTTTCTATGCTGAATGATTCAGATGATGATGTGATTTATGGGTAAGATTATAAAATATCTATGGAGAGTTACTTCTGGTGTGTTGTTTTTGTAGTATTCTTTTACATATTAATTAAGTGAAGGGTTTGTTAGTGCAAGTTTTCTGCCTAAAGAATAGAAATGTAGCCTTTTCTGAAACAAATACAATGAGAATTCGTGGTTTTTTTCTTTTTTTTTTTTTGTTTCTAAAAGGGATTGCCATGGCACTGATACAAACAGGTAGCAAAGTATTATGATGCTGGTAGCTCATGGAGTGAAGGCAGTAAGAGCTGAGGGGAAAGGGCTTCCTTTTTACTCTGAGAAGGACAGCAGGAGTCAGATGGAATTAGCAAAGACTCAGCTCATATGTAAATGCTTTAGGGAAGGAGAGTGGTGCTTCTTAAGTCTCCAGCACTTATCAAATGAAGAACAATGAAATCTAGCAAAACTTCCTTGACTTGGGTGATTTTATGTACTATGAGAATTTTAGTAGCACTTGAAACCCATCCCAATCAGGTGTCCCTATGCTGGACACTGAAGTTCACCCATAAAGTTTTCACCTCTTACCAAAGGTGCTGAAGTGGCTGGACTGTGAGGGTAGGACCAACACTGCACTAACCTGAACAATTTCATCCTGGGATAGCTTGCCTTTGGTTAGTTAGATGAGTAGTGGTAGTACCAGCTTGCTTCTTGCAAATCTATGTGAGAAATGGCTTTCGCTGGAATAACTTTTATTACGCTTCATCCTCTGATGAAAAATAATTTGTTGTTCACAGCTCCCACAAGGAAGAAAAACAGATAACAGCTTCTCATCCAAGTAACAATTTGATGCCTCAATGTAGTTTAGAACTTAACTTTTTATTTTCAACTTCCAGTCTGAACTTCCATGTTCAGGAGTTACAATATGTGTCTGTTTCACAGGAGTGATTATGAAGAGATGCCCCTTCAGAACGGCCAAGCTATAAGAGCCAAGTATAAAGAAGAGTCGGACAGTGATTGATTGACTGGTTTCAATGCAGACAGACTTGTTCATCTGGAGCTCAGCCAATTCTGAAGTTTTCCTAGATAGAAAACTTCTTTGGCTTCCTACAATCTGCTGTCATCTGAGCACCAACTCCCAGGAAGGGCATCCTGCTTCTGTTTCTGTTTACAACGATAAAACTGAGAAAACAAATGACGGAAATGGTTGTGGTGAAAACTGAAGAAACCAAAAGTTTTACATGTCTTATAAAATGTCTGATAGCCGGATATCTGTGAACTAAAATCTTCGTCTATTTCCATTGAACAGTCTCACAGATTATGTACTGCATTTCCAATTGCTTCCTTGCTGCTCGGTTTTGTTTTTTGGTTTTTTTTCTCTTTAGGATGATGTACAGCATACTGCCATTCATCTGTTCCAGTCTGCATTAGCTGTTTTGTATACTGTGCACTGTGGTATGAAGTGCCTCATTTCAATTTTCTACCTTAGCATTTTGAGCTGGAGGCAGGGAATGAAGTGTTTTGGTTTCTGTTTTATGGGAGTTTTTTCCATCAGTGCAAGAAGACAAAAGTTTTCTATTCTTCCTTCAAATAAGTGATACAGACTTAAGGCCATTTTTAAAATACATTTCAGTAAGTTTACCAGATTTATAAATGCAAGATACGGGAAAATAGGCAAGTTGTAGTGAGCCAAAATAGTCTCAGTGGTGCAAAATTGTGTTTCATGACATGCTTTACTGCCACAGCAGAAGTGTCTGTGTTGTTTTTTTTTTATACAACCCTTTCAAACAGAAGTATTTCAGCAACAAAAAATCTCAGAAGGAAGCCAGTACTGTTTTCTTACTGGTCTTGTATGCTGGTGGGGATTGTTACTTGCAGGGAATAGAGTATGAAAGTTTTCTAAGGAATTACAGTTTCAAATTCCCAAACATTTCATTTTTAAGCGTTTTTCTTCCTACATCAGTTTTGCCATAAGTTGTATTAATAGATAGTTACTCTACATGCTAGGAACAGTTATGGTTGCTCGTGTGTTGAACATACCTGAGAGTCAGCTTGTGAGCGTGTTCTGTGCAGAGTTCAGCTCCTTTGTCATATCAGTCTCCACCTGTATGATGGGAACTTTTACTAGCACATTTTGTGATTATCTGTATTCCAGTCTGTGCTGGAACAAAGTTATATGGGAATTAAGTATTCCTTGTACAATGCTGCTGCTTCTCCGTTTAGAAGTTGGTTTTCTCCTATGCCATTGTTTGGTTTTTTATTTAAGATGTTTGTTTGTAACTACTTTTGCTTTCAGATACTTGACCCTTCTAAAAGTATCTCCTTTTTTAATTTAGTTGTAACTGAGATTTACTCTTGTAACATTTCTCTGCCCTGCTGCTTTAGAAGACTCGAAAGCACTGTTACTCTACTATGATATGGTGCTGGGTTGCACTGGAGAATTGTGCTCATCATTAAAGAAGTTCAAGCAGAATAGTGCAATGAAATCCTGCTAGACTTGCTAAATCATACTGCGGAAAAAGGAGATTTGTTGTGCTTTAATGCAACAACTGCTCCAGACCGTGCTCATTGCAGTAACCTCCTGGTGGCTATTCAAGATCATGAAGGGGAGGCTGCACAAGCCAGCATCTCACTTAGAGAGGACCAAAGGAACTGCTTCATGCGGTTGCACCCTTGCTGTCATAGAATAGTTCAGATTCAATCAGTGCTCTGCTAAAGATGTGTTGTGAGACATGGTGTATGTGAGAGAGAGAGGGAAATCTTTCTAAAATTATGAAGAGCTGTGAAATTTCTGGAGAGTATCTGAAATGAAAAGCTTTTTGTGCCAGGGATTGTTTCTTTGTTAGAAGCCAAAGCACTGTTGTATGGCTAAAGCAAGGAAATTGCTGGGGAGGAAGAGCAGGTTCTTCTAATTGGTATTATTTTAGAAGAACATATAGGTAAACACTAAAGAAGGAATTCAAGTTAGTGGTGGTTTTCTTTCCAGTAAACTGTAGTAAAATGTACCTTCAGCACTTCTTTTTAGACTATTTTGAAAGGGTATGGGAGGTGCTCTATATGCTAAAATTGTAGAGTCCACTCTCATTTTTATTATTCTTGAGATAGCTCTCCCTATTTGAATGTGCAGAGTCAGACTTGGCAACCAATTTGGCATTGTTTACATAAGCCACATCCTTTCAAGTTCCATTGGAGTAACAATGGGTACAAGAAGTAGGTTCACAAAAACTGATATTTACAGGATTCTCATACTCAGATATTTTTCCTCTGATACTGTTTAATTCTCTCCTAAATTGTTATGAAGAGATAAAATTAGACCAATGTGCGAAGTACACTAATGTTTCTTATCACAGTCTGAACTGCTTGTTACAGTTAACACTCAAATAGTGTCATGCCTTGTGATTTCGTTAACTAAAAACCATATTTTTTATCTAACTTGAAGATTATTTTCAACCCATTTCTCTTGCTGTTTTGTTTGAATACACTTCACTACATCACATTTGAAGTGGATATAGAAAAGCTAAGAATGGGAAATGTATGAGTAAGTATCTCACTATGAAAATAGTGAGAAAATAATTTCTGTGGTCATTTTTAGAGATTGTATTTAAGCAATGTTTGCCATGCAAAATAGCTTTGTATTTTGGAAGTGCTACAGTGTTATGGTAGCTTGGTTGAATCACTGTTGCATCAAATTCAATATACAGTAAGATGGCAAAAGCAATGAAGCAGATGAGTAACTAGTAAGACTCCTCGTATTTCCATGATTGGAGAGCAGAGACAGTATTTAAAGAATATTCCTGTATGGATTGTAAACAGCTTGGGAGTAGGTGGCATAAGTTCACCTCTGAGTAAAGTATTGAAATCTAAGGGTCAAACAGAAGAAACCTGTTTAAGAAGCTAGCCTGACCTTCCTTTTATTACTGCTAAAGTAATTATTTCCATCTTACGAGATTATTGTATTTAGTAATAAACTACTGCAACTGTACAAAACAAGAAATGTACACAAGAAGGCCCCACAGCTCACAGTGATCCTGGCTCTAAAGGAGATGTCATCCATTAGTAACTGCAAAACTTCCATGTACACAGTGATTATAAGGGACTTTTAAGAAATCAAAAATTGAGTGCAAGCCAGTCACAGCAGATACTTTCTGTAGTATTTACTTTGCCAATCCAGTTGGTGTTGAAATTGGTGGAAACTTTCCTAGGACTGGCAAAGAAGAAGCCTAAGGCTTAACACCAGTGAGAAACAGCTCGTGCATTGGATCTGTGGTACCAGAACTGTGGAGAACAGTTCCAGCTAGGAAAAACTTCCATCTGTTGTCTTTCTCTGAGCCAAATGACTACATTTTATCCATAGTCACCTAATTTCCCCACCCATTTCCTTTTGCTTATGCCAGTAATAACTTTTGCATTACTGTAAAACTTTTTTAGGAGTTTGTAAATATGTAAAATGAAAATATGGAAAAATTGTGTACCAAAATGGTATAAAAATGTGTAAGATAAATGCTCTGTTTAATGAGAAGCTGTAATTAAATGCTGCTTTGAGAAAGTGTGCATGAGGACATGTTAAATATTGTGTATCTGTAAGTTGTGCTAATAACAGCAAATTATCCATTTATGTTGTAAAACTTAATGCTGATATGGAATATGAAGGAAAACTGAATATTTTACTTCAAGGAAGTTTCTTGGAAGACTTTATGTGCATAATCATTGTTAAATATGTTCATAATAAAGTTTTATATCTTTATATTGTATCCTGGGTTTATTTTCCTTCTACTGAATTTTGGTTTCCTTCTCATAAGCTGTTTTCATGACTTACCCGTATTTTCAGTTTACGTGCATTTTCTTATGCATATTTAAGCTTGGTTAATTGCAGAAGGATGGGATCCAAGAAGCTGTGTCATCACAGATGTTTTGTATTGTTTATTTGGGGGAGGAGGGGGGTTTGTTATTTTGCCCAGACTTGAAGGTAGAAGGACAGGTTGCTAAGTTTTTAAAATAAGCCAGCCAGGTTACATAAGGGGCCTGGCATTTTCAAATGGCTTCTCAGTGGCTTTGCAAAGCTTTCTGCGGTCATGCTGGCAGTGAGAATTATCCTGGTGAATGTTAACACCAGTAATAAAAACCAGGTTTAGAGATGGTGAAGATGCTGATGTCATTCATCAACTTCTGACAACTCTTATCTTTCACAAGTCCGCTCATAGCTGGTAGACTGCAAAAGCAATCAGCACATTACTTGCTGTTTGGGGTGCTGCCATTTCTTATATAAACTCGAGGGGAGACGGAAATCTCTCTGTGCTGAATAAAATGGCCACAAACTTCCCTGCACAAATGGATATGCAGCTAACTCCTGGCTGCAGTACCAGATAGGGTGGTGCTCGTTTAGCAGCAGCACTTAATCCTGGAGCCATTTCCATCGGTTTTAGTTAGCACAGATCAGACTCCTCTGTGGCAGTGACAGTAAATGCCTTCCCCCTTCCTCCTCCTCCCCTGCAGACTGGGGCTGCCATGCCTCCATCTCTGTAGCTGTAATCATATGAAGAGCCACGGCAATAAGCAAGAGACAGCAGAGAGTGACTGTGTAATTACCTGGAATGCTCCATCCACAGTTTGGGTTTATTTTTTAAAGGCAAATTAATTACCTAGAGCCAGGATTCTGCCAGCTCATCACCCAAATGCTTTACTTTGGTACTGAGATGAGCTGGCCTCTGGAAAAAGTGCTTAGAACTGAAGTGTTTGAAGGTAATGAAAATTTAAAAATCAGTTACTGTAGAACACTGAAACTGTAATATACAATTGTGATGCAATTTTAAAGAAAAGCACTATTTTAATAATGGGAGTGGGAAACCAACACCCAAAAATTCCACAACCTCTAAACCCTTTCTGTAGTCCTAAAACTTACATTGCAAGGACTGGTTATTGCTCACATGTAAAACCATCTATAAAACTGTATCTGCCTTTCTGTAGCACAACTCCTGTTTAAATGCAACAGGGGTTTCTCCTGCCATGCAGCCTTTACACTGACAAGCATCTCAAACATTTGTTGTTTTTTGTTTTTTCAGCTCAGCACATGCATGAACCAACAAACAGCAAAATATCAAGGGATATACTGTTATTAATACGAACAAAGGACAAGGAATGTCTGAATGGCTTGATGAAGAAGCAAATATTGACTCAAAGTGCACAAAATTGTTTAAGTATAAATAAATAATTCATTAGGTACTACACTGCCAGCATCATTCTGGCATAATAGAAAGGAGAAAAGTATGAAAAATTTCCTTAGCAACTCGAGCAAAGATTTATTCTTTTCATGACAAGTTTTTCTCTGATCCTGGTGACTGTTCTGGGCACGTTACTCAATCTGATTTTAATATTTTCTTTTTACAGGTGTTTTATCATTTCTGACTGAAGACTGAACCCATACTAAAGCTCTCTTACAGCAATGTAAGGGATGTGCTCCTCAGGCTCAGGTATACACACACACTCTGTATTGCCTATAGCACTCACTAGGACATATGTGAAAAGAGTTAAGTGGCTTGTCATGATGGAGATGCATTTACAGAGCTGATGCTAACAAAAATACAGAAGCCTTACAGCTCTATCAGAAGTCTCAAATGTATCAAGCCCAAAGCTGCTGACAGATACACCTGTTTTCCTCTTCTGACAGCAGACAGGGGTAGGGAGGAAGGGGGTCAAAGCCTTGCCTAGCACAGGGCTTTCCACAGTCTGACTACACTGAGCAGAGTTAGCACATAACACTATGGCAAGCAAATGCTCTCCTGTCATTTGAATCTGCAGTATTGCATCTCTCCAGATCATGGAATCACACTGTTGTATTAGCAATCGTCTTTTAAACAGCTCTAGCTGAGAGCCAGATTCTGAACACGAGACAGGGCTTCCTGCAAAGAAGCAAATCACAGATTGCTCAGACTGACTCTAGCCCAGGGATGCTCTCCCACATGAATTTGTAACTCTTGCAGCTTCATTAGCAGTGAGCTACAGCTACAGCTGTTGGCAGATGTTTTCTAAAATTCATCGTATGCTCCCATTTCTTTAATTAGCTGACAAAACATTACCCAAGCCTACGCTGGAAACTTGTTTTACTTGTTATTCTTCTGCGACTTTACTCTAGAAGGCAGGAGACTTTCTCACATTTAGAAACATCGCCTCAAGGCAGTTTTTCCCTTTTCAGAAAGGATCATGTTTCATCAGCTACCAGAACTCATCACTCTCACTATCAGCAAAATTAACAATGGAGTGTAGCAAGCAAGTTCAAGACCTACTTAGCACATGTAACTGACTGCAGAAGTGAATGATTACCCAGGTACAGCTTGCTGAGCACTTCCAGAATGTGTAAATTTCTTCTTTTTGTTCAGTGAAGGTAGTTATTTTTCCATGCTCTAAATACCATACAGAAAGATTAAACAGGTCCCAAAAATGCAGTCAAGTTACTTATTGAAAAACATAATCTAATTTTCTTGCAACTTTGTAGTGACTTTGGCAAAATTATGTAAGTGCTTTTCACTGTATGTACTTCAACTATCTTGAAGAGAATTGAAAAAAATTGAAACTTTTTCCCCCAATAACAAAAGATTTAAGTTTAAATTAATCACACCAATGGTTATGAATTTCAATAATTTAATGCTAACCAAAAGTACAAAGTGTGAAAGTCAGTGTCTCATTTATATTGGTCTAAGAAAAGAAATCTAGAGAAAGTGTTTACACTGCAGCAGATTTCAGTATTAGCACCTTGAAGAGAAGTTTTGAAGTGATAAAAAAGTGTAGAAAACACTGGTGTGGAACTAGGTACAAACAAAACAGGTAAAAACATGTTTTCAAATTTCTATCTTTGAAGAAAAGTTACTAAAAAAAATGCATTAAAAACAAGTTGTTCAGGTATTCACAGTTTGAGTGGAGATGGAATCAAGTGCTGGAATAGAAAAGAGAAGAATGAAAAATTTCAAGGCAATTATATTGCAAGTCCAAAGGCACTGACAATACAGTACATGGTCTTATTCTCCCATCTCACAGTGCAGGTTCCTGCAAATAGAAAAAAAGGGTTTCAGAAATGGAAGGAAGCGATTACATACATGCCCCTCTATGCATTTTTATACTTGTTTCCTTTAAGAATCTTAAGAATAAAGCTTTCACAACAGCCAAGCATTTCATACACAGCTCAGTTAGCATCACAGCTAAATGGAAAAAATACCAAACAGTATGCTATTACTCCAAAACTACAGACTTGGGTGGGGGGGAAGTATGCTGCCTAGTCTCAAAGAGACTGGCATTAGATGGAAAATCCAAGAGTTGTTTTCCTTACCATCGCTGGAGTTGTCCCAGAAGCAAGAACTTGCTGTATGTAGCCCAGCACCATTCTTTTGCATAATCACACAGGTCACTGTTAGTCAGAAGAGAAGCTTTGATTAATTTCTCACTAACATTAATTAGCATTTATCCCCATTTTTGCTCAACTTAGCACACACATACATAAACAAACATGCATGGCTGTGAGCCGTTTAGAGACAAGGTTCTGAGGTCTTTTGCTGCCCCCTGCCTATTGGTTGGACAGACACTTGACTACCCCAGCTTTCAGAGAAAAGGGGAAGCTGAGCTCACCAATGTACTTGAAGGGCTTCCCCAGCTTTGTGAGCTGGCTCAGGGTTTGTTCCACCACACTTGTTGTCCACTGGTTCACTTTGCTGTGCTGGTAGGCGTTGCCACCGATAGCACTCTCTATGGCCTGGGGGGGGGACAAACAGATGAGGGAGCTGCACTTCTGTCAACTGCAAGGCACCCATTAACCCCTTCCAACATGGACCCCATACCCACAGAAAAATCCTAAATACTGCTGGTCTACACTGGCTGTTGGAAGTGTTTTCAATTATTGAAAACATGTAGGTCACAGTCTGAGCCAGGCACAGGGGAAATCACGATAGATCCCACCCTCTGTTCATTCTGTGAGATTTAGATTATTAGTAATGTCCTACAGCCACAATTATGAAAAGGGTCCTGCATTTAAACAGTCCTGAAGAGAATTTTAAAAGGCACAGTAGTAAAACAGCTCATTCACACATATTCTTCTATGGAAATGAAATTCCAATTTTTGAGCAGAATCATTTTTGGGAAACAAACCCCAGACTAAATCAGAAGACCCATGTAGTTGCTGGTTGCTAACAGATCAGAAGGCTCCAGCCAAATAATCCATTTTACTTATGAGGATAGTTTCCCCTTTAAGATATAAACAAAAGTAAGTTAAACCTACATTTTTTTCATTGGCACATTGTTTCATTACAGAAATTATGAAAAAAAATCACCACAAAATTGAATTCAGAAGAGACAGGAGGATTTAGTAAGCTTTAATAAGTTTGTGTATTCAATTTACAGAGTTTGGCCAAAACAGTTATTTTGCAACAGCAAACAGGCTGCACTAGTCTACAAGAGGAATTCCAAATCCTGCTAGAAATTTTCTAGACAGAAAATTCATGTTTCTTAGCAACAAGAATAGTTCAATCATTCCAAACAAAAAGAACTCCCTTTGGAGAAAGGCATCTTGAAAGAACACAGTAACAGGCATACGCACACAGTCTACCAAAAGCTCCTGTATTTTACTAAAACATAGAATCTATTTGTACGGTGTTTAACATTAAACATCCCCCTAGAAATTCTAACAGGGATGCACTGCAACTAGGGAGGAGTGTATGAAATTACTTTAAATATCTCTTGGATTTGCAGTATGTATCACAGCTAAAGCTTGGTATCATTTCCACTGAAGTCCATACACTTCCATAAATCAACAGTTACCTGTACTTTGACAGCAACCTACCTAGAAATCTATTGCATATCACCACATTTTACTGAATGCCTTTTAGTATGCAGCATACAGCACATGAAATTTCACACCAACAAAGTGAAAATGTTTAAATTACCTCTTTAATGATGCTGCTGACTTCATCAACAAGAAAGGAAGCCTACAAAAGAGAAAGAATTTTAAATAACAAGTGGACACATTCTTCTGTTTATGATGTTCGAGATCTGTTAAGAACAAGCACTAGAAATTTAATTTACCAGTATCAGATTTCTGGTAAGTCAGAAGATACCAAGTCTGCCTCTATTTGCATATATATGTACTCTAGATGTACATATATGTATCTATGTGTACATATATGATACACATGTATCTATATGTACTCTAGCTCCTTCAGCCCAGTCAAGTTAATCTGCTTAGAAAAGTAATTAAAAGAAATGAACCAAAACTGGCTAGCCTTTTGAGTCAAGAAAGCTCTGAAATTTTGATTTGAAGCATTTTAAAATAACATGTATGGCACTTGTGTACACATATATTCCCCTTTCCCAATAATAAGCACTAATGTCTGCACATCACAGTGGGCTCAGGGAGATAACCTCAGCTCGCAGATAAATGGAACCGACATCTCCAGGGCACCGATGTGGACAAAAGAGCAGTTCAGAGCTGAAGGAAAAACTGTCTTGACAATCTCAGCCAGGGATAAGAAGAAAGCTGCCCCTTGGAAACCAAAGGGGAAATGTAGCTCACTGGACCTTCAGCCTTTGGGGAGCAGAGATTAAGCACATGGAATCAAGACAATGAAGGCCCAAACATTTTACTCATCTTAAAACTACCACCCATTTCCATGTATGGTCAGTAGTTTATGTTTTCTTCCCTCTGCTCCTGCTGCCTCCCATGTCAGGGGGTTAGAACAAGCTGCTCCCACTGCTGGGGCAGCCACTCACAGGACCAGGGAGCACTGACCAGGGGCACCCTGCGCTGCAACAGCGACTCACACCCCACCCTGTCACTGCTGGTGTCTCACAGCCTCACCTCACACACCGGGACAAAAGAGCACGTGAAGGCAAACTTATTAATTTCAAAAGACTGAATAAGAATGTAAAAGTGAACCCAACCAGGTGTATGTTGACTGGGTTTTCACTGGTAGGTCAGTCAGCTTCTCAGGCTGACAGAAATGAACAACAGTGTAATTCACATCTGCAGGCAGGATACAGTTATACCTGCTCAGGAGAATCTCAACATCACATTCATAAACCTTTAGTCAGGAGGTGAACAGCTTCAATGACATGTGACATTCAGAAAGATGAGAGAAGTTGATCATTCTTCATGACAGAAGAAACAGCACATCCTGGAAGACAAGCTGGGCTCCTTTACTATACCTATCCAGAAGCACCAACTTGCTGGCACAATTCAACATTTTTAAAAGCCTTTATGTTCCGTGGCAAATTGCTTTTTATTTTCAGCTTCTTGACTAGGACTTAATTTTAATTTATTTTCATGGTACTATATTTTACAGGTGCTTACATTTTAAGATGCAGCAGTGTATTTAAACAAGTAAAAACTACAATTATCAAAAAACACTCTTTCCCACAGAGCTTAAGAACATGGTAGACACGCTATGAAGACTACTGTCAAGCATGATGATAAACCACGTACAGTTTTCTTCCTCACAAAATCTGCTCAGAAATGCCTTTGAGTGAGTACACAGTTCACACCAAAATAAGATGACTTAAATTCAACCCAAGTTCTCAAAGGTATTCTGATATCTAATTTGTACAGAAACAATAGAGAGATTTGACAATTCACTTCTGGGGCTGATGCTACTTTTCAACCTTCTTCCTTTCTTGGAATGACAAAAATGAACATAAATTCCTGATATCCCGATTTAGGATATATGTGCTATAACCGAACTATGAAATAACACAACACTACCCGTTTTATCATCATGTCATCTTTTAATAAGATGACACAAAAACTTTAATGTACTAAAAAATAAAGGAGAAAAAAATCGGCTACTTTACAGTTTCCCTGCGGTACCTCTCTGGCACAAAGCAAGCAGATGATGTTTCCAACACCTTGTTTAAAAGGGGTGCTCCCAGGCAACACATGCAAACTGCAGAGCAGTACTACAGCCTTTCGTAATTCTGAAAACGTTTCTGAAAACAGCTCTAAGAATGATTTCCAGGATGTTAATTATATCTTTTTAAAAACGCCGAACAGTCTGTGACTGTAACACAGGCCAGGCCCTGCCATGAGGACGAGGCTTTTAGAAAAGGACAAGCCTGACACACCTTCGGCCCTCTCGCTGCTTCGCTCTTGTGTCACCCAGTCACATCTCGGCTGTTTAACAGTGTCACAGCTGTCCCCCTGCAAAAGCAGCACTGGCTGCTTCCTCCTCCTTAGCGGGGAGACACGAGGTGGTCATTTAGCACGATAATAGATTGAGACTCTTGATTTATCCCACTCCGCATCTTGTGAATGGGGTGTGACGCCCCATCAGCACGCCTGTAACACGCAGCCCAGAGGCTTGGACTCCTCTTTCCACACAGAAGCAGTTTGCTCGAGTGTTCCCCTGCCGCACACGGCACCGGCCACCCCCTCACCACGGCACTCGGCTCCTCCGGCGGGGGCAGCCCGAGGCCACGACACCCCTCACGCCTCTTCCCCGAGCCACCTGCAGCGGCAGGGCTAGAAAACAGAGTCGAGGAGTCCAGTGAACACCCGGTCAAGGGGCCGGCACCCGGGGGCGGAAGAACAAAGGCTGGGCCCGTCTGCCGCCGGTGCCCGGGTTACGCGGCTCCACCCTGAGGGAAGGCGACAGGGATGGCGGCGGGGGACGCCGAGGGGTGGGATGCGGGGCGGACGGGCACCGCCTGAGACACTCCGCTGGCCCTGAAAGGAGACGCCAGGCGGGAGGCTGTGCTCCTCCTATCCCCCGTCCCGTTACCTCCTCTGCCGTCTGGAATTCGTCCATCTTCCCGGCGGAGCCCCTCACGCCGCCACCGACCCCCGGCACCGCCGCCGCGCCCCTCACCGGCCACCGCCCGCACTGCGCCTGCGCGCCAGCGCCCGCCGGGGCTGGGCTGGGCTCGGCGCCCTCCAAGATGGCGCGGTTGCCGTAGCGACAGCGGCCGGGAGACGGGCGGGAGATGGCGCTCGGCGGGGCCGCTGTGGTGCTGTCAAGCGTCCCCAAGACTGTGGCTGAGAGGGGGGAGCCGCTTGTGAAAGCTGTGCTTTTCTTACCGATAGCTTGGCATTAGTGTTCGGCCCCACAAGAGGTCCTTCCCTGGGAGGTCCTTTTCTGCTCCCCGAGGAGGGAAGGAGGATCCGTTTCTTGTCTCTGGAAAGAGCTTAAAAAGAAGGCCTATGTCGCAAACTGAGAAAATAATAACACAGAAAAACTCTCCCGGTCTATTCATTATATTTCCCTCCCGCCCAGCCGGAGGGAAGTGACAGGGAGGCTTTAGTGGGCGTCTGACATCCCGACAGGGTCAACCCACTCCAGAAGAATATCTGAATTCTTACAGTTCTAAGCAGATCACACGAGTTTTAGCAGACATAGTAAGAACCAGGAGAACGAAATTAAAGGCCACATTTGTCACAGTTCCTGGATGTTTTGTGTGTGCAGGATTTACAGGTTGTCCAAATCACTGATGCTACCAGCCCCTGAGAGCTGCTCTAGGCAGTGGGAGATGCTGTTCACACTCAGAAGGGCCTGGATGAACTGCAGGAAAAGTCTGGATGGAGGAAGAAATAACTTACTGGGGACAAGTTCAAAGGGTTGTATGGAGGCAGGAATAACCAGCTCTACAAGCACAGGACCAACTCACTCAGTAGCTGTGTTCCAAAGACACACGGAGTAGGGAGGTGTTTAGGTACAATTTATCTCAATTTCTTGTATGGTGCTGTTAAAAAAAAATAGTAAAAAACCATAAAGGACATAGAGCCTGGAAGCAGTATTCCTATTGCCCCCTCTGTGGTAAGGCTGCACAAGGAATACTGTGTCCAGTTTTGGGTGTTTTATTTCAAGAAGACTGAGGGACTTACAGCTCCAGGGCCTGAGTGTGCTGGCTGAGCAGTTTTGATGCTGTCTCCAGTTCTGTGTCAGGCTCTGTCTCCTGTTCCTCCCAAAAAAGGGGACCCTGGCCAGGCACCTCACTTTGGGGCTCTGGGGGCACCCTGTGGGCAGCACCAGCTCCGCTCTCTCCGGAGGGATACAGTGGGCCTGTGGCTGGATGCTGAGCACATCCTCAGCCCCTTTCCAGGTCTTGTGCTTGCTGCTTCCAAAAAGCAGAGACAAAAAGGTGAGGACTATGGGAAGACTGAAAAAGTGGTTTGAACAAAAAGCATAAAAGGCTATATATTTGGTTATATTCTTAGCCTGTATAAAATACTGCAGCAGTTTTCCACAGCCAGGGATGAGGGAAAAATGCAATGAGTTAAATATGTGGCAATTAAGGATTTGATTAAATATTAGGGGAAAGCTGGTTGTAGGGCTAAGGTTCTGCAGCCTCCATTTGGGATACAATTAATCAAAATACAATTTGGGATTACAGCTAATCACTGTGGGTAGTTAGAAGCCTCAGGTTACTTTTGGCTTCTCATTCAGTTTAAGATTTGCCAAAAATTAAGACCCAAATTATCCAAATATGGTGCATACATGCATGGCTCTATGCCTCACTAGCAGTGGCTTTCTCTTCCATGATGCAGTTGAAGAAGGTGATTAAACTTGACATACACAGGTGGAAATGCTTGAACCTATTTAGCTTGATGAGGTTATAAAAATACAAGGTCTTGAATGTCTCCATGTGAGTGGAATTGTTGTGCTTTGTTTCATTTTAACTAAAAATTACAAATCTTTAATTACCTGAAGCAGTTAAGAAGGGTTTCTGTGTCATATGCACAGTTTGGTAGAACTGGGAAAAAGGAAGGAGACTGAGCTGTAAGAATGACTTTTTTTTTTTTTTTTCTCCAGACTTAGAAATAATTGGGATGTAATTTTGAACTTCATTAGCCGTGCTTAATTCTGTGATAGACTTAAGATGTCCAACCTGAATAATGTTTTAATTTTCAATTGTTACCTGAGATCAGATTTCCAGCTGTGAGGTAAAATAAGTCTTCTTTTTGCAGGTGCATAAAAACTGAATTATCTGGAATTTTTATCTATACTAATTGCTTTATCTTATAGACCTAAATAGAAAACTGTTTTATTTCCAGGAAAGAGCTGTTTATTATACAAACCAAGCTTTCTGTACAAGCCCTGGAGACATTGAGGTTAGAAGTATTTTCACATTTATGGTGTCAGAAAAAAAAAATAAATATATATATATGTAAAACCCAAAGCCACTTTTCTTCCTGTATGTGGCTTGAAGACTGAGCATATTTTGGTGTATCAGTCAGCTTTTTTAGTCTCTTGTGCTGAGTCTCCTTTCAATGTTAGAAAAACAAATATCTTTGCTTGTTGATGGTAACAAAACCAGAGATCTGGCAAAAGCTGTTGTAACACAGGAGCTCTTTTTTGAGCGCATTTGCTTTCAGCTGTTTTGGGGTGCTTCTCTGAACATACATCAGCAGTATCAGTGCCCAAAGGAAGGAAAGGGGGTGGAGAACAGCCACGAGTTTTCTTTAAGGAGAGATAATTAAATAATAAGACTGCTTCTCATCTTTTATAAGCAGTTTGCTTCCTGGTGTCTTTCTTCGATGGCTGCTGAGGAGGTAAGGACATCATTTTACTCTATTTTGTATGACATAGCACAGGGGGAATCATTTTTATTTACTGGTATGGTTTTATCAAACTGGAAAATATTTAATGGAAAAACCACACCTGCAGCTTAATTGTTTGTGATGGGTTTAGTTATTTGGTTTTATTTTTGTTCTGGATTCTGGGGTAGGATGTTATTAATATCAGAATTTTGATAAAGCTTTATCAAAGAACTTAAGTAATTTTCATGTGCATATGCAGGGATGTGAGAGCTAAACTGTTGCAGCCAGGTAATACAAAATAACACTTGTAATTTTCTTAACTAACAGTGAATTTATGTGCTTGGTCTCAGCAGAATAGAAAGTAGCCACAAACTGTAGAAGCTTTTGAGACTGGTTTTACTCTGAACGTTCTTAATCTGTTCCTTGCTGCTGATGTATTACAGCCATCTTCTGGGTTAGTGGATAAAGTAATCCAGTTATCTCAAGTAAATGAAGACTGTGACTCTAGAAGATCTGTCAATTTATAATTATTTAATTGCCATTATTTTGCTGATGCTTAAGGATGTGAAAGGAGATCAATAATATTTTGCATGTAAAATTGCTTTGAGGAAGAGCTTGCTAAGCCAACCATTTATAAGTTTAAGAACTTAGAAGAGACGCTGTTTCTGCAAACTTAATCTTGTGTAGGGTAGGCTTTTTGCTTGATCTTCAGTAACAACTACATACTATTTTATCCTGGTAGAAAAAAAAGGGTTTTTTTAGGTTGTACTCTGTGTGTGCAAGAATCCCTCTCCTAAGTTATAGCCACATTTGTTATCCCTTCTCCCTTACAATGGCTTTGGGATTTCTTATGATATTTTTGAGATGTTACTGGTCCATCTGCAAGGTGCCTGACCCTGCATTAGTTTAAATACAAAATGTAGTAAGAAATAATGCTAAATATATAATTTAAGAAATACTTGAACAGAATACTTTTTGTGAACTTTGTGCTGAAAAGGAGGAAGTGTTGTGGTATTTACTAAAGAGGTTGCTGTTACTTTTGGTTTTATGTAGAGAATGCTCAGCTTTGAGGTTAGCTGACTGTGTAAAACAGCTAGCTAGCTGGATTCAATGGGTGAACATGAAAGGAGGGCATCTCTTATGGGTTTTTTCCTGTCAAAGAGGGTAATTACTGAAAACACTTCTTTATTACCTCAAAAAAACTACTCTAGTGCAGATGGCTTTGGTGTAAGAGAAAAGTTCTTATTTCACAATGGTAGAGAACTTTTCAGTCCAATTTGAACACCTCTGTGAAATAATTACAAGTTCAAGTTTGTTGTGGGTCCACAGATTATCTCCCATTTTGAGGGTTGTAATGCTTTTATAATATTTTATTTATTCTTAGGGCTATCTCATCATTCAGCTAGATTTTTTTAAAGAATTTGAAGGAGACATCAGATAGCAACTCTTTCTGTGCTTGCTCAACTGCAGGTATTGCTCTTCATAACTGTTTTACCGTGGCATGTTCTTAATAGCCCTATAAGACATTCATGTATTTTCTAGAAGATTACCAGAGCAGAGTTTTATTGGATTCACTTAGTATTTATTGACTGTCATGTACTTGCTAGCTTTTACTAATGCTTTAGTGGGATTTTTTGGTGGTGTTCAGATATGACCAAAATCCTACGGGTTTATAGGAAGTGTAGCTTACCCTGTAATGGATGTTTTGATATCCTGTGTAGGGCAGAGCTGCCAGAGTTTGTACTGACTCCTCTTTAGGTTGTGTTGACTTAAATGGAGTTGATGACTTTAAACATTCTTATCTATCCCAGAAGGCTGGTAAAAGGTGAAAGCAGGTGAAGGATGCTGGGACCTTTGAAAATGACATATATTGTGTTAAAAAAATTTGCTCAGGCATTTATGCTTCAAATGAGTAATTTCCTGTGAAATTGCAGTTGGTAAGGAAATAAAACATGAATATGCCTATCTCTGTCTCTCTTGTTTCCACAGGAAGTTAGTTTTTTTTTTTTCTTGAACACAAGCTTCTGTGAAATGCTTTGTCCTTTTGGTGTCTGTTGAAGTGTTTCACCAAAAAAAACCATACACAAATGGAATGCAACCTGTTTATGTAGACATATTATCACCCTCTGCTTTTTCTGGTGGAAAATTAAGTAACTTAATTGGGAAAAGCTGCATGTCAAGGAATTCCCTGCACTGACAAAAATACCTTGTCATTGTGTATCTGAAGTTTTAGTGGGTTCTTTTGGTGGTTTAGGTTTTTGTTTGCTTTAAATTTAAAACTCAGTATTTGAAAATAACAATCCAGCAATGCAGGTGGTTGGTCAGATTCTCAGCTGAGGTCCATCAGTGAAGCATCAGTAGGTGCTTTGGGAAAGCTTTACCCTTTTGTCTTAGTGTCTACACCTGCCTAGAGCCTGACTGTATCTACTTCAGATTAAGTTTGAAACACTTAACCAGTTTCCATATCCATGCCTTTAATATTGGTGTACCATAAGTGGAATTGTCTTACATTTCTAGTAATATGCACTAAACCTTAGACAGTAATATTGAAAATAATGTGGTGTGTAAGCTGGTTTAGGTTGAATAATCATCTTCTTTCTCCACTTTGCTGCAGAGTATATTAAAATTATACTTTAGTGGGGTTTTGCAAAAGTGAGGATCCCAGAATATATCCACACTACAGCTATGATGCAGTTTCAATTTTATACTTGCGTATATTTGTTTGGGACCAAAATCATTAGTGCACTGAGCTGGAAATAATATATATCTTAACTTCTCTGTGCCTCTGTGTATTAGCAAAGATAACAGCATTATTTGGTATCAGACCACACACAGGTAATTGATGGAAGTGACTTAGAGGTTTTGGTTTTTTCCTCTTAGTCTTGTAATGCATTTTCAATAAAATGAGATTATTAAGGGACATTTTTTCTCAAAAATTTTGTCTCAAGCAGTAGGATAGTCATGGGACATGTAGGCCTGTATTCAAAACTAACTTAGGCTTTTTTATTGGTTGTTTTATGTTGACTGTACAAAAAATGTGAAGGTATGTGCCTGAGTGCTAATGGACAATATGGTGAGCCTCTCTGAAGATCAGGTCTGTCTTAAAACCTCTCCTGTGTCTGAATTATTGCATGAAAGATTTGAGTATATCAAAATGTGTCTTCCACATTATTTGAAATGTCTTGAATAGGTGAGAAGAGATAATGATTGGTTTTGGTTTTTTTTCCCCTTAGGCCCAGAAATCCTGAATCTACAAGGCCAAACAGAGAAACCCAAACCATTTCTGCCACTACTTTACACCATCTCTTGACAAATTGTCCCTCCATCTGGTGCCAGTTCAAGCCCTATTTGGGACATTGCTGCAAGCTCTCTTCTGTTTTGGAACCACCTCTTGGAAAGAAGAAAAGGAAGTTAAAGGACACGTGAAAAAGTCAAGACTGCTGTGACCTTGATAACTGTTCAAATTTCCTGGGTAACAGAGACACTTAAATCTGTGTGAAGACGGACAAAATTATTTTTCTTTCCAAGGGCATGACACAGTGAAACACATCAACAATCAAGTAAGAGTGCAGGCCTTTAGGAAACATCCAGACCAGCATTTGGGTTGTAGTGGAACCCATAAGACAGGAGTCTACAAAACAGGTGAAATAGTGAAATTTGATAAAAATGGCCTGTGAATTTAATCTGAACTTCCTTAAGGAATTAGAACGAGAGGCTGTTCTGGAGGTCCTATACCGTGACCAGATGGTGAGAAAAATGGAGGAGGAAAGAATAAGGTAACTGTTGTTCCCCTATTCCTGTTTTCCGGTTTGTGATTTGGTTTTATTCCCTTTAGAATTACTCTTCTTTGTTGGAGGACTTTATTGTCCTTCTAAATGTATTCATTTTCTAACTTATGGTTAGCTAATGCCTTTGTATTGTCTGGGAAATCTAAGGTTATCCAGTGCCTCTTGTTTTTGCCATTCTATTAGCTCTACACTAAAGACCATCAAATCCTGCTCACTGAATAGTGTATTTGGTGAATTTTACTTCCAGCCTTCATAGAAACTTCAGTTGCTGGCTGCATTTTTTCTATGAAGGCTTTGTGTATTTGCATACATTCTCATCATGTTCCTATGTATGCATATGTATAGTCTTAGTGAAGTGGAACATATTCAGATCTTTGGCTGGCTTGTTCAGCTTACAGTGTGCCAAGACTGGAGTTAAGAATCATTGGATACCTGCTCATCTTGCTAAATCCATCACTATACCTTCTCACACACAGCTGGCAGCAAGCACACCACTCTACCTTGGAGGTTGTTACTTGTGTCAATAGGTGTCATTGGTTAGGAAAGTATTTTATTTACTAATTTCACACTATGCCAGTATCTCAGCTGGTGAGGATGAAGAATAATTTTCCAGCACTTTATTTGCTTTATATCTTGGCTAGGACAAAGATTTCTCAGTACCTTGTATCCTGCTCTGTGATATTGCATCCTCCTGTAAAACTAGGTATTGGTGTGGGTAAGATATTAATTTTCAGTCTCTTAAATGTGGAAAGTTAAACTTTGTTTACATCAAGCATTTCTGTAAGTATTATGGGACACATTAAATACAGAACAATATTAAAACAATAGCAATTACATGAAGGGCTATACAGAATGTCCAAATTGGTTAGAAAATCCCTTTTAACTACTGATGATGTTACTATCAATTAAAAACATAGATTTTGATTATTGGTACATGCAATGGAAACAAAGTTAATGGCAAGGAGGTTTTGATATTTTGGTCTGTGTGCTGTTTTGGTTTGTTTTTTTAGCTTTCAGATGATGCATTTGTTATGATTATTTTTTTTACTCAGTAGAATGTTTAATTATTGGATAAATATGATTAAAAGAATCAAATGTAAGGGACTACCATTTAGTCTCAGTTTTTGTAAGTGAATGCATAATCACTTGCATACAATAATTTCAGTGCTGAAAGTGGGCCTGAAATGAACAAAACCCCCATTTATACTAAACTATTTCTGTTAGTTTGCTCAGTTCTGATCACACACACAGAGTCGCACTGCAGAAATGCTGTGTGTGCACATTTTCAAAAAGTGCTTCAACAGAGGTCACACTTGAGGGCATATCTCCCACTAGAAATGGTTTTGCACAACCAGGGTATTATTAACTTGTGCATTATGTAAGGATTTTATCCTTCGTAATTTTTTTTTTTTCCCTTTTTACCTGTGGAATTAGGAAAATGAAATTGCAGCTACAGCAGCTTCGGTGGAAAGGGGCAAAAAATGCAAGGCATGAGTACCAGGAGAGATCTTGTGCTCGCTGTCAGAAGTCACTGGGGCTGCTGATGAACAGAGGAGCAGTGTGCAATGGATGCAGTCATCGGGTGTGCTCGGAATGCCGTGTCTGCCTGACCCCCTGCCTCTGGAAATGCACCATTTGTTATGCTCATGGGTAAGGAATTTTGCTGGTTTGCCCCAGTCATCCAATGGATGCCCACTGGTTGTGTGTATCTGTTGCCTGAACAGTTAATGAAACAAAGCCACTGGTGTAATGAAAATGTTGGCTGAAGTCCTGGTAGCGATGAAATGGATGGAAACTTTGTGTTATTCTTCATGTAGCTGCTATTTCCTTCCTGTGTGTAGCAAAATGGATCCTCAGGGTAGGGACTGTGAGTGTGACAAAGATGATAATAGCAAAGCACAGAAACAGTTGTGGGTTTCTGAGCCACAGAGAGAGCTCCTTCCTGTACTTGATGTTGAACTGGGGCATCCTCACAACCTGCTGAAGGTGCTGTGCTTTGATGTAGTACAGTCAATTTCTTGACAATTTCCTAATCATTATTTTCTGCCTCTTACCACTGGAGTGAGAAACCTGATTGATGAATAATTTGAAGTCATGCTTTATAAAATTTTAAAGAGCAAAACCAATTAATAACATTACTACAATTTGTTCAAGTATGGTCAGAAATACAAACCTGTTTACCTTGAATTAGTTGATTTTTTTTCTTTTACTATGTCACATTTTTGTATTTCAGGATGCAGGAGACAGTCTTTTTTTTACTGTATTGGTACATTTTTTTAATATCAAATTATTTCTTCATAGTCCATTCTATTAATTGCAATCTTTCTAAGCAAAAGGATTTAGATATATTTCCACATTTGATGAAAAATAATACATAGGTGAAGAATGATTAGTTTGGGAAGCTATTCAAAAGCTCTATTGAATGATAAATATCCTTGTAGAAATGGTGAGGATTTGGATGAAAACTTACTTTATGCCAACACAAGATGAATCCACCACTCCACTCCCTCTGCAGGTACCAAAATGAGATTAAAACAGAGGCAAATATAAGGCAAAGTATTGGTCTCAAGTTAAACAAATTTGCAGTAGTTGGAAGTATTTTTTTTGTCGTTTGGAAGAGAGCTGTACACTATAATCAACAAGCTATTCTCTGAATCTTCAGTTCATTTAGTGACTAATATGCAAAATAGTAGTTCAACTGTATTTATACTTGATACAAAATAGTTACTAGACTTTGGTTTGTGTGTTTTACTGTGTTTCAAACCACATGCGCTAAACTGAAAATTCAAAAATTAGCTTTCCATATCCTTCTCTGGATAACCCTCTCCAATTCCTCTTGTTTTAAATTAGTTTCCAGTTATTTGGTGGCTGCAGGGGAAATCCCCTATAGAAAGTTGCTTGTTGTTAAGCTGCTTTGTGTAGTGCTGCGCACCCTTAATTATTTAATAAGCTTGTGCAGATATTCAATGGTAAAACCAAGAAAGCATTATTTAGATTAATTAAAAGACCTTTTTACTTTTCCTCCAGGAAATTACCTTTTTTTTTTAAATCTTGCTAATACAGATGGATATGCCAGCTGTCATTGAATTTCTCTTTATAGGGAGGAGAGAGTACATTTGATCTTTAGTTATGATGTAAAATCAATTAAATTCAGACTTCTTTCATTGCCTTCAGTGAGCTTTACATCAAAGCTGCAAGTCTCAAGGAGGGTAGGGAATGCAGCAATGTGGTAAATGGTACTCAGCACCTTTTGTTTATCCTGGTGAGGGAAAAATAGGATGGCTAAGAAAGGTAAGAGCTGATTTCCAAGTCCCAAGTAACTGTCATTTTGGATCTTGTTTATTATTAGACTAATTTTTTGACTGTTTTCCAGAGATGTGAAAGTGAAGGCTGGTGAATGGTTCTTTGAGGAACGAGCAAAGAAATATCCAGGTGAAGGTAATCACTGGAACAGATCATAAACTGCTATGTAATGTGTAGCTGTCATGTAAGTGAAACATAGAATGTAGTCTGACACTGTATCCAGTGTTTCTTCAATTTTACCATGCTGTCCATCTGGCTGTGCAGTAAATAAAACATGAACACAAATTAGCAGAACAAATTTAAAAGTGTAGCTTTTGTCTGAGTAATAAAAGTAAAAAAATTGTTGGCCATGTAAATTTGAATTAATGAGCAGGTAAGACTTCTAAGAAATACAATGATGTGAAATTATAATTATATATATTATAGTATATAATTATACAAATGTTATATGTACAGGATGAAAATGATCTTGCATTCATTGTTTGTCAAAATTTAAACTTTGGTTATTTTCACTGAGGAAGTTTTAAAGTTTAAAGAAATGATAGAATGGAATATCTTCCCCGTGTGTAGCTATAAAAGAGCAGAGAGCTAAACACTGTTTTGTTACCTTCAGCCAGCTGGCTGTGCCATTGCCTTCTGCTGGGTCTTTTCAGTGCCATTAAAAGTACAAAGCTCTAAAAGAAATTATAGAGGATGTGGATGGATTGCTCCATGGGGAATGTGTTTTGCCAGCAAAGGAGCTGTTAGTGTTTATTTTCACCTACAATAAATAGCAAGGTGGAGAAGGTTTGTTTCCTCTTTTCCTTGATGTGCCACTTCAGATAGGCATCTACTTAATTTTGTGTCTGACTGTAGTTAAATGACACAGTTTCACTTCCAGGATCTGCATTTATGTTGAAGGGTACTAAAAAGGAAAGAACTAGGCCTTAAGTCACCCCTGGGAAACTTGAATGGGGGGACTTTTACAAATGGAAGAACATAATCGGGCAAATTTTGGGTAGTAGGTGTTTGTGAAAGGCAGCATATTAAGAAACTGAACTAAATTCTCATTAAAAAAAAAAAAATTAAAATTTGAAAGATTTCACTGAAATCCATTCTAGCCAACAGTCTCTGATTTTAAAGTTTCAGTTGACTGATTTTTTTTTTAAGCACACTTCCATCTGATAACCGCTGATAATAATTTTCCCTCATTCCTTTCAATGAGTATAAAGCTGGTAATTTTATCAGTCTCTCTATTATTTTAAAGTGTTGTTCTCAGATATTGAATCTGATAATGTAAGTTACTGACTGTCCCTTTTCCCAGCAAAATAAATCAGTTCTCACTTTGAATTATCAAGGCTTTGTGGGTTCTTGAAGCATTTTGCTTAGTTAGTCTAATGGTAATACTGTTAAAGTCACAAAGATCTAAGGATATACAGAAGATAAACCTGCAGGGAGAAATGTTTTGTTCAGTTCCTTTGATTAGAACAAGTGATGTATTTAAAGGAGTTTAAAAAGTGACAGTTTTTGAAACACAGCAGCCTTTATGCATCCTTCAATCCTGGAGGTAGAGTGCCCTCTTTTGGTTTGAAAATATAGCATAACTCAAGTAATCACTACGAAGTAAGTTTAACTGAAGAAATAAAACTTTTACAGTAAAGTTTTCTCATGTTGTGTAGTAAAAAAAATTACAATTTTATACTTTTTATTATTTTTTTGTATCATCTAGCTAAGGAATGAGATTCATATTTTCATAAAAGTGGTGGATTACTTGTAGTGGCCATCAATTTAAAATCTAAGGTAGCAAATGTTATTTATAAATAAGAGAGAATTCTGGAGTTCTGATTGAAAATTCTAACATCCATGAGCTAATTATTGTTTCTACCACTAATAAAGTCTATTACTTTTATGTAAGTAATGTTATAATTAATGACATCTTCAGCAAAAGCTGGATCACATGCTGCTTACTGGATCAGGAATTACTAGTGATTAAAGTCACTCCAGATAATTTCAGTTCACCATTTGTTATATATGTGATCCCCCAGGAGCAAATGACAGTTTTATGAGTCTTCATTGTTCATGCCTGATGGAGCTCTTGCTCCTTGATGTCTTCACATCATGTGGCTGCGCACCGAGGAATGTGCCATTGTTGCCATTTCCCTGCAAGGATGCTCTTAGCAAAGGGTCTCACTCATGTCTGTGAGCTAGTCAAGCATTTTCATCATTGCTCAGGTCTCTAGCAGGAAAAGTGCAAAAAATTTTTTGTGAGGTGTAAGAGTTGACCATGTGCCTGCCCTTGTACACGTTTTCAAGCTTCCCCTAGTGTTTGTTTTGTGGCTGAAGTGTGCTTTAGTGCAGTGGGCCCGTGCACCACCTGCCTCCTGGACCCTGGGAGGCTGAGAACACTTGGCAATCTGTAGGAATGGGCCTGTTGGCATCTCTGTGTGATTGTCCTCAACATTTGTGAAGAGTTATCTGAATGTGTCACCTGCAACAGGAGAGGGTGAACTCATGGTAGGGTTTGAGATGCAGGAGGAACTTGCTGTGTCGCTTGGCATGCGTGCTGATACATTAGCTGGGAATTGACTTCATTCCTGACTTGCATTTGCATGAGTTTATGTAAACACAGGGTTATACAGGCATAAGTAACTGATCTTTAGTTGCTACTAAATGATCTCTGGATTTGTTTTCCCTCCTTCATAGGCAGACATGAAACAGTTGGTGCAAAGCTCTTGGAATCTTACCAGAGTCTGAGGTAAGACTCATAAAAGGGCAAACAGTCCTAGGACACTGTGAACCTGTTGTATGTTTGACATATTTTATGTTATAAACCAAACAGTAGTTTGTATTCTTTTATTATGAAAAAAAAAAATCAATACTTTTGGAGTTCAAATGATAAAAGCATAGAAAAATTTTTACTTTTAGCTGTCAGCAATCCACAGAACAGGTCTCATATACAACAGAGTAAGTACTATGTTTGAAGTAATAGAATCTTATTTGAAATGAGGGGACAACATGCATTATCTTTATCTGCTTATATTTTTTGCATAACTATTTATACAATTATCTGTTAAATTTTCAAAATACTTTTAAATTATTGTAAATGAGAGTTCTTCACTATATGTAATAACAGCATCATCATTTGTTCAATAGGAGATATTGCTGATATGATACTTTTACAATAAATAATAGGCAAGAAGTTAGACACTTTCATGTACCAAACTAAAAAAAAATAAATTCTAGTTTTCAGTGAATAAATATTTTGACTGGAGGGCAAAGCATGACCATACTTAAGTTATTACCAGTGATACATAATGAAGTAATAGTCTGCTTATTATGTTATTAAAGGAACCCTCTGCCTTAAAATAAACCAAACCAAAAAACCACAACACCAAACAGCAACAGCAACAACTACTACCAAAACCCAAACCAAACAAAGAAAAATACAACCCCAAAAGCCCTGTGTAAAATAAGACATGAAGAGATGGTCTCAGTTTAATATAATTGTCTGGCAAGGCACAGCTGCCTAAGAAAGAAACTTATACTCAGCTGGATAAGATCCTAACCAAGACTCACTTTAGGTGGTAAAAACTAATCAAGAAGGAAGTTCATCAGGTACCTTAGGATCTGTGATTGTACTGTGATAACAGAATCAGATTATTATTTATTTTTTTTCACAGACCAGGAGTATTTATCACAGATGGAATGGCAGGAATGTTTAAATGGTCTTTAACAGCTCTGAACCCAGGCAAAGAAGGATCCTTTTAGTATTGTAAATAAAGATGACTGTTTTCTGAAAACATCTCTGAACAAGACATGGGGTACATTTTAAAGGAATTGTTTTAGAACTTAGGGCACAGACTGTAATACTGCCAGCCATGTAGAAGTCTAGGGAGCCTATCCTAAATTAGATCTTCCAGATAGTTCTAATTTAATAATTTTACCTGGAGCACCCCAAGATTGAGAAGGTAGAAAGGTAGTCCTAATTCCTAAGAACAGGCAATAAACCTGTGCTGCAACTCTTACAGACACAGACTGTCCACCCAGACCTTTATAGAGTGCAGGAAACATGGGTAATGAAAATACAGTGCATGGACGGGGTTTATTTATTATTTATTCATCTCTTGGCATAATATATTAATTATTGCACTGTTTATCTCTTATATTTCTAGTAAAATTTCTGTCGTACCTCCAACTCCACCTCCTTTCACAGAATCAGCAGCAGGAACCAATGTGATGGGAAATGTATGTATCTGTAAAATATACATGTATGTGCACTGCTTAGTGTGTCATTCATATGAAAAGGTCAGCCACAGAAATGTGGTAAATAACTGCTGTAACATCACTCTGCAATATAAATGTAACTTTTTTATTACTTTGTCATTAATTTTATGGAGCATAGGTACTGGTAGAGAAAGTTTAAAAGCTATGAGGGCTGTTTTCAATTAGTTTTCAGTTTTTGAGGGAAGTGGTTAACCACTCTACTTAACATTAGAATGTTGGATCTGGTTTTTGGTGCCTCATCACAGGAAGTCTGGACTGAGATCTGAGTTCCACTCAGACCTGAAGGATCCCATGACATTCAGTAGTCACGTGTCACTTTTGATTACTGAATGAGAAACACTGAATTTGATGGCTACATTTGCATTGCAGTTTCTAGTGGACAGAATAGTAGAACATGGCTTGAAATTCACAGAAATTGCACTAAATTACTGTTTAATTTAATTTTGGACTGGATCCTCAGGCCCTGGTTTTGAAGCCCACTGCAGTTCTGTAATAGATAAAAGTATTAAATACCTTACAACAAATCAGTGATGTAATTAGCTGTATTTATGAACTTACTATGTGATCCTTCTGTGAGGAGTTCCACTTAGATGTGAAAGGCCATGGAATAGAAAAGACTACTTTCCATCTTGGTCCATTAGTGTGGTAGTTTCCAACTAAGTCAATGTATGTCCTCAGGTGTATTTGTCTACAGAAGTGAGTGAAGGGCTGCAGCCTTACTATCTGATTGTTATGTGGTCTGTAGATATGTAATCATGGAAACTTTAAAATTACAAATATCTTGTGTTTTCTTACTCTTTGCATCTCCCATTTGCAGGAACTTGGAGAGTCCAAAAGGTTTAATAAATCTGTTGAAAACTTGTTCTTGTCTCTCACAACACATATAAAAAGTAAGTAGCTTTTGCTGTCTTGTCATTCCAGAATAATGTCGTCAAATATTTCAATTTTTTGGCCAGTGTTGACCACGAGTCATTATAAAAAAAGCTATTGAGTAATGGCAGAAATTATTAATGCCAAAGCCGAGCCAATCTGAAAAATAATACAAGAAGTCTAATTCTCCTTCAGTATTCTGACAGTTGTTAAATAAACTGATTATATAAAACCAGAACACTTTTCATGTAAAGATGGAAAATACTGCATAATGTTTCTTTTTAAATTTACCAGGTGTTCAGATGGAGTATATTTAATTCGTGATAGAGTAATAACCAATTTCTGATCTTTGTGTTATCTAGCCGGACCCCAGTCGAAGAGTCTATCACTTAACAGGAGTTTAATATTTTTGTTCACTGTCACTATTCATGAAGACTTCCCTCCTCTTTCTCAGTCTAGTTGTGTGCAGTTTTTCAGTGCATGTTTCTAAGTGCTCTCCAGTCCTAACAATTCCTGTTCTGTTCTGATGCTTTTGGTTCCTCCCATTCTCTTATGCTGCTCGCTGTTCCTACGGATGCAGACTGTGAGTGCACCTCTGAGGGTAACACCACTGAAGACAGTCTTTGTGAAAAACAAATTAAAGGCATCAGTGACCAGAGGAAAACAACTTCTGAGCCTTAAGAAGATTACAGGGGCTTGCAAATTTGCATGGATTTGAACAAACCATAGTGTTTTCTTACTAGCTTCAACTTGCACAACCCCACATGTGAGATTAATCCTGAACAAATCTGGCTTCAGTGCCTTTCTGCCTTTCACCCTAACTCTTGTTTTAGCTTTGTTTGGTCTTTCCTTTAGCTTCTTCCACCCATCTTAAAGACCTCTTCTCCTTTAACTATGCAAATTAAATATTGTGTCTGTAAGAACACATATTAAAGTTATGCAGAGACGTGGTGACATCCTCCTAAACAGAAGCATACAATGGTGTAAGACACTGGAAGCAGTAATAGCTCCAGCACAGAACAGGATGCAAAGTAATTTATTCAACTTTCTGTTAGTTTGAAGCCTGGCCATATCTCAGAGTTATAGGTAAAGACTGTCAGGACTGCAGCAAACTAATTTATTAATTCCCTGCTACCAAAAGGAAGGTCCTACTCCACTCACATCTTTCTTTTCTCTCCTCTCTGTTTTGAGCCTTATGCTGCTATGATTAGCATCTGGAACCCTCTGGAAACTGGTTTAGCTAATTTAAAGGGCAGAACATTAACCTAGACAAAACACATAGGTACTTCTTTGCTGTTTTAGTGAGTTAAATGGCCTCAAGGTAAGATATATGTTGGAACATGTACAACAGAGTGCTGGTCCACATGATCAGGAGCTATGTCAGGGATGGAGAAGAGCAGAACAGAGGTTTCAAAGGGAGATAGAAGCAAGTTGTCAGTTCAGTTCAATTAAAGGTGAAGCCCTACTCAGGTGCTCTTGTCCTCAGTTACTGTGGAGCAGTTTAATTTGGGAGAAAATAATAGGCTATTGCAATCATTGAAATGAGTAGTTAAAAAGTGTAGGAAGTCTTACAGAGGGAGTCTTGGGTTTCTTTGCTCAAGAAAGCAGCTTTTTCAGACAATATGGCCTCTCAATTAAACTTGCTACCATGCTGATAAACATTTTTGATCACAAGATCCAAAGTTAGTACTCTGTATCTTATCTAGATAAGTGTCCTGGTTTGCAGAGGTATTTAATACACCCAGCTCTTGTGTATTGCAGTAAATAAACCTGGAGAACCTCGTCCTGCCACTGACTCTCTCACTGGAGCCAGTGTGTGTGCGTGTCTGAGAGCAGTGGGAACGAGGGATCAGCGCGTGCAGCACAAAGCTGCTATTGTGCAGTCTGCTCCTTTCTGCTGTTACCTCCTGTTCCAGTGTGCCTTGGCAGTGAGAGGAGATTATAATCCAATAGTGGCCATTTGGTGAATGTAAAATGAATTACTGGTTGTAGTTTTATTTGCAGTGAAAAATTGCCCTTGGCACTAGAGAGAGTGTCAGTCTTAGTGATATTTGGGTAGAGAAGCCAAAAGAGGAATAGATATGGAAATGGAACATTTGTGTTTTCTCACACAATAACCTGTTCTGTAACCTGTTCCTTGTAAGAGAGTGTGAGGCAAGGTTGGTGGTTTTGCTTCTACTGCTGGTCTAGCTACTCAGATTGTATCTATTCCATTAGAACTCTCAATTCCAGTCTCTTTTATGATCTCTGATTTCACTATGTATGTTAAAAACCTGGTTTCATTTACAGAGATGGCTTAATTGAGCCTGCCTTTGAATAGGTCACATGGTGCCTTAATGGTGTACACAGAGTACAGTAAACATCTGAGGACTGATTGCTGCTAAGAACAAACCTAACCCAGAGTGTCTTTAAAAAATCACACTTGAGTGCAATTGTTTTTTGAATACCATACTGTTATGTTGTCTAAGGTTCCTCCACAGAGGTTCATCTTGTGAGAGAAGTGTTTATTTCTTCTGTATGAATTAAACATATGATAGCTATTTCATGTACTACTTATAAATTTTTAATTCATCATGAGAGTCTGTCTGGAATTGACAACAAAGTATCTGCAGTTAAGCCTGCTCATATTCAACTTCAGAAATCATGGATGAGTGCTGCCCTTCCCTTTAAGTGAAATTCTGAGTGTACACTGAGGAATAAGAAGTGAAAAGTGGGGCATTAAATGTCCAGTTGTCCTGTAGATTTACTACATGTTACTGAAGTGCTAATTCAACAAGGAGCTTAAGTATAGACATAAATTTATCCATATGAGTAATGTTACTGAAGTCAATGAGGGCTATTCAGGTTCTTAAAATTATATATGGTTTGGGACCAGAGTATTTAATATCCCTCTTTTATCCATATTTTTGATACATTTCTAAATATTTTCCAATGTGATCTTCTTTCTACTTTTCACTGTCGTATTTTTATAATGATTTTGCTTTTATCCTGAACCAAACCAAACCGCTTTACAAATCAAACTATACATAGGGACTGTAGTAGCTGCTTCTGAGAGGAAACTATATTTGATGGCCTACAATTCCTTGCAGCAGCTATAATGATAGGCAGCAAGGAGTATAATTTCCAGTTGAAACAGCATGAAAGATTTAGGCAGGCAAAATATAATTATATACAATATGACAACCACTTGTCTTCCCATCTGTTTCTTACTCTTAGGAGATCAATGCTAAAGGTGCAGGATGACAGTTTGAAAGCTACAGAATTAGCCTGTAAATCTATAGGATTGCTTACGAAGTTTGTTATAGTGACTTTTCTCTTTATTTTCAATTCAGAAATATCAAAGTCCCAGAATGATATGGCTGACAGATGTGTCTTAACCACAGATTGTGGGAAGAATGTGGAAAGAAGAAAGCAAAGAAGAAGCCAGTCTGACACTGCAATCAACATTACAAGCAGGGTATCCATATTATTATACGCAGTCTCTAGCTGTAAGAGCTGTTTCAGAGTGAAATAGATTTGTGAGAACCATCATGTGCACAGTGGAATTTTGCTTTTATTTTATGAACAGGACATAGCTGGTCTTCACTGACTGTGTTCAGAACTCTGATTCTTCACAAGGTTTTTGACAGATTCTGCACAATTGATGCCAGCCCAGAGTTGAAAAGTTAGATGGAGATTTTTACAAAGGGAGGGAAGGATGGCAAGGATGGGACATTTTGCTCTCAGGTGCTCACAGATTCTCTTGAATTGATACCTGGTCTGTGTGATTATTGGACTGCAGGAAAGTCTTCTGTCTTGTCTTCTTCCTGCTCTTTTGCTGCTGAGCAGGACCAGCTATGACCATCCCAAACCTATCCTGATGTTTTCTGAGTATTTTTTAAATTGGCAGAAACAAAGCATTGCTATTAGTTGCTATGCAACTTCCCTTTTCCTTTGCTTTGGTTACAGTCTCTAGCTTTCAGTGTTTTCTTGAGAAAAATCCAGTCATCTGATTTCCTACAAATTGTGCAGGGTTGAAGATGATCTCACATTTCTGCTTTAGAATTATACTGAAGATTTTGTTTTGTACACTTTCAGCTGTCAAGTGACTGAACTTTGTCCATATTCATTTTTCCACATTGTGGGTACTTACTGAATTGCCTTGTTCATCTGAATGAGGTCAGTGTGGTTTGCTAAGTGCCTGGATTAGATGCTGAGAAAAGCCCTTGCTTTGGGCCAGACTTTGTGGCACACATTGCTCACAGCTCCCTTGAGCACATTTTACTTTCCTCAGAAGCGTTAGGTGCTGATATATGGAAGACACAGGATGTCAAATTGCATGGACTGGGCAGTTTGAATTGGTCCATCAAGGGCTGAGAGCTCTGTGAAATTAAATCTGGTATTTTGTATGAAATCAAATTATCGATAGAATTGGCAGCAATTATTGGTTACCTGGGTGCTGCTTTCATTGTGGCAAGCCACACTTTGGTGTTAACTTTATTCCACAGGCAGAGAGGGCACTGCTTTCCTAATGCATTGAAAAACATCACAGTTGGAGACAATGGGAATTCAGACTATGCTTCATTGCATGCTGATCACAAACAATCTGCCTGTTTAAAAAAGATGGATATGGATTCTTTGGCTTCACAAATTAATTAGCAGGAGTAGAATCCAAAGAGTAGGAGAATCCAAATTATTTGTGTGGGTTTTTAGTTGCCTGTTTAAAGATTTAGGACTTACATCCACACATTGCATTGCAGGTTTTGGAAAATAGATTTCAATGTTTGTGTGCCAGAGCACTAGATCTCTGAGTCATTTGGACCAACTGGACTATATTTAAGCTAGAATTTAGTTTTTAATAAATTAAAAATTAAATTTATTAATTTAATTTTAGTTTTGCTGGAATTACTGTTGATTTTTTTTCCCTGTAAATGTCCTTCAACTTTGTTTTCCTTTAGGAAGGGTTTACATCCTTACTAGAACTATGCCTTAAGTTATGGGACAGAACCTGTTCTAAATTGCACTTACAAAACAACCAATTATGTTTATAAGAAAACATCATGTTGAAATCTTAGTTGTTATGATTTCCACCCTAAAAAGAACTTTTATTTTCAGAGCATGAATCCAAACAGTAGCTTTTCCCCCTTGAAACTCAATTTTTCTCTAAGGAATGACTGTGAGGTAGTAACTGTAACCACAAGTTTGAATGTGCAGTGTTTAAGACTGCTTAAGGGCACTACTTAAGCCTCAAGAATGCTATCTGTTTCTTAAGTAAGTTTTCTAAATTTGTGATGTGTGCAGAGCTTGATTCCTTCTGATTAAAGTTGAGAGAGATTATACTTAACTTCAGTATTAGTGAAAAAATCAAGTCCAATGGCAAGAAGTAGCAGCCAGTGTAAAATCTGGGTTTTGATGGCCTCTCATCATCAGAATCCCTAAGATTATTAAAGGGAAGTGCAGTTATCACTGCCTTACTGGAGGAACAAGCAGGCATGTGCCACGTTTGGGAGTTTTTGTGGTGCATTGGTAGCTGTGGGATACCTCTCCAGGGGCAACAGAAGCAGACATTAGGGCTGGGCTTGTGTGACCTGCTGCTGAGTTTAGCCCTGGTAGCTGTGTTGCCTTGTCAGTCTTTTATGTTCTGTACTGCCCAACAATGAAGTCTTTCTGATCCAAGTAAAAGCTAAAATTCAGTGTGCTGTAACTTGTTTTGGTTCGCAAGTGAAATTGGTTGTGCTTTAGGTTTTATAAAGCAGAAGACAGTTTCTCTGCTGGGAAATACTATTTTGGGTTTGCTTGGGTTTTTTTTGAGACTATATTCTGAATGACTCTTTTGTCTGTTTCCCTCTCACAAGATAACTTAATTCTTGCATCTATTCTTAAGGCAGGGCATTTAATAGACATCACAATTTCTGTGGTAACAGCACGCTGGTTAGGATTTTGCACATCCTGTTTTCTTCAGTAGTCTCACTGTATTATCTCATCTCTTGTCCTCATTCTCTAGTGCTTTCTGCTGACTGTGCAGGAGGGTTTGTCTCACATTTCCTGTTAGCTTTGTGCAAATAAGTCCTAATCCTTTTTAATGATTCAGTCACACTATATCCTTTTTCGTCTTCCAGGTAATCTGTTACACAACTTCTTAAAATAAATTATTTTCTTTGATCCTAACCATGCAGAATTTTTTACCTGGCTTTTTTCCTATCCATTGAGGTGTCAACATATTTTTCATAGATTATATTATCCCCAGGAAGTGGTGTGCCAGAAACACCAATATTTTTGGTTTACATATTTCCAGCCCTATGTATTTGTATTTTGGCGCTTCATTCTATTAGCTTTTGTTCTTGGTAAAAGAGGTGGCTGAAGATAAATCTCAAGCAGTTCTGATTGATGCATATAACTCTCTCAGAAATTTTCAGGCTTTTCATGGGAAAATTGGAAAGGGAAATGGACTTAGTCAAAGCAAAGTCAAGAATACCTTGGAAATTCAAACTTTTTCTATAAACAAAGCTCAATAGGAGCTTGTCAGTCTGCTTCTGTTTTCAAATCTCTTTCAACTTATGTTCATTCTTGCATAGGTAAATATGGGCATGTGTCAGGCATATTGCAAAATACAGATTTTAATTTCCTGGAGGCAAGATTTTATTTTCTTCCAAAATTATTGGTTTTTTTAAGGCCTAATAAGGACTTCTATAAATATATTGCTATTTTTGGTGTGTTATTAGTAGACTGCTGTAAGTAATTACTACAGTTGTGAACCTTAGATTAGCTGGTGGTATGCTGATTTAAAAAAAAAATTAAGATAATGAAGGTACCACTAACTGGGTTGAGAGAGTTAGAAATCAACATTTAAATTAAATTATTGTCTTTGAAGGTGTGCCACCTGCATGACCTTAATCAGAGTCCGTTGTAGATATTTACTGAATTTTCTTTCGATAGCATTCTTGAATCAGGACGTTTTTCTTAAATTGAAAAAAAAATATATAAAAATTACTCTGAATTTCTTGCAGGTGAAAGGTGCAGCCAGTCTGCAACAGCTCATCACTGAGGCCCAAAATGACAGTGAAACTCAGAGCAAAAGTAGTTGGAAGGAGGAAGAAGACATAACAACCAGTCCCACAAGTGATACAGTTTTCTGTGATGGCAGAAAACATGTAAGTTAAAGGTGAAGCACAACAGAAGAGGTGTTTAAAGGGAATAGATATAAAAGCTTGTGCAGAATGTTGGTGTATTTTGGATTATATTACAAAATGAAGGAAGAATTGTACTTGAGTTTGTATCTGATGAAAGACTGATGCCTTTGGTGCAGTCCTGATAGTAACACTGTAACTTTTTGAAGCATAAGGCAAATTAATAATGGATAATTGATGGAGATATCATCCACTGTTAATGAATAATTGATAGAGCAGCTTCTTCTGAATTTTGCAAATGCAGCTAACGTTTTCCCCTTTTGATTATTAGGATCCAGATTATGAATGCAGTGCTTTCTCACCTAATATCTGGCTTTTTCTCTTCAAGCTTCCTTTACCAGAAAGGTTTTGTCAGTCTGCAAGATCTCTGTGGTATTGGAAATGTCAGTGGAAATTCAAATGTCAGAATGCCAGTGAAGGAATAGGAAACTGACAGTGATGGAAGCCAGGGGAGCAGTTCATAGGCTTAGGGGATGACATTGAATCATCATGCCTGGATGGCATTTTGAATACTACAAATGAGTGAGAAGGAAGCTGGTTATAAATTAATTCAGCACATGCTTTAAAGCCTCTATGATTAACTGTGGTAGCTAATTTCTATCTATCAGTGATGAGGTTAAGCAAGGTGAAGTATCCAAAGAATTCATGACTGATTTTGTAAAGAACAGAACTAAAATTACTAAAAATCCAAATTAAACCAGGCTGCTCACTTGACAGAAAAGCAGAAACAACAGGGACCGTAGTGCTTTCTTAGTTCATTGCACTGTGAATGAGTCTGAGGTGTTAAGCTGACAAAAGGAAAACAGTTTTGTATTACATTTGTGATTCCAATGACAACCATTTGAGCTGGGCTATAGAAAGCTCAGGCTTAAAATTGAAATATTTTCTACTATCTTATAAAGGTGGAGGTCAAATTCCATAAAACTTCTCTTTGTGGGTAATTGTAAGATGTTGAAGGCCACTCCATAAAAAATTTATCCTTCAGACATCAAATGGCATTGCTTCCAGTCATGCCAGCAGAAGTACAATATGTTAAGTCATTGCTAAATCCCTGCTCACTGAACCAAAAGTGGGGACTTCCACAAAGAATGTATGGGATGCCTGATAAGGTGGGAGACACTTGTAGTGATGTTCTGTCCAAACATCATTAATCATAACACCTATTCAACCTTCCTAAATAAATAGGGTGTTCTGTGGAATAAATATGAGGAACTTTCACTGAACTTTGTTTTAGGACATTGGAGCTTACGACAAAACTATTTTCATTCCATTGCCGTAAGGGATTTTGGGGGAAAATAAGCATTTTCTGGTCTGGTGAACAAAAATATGTTAGTGAATGAAAGCTGCAAATTAGATTGATTACACTGATGCACTTCTTGTGGAGGGAGCAAGATAATTTGCAACAAGCATCAGGTCAAAACTGTCCTTACACTTCTTTTGACTTCCACAGTAAGCACTCTAACCCTTCTTTTGACACGTGTGTGTTGCTTAGAGCTTAAAGGAGTAGATAGCTTCTTTAATTTAATAAATACATTGGTGTGAACTGAATATTGGCAAGGAAGAAAAGCATCTCCACAGAAGAGAGATATGATCTTGCAAACACTGCTTTGCACTCGTAGCTGCTGGGTTGTGCAATGCAGAACTCCTTCATCAACCAGTCCTGTGTGGTGTTTATTTTCAGGAGGAGGAGTGATCTAACACAGATATCTCAGCAATCTAGGGCAGTGTTGCTGAGAGACTGATCACAACAGTGGTGCCTTCGTGACAAATGCTGTGTAAAAAGTTTCTAGGGTTCACCTTAAAGAATATCATATAAATGAATGGAGATCAAACTGTTCTGAGTTGATAATTTGTTACAGTTAAGGCAAGATTGCACCCTGGAGTTAAGTGTCTGGGCTAGGCCACACAAAGGATTGGTCTCTTCCTTCTTTGCAGTGTCCTGCCTTCTGTAAATGCTAGATACAAGTGCTCTTTATATGTGTGGATGGAGCTTATATAAAGCATCCAAACCTTTGCCCCAAAGGTGGAAGTAAATGAAGGGAGAACAAAGTGGTTGAGGTGATCTAGGGAACGTCATCTTTATGCACCCACATACAACAGCTGGGAGTATTAATGTTTTAATCTCTCCTGAATGGTCTGCAATACAGAGTACATCATTTTTATATAGAATTGGGACAACTTGTAAGCTATTTACTGGGTGTGCAGGGCACTGTGGTATTTCCCCTAGTAGATGCTAGAACCAAATGTCTTGGTAGTGTACCCTACTATGAGCTATGTATTAAATTCAATGTTTTATTAATATTTTATTTAATTCAATATGTATTAATTAATTTTTTAAAAAATGTTTATAGATTTCAGAGGGTATTTTCATTCCCTTTCAGACACTTAGCCCATTTTTCTTGTGGGAAGAAACACGGCAGTTCTGTATGAAAACAGTTTCTAGATCCAGAAGTTACTTAAAGCATTTTCTCGGCCTAGAAAGTTTACTGAGAGAAGAGGGCAAAGCAGTAGAATTGCAATTACAGATATGATTTTCAGGGATGTTATGGAAGCAATGGAATATTTTATACAGATTACCCTAAATTTCGTGACTTGCAGTAGCTTTACGGTGATGTCTGTAAATATAGTGACTATTGAGGGAAATAAATGTTTTGTCCTGTTTGATCTGAAGCTGCTTTTACTGAACATTTGTCTTTTCTTAGGGGAGTTTGTATAGTCTTAGCAGCACTTGCACTGAGTCTGGCAATTTTGGCAAGGCTAACATCACAGGAGAAATAGAGTTTGCCTTAAAGTACAACTTCAGAGCTTGCATCTTGGAAGTTTGCATCAAGGGATGCAAGAACCTGGCTTATGGAGAAGAGAAGAAGAAAAAGTGTAACCCGTAAGTATTTCTGTAGAGAAGAACAAACATAAGGAAAATATTCTGGTTTTTACAATACTTACAAATGTTCTGAGTGAAATGGATTGATATATGATTGTATGCCATGCTGGCACCTTCAGAACATCCAACATACATGCCAACCCTTTGCACTTATACACATTGCATGACAAATAAGTTTCATACCAGTTCTTTTTCCATTATGACCATTTTCTGCTAGGAATTATCTTTCCCTGCCTGTGAGCAGGCAGTTGGGCATATGTGTTGCTGGTGAGTGACCTTTGGGCCCCAGGAATAGCCATTCAGTTTTTAGTTCTTAAGTTGTGGCTGGAACATGAGATGTCCTGTTTCTAATTCACCTGATGACAAATTGTGGGTGAGTGCGTGGTTGCTATCCTACTGGGTGCTTCCATCTTCTGTGATAAAAGCAAAAATTTCAGCTGCTACAATGTATTTTAAATTCTAAAGCTGTTTAATAATTATGCACCGTTTTAAGAGGAAGTAGTAGATATTTCTGTGCATAAAATATGCCATAGAAAATTTTGGTTGGATAATTAAACCTCGGTGATTTCTGTTTACCACTAAAGAGTCCTCTTTGACCATGCAGCAACCACTGATAGAAAATCACCAGGTAGAATCCCTGGCTACTTGTTCTTGCCCCTGCTGTCTCACTGTGTTTGAGCATTTGAACGCCCACATTGGAATCATGGACTTGCAGTCACCTTCACCCAGCAGGACAATGGATTTTGTGCAGATCTTGCAGAGAATATTCATAAAGACAAGCTTGGTGATGAGCAGTGCCTTGCTGGGAGAGCAGCCTGTGGAGAAGGGCTGTTTGGGAGCACTTCAGAAGTGGGTCAAGGTTCTCTCAGTCCCCTGGTAATTAAGCCAGGCAAACAGTTGCAGGAAGCCTGAAAGGCAGTGTGGGAAGTGCTGTGTAGTAAAAATTATGTTCTCTATGGGTATATATTTATATATTTCTGTTGGTTTCCAAGCCAACTGAAAAAGTACAGCACACTTATTTGACATGCTTGCTGAAAATCAGGCTTTTAACTGTTGTTTAAAACCTGATTAATTATTTAACTTATTTTCTGGTTTGAAGTCTGGCTGGCTATGTTTTAATTAAAATGATCTGGGCTCACAGAACAAGAAGCTAAATTTTCTAGTGTCTGTATATTTTTAAAAGTAGCTTTACCTATGGATCAATTTGGAAAAAATAGGGAATATGTGTAAGCTCTGCACTGATGATATGAGATACAGCTGATTTTATTTACTCAGTAAGCTAATCAAGAGGCTGCTTTAAAATTAATTTAAATAATAATATCTGAAATATGTATAAGTACAGTTTAAAAATGCTTTGTATTATGTAAGCAGACACTCCTTTCCCTGACAAGCTGGAAGCACTCCCTGTTGCTGAAATTCTTTAGTTTTGAAGCCATAACACAAGTACAGCCCACTGAACTGATATAAAGGGAAATATTTAAGTATTAGTGTTCACTTGACCTACACTTGAGAAACTTAGGGTATGAATCATTGGTGCTTGATATTGGTCTGTCCCAGCTTCCAGAAAATTTTTTGCCTGTTTTTTCTTGAATCAATGTTAGGACAATTTTGAGCCCTTTAGACAATCTCCCATTTTCATTCCAGTGGCTGCTAGAATGATTAGCTTTTGTAAGACCTTTGAATTACTCTGTATTATTTACCTGATGTTGTGAAGATGAGATTTTCTTCATGAATGTTGGGGGACAAGTAGCACTGATTTGAAAGTTGATTGATTTTTTCTTTGAGCATATAATATGCTGTTTGTTTTCATCATAAAGCTGTCACTACAACTGAGTAGGCGACTTCTTTAGGGGGCTGTTTTATCAGGGGCCAAGAGTATGACAACAGCATTCCTATTCAGATGCTAATCCCTTCCCAAGTACAGTGGAATTGAAACACATTAGCTGAATGGTACACAAGGATCCTTATAGTCCATCTGCTTCTATTGAGAAAATATGTAAATCATATTTTGCCATTTTATTGCATGGGAACTTACAAAGTCAGTGAAGTTGTTTGAGAATTAAGAGAAATGTCTTCTCATCTAATTGTTTTTTTTTCATTTGATCCTCCTTGCCCCTTCTGATCACTTTCCATGTATCTTTATCTCCGAGGTATGTGAAGGTTTATTTACTTCCTGATAAATCTCCTCAGAATAAGAGGAAGACAGCTGTGAAAAAGAGCACAGTGGATCCAGAGTTTGATGAGACTTTGAAGGTATGGTTAGCAATTCCATGCTGCTGAGTGTGCCTTTCCATGGTACAATCCTGCAAGTTCTGAACTGACCTGATATGGCAAATTTAGGAGTCACTGAAAATAATAATTAAAGAAATTATATTTTTTCAGTCTAAATAAGAAAGGGTTGCTTTTGGAGCTGCAACAGTAGATTGCAAACCATTAGAGAAGTCTGCCTTTGTCCAAGAAAGTACTTGGACAATACCAGTGTTGTTCTGATTTACCATATGGAAAAAGCAAAATGTCTTCCATAGATGCTTTCTCTCGTGCATTCAGAAACTTGATGCATTGCAGAACAGTTGGAGTTTTATACAAATATCCCTTCCAAGTGATACCTCTTTGGTCAGTGCCACTGGAAGTGTCTCTCTGCGGTTAACTGTGTGCCAATTGAAATCAACCATCTCTAAAACAGTGTCTGCTTCCTTTTCCCTCTGCAGCTGATGCCAGGCTGTTTCTTTGTACTGTTTAATTTCAAACATTAATAATCCCAGCAGAGAAAAGTAGTTATGATTTCAGCTCCTTAATGCCTTTCAGTATTGCTTCTTGCATCCTTGTTAGAATTATGTATAGGAAACAGGAGTCATTATTCTTACCTCACAGACACTTCATTAAATATAAAGCTGAGTACTGTCAGCCAGGAGAGCCTGCATTAGTTTGGTTGTTCCCAGCTCCACTTCTGTACTCAGATCACTGCAAACCATTTCTTTTGTGTGCTTTGGCAAGCTGCAGTAGGACATAAGATGAGTTCTTCAGTAATATGTTGTCTTGGAGGAGATATGACAGAAAGTTGGTGAAGAGGCAAACTTGTGTTGCTTCTTGAACTACACAAAAGTTTTAGTGTTACCCCCAATTCTTGGTGTGTATGAACATCAAGAATTGGTAGTGAGTGGAACAAGCAAAATGCTTGATAAAACCATAGTTAAAGTTTGATAATAACATAAAAATATTTTTGTTATGTATGTGATTCTTATATGGCCCAAAGCCTTTCTATAGGGTTTAAGATGGCAGAAAAAAATGGCCAGAAGTTGAAATCACTGGTCCTAATTTTACAGTTCTTTTTCAATGCCTGTCATGCAGAAGTGATTAAAGGAGTGACAGCCATGCCTAAGTTGGCTGCATAAATACTAAAGGTGTTTACTTAGAAACATTTAAAAATAGTTTATTAGTTTATCCAGAGTAGCAGAAATGGTCAAAAGTGCTTAGTGCTACTGCAGGTGAACTCCATCCTAGACACTGAGATCCAAATGGGTGGGATTCAGCTGCAGGTTAAGGTAGCTGCACGGGAGAGAGAGCTGTGTAAGTGCTCTTGGAAGTCACTGGAACGCAGGGTGAGTCAGGGTGATCAGCCACAGAGCCCACACCCAGCTTGTGATTCAGCAGCCTAAATATGGGTACTGATTTCCTTGCCTGTGCCATTGCCTCCAGGTTTCCATGCAGGTCACCTGTGGGCTGGGTTTGCCAGTCTCAGGGGGTGTATTAGATACCCAGCAATGTCTCTAACTATGTTTGGAGAGTGGATCAAGGCTTTAATTAGTCATCAGCTGAATTACTTCCTTGCCCCTGCTGACTGCATTAAGTACATGTCCACTGACCAGAATGGGAATTTAAGAACCATCATTAGGTGTCTTCTTGAAGTGGCTTCCAGAACAGCCACATTCTGCTGGGAGTGTAAACAGAAATATATATATGTGTGTGTATGTATATAAACACATGCACAAAACCCCCCCAAAAAAACAAAAACAACAAAACCCAACCCCCCAAAAAAACAACCAAAAAAAAAAAAAAAAAAGCCCAAACCCAAAACCCCTGCAAACCAAAAAATAACAACCCAAATCCCAAAAATGGTCAAATGTTATTTAAAGTTCTGAATTTATAATCAAAAACTTCAGCAAGGCAGGTCAAGGTATTCCCGGAATGTTGTTTCCTAGTTGAATGAGCATTATTCAGCATGTATAATATATAAGTAGTTGGGGTTTTTTGAGATTGCAAAGCACTCTCAGACAACATGGCTCTGTTTGCATCCAGAGGCCTTCAGTCATGCTGTGGCTGGACTTCCTGGGAACAGGTCATGAGTGTGGGCCTGCATTCATCCTGTGCATTGCTCTGTAAACGCTGTTTTTCCTTCTAGTACAAGATTGAATACTCCCAGATGAGAAGTCGGCAACTTCAGATCTCTGTGTGGCATGCAGGAGCTCTCAAATACAGGGTGTTTTTGGGGGAAGTGATGATTCCCCTGGCAGCATGGAATTTTGAAGAGGACTCAATGCAGTTTGACTGGTACCCGCTCAAACCCAAGGTGACTCTAAGTTTTTGTGCTTATTTGTACCCTAAGAGCAAGATGTAGTGAAAGCCGTGAGAAAGATCACCCCTGTGAGATCATTGAGGGGAAAATGCTGTCAGTGCAGCCCATCAGCAAGATGTGTTTGGAACACAAATAAGCTGTGAGAAGGATGTGAGAATAAGCTGTGGGAATGATTGCAGTAATACAGACTTCTGTATGTCCCTGTCTTCAGCTTGAGAAGCCTGAAGATGATCTTATCCAGTACAGCGGTGAACTCCTCGTGTCTGCAAAACTGTCAGTACCAGCCCAGTATCAAAAACTTCAGTTTGAAGGTATAAAATGTTTTGGCATACATGAGTGCTGAACAGTTGCTCTCAATGGTCTTTAGAGGTCTTTTCCAACATAAATGATTCTATGATTCTGTGAATTCCTTGGCTAGAAAAGAATTGAGATGGATGAAGGACTGGTAAAATCCAGTATGGATTTTTAAACAGCTACAGCAAACAGTGTTTTTTGGTGTTTTATGTCTTAGATTATTTAAAATCAAAACATTTTGTATATTTGTTCTTTTTAATGCCAACAAAAGTTGTACATTATAATGGCAGCAGTACAATGCATCCAGCTGTTTTCCAAACTTGTGCCTGTTGTGATGTTACCAGTAGAGGTTATTCTGGAGGTGAAACAGCAGTTCTGCTGTACAAGACAGAGACTGCCAATTTGGGGAAAATTTGGAAGGGAAGTATCTGCAAGCATACCAGACCAGCACCCTTGGCTTCCTCCAGTGGTCTCATCTTAGGGAGATTGTTTCACTTGGAAGGTGTTAGGTTCAAAATGTTTAGTCAGGATTCAGTTTCTAGTAATGAGAACTTGTCAGGTACACTAAGTATTGCTGTAGTATGTCAGAACAAGCACCTGCTTGTGGAGTGAAATAAACACTTTGGGAAGGAGGGATAGCAAAACCTCCTTTTCCTTACCTCCCTGGACTTTAGTGAGGTGTACAGACATTCAGAACTCTAGAAATGCTCTCTGTCAGGACCACAGCAGCAGGTAGAGACCAATAGAAAGTTCTAACTTACTGTTTTGTTATTTTTGTTCCCTTTTCTTTTCCAAATGACCACAAAGTTACCAAATCTGTATCTTTTGTTTTTCCTTCCTATGCACACCCTCTGCTCTGTGCCTTGAGCTCTGAGTGGAGCAGTATCACACCATGGGTTTGGCTCTCTCCCCTGCTTCTGACTGTTCCAGAGAAATGCTTCTGTATGTACTGCCCTGTGTTTGCTTTTCACAAACACAACAGAAAGCTTTGTCTTTGGAACAGGGATCACAAAGCAGCCTGCTACTCACTGCTTGGTTTGTGTGAATCATTCACTGTACAAACATTCAAATCTTTGAAATGTTCCTAGTCCAGCCTTATGACTCCTTATCTCAGTAGTGCCACTTAGGCATTCCCCTACTTACTTTTAGCAGCATCTTAAGCTATGAGCTGAGCTAACTGGGCATTTCATGTGATAAGTGCTCCTTTTTCAGGAATCAGAGACCAAGGAGTTCTCAACTGCCAGCTTCAGGTTATGATATTTGGGGCCAAGAACTTGCCCATGCTGAGATCTGCTGGAATGCTGAACTCCTTTGTTAAAGGGTATGTCTGAGACCTAACACTTCAAATAGAGACTGTCACATATGTTCTGTGCAAATGTACATACTAACATGTTTTCAGCAGGAGACTGGCTTGGGAAAGTGGCATTGCCCACGCTCTTAATCAGACTTCCTAGTAATGGTGACACTTGTGTGTGTGCAGAACAGCAGCAGTTTCCAGGGTAGTGATGGGTCCCACCTGCCCTATTGGTCCTGAATTTGAGATTTTAATTATGTCATTAGATGTAGAGTTCACTTGTTTAATTATGTGTTCTTAGATATTAGGGGAGAGGGGAAAAAATGTGAAAATAAAGACAGTGTTGTCACACTTTCAGCTGTGTCTTAGAAGAATTAAGTATAGCTCTTGATACACTGAAAACTTTTATCCTCTTCATTCTTGACATTTTGAAAGAGAAGGAACAGAATTTTTCTTCAGTGGTGCTGAGTAGCTTGTATATGGGATTGTTTTACTTCCTTGCTGTCAGGCATCAGGTGCCACTGGAAAGATGATACTGGGGTAAACTTACATCTCATAAAGCCATTTCACCTGTTGTGGCACCCACTTTTGGTGAAATGGGTGAGCATTTCATCTCCTGAAAAGCAGGTTTCAGGGACCATTGGGTAGCAGCACGTGGAACAAAGGCTCCTTCAGCAGAGAGTGACAGCAGAGTCAAAGCAGGCTACAAGACCTGCACTAAAGGCTGGCAGGAAAAGGTGCAGGTCCCAAAATAAACACAAGGGCACCATGTTCTACTTTGCACTAAGGCTGAACTTGTTTTGCTTTTTAAGGCAAACCAAAGGGCTCCAGTTGGTTATTGAAAATGTTCTGTTTCCTGGTTGAGAAACCAGTAACCTCGCTGAACTCCTTTTTTGGTGGGGGGAAGTTGTCTTGTCCTTCCAGGCCAAACAGAGGTAAAGCAAAAGTCTTCTGTCCTGAAGAAAGAGGCCTGTCCACAGTGGAAACACTTGTTTGTCTTTGATGGTGTGACCCCAGCTCAGCTACAGCAATCATGTCTGCACCTGACTGTCTGGCACAAGTCAACTTTCAGCTCAAGTGATCAGTTCCTAGGAGGAGCCAAGCTTGGTGCAAGTAAGTTCTTTAACACTGAAAGTTGAAGGTAATTTGGGAAAAAGTGCATTTAGTTTACATACCAGGCAAAAATAATTACACTGTGCTATTTATTATCTGCTATCATGTGCCTACACATGCAGTCCCAGCCTCTGTCCTAAGCAACTTGCAGTCTTGGGCTCTGATCATGCAAGAACTGACACAGGTGCTTCTGTTCCCATCTGTGCAGAAGATCAAGGTTGTCAGTGGGAATTTTCAGGAAAGCCATTTGTTAGCACAGTGATTTTTATGGGTCAGAGCCATGCTAAGACAAGCACAGAAATGGTGTAGCTCTAACTCACACAGAGTTCCGCATATTTTTTAAAGACTTATTCCTTTTATTATTTTCTATGAATTATGTTATTTTAAATAACTTCTCATCAAAAGGAAGCAGGAAAATTAATCATCTCATAGACCCAACCTTGCTTATGTCTCTGCTTATTATTTTATGTCCTCAAATCAATCCAATCAATGAAATACAGAGGGTGAAACTTGCTCCAAAGGGCCTGTTGGAAGTTTGAAGTTTTGGGCTCTGCTCTGACAAAGTGAGCTTTCATTGCTCAGGGCTGAGCAATGTCTGAGAAACTCTCTGCTCACTGGTGATTGGGTAGGGAAGCATTGTGCCTTGAAGGCTGCCCAAAGGTTTCCCACCCTTGTTCTTCCCAGTGAGTTAAGTGCCATGGGTTTCAGTATTTGAGACCAAAGGGTCAAATGTTGTTTTGGTATCAGCATGCAGCTTTCAGGAGTATTATCACTAGTGGTAACTCAGTGTCATGCAGGCTTCCTCATGAACTTTTTTTGCTTATCCTAGCCAGCATTTGTCTTTCTGCTAAAGCAGGGACTGTCTGCTTGTAAGTGATCCAAGTCCTAAGCCTGGACTGAACTGAAGCAGGAGGCTTAGTGCCATTCTGCTATTATGAGCATGCACACTTGCTCTTCTGCTTTCAGTCATTCAGCCAAAAACTTTTTCTTTTCTGCAAGTTGCACTCTTCAGAGAGTGATCCCAGTTTAACAGGATGTAAATAATAGTTCAAAAGTATAAATACCATTTACTGCAATTAGTGCCTTAGGAGCTGCAGAACAGCTGAAATTACTGTAGAAGTGGGTGAATGGGCTGGCCAGAAGTTGAGTAAGGCCAAGTGAAAAGTAACTCTGATCTTTCCTTTTGCTTTCTTGCAGAGGAATTCTTTGGTGCTATGGACCTTGCTTCTCAGGGAGTGCTCCAATGGCAGGAAGTGCTCTGCAACCCAAACATGTGGACAGACTTCACACTTGTACTGCATTCAAATAAGGAAAACTACAAATCATGAGAGATTATCAGGCAACAAATTTTCCTTTCCCATGTTTTAAACTGGAGTGGTACATACACTTCAGGTCTGGGAAAGGTATGCTGCAACAGCACCTATTCTAGTTTTTTTGGGGGGAATAGAATTACGCATTTGAATGTGTGTGACATTCTGAATGTTTTATTTCTTCAAAAGTTAAGGCTCAAGCCTGTGCCTCCAGCTGGAGTGTAAGGTTAGTATTATTTCTTCAGGAGAGACAGCCTCAGTTTGAGATGCATTATGCTGACTAAGCAACAGGAGCCAGACAATGTGCAGCTGTCCATTTCCAGGCCTAGAACTGTTTAATTTAAAGCCCAACTGGGAGTACTTCAGAGCAAATAACTGTTACAACATGAAAGTTACATTATTTCACTTTTACTTTGAGGTTTTAGGCAAAGAATTCAAAACCAGTTTATCTTTGTCTACTTGCTGCAAATGGGTGATGCTAATGCCCATGTGCTTCAGTGTTATCTACACTGCCACTTTATTTCATGTGGCCACATGGTCATCATTTTATTTGGCCATGTCTCTCAAATGTGTGCTATAGCATGATGCTTAGAAAGTTAAATGTATAAATGCTCTGTTAGTAGCTGGGTGGGACTGCAGCCAATGGAATAAGGGTGGGTATAACAAGTTCCTTCTTATCAGCTGCCACTGTAAGACAGAATTAACTGCTCTGATCTGTAGGATGTACAGCGCACGACAAAACCTTAGCTGAGTTTATAATTTCTTCATGTGGCCAAGCTTAGGGCCAAACTCCTGTGTCAGTTTGCCTTGCCTTGGATGTGGCCTTTACAGTCAGCAGAAACTTCTTGTGTACAACTGTAACTACTGCTGCTGTGTTATACTTTTAGTCCTTATTGCAAGTATTCCCCCTTCTTCCTTTCTAGGTCAGTGTGGCTCTCAGGGATTTGAGATTTAAAGACACAGGGACTCATAAGCTAAGCTCAGGAACTAAAAGAGCAGTAGCACAACTTATTCAAAATAAACCCCTCTCAAGAAACACTTCACTCCATCGCCTTTGTTACTTTGCAGATCTTTTATTTAGATGATTGCTGCTGCAAATAAAAAAAAAAAAACCCACACAAGATTAAACTCAAGTATAATGCAGCATAGATATTGTAAATGGAAGAGGTGACAACATACTGTATCTCACTTTCTAACAGATTTTCAAGGAAAAGTGGGGAGAGTGGGGGAAGGATGGTCACAGAAATGCTCTCTAGTAGAGAGAATACAACTGTGATATAAACAAGCAGTCCCTTCATCTTTGGAGTCTGAAACTTTAAATCAAACATTTAAAAAAAATTAGAAAATTTGTTAGAAAAATAGGTGCAGTAAAATTGTATATATTGGATCATGTGTACATATAACAGTTTTCATTAAGTAAAAAAAATGATCTTTACAAATAATGCTTTATAGTAAATAATCAGCTGCACTGTATCAGACTACAGTCTTGTTTAGGCATTTTTACAGATGCAAGTCTTATTAAATCTGAAAAGTAACAAAATATACAGAGCAAAACTATTTCCCTTTAACTAGTACTGCAATTCACATATTGCATGTTTTATATATATATATATAAATACTACACTATAACTGATCAGTAATGAAGCTGGAATGCAAACACAGTGGTGTCTTAGATTCCAGGAGTATTTGCTACTTGTTACATGAAGAGGGTATCAGTGTCCCTATGCCACTTCTGAACCATCACTGCACAATTTCTCCAGTTGAGAACAGCAACCAGAAAATACCTAATTTCTACGCAAAGTAGTTCTGAGGTGTTGTCAGTTCTTTTGTGTGGGGGAGGCAGGGGCGGGGGAACATGGGCATCAAGACCAAGGGAAAAACAGGATCCACAACCACCTGTGCATGGATGTACAACATACATACAGGTGCTTGCACATCCTAAGTTCCACAACCTGTCTTCTCAGCTGTTACACTTTACACTGTAGCTAATAATACAAAGACATATGGCACAAAATTCACCCACAGATGCTTATCTTTTAGACCAGGCTGAATCCAGCACCTACACAGGACACACATCTTGAAATAGAAGCATGGCCTGTTAAAATTTGTCTTGCTTAAAGAGAGATGTGTCACAAGGCCTTTTGGCACAAAGCAAAGGCATGAGCAAGTTACCAGGATTTGTGGTATAATGAGTTTTAAGCTATACCAAATTTCACAGAAGATTCAGAATAAAAGGGAGATTCAAACACCTCTGGGTTTAGAGAACATTGCTTAGGTGTCATACAGTGACCCCTCCTCAGGAAAAAAACAAAAACAAACAACCAAAAAACCAATACAACAAAAACCCCAAAACAAGAACACAGCATTAAGATCTGCCTCTCCCACAGTCCTGTTTTCTTCTTACAAGCGTCTACATTGCCTCGAACTCATCGATTCTCTGCTTGGTGTTGCCTTGCCGGATCTGCCGCAGCGTCTTGTACTTGTCCCGTCCCTGGCGCATGTTCTCCGAGTGGATGATATCGTTTTGGGTCCTCTTGTTCTCATTTCGAGCCTGGGCCAGCTCATCTGTCAGTGCCTGCAGTACAAAGAACAATAAATACAGGTTATATGTCAGAAGCTCTCAGCTCCTGTCAGTTGTGTTCTTTGGGGAGAGCTGACAGTGGACATGGATGCCCAGACACAGCAGTGACATGGATGCGATCCGGGCTTTCCAAAACCATTATGGATGATTTAAGCAATCTCAAAGCTTGAGCTATGAGAGTAATCTTTATATACCTTGCCTTTATTTCAATCTTCCTATGGGAACAGAAAACAAAGAGAAAATGTTGTGCTTTGTGTGTTTAACTAAGTGGTTAAAGGACCTGGTGTCCAGGACTGGTTGTTTCAATTCCTCTGTCTCCTCCGAGCAGTGCCTTACCCTCAGCTGGCTCTGCACTCGTGCGTTCTTCTCTGCCTCAGTAATGCGCTTCTCCTCGTTGCGGTCGTTCCTGATGCCCTCGCTGGAGAACTCAGCGCTGTAGGCAGAGTACTCAGAGCCCTCATCTTGCAAGTTGTCGTGGACGTGGTAATTCACTGGCTCATAGACAGGGGGTGGGGGTGGAGGTGGAGCAGTCATTACCAGGTGTAACTCCTCCTTGGTCTTTACCAGATCCTCCTGTGCTTCCCTGGCCTTTGGGAAAAGAGTGAAAAATACTTTAAATGCATTTCTTGCTTTAAATCAGCTTAAAGAATGTTTAAATGCTTATCTTCCTAGTTTTTTCAATCTACTATGAAAAGCAAGAGAGAATTAATGTCTGCAGCTGATGGTACTCTAATAATAGAGAACTTTTTTTTTTTTTTTTACTAGGGATGCTATCATTAGCCATTGTGTAATGTGCAGCAGGTCTGAACAAAGAATATTCACCCAATAAAACAGCCAAGGAAAAAGTTCTTTGGAAAGCTGCAGTTATTGTCATTCTGTTCTCCATTAGAAGAGCTTTTGGCTGAAGACACACAGGTTCCACAGAGTAAGAATTTGGGAATCTAATTTTGTATTTTTAGTGCAATTACACACAAGGCAGTCACTTTCCCTGCTGCTGCAGTGGTTCTGCCCCCGCTGTGTCTTACAGTGCACTGGGAGCAACAGCACTCTGAGACTTGTGTGGTTTGTCTTTGGTTTTAGTGCAGCAGTTTAATACCCTCTCCTGATCCAGGTACCAGGAAGCCAGTGACAACAGCACACACTCCTCGAAACAGATACCTGCAGTGTGGCTGCATTTGCAGCATCTTCTCTTGACTGATGCAGTTTTCAGACATTATATAATGAATTACATGATATATATCATATATCCCTTCCTCTCCAAGGCTCCAAGACAATGATCACATTTACAGGCTTTCATTCTGAGTTTTGATTGAAGGGTTGTTGGAAGAAAGGTGTTTTTGCAGATGTACTGCACATTGATCACAAGTTTGGTCTTCTTCACTGCTGTACAGATGTTTGTCTCCACATGTTTGAGAAGTCACACCGGGCTAAGCATCAGAGTACTCTCTGCTTAAGCACAGAACTTTAGAGCAACTTGTAAAGCAGATACTCACTCTGATTTGCCACTCTTCAACCTCACTCTCTTTACGTTTCCTTGCCTCTTCAAGAAGTGCTATCTTGGCTGTATATTCTGCTAGCTCTGTAGCCTGTTGAATAATAAAATGGGAATTATAAGGAATCTTTGAAAAAACATCAACCCAAACAAAAAACCAAACACAACAAAAATATACTGTTAACAGAGACTGAACAGGAAACTAAGAACTAAAAAGCAGACTGCTTATGATAGAATCCAGTGCCATAATGATGGTCCAGTACTTCATCGCACTGTTTTTCCCTGGACATGATGGCTTTGCCTTACTCAAGGGCATAGTAACATGCCTGGGTATCTTGTCCTCAAAATAACTGGGTCTTACCAGTTGTTCCTGGCTCTTTATCTGGTCTATAGTTTGTCTCTCCAGCTCTTCCTTGGCCTGCAGAGCTGCCAAACGGTCAGCTTCCAGACGTTCTGCCTCCTCCTGGGCCCGTTTCCTCTCCTCCTCCAGCTGAATGGCTCTTTGGATCTGATCTGACAGCTCTGCGAAGAGACAGATCAATGTCTAGTCAAAGCTAAGGAATTTCAGTCTCTTAGGTAACTGCAGAAGTCACGACAGGACTTTACTCCAGCTTGTAATACTCCTTTCACTGTGTTCCTCCAAGTAATTATTTGCATAATACACCAAGTAACTGGATTCAGAAGTAGTCAGATGCATACTGTAATTAAATCTTCTGCAAGATGTTTGCACTGAAGTCTAACGTTGACATGACTCTGCTGCCCTTAATTGACAGTTTGCTGTATGGACCAGATGTCGCTGGCTCAAATGTGTTCTTCTGTGCATTGAAACAGAAGATTCCATTTCACTGGGAAGATTTGTTCCCAAAGTATTTTTTTCTGTTAGGAGTTAGTAAAAAGTACTTGACGGCTGAACTCTTGCTCACTGCTGGAAGAGGCTGTGATATTTAAATCCTCCTGGCAAAAGAGGAAAACAGAGTTCCTGCCCTTTGGTTCCCAAATAAAATTTGCAGGTTTTATGCTGCCCTCATACTTTGGATGCACATTTAGAGATTTAGCTGTATAGGCAGACATTAGTAAGTCTTGCCAAGTGATCCCAGTGTCACCAGATTTAGGCAAGGCATGGGCAGCAACACATACGACCCCTCTATGGAACACAACACACAGTCTTGTCAGCCAGGACAAGTACTTTACCTTTCTCTGCTTTCTGAGTCTTCACTTCATACTCTTGTAGCCTCACCAGCAGCTCCTCCTTCTCCCTCAGCATTTGCTCTTTCTCCCTCTCAATTGTCTCTCTCCTCCTCTTTTCATCTTCTAGTTGTTTCCTGTTAGAAAAACATGTCATGCTGGAAAGCTCACTTTCAGACCCAAGCTGCTCCCAGACAAGAAAGCTGGCTGGGAATCTCTCCAGGCAGCTCAGTGGGAAAGTGGCTGCCACAAAACAGGAACCAGAAGACAGAAATAGGCTGTTCCTTCATCTCTTCTGAATTTCTGCTCAGTTTTAGATATCCCATTTCATAAAAGCATTTGTATTCTTGGTGGTTGCCACAGAAATTTAGAATACCAAATAGCTGCTAGACACAGAAAGGAAAAACAGGACTTGTACTGCAAAGCAGAGGGGGTGTAACCTTGTTACTTCTGCCATATGGAAGGCCAAGGAAGTGTGAAAACAACAGCACTGAGGGAATGGAGACAAACAATCCACAAGATCAGGAGAAAAGCAACATGATTTCATGAATCATATGCAACCTGCAGCCAGTGGTAGAATTGCTATTCATTTTTCTTTGCCTGTAAGAGATCTCCCAGTTCCTTCTTTCTTTACAGTGTACACATATGTGCTCCCTGTGAAGGCTTCCCCTTATTCCCAACCATCCCATGGCCTAGCACATAAATCAGATGCCAACACTCAAGAGTCAGGAAAACCCTTCTCCAGGTACACAGCACCACACCGGAGCTTGCTGTGCCTTTTCTCACACATTTCCTTGCAGCCAGGAGAGCTGATGTGTGGGCACAGGGACAAGCAGGAAGAGCAACAGTTCCACTGCAGGACACCCCAAATCCCTTACCATACTCCAGAGCTCCAGGGCCACACGTACTCCTCCTGAGCCTGGGATGGCTCAGGGCCTCGCCCGCGTTACTGAGCCCTGCTCAGCTGCTTGCTGAAGCCTGGCACCTTGGTGCCATTTATTTCTGCCATGCCACATCTGCTGCCCACCTTTCCAGTTGTTTCTGGTGCTTCTCCTCCCGGGCCTGGGCTTTCATCTGCTGTACCTCAATGGTGTCAGGCTTCCTGCGCCGCATGTACAGTTCATGGTTGCCCATGCAGAGCTGCAGGATTCTCTTGTTAATTCTCAGACGAGGGGCATAAAACACGAAGTCCTAGAAGAGAGACCACAGGCAGTTTTCTCCATGCTCTTTCTCTTCTCCCAGCTAACTGCAGACAGAACATCTTGCCATTTAAACACAGAAGCAGAAACTGCAAATATCATCTGAAGCCAAAACTATTGTGATTTATATTCTCCATTTAAAATCTACACAGAATTGACAAGTTACTCTTCTAGAAAAAGCAACTTCTAGAGAAAATCCCAGATTGATGAAGTCTCATTTAAATGGAGATTGTTAGATGTTGCAGAAGGTTCTGGATTGGCAGGTAAACATCTGAGCAACACACAGACCTCTAGTATTGACTGGTTTTTCAGTTTTGTGACTGAATGACAAAGCACAATCTACAAATGTAACTTTGTAGGATTTTTTTATCTATCTGAATCAACATTCAAGGCCCCACGTGTATTTTTGCAGAGAAAAATGCCTTTCAATATAATTATTTTCTGTTCCATGGCATTTCCTAGTTAAGTTGACCTAGTCTGTTACAAGGGTGTCAAATGAAAACTAATATTTTAACCACCAACCACATGGGTTATTTGGAATATCAGGTTGCAGACAGTAACAAAACACAAGATATTCTAAAATTCCTGGTTCAGTAAAAAGGACATTCCCAAATTTATTATTATCTGTTTTATAATAAGACTTTTACAGAAACTATAAACTAGACTGGCTCTTCTAGAGGAAAACCAGCTAAGGAAGGGATACAGAGGGCCCAAGTTCATTACCTCCCTGATGATTTTTCTGAGTCCACAACCACACACACATTTTCAACAGAGTCTAAACTTACACAATGGATAAGCACCCTTCTGCTTTTTCTGTGTACTACAAGTGGCAAGTGGGCAAGCTGCCACATTACCACCATAAACCAGCGCCCATTCATTGGAATTACTCTCCTATGGATTGCCTCACAGTTAGCAAGAGATGGAACCAGGAATGGAAGCAGTGATTGTGTTTTTAATTGCCTGAGCTCAGAAGCACAGAGATAGCTGTGGCTGTCTCTGGGAAAGCTAGAAGTCACACTAAGCGATTAAAAGCTCCCTAAGTGGTATTACGATGAATATGCTGACAAAGACTGATTTTCTCCAATGCATTTCCCTAAAGCACACACTGGCAGCAGAAGAGGCAGTCAGGGCAGTGTGTTGTGCTCTCCTACTAAATCCTGCCAGAGCCATTCTGAGGCACACAGGTCTGATCCTGATAAATGTGACTGTAAGCTGCTCATCCAACCTCCTACTTCTGACAAGTAATTGTAAAAACAGTTTGTGCACATTGTGATGAGCAGGTTCTGTGCTGAGGCAAGCTCACTTACATGGAAATAACTACTGAGGGTATGGATGGTTCTTGAATTTGTCATCTAAGGCCGTAACCAAGGGATACAACATTCAAATACAAATATAAAAGAATCCCTTTCTTTCCTCATTCTCAGCCTACCCCAGATCTCATACAACTGGGAGAACTGCACCTCAATATTTTAAAGAGCATGTGCTGAAGTTCTTGGAGTATAAGGGCAGACAAAGTCCAAAAAATTAAAAAGCTTATCCTGGGTGAGGTGCCACAGGACTCTACCCTTCACATTACTGTCAATTTAAACAGTAGAATCCTCCAAATTAAAAGAGAGCTTCCAACCCACAACTTGGGTGGACTGAGTATTTTGCTGTAGTTATAATGCCTGCCTTTTTAAAAGGAGACACAAGCACACAAAAAGACCCAGACAACTTCCTGAATACTCAAAATTAGTTCCCAGGTAAATTCTTCTTTTAAGCACGGCTTTAAACATACCACCAGCCAGAGGGAAAATAACAATTGACAGACAAGAGGAAACATAACTGAGGTTTTCAATGCTAACACCTTTTGCAAGCCTTGCATTTTAAACTCAGGTCTGCTCTTTGGGGAGTGGGTGGCAAGCTGTGATCTGTTTTGTAATTATGTACAACACACGCAAGAGGCTCTTCTATTGAGAAAAGCATGCCTGACAGACCAGCTTTCTGTCTCTGGGGAGCTTTGTTGGTTTTCACTAACAGCATCACAGAAAAAAGCTCCTCTCCCCCAGGTTCTTATCTGGGGGAAGAAAGAAATCCCTGCAGCACACTGTGCATTAGTATCCTTTAAATTACTGGGAGGATCTCTTTCTGTTAGAGATATTTATAAGCCATCATCCTTTGCCAAAGCCAGGCTGCTTATTATTTCTCTGGGTTGTACTTACCCACCAAGACCAAGTACCAGGATGGGGGAAGAGCAGAGGTCTTTCTCAACTACCCCAGTAATTTCACAACACTAACAGAATGACATCCACCTATACCAGTTATTCCACCTTACGTTCTCAACAGGTCAAAGTAAGTTTCCAGTTCTTCACTAATACATACAATGAAAACATGCTTTTCAGTATTGAAAAGCAACATTCACATGTAGCTACATTTCAGTTCTCCACCAAAGTCGGATCCCTGAGATTTACCTTAGTGTTCAAGAAAGTCAATAAACACCACAATTTACTCTGCCAGTAGTGTGGAAGTCAGCAGCAATGGATAGGAAGCCTTATTTTTCCATGTGGTTTAGCTACAGCATTTGAACTACTTCTGTAATTTTTTTAGTGAACCTTTTTTAATGTTCAGATGTTTTTAAACGAAAAAACAAAAATAAAATTTACCTATCAGTTTCCATGCAGGGAGAGATATGCAGAGAGGACTCACAAAACTAGTGAACTGGCAAAGAATCTCAAATTTGAACATGAAGTTATCTAATTTGCTACAAAAAGAAAAGGACTCTGCAGTGGTAAAATCCTTATCTTTTTCCACATTAGCTATCACTATCAGCCCTTCCTTTATGCTGCACAGAAAAAACAGCAGCTCTAAATACAAATGCTGATTTTGCGTCTAGAATATCTGTGGCTTTCTCCTCTCCCAAGACTACTTTACTTTGAGATGAAACAGTATCAGTTGTTCATATGCAGTATCCAGGAACCACTTTTATATATACTTACTGGTGCCTTCTTGTCAATAGGCTTTATAACAAACTTCTTGTCATTGAAGGAGATGTTTCTGATTTCACTCCAGGGGAACCCTATCTTCGGGGTTAGTCTGGAAAGAAGAAAAACTTGTTTTAAGAAATGATGCAATAAACATTTTTCACCTGTATTGCTTCCAACACACAGACTTGGTGGAATGCAATGCTTCACAAAGCTTTCCCAACAGAGAGAAGACAGTAATTGAACCAGAATACCACAGGGAGTAGGAAAAGAATGCCAGTAACCTCTTTTACTGAGTCTCTTCTCATTTTCATCAGCCACCCTACTGACCTTTGGCTATGTAAAAGGGATGGTTTCTACTGAAGCCACATGCTCAGCTGCTTATAAGCTTGTTTCTTGTAACTCTGGGCCCAAAATCCACAGCATGCAGACTTTATGTGCAGTGCTTCCCTGTGCAGCCCTCTCACACATCATGGGAAGCATAAGCCAAAGTGACTGAGCTGCTCCCCACACCTTACAGCACGCACAGGCAAACCTACCCTGCCGTGTTACAGCTAGCCCAGTCACCTCTGTGCTGCCTTCACTCTCGAGTGCTGGGCAGGCACCACTGACAGGAGATTTAATTTCTTTTGTTTCACAGCATGGGTGAGGTTGGAAGGGACCACAGTGGTCATCTGGTCTAACCTCCCTGCTTAAGCAGGGTCATCCTAGAGCACACAGCACAGGATTGTATGGTCATCTGCACAGTCAAGAAGTTCTTCCTCACATTCAGGTGGAACTTTCTGTGCTGAGTGTCTGCTCCTTACCCCTTGTCCCATTGCTCAGCATCACTGAGAGCAGACTGTTTCAATCCTCCTGACACCCTCCCTTCACATATCTCCTCCCCTAGATTACATGCAAGGTTAGCAACAAAGGGCCCTGTTCTTCCCTTCCATACAAACTGTTCTTTCAGCCCATCCCATGAGTCACCAAGTGGAACTTTGCTTGCTGGTCATGCAATGGGCTGTGCCACGTGGCTTCCCACTATTGAAAAGCTCCCCTATGAAGCAAAGGGCAAAATTCAGACTCCCACCTCTTCCTCGCTGCTGAGGAGTCCAGGTCTGTTGATTTGTTTGAAATTTTTCTGTATGACTCACTAAACATTTGAGATTTTCCTCTGGTTTAATTTCTCAGACTCTTGCATATAAAAAGCATCCCAGTTTGCCATGAGATCAGATGTTTCTGAGCCATTCCAATACTTCACCTTCACACACCTGATCAGCTCTGCAGCAAGTTCTAACATTGCAAGGGCTTAAGCATTTGAATATAATAAAGTCCTTTAATTACCCCAACCTAATATTTTATCTTTGTATTTAATATCACATTATTATTTTTATTCTTCTCTTATCAAGGGAGAATATATTCTCTAGAGACAGCTGTTAATGATTAAGAATTGTGTCTTATGTAAAAAATTATACCAACAAGCAATCTTCTTGTTATTCTCTAACCCCTCCAATGTATGTGTTTCTGTCTCAATTATTCTTGCAAATGATTTGAAGACACAAGTATTTAATGTTTAGCACTTACAGAGATGTTTATCATCACAGTGGACCACTCAAATTCTGTAAGAATTCTATGGAGCACATTGATTAAACAAAAAAGAGAGCAATTTTGGGAGGAATTTAATTTACTCTCAAAGAGATGGAAAGCTACTACATCAAAAATTTTTGTTGTGTCCAAGCTAAAAAAAAACCAACTTGTTTCATTTAAATTCAGACATCAAGAATAAAATTCACCCTCTTCAGAACTTTCCACTCCTTAACCTCTAACTCAACTGCAAGATTATGCAACACTGTGTGTGTGTGTAACATTAAGAACTGTAAAGAAAATGATTTGATTAGACTAAGATTAACTAATTACTCCATCTTCCATCACATTAGTACAAGTGCTTAAATCCTAGATAATACAGTATGACAGACAACTAAAATAATTCACTCATTAGTAAGTTCTACTACAGATTCTTCCCTTTAATGCATGGGAAAAAAACCAACTTGGGTATACCTGGAAACAGGACATTGCCATACACTGCAACATAGAGACTCACACATCCACAGCACAGCCTCATTTTCCTCATGTTAAACTTCAACAATGAAATCTCTGCTTTTTCACCTTTGCCCTTAATCCCCAAATTTTGCACCTACAAACTAGAGGTGGCATACATATTGCTATTTTTCTAGTCCTCATATCTGCTGGAAAGACTTAATTATATAGTATCAAAAGACAGAGCAGAAATAAGCAGTTTATTCCAGCACTGTATTTGTTTTGCAAATGCTCTCGATAGGTCTTTGCAGTCAATGGCTACACTCTGCTTCTGCAGCTCGAAAAACCTGTTTGTGTGACCATGGTTACATAGCAAGACCAGTCATTCAAGACTGAAGTATTACATGAGCGAAACTACTTTTCTTTCAAGTGACACTCCTTGTTTTCTGGGTGACAGCACATGCTAGCATTGCAGCAAAGACTCCCTTTCTCTTTGCCTTATCAACAGAAGATCCAGAGGGTTCCAATTAATATTTGGGTTGCATTCAAAGCTTTTTGGAGGCAAAGATGTAGAACAGGTGAAATCCTTCTGTATTTCAATGATAGTTTGTTACAGATGAGCGACGTGAAACAAAGATTTGAAGCATCAGGGAGAGGGAAAGAAAGCAGTGTAGATGGCAATGCTCCATCTGAAAAACATCTATTTTACCTCCCTTCAATCCTTTGGTTGCAGAGTATTAGAAGAGACTAGCAGGCTTAGACACAGCTGTTCCCACCTTCTTATTATGTTTATTTATAGATGTAGTCTATCATTTCCCACCTTCTATCCAATTAATAATGGCTCTGCCTTTACCAGAAGGGCTGATTAAAACCATGCGTACCTCAGCAAGCCCTCATTTCATTCCTTGTTCACATACATACATTGTAACTACATAGGTTTGCCTCTCCCTGGGTTCTGGGTGTCACCCAGCTTTGCTGTTGTGTCCACCCCATAATCTGCCTTTTTCAGAACTGGGCAGCGGCACACAGATCCATCATTAACTCCAGGATAGGAGTGTCCTTAGGTATCTGAGCACTGCAGATGCCTTAGCCCAGCCAGGTTCTCGTGTTGTGGCCACTGATGGCAAACTTGGTGACCTGACTCAAGGAAAAGCCTGGTAAACTCCTCAGTTCAGGATTCAGCTCCACCACTGTGCATGATTATGAAGATGGCATCGTACAACCGACATCTCTCTTTATACAGCAGGTAGTATTAGCAGGTCAGGAAAGACATGAAAGCACAGGGGATGTGAAAGCCCATTTCCTAGCTTCACCTACCGATCCAAAATCTGAACACAAGCATTCCTGTAAACAAGAAATGTCCCATACCAGCCCTTTTTGGAAGATCAGAGGTAAAAACAAAAGCCTTACTTATCGTCCTTTTCATAGATGTTGAGCCCCAAGGCATCGACACCCAACCAAAGGTCAGTTCCTTTCTTGTTCTTGATTTCAAAATAGTTGATTCCATACATCTCCAGGTCTTGGGCAATCTTCAGGTACTCCAGCATGGCATTCTCTCTGATTGAGACAGGAAAAAGTAGGATAAATGAGAAACATAAATGAGAAACCAACATCTGCTCTATCTCAGAAACCACAAACACCTCAGAAGAAAAAAAAACAGTTTTTCCTAAACCTAAAATAAAACTGAACATTCACCATTTAGGATTCACTTTAGAAGTTATGATATCACATCTTATGATACACACACAGAATATTCCCATATACTAATCCCTAGTATTTTCAGACAAAAAATCAGCAACATTCACCTCTCTCAGCATTCATCCTTGTCTCAAGGTACAGTGAGTAGGAAAGGTATAGGACCTGAGCTTTCCCCAAATGTCAGTGCAAATGCTTCAATGACTGTAAGGTTTAACATACACCCTCACTCTTTTCCCACTCAAAGCCATCACTAATACAATGTACAGAGGTCAAAGATCTTTGGGAAGCCAACTGTTCTCAGCACCAGGACAAAATATACTACTGTGCTTTACCATGTGATTCAATACTGAACTAAAAAACACACACCAGGAGTATGCTCATACAAGCAACTCAGAGTTTAAACCACAGACTAACAAAACCATGCTGTAGAAATGCAAACTTAAGGTAATCAAATAAGCAGCAGGTGAGCAGCCTGAGGACCAACACAAAACACTCACTTGAGCATGCCACTGTGCTCAGCGTGCCACACCTGGATCCGTTCTTCCCACTGCTCTCTGGAGAGTTTATGCTGGTCCATCACCCTACACAAGGAAACAGATATCAACAAGATTAGATGTTCTGCAGTGTCCACTGATGATGATCTTTGCTACAGTCTTACTCTGACCCTGGTGGAAGCCTTACTGTAGCCAAAAGGAAAACCCTACTCAGTCCAAAGATGTTCTCTGTGAAGCAGAGCAGTTCAGAATGAGCAATAACCCTCTGCAAAGCCAATTCTGGTCACTGACCAGACACATGACAGTTATAAGCAAAACACTGCAAACAAATCACACACATACTGTAGACACCAGGGGATTAAAGAAAAGCACAAGTTGGTGCAATCCCTGGAATTAGGCACTAATGCAGTGTCATCAGGAAGGGTAAACAGAAGCCATTGGTCTGAAAACATCCACTGATCCTGTATGGGGATGGACTGTGTAGCCACAAGACATGCTTACCACATACAAGTTTTTTAGGACTGTACATTAGGATTAAGGACACACAACACAACCTTCTTCAGGAATGACATATTCTTGACTTAATGCTGCTCTTTTCTCCTTAAAGAGGAGACATTCATACTGACACAGTTGTATGCACCAGCATGGCAGCAGTGTTTAAGAAATAAAAGCTGAATACAAAAATGTATTTCCTCTCTAACCAGCCCAAGGAGAAGCAAAAATATAGTCAAATATGACAGGTAGAAATAAAATAAGGGAAAAACCCAATTACATACAATTCAATTAAAAAAAATGCAAACATTCTTTCAAATGAAACGCTTTGCATTTAACTAGAATTTAAATTTAAAAAAAAATAAGAGAGACTGCATCAGCCAATTACTTCACCTTTGGGGGATCAGACGCTCTGAATTGAGGTATCCAGGCTTGTGCACCTCTTTGTTGTAGTCTCCAAATTTGGCCTGCACAGCATAGGAGCCAAGAAGTACTGCTGTCTCAGGAGGACAGTAGATCTCATCACTGAGGATCCCTTCCTTCACCTGCAGGAAGAACAGCTTCTGCGTGATGTCCTGAATCAGCTCTTCAGACACATCCTCTGGGAAGAACTTGGCACGAAATCTGAACTGCAGGGGATTCTCCTTTCTGATTTCTTGAGCAGAAACCTGAGGACAGAGGTGACACCACAACTGAGCAGGTGTTCTTTTTCACACAATAGGATAGATTGCTTTTACATAGAAAAAAGAATTTGGGGCATTTGTCATAAGAGGTGAGTGACTGGCAACTCCTTAGTGGAATTCCTTAATTCTGGCTGCATAATGGTAGCAGAGAATGTGAGGGAGATGCATTATATTTTCCAAGTAAGTCAGTTAAATCCTGTTTGTACAGCAAACACTGGTCACTGGAGAATGATTTACTGTGCTGTATCAGACTGCAAACCAACCCAGTACTGTGTGTTTTTTGACAGAGAACAGCCCCCCGACATTGAACAGGTGTGTCACTGACTGCCCCATCAAGAAAAGCAGTTCATGTCCTCATAAGAGCTGGGAATACACAAACAGGAGCACATCAGAGGTGTCAGCACTTGACTGCCCAGCCTGGAAGTGCCTCTTTTTCAATTAGCACACAACAGATCCTGCACAGGCAGGGCCTAAGCCCATCAAAGGCCCATCACGGTGCTCCTCTAGCCACAGAAAGCACAGATGCTTCCTCCCAACAAAATACAGTATCAAGGTGCTGCTGCACATCTGGCAAATGCTTCCTGCAACTCGGAGTAAAAGGGCAGACTTCCACCACGCCACACCTCACCCATGGAGATCACAATGTTATCTCTAAAAAAAATCCTGGAATTATGAAAATTAGGCCAAATCAACAGCAGACACAAGGTGTATAAAGTTGCAGCCAATAACACATCAGGAATCATACAAGCTTTAACCTTTGGCCAGCAATTAGCCCAAAGTCTGTTACCTTTTTATCAAGCTTCAGCCAAGTCTGGAATCCTTTGTTGTCCACATACTGAAGACCAAAGTACCACACTTCTCGTAAACCTATGGTTTTAACCACCTGCAACAGAAAGGTAAAAAAGAAAAAGCTGTTGCAGGTAAAACTTCACCTGAGGTACAGGTATCCTTTCGAGTCCCACATCACCTGTGGTGGGTGCAGGCAACAGCCTAAACCTACTCATTTGGCATCTCTTAATTTCACCTTGGAGACATCTACAGCTGCCATTGTAGAGGATGATGACAGCATAGGATAAGATACTTGTCCCACCCAGTTTCTAGAAGATGATGATCTTGGGGAAAGCAGGTGAGACAAACAGCAGGTGACAGGCTACCAACTGCTAGACTGATACACTGGCAGCAGGCGGGGCTTCTGCATGCTTTTATCTACTGACCCATCTTAAAACTGTACTCAGTGAAGCAGATGAGTTATGTCAGCAAAGTTTTTGGTGGGATGGTCTCTAATGGTATTAGTACTAACTACAACTAGTTAGCAGTCCTAATGGCTCAAGTGGCCTTGTCTGCCAGAGACTATTCCTTCTAGAGGAAGCAATTGAGAGGCGCTTCATACCACTGCTGTGAGGCTCTGAGAGTTAAAACGAGATGCAACTATTCTCAGTCAAGGTTTTTTTTTAAACTCCCCAAAAGGCTGAGTTTATGAAGGACAAAAATACATCAATGCCCTCACACTAGGACAAGTTTCTTTTCAGATATTGTAAAACTAATCAGCTGAAAAACACAGAAACACCATCCATTGACTGGATGGTGCGCTTACAGGTAAAGCAGTCCTGTTTGGACATGTTACTTTTCCTCAGTGGAGGATACAGCGAACAAGTCCCTGTCCTTCACCTATTCTTAACAGCTTGTTCTTATAGCCAAGTGCTTGGCTGCCAGCTCATCTACCTGTAAAGCTATGCTCTAGACACAGCCAAAATCTGCAAAGATCTACTACGTACATAGCTGGATCACTTCCATGATGCTATTTGCAGAGTAGCCTCTCAAAAAAGTGATGCAGGTATCCCTACAGGGAGCTCAACTGAGTGGAAGGCAAGAAGTTTTTAAAACCACTTTGCGAGTTAGGGAAGTGTGACAGACTTGAGAATGTGTAGTTACATGTCCTTCAACAAGTCTAAGACCTTAATCAAAGACCTGTTTCACCTCCACATTTATGGTATTGCAGGAGACATTCTGGCTTGAGAGAAACAATGTCATGTTAGCTAAGACTCACTAGCCTTTATCAAAGACAATAAAACCCACCAATCCAAACAAACAAACAAAACCCCCAAAAAACCCAAACCCCATGTCCTTTTAAAAAAAGAGCTGAGGTCTGAAAATAATTCAGCTTTTACTTGAATAAAATTCCTTTTCCTTCCTCCCTCAAAGTGGCATGTTTCATCATGGAAGAGACAAGTTTTCTGACAGCTGGAAGTATTTTTATGAAGTCTAGCAGAAAGCCAGGGGTATGCAGAGTGTGGTACTTCCTGTTGCACAAAAGTGTGTCGCAACTTTGTTAAAATAAAAGGTTGCATAAATCAAGCAGTTATCAGGCCATTATTTCTGAATGTCTCTTACAAGAGAAAAAGTACACTTCCTATAAATAGAGTTAGAAAGCTTGCAGAAATAATGACCCCTCAAGTTCTTCCCAAAACCTAAAAGCAAGGAAGGAGAAAGTATTAAGCTGAACTTCATAATTTGACTGTTTGAGTTTCTATACAAAGAACAAAGAATGTTTTAGACTGTGCTGGGAAATACTCTGTAAACTTCCTCCATGGCAAAACAAGGAAGAAATAAGAAACGAGGCATTATATACAAGATGAAAGACACCTCCTCTGCTTCCTCAAATGCATGAAGCAGCAAATCTTGAGTCTGCCCATTCCATCCAGTTATGCATTCACTTCCAGAAAATGCCAGTTACACTCTCCTCCATTTGAATTTCTTTTACTCATGGTCAGGAGGGCATATGACTACCTGGGAGGTACTCCAGCCAGCTACAGAGCCCACTGGGTTGGTTCTTGGGACACCTCAGACCTCACTGCAACATGAACTGCACAGGACTGGCTTGAGTGGAGCGGAACTTAATATTCACAGGTTCCCTCCCCTGTAAAAGGGGCTATAATGCATCTTACCTGCAGGATACAGTCGTGCTAGCAAAGCCTAAAACATAAGGGCACTGCCAGAGTAGCTCTGCTAGCTGACAACCAGGCCAAGGGATCACCTTGTAGTTTTTAAAAATAGCTTGCTTCTTCAGAACCCCCACAGTGGTTCTGTAATTCCAGTTGGGCCACTCCCCATACCTGTGAAAACCTGTCGCCTCCACAGGCTTTATCTCAGTGTAAACTCCACCCGAGATAAGGGCCTAGTGAAAGGCTTGCTCAACAGAACTGAAGAGAGAATGTATGGTTTGCACCTTTTCTGGTTTTGTGCTGCACAATTCTACCTCAGCCTTCCTTTGATATGCAGAAGTAACCCCCAACAAGGTATGAAATATGGATAAGAATTTCCAATCATAGATTTTAAACCCATGCCACTGGATGTAGGGAGTAGGTCTATCCCAATCAGGCACTAAGCACTGCAATAAGCATTCTTCAGAAATCCCAGTCATCCCAGACAGCAAGCTAAAATAGAAGTATCTTGACTCTCAAATATCCTGCGTTTTCCATGTTCTCAGGATTTTGAATTTCTCAATTGAAAGCAGAGAAAGTAGTTTATCTTCTGCCTGAGAGATGATCCTGACCCAGAACAGATGTAAACATTAGTTAATATATATGGAGGAGGGAAATACTTGTTGAATGCTTGTCATAAGGACACACAATCTAATTTAAAGCATTGATTTTAAAAACCTGGCTTTCAGTAATTTGGATTTTCCTACTATCAGAGATAAAATCCAATTTCTCTACTTCAGATTAACATGAAAGGGGGAAGAAGTTACTCTGATGGCATGGTGATCAGCACGAATGGAATCATACAACAGCCTGGGTTGGAGGAGACCTTAAAGATCATCTGGTTCCACCCTCCTGCCATGCACAGGGACACCTTCCACTAGACCAGATTGCTCAGAGTTCCACCCAAACAGGCCTTGGACACTTCCAGGGTTGGGGCATTCACAGCTTCTCTGGGCAACCTGATTCTGTGCCTCACCACCATCACAGTAAAGAATTTCTTCCTTATATCTAATCTAAACCTAGTTAGTTTTTTTAATTTGAATCCATTCCCCCTTGCCATGTCACTACATTCCCTTGTAAATAGCCTCTCTCCAACTTTTTTGAGGGTTCCTTTCAGGTATGGGAAGGCTGCAGTCACCCCAAAGTCTTCTTTCCTCCAGGCTGAATAATCCCAATTCTCAGCCTTTCCTCATAGGAGAGGTGATCCATCTTCCTAATTAACTTGGTGACTCTCCTCTGAAGATCAAACAGCAGGTACTTGTTCCATAAAAAGAAAGTTTTTTTTGGTTTTGTTGTTTTTTGGTTGTTTTGTTTTTTGTTTTTTTAGTTGCAGAGCAGTAGGTAAATTTTTTTCTGCTAAAATCTAGGCCTTGCTTCAGTTTTATAACAGCAAACTACTTAAGATGATAATAACAAAGTTTCACAAATAGTACAGAGTTTGTTTTAGTTGTCTTTATCTGATCTTTGCAGGTCCACCTTCAAACAGACCTATATATTGTTAAAGCAACAGCAGGAAGAATAACAGTAAGGGAGGAGAGTCCCAGCCACTCCAGCCCTCCGCTTCCCTGGGAATCCCTGAAGGCAGGCTGCACTAATCTCTGCTCTGTCCTGCTGCTTGGGGGCTTCTTACAAGGCATGGTGCCTGTAAATGCTGCACAGAGATCATAAATTCTTCTGGTTTTCCAGTACTTTGACAAACTCAAATACCTGTGGCAGGCGGTTCCTTGAACCCAGCATTTGAATGAATGCAGCCATGCCAACACCCACATCAGCCACCTGAAGGGCTGATTCTGAAGGGTTTTATGCACAAGAGGAACATTTCAACCTCAGAAGTTAAGAACTATATAAGAGCTATGCAGTATTTCAAAGCAAAAGGTACATTTTTACATGCTACCTATGCTGTCTAAATATTTAAATCCTTTCTAACAGTTCATTATCCAACATGCTAGGAAGACAGGTTTCAGTGGAACATAACATACCTGCAAGGGTTTTTGCCTTTTTCTTTTACTGTGATGTAATTTAGAAATCTTAGTTCAGACTGGGGCCATTTGATTAGGAGGTAAAGAGAAGAGAGACAGGTTTGGAATCCAGTTTTAAGAAAACACTGTAGTCCAAAACATACTCAAAAATTAAACAACAAGAGCCCACACCAACCCTTCACTGACCTGGTCGAACAGCTGTTTGCCTGTAGTGTTTGGCTGGATGGCAAACTCCAGCTCTGCATCCATAGTAACAACTCGAACGTTGATCTGAGGAAAAAACCAAAAAGCATTGTTTAAGATGCATTCAAAGTTATTTCTAGGTGTTACCACAGTACTTGGTGTACAAGAGTCTCCACGCTTTGATGCACTCCTGTAACCTCTATAATAAACACACTTAAGCCTCAATTAGAATCGTGTTATCACACCAGTAAGCTTAATTGGAGCACTCATTCTGCTGTTTTAATCAAATTGCTCCACAGGTTTTCCTACTCAGCATAGGGTTGGACAGATCTTCTGGTTCAACAGGAGGGTATTTTAGACCTGACCCTTTGCAGACAGAAACCCTCTTGGACTAAGAGCTACTGTGAGTGCACAGTATAGCTGCCTGCAGGCCATCCCTTGGATTACAAAAGGCCCTAATGACTAAATTAAATTTAAGACTTATAATTTAACTTCCATTTATATTAGAGCTAGAATTAATCTGAGGTTTTAAAGGCAAAAGACTGCAGATTATTCCTATAAAGACATCAGCATTAACCTGATAAACATTCATTCTTTCCCTCATGAAAATCTACTCAGCACATAAAAACAGCAGTAACAGGTACTAAATGATACTACAGGGCAAAAGTTCAATAAGCTCTTGCTGTCAGTGAAGAAACAACATAACCAGATTTACTGCAATGGCACTAGACTGCAAGACAGAGGTTACTACTGAATGCAGAAGGCAAGAGTGTTTAATGACTAGAAAAAGTCTATTAGTAGTTAATCAGGATGCAAAAGCAGCAACTGATCTTGCAGGGAATGGCATAAGGACCAGTAAAAGGGTAAATTGGGAAAGGGTTATCTCCAACTGTTCTTACTTTAGCTTGCAATATTACATGACTTCCCAAGAGTCCCAAAACTAATCTAAAAAACCCAAACATGTATAATGGTGTAGTAGGTTATGCTAACAACTAGCTTTTTAGCTCAGTGTTTTAAAGGAAAGAGACAAAAAAGTGGACATGTAAACACAAGGCCAGACAGTAAGTACCTTACAGATGTAAGGTACAGGCAGATGAGATTTCATGTCAATTTCCCAACAATTTGTAAATGCCACATTACAGAAAGCTAAGACTAAGAGAACAGGAGATCCTGGCACACATCTGAAGAAATAAGAGGAAAAGGAGGCAGGAGAGGAATAGAATAATTCACTACAAAGCTTTTGCCTTCAGCAGTTCCCAGCAACTTAACTATGCATGTTTAAAATAACGTTACAATTAACACAGAACTGTGAATAAAACAAGTTGCTTCATCTAGGTTTAGTAAAACACATTACAAAGCTTTGCACTCCTTTTTCAGTGAGACACTGAATGTTTAACCAACCTTCTTCAGTTCAGTGGTGGACCTGGCAATGTCAGGTTAATGGCTGAACTGGATCTTAGAGATATTTTCCAAGTTAAATGATTCTGTGAAGGCATCAAATATCTTTATAGAATTGTTTCTTCTGTTCCCACATGACAAAGGACCCTCCCAAAGAAAGATCACTGAAGGCAGTTTCCAATTCACAGGATCTCAGAAATGAACCAGAGAAGATGACTTAGTGATGCCATTTTCAAGCCGTGTTTTTAAAGCACTGTCCTTTAAATCTTTAAATGAGGACTTAAAAAAAGTTTCCCTAAATACAAGATGGAAGAACAAGCAAGAAGGCAAAAGGAATTCTTGGAAAACCTAACTGTAGCAACTGTGATCATAACAGAGCACAGAATTATGGTGAAGGTTTTCTTCCTGTGCCTTAAGAACCAAAGGTTTCCCAAGAAATGTTTCCTGTGTAGGAAGGGAGGGGAAGTTCAGATACCAAATTCTCTGGAAGGGCAAGTCTGCAATTCAAAGATGTGACCTTAAACACCTGTTGCTTAATCCCTCTCAACAATAAATCCCTAATCATATTCTAATCCCCTTTCTACCCACTTCAAGAAAACATATGCTCATCATCTTCAGTTTTGTGCTGGGCAAGTTATTTGTACTTCTGGCTGAAACACCATGGAAGTGTAAAGTAAGTATCACTTTACAAGCTAAAGAACTTAAAAAGAGGTGCTTCTTACTCCTTACCAGAAAACCTGCAGAATGCTGGCTGAGTACAAAATTCCAGCTTGTACCAGTATGTAGTTTCCTCTATCTCTCCTTAGTGGTTATCTGCTAGTAAAAAAAGTTAAACTCCCTTGGTCTTGTTTTACTACAACCCTCAAAGACTGTAGGATCAGCTACAGAGCGAGCTATTTAGTGCTAAAGCCACTTAGCTGCTACATATTTTAAGAATTATTTAGTATTAAGAGCAAAAATTGTAGTAATCTGCCTTTCCACTTCAATCATTTAAAGCCAGAAGCATGCAGGAACATGACTACCTTGATTATCCAAAAAGCTTTCAAGGACACTTGGGGCCTGCAGTAAAGGTTAATTTCTGTGTTCTTTAAGGGCTGCATAACCATCAGGACAAAGAGGAATTTCCCTGGTGTGCCCTCAGACTGCCAGCCACATAACAGGCAGAGCAAGAAGAGACAGGGCCTTCTGTCCCTTCAATAAGTTGATGACTGCCTGGGAATATCCTTTGAGTCTCCTTCCTGCCCTATTAAGCCCTCCTGCTTCTCATCTCCAAACCTTAGCCTTGACTTCAAGAACATAATGGTTTTAGCAGTGTTTCTAAATGGATGTCCTATAACCACTCCATACAAGCTTCTAGACACAGAGAAACTCATAGTAAAGCAGCAAACAGAGTTTAACCCACATGAAACCCAGGTTTAGACACCCTGAAGAAACCTTGATGCCTTCTACACTGAGAGTCAATCAGCTTGGCACTCAGCTCAGAGCATAAGGAACTCCCCATGGCGCCAAGTTTATTAAATCAACAGCCAAGGTGCTAACCAATTCAGGTATTGTTGGGGAGTAAAACAGCAACAGCTCAAACTGATTTCCATGAGCAACAAGAAGAGGGAGACACAGTTAGGACAACTTTCACAAGTGAAGTCCTGCTCACCCTGTCTAGGCAAGGTATGTCCTTTGTAAGATCCTCCAAACCCTGACAGTAATCCAGGATAATGCAGAAGCCATAACCAAAATGAAAATAGCTTTTCATTTTTAAGAGCACAAGGGTGTGGAGGGAAGAGAACAGCACATGGCTGTTATCCATGAAATAAGGGTTATATTAAAAAAGATGTGCATTTATGCACAAAGCACACTAAAAATCCTGGACAGTAAGTTGTGACTTCTTTCTTGATAGGCCAATATCATAACAATTTATTATTCTGGGGATTGTAAATAGATTATATTTAAGGTGCCTTCCAGCCTAACTATTTAATAATTCTACTTTTATGTCTGAGGCTAATACACTCAAAATGACAAATAGGGTCTTTAAGGTTTTCCTGTGCATACAAAAACATTACAGAACACAAGTTTTTCCTCTTCCCCTGTCTTAGGATGCATAAAATTGCTAACAAACTTGATCCAGAAGGGAAAAAGCATGCTGTTGAAAAGGCAATGCCATTTGTATTAAAAGGAAGAACTCTCCATGTCGCTCAAGAATTTAGTACACTGAACACCAGTTCCATGACTTCACACTGGACTGTAACATGCTAGCTAGTTACAAGAGGATAAAAGATGAAGGCCAGAGCTAGAGAGAACTTCAGAGTAGAGTTTAAATGGCTGTAGCACTATGGAAAGCAAAGGTAGTTAGAATGGAATCTTCTGTGCTTTAGCAATGCCCTTAAGTCATGCATTTGTTCTTTTGTTGTCACTAAAACAACATCTTTTCTAATGTAAAGTCAGTAGATCAATCTTCGGGGCAGGTGCAGCCTTTCAGAGTTCCTGCACATCAGAGAGTAACCTGAAAAATTAAAGTGCCATTTGAAAAACATTCAGAAAACATTCTCTTAAGGAGGCAACACACTGCCAAGCAGCTGAGTGGCACCATCTCTGTGGAAGCATCAAGACCTAGAGAGCAACCCAAGAAGACATTGCCTTTTCAACCCCATCCTCTCACGAACACCCAGTTTTCAGGAGTGTTGGACACTATGAATGCACAGCTATAGTATTTTCTAACATCGGGTTCTTGAGCTCTGTGGTGCAGAACCAGTCTCCGATTGCAGGCAAAGTGGTATCATTGAAGTTAACCATCCCTCTGCTGATACTGCAGCTCCACTGAAAAGCATCCCACACTAAAGGGAAAAGGGCAAGGAGAACAGGGAAAAAACAAACCCACAGCTCTCAGACACACCATGCTATTGTGGATATTTTGCACCCTGATGCATGTAATCTAATAGTTCACTTGCATAATAGTTCAGTGAAACCATGAAGTTGTGCAAATCATTTAAATAAGACCATACAATTTAATTTCAGTGAATACATAAGATAAAGGGCACTAAATACCAACTTATACCGATTAACACAGGACAAACTGGTGCTTAACTGTGTAATTTATCATTATCATTAGGCAGGTCTAAATGCCTTAGACAATGCTCCGGAATGTTTTCTTCCTCTGTCCAAGGAGGAAGTAAGACCAGAGTCTCCTAAACAGCAGGTTTCCAAGCAGGGTATCTTTCCAAGTGGTGGCAATTAGCAGTGCAGAAACCTAGACAGACATGCCTTGTTTCTTCAGTCACTGGGTGTCTGGTAATCCCAGGAGTCACGGGTACATTTAAGCAAATCAGCCTCATTTTGAGGTGATGTACTGCACAGCACTCTGTGAAAAACAGCATGCAGAGCTGTTAAGCCCTCTTGCACACACACAGACTGTATGGATAGAGACTTGCTTGTGCTGAAGGAATACAGAAGTCTTAACATGCAGGAAGCAGTGGTATTAATAATAGTATTAAGAAAGTAGCAGCATTAATCCTGACTTCTGCAGGTCTACTCTTTCACCAGGCAAGCAGCAATGACTAATGGAATAAATAATAGGCAAGCTTCTTGGCCTGGGCTGTAACGCATCTGCAAGGACAAAGTAATCTCATTTTGACCTTAGCAACCAGAGCTGTTCATAGACGTGTGTAGTGATTAAGTATCTGGTAATAGGAAAAACAACTTCATGTAGCAGCATCAGAAGGGCACTGAAACTGCTCTCTATTCTTCCACATTCCATTCAGTAGTGTTCACTGGTTCCAGGTCCAAAAACAAAAAAGATATTGTCCTAACTGATGGGGTAACTGTTGTCTCAGCTCCTGGAGACTGTTACAAGAAAATTTTCAACTTTGACGAGGGAAAAAAAATCTTAGCGGCTTCAGAGCTCAGAGCTAATCTGCTCACACTTCAGTATCTGCATTCCACTGTCCTTCACAAGTTATTTAAGTCAACAGGTGATGGTTCAGAGACTGCAGAGAAGACAACTCTGAGAAGGTAAGTACCACACATAACACAGAAGCAACTGCAGAAATATTAGTTCAATTTATTACATACGTCTTAAGAATTTATGAACACCAGCATACCAAGAACACAACAGTTGGAGACAATTCTTTTTCTTTTCTGACAGAATAACCTGACTGATGGATCAAATAACATCTAATAACATATTTGATGTGGTACCATACAACATAGACTAGGCATACAATAAATCTGAGCCATGTGAAATCACAACCAAATCACAAACTGTGCCCCCACATTCTCCATAGCTCCTTTCAGAGCAGAAGATCAATGTCATGAATATCAATCAAATGATCAATTCCATTTACTGCTGCAGGATTGCCAAAATACTGCTTCCTTCCCAGCTGGGCTCAGCACCTTCATTTTGCTGGAACTACTGCAGGGACACATTCTGACCTTTTCCTGCCAAGCCAAGGTCTTGAAAAGGGGATGTGAGTGTGATGGGATTGAGGGAATAAGAAAATAAAGTTTTCTCACAGTCCCTGGAAGATGGAGTGCACTTACAAGATCATGAGCAGCACCTAGTCAAGAACAAATGAGTCTTTTGGGAGGACAGGGCTGGAATTCAAATATGTTGATAGGTCTGAAAAATACCTGCAAGTGTTACACTTGAAAAGGTGAGAATGGACAAGAGGCAGAGATGAACAAATTACAGGCTTGCAGGCAATGGGCTACAGCAGGACTGTCGACAAGGATGTGGTTTATTATAATCCCCAGAAAGACACCACATTTCCTGGTGTGATGCTATTACATAGAAGTGAAAATTACATTCTTGAGTGTATTTGTCACCGGAAGCATTACAGTAGGTGACTATTCTGTTCTGCCTGCCTGATGACTTGCTAGATGGAATGCTGTCACCTAAATTTGAATGCTTCTTTTGGAAGGGGGCAAATTAATCAAGGAAAGTCTACACTGATCTACAGGTCAAGTGTTTCTGGGCTGGTTGCCAGTTGGGGTTTTTTAATCTGTGTGTGTTTGGGGGTTTTTTATTTGTTTGTGGGGGTTTTCTGTTTGTTTCAAACTAGATTTTATTTTTAAACATGTCACTGATCCCTTTCCAAATGGGAGTTGTCTGAAACATGACACATTTTCTATAGAAGATTATATAAACTTCTAAACCCACATGGAGAAAACCAGCAAAAAACCCTCTTACTGCAGGCTAGGTAACATGACAAGAAACAGTAATTGCTGAAGTGGTAAGATATTATGATATTTTGTAGCCACTTCCATGCAGCCTTCAGAAAACACAAGTTCAAGTCCTTCCCCAGTGCTACATTTTTATGATTTAAAGGATGACCAAGAACCTGAAATGAGAAGGCAAATGACAGATCCACCATTCCTCTTCTGGGGGAAGGAGAAATCTGATTCCTATGAGAATGGGGAAGAACTGCACAGCCCAGTCAGGAAGAAAGCTTTTCACTCTCCTCCCCTGCTCCCATAGCAGAACCTTTCATGCACTGCCTGCCCAACACGGAGCATTTCAGAGAGGGCAGCACAGCACAGCAGCCACGAGCCTTCCCTTGCACACTGGAGCAGTTTGCTGACAAGGAAGAAAAGGCCTCAGCAGCTCACAAAATGTGAATAGGAGACGGCTTCACCGGCATCCCCTTGGCTGACAAGGCAAGCTGGTTGCGCCCATTTGAGCGACCCAGTTTCTCAGCATACCACGCTAAATCAAAATACCCGTCTGTGAGCTGAAGGACGTGTTCCATTTCAGATCTCATTGTGTTAAACATTGTTTCCTCATTGCAAATAAATGGGAACATTAAGTCACGTTCCAATGGAATTCCTCAGAGTCTATGAAGCAGTTAGGTATTGCTGCATTTCCAACAGGTAAAATTAGAGCCGAGTAGGCTGGTCTTTGTTCTTTAAAACCTTGCTTACCTTCCCAGGAGAGGGAGAAATACCACTGAGGTTAAATTGAGTTGTACATAATAATCTATAATCTAACAGTTACTTGAAAATTGTCCAGTACAATTGTTAGCCTTAAATACTAGTCAGCTTTAATGCAACAGATTGCAGAACCATATTTTTGGGGGTACTAGTCCTCAGTATTTTAGGAGCAATGCTATAGCAGTTATACTTAACTGAAATTTCTTAAATTTAGTCAAGGCAACAGGAGTCCAGGTATTTGCTGCTCTCATGTATGATGAAAAATTTGACTTCTTTTGTGTCAGTTTTTTAGAAGAGAAATAAAGTACTTTGAGGGGAAGCCAAGAAAAAATTTGGAGTCAAATCTGAAAGCTTGACTTCTGGATGAAGTCGGGGGGGGGGGGGGGGGGATGTTCATGTGAGCAGGAAAACCTTGAATTTGTGGGGACTCGCCCAGAAATTCCAGTTTTAACAAAGTGGGTGGAATTTTCAGAATTATCTTCCCCTTCCCTGCCTACACACACAAACAGGTCACAAGAAAGCAAATCCATCAAGTTCAGTATTGCAGCTGCGGCACTTAACTCTTCTTTGTAATATAGCATGAAACTGTCCTTATAATTAAGCATGAACATAATCCTAGAATGCAAATTCAAACTTTTTAATGTTTAGATGTGCAGAAGATGCCAAACTAAATTACATGCCTATCTCAGTTCCCTTAATGAAGGCCTGCTATCTCTTCTGTCAGCATGTAATAACTGCATAGTAGGCATCCACGTGAAAAATCAAGAGGCAGCCATGGCTGCAATTCAGTTCTTTATCTTAGGTCAAGCAATAACACTTTACATGCCAAAAGATCATGAAGATTTCATGCAGGTGTGGCAAGCGCAAGTGACAGTACACCTCTGATAGCCCTGCCTCCCAAATGCCTAGGCCCCAGACAGGTTTCCAGCATTCTCCACCTCAGGTCAGCTCTGCACAGTTAACAATAACAGTAAAACCAAGCAAGCACTCTTCCCAGAAAAAAAAATACCAAAAAAAATACAAAAAACAAAAACTTTCTCCAGTCACTGAATATTTCCCCCAAATCTTTCCTAACAAACTGCATCATTCTGTCTTGATCTAGGAACAAGTTGAAAAACTGAGAGACAGAGGCCTTTCTAAAACTTTAAAATTAATTTTTATTAATTTTTTAAAATGTGAAATCACCTAGGCACAGCTCTATGTTCTGGCAAGGCATAAAGCAATGCAGAAGAAGTCTGAAAGGCCCCAGGATACTGCCCTTGAACAAAGCCCTGTACACTTAGGGAGCCCAGGTGTTTTTCATGCAAAACACTTGCCCTCACTCTGTGTGAGAGATATAAGAATGATTTACTTTGAACACGATATTACGAAGAAGCAGGAGGGCTTATGGTGTTTCATTGAAATACATTAATGTTCACTTTAAAGACTCTCTGATGCTGTATAAGACTCCATTAGCATTTTCAGAATATCTGTGCACAAGCAGCAGTCTGTTCTTTAAAGGAGGAGCATGCAGCCAGTGACAACAGCCTCAACGTAGCACCACTGCCTGGATGTGTCACTTGCCCTCAATAGATGCAAGGATGGATTTAGGAACACAGAATGCAGCAACAATAGCCCCTTTGTACATAAAGAATAAATACAGAGGAAAGCTAGAGGCCACTGGATCAAACTCCTGCATACACAGACTGTTTTATCATGACAGCTGTTGCATCTAATTAAACATAATGAAGTTGCGAGACTAAGGCTTTACACATGAAGTTTACAGCAAGCCCCACAAACAATCCTCAAATAAGCTTTATCTCAAGAAGTTGCTCAGAATCCAGAACTGATCAGATCTTCTGCTGTCTTCCATCACAAACATTAGCATGGGGCCAAGTACAGATAACACAGAGGTCTGAGATCTCAAGTTTCGTCATAATTTCAGAGTCTTCTGAACAATTCAATATCTCCGATATTTATACTACATAAAACAATATCATCCTTCTGCAATCCCCCTGAGGGAAAAGAAAAAATAAATGAGTATCTTATAGTCTTGATCTGAAACAAAAACATCATTTTATGCCTCTGCTTGGCTTTTTCACTTGGAAGCAACAAACACACAACGATTTCTACAAAAGGTGAACTCCACAGTACCAACTCACGGCAACCAGGGCAGGATCTGAAGGTGTGAATAATCCAAATAAAAGCTACCATAGCCTCAGAGCTTCCCCTGAATCCAAGCACCAATATTGGTGTCTTTTATTCCAATGCTTATACAGAGATCTGTGTTCTAGAGAGCAATGTGCATGGAAAGCCCAGAGCCACTACAGAGTCAGAAGTCTGACAGCAGCAACACAGCCTGACAGCAACAGCACACAGCTCCCAACACTTTCATAGACCCTGTGGTGGTTGTTCTTCTGGGGTGGAAGAGCAGCACATCACAACAGAACAGGATGCACTGAGTGAACACAGGGATTATCTGTGACTGACTCTCTCACAGGGCTATGACCTGGGAGTTGAAGGCATCCAAGAAACAACTCCTGGAGAAATGTTACCAGTAACTTTATTCTTTGCAGATGGAGATGTTACAGGATGCAAAGCAGTACTTTTGTCTGATGTGAACTGGAAGAAGGCTAAGGATGCTCAAATGATTTCTGTGCAAGGATCAACTAAGCTAGGTAGGACTTCTCAGTTTGGAAGAAAATTGAAGCTTGGACATAAGAGCATATAAACCCCTGAGCTGCATGAACAGACTAGGCAAGGAATGTGTGTTCATGGTTCAAACCAACAAAATAACTACAGGGCATCAACACTGAACAAGGAAAAAAAGTACCATATAGCACTGTAGCAAGGTGGTTTGTAGATAACTTTCCAAACAATGTGAAGGTTATCTAGGACAGCCTTTGTTAAAGTATACTGTGGATGCTGGAGTTCACAGGGTTTCAAAGTGAGACTGGACAAGTTCACAGAAATCCATTTAGTAACTCATTATATAGGACCTTTCAACCCCCAATGCCTCAGAGAAAAGCAATGGTGCATATCTTTGAAATACTCTTCCTCAGGCATCAGCTTTTGGCCAACATCAGAGGTGTACTATTAGGCCACAAGGGCTTCTGCCTGACCTACAAGGCGAGCCATGTTCATATAGACATCAAAGTGCAGAAAGAAAATGAACTCCATTTACTTAGGGAGAAATAGCAGTGCAACAAGTCACACAAGGCCCAGCAATGATGTTGGTCCATTCTAGATACAAATCCTCTTGTCAGAGAGATTTTTGTTTGAGATTCTACTGTTTTGTTTTACCTGCTCCATATCAGCCTCTTTCATTTTACTCATGGACTTCAGTGGAACACACTTCATGGCATTTGTGAAATTTCTTAGTGTGATCACCTCTGACAGCTTGATAATCTGATCTATGTGCAATACACTACAATGCTTCCACTTCTCAAGCAGGTACTTCAAACAGCATGCAAGAGGTACTGTTTGCTTCCAGATAAAGGTAGGTCATGGCAAGTCCTGGAATGTCACCTAAGCACAAAGATATTTCTCTTGAGCAGTTACAGATAGTAAAGGAAAAGTGATTGCAAGGATTGGCGAAGTACCCCCTCGTAACCCCTAAAACAGCTTAAGGGCTTCTGAGATGAAACTCTTCTCACTCCCCTCACTGTAGATGTGTGATGGCAAACAAATATGCTCCAGTGGTTCCCAAAGTGTACCCTGAGCACAGTGAGGGCAGAAAAGTACCTTTCAAGAGTTTGTCTGCACAGCTGTGACAGTTGTTATGGAGGAAAATCTAGTCACCCCCACACTGAGATCACCGAGTATCAATTATGCAAATCACCCCACCACACACCAGTTTGTGCAGCAGGAACTCTCACAATCATTTATCTCTACAGAGACAAAAAGTTAAGCCAGCTAAGTGTATTCAGCTAGGTGTTGAAGAACAACTTTAGCTCCAACAAATAACTCTGAAGCCCAGAACTTACAGGTACAGGCTTGCAGTCATCTACTGGGCTACACAGGCTAAATTCAGGTGCCCAGGTTCAAAGGTGAGATTTTTTTTAGTCTCTGCTTCTTCAGGTAGCAAACAGCTCATAGCACAGACCTGCTCTCCACATCTACACAGCAGTGGTCTCTTGTCAGAACTGAGCCACTCTAGAGTAATTTTGTAAACCTGCTCAAGATTCAGCAACAGGACATCTGTCCACTCATCTCCAGAGAACTCTCTCTCTCACACTCGTTTCCCACTGAGGTTTAGAACAACTACAGCAAGTGTGGACTTCTTGCAAAAACAAGAAAGGAAGAGATGGTGATAGTGACACCTCAGAGTTTACACAAAAGCTACAGCACTTGCTCATGAGAGGGAGAAGTAAATGCACACAAACCAAACAGGGAGACCGCATGCTCCCCTCTCAAAGGAAGCAAATGGATACAGGCCTTGTGTAGGGGAACCAGTGTCTCTTCCACTGAGCCTATACAGTAGGTAGCCAAATACAAGCCCGTGGTCATCAGAAACAGTTTCTCTTATTTACTCAATTAGAAGGCAGAGCCCTGGACGTTAATTGTTAGAGTCAGGATTTTTCTTTAATGGACAGCTGTTACTATGAGGTGTCCATCAGCCTCAGCTGAGCACATGGCTGCTGCTCATTCTCTCCCCAAAGATGAGAGCAGATGCAAAGAAGGCAAGTGAATTTCTCTACTATGAAGTAGGAACTAGAAAGAGAAACAAAATCTGGATCTGAACAGATGAGCAATACGAAGGCAGCATGGTTAGTTGTTACACTGAGCTATGCCTTGTTTCCAGCCTCATATATCCACAATCTTCTCTCCTAGGTGCCTACGCTGCTGTTCTTTGTACTTCTCAGCTCACGGGGTAAATGTTATCTGTTGCAGAAACCAGGCTCCAAAGCGAGCACACAACACAAGTAGAAAGTACATTACTTAACAGTGTGCAGCGTGGTTCAGTGATCTTGGGCAGCACTGCCTTCCATCAAGGTCAATCGAGTGATTATGGGATTTACGGTGCATGTAAAGCTCTTTGGGCACAGGGTGCCAAACTAGACCGACACTGATGTGGGAATCTTCAGTGGTCATCAAGAAGTCTTATTCTCAAAAAGTCCTGACATATCACAGCCTTTTTTTCACGGACAAAGGAAGACGTTCATGTGGGTGGAGGAAGAGAACAGAACAGGAAGGCTTATCTCCCTCCTTTTGACCTTTAAGAAGGCTAAGAAATTCTTTAATTAGTGACTAACATAACAGTTAACACCCTTGGTTTCTCTGTAGCAGCTAACATCCCACAACAAACTGCCTTCGGAAATGCTTACTCAGCTCACACAGTAAATAAGGGTTTTGGCAAAACTGTGAACTCATTCTCTTATAACTTTATTCATCTCCTTAAATTTACTACTCATAGAATCCTCCACATTTCTTTTGCAGCAGCGAGTGACACATTTGGCAAATGAAAGGGAGTTCTCACATTTGGCAAATTGAAGTTTCCTTGGGTTTCCATTTTGCCCTAGAGTGAGTATACATATCCTGGTATCAAATACACCATACACTGTATCACCTGATGGACTGCAGTTGGTGCTTACACAAGTAATATTTTTTCCTTGACTAAATCTATAGCCATCCATAAGCTAAGAGTATTTTAATTGATTGTGAACAATTAAAGATTAAAAAAAAAAGTATTTTTATTTCAGTCCAGTTACAGGAATCTGCTGTAAAGAGCTCTGAGATAAAACCACTATGCGTAGTTAGAAGACACACAGTCAAAAATAAATTGAGATCTCAGAACAATTACCAATATCAATTGTTTATATTTAGAAATAAATTCCTGTCACTACACTTGCCTATTTTTTTGGCTGGCTTATTGAAAACTTGTTAAATTTTAATGCCATGGTCTGTTCACAGACAGATAAAGGTTTGGCAGAAGACTTGTATTCTGAAAAACAACTTGAAGACAGCATGCATGTTTATTCAACATCAAACAGGTATGGAGGACTTGTCTAACAACTTAATGCCTATCACACTCCAGCCCATTATTAACAACACACAGCTGGGAAAACCCTTATGAGACATCAGTTCCAGTTCCCCACTCCTACAGGCAGCAGCATTAAATTGTGTACTGTCAAATTTTGTCTTAAGGATGTTAGGTCTTGGAATAGTCTTCTAATAAGATCAACAAGGAAGGGAAAAAAAAAATCCTGCCCACTCACAACCCCCTCCCTCCCCTCCCCCCCACCATACATGCTTAACTGTTCTAAAACTTTAAAGTCTCTTAAATCACAAATTCTGCTTAAAGCAATTTTTTTCTCCTCTTTGGCATTTAAATTCCTTACATTTTACACAGGTGAAGAAAGAGATAACTCCTTGAATTCTACCAGGCTGAAATAGTCAAGCACCCTCTTATCTTAAGGTGGAATTTTGTCTCTGGTGATCCCAAGCCCAGTCTCTAGGTTTTGCTCTGAATTTGTCCTGGGCACAGACAGGTAAGTACCTACTTTAAAGGAAAGCTCTCACTAGAACCTTCTGTTAATGCTTTCTGTTACTGAATTGCAGATGACATGCACAACAGGACAGTTGCACTACCACTGATCAATCCATCTCCTTCTAGCCTATTTGGTGAAGGACCTGCTTCCTGCACCCGTCCAAGTTTAGCTATATGCAAAGGGAGCTTATTACCCCAGTCTTTCAATCCCATTTATATGTTGGGCCTCTGCATCAATAATACTTCCCCTTCAACAGCATGACATGAACAGATTACATTACTGTGCTCAGCTTTTTAACCACAGGCCATTAATAAAGGTATTAAAAATAGGTGCCTCTGGATATTATTCATTTGTATTTTCTCTACAGGACCAAAGGTTGCTAGACTACATTTACTGCTGTCCTCTCTTTACACAAGTATTAGAAGTTCTTGTGTGACACTACATCAATCAAATGTTATGCTGCAAAGCTAATTTAACTTCTTGTAAAGCTTTACATTTTATTTTTTCCCCCCCCCACAAGATGAAATAGAAGAAAACCAAACCCAACCCAACCAAATAAAAAAATCCACCTTCAATAAAGTAACGAAGAATGCTGGTAGATCAGATCAAATTAACAACTCTATAGACTCGAGATCACATTTCCTTCTCCTTCGGTAAGCACTGTTCATTAACCCGAAGCCATGCTGTTCTAGCCACAATTTTTTAGATTGGTTTGTTTTGCAAGAGGATATAATCCACCTAAAACACCTTCAGAAATAAACTAGCACCATGAAACTAGGAAAAATGCAGAGAGCACACAGACACTCCAGTAATGAAAGGAAGCAAGGCTGAGCAAGTAAGTTTATTTAGCATTTTGCTCATTTCCAGATAACACAGGAAGATTTGGACAAGATGACACCTTTTGCTTCTCTTTACAAAAAATTCACTATCTGTAAAGCCTGATGAACCTCTGTACAGACTAGATAGAAATCATGCATCTGAACTGTTGATGAACTCCCAGCCATAAACCCTTGTGAACTGGGTATAGGTTATATATTTATAGCTTACCTTGGAGAGCTCGTTACTTTATAACTGTTACACATGGCAGAATGGCTGTGTTAAATCATATATTAAAACGTGTCTATATTAAAAAATATACTTATTTCAGTATTATTTTCTGGACTTCTACTAAAATTTATTTTGAGCATGGTAGGCATGCATCAGGTACAACGAATTGAGATCAAATGTTAGCACAGAATTGGGAAGCTGGCTTTCTAGCACTCCGCTTTGCTAGTCAATTAAAATACAAAATCACTAATGTTCTACTGTTAATGGATTCGCTAGTTGTTTACTGTGAAATAATAAATTACAAACATGATCCATAAGTTCTGTGTGTGCATTCATAATTTTTGTTAAAACAACATTTTCATATAAAGATTTAGCTTGTTGGGTTGTGGGTGGAGGGGCCAGAGGGGAAGGTGTTGCCAGAATTTTGCTTTCTGTCATCATAACCTTTACTTGTAAATAACTGATGACCAGTATGTGAGACTTCACACACAGCAGCACGAAGTCTGCCAGGCAACACTGTATTTACTTATGCCATGTAGACAAGACACATGCAAACAAGCACAGGTAATAAATATTTAGCATCCATGCCAAATACCCAGCAGAAACACACTGCTTCCCTGTGCATCCCCAGAGGTCGTGCTATCATTCCTCACACATGCCAAAGGCTGTTGTCACATTCGTCCTGAGCACAGTTTTGCCTCTGGAGTGACAGCTTTACATCCTCTCTCCATGCAAACTGACACGAATCCTATTTAGCTGTATTAAGATTAAATGAGCTGAGTTGGGAAGGATCCAAATCCAGTCTCAGTCTAAAGCAGACAGACTGAACAGTGTGTTTTACTAAAATAGCCTCTGCAAAATTCCTCTTTTCCATTTACAATGAGGTGGCAGTTAGCCCCACTGAACAGCAGATTAAATAAGGAAAAGGTTTTTATTTACAACGTGTCGACACAGAGTCTTGTCCGTAAATCCCAGCCAGTAGGTCACATCTCAGAAGTCTTTACAGTACTACTGTCCTTCCCCAGTGGGTTACCCACTGGCTAGTCAGCCAAGAAACAAAGAAAAATCACCATCTCTGAGGGAATACAAACATATCCCTGCCAAGCAAAAGGATAAACACAGCTGTACTTTTTTTTAAGAGATTAAAGAGTTTTTGTACACCTATCCATGGCTTCCAGTGCGACTTAGTCCTAAACCAGGATTTCAGATTATTCTAACCAGGATATTTCAAGAAAGCACTCTGTAATTAGCAATCAGCTAACAAGGCAGAAAGAGATTATTCACACACAACCTTTTATATCCATACTTTATAAATTATATATTTGCTTCCCCAGTTACAAAAGGGCCCTCTCAGTTAGCCATTATTATATGCAGCAATAAATCCTGCTTCATCCTACTGATTCATCCTAGTGATGAAATACAGTCAGGGAGACTGAAGATTATCAGTTCTTAGGACTGAACACAGTTTGGTTTTGGTGTGTTTTTGTCTTTTGTTAGATTGGTTTTGATGTTTGGGGTTTTCTTTTTTTTTTGTTTGTTTGTTTTGGTAGGTTTACAAAAACTGCAATGTAAACCAATCTAAACAGTAGAAAAACAAAAAAAAAAAAAAAAAAGTTCAACTAACTTTAATGCTATGGTGGTAAAACATCAATTACCTATTACCACAAAGATAATCTTGTTTGCTCTTATTTTACATTTCATTGAAGTGAGCTAATACTCACGAAAGTCCTTTACTGCATTGCATTTTAAGAAATATTGCCTCTATTGAAAATAGATAGTAACAACAATCTGTTCTGATTATGCTCTTCAAAGTTCAAAAGTGCGGCCGCTCAAAGCTCCGCATTAGGCAGTCGGCTCCCCAAGGGAATTGCCGTCTCCAAGAGGCACAGTAGCAGCAGACTTTAAAATCAAACAAACAAAAAAACCCACTAGAAGGTCGGAGGAGGAGGCGATGAAGAGGTGGTGGTGTCAAGAGAAAGAAGGAGGGATAAAAAAGACGGTTCCATTGAAAAAAAAAAAAAAAAATCCAACCAAAAAAGGAAGGAGGTCTTCGATAATGACTGGTAAAGACCAGTGTGGAGAACTTTATTGAGTCCCTAGCATTTAGTTTTCAGATCGCAAAACAAGGAGGGAACAAGGTTTTTCCTCTGTTTACAGATGCACACACGCTTCCTGTCGACAAATGCATAGGCCACAAGCATACTAAATGGCAGCCGGCGCAGTTGTATCTTTTCTCGTTAAGCGGGAGCGCGATGAGAGCTCTTCTTTCGAGAGTTACTCGGGAGCCCTGTGCGTGTCTAAGGCGGAAGCGCTACCCAGGAGGGAGCAATCCCCCGCCTGATCCCCGGAGCGCCGAGATCCGGGGCTCCGTGCCCCCTTTCCCGGCGGCGGGACGGCGAGGAGATCGCCCAGCCCACCCGAGGCTCCTCCGTCCTGCCCGCGGCCCTGCGCCCGCAGCAGCCGCCCCGGCGGTCCCTCCCTGCTCTCCGAGCAGCCGCTGATGTGGCTCCCGAGCGCCGTGCCCGCCGCTCCCTCCCGGCGCCGCGCACAACTTCCCAGGGCGCTCCAGTCGAAACTCCCCGTCCCGTCCCGGGAGCAGGGACCGGGACTGAGCCCTTCCCTCCCGGCAAACCCGGAGGTGGCCGCCCCGCCGGGCTCGGGCAGCCCCAGCGCCGGTAGGGCGGGCGGGCGGGCCCCGGCGCGGCCCCGCGGAGCGCCTGCCTCCCGCCGCGCCCCACTCACCGGCTTCGGCATTTTGAGGGCTGCTGCTGCTTCTGCTGCTCCCGGCACAAACGTTCATGCAGCGCCTGCCTCGCCTCTGCCGAGCGCCCCGTGCGGAGGAGGAGGAGGAGGAGGAGGAGGAGGAAGGAGCCGCTCCCGGCCACGGCGGCAGCGCAGCCCGCGAGTGCGGCGCCGGCCGCCCGGCGGCGGGTTAAGTACGGCAGGTGGGGCCCGGCCGTGACTCACCGCCGCCGGCCATTGCCCGCCGCTCCCCCCGGCGCCTGCCCAGCGCGGCACCGGCCTCGCCCAGCCGCCGGCCACCCCCGCCGGCTTCGCCTCGACGTCCCCGGGGCGCAGGGGGCACCGCGGCCCGGAGCCTCCGGCAGCCCCCTCGCCGTGAGGGACGGGCCGGCAGCAGGTGCGGGGGCGGCACCGCTCCGACCCCCGGGCACGGCCCGACACCATGGGAGACCCTCACCCTGCTCTGCCCCACCCTGCCCACTGCACCTGCCGCGGCCGCACCGGGGCCAGCGCTTCCCAAGCCCCTGGATGGCACGGAGAAAGCGTCTGGCACAGGGGTGATGCCGCAGGGGTGGCCTGTAATAATTGCTGTGTTTCTTGAAGTGCGAGGGCAGAAAATATGATTACTTAACAAAACACAGCCCTGCTTTGTGTAGTAAAGCGTATTTTGAGCAATGTCAGCAAAAGAGAAAACTTTGAAAATCCATCTAAGTTCAGAAACTATAGAGTATTCTTCAGTCGGTTCTGACTTTCATAAAGCCCGTAAAAGTTCATGCAAGTAGCAATAGCATAATGATAAGCAGACGCAGATAATGAAGTTTGTGTCTTTGCCTCTTGTTCACTGTCCCTCCTCTCCGTGAGTGTAATGCACTTCTGTGGATAGTGTCTGCCAGGAGCTGCTGGCCTCCCTTGCTGCATCTCCTTGCTTGGCTGGCCATGAGCACATTGATTTACATAGTCATGGGCAACAGCCTGTAGGACGCAGCTCTTCCACTGCGCCAGCAATGGCACGTGGTTGAGCTGTGAGATTGAGGAAATTGTGCAGTGTGTACCCAAGCCGCTGCCTGCAACATCCCACTTCAACCACTCTCTGTCTGTTTGGCATGGGACAGGAACAGGAAGGCACAGAACAAGGAGAAAAACAACCCACTATTTAGAAAATACATAGAGTGGGAGAGAGCCTGGGAAATATCAAGGGACAGTGACAAGAAGGACAGCCCAAACAATACAGATCCTGCTTTGGCAGAGTTCCAAATGGTGTCTTCCCCCCACAGAATCCACCAAGCAGCACTTGGTTCTGCCACATTAAAATAAAAGAATCATTACTGTGTCAGGTCTGTGAAAGAAAGGGGAGGGGAGCCGAGTTGGAGGCTGAGGGAATTAATGTTAACATTCCTTTCTTGTTGCATGATCCTCAGAGATTAGAGGCGGCTTTACCATCAAAACAGAGCCATGGGGTGGCAACTTGAACAGCAGGTGAGAAGAAATAGTCTAAGCTGAACAGCTTCCAAGAAAAGGGCCATGGGATCAAACGTCCTTGGGAAACAGATAGGACCTCCATTTTCATTTTCATTCCATTTTCAGTTGAAACAATTCCACTGAAACTTACTCGGGTCGGGTTAATTTAACAAAATATGCTGACACTCAGTTGTATTTGGTTAATTTAACAAAAATATGATTCATGAGGACACTTTCTATGCTCTTCTGTTAAGCAATAAGTTTATGGTGGGATTCATGACTTATTCAGTAGGATGACACTGGAAATGAACCAGACCAAATTATCACAGTGTTTTGAGTAGGCTGCCAAGCACAAGGAACAACTGTTCCAAGAAGTGCTGTAAGTACCCAGCTTCTGCAGCTTTCACTCAGAACCCTAAGATGGAAAAGGATAGAGATATTTCAAGCCATGACCTTAAAACCCAGATTTTGGCTGTGATTGGAAAAAGAAAAGTCAAAACAAATGTGTGTGCCTGCGTTCCTTTGAAACAAAACATTGCATGGATCTAATGGGAAGTGCATTTCCATTCTGTGAGATTTTCATTCCCTTTCCTGTCCATTGCTCAAAATGGGGCTCAGAGATCATCACCCTGGGGCTTCATGTTGAAGCAACTCCACGTCAGAGAGATGTCTCATTTAATACATCATATTTAGTGAGGTAAGTATTTGTTTCCATATGTTAGTTACATATCCAAGCTTAAACCCCTGTTTTTGTTGGGTTTTTGTTGTTTTATTTTTTTCCATAACACTTACCATTGCTTCCTAACCACACAAACCTAGGGGCAAAAGGAATTTAGGTGACTAATAATAAAGTGTGGCAACATACAATCTCTAGGTTCCTGTTTGCCACAGCACATAACCTTGTGCCATTCTCCCACAGTCACCTGCAATACACGGGGAAAGGCAGATACCTCAATGGCATCCATAACTACCGGCTTGCCCAATACCGCTCCACCCCAAACCAGCCACTGTGAGCATACTGAGCTTACACAGGAAGAATTGTCCTCAGTGGAAGGAACCAGAACAATTGCCAGCCTGGAGTATGTGTTAGACACCCTTTGCCTCCTTCCTGGGCTTTTGCCTCGTGCCAGGTGTGTTTTCAAACCCTCTTGCCTGCAGAGCTCCGTACCTTATTGAACACTTGGCTAGGTAGGTGTCTTTGTGACAGTATGAAAGTCTCCTCTACAGCTGGGTCACTCAGCTCCTTCCTTTTTATTTCTTTCCCCACCTGCCCCCTAGAAATATGGGAAGGTATATAATGCAAGCCCCTTCTTTTTATACAGAAGCCTTCTCGTCCTTTCCAGACACAAATCAGTTCCCCTCTGCTCCAGAGTCGGGGTAAAAGCCCTCAGTTCTCTGGATTTCCTGAGAGTGCCCTGAAAATCAGTATATTGAATTTTGAGAGTATGGACATCATGTATAAGACCATTGTCCAAGAATGCTTAGAGACTGGATCCCCTTTGGAGTGTGTGTGTAAGGGAATATTGGAGAAGGCATGAAAGGGGGCACAAAACTATCAGCCCACATCAAGATATCCTGGGACTGTAGAAGGACGAATGTAGAAAAAACAGATACAAATATACAATCTGGGGAAAATTCCACATGAAAACTCTATGGAACTTGGTTACTTCTAGATTTAGGAAATAGCAAAGCAAGAGAGAGCTTTTATGGCCACCCATTTTCAGTCAGACCTCACAATTAAGCATAAGACCCAAATCAAAATGAAGCCTTTAAGTCACAGGATTAAGATCTGCTCTGATCCAGCACTTACTCTTAACCTGCTTTATTAAGAGGATAGCATTACCAACCATTTACAGGAATTAATAAGGCAGAGGAGGTGATGAAAGAATCTTGATTGCTCAGCAGGTCAGTAGCAGAACCTAGTTTCTGTCTTCTTCCCTGTTACAGTTCCTGTGACTTACTGACCCCTAACCAAACTGTGTCATCCTCATCCAGCCTGCCTTCCCTGATATAGATGGAAGACCCATTTGATTTTCCTGTTATACTTTAAGCTGTAATAATATTTAAAGTTGATGTGGATCATTTATGAATTCCAAGTACTTGCCTGGGTTTGCTCAAGCAAGTCCTAAAGCTATAAAGTGGCTTCTGCTTAACAAGGCTTCGTGCCAGCCAATTTTTTGCCAGCATAAAACTTCCTAAGCCAGATCATCCTGGAACTGGGAAACATGGAATCTTGTGCCCTAAATTCTTGGTTACTCATGCAGAATCAATAGTCTCAAGAACAGACAGACCCAAACTTCCTGTTTCTCTGAATAGAAAGCTTCATCCAGGTTAAGCAAGGCATAGCTGGAAGAGTTTTGCAGCATCTCTGCTGGCTTGTTTGCAGATTTTTTATTAACAAAAATCTATAGTAGCTAACTGTCCTCTTGACAGCTCATAGACTATGCATTTAGTATAGCAGCTGACAGAAAGGACATTCATTAGAGCAGTTAATGGAAAGGACGCCACATTCTGAGACGTGTTGTATAGATTTAAGATTTGCTGTCATGTAGGACAGTCAAAGTCTTTGATTTTCTTTGTCAACTGGAAGAGCTGTAAAACGAAAAGGAATCATATGGTATTATTGACAATAGTTTATTTTTTACTGTGCATAACCGAATAAGAAGTTTATTACCCATTGCACGTTCTAAAATTTTGGCATTATAATTTCTGAAATGTCAGACTTCAGAAAGAGTGACCGAGGACCTGGTGAGTTGTAGTTCTGTCTCCACTGAGAGCTACTTCCCCACTACCCACACTGAGCTTACTGAAAACCTGACAGATTGAGGTCACAGTGGACCAGCATCTATTGGCAAAGCCTCTTGAGACGTTCTCTGGGTTTCTTATGAAGGGGATAAATGGCATAAAAGAGTGCAAGGCTTGTGCCTCATTTTCACTTGTTCCTACAAGAAGCTGCTGCCAAGCTCAGTTGTTTGCTGTTCCTACATGAAAAGCTGCTGTTGCCAGGTTCAGTTGTTCGTTGTTTTGCTATTTTTTTTTCATTAAGCACAGATTGGGTTTTTTTTTCCCTGCACCAATGAGAGGTTAGGCACATTCAAGCCTGGAAATAAAACTCATTCAATATTCCAATGGTTACATGCTGGGAGATCCTTATCTTTGCTATCATTTTGTCTTCCGGCAGCACCCCCAAGTAGTCCTTGGGATTATTTGACTCTTTGATTGACCATCATGAAGCCCTATGAGGACATGGTAGATTATGAAGAAAAGTATATATGATGAAGTTTACGAAGGATTATTTTAAAATGTTGTCAGAAAGAAAAATAATCAGACGAGACTTCAGGCTTTTATCTGGTTTGCTCTTACTCATCATAAAAGGAGAGAAAAGCTTAAAGGAAGATTATGTTTCTTCTCAACAAGCTTTGAGAAGTCTTAAACACAGTTGGCTTTCAGTTCCCATGAGAATTGTCTTAATAACCTCTCTAGTGACACATTTTTCTTCGAAAGCAAACTTTCACAGGGAGTGCTGCAGTGTGCAATAAAATCTTCTTTTCAACTGAAACAAAACATAATTTGGCATTTACTTTTTGTGTACACTGAGACTGAGAAATTATTTACAATGGATGGGGGAGGCAAGACTTAGTGGTAGGTAAAATGCAGATAAAAAACTACTCAGAGTAAAGGCAGGTTTAAACATGAATGTGACCAGGGAAGGAAAGTCTCTGGCAATAATCTTTGTAACTGAAATCCACAATGAATTATTGATTTACCAACAAATAAACAAATAGAAAAAGCACTGAGAGTTTTCTGAATCTATTGAATGAGAACAATCATGTCACAAACCATTGTTTAAAAATGTGTGAAATGACGAATGAAGTTCATGACATACTGAATTTGTAGAGATTATACCACATGTGTAAATCCAGTGATGTTTGTCCAAGGCTCAAAGCAAATGGAAACTAGGACCAACGCAGCTTTTACGTCTTAAAATGAAATTATGATCTTAATGCTTATGATAAGAAAGGAAAGAGGAAGGGAGTTCCCCTGGTTAAGTAATCTCTATTTCACCTTGATATCTTCCTTTGTGCTTTCTATTTGAAATCTGATTAAAAGCAGAGCTGAGTGCCATATAGTGCAAGTACCCCCTGCACATCCGAGCACTTTCTATGGGACCAGCTCTTTTAGTGGCCTTTTTTTTTCTGTTTTTTTTTCTGGTGGTGGCTTTTGTTTGGTTTTTGTTGTTTTTTTTTTTTTATCTGGTTGGTTTTGCTTTTTAGCATCAAAGTAGAGATGTGTTAAAATGGTGCTGACAAAAACTGCATGTCAAATAACATTAGCTAACTTAGTTCATGTGCTTGTAGACAGAGCACAGATCTGTGTTTAGAGCAGATGAGAGTGGTAAGGGAGGTGGAGGCAAAACAAATGCCCACTGGTTGATAGAGGTAAAAATAGTTCATAGTCTATGTACAGTTGTTTTTTCTACTCCAAGTTGTTTTATAATTACATATATTGCTGACATTTGTGTTGCTCTGACTGTGGGAATGAGGCTGTAAGAGTACAAAACCACAGGTAACAAGCTATTTCAATTTAACTAAGGGTGCCCAAACTCAGAATTTCAGGGCTAAGGGCGCAAAGTTCAATGTACAATTAATAGACAGGGTATCTTTTCTTTTCCTGTGATATGATACTGACTCACACCTTATTAAGATCAGTTTTAAGTTCACATTGTTTGACTTTCAGCATAAACTAAGCTCTTGAGTTTCACCTGGTGATTCTCAAATCCAGTGTGTAACAGTAGAAAGGCTTTAAACCCCAGTCTCAAGACCAAATGGCAGTGATTCTACCCCCTGATCAGTTCTCTCCAGAGCCAAGTGCTCTTTCAGTGTAAGCTTTGAAAGCTATTTGCATTGACCAGTACTTGTATTTCTCACCCAGTTTCAGAAGCTGCATTATCTATAAGGCAATTCACAGTTAAATACTCAGCCAAAATAAAACCTCTAGCATGGCTCTTGGCTAAGTCAGTAATATAAGCTGGGCATTACTGTGCAGTTCGGTGCCAGACCATTTTCTTGTATTTTTCTCTAATTGAAACAGTAAAAATTCCTTGATGCAGAGGTTACTAGGTAGGGTTCAGAAGTCCCAGATATCATTCTAGCCTATTTTGCCATTCAGGACTAGCTCTTTCAGATATCTTCTCATATTTTGCCTAGCCTGATTTAAGTGCTCTGTGCAACAAGGCTCTCCTGCTTTGAACATTAGAGATCAGGTTTATTTTGTAGTGTAAGACCGGTTAACCTCAAAGAATGCATCTAATAGCAAAAGAAACAAAAATATATATAATATAGAGGATGCAGGATATTACTGGCCCATGCATTATCTCTCCTACTCTGCATCACTTGCATCTGCTGCAGACATGAACATTTCCAAGTGCCATTAGAAGATGAAGTTGTTTGTTCTCCCCTCTGACCGCAGCTTCCCAACAGCAGTGCAGGCTGCACAGGGAGCTCTCAGCGCTGAATAAGGAGAGAACATACTCATGGAGATTCCTGACACAGATAAAGGAGAGTAGTTTTGACCTTAGTGGATCATGAGTAAGACACCCAGCCGGAGTCTGAAGTACAAGTATCCACCTGTCTCTTGGGAAATCCTCTGTTTGCTCTGTGATAACAGTAATGCTGAAAACAGGCAGGCACTGATGAAGACGTAACACCAAGTACAAGGGAGGTACAAGCAGGGTGACATTTCTAAACAAAGTAGAACGCTGCCTACTTTCACCAGACCTGAATTTTAACTCTGATAGTTTGCAAGGGCTTACCTGGAACTGTACCTCAATTAAATTTTCATTCATGACAAAAAAATATTTGTGTTTCATAGCAAACAGCTCATATACAATTTACAAATGGCTACATATATCCTTAATTGGTTTTCAACCACCCTGCTAAACACTGAGGGCAAACTAAATCCATTTTATGTCAAGGCTGCAGATACACAGTCACCTTATCTAATCAGCCCCAGCTGCCTTAAAGGCAGTAACTCAGAAACAAAGAGGCTACCAAACCAAATAACTTCTGTGAGGCCTTGCTGGAGGAGAAGGGGATCAGGTTGATTACTGTTCACCTGCCACACTGAGGCATGCAGGTAACCTGAAACAAAGGGAGTTTTCAGTGCTTCCCAATGACACACCTACCCTTGTGAAGTAATTACCTCTGACGCATGACACAAAAGATAAACAAGTCTTGTAGCATGTTGGCTAGCAACTCACCAAAACACTTTGGAAAATATCAGTATACCTCCTTTAAAATACTGGGTGAATTTCAACTGTTCGCAGGAGGTAACTCAGGACCTTGGTATTAACTGAGCAGCACTCGAGCCCTCAGAATAAAGTTGATGTGCTGCCTCAGATGCAACCAGGATTTCACACAGACTTGACTTGCTCCTAAGAACACAGCTCAGCAGTTCGTATATTGTATAAGCTGGTTATCTTTTACAGGTGGTGTGATGAATTCTTTGATCTCTTTTAATAAAAGAGAAATGTCAAGATGAGAGAGGGGAAAATCTGTCATATGTAACCTTATGAGCACCTTCTGTGCTATGGTTTCATTTGTGTGATGGCTCAGCATTCTCCAGCAACACATTTGGAGCGAGATTCATTGGTTCACTGCTCTGTTTTCACCTTCAAGCACTTCTAGTGTGGGAGGAGAAGGGTGAGGTGCTGCTGGACTTCAGAGTTAGGGTGTTGTGTTCCTTCACCTGGTATCAGTTGAGCGTGAGGATTGGGAGACTCCAGAGATGGTGTTTCATGAGCTAATTGTTCAGTATGTTTAATTATCTTGGAATGGTAAAAACATTGTTGCAGCAATCAGAAATGAAGTAGAGTTTCTGTATCCAAGAAGTTTGTCTGGCTTTCCTACCCATGCCATTTGGCCTTATGGACCTTGCTTCTCGGCCTTATGGACTTTGTTTTGGGTAATTTAGTACAAACACACATCCATTAGAAATCTTCATAGTTGTACCTTGGATCATCTCCAGAGCCAGGCCCAGTTTGTTTCTGAGTGAGACCAGGAGCACAAGAGCTGGGAACACCCCGTCCCTGTACTCCTGGGTGAACCATATTGTCCCTAAGGCATGCTACGCTGATACATGCAGCATTTTCCTGTGAGAAAGTGGACTGCTCTTTGTTGCTCTCCCTGGTTGTCTTCTGCCTGCCGTGGCAGATGTAGAGGGAGGGGGAAGTACAGCATCAGGCTATGGCCTTCTTTTGCAGCGTTCTGATGTGGGGCCATGGCTGTGAGCACTCGGGCTGCTGTCACAGTAAAGGCTGTGCCAGTACCATGGCCTGTTTCTGACCCAGCGTCTTGAAGCGCCCAGGACAGATTCACTTCAGAGTGTCTGAGTGCTCTGGCTCTAGGGATGCAAGTGGCAATGCCTGCCATTCATTGGGAATGTGGTCTTTGAGCCCTGTTTGTGAAAGCCTGCAAGAAGGGCTCAGCTGTCTCCATGTCTACATGGCAGTCCAGACCTGCAGGGTGGTTTCCCTGCTCAGCCCTGCATGGCTGCTCTGCCAGGCAGGACAGCAGCGCAGATGGGAGAGCTGAGAATCCTGGCCACTGGCCTGGTTTCCCTTTACCTGTCTGACACGGTGAGGCATGAAAACACCAAAAGGGCCTTAGAGATGACAGCAAAACAGGGTGTGCATGTACAGCTGATTCACAGGGTGGAGTAACAGCTGGACACACTGGCAAAGCAAGACACTGGTCTCACAGGTGGGGACTATCCGTAGAGAAAATGTGCCTGGGAGGGTTCAGGCACCTTCTGGAGAACTGCACCTAAGGTGCTCCCAGAAAGTCACGTGGACAGGACTAACAAAAGTACTTCACATGCTTTATTTTTCTCCCAGTGCAATCATCTCTAACAACACACTATTTTCCCCTTTGTGTTTGAAGTTATGAGAACTCTCCTGATCCCACAAGCAAGCAATCTAATAGCAAGGAATAATTTTCTAATGTATTATCTTTCCAGATATCTAAATGTACTTCTTCCCTGCATTCCTCTCAATGCCCTCCACCCCTGTTGCCTGAAATAACTGCTCACTCATCACTAAAGTTTAGCCATGCTGTGCTGTACAAATCCAGGGAGATAAGAAACAATATTCTTTAGATAACAGCACAGAGTATTGCACAATGTTCTTTCTTGTCTCAGAGTTCAGTCTGCACCCTTAGTTAAAAAAAAAAAAGGAACGTTAAAGCAAAAAACCCAACCCCTCTTTACAGAAATTGCATTAAAATGCAGCATGCAATATGGTTAGTGCAGTGCTAAGGACATTTGAAATAGTGGTGCTGCTTCAAGTAAGATTGTGGCTGCCATTTTCCCTATGGTTTCCAGTGTGTAGGATTTAAAACGATCTCTTTTTGTGTGCTTCAAGTAGCAATTAAGTATTGTGTTTCAAATGCCACCACACATCAGTGGTGAGTAAATAATGGCTTAAATAAGAACTTAAAAAAAAAGGTTTGTTTGCTTTTGCAGGTGTTAAATTTCAGCAGGACAATCTAACTCAAACAAAGTCCTAAACAAAAGTTACTGGAATTCCTGACTGACAACCTGAGTTTCATGTTAGACAAGGCAGATAATCAAAATAATTTCTGCTGGCTCTAAAATCTCTAACTATTGATTCTTACCGTGGCTGCAAATCTCTGCAATTGAATTTTTTAACTTCAGTCAAAACAACTTTGTTTAAATTGCTATTGCATGGGAAAACAATTGCAGAAACTACATGGGATTAAAAGATTTGTTTTGTAGTGACTATCCTTAAAAACATCCAAGCAGTAAAAGTCACACCGAGAAGTACATTACGAGATTTAAATGTGGATTTAAGTTATTTTCTTGTTCTTCTGGTAACTCTCTTATTTCTCCCTTGAGAAGAAATGCAACGTATCCAGTACCCAGATGGATTCGAACTTACATCCTGTAAGCTATCTCAGAATATCAGGAAAATACTAGGAAAAGGTAATTGAATAATTTTAGACACAGTAATTAATTCTGCGTAACCCTTTTATGGTAAACTCAGCTGCAGTGAAACCCTGCTTGTAGAGAAGAGAATGAAAGCTGGAGATTATTTCAGTGCAAGCTAGTGATGATTTTAAGTGAGCCCCTTGCCACAGGACTCAAGCTTGCAATCCTGTCAGAGCCTCCCAGAGTCAAGACGGTGGGACCAGGCCTGTAACCGAGAGGTTTAGTGGAGAAAATTCCATGACTTCACTAAGAAAGGCTGCCACAGTAATTCTTAATTGGTTACTTCAGATTAGCCTCTCAGACAACCCTTGTTAATGTGAAATGATAGCCTTGAACTGTGTTCATGGTTTAAGTATAATCCAAAGACCTGCATGAAGCACACAGGGACAAAGTCAGAAATTATTATGCACTTGTGTGAGGTCAGAATCAGGCTGATTCTGTCAATCTAGCCACAGGATCACAGCAATCCAGCTGTTATGGGCTTTATCAAACACCAGATTAAGGCTCCATGTGTGTGCCAGTCATCTGGAAATAGATCTTACCAGCCTGATTCTGCTACTTTTAGCCATGGTGCTGTTACCTGATTTCTTGTGCAATCTTGTTTAAACATGAGTAGAGGTGGAAGAGGTGAGTTCTGTGTTTCTTAGAAAGCTTGAGATGATGTGAACGGAACAAATTAGTTGTTCAGCAATTATAAAAATCTGAGGAAATCAGGGAAAATTGAAATGGTCCTGGTCAGTACAGTTGCTTGTTTTCAAGCTCCAATTATATGTCTATGCCTGTTGGTTGTCCCAGACAGAGACAGAAGAGAAATTCTTTAGAATAATAGATTCCTTTTAATCTGATATGTAATGTAAAGAGTCTCAGGCTGGCTCCAGGTGTTCTGGGCTAGAAACAGGCTGCTGTGGGTTGTGTCAGGACCTTCACTGGAGCACGTGCACAGGGCAGTACATGCAGCATGCAAAGGGCCTGCTACAACAGTCAGTAAACTTTATATTATCCTAAAAGTATAACAAGTTGGTTTAACTATTCTTCATGTATTTTTTTTCATTAATCATTAATATTCAGTTAATACAGCAGTGAGCAGAATGTACCCACAGATCTATCCATAAAGGAAGTAATTTACAGCCTGCTTTACAACAGTGTTGTGTAAACACTTGAGTTGCATTGAGTGCTGCATTTCTGTGGGAGTAGTGGCACATTTGGGTGAGCAAACATAACACATTAGAGAAAACCAAGCACTTTTGGTCCAGTCCCAGACTACACTGTTACCAGCCTGCAACATTGTAAAAATAAATCAATGTTACTAATTAAAAAGACGGAGGAAGTGAAAATTACCACAGCTCTTTAAGATTCAATGTTTGTGCTAGTTTCACAGCACTTCTGCTCTGTGCAGCTCGAATATAGCATTGGAGAGGCCCTGGTCTTACCCCAAATACTCATGGATTTCACTCTTTTAGGGTCAGGCCCAGGATTAGTACTTATACTGAAAGAGTGAGAAAGGAAGCCCAAGGGACAATCATTACTTCCCAGTGTCATGGTGCTTTCTTACAAATGCCTTGAAATGCTCTTCAAAGTTAGAAGTACTAATAAATAAATAATTCTACAAACCCTGTATTGTCCTGTTACAACGACCTCTGTATGAGAAGCAGACCTAGATTCCTCTGTTCTTGATCCCTCGAATCACAGTTCAGGTTTCAAATGTCATATTCAATTGTTTCCTTCTTGACAGATGTAACACTGTTTCTCACAGTGCAGCTTCACTGCTGAGCTGAGAATGGAACAGACCTACACAGAGACTGGGATCTGCAGGATCCTCTGTGCCTTAATGTGCATATCTATATGTCTCTGGGACCCAGTGGCAAGGCAGGTTGTACCTCATTGTGAGGCTACTGACTTCAGCCTTGATGGCATTCTCCAGGATTCAGTGAAATTACAAGACTTGTTTAACCCCATGCATGTCCTTTAAAAGCCTTGCTGAACTGGAGCCTGAGTAAAGCCTGGGCCCAGCAGGCATTCCTGTACATGCTCAAGGATAACAGTCGTCTAATGGGTTCAGGGAGAGCTCATGGACAACTTGTAGTGACTGTTTTCTTCAGTACAGCTAATTTACATCCTTAACATTTTTAGAATTTCAGTATAGTGTCTGTACATGAGAAGTCACCGTGGCATACATACTGCCCTGTTTTTTTGCAGACACAGGAGCTTCAAATTCTTACTCTCAACCCTCCTACATTCCAATGCAATTCCTTTCCTTAATGAGCATGCACCCAAAATGACCTCGTGTTCCATTCTGCAAAATGGTGCACTGTTCCCCTGAATGCTTGAGCTCACCTTTTCATGACAAAAGTTGCGATTTTTGTTCCTGTGCAGCAAGATTTGCAACAAGACTGGCTTTGCAAACATATGGCCTCTCATTAGGCTGACAAGAATTTGGTCAGCCTAGTAAGAAATCTTTTGCATGTGGCAAATTAATTTTATTTAAGCACCCCTTTACATTAGTCTTTTAAAAGAGCCTTCTGAATGCAAAGGCACTCCTCAGTCTGCACCTCCCTGTGCATTTGAAATTGTTTATTAATGAGTCAAGTAGAATCTGACTGCATGCAATTGATCACAATGTTGTGTTAACAACTGTAATATAAAATTAACTTCTTTTGTGACTACAACATAATTTCCAAATTTTCCTCCATCACATGCCATTCCTTATTGGTTACAGTTAATTCTTTGTCATTCTGAAGTCTTAGAAAACTCTGTGCTGCGCACTACACTGCTGACCAAGGCACTGGCAAGGCAGAAACTGGATCTATCTAATCATTAAGCACTACTCAGCCTTTCCCCCCCCACAGGAGACGAGATTCAGTGAACACAAAACCTCAGTGACGTTCCCTGATAACGCCTTTGATTTGCGGTGGTGGCAAAACTGGGTTGTCCCAGTAACTTACAATTACTACATTTAAAACATGTGATAAAACCCACAGAAATCAACATCTGCACTAACAATGCAGTTTCCCTATTTTAATGTCGCAGAAATATTTGCATTTTACTTTTGGCACAGGTTCTGGTTTAATTCCCAGTTAAGTCAATGGGAGCTTAGAGAATCCTTCCCTTTGCTTCAGTGATAGGGGATAAGCCCAGCAGCCAAGGTTTATTCTCCAAATATTAGCAGAAATGCTCTGCTTATCAGGAAGTTGATACTGTTAGTTCAAAGGCCATAAAATCTTTGCATCCAAACATAAGGTTTTGTTAGATCTTAGTTGACAGATGGATGTATAAGTTGATAATACAATCTTGAATTTCTTCTTAAACTTCATTAAAATGAAGCATTTGGGAAGTGTGGATCTTTCCAAAACAGCCCCTTGAGGAACAATACTGAAATTGTGATGCCAGTGAACCTTGACTTTCCAATCATTGTAAAGTGTCTTTAAAAGACTACTATAAAACTGAGATCTAGTTTTATTTTTGTTTGGATAAAACAACTGAAGACACAGGGACAAGGGCAGAGTAACCAGATATGAGGTAGATCTATACTAAACCTGCAAGCTTAAAACTTTCTGCTCCCTTCTAAACTTTTTCCCTAGTAAAGACAACTTATCAGTTGGGCTCTGTAAAAGATTCCATTAATTTTATGTGCTGAGGGCATGTCCTCAAGCACAATGAAATTCCTTGAAAAGACTCTCATAGGCTCCAATGGACTTGTAATCAAGCTCTGAATGTGAGCATCAAGAAATTCCCCAATTTAATTTTCTAGATATGATCAACAGTGGTAGAAGTGCCCAGATTTGTGAAATGTGTACAATTTTATAGTACGCTGTACTATATGGCTTGACAGTGGTCCTGATGTGGCAGCTTGGGAACACTTATAGAATGGTACATGTTAATTCCTGAGTGAACAGCTTTTTGGGAAGTAGGTTTTCTTTTAATGGATTACTGAGCAGCAGCTGTTGGGAGGAATGCATTTCTCTTTCTTTCAACAGTGCTTCAGATGTAGAACAATTTGTGCCTGCACAAGCATGATACACTTTTAAATACATGGACAAAAGACATAGCCAGGATTGTCCTTTAGACATTATAAAGCACTGCCATGCAAACAGTAGCATAATCTTTAGTTTAAACAATTCAGCACTCCTGGGAATAACTTTAAAGTCATAACATAAGTGGCTTCTAAAACCTACAACAGGACATGGACAAATAGAAACAGCTTCTGCGAAGCTTATGTATTGCACTCTACTTGCCAGAAATGTAGTCTAAGTCAGGAAAAGGTGTGAACTAAATTGTTCAAAGTGCAACTAATTGATTATTTACTACAGCTGCTAGCAGACAAGAAATGTAAAATGTCATTCCCTGACTGTGTGCTTAGCGTGTGATAGACCTATGACCTGGCAGAAACTGAGTCTTTTGGCTCAGGCTCCAGATTAACACAGATCTTGCCTGCACAGACAAAATCCTGTGGGCGATGAAGGGCTTACACAAATTACTATTTCAGGACTATGCCAATACGTTGTTGCTTTTCCAAACTGTATTGCTCCCAGAAGATGCCGGGAACATTTTTTTCTACTGACTGTAGAACGGGATTTTGGACACCCAGCTCCATGTGGCTTGATTTCTACATTCTTCTGAGAGTTGCATCCAAGAACTTCAGGGATTATAGCTCCTGTAAGACTTAAGGAAAGCAATTTGCACAGCCTTTTCCATCCCATGCTACATTTGCCAAGCCAATAAGCCAATAATCGTACCTTTCTTGAAGCACTGTCTTAGCTGAACAGTTTGGTGGACTGGAGAAACTTCCACACTCATCTAACAATACTGGGCAATTAGATCTTGACACTGCTTACTGTGGAGCTCTTGGACCACATGAAATAGCAGTCTGCTCTCTCACCTTTCCTAGTGGAGTTTTCTGACTCTCCTCTCACGTGTGCACCAATGTATCCACAGGGATACACTCCTACTGGAGTTTTGAGGGACTGAAGCTGCCAAAAAACATGTATCCCATCCATCATCATCACACTGTCTCTATAAATGGAGGAGGAAAGGTGTTTAAGGGCAAGGTGTTCTGGAGGCTACTTTTGAATGGCACTGAGTCCTGGTAACATTTAGCCCATTTGTTAAATACTTACAAAGCTATATGCAAAATAAGCTCATGCTGTATTAAGAAAAAAAAAATAAAAAAATTCTGCAGTGACTTTAGCCATCAGCTCTGTGCCATCCTGTCATTGAAGACTGGGGATGTGAGGATGCTCCCATCTAGAGCCCCAAATCAGCAAAGCTGAATTAAGCTATTTTAAGGTCCAAAAAAGGGCAATAAAGCTGGTGAGGGGTCTGCAACACAAGTCCTACGAGAAATGGCTGAGGGAGCTGGGGTTGTTTAGCCTGGAGAAGATGAGGCTCAGGGGAGTCCTTATCACTCTCTATGATTCCCTGAAAGGAGGTTGTAGCCAGGTAAGGGTTGGTCACTTCTCTCACACCCTGGTGACAGGACAAGGGGACATAGTCTCAAAATGTGCCAGAGGTGGTTTAGGATGGACATTAAGAGGAATTTCATCACAGAAGGGGTGACTAGACATTGGAAGGGGCTGCCCAGGGAGGTCGGTGGAGTCACCATCCCTGGAGGTGTTTAAGACTGGATGTGGCACTTAGGGTCATGGTCTAGTTGAGAAGGCGGTGTTCAGTCAATAGGCTGTGCTCAATGATCTCAGAGGTCCAACTAGGTCCAACCTAGTTGATTCTGCGAAGGTAGCTTGTACACCTGCAGATGGACACAACCTGGCTGCTCCCTGCACGTTCCTTTTGCTGATGTCAGGGGTACCAAGGTGCCACAGCTCACTTCCACAGTTAGACCCGCACCTAAGGCTGCTGTCACTGCTCCCTCGCACCTCCCTCCCATCGGGCTCTCACCTGACCCCAGCTGCCTCAGAGACAGGGACAAGCGACTGCCGGCCTTCTCCCGCTCTGCAGGTCTGGCTAGGGACGGACATCCCGAAACACGCTTCTGGCACTCCTCCCGCACACTCCTGCCAATCCCACCCTGGGCCGCTGCTCCCCTGCCCAGCAGCAGCTCCCCCAGCCGCGCATCCCGAGCGAGCAGCGGCAGCGCCCGGAGGCGGCGCAGGGGCAGGGGCAGGGGCAGGGCAGGGCAGGGGCAGGGGCTGGGGCAGGGGCAGGGGCAGGGGCAGGGGCAGGGGCAGGGGCAGGGGCTGGGGCAGGAGCAGGGGCTGGGGCAGGAGCAGGGGCTGGGGCAGGGGCAGGGGCAGGAGCAGGGGCAGGAGCAGGGCAGGGGCAGAGGCAGGGGCTGGGGGCGGCTCGAAGCAGCCCCCCCGCCCCGCCCCGGTGCCCGGCCATGCGGGCAGAGGCCGGGCAGAGGCCGGGCGGTGGCGGCGGACTTTGCCCCGGGCGCGGCGGTGCCGTCACACGGCGGCGCCCAATGGCCCCGCGCGCCCGAAATAGCGCGCTATAAATGGCGGCGCCGCCCGCCAGGCCCAGGTGTGGCGGAGCGCGGGGACCGCCGCCCCCGGGCCCGCCGCCACCGCCCGCACCTCTCCTCCCTTCCCTTCCCCTCGTCTCGTCGCGGCTCACCCACGCCCCGAGCCGCTGGGCGCGGTCCCGGCCCGCGGGAGAAGCCCCGGGGCAGGGTGTGGCGCCCCCGGGGCGCTCGGTGCCGGGCTCTGTCGGCCCGTCCTGCTCCCTCAAGGACTCGCTGACTCCTCCTGCAGGTCTTGCTTCTCTCCTCTCTTCAAAGCGTGCGCTTCACCTCCCTCTACAGAAACCGAGGGGAGCCGGTGCCACGCCATCGTGAAAAACCCAGAGCTGTCCTGGCAGCCGTGTCGTGCGTGTGCTTTTAAAACAGCATCTGTTTGAGAGCTGAGACTGCCTGTTCCCCATGAAGGAAGCGGGCCGATAAGGCTTATCGCCTTGGCCCGAGCTCTTCCATCTCTCCGGCATTAGTCTGAGCCGTGGTGCCACGGGAGAAGGCTGCAGAGATAGCACAGCGCCAGGCCCTTTCTGGGTAAGATGCTGCTGGGAAGACACGGGCCTGCCCTGCTCACAGCTCGGGCATCCCCCACCTCTACACACACACACATCATGAATGCATAAACTCAAACCCACACATGGAGAAACCTAAGGTGGGATTTTTTTTTTATCCCCTTTTCAGCTGGGGAAGATGGGGATGCATCAGCAGGAGGTGAGGAGAGCAGAACTGTGAAACTAACATGACGCAGAATGAAAGCAAATAGTCTCCATTTTGGAGATGTGTGCCTTTTTTAAAAACACGTGATAAGGCAAATGTTAAAAATATACCAAGTTCCTGACTATACTGAAGTCTGCAAGGGCTGTAAGTGCACTGGACCCCTTCAAAGATGTGTTCCTACTTGGTTGAGTTGTGCTTGTTTTGTAGAAATGCTCCCAACACATATTCTTAGTCTGCACTGGGAAATTGCACCTGTTCTCACCCTACTACTTGCACATAGTCCTTTGCTACCCTCAGATAAGGTATCTGCTGTAGGATCACTACATTTGGATTTGGGGTTGGGGTTTTTTTTGGTTTTGTCTGTGTTTGTTTTTGGGTTTTTTGTTTTTCTGTTTGTTTTTGGGGGCTTTTTTGCCTTTTTTGTGAGACCTTGGTAAGATAATAAAGACGATACATTTTCTGCTGGGGAAGATCTCTTTCAAATATTTTATATAATCTTTATACATGTATGTACACGATTTCATACAGCTGAATTCTCTAAATAGGAAGTTTATTCTCTTGTTTTAGTTGCCACTGGATTCAAGGAGAGGTATTTACTGAAATGCTTAGCGTAACAGCTGGGGGAGAAGAGTGATCGTCAAATGAAACGATGAGGTGGCAGGTTTGAAAGAAGATACCTCTTCACACAAAACAGATCTTGGAAGTTACTGCTACAGGATGTCAGGAAGCAGTTCAAAAAGCAATTAAGCACGATCATGGGAGAAAAATCTGCGCAGGGGTGTTCAGCACAAACACCTCTGATCCTCTGATTCAGGAACTTTTTGAGGTGCAAATCCGCATCCTGCGGAAACATTTTGGGGAGCAGCCTCCCCTGTGCTCATGCTGTCATTAAGCAATTACTGTTGGCTGCTCTGGAAGTAGTCCTGGACTGGACTTGAAATGCTGCTCTTCTGACCCAGCACAGTCATCCCTACATTTAACTGTCATTTCATTCACCATGGGTTTTTTCCCCCCCAATTTTTAAAAAGTCATAGACAACAATTCTTGCAATGAATCTTTGTGACACAGAAATGCTCTTTCTTTATGCTCTGTACCACTGCTGTTCTTTCCTGCCTGTTACTTCGATTGAGGGATGGAAGGTTGCTTTGCTCTGTGTTTGTATAATACCACATTATCAAGCTGAGCGCTGGTCCGTGCCTGTATTTCCTAGTTAAATATTTGATATAAATAAATATTAATAATCTCTATTTCTGAAGGTGGTCACAAGCCAAAAGGTTTCCTGCCTGTTTAAACACTCAAAGTAAGAAACTGTGGAGCTCCAGTCCTCCTGTGCTGGCAGAATGAGACAGATGGGCCATTTGAGAAAGCGATTAAAATACCAGCAATACCTGCCAAACAGTTACAAATTCCACACTCCACATCTGCAAGGGCTTGTGTTTATTGTCTAGGGCATGGGACCAGACTTTGTGAACATGCTGACACTGAAGGGTGAGAGCAAGGATGAGGTGCCAGCATAGCAGAACTGGGGTAGGGGGGCTCAGTGGTGCCAGCCCCCCACCTCTGCCCTGAGCCTGCCTGAGGGCCCACGGGAGCTCAGGACATTCACCTGCCTTGCTGCTGGAAGGAGATGGGTTGCCACCTACACTTTCTGTTGAAGAGTCAATTTTGGCATATGAATGTTTGCAGGTTTTTTTTTTTTTTTTCCAAAAGCAAGACAGATTTTAGTGCTTGGGAGTGGAAGTGCTCTGAGATCACATGGAGAAAAGGAGCATGATCATCCCATGATATTGAACAATATTCAGGCACAGGTCTTCTGAAAAAGACTCCTTTCAAGGCTGGAGAGCCTTTATATTATGTGCTTTTTTAAACATAGTGGAAATCCAGTGTATCAGTCATAAGGCAGAGGGCATAACCTGAGGGAAGGCCGTTTCCCTAGGGAGAAGTGAAAAGAGGACCTGTTCCTGCTGAGAAGTATCCTTGCCATATGGGTTGAATTTTATAGCAGTGTACGGCTCTTGGGTTGGAGACACAACTTCCCATGTGTATAAGGATCCAGCTCAGGATGGATGTGGGCAAAAGCCAAACAGTAGAGCTGCTGTTCTTCCTGTTAGTCTCACCTGTGTTCCCATTGCTCTGCAGATTCGTGGCGGATCAGCGAGGGGCTGCGTATGGAATGGGAAACAGCAGCTGCTCAGAGATTGGCCATGCAAGCCCATCCTGCTGAGAAGTCATGTTTCTTTTGCATGTCTGCTATCTCTATTGCTGATTGTGCAGATTGTGGCTTTAGGAGCCCCTCAAAGACAGCTGTTTCATGAGGATGAGTAGTTCTTCAAAAGCCACTTAAACATGAAACTACCTTGGGCTTGGATGCTTTGTATAGCACTTTTCCCCAGAAGTGAGTTAGCATATACAGTAAATAAAACCAGTAAAACTGAATTTATTCTTTAGTTGGAGGACACAAATCTAAAAGGGATGGAATAGGGAGCTCAGTCCCACAGAACTAGGAACAGGGATTAGGCTTCAGCTCAAAGAAAGGGCTGCAGAACAATTATTCCACCTGCCACACACTCAATATACGTTTATACCACATTGTCTGCACTTCCATAGCCGCCTTCTGTACTTCCCAGTAACTTTTTAATGAACCTCAGACTGCAAGTAGGTGTCTAAAAGTCTCAAGTCTGAAGTCACATAGGAAGAATGGAGTGGTCAGGGGCACTTGGCACTGTCCCTGTGGCTGATGGGTTTTCCAGTCTCAAGTCCCATGATGCTGAGGCACCTATTAAGCTCATGCAAAGTTCTCAGAGTATGAGGGAAGAGCTCTCCTGAGTCCTGTGAGTTTCAGCTCCTGAACAGCACCTGACTTAGATTCCATTTTTGTTTTCCTTCAGCTCATCCAGTCCGTTCCCACAGACACTGCTACAGCCCTGTACTGTGGGCAGCTCCTGCAGTGTCTGTTCCCATGGAGCAGTTCATCAGCACTTTTGTAGGAGCTGCAAGTCATCTGTGACTGGGATGGCAGGGGATTTTGTGTCTCAATAGCTTTTGGAGGGCAGTAATGTTTTCTTGGAGTGGCTGAGACTCTTTGGAAGAAGAAATCTTTGATAATTTGTCTAAAGGTAAAGAGGTGGTGCCACACAGGCATAAAGAAAGAAAAAAAAATATTTTTTTTTTAATTTTTCAGGAGAAAGACATTATTCACTGGTGTGTCCTCAGACAGTGCTGATTTATAGGCACATATATAACATTTTCATTCAGTCTGTGTTTTTTACTAACCAGAACTAGACAGTGCCTATCATTCAGGTAGTTATATACATGAAAATACATTAAGTTGGACTGGTAATTTTTACATTTTAGTGAATTATATTTTTGCTTTTCATTTGATGTGTCAAATGTGGCAGGGGACCTCCGGCACAAGCGCTGTGCTGTAAGAAGAATGTTGGCAGAGGTGGCTCCCCAGCCCCATGTAGAGCAGGGGCCCATGGGGATGAAGTAAACCCATGCTGGAGCTTTCTCTTCTTCCTTAACCTTTGGCCATATGAGGGTTTTGGCAGGCAGCTTGCAAAGTTGGTCACCCTGGAGTAACCTCACTTCCCTAGCCTCAGGACATTCACCTGCCTCTGCTGCCCAGCAGAGACTCCAGGGCCAGCTGTCACTGGCCAGGCACAACTCTTGTACCCTTTAGTGCCCCCCAGATCCCTGCCCATTTGTCAGCTTGTCCCTGCTGCACATTTCTTACACTGCTTTGTGCAAATGTTTTGGGGCAAGTGGAAGGAAATGCAGCAGAACCTGCCCAACCACTGATCTGTCTACTAGCAAGATGCCCTCTCTGGGTCAGTGCGGTGCAATTTTATTGGCATAGGAGCCTGTCTGGCTCCTAAGTAAATTCTGTTGCTACTGCTATCTTTAAGTTAGAGCAAACTTAAATAATTCCCACTCAGCTGAAGGAATGTATGTGACTGCCAGGATGACTGCAGAGCGCAGTCGTGTCCTTTCACCAAGAGTCACTTGCAAAAGGTGTCTTGGGAATGGCCATTATAATATTTTTCTTCTAAACTTGGGTATGCCTTATCCATGTGAAGAAATATTTTTCATCAAATAAGCATTCCTGGTGCCCATGCTGCTGTTATCATTAAACAAATATTTCATTTAGGGGGTATGGAGATTTATGAGGTTTTTTATCAAGCACAACCATTAGCTGTTGACAAAAGAACACAGATTGGATCATATTTTAGGGTTAAGAGAATTGGCTTTCCTAATATATTCTTCAAATTTATTGTAAGGTAATTTTTACAGTGTAGTAATATTTTCATGCCACTTTTTAATTTTTTCCTTTTTTTTTTAAGTGCAGATTTTGTGCTGAAGGTATTATTTACGGTCTTGGGTGTATCTGTAGATTCTAGTGAAGTAGAAATGTCACTCTGATATGAATGATGCTACAGGAAAAATATCTACATGTAAGTTTTCACATAACTTTCCACAAGTGCCCTCCACCCATACTACAGCAGGTGGGGGGTGAAATCCCAAGCAACGTTAGCTAAAACACCTTAGGCTGACCTTGTAGTCTCTTGACAATTTCCACAACATAAAAATCCAAACAATCTCTTCACATTCTATTTAAAAAAAAAAAAAGTAATATGAAGTCAGGAGCCTGTCTTTCTAGATACAACCAAACACTCTTTCTTTTCTCTACTTGTGAATTGTTCATATCACTTCAGGTGATAAGGGGACTTCAGGTGAGGACAGGGACTTTCTGAACAGCACTTTTAATGTTATGTGAAGATTAGCAGTGATGTACAAACTTTGGAATTTCTCTTCAGACTGTTCTTGACCTTTTATAAACCAGTATTACTGAGTTATTGCAACAGTATAATTAATTAATTCTTCTTACAACAATTTAAGAATAAAAATAACATCATAGATAATTTAAATGCAACAACTCAACACCCTCTAACTAAATTTTCCAGCCAATAAAACACAAGGCAGAAATGGCAGAAATTAAAATCTTCCAGTTGACCACTTTCCCCTTGGACAATTTCTAAAACATATATTAAAGACAGCATTCAGTGGCTTGAATCCTTTTGCGAATATCCATAGCAATCTTCCTAGTGATGCTAAGTCTCTAGTAAAGGTGCAAGAGGATGTTCAGTTATGAGTAATCCCTAAAACTGACATTAAATATAACGTAATGTAAAATATTTACAGTTCTCCCATGTCACACCTTAATGTTCTTTTTATTTATTTTAATCCAGATAAAATAAGCCATAATAGGACTGATTTATATGAAGCCATGATAGGAGTCTCTGTTCTCATGAAAACAAAACCATTGTAAAGTTCTGGTCTCATCAACTTCAACACCTAAACCGAATTTTCATTGCCAGACTTTGACTCCTATCTTGTGTCACCAAAAGAAACAGAGCAATTGTTCTCAAATACTAGCAGGCAGGTAGGGTGAGCATGGAAAATTCTAGTTTCAGAGAGATGACATCTATTAGGATACTTTCAGGAATTAATGATTAATGAAAAATATAGCACAGTATGTTGAATTATTGTGACACAAACCCTGGAGTTTACAGAGGGACATTTTATCTTTAGAATGTGTCTGTGCTGTGCTAGCCTAATTTTGACCTCAAACCACCTGACTATAGACACTCAGTTTAATACATTCAAACCTGTTGATCCTCAAGCCACTGAGTGGATTTGCTGGTGGTTACATCTCATTTCTTCTGTTTTTTAGCCACCCACAGAGAGGGTGACACATTCCAAGGGAGCTTTGCCATCTGAGCAAGAGTTGCCCTGATTATCAGTTCTAGCCCAGGATGGGTGAAAGGCAGGGTCTGCCTTTGAGGTCACACATCTAAGTCCAGTGAGGTCCAGTGGGCCCTTTTGAGGGTGTGGGGTGTGGATCTTGAATGCTGTCATTCCTGATATTCCACTCTCAGACTGGGATCTACCCTGCTAGGTCAGCACATGTGGCAGACAGCAGTCTGAAGAACTTTAAGAACGGTAGCCTTTGCTCCATGGCCTGCTGAGGTGCCTGCGTGAGACTCTGTCAGGGCTGAAGAGGCAGATGTGACGATAGCTTTCCTGTTAGTCATTTCTCAGCTCCCTGTCAGCCCCCAGGCCCATCCTAGCTGGGTGTGTCTGCTACATCTGCCCTGGGCATGGGGGAGAGGGTGGCTGCTGGCAGCCCCTCAGTAGCAGCCACACCAATCTCCATGATTGCCTCTCTAAAGATGATCCTAATCCTCTGTTGCCCATTAGAACCATTTTAGCACAAATCCAAAAGTATAGTTTTATTATAATTTCAGTATTCAGGTTTTTTATTTTTACCTTAAACTGTGGAAAACGTGTGTTTTGGTACCTTGGGAGGTTGTATCAGTAAGCCTGACACTGGTCTCCCGGTCACTCCCACAGCTCTAGCTTTAGGGAAGCCCAGTCCCTAAGCCTATGTCTATCCAATCTGGAGAGATCCTGGAGAAAAATATTACACAACCCAAAATGTGTGATAAGCAGGAGTGATTCCAGGAAGAGCTTTACACTGAATAACCTCTGCATGACAAATGCTAAAATAATGTCTGTCTGCAACGTCAACCACCCGTGGCCATGGTGCAGACTGTGGGCAGTAAATACGTCGGTGCGCAAGTCTGCCTTTGAGGGAAGGCTTTAATCACAGGTAAAGGTGCTTTGTTTAGTGTTATCAGTGACATCTGGTGGTAACAGATAGTAATTTCAAATCTTTTTAAAGGTCGTGTAGGAGTTTAAATGGCTCATCCCAAATGAAATATTTTTGAGAAGGATGTATTTCCCAAAATGTATTTATTTCTGACAAAACCACATGGTGAACATATTCCATGCCAGGAGCAAACACTGAGGAGGTCTGTATATAGCACGGGATTTTTTGGTGGTAGGAAACACTGGAACCAAGGAAGCCACCAAAATATTTAGTGTGCCTGGAAAGCAGTTGATAAACACCTGTTCTTTGGTACTGTTAGCTACATATAGCCTTGTAAGTGCTCCAGATCTCACAGCCCTTCTGAATCAATGAACATGGCAGGTGTGGGTGGGGAGCCAGTGTCAGCTAAGGCAGAGAGAATCATGAGTGCTGTTGAGGACTAAGTGGTGAGTGGGCTGGACTGAGACACCACACACCTTCCCAGGTCCCGTGGGGACTGCCAGGGAGAATCTGAGCACTCACCCAGACCCTGTTTCTGTGTTCCCTGCCCCTTCTTGGGCTGGATACCTTTTATAGGGCAAGCATTTCTCAGCGATGTAGCTCTTAGCTGAAAGCAGCCGAACCAGTGCACATGGAGACACATCTTCCCTAATTTTGCACTTAATCTCATGATGTAAATTGAAGAGTTTTTTTTGTTTCAACACCTACTGTAAGGAGAAATTCCTTTCTGATTCTTCCCCAGTTTCGCATCAGAAGCTTTGTTCATACTGGAGACTTGTTTTGACAGTGGCTGGGGAACTGCACCTCTCCTTTTCCTATTTACATGGCCACATGCACTCCTCTTTCTTTTTGGGTGAAAAATGGAGAGGGTTATCTCTCCAGAAAAGCACTTTCTCACTCCCTGCGTGCAGCTCACTTGCTGATCTTCTGAATTCAGCTCTAGAGAGCAAAAGTGCAGGACTTTGCTGTGATTTTTAGACCTGACAATTCAGTAAGGTAAACATTATCCAATAAATGAACAGTAAAATGAAGCAAACCCCAAAACTCAAAACTCAGCTGAAAACATACATGAGGCATCTGTGCATGTTGCAATGTCACGTTCTCTGTAATGTGTTCTGCTCTGCGGAAAATGGTTCTTGAGATGACATTTCACACCACAGATTTCTGAAGTCAGCATTGAAACCTTCAAGTTTCATCTCACCTTGAAGAACAAACAGTGCTTGAAGCAGATAACTTTGATAAGGCAGGTGCAAAAAAGGACACAGATAGGATATCAGCTATACTGAAATTGTGTCGTTCTTTTCATAGCCTGTTCCTCCAGGAAAGCAGTGACAAAATAGACCTCTGGACCTGTCAGGCTGGGAGAATGATCCTCTCTTTCAAGCCTGCCAGAAAGATCCTTGAGTCTCAGGACATCTGTAACAAAATGTGCTTGAATCAGATGTTTAATATTGGGATTTAACTCTGGTTTGTGGGTGTTTTGAACTTCTGAAAGGCATTCCTGTAGAAAAACACTGAATTAACATATTGAACTGTCAGAAACATGTGATCCATCACCCCAGAGGTGAGGAGACACAGAAGGTAGGGGGTTGGATGTGGGTCTTGGCTTCCAGAGGGGCTGCTGCTCCCCAGCACACAGCCCCTGTCTGCACACGGAGCTGCACAGCCAGGCATGGGTGCTACAGGGTGCCTGGCTGCTACAGAAGCTGTCAGCTGCAGGATTTTTTAAGCACTGAGGAAAATCGCAGTCCTGGATGTGTCAGCTGGAAGGAAACAGTTTGGACTTTGCGTTTGATAAGAAGTCTGCCGCCTCCGTGGATTTGATAAGAAGCCTTTCACTTTCCCACAGGGCTTCTCCTCCAGTTTGGCTCTGCACTCATCATGGCACAGGGGAGGCCACGGGGGTTTCCAGCTCCTGTTCCTGCTCAGAGCCGCAGCATCGTGCGCTGAGTGGGTGAGCGTGCACACGGGGGAGCGGAGAGAGGACAGAGGGACTCTCTAGAGGCACTAGAGGGCAGGTTAGCCCACGGCAATCCGGCTGGAGAAACGGGCGAAAGACATTAGGAACGCCACCTTTTGCACATTGCACACCCTGCACTAGTGATGCCCGTCTGAACTTCCCTCCTCCTCTAAACCCCAGTGGTGTTGACCCTTTGGAAAATCTGGTCATACTTTTCACATGAGGAACCAAAACTTAGAGTCACCCTACACAGTCCACAGTAGGAGCACAGGGTCAGAATGGTTTGGACCGGAAGGGACCTTTAAAGATCATCCAGTCCAATGCCCCTGACAAGTCCACGTGTCCTCGACTCAGTCCACACCACGACCATGAGTTTCAGGGCTTTTTAACTGCAGCTGCCCAATGTTTCCACACCACACCTCAGCTTTCAAAAAGTTCAGCAGAGCTCTTTTGGTCTATCCTTTGAGTGAGATTGGAAGAAAAATACATCGGAGGAAAACAATACAACGCTGTATTCAAGCATCTTTTGGATGTCCTGGTAAGTAGCCTTTGTCACCTTCCTACCAGAATTTGGTGTTTTAGCTTTCTGCCACCATTATAAGGTGACTTAGCTGAAGGTGGGAGAAATTGTGCACCACATCTCCAATGCACTTTGTGAGAGCGAAGCAGAGGCTTCAGCATGCAGATTGGCAGGATGCTGAATTTCTGATTTTCTGTTTGTGGTTGTCACAGAAATCTTCCTGCAATATTCATGAAGAAAAAGGATGTGGCAAAATTAAACCACTGAAAACCAGAAGTTGTTCTCTGGAGCAAATCTTTCAAAAAGTCTGTATCCCACATGGGCTGGAAAAAAAACCTGGGAAAATTTTCAGAAGAGCTCAAGCTCCTGGGTGCTTTGAAAATACGTCCAGGAACATTGTCCATGTGGAAATCTAGTCCCACAGCCCAGTGGAAATGACAGGACACCCCCTTCTTTCTAGTGCTTAACTTGTGAAACAAAATACACAGATTCAAACCCCAATTACATGTAGAGCACGCTATGTAAAACCAAATGAAACACTCAACAGCCACCTGAAAAATGCGTGATGTACCTCAAAAGGCACAGATTATTGAGGGCTCATTAACAAACTCTGTGCAGGGAGCAGCCTTGTTCTATTTGCACATTGCATTAAACTCATTTAGTCTGCAGTTCCAGAGCTGCCACTGGTGATTCATTTCCTCCAGCATCTCTGGCTGCTTTCCCAAGAGCAGAGCTCCCGGCACAGACCCTTGACACTGCTCCTACCCCAGTCCCCAGCTAAGTAGCTGCCTGCATAAAACACTAACATTTTCTCCTCATGGAGACCTGGAGGGAGAGCTCAGCAAGCATTATGCAATGTACTTGTAGCAGTGTTTCCAGAAGGAATGTGTTCCTGCTCTCTCACTGCTTAGGATCTACCAGCAACTCCTCTGGTGCTCTTTGGCCTCAAGGGACAAATTCTGCCACATCCCATGCTGCCTGATGCCAGCTTCCCTTCAGACCATGGGACATGGGACTGGCTGCTTTTTGCAAGCAGCTCTCGTCAGTCAGGGCTGGAAATAAGAAAAGGATGCAGATGTGCCTCTTTTCCAGTGTACAAACCCTTCAAGATACAGTTCCTGAGCAGTGCCATGGAACATCCTGGCATATGCAAATGCAAAAAATTTGCTGTGCCTGATCTATTGTGCAGCAGTCCTGGGTGTGATGACATACCTCCACCTTGTTAGCTGACCTGAACAGAAAAGTACATCTGGGGATGACATGAACTCTGGACTTGGAAATAATCACCAGAAGAGTCAAGACAAATTGGACATCTGGACAAAACAACCTAGGCACAGGTTGCCTCACGCACACTGCAAGGTGCCAGCCACCAGCACTGCAGTGAACATTTAAGTGTTAAGTGCTCATGTGGCCCAATGCAAGAGCCAGGTATACTCTCTGTTGCTAAATCTCCTTCCAGCAGAGACCTTCTGGGCTGCAGAGGGAAACCCTTCCCCCAGCACTCACATGAAATAAGACTCCTTCACTGTATGGTCCCTGCTAAGGGCTCAGCAGATCACACTTCCCAGTCCTCTGATCCAGCCCACAGAGCAAACTGCACACAAAGGAGAGGCTGTACATCTCTTTTAACAGAAGCTCAGGGAAAGGAGGATTATGGTGTTTGTCTTCCCAAGCCACTGTTATATGTGCTGAAGCTCTCCTTCCCAGGGAGTAGTTGGACATTTGCCTGTTGATGGGAAGCAGGGAATGGATTCCTCTTTTTGATTGCAAGCACGCTTTTGCTTTTTTTATTAAACTGTCTTTGACCCTTTAGATGTTTTTTAATCTTATTTTCTCTCCCTGTCCAATTGAGGAGGACAGGTGAGAAAGCATCCAGGTGGATGTCTGGCAGCCAGCCAAGATCAACCCACAAGGCCTTTTTCTTGGGCATGAGATAAAGCCAGTTTTGATCTGGGCATACTATAGCTGTGGTAGCTGATAATTGGCGGGCTTCTGCGTGGCTCATAGGGCTCGCTTGATTTACAGTGTAACAGAGCCTTGGGCTCTGCAGTGGCTGCTTTCAGCTCCTGTCTTTGCTGCAATGCTTATCTCTGTGTTTTGCTGTGCCTGGAAGGATTCTGATAAAAGCAGCAGCCCTGCACTTGGCCCTGGCACAGGCACTGCTCCTGTGCCAGGAGGGCTGTCCTGTGGAGAGCTGAGGCATTGTAGCTCTCTCTTCCCCTTGGGACTGATGTGTCTGCCTTCCACTCCAGAGGTCCCCACCACATCCTTATCTAAGCTTCTTGACCAATGTCATCTTTTTGTCACTTGCATAGAAACTAGTTTTGGTCTGGTTTTATGAGGAACTGTTTGCCAGTGAGGTGACAAGGAAATGTGCCTTTAGGTCACCGATGCCTGGGTGCCTCCATGGTGTGTGGGAGGACTTGGGTGGATGCCTAGCATGGTTATCACCTCCCACAGCCTGTGATCTTGCACTTCTTCAGGCGTGTAATCTCATTGAACTGACACTTGATGGAAGGGTGCCTTGCCTGCTCCAGTGAAACCCATCCGCTTTCCCTGTTCTTCTTGAGCCTCCCTTGAGCACCATCAGGGGAACATGGATGAGACAGGGACCCAAACCACATCTGACAACACCATGGATAAGATGGGGATCCAATCCCCAGCTACACTAATTGCCTTAGCAGTCACAAAGAACCACTGGATGCAGAGGTCAATGGGTCCATACCCACAATTAGAGGAGCAGGAGGAGGAAGGATCTGATCAGGCAGCTGGTCCTTCAGCAAGGAAGCAAGAGGAGGAAGTGAGAGAAATGACCGGTCCTGAAACTTGGGCAGACTTCAAAATATGCTGAAACATTACCACCACCAGCCAGACAAGCAGATTGCTGCCACTACCACTGAAGACAATATCCAGTATGTGAGACTACAAGCAGTGCTGGAAAGTCTCCTACAGTGACCTGGATGACAACTGTGTCTCCAAAGATTTGGATGGTCACTGTACATGGGCAAGTGTGTAAGCGTTGTTCAGAATTCACCAGCATGATATTCCATCTGTCTGGAGATAATGGACATGTACACAAATTGTCTGGGAAGAGAGATAAGGAGGGCCATCCACGACTGCTGTCTGTTCAGCTGCTGTTGAGATGGTGGAAAGCAACCAGCAGTCTCCCTGGTATAGAGGAGGATTAAGAGTGACTCTCTTGATTTTGGTGAAGGGACTTTTGGTCTGACACTGCAAGGGTCTCCAGCCTAGAATAGAGGGTCACTGCCTTTGATCAGGAGGAAGAAAGGGGTGCCCAGCTTTACTGGGCTGTGTGGATTTGGTGGTCTGGCACAGTGGATCCACAGAAGTTTAAAGCACTGCTAGACACTGGTGCTCAGTGTACCCTAATGCTGTTATGGTGCATCAGAAAAGAGCCCATCTGGAATTCTGGATTGCCAGGGAGATCCCAAAATCTGTCTATACAGAGGGCTGAGGTGAACTTAACAGCAGACAAATGGCAAAAGTGCCCTATTGTGACCAGCTCAGATGCCCCATGTATCTTTGGCATAGACTGCCTCAGGAGAGGGTACTTCGAGAACCCAAAAAGCCTTTTGGTGTAATTGCCCTTGATTCAGAGAAATTGGAACATCTGCTTGCCTTGCCCAGCTTCCTGGAGGATCCTTGAGTCGTGGGATTGCTGAACGTCAAAGAGCAGCATGTGGCCGTGGCAGCCACGATGACGCACCATTGGCAGTACACAAACCACAAGGCTCCCTGGTTCCCAGCCACGATTCACCAGCTCAAGAGCCAAGGAGTGATCAGGAAGACTCACAAGATTTTCTTTTAAACATGCTTTTGTCCCCCTGTCCTGCTCAGGAGGGAAAATGAGAAAGCATCTGGGTGGGCATCTGGCAGTCAGCAATGGTTAACCCACCATGCTTCTGTGCACAAGCAAACTCACAGGCTGCTACATATGTTTATGTACCTGGACATATACATGTTCTCCTCTGAGCTAATTTGCTTAGTAACAGCAGGCAGAGAAGACTTAGTCAGCTTCAGATGGTGCAAATAAATGTGAAAGGAACTTCAGGTTGGAGAGTTGACATCAATTCTTTGAACTAATTATTAGTGCTATTATTATTATTGTTAATAATAAAGAAAAACAACAACAAAACCAGCAACAACAATAATATTGCTGCTGTATGGCAAAAAGCTCCCAGGAGTAAAAAAAAGCAGTGTTGAATGAATGTCAGTGAAGTGCTGTCCCAGTCCCAAGGAAAACCTGGGTGCTGGCACAGGTCCTGCACTGTTCAGGTGGTCTGAGCAGTGCTGTTGGGAACACCTGAGGGGAACTGTCAGCATAAGTGATGGTAGCAGAGCCTGGGTCTCAGTACGTACAAGACGTGGCAGATGGAGTGCAAAAGCAAACGGGCTGGTGAGCAGCAGGCACTTTGGTAATGAAGTGTCACAGGAGCTCGCAGACTCCTCTCTGATTTTACTGGGCTGTGTTCCAGAGTGCGTCTTCACCAGTTTTTTTTTCCTTAAGTATCTGCAAATAAAAAAACCTGCTAAGCTCTTGGATAAGTGTCTCTTCAACTTTTTGGTCTCTTTTGTATTTCAAATAGTAATTTTTTATTATCTTAATTGGTAACTGCCTGTTTTAATTAGGCATCCCAGTTAATCTTACTCTGCTAAAGCATATGAGGCTTTGTGCAGATCAAAATGGTTTATTTTTTTATCATAAGCATCAAAAGAAATACAAATTGTAAGAAATTAGATGACCATATTTGCAATTCTGATTTCTCTCACTGTAGTCTTCAGTTGTCACCTTTAAATTTGCAAGTATTTAACACTTAATAGTATTTAACCAAAAGGTCCTGGCCAAGATGTAGTGTGAGCTTAGAAACAATTTCTTCCCTTTGCAGCAATATAGAAAACATTTCTGATCTAAACAGCAAAGCAGTGGTCTTTTTCACGTCTCTGGAGGTCTCTTATCTGTCCAATTTGAGCTAATGTAAAATAATAAACACATTTGTAAATGTAGAAATCAATCACTGCTGATCATGCTGTCCAGGAACATATTGCAACTTCCTGAAAATCTGGCCTGCGTTCATGTCCTGGAGGGCTTAACTGAGCCTTCACAATAGTTGCAGTGATGATGCCAAATCTCATGTAACTTCCCCTGTTGATTTTTTGCAGGCTGCCAGAGGATATCACAGAGTGGACCCACCAGCTTGGAATGAAGTTTTGTTAATATTTGATACATGAGATATTCTCAGTAATAAAGCTGAAAAAATACAGGAGGAAAAAAACACAAACAAACCAAAAAGCCCTCCAGAAATCCCTGATCACACAGATCCTCCAGGAAAGGGAGGAAAATGCTGGCACAACTAGGTGGCTGATTGGCTGCATACAAGCAGAGGCAGACCTGCTGTCATTTGAAGCAACTTAAGGCAGGGATCTGTATCTACCTGTCCTTTCAAGGGGTCTGAGTGGTTTTGAAAGGTGCTGTATTTTTCTGTTTTGTTTGGTTCTCTTCTCTAAGAAGTGCCTTGTGGGCAGTCAGGGACATGATAATTCATCCCTACACCTTCTCAAGGACAAACTGGAGCTCTTATTAACCAGCCCGTATTTGACAGGACATTTGTCCTTCTCATGGGAAAGAGCAGTTCTTATGCTTCTTTTCCTAGGGAAAATACCATAATCCAGACTGCCAGAGCAAGTGTCCCATCTGCAGGCAATCCATCATTACTTGAGACAAATCCTGCAACTTCAGCTGCCAAGAAGCACAACTCAGTGAGAGCAGGTCACTTGTAAAATATGATGGTTAAGTACAGGCAAGTCTGTAGAAGAAATAATCCACTTTGAAGTGATAAAGCTTCCCAGCACTTGGGTCGCTTAGATTTCAGTGAGAAGGTGGAGAACGTTGTGTAACAGAAAGTCAGTCTCAGTTTCTTCAGAGCTCTGTGCCATTCTTACCAGAATTAAAAGGGTGATCCCCCAAACCTGTGCCCAGGATGACGATGAGAATGTGTTTTCCAGACCTAAGTGGACACTTGTATGGATGGTGAGGGCATTACAGAGTCTTTACATCCAGGCCAGCGGTGACACAGACCCCTATCCCTTACACTTCTTGGTCCCATCCCTCATTCCTTCATGCCTGATGCACAAATTTGAACCGCAGGTTGCCCAGTGCTCGTTTTGTCTGACACCCTACGGTGTTACACTCATACCTGCCACGCTGCCTCGGTAATAATCCTGGCAGGGAAAGCCTGGCTGTCAAAGGTTGGCTGTGAAGAACCCGTGAAGGGTTTTCTCTTTCTAAGTCACTTTTCACTTCATTTCTTCCTGCCGTCCGCTCGGCATCCCGGCGGACCCCCGGGCTTTGCTGCGGAGGGAGCGGCTCCTCCCTCGGCGGGGAGGGCCGGGGGCGGCCGGCGCCGGGGTCTCCGCTCACTCGCTCCGGCTCTGCGCCCGAGGCGGACCCGGACGGGACCCAGCGCGATGCCGGGGCCGCGGGCGGGCGGCGGCAGCGGGGTCCCCGTGCCCGAGGTGAGTGCGGGGCGCGGAGCGGGGGGCGCGGAGCGGGGCAAAGCCGGGTCCGGCCCGGCTGCGAGAGGGGATGCGCTGCTGCTGCCGCGGGTGACTGGGACATAGAGATGGCTGAGGATCCGCCGGGGATCTGAGCCTGGTCCTGAACCCGGTGAAGAGCAAACCCCAAGACTTGCCGCGGGCTGCGGATGCGCTCCCGGGGCGCTGGGCCGGTCCCGGACTGCCGGGCTCGGCGGGCTCCGGGTCCCTGCCCTCACCGCAGAGCTCTCCTCCCGAGAAAGGGGCCGGGGGAGCCGGCTGGAGTCAGGGCCAGATGAGCCGGGGACAGGTCGAAGTGCAGACCCTCCCTGCTTGCCAGAAATGGAATTTAAAGAGACTTGCTCGGCGATATCGCTGCACTGTCAAACTGCTCTGGCGCCGTGTTAGGGCAGCAGAGCCTTGAGACACGGAACAAATAAAATAAAACCCTCAGGCACGAGTAAATGGACGTCGATTAAAATAAAACTGGCAGGTTTCTTGGCTATACCTATATGAGGGGAAGAGTTTAAGATGCTTTTTTGTTGTTTTTGTTGTTCTTCTGGAGAGGATGAAGGTCGTTGTAAGAAAGATGTTTCACCTTAGTGCATGCTGTGAACACTGTCCCATAGCACCTGGCAGTGCGGTGTGAGCCCAGGAGCAAAGGCTGGTCCCCGGGGGGGTCTCAGCTGCAGCGAGCGCTCCTGTCAGCAGGGAGAGCAGCCCCGGCCACCAGCCCATCGATTGCGAGGCCAGAAGGGAGAGTTACATCATTTGGTGTGACCTCAGACAGGAGCGAGGTGCTGGCTGGGAAACAAAAAGAATATTGCCGAGGACTGCATCTCTGCGCTGAAAAGTGACATTTCTTCGTGACATTGTCTGACAATGACAGCTCTGACAAATAGACTTTCCTGCAAAAAATGAGGGGCTCTCTGCATGGTTCCCTTACACAGAGATGCATGGATCATAAGTGATCGAGTAGCTTCAATGCTTCCAAATATAAAAGTTTGTCACTTTACATGTCAACTGATCTGGTTTTCCATTGTTCCTCCTGCTCTTTAGAACAAGAGCTGATATCAGAAATGGATTTTTTTCCAGTAAGAAAGAGTTTACATTAAAAAACAAACAAAAAACAAAGGAGTGAAGAGGAAAAAAGAGAAATAAATAATAGTTACATATTCTTCAAAGCTGTCTGTATAAACATTGTAAAAACAAAATTCAGATATGCATATTTTCTGCTCTCTTTTTCCTACTTCTTTCTTTTTAACCAGTCTTTATTTTTCTGTTTCTGGTGAGAAAGTAGACGAGAAATAAAAAGAAAAGAGTAGGTGATTGTTTAGCAGAGAATGTTGGTATACTGCTGGCCCCAAGATAAATTTTTACTTAGGTTTATTAAAAAGTAACCTTTCAGTATACGTAGAAAAAAAAAATGCTGTTTTCTTTAGACATAACACAGCCCAGTGTTTGCACCCGTAGCATGGGGACAGATCCGTTTTGCTTTGACACTTTGACACTTCAATTTGATTTTTGTGGATCTATTTTGCTTAAGCCTAGTGCTTTTTCAGAATACAGCAGCCTCTGAAAATGGAATAAGACAGTACCAAAAAAAGGCTCTTCACCTTACCTCCCGCTTTTTTCCATATTTACAACATCCACAAATCCCATGCAAAGGCACAGGAATGGAGCATCACATGGAGGGCCAGGCTGTGCTGGGACGTGATCCCAAGAGGCAAGGAGGGTGACTAGCTCCCCCAGCCCTGTGCATCCATCAGCCCAGTGCACCATCTGCCACAGACCTGTGGGTTCTCCTGGGAGCTTGAGAAATGCATATCTGCTGCCGATAGTCATGGATGTCTGGCTTGCATGGTGTGGCAGGAAAAGGGACAGCAGTGCTAGCGGTTAATGAGGTCCAGTGCAAAGCTGCTTCCCGGAGTAATTTATTACCTTGGAAGGCAGGGGTGTGATGCCAGACAAATAACTGGCCCTGTGGGAGGTCGGGACACCAGGAAGGCAGGATCAGGAAGGTGGGAAGATGAGGGGGAGGAACAAGGTCCCAGAACCACAGCCACTGTCTCCAGCAGCAATGCCCAGCAGAACCTGGGGGGTGGGGGGTGGTTTGTCACAGCTGAGTCTTGGAGAGCCTTCAGCAAGGCCCCTGTGGAGACTCTAAATCACACTGATTGCACAGTCAATAAAGGAAATCTCTTCAGTCTCCATAACCAGGCTGTCAGCTTTTAAACCTATTTAGACAAAAATTTGTTTATTGCTGTGTTGTTAGAAGTCCAGAGTAACAGCACTGACCTGAGTGATGATAGTGGCACAAAGTAGCTTTGGAAAAGAGTTTTACTGTAGACCAGATCAAGGCAAATTCCAGTCTGGTTTGTTCTGTGTAAGCCTTGACCCACACCTTGGGATGTCAAGTTTAAATTGAGTGCTGCTGCTTATTTCAGAGGGACTACTCTGCCCACACTGATACAACAAAGACCAGAAATCCTCCTCTTGCATGTATTCATAAGTTCCTTCCCAGCCTGCTTGAGCCAAACAAATTCCTAAGGGAACATCTGCAGGGCAGCTCTTGTGGGTACTGCTGGGGGCACTGGGGCAGCAGAGCACCAAATGGATCACAGGTGGGTACAGAGGTGCCCTGGTCCATGAAGGACAAAGGAGCCAGAAAATGCCACCCATGTGTGTGCCACTGGGAAATATTCATGGAGGACCGCTCATCTGAAATGTCAGCTAGCAGGACTGGCTGCAGAAATGGCCAAGGCATGCACCATTTGTCTGCATTAATAGATTAAGAAGCACTTGAGAGTGCCCCCTGGCACTGAAGCATAATTATCTGAAATCAGTATAAATTATAATATCACACATAAACTGTTAAAGGCAGCCCTGAACGCTCTTTGGCCCATGCCATGCAGCACTGTCACTCTCAACCCCTGCCCTCTTCAAGGCAGCAGTGTCTGGGGATGTACGCAGTGGGAGCAGAGCCCTGCCTCAGGATGAGAAGCACTGGCTCACACAAGCACATCCTGAGCCATGAAACCAGGAGCATCTGCAGCTGGTTTGGTTTGGCAGTGCAGCAAAACCAATGCCTTGAAGAGTGTTTGGATGGCATCCCCACACCTTTTGTCACCTCCTTGCTAGTGACCTCGGGTAAGAGACAAAATTGGGAAGAGGTCCAGGAAAAAGCTCATTTAAAGTAGTCATTGCCCTCAGGAGTCCCTTTTCCTCCCCTTTTTGGCAGCCTGATGTGCTGGGGTGGTCACAAATGCCCCTGCCCCAGCCTCCTCTGCATGTACATATACATGTGCATGACATGACAGGACAGGAAGGTTCCTGGGGATTTCATTGTGTTCCCTGGGAGAACCTGGTCATGGAAAGATAGGTTTACCTGCCACCACACCTTCTGGAAATCCTCCGGGCTCTCCTCTCTTCTTCTGTTTTGATGTCTTGTGGGCTTCAGTTTAAGTGGTCACTTAAAGTGAACTGATGTTCACATTCAGTGTTCCTGCCATTGATGGATTCTTTCAGGAGAAGAAGGACATGAGTCTGCTATTTTCACAAGGACTCTCACCTAGTGTGGTAGAAGGAGGTAAAGAAGGGAGTAAATTCCTTAAGGATTGTAGAAATATGTTTCTAGATGTGGGGGCATTTCTGAAAGTCATGAAGAAACAGAAGTCCAAGCTTTTAGAAATGGCATTGGTTTTCAGCTAGTGCTGGCTGTTACTTGGTGAAGAATCTGGCCACCCAAAAACCTCTTCAGATGGCAAAATCATGTCCCTGTATACATACTTTCTGAATGAGTGAAGACAAGCAATGCATTTGAGCTGATAAACCAGCAGGAAGCAGGACATGGTTAGCTCATCTGAGGAAGAATGACTGAACTCTGGATTTTCAGGGGTTTTGGTGGAGTGCTTTGAGACAATAAAGGAGATTTGATTTTTGTGCCAGTTTCAAAAAGGAAATAATTTGGTGCAAGGGTTGTTCAGCACCCTCAGTAACTTATATTCCACCACAACATGCAGAGAATTGGGATACTTTTTAGATTTTCCCTGCTGTTTTTCTGGTTATATTTGCATCTTCAGGCAGGTCTCCTTGTGGGTGGCTGACAAGGTGAAGCCCTTGCCTGGGGTGAAGCCCCTGCATGGTGAGTGCAGCTGATATCCTGGAGCAAATGGCTCCCTGTGAGTGCTCCTGAAATTCTGCCATCTGCAGATGCCATCCTTGCATTATTTGCTGTGTGCCTCAGAATCAGAACAGGTCACAGGGAGGAGTAAGAAGGGCTGGAGCTAAACTTGTGGCAGAAACTGCAATATCCTCCGTTAAGCAAAAAAAAAAAAAAAAATCTGTTAAATGGAGGAAAACCCCTGAAGAGAGAAAGTATGATGTAATTGATAGTAAATACTGACATAACTGTGTTCAAATTCTCCCAGGTCTTGGAACACAGGGAAAAGTTAATTTGTCCTCTCTGCACCTGCTGCAGTGTTCAGCAAAAATCACATGTAGTTTTTTTTTCCACCAAAGTAGTAGCAACAGTGGGGAATAAATGTTTTCTTCATGACATGACCTTATCTTGTTCAATAAATCAAGTAACAAGTCCCTCGTGTTTGGAGTGAGAGAAGGAACATCAGGTCTGATATTTTCACTTGTGTCAAAGTGTGCATGTGCATTTTTAAATCTTGCCTATATGCATTTGGTAAATGAAATAGTGGCAACTCTAGAATAAAGTTAACATAAGAATAGTAGTAACAGAAATAATTTGCTTTACACTGAACTGGGGAGAGGAACAAAACCATTCTTCCCCACAGTGCAATGCTCTTTCCTTGCTGTCCTGTGCCACATCAATCCAGGCACGCTGAGCATCCTGCTGCCACCAGCAGTAACCTCTATGCCCACTCTGGGTGGATGCTGGGAGGGTTGCATTTCCCTGAGCATTCCCTGCCTGCTCTGCACAGAGAGTGCCTTTTGGCTGGTCCTAGGTGGGCTCAGAAAAGAGTCCTGGCCAACCTCTCAGATGTTGCACCAGATAAGAAACTGGTGTCTGCCCTTCCGAGGGCTTCTTGTTTGGGAGTCTGCACTGAGCAGTGCTTGTAGGTTTAAATGGAGGTGGATGACAGACAGCGCTGACAGTGTTATAAAGCTGGTGTGGTCAGAGTTCAGGATACAAGAGAGTAAGCTGGGGAGAAAATGGGCCTCTGCCTGGGTCAGGATTCATCCCCACTTCCCCTAGAGGGTGCAGCTATTTCCATTGCTTTATCACTAGGCTGGTGTTTTAACCTGATACTGCAAAACCAGTGATGAGTAGACCATGCCTTCCATACATCTTGTATTTTAACTAAAGCTGGAGAACTTCCCCAGCTGGGCTCAAGGATGAAGACAACACCATACAATATCTTAGGATGATCTTAGAAGGATAACCTTTTTCCAAAACACATTTAACTCCATGAGCTCAGCAGTGACTGCTGTGAGAGCATCATAACTTTGTCACGTACTGACCTTTTGTTGAGCAGCAGACTGCAGAAGAAATCCTGGTAATAATGAGTCAATACTTAGAAAAGACTTGCTGCTCTGATAACAGACATATGTACATAATTAGCAATTTCAATGTTCATTTCTTTGACTTCAGATTGCATATACTTGGGTATTTGTCAAAGGTAGGCAGCAAAAAGGGCCATGATAGTACAGGCATGGGAACAAGCATTGCCTTCAGAAACCAGCTCCTCTGCATGTATGAAACAGTGTCACCTACTCCTGTCACACAAGGTCCTACATGCAGAGAGGCTACTGGGCTAAACATACCAGTGTCAAACTGGCATAAACCAGGAGTAAATATACAAATCTCTCCTGTCTTTCACTCTTCCTGGGGGGAAGCGGTTTTCTAGTATCTCAATGCAGTGCTGCTGCAGCTTCATGGCCATGTCTGCCAGCACTTTTCTCTGCAGCCAGAGCAAGGTTACTTCTGCTGCTGCTGCTTTACTTTCTTCTGCTGATAATATCAGGGAACATCATTCATGTCCTCTGGGAAACTGCATTTGCTTGGCTTACATGGGCCATGGCACCATGGGGCGGCCTCAGCTAGCTGGGCTCCCTGTCACCCTTCTCAGGGTCTCAGATACCTTCAGGGAGCACATGATGCCTCCAGCTCAGCTCCATGTGGTGCAGGTGCCTGTCCTTTGTGCTGGGATGGTTTGCACTGACTTGGTGAGATCGTGGCAGAGAAGATCTGCAGACACCACCAGCAGTGCTTGTTTGCCATTTGTATACTGCATGGGGTGGTATTCTGCTAACATACTTTCAGGAGTAAAAATCAAGAGTTAGAGGTTAAAGCTGATGAAATTCTGATGAATTTGAAACAAAGTTCAATAAAAAGCAGATGGTGTTTTTAATAATTCTTTTTCCACTCAGTTAATGAGGCCAAATGTTCAGAAAGTTCTCTGTAAATATATCACCCTGCTTTTCAAGCATCTCAAAAAAATACTGTAACTACAACTTTAATAAGACAGGCATCCTCCCAAAAGGGCAGTAACCTGTCCCTTTATTGGCCTCATGTCAACACTTGGCAGCAAGCAGCCATTTCTTGCCTCTGATGCTCCTCTGTTGTGTCACTTGTTCCTAAAATAGCCTCGTTCCTTAGCACTCATACTTGTGTTCAGATGGCGGGCAGCCACACAGAACCTGCTGTCCTGAAGCACAGATTGCAGGGATTTTAGATTTTCAAGAGGCAGGGAGCTTCCCTGTGGATTTGGAGGAGGCAGCTTACCCACCTCTAATTGAAACCAGCCTCATTGTGCTGGGCTCGCCAGGAGCAGCCTCCTCTCACCCTGCATTACAGAGTGTGGAGGTCTGTATCCAACCCTGTTGGTCCAAGGGCCTTTTACAGGCTTCTTTCTCTTCAGGAGAGAGAAGTGGGCACTTCTGGGAAAGGACATGGCTCCTGCTCTCCCAAGCCTGCTTCAGAGGTGGGGAGGGAAGAATGGTGACCCACAAGTGTCCATGTCTCCCCACTGCCTGTGAAAGGAGCTTGGGTTGAGCAGCCCCTGTGCAGCCCCTGGTGCCGAGGTTGCCCCTCAGTGTTGGGCAGATCCCTGATGGGGTGCCTTGGCTGGTGGCCCCGGGGCTTTGCCCACAATTCTGTGGCTGTGCACAAGCCCTGGCCAGTGTCCCTGGGCTGAGCCAGCCCTGTGTGACAGCAGCTATTGTGCCAATCACTGTGGGGCTTGGAGCCTTCACACTCGAGGGGAAATTCGGCAACATCCAGGAGTTAAGAGCGCAAACATATAATCTCCTCCTGCACACACTCTCTATCAATGACTCTTATAAATGCTTAAATACCTCACCTTTGTGGAAGCTTTGCTATGGGATGGAAACTGATAAGAAACTTATTGTTTTCAGCCCCTCAAGACTGTTCCTTCCCGCCGGTGTTCAGCACCATCGCTCTCATTCAGCAAAGGTTTGAGCAAGCCGTGGCTACCTTCAGCCAGGTACGTACATTGAGTGGCTGCACAGTGTTTGATGCCCAGGAGCAAGGTGATGCACCTTGGCTTGCCCATGCATGTGTCCCATGGCTCTGCTGTCAGTGTCCTGCACTAGAGGACCCCAGGTGAGTCACAGGTGAGGGAGTGTACCTGTGGTGCCTGGGGTGACTGAGCTGGCAGAGTTGGGACTGCAGTGGGGGCTGCTGGTATAAATGGGATGGGTGGGAGAGGTGGTGGGAGCTGCACTTCCTGGCATTGCACCCAGCTGCTCTTCTCATCCTCCCAGCAGGCCTGTGCAAGCCCAGCAGGAGATAAGCCTCTTCCCTCCATCTCTCCCACCCCATGGCAAGGGCTGCCAGTGCTGGCTCCTGGTTCATATTAGCTTCTGCTAATGCTGTTGAGAAGTCCCCATTGGCAGTTTCTCATTGGTACATTCTGATTCTTTGTTTTCCTCCTGTTTTCCGTTCCTTTGGATAGAAAAGCCTCCTAAATAGGCAGAAGAGTTGCTTGTGATAGCATTTACTGCTTTGTTTTATGACAGGTCATGACTTACCTACACAAACCAATGGGAAATACCTGCTGATGCTAGTGACGGCAGGTTAGAGGCTAACCTGCTGATGATAGCCTCCTTCCTTGATTAAACTGTTTCCAATAAGCAGAACACTGTTATTTGAACTGCAGCTATTTCACTGCAATGCCCTGCTTTCCCCTCAAATAAACCCAGTGCTGTTAGTCAAACAGCACTGCTAACTGGGCACGGTGGTGTTGCAACTGGGCTCATTATGTGTTGCAAAAAAAATCTTCCAGGGAAAAGGCAGAAAGGGCACAAATATCTTGGGTCTTCCTCTTTCAAAAATCTGAGGCCTGGAGCACTCCTTGCATGGAGAAGGGGGCAAGGTGTGCTGTGTGAGCGCTTGTTAATTATTCAGCAGTTATGTCTCTCTTCAGAGAGAGCACATTTTTTTGCATTCATTGCTTGACATGAACATCAGGAGCTGTCAGACTGTGAGAACGGCTGAGTTTAACACATTTTTCTTTTGCTGGAAACATTCCTGATTGGAGTCTGTGAAGTGGCTCTGTGTGACACCTCCTGGCTTGCCATACGGCTCCATCTCAGAGCCCAGAATCATCCTGCAGCCCAGGAGGACAGGAGGAACTCAAATACTGAATGAGTGCCTAGGACTCACTGCTCTGTTTTCATTAATGCCACAATTTGGTAGGTGTTACAAGTGAAAAATACTATCACACACCCCATCCTACCCTTCTCCCTACAATAGCTACAGCCTGCAGGAAAAAGGGGCTGTAAATGTCACTATAGGAAGGAGACAGCAGCATCCCTGTGTTAGCTGGTGATGTGGATGATGAGCTGGAGGGGCAGTTGTGCCTCTTGTCCAGCGCTGAGTTCCTCCATCCTTCAGCCTCTGGCTTTGGTTTTTGGACATCTGTCTATGAGAACAGAGCGTGCTGGGCAGTGCCTCATCCTTACTTCATGCTTAGTATGGGCCTCCCCTCTCATTTCTGCAGGAGGCAGCATTTATCAAGAGCTCCTGCAGAGCATTCTCAGTGGTCTAATCCACATTGTTGCTGGTGCCATCAGCTAATTTGCAGCTTGTGCCAGCACCTAATTTTGCTCCTCCAAGCGGTGGTTCAGCAGTAGCTGCCACCTCCCTTTGCCCTGAGTCTTTCCTCCACATCCTCTCCAGGCAGTGTGGGCAGGAGAGCTGTGATGGTTTTCACACTCTGCTCCTGGGGGTGGCTGCCTACTTAGCCTATCCCTCAAGCAGAGCTAATCCCAGCAGCCTGGACAGAGCCCCAGTTTATTCAGCATCTGCCTCACAGCACTAATGGCCACCGAGGCCTTCAATCAGCTCATCTTACAAAATAAAGTATCATTTCTACTGAATACATTGGAGTCAACAAGTACACAAAACCTCTGAGGTGCAGAAGTTGTGAAAGTCAGGTCAGACCAATTTTACTTTGTGCTGCACACACAGTCCTCACAATCTCCTGACCAAGTCACTGGTGTCTTCACTGTGACATGAAGCAATGGAGAAGGCCCACAAGGCCCTATGAAAAGTGATTTTTGAGTGTCTGTGATCAGCACACTCTAATCAGCCTTAAAATGAAAAATGTCATTTGTGTCTCAAAAAATGCTGCGATCTTGGGCAACACTCCAGACTTGCTGTCTGCAGACATGGTCTAAAGCTGCTGGACCTATAGAAACATAAAAAGAAAAGCCTCTATTACACTTCACAGCAGGAAGGTAGAATTATTACCCACCTTCATAAAGCTGTCACCTTTCAGGATGGAGAGAGTCACAGGTTAAATATTCCCTGATTTTTTCTTTCTGTGCAGGCTGTAAGCTCTGCATATACCATGGACCACTTACTGGAACACTGCATAGCCACTACACAGTGAAGATGAATTTCTCATGGCAGCAATAGCCTTTGTGGGTTGGTTGCCAAACCGTGAACCATCCAGTCCTGACTGTTCTCAGTCTAAATGTGATTTTTTTCTTTCCCCTTCAGAACTTCATAAACAACTAGACTGGACTAATGCAGGTGATTGTTGAGACTGTACCATAAGTAATTTCCAGAAAATGGATTAATTTATTCATCCTGCAGGTTCAGTGGTTTAGAAGCTGGTGTCATCCATCACTAAAACCAAATCTTTCACACAGGTTATATTCTAATCAATTTGTGCAGATCCAGGCATTGCATGAAGAGTTGGCTTGTGAGATAAGAGTCACTGAAGTGTCTGGTTTCTGAACCTATTGAGAAATTATCAGTAGCCTTAGGAAAAGGTAACATAAGCATAATACTGTGCTTATTTTCTGGTTATTAACCAGAAGAGGCCAATCAGAAATCCCTTGGATTTATGTTGGAAAACTACCAATGACAAATTTCAGGAAGGCAAACCTTTTGCTTTAAAAGAAATATCCTCCATAATAAACTGAGGCCATAAAGAAACTTATTCCTTGGGATTTCTAGAGGATATTTTCTGAGAGTTGATGTTTAATTTGTACCAGACATCTTGTGTACCTCTGGGGCTGAGTTTGCATATTGCTAATTTGGTGCTAACTTCATTGCCCACTCCTGACAGGGATGACATTAATTAACATGCATCCTCTTCAAATATTCATGGGGACAGGATTCCTATCCCACAGGTTTTTCACTGAGTTTTCCACTCATGTCATGTTGGAGATGTCAGTGGACCCAGACCAACCCTTGCTGTGACTGCAGATGCAATTGCAGGAGCTGAGAGGAGCAGGGTACTGAAGACAATGGTCAACTGGCTTTCAGGAGAGTGAAGCAGGTCTTATCTGCAGCCCTTAGTGTGACATTTGGGAAAGTCATTTAACTAATAACTCTCTTGATTTCCAGCCTGATAATGAAGCTAGCACTGCATTTCCCTGTGGAGGGAAACATAATTTTGGGGGGGGTGTTCTTCACACTGGAAGAACAAGGAGTGGGGGAGCTTGGGCTCTGTGTGGTCTTTTCTGTGTTACCCTGGCTCCTTTTCGGGCCCCGGCAGCCAGGTCTAAGCAGGGAAGCACAGCATGTGCTGACCTCTCCTGCAGAGATGCTGGATCTCATCCCTTCAGTAAACTGAAGATCTGATTCCTGTCATCATGCAACCCCATTTATTTGCCTTTTTATTCTTGCCATGGCAAGCTGAGAAAGCTCAGGCAAGTGCCTGCAGAGATGCAGAGGGGGTGAGTCATGCAGAGTCTGGGGGCTGACAGCAGAGACCCTTGCGTGGAAGGTTGTGGTTAAGCGAGATAGGAAGGTTTCTGGCCGGCCACAGAACTGAAGTGGGCAGGTGTCAATGAGTCAAGTGAAGGTTACTGCAAAACACAATTTCTGAAGGTGAAATCAGTGAGGTTGCTGGTAACACCACGGAGTTTCATGGGTCAGCTTGAAGTTCGATTTCCTTTCCATACCCTCCCATTACTCCTTGACATCCATACTGCTCCTGCCCTTCACTTTTTCTCTTCATTCACTTGAACTAACTTCTATTTTTCACCCTTTGTGCACTTGTACTAGCTAAATGTTTTAGCTCCCTTGTGTAACCAGCTGATAACAGTTCTCTGAGTTCTCTGAGTTTCTTTCATAGACTGTCTGATGGGAAATTAATGAAGAAAAATGTGATACTATCACAGGACCAGCTGAAAGGAGGCATAGCAGGCAGGGTGCTGCTTTTTAGGGGGAAGAGTGGGCATCCACCCCATGCTGTGGTTCAGACAACCTTCAGCAAGACATTTCACCTCTGCACCACAAGTCTCCATCTGTAACAGAGGGTTAATAATGCTGCTTCTCGTCATAAGGATAAGGATATGGTGAGGAAAGGAGAAGTTAAGAACTAAACACAGTGATGGGGCTGATTAATTTGGAGGTAGGTATAAGACAATCAGGGACTGCACAGACCTGGAGTAAACCCAAAATATGAGGTTTTTTCAGGGTAAGATTTGTCTCTGTATTAACTCTAAGCATAACAGGACTCAGATACATGCAAGAGCCCTCTCTTTTTATAATACAAGTAATAAGTGAAAGTTCTTCATATTAATTAAGAGCAATTTCCCTGAGAAGGAGTTTTGTGAAAACAGGCCTATTTATAACCACAGAATAATGTATCCAGCTTCTCATGTGGGTTGGTTAAAAACAATTCAATTGCAGTGGACCATAGAGGCATTCACACAGCTTTAAAAAGACTGGAGGGTCTTCAGGAGTTACTGCCCTGTTCCCACTTAACATCATTCCCTGTCTGGGAGTTATAAACAGGGAACAGGCTGGTGGGTGCTCTGGTTCCAGTTCTGCTATTCTGTATTGCAGTGTTGTGTGATGGAGCTTGAAGTAAGCTGGAGACTTCTCACTGGAGATAAACCTGGGAGCACTCACTTGCTCTGTTTCACCTGCCGACTGGTGGGAGCAGAGTGCTCATGAGGTGGCCAATGACAAGCCACACCCAAGCCACAAGCTGCTGGGCAGCAGCTGCTGTCCTCACAGATGCTGACCTCACAGATGCTGACCTGAACAGCTGTTCCACACAGGGCAGAACCTGTACTTCCACCAGCACATCTTGTTTAAAATAGCATAACTTTTATTATGTGTCCAAGCCTTAGTCATAATCAGCTTATCTCTAAACAGTTAATCATTTAATTTTACTTCTAAATGTAACTCTGAGGTAAGCCAGAAAAGGTTTTCATGACCTTTCTGCACACACAGAGCTATTCCTATTTATGTGCCACAAGGAATGCAGCAGCATGTGCAATGTTGCCTAGGACTTAGCTGAGTCCGTCAGCACTGTGGACCTCTGGACAAACTTCATAAATGTCCAGTGGTGCTAATGGGATGCTTGTAGAATACAGGATTCTTCATTAAAATAATAATAATTAAAAAAAAAGTTGCACCCAGAGGAGACCTCAGAGGGATGGGGGCTTCAGTGCTGTGACCCTGTTAAAAACTGTGTCTGAGAAGAGAGAGTCTCAAACCGAAAGATGCACTGATGGAAATCAGGAGCATCGTGTTGCGGCTAATTAACACCCATGACAGCTAACATCCTGTCTGCTGCTGGAAAGGAAACATGCTGTGGGTGTCCCGAGGCTGACACTCATGCCTGCCATCCCCCTCGTGCTGCTGCTGCAGGGGGGGCAGCACAGCCAGCAGTGTGCCAGACATGCAGACCGCTGCCACCATGGGCACTCCAGAGCCTTCATCCAGGACCCTCCCATCCTCTGTGGCATGAGGCAGCTCCAGAGGCCTCCTGGGGCTCAGCAGGGCATCTGCTCTGCTAGCAAACATGTTGCTGTCAAGGATTTTCCCCATCACTCAAACAGGATTGTCCTTTTGAGAAATTGCTCAGGTGTTCCCAGCACAGCACAACTCGGCCCAGGCCAGAAGCATCTTGACACCATCTGGAAACTGACACAAGCTGGACATCCCCAGCAGGCAGCTTGGATAAGGTCTCCTTTGCTTGGCAGGGTGATAGCCTTGAGCAGCAAAAATGTGGACTGCCCCATGCCAGGTCACCACAGAACCAGGGTCGAGCCAGTATTGCCATTGTCAATGTTTAGCATCTCCACAGTCATCAGGTGAGGGTACTGTGAAGAACCACCTTCTTCCCTGAGTGCAGGGTGTGGGCAGGGCCCAGCTGTGCCAGCAGTGCAGCCCTGGTCTCCACAGTTCCCTTCTCCACTTCCAGACATGAAAGGACATTGCTAATCTGCATAGACCCTCTCCAGTGCCCTGAGCTGACTTAGGTGGGACTCCAAGCTAAAGCCAGAGCAAAGCCAGACTAAATGTTTCAGGCTTAGGAAAGTCTGGCATTTTTCTTTTCCTCATTACTTCCAGTCCCTCATGATTTCCTGCATGCCCAGAGAAAATTCACTTTGTTGTCCTCCTCAGCATCCTCCCAGGGAGGAATACTGAGATTTATGGGTGACTAAAAAGCAGATGAGAGCTGAGTCCTGTTGTTACCCTAATGCAAAGGCACTTGGTGTGTCTTTGTGCAGCCCACTTATGCCAGTGGCAATGGGAACCTCTGAGATCAGGGAACACAATGGGCTGCAGGGCCATCTCAATGCTATGAGAAGTCCCAGGGCTGAGTTGAGACATGTAACACTCATCCTTCCCTTCCTTAGGTATGCCTGAGGCAGTGCCTGTTCCATGGCAGGGAGTCTTTGGTGTTTTCTAATACTAGGAGAACCAGGAAAGTCTCATCAGAGTGAGGCATCTCCAGGTTTGTTTGGAGATCAGTTTTGAACTGTGCCATGATGTCAGTCTGTATGGACTGTTTTGTCACCAGCAAGAGTGGAACCAGAGGGTTTCCTTTCACTCTCTGCCTGTGGTCTCACATTTGGCAGGGTTTTTAAGTTCAGTCACACAGTTATGCAATGCCTCTACTGTCAGGCAATCTCCTGCTAACCAGGCCCAGGAATACTTAGCTCCCAGGTTTAGCCAAGCATGGGTGCCTGTAGCCTCACATGGCTGTGGGGGACCCAGAAGGGCTCTGTCCTTAAGACAGTCAAGGTCAAAATGGGTAAACACGCTCAGCTCTTACTGCATGACACCTGCTACTCCTACTCTTTCTCCTTTCTACATATCACCTCCCACAAACAGCACCTTTCCCTTCAGTCTCCACAAAATTGGTTAATAGTTAAATGTCAACCAAAGCAGCAAAACCTTTGCAGTTCTCAGCAGTCCTGAGCTCCCTGCTATCACTCAGCTGGCACAGCGAGCAAGGGCTGGGGAGGAAGCAGTGTGTATGTGGGTGTGCTCTTGTTGCATGAGAGAAGGGGATTACTGGAGCATCATCCGTGTTTTTCATTCCACACATCATCTGTCACCTGCCCTGCTGAGGAAGAGAGCTAGGCAGGCAACAAGCAGATGAAGCTGCAGCTGGCTGATGAACCTTCTTATGCCTTGGAGGCATGCTTCCCACTGTGTTGCTCTGACTCTGTTCTCTTTGAGGTCCCTGAAAATGTGAGTGTTACCTGGTGTGGGAGCCAGGTGTCAATGAGATAGAAAATGCATCTGCACTTCTTAACCCTGCATGAGGGAGGCACAAGATTCCGAGCTGGTCTCAGCCCAGTTCGCCTGAGGATTTGCAGCCATGGAGGGACCCACAGCTTGCAGAGGTGAATGTCCTTCCTTCCATTCAGGGCAAGTGCAGGTGTCTGTAGGCCACCCAAGCCAACGGAGGCCCCTGGTGTACTGCAGACAGGACCACGTATTTGGGTTTTATGTGGCAGCACAGACCTGTTACAGTCTCAAACACCATCCTCTTCTCTCTGATCCCAGGCAGAAGTCACTTCCTATTGTCCCCTACTTGAAAACTAAGTGGCAGGCCCCCAGCCTACAGTTAGATCTTTTAAAACCCAGGCACTGAAGGAACCAGGGCTGGAGTCCAGCCACAGTAGTGCTCCACATATATTGGTGGGTTAATAAGAAGAGACATGTGCATGGAAATTAATGAATCCCATAAAGGCGTGGCCTGAGGAGATGCTGTTGGTTTTGGCATACGAAAGAAATAGCAGTTGCTTAGACTTCAAGCATCCAGTGACAAGCAAGGGACTTGAGGAGCTCCCAGGGGAGGATAAAGTATGTCTTGGTGCTTCCCATGCAACACTCATACATCAGTGGATGGATTATTTAATTTTAAATCAGTTACAGCCATAAAAAAAAAAAAAATTCCACTTACTTTAGTGTGAAAATGAAATCTCACTGAGTTGCCTATCTCTGGCTAGGAGGAGGGATTTTAGCCAAACTCATTGCATCTATTTCCTAGTAAACAATATAATCCAGAAAAAATTAATATATATATAGTCAACTAATGTATTTCTAAGCCTCTTGTACTGTCTGACCCCACAAAATTCATCCAGGAGGATGCCTTAATCCTGTCCTCACTGTGCAGCCACTGTGTGCAAGCTCTTAAAAATGCTCTTGGTAAAAAAGGCTTCTCTATTCTCTGAGTCAATCTCTATACTCTGTATACAGGAATTTTATCAACATTATTCTGCTCAGGTATGAATTTGGTTTTCCTTGAGATGGCAGGTGTAAAGTTTCTGGGGGTCCTGGCATCCCCAGAATCATGGGAAAGCTGTCCCCACCTCTCCTGCAGCCAAAGGTCCACAGCATCTCTGGACAGACCTGTCCACCAGTGACCAGGACCATGGCACCTGGCCTCAGCTTTCCTGAGGAATAGCATAGCTCTTTTATCCTCTGAGTGTTCATGCTCCATATCATGCTTTAATTAAGGTGGATGATGGAAACTGGAACAGGTAACTTGTTTTAAAGCACCTTTCAGGTGTTTGTTACCCAGACAACCACTTGTAAGGAAGCTTTTATATACTCAAAGCTTGATGTGACTTTTGGGTATATATAAAGCAATTAGCAGAAGTAAGGAAATTAAGTTAGAAAAGTGTTTGAAACAGTGGGACTGAAGAGTGTCTGACACATTGGTGTCTGTATTTTTTAAAGGACTTGGAAACATGATGAAACTGCAGAAAGAAGAACCCTTAAAAACTGCAGAAGGGTTTGAGAAAGCCCTGCAGAATGAATCTGAAGGATATCAGTGGGGGTAACATAGTAAAAGGAAGATCAGAAGATGACTCAGGTTGTATGTGGATGTGTTCATGTAGGGGAAACAACTGCAAGATGAGGCTCTTGAAAGTAGGTGAAATTGGTGTTAGGAGAAGAGGTAGCTGTGCAAACTGGGAAAAATAGAATATGAAAATAACAATGCTGTTAATAAGCCTTTGTGAAAGTTTGAACTGCAGTGAACCACACACTCCTGGCTGGGTTTGCTCCAAGACTAACCAGATGAGATTCCAGTGTGGACATGCAGCCAGACTAGATGATTCCATGAGCTATTTCCTGGCCTTGTGGATGAACATCTGTGTTCATGTTGCCTGTTTTCCTAAGGAAAAAAAAAAAAGAGTTTATTCTGATTGCCATTTCTTCATCCCACAGTTTCATCTAAGCACAGTTCCATCATCCTCTTCAAAGTGTTGTTTATGTAGCTCTGTAAGGCCCAGGCCAGATCTCACCCTTGGCCCTTCTCCCAGCTCAGAACATGACTCTGATATGTCACTTCCAGAGCTCCATTTCAAAAATTAAGGCCCATTTGCAGGATGGCAAAAGAACAAGCATCTAACGGGACAAAACACATCCTGATGCCTCTAGAGAGGCAATTCCTGAGTTTCTTGGGCAAGCAGGAATATTTAACTACAGCCAGCCACACAGTTACAAGGTTTTCTGCCATTGTAAGGTTTGACCTATGGTGACTTTGGATCACAGCTTCCCAGAAACCCAGCAATCAGCAGAAACCCTATTGATCATGTCTCACAAATATCAAGTAAAATTAATTTTCCTACCTCTTATATATATATATATATATTCTTCATATATCTAAAAATAATCCCTGAAACCCCCCCATTTTAAGTGTTTCTTGAAAAATAACAAAAAACCCCAAGAAGCTTTGTAGTCAGTTATAAACAGGCAATGGGAAAATCCTGCACTTGACTAATTGTAGCACTGTGGCTCAGCTTTGTGTTTGGGGATTTCTCAAAGTTTAACTTCTGCATGAGTGAGCTCAGAGCCAAACTGAAAGTGAAAGTCTCTGCTTGGAGCCATGCTGAGCCAACCGCAGGTGAGCTGGGTAAATCTGCAACTCTGCTTCTGACCCACACCAGACTAATCAAATGGGTATTTTTGGAGCTAGCTTGAAGAAGAAACTTGAAAGGAGCTCGATTTCTTAAGAACAGCTGCTCAAAATCTTATTTTTGGCAGGCTGCTGGGAACTTTGGTCCTGAAATTGGAAGAAGTGTATGAAGTTGTCTCACATTTTGAATAGCTGGTCTTCAGCTGAAGAGATGCTATTTTATTTAGTGAAAAAATTTTACATTCAGTTAAAATTTCATGGTGCAGAAGTAATTTTTTAAAGCTTCAATCTTCCCTTCATTTTGTGAAGAGACGAACCTCATGTATTTTTCCTCAGCAGATTTACCACTGTGGCCCTGCTGGAGGCTCACATCTAGATAGGTGGCTGGGGGTAGCAGCACCAACAAGCAGCCATAGCTTTGTCCTCAGCACCTGGCTCATCAGCCTGGACTTGCTAAAGGGCATGTCCCTGGCCCCAGGGAACCTGCTCACATCCTAACTTCAGAGAGCCTGCTCAGGGCACAGCTCTTCAGGCTGTTATGCTTAGGTTATAAAAACATTTCCCAGGAAACTGGTAGCAGGTTCTTCATTTGATAACCTGGTAACCTTCTCCTTGCACAGACCTCAGGTACCTGTTGTACCAGGCAGAAAGCTGGTCCCTGTGTCACCTGTGGTGCTCTGATTTGGCTGAGCCCCAGGCCCTGTGCTATAATAAGCAAGGTCAGTAATAATCATGCTGATGGTGAGATCAACAACAGCAGAGTCAATCAAGTGTGCCCACCCTCGGACCATAAACCCAGCCTTTCTATATATACATTACATACTGACACAGTAACTCTTCCTTATCAAAACAGTCAACTCACTCTTTGTAGAATCAAAGAATCATTGAGGTTGGAAAATACCTCCAAGATCATTGAGTCCAACCCTTAACCTGATACTGCCAAGCCCACCAAAAAACTGTGTCCCCAGATGCCTCATTTACACATTTTTTGAATACCTCCAGGGATGGAGACTCCACCACTTCCCTGGGAAGCCTGTTCTAGAGCTTGACAACTTTTCAGTGAATCTAATACTTAAGCATTCATCAGTGAGTTTCAAATCAGCCATCTGATGTTTCTTGATATACATGAAGGGCACAAGCTCTCACTTTAGGAGATCAACTTCCATAAAACCTGTGCTCACCTTAAGATCATCAATATCCATTGCTCTTCCCCACGAGTTCAGTCATAGGCAGCTTTCCTCCTCCTCCAGCTCTACTTTTCTGGTTGGATTTCTCCACTTAGGCTCTGGCAATACAGTCTCTGGTTCAGATGCTATCTGATGAGCTGAGCCTTTGAAACAAATGGAAATGTGAGAGCCAGAATATCTCTTTATTTTGAAGAAACTTTGAAATATAATCATTCAGGAGGACACTAAAGGCAGAAAGGGAATTTGCCTGGACAGTTTTGGTATGAGGAGGACTGCTAGCATAACTCCAGGCAAGTCCATAGTATAAAAAAGGTTAAGTTCAACATTTAAATGCATTTCATCTGCTTTGCATATCATAAATGTTTCTCAATTTCAGGGTCCTAGCTCTTGTTTTTTGTAAGCTTCACAGGAAAGTGGAACACGGAGGAGACCAGGCAGTCTGAGGGGAATGATGGTTTTAAAGTTCTTTATCTTCACAAAAAAATGCATCAGGAATCTAGGACACTGTAGACCATAATTCAGAAAATGCTGCCACTGTAAACAGGTGCCAGCTGGATGTGTTGCAATCTAGTGTGTAAATCAATCTGACTAGAGACTCTTAGCAAAGCTTTGGCCCAGTGGGCCAGGACAGTTCCTTTGTAGTAACAGAAGGAAGGGTTTTCTGTACCCTAGCAGTCACAGAATGGGTTATGAAATACAATATTCCTGGCACCTGCTGTTTGTTTTTCTGTCAGGCTTTTGGTTTTTTTTTTCCTCTAACTGTTCTGCATGCATGCATCTAAACTCATACATGTAGTAAAAATTATGGCATCCTCCTGTGTCCTGCCCAGGTACTTGTGCTGCATATTTAGAAAAACACCACTACAAACCAGGTTAATTTTCCTTTTTGTGTCAGCATTGGAGAAAGGGACTTTGATCATTCTCCAGGGCCCAAAAACTTTGGTTTGCTTCTTAGAAAGACACTTTCCTTGGCTAAAATAATCAGCCTAAGCTCTAAATTCTTGGGGAAGAAAATACACCAACTTTTCTGACAAACTTTCTGCTACAGTCTTAAACTGCAAAGACCCCTGAACATCCTTTCTCTTCTCACAGGCAAAACATCCAGCCCACACACAGGTCAGTCAGGCCACAGCTCCTCACTGACTTTTTGCTTTCCTCCTACATTCAAACAAGTTGGTACTACTTTGTAAACCCCACATTTCTTAAATTAGTCAGGGGATGAATTAATTTATTGGTCTGAAGGGGTGGGAAATAACAAAGGCTGCACCTACTGATTCAGCCTCAATTGCGGTATTTGTCTTACTGATGGACAAAGTGCATCTTCTGCTTCCCATCAATACTATTCATGTCTGCTGAGAAGTGACTTATCAGAGAGAGATGACCGAAAAAGATCAGAAAGACATAAATGTATTCTTATTAATTTCTTCTTAAAGCCAGTTCACATGTAGTTTTTCATTTCCATTGTTTAGAGTAATTAAAAAAGTTTCAGTTATTTTTCACATACTGTATTAGACACACTTCCCATGAGAAATTTCCCCAGAAGGCACCCAAAGTCAGAATTCTTAAAATCAATTTGCAATGCCACTTTTGTGATACTGTGGTATGTGTTTTGGTTTAGTTTTTTTTTTTGTTTTTTTTTTTCCTGCTGAGAAGCACAAGAAGGAGCAGCAGTCATTTCTAGTTCTTTGGAGTTTGTTTGGTGGTGGGGAACTTTTCCCATTTATTTATTTCCTGATAGGGCTACTGGAAATTGAAAATTTTGTCTTTATTTTTCTTGGCTGCTTCTTGGGTGGCAGACGAAAAAGAATTGCAGCTCAGCTGACACTTAAAGAAGAAAGGCTGTGCTTTTAATGGAAATATTTTCATCTGCCTTCTTCAGCAGACAGCACATCATTTAAAGGTGCCTTTGAGGGAAAAATAGAGTAATTAAACACAGAATTTTGAGTATAAGCTCATTCAAGTGTTTTTCATCTTGCTTATGTTGCATGAGAAGACTAATGCAATAAAAGAACACATTAATCCACTTAGTGAATGTCCCCACTTTTTAACATGAGTGTATGCTGCTTTACAAAGAACAACCAAAGTAAGGATCTTTCTGTATGTGGCTGAGAGAACAGTGTGGTGAGAAAAGCAGAGGCTCTGGCACAAAAAGGCTCTTCTCTCTTCAAGGGCAGCAAGCTCACAGTCCCACTGCCAAGACCTAACACAAAAGGGCAGCATATGTGTGACAGCTAGCATGGATTAGACAAAAGTTTGTTAAGTGATTCTGCTTTGGAGGGTAGAAGGTACTCAGAAGAATGCTCTGACTCCCTACCAGCAATCTTTCTTTTGAATTCCCTGCTCTTCTTCTCATAGGAGCAGAAGCTGATGATAATTGAAAAATTTTCATCAAAAATTTCATTAAAATTGAAATAGTTACCAGTGTACCATTATTCAAACTTTTTCTAGGAAAACAGCCTTTAATTAAATAAGAAACTAAATTGGCCTACTGCTATATGCTTTTCTCTAGAGTAAATAAAATTAATAAACTAGAGGCTTGGAAGAAAAACCTTCTTATAAAGGTATGAGGTCTGCAACTATTTCTGAAACGAGTAGCATTATTTGCCATTAGAGATAGCAACCTGGATTAGGTGGTTCGGGAGAATGATCCAGCCTGCTAATTCCCTACATTCCTATGTTTTATGTACACTAGTTTTCTCCAACAAAACGGACCAAGCTGAAAACTCAACCATGTTCAAGGCTTCCATGAGCTGCTGAGTATTTGGGCATGGAGGGTATGTGGGTAGTATCAGTACTAAGCCCTATCAGTAGGGGCTTACCACCACCACACATCTTCACAAATCTTGGTTTCAATCACAACTACAAGCAGAAGTTCCAAAATAGCCCAAGAAAGGAAGTTCCCCAAGTTGTTTTTAAAATCAGGAAGTAGAAGGATGCTACTAAAGCCTCCAGAACTAATACAAATGCTACTCATTTGTCTCATTCACAGGGTATGCCATTCTCACTGAATGCTTCTGTAGCTCAGACTTTTTTGGGCTTCCCCATCATTGAGTATATTTTAAAGACAACATAAGGAGACTGTGTTTGGCCGCTCAGAAAACCACAGCCCCTGGGGATCAGACTGTAACAAAGAAGCCTTCAGATTAGGTGTTGCCTCAGGATTTGCTCCACAGACACCTCAACACAGTCAGCACGGAGAAAGGGCAGAGTAGTCCCCTTAAATGGCCCAGAACTGTATGGCCCAGAACTGTAATTGATATGAATTATAAATGCAGTCTGAAAATCTGCCCAGGATGTCCCTATTTTTTTTCCCAAGTTAAAATGACAGACTCGTGTAAGCACACAAACGCTGCCTACCTGTGTATATAGATGTCTGCATTTATTGGGATTGATCCTATTAATTTTTTTTCTTACACAGTGCACTTTTATCAGGAAACAAAGGTAATAAATAGTCAGAGAGACTCTGTCCAGCCTCCTCAAAATGCAGATTTTTTTGTTCAATTTGGGATAAATATATAGAATACCATCAGCTCAGAGAGCAGTGGCCAGGAGTTTGTCTGTTACAGTAGCTGTGCATCCAGTGTTGTCTGATAGCCATGGAAGACTAAGGCTGGGAGCACTGTGTGTACTTCCCAGCACAGAGTACACAGGCTGATGGCAGCTGGTGTGAACCAATTTGGTGAAACAATTAGAGCTCCCTGACCTTCCTCCTTGCCCTGGGGTTTCGAGGTCTGGCTTCAACATCTTTCAGGTTAGAAAATACTTGCAAAAGGTTAAGATTCCTACTCTGAAAAGATTTGTTTGTTTGATTGCTTTTTCTCTGCCTCTAATGATGCCTCACACTGCAAAGAAAAGAAACATGGAGAAGTCTGTGAACGGGCTGGTAGTGGTCCTGGGGACCAGCCAGGATTTGGGGAGATCTGGAGAAGAATCAAGCTACCTCGGGTTGTGTCTTTCTCACCTTGCCTTGCAAAACTCATATTCTCCATCTGTCTTTTGTCCTGGAAGTGGGGAGGATGGCAGAGGTGCTGCTGTTCTAACATTGCAATCAAATGAGGCTCTCATCTGATGGGACACTGAGGCACCTCAGGAACATGGCCAGATACAGAATGTACCCCATTGACTTGGACTGATAAATGATATTCAGGATATTTAAAGTGCAACCTAAATGAGTGTCAGTGTTATGTCACAGAAGATTTATTTTTATTTGGGCTGATGGATACAGGTGTTAGTGTTAGTGTGTGTGTGTGTATGTGTGTGTTTTCTCACTTCTGAAGGTCTCCAAAGGATTGAAGTCATCTGTGAAAGGTTAAAACTCCCCAAGAGAAAAATATTTAAAAAATAAAAATAAGCTTGAGGCTACCCACAGGTGGTGTTGACAAATAACTGTTTCCCAGGGGTCCAAGAGAATTTTTGCCTTTTTGGGCTGACTGAATGCTAGTTAGTGAGGCATGAATGTGACAATCATTCTTCTCTATGTTACCAAATAATCTGAAACCTTTCTCTGACTTTTTCAAGTATATTGTGGTTTGTAATCACTAAGTCAGTCAGCTGCTGTGAGGATGATAGAAGCCATGGTCATCTCAGCACTGGGGGAAGACCCAGTGGGGCAATGATGACCAGCATGTCCCTGAAAACAGAGTTCTGGTCATGGGAATGATCAATTCAGCAAATTTCTCAAACAACAAAATGTACAGAGCTGCTGTCAAAATAAAAGCACAAGTCAAGCTAGGTCACTTGTCTGGCAACAAAGTCAAGAGCTCATTTAAAAGAAATTGTGTCTGACTTGTAGAAAACTTCCATGTTGGCACTACAAGCCACTAGGCATTGAGGCAAGAGACCGACCAGCTGCCATGGATCTTATGATGCTGTCAGTCATGCGGACCAGGTTTGCAGAGAAAATCTCTCTCATGTGCCTTTTAGACATTTACTCAGCAGATCAGCTGCCATGGCCCTGGTGGAAGGCTTTCTATGCCCCTCACTTTGTATGATTCTATATGCTTAAACTTCTGCTCTCAACAGTCCCTGGCAGCCTTAATGAGAGAAATGGGCAAAGGCTCCCAGTCTCACCAAGGTGAACCTGTGCAAACTCTTACCTTTCTCTACTCTCTTGTAGATTGTTGCAAGTCTAGAAGTTATTATAAATGGTCAGATTAAAGGGACTGTTTTGTCCCTGCTTCCTTGTTAGTTCATTGCATGGAAGAAGACCCCACTTCTAGTTTTATCATCCTCCCACATGCAAACCCCTCAAAACCTGCCAGTTCCTCTCTGAGGAGGAGGATGGTGTGAAGAAATGTCACCAGTAATTACTTTCTGAGTGCACAGTGGGCTGGAACATCCTCTCGCTGGCACCTGCTATTAGCCTTCCCAGGAGGCCCTTGCTGACATGTGCAATCCCACCTGCTGATCTGCCTCTGCTCTCATTCCTTTTTTGCCTGCTTTCTGCCTGGTCTGGAGGCATAAACCAAACTGCTGTCCTGGGAGTGTCCTACACCCTGTGCCCTGGGCAAAGCTGGGAATTACTCAGTTTAGGGCATTACTATTAGCTATTACAAAACCATCAGGAGAAATGAAACACGGGAATCCCAGGCTTCTTTTGTCACAAGGGAGGCAGGAGGGTAGTATGGACTCATGCTGCTGAAGGGAACCTAGGCAGGTATATGAGATGCACCTCAGGGCATAAAAGAGCAGAGTGAGAACTTCTGCTGGGAAGAACAATTTAAGAGCAAGGTACTGCTGTTGAATACTGTGAGCACTATGGGTGGAAGGAAAGTGGTGGTGTTAATTCCTAATTGTCTTTGACAACCTTTGGTGATTTCTACCTCCCCAAAAGCTTAGTGGGTTTGAAGAAAATAATGCAAGGGTATTTGTATCACTCTGTCTTTAGGCCTCTGCTACAGAGAGCTACAGTCAGCAGGTACATCAAAGTTTTGTTACTAGCTGCTCTTCAACTGAAGTCTAACCACTCCTGGCAGTGTTGAGAGAAGTGTAAGCATACATACACTCTCCTGTAGGATAGCTGGTTAGCAGGGATCAGGTTAGCCAGCATTAATGGGTTGAGGCCCAGTGACAACTGGGGAGTCTCTAGTACAAATCAGCCGTGACATGTGCAAGTGCCACTAGCCATAATCAGATGATACAACAGGATGGCTTCTTGGTTTCGTCTACACTTTTGTTATTGTGTATTACATGGGAAGATCCCAACACCTCCTGAATTCCTGCAAGACCTTAATGGATTTGTATTTTGCACTTTGAATTTTAACACTACTCATAAAAGAAAATTATACGTTCTTCATTTTCCCGTGGTCATGTGTATCTCTTTTTAATGCAACAGGTTTGTGGAGAAGTAATGATTCCTGCCTGTGCACAAGATTATTAGTATGCCAAAGTCCTGTTAAAGGCTTATTCACATGGTACCATGGTGAGGATCAGCCAAAGGGTATCAGTGATCCAGTGCCCACTTACAGTAAAGGATATTGCACTAAAGGAAGATCTCACTGTGGCCCAATAAGTTAGTCCAAGGAAGAGCTCATTCAGAACAGAGTTTCTCTAGGGACACAATGAAATCTCTTCATTCATAAGATTTTGGCTGGAACTAGATCTTTGAATCATACTCATTTTTTTTACAGAAACTTGATTCAAGCACTATTTAGAGCAATTCATCTCTGAATCCCAGCTTTGCAATGTTTTTGTGCCATGTTTCTGTGACAACTCAAATCAAAACCTAGATGCTGAGCCACATCCCTTTTCTCTCTGTGTCTCCAGACCTAGAATTCCAGGCAAGCACCCTGTTATTAAATCCATCCTCTGTATTATCAGGTGCAGGCTAGGACATGGTTTTATGTTTTTACCATCTACTTTCTATAGAGGTGATTTGGGGGCTGCATCAGATAGACTCCCTGTACCTCCTTTCACTGGTACTGAAAATACAAGGGGTCAAATGTAATGTACTGCCTAGGTGCAGGTTAGTTTTATCTCAGCCATGCTTAGTGCCCAGTGGTCATGAAGAACAACAAACTGAAAGGAGTTATGCTGCTGGAGCTTGCCTGACCTCTCCCTGACACTAACCTCATCCAAAATTTGCCAAGGTAGTTAAATTCTCAGCTCCCATTTTGTTTCATGGTGAGTAGGTGATTAAAAAGGCATTAGGTCCCTAAGTATCTTTGAGGATCTAGTCCTAGGCACCACTTCCTCACCAGAGCCCTCAGTGGTAACTCCCTAGCACAAGGATGCCCCCCGCTGCCAAGGCCAGCTCCAGCCTGCTCCTGCTGAGATGGAGCAGAAGTTGTGGTAAAGGAGATTAAATCCCACCAGTGGGCATGTACTGTTTCCATACCCTCTTCTCTTCCAAGGAACAGGGACTAAGATGATACCCATACCATAAAAAGCAGAGCCCTCATACATGTGCATCATCGTGAAACCCCCATTCTGTGGTTTTGGAATGGAAATTCCCCATTTTGAGAACAGAAATTTTTACTAAAAGCGATAGACTATTTCATGACAGCAGGCTTTTATAAGTGCTCTCTCATAAAGCCACAATCCAAAAGACAGAGGCCTGTGACTTTTACCCATTTTCTGTGGAAACTTATCCCTGTTTAATTCTGAACGCCACCTAAAAAGAATGGTGTTATTTTACACCTGGGATGCCTGGAGAGCCAGGCTGTAGGAATGGGGCCCTATTTGGTTATACCTGTACAGGTACAGAAATAGCTGCACAAGCCACTCTGAGAGAAAGCAGTTTTGGCGGGAAAATTCATTCTGCAAGACTGGTGGCATCTTGCACACTGAGAAAAAGAGAACGAACAAAAACCGAATTTTGAGGAACTAAAACTTGGATCTGCTAAGCAATTGTAAAGAATAAAAAAGAGAAGGAAGAGAGGAGAACAACCAGTGTCTGACTGTAATTTCCTTTCAATGAATTACCTCTATATAAGAAATTAAGCAACTGCTTTCAAGCTGATGAAACTCTGATTTTTTTTCAGTAAGTACATCATCCAGCATTTAGAAACTAAACTGGACAATACAGGCATAGGTTTTTATTCTTATTTTCATTAAAATCAGCCTATCTACACAGAACACTGGGCAAAACACAGCCAAAATTCTCTAAGGTAAACTAAAAAGAAATATTGGTTGACCAAAGAGAGGATATTGTTCCTGTTTGCTATTGGATTCTTCCCCTACTCTTAAAAATAAGTAATCTGTGGGGTATAAAATGGGCCTTTGTCTCTTGACCAGGTACTTCAGTGTACTGAAAATAAAAGAGCAGAATATCAAGCTCTGAAGTGATACATAAGCCCAAATGCAATTATTTTCATTTTTTTTAATTTACATTTACATTCATTTTTCATTTACTCATGACGAGAGTACAGGAAAGGGACAAACCTACTAATTACTAGGATAAAACAGTGATTTCTGCCTTGATACCAAAAGTATTTAGCTCATCCTTCAGTCCAACATGTTCAGCTAAGGACTTGTCTGTGTGCTTTTCAGCAAAGTGATGAACTGAATCAAATACTTTGGTGTACTGAACGTCTCAACATACACACGGTGTCACAAGGGTGGAAAGGAGCATTCACTGGCTTGTCATTGGGATATAGAGCAAATAGTCAACCTCCATCCATAGATCCCTTCAGTCAGCATTCCAGTGATGTTTTTAAGATTAAACACAAAGTTTATGGAATTGGCAGCTACCTCTTACTTTCAGCATTTCTTCTGTGTTGAATATACAAGGCAAGGACCTTCTTAGGAGCTTGAAGATATAGAGTAGTTGCAATTACTTCAGTAGCATGCAGCACTTCCCAAGCTCACATTGAAGGAAGCAACTCCTCATTGAGCACATAGACATCAGATGACACCATTTCCCACTGTCAGACTGATGACTAAAGCATAGCCTCTGCTGTGACCATGCTGGAGTCCCCGTGTCAGATCCCTTGCCAGAGGCCAGGCAAAGGGAGGGGAGTTCATGCTCAGAAACATTTCTAATTACACAATCTAGAGAAAAAGGCTGGTTCAGTCACCATATTGAATGTTTAGTTCATTGTCACATGATCACACATTGTCACATTTTCTTATATTATCCTGATGATAAGCTGCATGCTTAAAATAAATGTGTATGTGACATGGCCAGAAGGTGACTGCTGCATTCTGATATGGCAAGTAGAACTGCAAAGACCTTGGAGGGACACAAATAATGCCCAGAAAAAGAACGTGTTTTTCTCATGGGTGATGCACTTCAAAACATGGTTTCATTTGTCAAAAGTTTGCCTGGAGGGTTACAATTAATGTCTTCTCTTTGCTGTGGAGTGCATAGCAGGCAGGAGAGGCAACAGCTGCTGAACTCTTTATGGTGTTCTCCTGTATGTACCAGTTTTCAACAAAAGATATCAAAAGCACTTTTTGCAGTGCAGTGACCTTTTGTTTTTAGCACATTATTAAAAGAAACATTTTCATATTAATCTGAAAAAGCTACCTTTCAGATTTTGCATGGAAAATCAAAGGGCAAACTGAAGCATCTCCTGGAGTTCGCTCACAAAATGCCAACACAAAGATGCAATTACAGCCTTCGGTTAGTCTGAAAATTCCCTAATAGGGGGATTACTGTGTTGTAGCTTGTTTACATTTACGGGTTGATTACTGAGTGCTGAGTAAGCATGTTAAATTGTTAAAGCAATGACTTTTTCCATGCTTTTGATGTTTATTAGGTCTTTTCCTCTAAGGCCAGAATGAAAATATTATCTGCGTTGTTTATTCATGTCAGTCTCACAGTTATGACAGGTTTACATTGCAGCACACTCTCATCCAAAGAGTGGGAATATTTGGTTCTGGAAGCAAATAGAAATGTTGCAGGGAGGAGGAACAACAACTGGGACATAAGAAAGGCCTCTCAAGCTCTTCTTCCAGCAATCCAGCTCTCCTAAAACAGCCCAGGCAGGTGCCAATTACTATGATACGTTGTATCTTTAAACATTGTTTTGCTGAGTATAGCACTGGAGGTGATTAACTTAGAGCTATAACAATTTCAGGAGGTTAATTTTGTAAAATAAACTCTGGAGATTTTTCTATAATGCAAGAACAGCCACTTTGCCCTGTTACATACTAAATGGAAGAAGGACTTCCTGACACATGTACCATCATCTTCAGTTTGACATTACTTACAGGATAATGAGTGCTCATGTTTATTCTCTGAATGCTAAGTTCAATTAAGTTACACAAGGAAAAGATCAGTTCACAGGGTTGCACAAGCAGAACTAAGACTCTGTATCAAAAATGGTCGTTGGTTTACACCTGAACTTAACATTCTTTGACTTAGCATTTTAGATCTTATGGTGCCTAAATAAAAGAGGATTCCATCTCTCTTTGAAAAGACCCTTCCCTTGAGGTACTTCTGGGATACCTAATCTTATTTTAACATGTAACTGTAAAACTTATCAATGGATCTAGTAAAATTCTGAGCATTTCTTCTCTATTTGTCCTGAGAATTAGGACAGACATTTCTTTTCAGACCTGAGGAAGGGTTTTGTACCTGTATCAGTTGGCCTGGTTAAAGATGTATTCTCCCCTCACAAGCTTTCATGCTATTTCTGAATAAGGCAGTTTGAGACTGTAAGAACACACACAGATACTGTTTTCAGAGGAAAAAAACAAAAACAAAACCCAAAGCAATATGCTCTGATAAGTGGGAGAAAAGGTAAAGCTTGAACAAACCACAAACAAACCTTTAAAAAGAAGTGGAAATGAAGAAAAAATTCTTCTTTTCAAGCCTCCGCTATCACTGATCAGGGAAATTGACATTGTGGTATGCTGGGTAGCTTGTCAACATGCTCCTTAGTGTCATCTCTGTGCAGTGATTGCAGACTGAAAGCAAATGCAGGGTCCAGAGCAGGCACATGCAGGTGGAATAAGTAAAGGCACCATAACAGCACCTGGTTTGCATGTCTGCAGCATAAATTAATGTCCAGCTTTTCAGGAATGCAGGCACAAAGGAAACAGCCTGGCCTTCAAGCTGAGCCCTCTCCAGCAAAGGGTCAAATAGCTGAACTCAAACTCAAAAGCATTTTTAGTTCCTCTGACTCCACTCTCACAAGAGGGAGATCCCAGCTCCTGCTTGCCCTGCAGGGTAGGAATTTCTCCCTTTTTCCTGGCCTGGAAGTGTCACTGTGCTTTTGCAAATGTGCAGGTGAGGGCCTGGCTGCCCTGGCTCTGGCAGCCCTCAGTGCCCTCCTGTTGTGTTGGTCAGAGCTGGTGCCTGAGGCTGTCCCAGCCATCCCTGTGGGCACCTCCACTCTCTGCATGTCCCTTCCTCCCAGAGACCTCGCAGCAGGAGGCAGAGCCTGTGCCATTTGCTTTCAGAAATCCTCATAAGGTAGTCACGCTTTAAAACAGGAGAGCAGCACAGAAGAAGTGCAGTGTTTATATAAAACACTAACAAGGCAGCTGTTGCTAGCAGCAACAATATGGCAATCACCAGCTAATATGGATATGTTTGTTTCAAATTTATCATCTTGATTTTGATGGGTGGCCAAAACTTCACAGAACATTTTATTTTGCAGTGTGTGGATGTGCCTGCACAAGGACAGCACATGACAACAAATAACCCTCTCAAAGCATGTGGTCAGATGTGCTCGGGGGAGTTCAGCTTTAGTTAGCAGTTGTCCCTGGAAAGATTTGCTTTGCCTGACACTGCTTTTGCCTGGAGAATGGAATCTAGATGTGTGGTCATAAAAGCTCCTATTCTTCATTAATTTAGTGGTGTTGAGGACCTGGTTACTGGCAGTTGCACTTATTACTTAGGAAACAGGTACAACACAGGAATGACAAACTCACAAGTGCAAAACAATGATGAAGAGTTTGGGGATGTTCCCATCAAACCCCTGGGGCTTGGAGGAAGCCAGTTGGAGAGAAATGGGCAAAATCCAACTACTTCTGGTTGTTTCTCCTGGTCACCTATGGTAACAGCTGTGTTCATGGCACTTGCAATCCTGGAGCAGCTCTCGCATTACCAGAGCAGTGGTAAGGTCTTGCATTCCTGAGCCTGCCTTTCTTTTCTAGTTTTTGTATCAAGAGATGCATGTAGAATGAAACCCCAAATTACACTTGGACCAGGTTTTCTTGGTCTTATTCCAGACTGGCTTCTAGGCCAGTGTCAGTCTACAGGTTGTATTTTATGTGAAAGTGAGACGACTTAAGCCTGAAAATCACATGCAAGTTAGCATTCACTGTCAAATCCAGGTTGTTTTTTGTTCCCCCTGATTCACATTTTGAGATCTGATTTGAATTTTGATGCTGAAATTCAAAGCAAAACAGAAGATGCAGAAACAAGATAAATACAAGCCTACATGAAAAAAAAAACTAAAAGAAAATATTTGTGTTAATCCTGAAAAGCAAAATCAAGATTCACACCTCTCTGTATTCAGTAAGAAGCATAATCTGTCCCTGACAGCAAATGAGCTTGGCAAACAGTTCCATCTCAGTTTCTGATTTGCAAATGAAGAACATAAATAAACAAATTAAGTGAAAAACCTGGTGGAGTAAAAAAAAAAGTAAGCATATTGCTTTTCACTATTGTTTGAGTACCTTCAACCAGGAATCTTGAAAAGAACAGATTTCAGACTGAATTGCACATGTTCTTTGCTATTTTCATTTAAGTAAGCAAAAGTATAGATCTGTATCTACTCAGTCAGAAATGACAGGAAACTTCAATTCCCTGATTACTTTGTGCTGGTCACCTCAGCGAACCCAAGGAATGAGTAATTCCCAAGTGCCATGGACATACAATAGTAAACTGAGTGCAGACACAGCCAAACAGCAGCACAGGCCCTTTGGAAAAATGGCCCATATGCATCTGCCCTCCACAACTGAGAAAGCATCCAGAGGACCCAGTTACCTGAGGATGAGTAAAAATCTTTAAAGCTGCCAACTTAGTACCCATGAAAGAATAAACAAACCATACTGCAAAGCAAATGCAACCAAAATGGTGTCACAGGAAGGGCCTAGAATGCACCTTGTGCTGTATTTATAGTATTATCTTTGATTTGTAATTTTTCCCCATGCAGTAGTAGAACAGTGTGTAGAAGGGTGGTGCAATCTAACCTTGATATCTTATTCAGGATATAAATCAGCTGAACAGAGCTGGGAAAAACTGACAGTGTGCTTCACTTTCCAAAGGCAGGTTTGGTATGAGTCCAGACTCTACCTGACTAAACCTGTAGTAGTTCAGCACCAATTGTCCGCTGTTCTTGTTCTGAATTGTTACAGGTAGGAAGTAGGGACTAGTCTGATCAAAGGTCTGTCTGAACTCTTCTGTGATCAAACCCTGAACCATGCCTGTGCATCCCACAACACACTCTGGAGAGCGGTAGGAAATCAGAGCTGCCTTCAGAAGGCATTTATAAATGTGGCCTGTTTCCAGAACCCACTTGTCACCTTGTTCTTTGAGTCCACGGACAGATTGTACAGAGCTTTCCCTTCCAAAAGAACTACTACCCCAACAGCTTTCTGAGCTTGGCACAACTGCTTTCCTTATTTTGGTAAATGTTCCTATTGTTCCCTGGGGAGACTGCAGCTGTGGCAGTGAAGACAAAACTGGAATACAATCTCTTTTCCACACCGAGAGGCACTGATGAAGGCTCTTTCTGCTCTATATGGGCTTGAAAGCATCCCTGCTCCAGGCACATTCTGCCGTACACAGCCATGCTCTTGCTGCTTCCTTGCTGGTGTGATAACAGGGCAAAGGTGAGTTTCAGAATTCATTCACACACTCCCACCTTCCTAAAAGCCAAACATTTGCAAAAGTAATAGAAATAAACAAAAGTGAGCTGTGGCTGGGGTTTTCCCATTTGCGGTTTGATGAGGAGAGAAGGAAACAGACAGTCTCCAGTCACAGCAGATTTATTCTTTTGTTCTTTTTTCATTGTCAACTCCTGACTTCCTTCTCATGCCAACTGATGTTGCTCTTTCATTGTTACAGTCTAGAGTCCTTCACAGAGCTGCAGTGTAAGTGTAAGAGAAGAGGAGAAAATGCCTAGTTTAATTGGAGTTCACACAAAGGGGAAAATCACCATTTGGTCCATGTTTGCAGCAAGTGCTATTCAAGCCCTCTCTCCAAACACTGGTTGGGCAGAGGGTTTGGGAGTGGATGACATAAGCAGCCATGGTCTGGGAGGGGAAAAGGGCTGGCTGGGACCAGGGGAGGCAGAGACATCAAACTGATGTCCTGGCTTCTATAAGGAAAATACTTCACATCTTGAGGGGCAAACCCAGTCCTTAAGAGGGCTGGATCCACGCAGGCTTGGCTGCTCTGCAGGACTTCCCTGCTCCTATTTTCTTTTCAGTGAATGTAAAACATTTCAGCAGAACTGAGGGAAGCAGCCTGGTGTACAGCAAGGGAAGAGCTTCTACACAGGCTAGTCCCACAAAACCCTTGCAAATCCACCCCCTCTCCCATGCCCTGATCTTTGTGTAAACGTCCAGTGTCTTTGAAGGACACTGCATTCACTTAGTTGGAGATTGATTGGGAGAAACACATTGACTGCAAACAGCTCCAGGTGTACCCCAGCCACCTGCCATCTGTTCTCCTTGCCCCGGGGCAGTGTTGTGGTACAACAAACATATTGCTCTTCTGATGCATCATGGTGTAAGATCTGTACCAACTGGATAGAGATACAGCAGTGTGTGCCAGTGGACAGTTTGGTGATGTGCTATCAATACACCACCTGTTACTGTACCTTCTCCTGGGAAACTCAAAGCACAGTGAACCATGTACAGATGGTGCCAGAGCTGTAATCTAAGAATCTGGCCTGGCTAATCACCACTCATGAAATTCACATTTTCTTCACAAGTAACACATTTTGCAGATCAAACTCCATGTCTTAATCATGAAACAGACTGAGCTTAGAAATACATCTGTGCAGAGCGCTGGAAGTGAGGGCAAGGCAGAATTGAACTGCACAGGTCCCCTCTAAGATACTTAACAGACAGGTATGTTTGGATATACATTTAACAGATGTAATGAAAAATTGATGCTTCTTGTTGAGGAATCCCACTGAAACTATCAGCAGTGGTGCTGCAGCTGCAAAGGAGCCTCAAAAGTAATTCTCAGGAGAAAGTGATGTTGGGAAGTTACAAATGTCATGGGACTGATAATTAACAAAAAATCAGTTAGAGCAGTGACTAAAAGGTCAGTGGTAAATACAAAGGGCTACAGACTAATTGATTGAGATTGCTGTAAGTTTCAGCTCTAAACTAGTCACCAGACCAGTGCCACTACAGGAGCATGGAAATGATGGAGCTCAGGACTTAAAAAGTGACCTATAGCAACTCCTCCCACAAAAGCAGAGAAAGTCTCCATTTGCTCTTCTGGACACATGTCTATCGAACCAAAAGTGAATTTTGTGCTTTGGATTTCTGCCAGAGTCAAACAGAGATCACCTTTCTGTTCTGCATGAAGCAGGGTCAGTACTATACTGGCCGGGTCTGATGTGGTTACACAAAGAATGGCTTTGAGGGTGAATTCAGCAGTGGATCTAGCCATTACATGCATCTGCAAAGTGCTGTGCTAAGACAGCCCCATCCTCTGCACATGTGAAACAGCATCCACGAGGGAAGCAGCAGAAAGGCCACCGTTTCACAAGTATGCTCTCCACCTAAATACACTACTGAAAAATTCCCAACCCTGAGTCTCAGCCTTCACTCCTCTATTTCACAAGATCAGCAGACTGGCAACCAGAACAGCATTGTAATTTGCCTCAGTCAATAAATCAATAGAAACAATATCATATATTTAACATCAAACCTTAATGAATTTTCATAATGGCCTGGTAGAGTGAGTGCTGTATTCCTGATATGCCCAAATTGGGGGCCAGTCAGCAACAGAATGATACAGGTCAAGCAGAGGTAGATTTTTCCTAGGTTTTTTTATCTCTTCATTTGAATTAAATTTTAACATGTGCACACCAATATATCTTATTCAGATTTATTTTAAGCAAGACTTCTTGATTAAATATTGTCATACTTTACTAAATTACTACATAACACCACTTCATCTATAGATGTCCAGCACCTCGATTCTCAAGAGCTACTTAGTACCGACAAAATGTGTCTACATCTGCCTGTAGACAGGAAACTCTCACAGTTAGCTTTTAAAAAATTATAAGGAAACATTTCTCTGAATCTTGTCTATTCCACCTCCCCGTTGTTTTCACTTAGTGTAACTTGATCTGTTCTTAGTGTAACTTGATCTGGTGGTGCGTTTTAAAACTGCCAAATCTAATGTCTCTGAGCAGTCAAAGGACAGACTGTACCCACTGCCCTTTAATGGTAAAGAGAAGCTGCCCACACTGCAGCCCCCTCTGCACATCTCACCTCATGCTGGTGATGATAGCTGGAACCTTTACCTGGCAAGTGTCTCATCTTTTCCATCCATAACAGCTACCAGAGCTTCATTTTTTTTCTTTAAGGGAGGGAAAAACCAAAAAAGTAGCTCCTCTAAAAGGAAAGAGGAAGCCAGAAATTTGGTAGTGTCTCGGTCCTGCCCCATGATGCTTCTTCCTGCCTGTGAATTTCCACCTGCCCCTTCTGCATATATAAGGCAGCACACGTGGTATACACTGTTTAGTCGCCTGCCTCTGTCTAAAGGATTAGTAGCAGTGGGGATTGATGCTGTTTCTCCTCTCCTTTGCAGTTCAAGGGAAGTGAAGGAGCTCTGGCTGGACTCACTTCTTGGGTAAGTACTGCCTTTGAAAAAATCTGTGGCATCACAGTTTAAATCAGTGGAGAGCTTCAGATGCAGCTGCACAGAGATGTACAAAAATATACATGGGGGAGAGGTGCACTCACTGCTAAGCATAGCTCATGGGCAGAGCTGAGTTGCTCAGCCTTGGGTGTGCAGATTAATGACCATACATAGCTGTCACCACTTGCTCACTTTTTGCATGGATTAAAAATGGAAAGCTGCTTTTATTTTGTTTTACTCAGGAGGCAGATAGGGCAGCAGGGCTGAATGCCCTCTGGAGAAGGGTTTTATTGGAGAAGGGTTTATTTGCATGGGAGATCTTGCTGGTTCAGGATCATACATGCTAGATAAGCTTGCAGATGAGAAAGCCAAGAAGGGTGAAGTTTTACAAGACTCTTTGTCCACTCCCTGTTCAACAAACAGGCAAACGAAAGGACTGAAGGAAACCAGAGTGTCCAGAGCTCCTCCAGTTAAGCTCCTAATGAAAGTGTTAAGCAGCTGTAATACTGTGAGTATCTTAATTATTTCAGCTCAGTGAACATAGTGACTTTGAAAAGCTCTGATTTCTAAACCACAGTATTCAGTTACTCACGCAGTATTCTTGTTTTCTTGCCTAGTCAAAGACACTAAATGCTGGGAACATGGAGAGTCTGATTGAGTGCCAGACAGAGGTAAGCAGCCCTTACATTTTCCTGAATCCTTCTTGGGTACTGGTGTGAGGTACCTTAGCAAAGTAGGGCTAGCTCCTCCAGTAGCTGCCAGCTGCCTACCTTCACCCAGGAGCGGTTCAAAGGCAGCTCTGGCTGCGCTGAGCAGAGGGAGCAGGGTATGGCTGTGGGCAGTCCATGCATAACCCTGGCTCATGAGGAGCTTTGCTCAGGGATCTTGCAGGCTTCAAAGCCATCAAGGCTCCCCAGAGGAGTTTGGGAGGAAATTTCCAGTGCCAGGGGAGGACACAAAAAAGGAGGCTGTGTCCAGCTATGACTTCTCTGGATCAAAAGTGTGCTTGAAAAAGCACAGGGTTGTGACCTGCCAGGCACGACTGGGGTGTCTGGCTTTAGTTTACCACAGACCCCTCTACTGGGCAGCAAGGCAGTGTCAGTCCTGGGCTGAGGCAGCTCTTTAGCAGGTGTTGGGCTTATCTGGTTATTCCCCAGAGCTTCCCCAGATTTCTGAGGAGCTGCAGCAATTTGCTGGTGGCTCTCACTATTGTGGCAGCTCTGTAACCCTAACATACTTTTTGCAGGCTGATGCCAAGAAATGTTCCCTGTCAGCCCCAGCAGATACTGAAGATGGACTTTGCCTCTCAAATGGTGAGTTTCAAAAACAAACTGAGGAACTACCTTCTTATATAATGTTGCAAGCCGGCACTTGTGCAAAACCACCCGAAACTGCCTGCTCCCCCTCCCGGAGAGCAAGCCGCAGTCCCCATGCATGAGAAGGCTTAAGACCTGGAGTGCCACTCATTTGCAAATTCCTTCTTTCCTGTATTTTCCGTGGCAGATGTGACAATGCTGAGTGACAGAGGTCTTGTATTCCTGCTCGCATGTCCTCAGAGCCATGTTTCATTGTGTTCCCTGGTAGCAATGGGAAGTAAATGTGTTTCTTTCTCACTCAAGCATCGCCTTTAAGGCGTGGCACTGCAAGCGAGTACTGAGTGCTGTACCAGCTGTTGCACACCGGAGCAGATAAACCCGCTTGGCAGCAGCACCAATGCTTGTTTTTTCTCACCATGCAAAACCTCAGCACCCATAAACAACCCGGAGCAGACAATAAACAGGACAGGGTCAGATTTGGGGCAAACCATCATACCAGACCAGTTTTCAGGAGTTTCAGAAGCTAATATTTTATATTACACTATAATGTTAGGTGACTTTCTCAAATTTTTTTAACCCCTACCTACTAAGAACTTATCTTAAGAGGTCCTGAGAATTTCTCATCTGGATAAGACAACTTCATTTTGGAGTAGAAGGCATGACATTTACTGCAAATTTGCAGAAGACAAATCCTTTAGAAAGCTTTCTCACAAAATGTTTCTTCTCTCACTGTTTGTGAAAGGGGAAAAAAAAGGCACACCTCACCCCAATACAACTATCCTCTTCAAATTCCTGTCCCTCCTCTTTATGAAGCAGATGCAAAACCCATGCTAAGAGATTTCTAACCCTGAAGCTAGTGAGTGCCTACTCTGATGCTCTCATCCTCTGGAGCAAGAATCACATTCCACTGCTGCGGGGCAAGCACTAGCCCTAGGAGCATTGTCATTAGAGCTGGCTCCAGGGCTGGCAGAATTTTCTCAGAGTGGCTGTTTTCATTTCAGGCTGTGAAAGATGTCAAAATTAGGAACCTCTACTTCTACTCTTGTCCTAAGGCTGGAGCACAATCAGACCATGTAGTGAAAATTGTTGTCGTTGCCAGCTGCCCAAGTGGTATATCTACCTCAGATTTATCAGACAAACTACTGCAATATCAAAAATCTCTAAAAATATTTCTATTTCTGTTCCCACTCTCTAAGAAGAAACAGTGGCTAGAATGTAAAAAACACCCAACCCAAAACAGGAAAGGTGGTGGCCTTAGGGGGATGGCCACAGTTTTATGGTTCAGGCAGTTGTTTCCCTAGTAACCACTTAGTTGTCTCTCAGTTTCTCACTGTTTGGTTTCAGTTGTTTCAACATACATCTCCATATTGCACACAGATGAAAGATGACATAGTACTTTGTTTTTTTAATTTTAAATAGATCTTTTGTTTCCCTTTTACTTGCAGCAGATGGAACAAAGAAAAGAAAGAAGGTGATATCCCAGTCATTTACTCTGAGAAGAAGCCTTACCAAAAGAAATTCCTCAGGACAGCTTGACTTGGGTGCCAAAGTCACTCTGTTTGGCCATCCTCTGGCACTTATCTGTGGGGAAGATGACACACTGCCCCAGCCAATCCAGGTAAGGAGGTTATAATGGAACTGTTCACGAAGGCCTGGAGTGTCAGGACAAGGAGGAAATGGCTTCAAACTGACAGAGAGCAGGATTAGATTGGACATTGGGAAGAAATTCTTGGCTGTGAGGGTAATGGGTCACCCAGAGAAGCTATGGCTGCCCCATCCCTAGAAGTGTTCCAGGCTAGGTTGGATGGGACTTGGAGCAACCAGGTCTAGTGGAAAGAGTCCCTGCCTATGGCAGGGGGTTGGAATGAGATGATCTTTAAGGTCCCTTTCAGCCCAAACCATACTATGATTCTGTGGTATCTCTGACTTCAGTGTGAGGCAGGATACCCTGTACTTCTGCTGCATCACCTGGAAGATGATTTTTGGTGTTTCCCCTACACACATGCTCTGATAAACTCAGGGCTCATCCCAGATGTAGAAAGAGTCAGTTCTAAGGATTTTTTCCAGCTCACCTAACTTTCACTGGAAGGTAACATGGAGTGTAGAGAACCCATGACCAGGAATGGAAGATCTGCTTCTTAATATAAACATCTGTGATTTTAAAGAAGTAATTTAGATAAGTCTTTCATCAGCATAAACTTCCAAGGATTTCTATATTTCCATGAAAAACAAATGTCCAGCTATGGACTGCCACAAAAAAATACCAAAGCAATATATTCTGGGTAATAATGGTCTTGTAACAGTTCTTCTACTGAATTGGCTTTCCCAATAGACATGCATTTGTCTCTACTAAGTAGTATTTGCCTGGCTTGTGAGAGAGGGGATGTGAACTAAGATTTAAGCCATCCCTTGCTTCCTTCTGGAAGTAAGGATGTCTCCAATGAAGTTAGTGGAATTCATCAGTTAAAAAAAGAAGCTGGATTAGGGGAAAAATCAATGTAATGTACTTAGAACAAGAACTAGATACTGAACTAATCAGAGTACAGTGTATCTCCAGACAATTTTTCTTCTGTTTCTAAAGAAATACTCACCTGCTAACTTCCTTCATCCAAGTAACTGTTCTTCCATTCCTGTCTGATTTTTTCCCCTGCAGGATCTCCTAGCCATATTATATATGAAAGGACCTTCTACTGAAGGGATATTCAGAAAAGCTGCCAATGAGAAAGCACGAAAGGAGTTGAAGGAGGACCTAAACAAAGGCGGGAATGTTGATCTGAAAAGCAAATCTGTGCACCTGCTGGCAGTGGTTTTAAAGGTGAGTAATTCTGAGCTACAGTGGTGGGAGGACATTGCTAGTATGCACTGGCCCAGCCCAGTGCTCCGAGCTGACCTAGGTGGGACTCTTGGCTAAATCCAGAACAAAGCCAGACTGAACTCTTCAAGCTTAGGAAAGTTTGGCCTTTTCCATCTGATTGTCAGTGCTACTTGTTGGGCTGCTGGTTTCCTGAGGAAACATTCTTGTCTTGCTCAGCATTCTCCCACAAAGCAATAGTGAGATTTATGGGTGAAGGAAAAGCAACTGAAAGCTGGATCCTGTTACTACACAAGTGCAAGTGCATCTGTGCGTTGCACTGCTCTGTCAGTGCTGATGGTCAGGTAGCTCAAGTCAACCTGCCTCCTAGAGAGCCCAGGTGACAGTAACACTCTCTCTGTGCTCAGGGGTAGTGTCAAAGCTTCATCTAAATCTCTTGGCCTTGCAGGATTTTCTCCGAAATATTCCCTCCAAACTCCTGTCAGCTGACCTCTATGAGAAATGGATGCAAGCTCTAGAGAAGCCAAGCAAGCAAGAAAAAATTGAAGAATTGAAAGAGTAAGTTTGTCAACCAGTAAATTTTGCAATCAGTGCCAATGTAATGGAGGGTCTGGTAGAGGCTAAAAATGTCTTCCAAATCAAGAGTCTGTCTCATTTAAAAGCCCGTCATTTATACCAGACTGCTATTGCTATTGGGTTTGGTTTAGAGGGCTCCAGTAGCAGCACTTCCTGCAGTTATTTGAGATTGTTTTATGAAACCAGCAACGCAGGAAGAGGGCAGAGGCTGCAGTGCCTCGGCTAACATGGTCACAGTACTGTGGGACAGGCACTGACACAGAGCCTTCACATCTGCTGGGGGTGAAGTTGGACACGTGGAGACCACTACCATGTTTTGTTCCTCAGGAACAGGAGGTGTGGAGGCTCACTGGGAGTGCTTTGAAAGACCCACAGCACAACCACATGAGTTGGGAAGCCTCCAGTGACATCTCCTGATGTCATCCCATCTGTTCCAGGCCATGGGCTTCTGCAATGCTGCCTTTCAGTCAAGATCTTGTAATTATAGGTCTCATAATTAACCATGCACTCAGCTGCAGATGGGGATTTCTGAAAGACACAGAGAGCACATACACGGCCCTGACTGGAGGAAGTGGTGTTGTACTATGTTAAATTGAGACTTGCTCAAATCAAGAAGAAGAGGCCACTGCACCATCAATTAACATCACATTTTGTTTGTGTTCACGCAGGGTGGCTGACAAGCTGCCGAGACCAAACCTCGTGTTGCTCAAGCTCTTGCTCTCTCTGTTGCACCACATCAGCCAAAATGCCGAGACCAACAGGATGGACTCCAGCAACCTGGCCATCTGCATTGGCCCAAATATGCTGAGCCCAGGGACGGACAGCGCGCTGCCGCTGGAAGTGCAGAAGGAGATGAATGACAAGGTGTGTTGAACTCACCAAGCAGCTGTTCCCTCTGGGGCAATTTAGAGCCATCCACAGGGATCCCACTGCCATTGCAGCTGCTGAACAGAACAGCACCCCTGGACCTTGGGGGTACCCCTCAGCTCAGGTGTCCCTCAGCCTGCGGTGGGCTGGGCCAGGCTAACCCTCGTCTCGCCTTCTCTGAGCAAAAGCAGCAGCTGCCCTGCAGCCCCTTAAGTCACAGCTCCTGCAGACTTTGCATGTGGAGGGCAGGGGGCACGCGTGGGCATTATCACCCCTGGGCCCCGCGCAGTGAGGCCAAAGCTGTGGGTGATGGTGATTTGTCTGTATTGGGGCAGCTCCATTTGTCTGCAGCATCAGGCCTTATCCTCCAAGGTGGCTTCACCCTTGGACTTTAAGCCACAATTTTGGCAGAAGCCACCCTACTTTGTGCTGTCCTTCCTACAAAGACAGCAGGCAGGATCAGGAAAGAGTCTTCAATATGTCTTGACTGAAATGGGCTGTTTTCTGCATGCAGGTTACAGTGCTGGTGGAGTTTCTCATAAACAACTGCTTGGAAATATTTGAGGAAGACATTGTCTTCCCTGCCTGTGCCTTGGCTGAGGAGTCACCAGAGCAGACAGACAGATCCACAGGTATGAGAAGGGATTGGGGATGTTGCCAACTGGGGCTGCTGGGCCAAATTATTGAATTTGATATGTGAATATATCTGTGGAAATATAGAGAGCTTAAGATTGTTGAAGCCCTCTTCTGTACCCTCTCTGTGTAGTTCTCTTTCATCCTCAACTGGTCAGTGAAAACTAATGTCTGCTTTCTCCCCACAGAACAACTCTGTGCAGCTTATCAGAATGACTCTGCCTATGACAGCCCAGATCCTGAAGCAGAAGGCAGCCCCTGTACCTCTGAGATGGAACAGGCCAAAGGGAGGAGTGCTACTGTGAGCAGAAAATATCCAACAAATATCTCTGCCTCTTCACTGACTAATTTCAGAAATGACATCAGCACAATGGACAGGAGGTACTCAGAGTCAGACCTGTCCTTCCAGAATTGCCTTGATGACACAATAAGGAAGCAAAGGCTAAACAAAAGTGAGGACAATTTTCCAGTTCAGCAGAAACAGCTATGGATGGAGGCACTGGAGGAACGTCTTGCTGGCTTACCTTCACAGTTATCAACTGACTCTCTACCCAAAACATCTTCCAGTTGCTCCCTGGAGAGCTCTGATGGCTCAGTTTTCACCAGCTCCCCAGTAGTTTCACCCTCCAGTCCCAAAAAAACCTTTTTAAATAGGCCTCAGTCCTTTTCTACCAAAGCCACTGGAGACTGCAGTACACCTAGCAGAGAGATCAAAAAACATTCCATGTCATTCTCTTTTGCAAATCACAGGAAAACACTAATAAAAACCCAGAGTTGGGGGCCTGGAAAAACCATGTTTTTTCAGAGGGACAGTTTCACAAAGAAAGAAGACCAGTTCTCCTGCAGAATTGTCCAGGAGGACAACCGTAATGATGACAAACTATTGCCTGTGGAGTATCAGCAAAGGCCCCGTCTCAGGTCGGTCGATGAAGTGTTCAGAGAGGTAGACCAGAAAAACCCAGGAAAACCACCCTCTTATGAAGAGGCTGTTAAAAACTGCCTGACCACTAAAGTTCCTTCCCAAAATCTCACGGTTCAGACTCTGAGATTAGCAGTGTCAAACCAGGACGTTTTGCTGCCTCATCCACGCAGCCACAGTGCACAGGACACAGCGCATATGGACCTGAGGGATCTACGCAGTGCCAGAGTTTCTGCAACAAAGGATTCTGACATGGAAACTGAAACCTTCAGCATCAGTGTAGGAGTGAACTCCCGTGTGAATTTACCCGTGACTCCAGGAGTCTACCGGATGAGAGCCATGTCTGAGTCCTGTCAAAAGAACAAACTTGAGTATGTGGCTAGGAGGTGCAGCCAGCTGGTTTTTGAGGTAGAGCAGATCCAGTATGCTAAGGAGTCCTATGTTTAAAAATCCTGTCCTTCCTCTTTGCACTGTACAAAGTAAATATTGTAAAAATAGACATCTTGCTAACCATTTGTAAGATTTTACTTTCAAGAGACAAAGAATAAGCTAGCTCTGCATGAACTATTTTTTTCTGAAGTGTCAGTCAGCCTGACATGTCACATCCTTTCACCACAAGAGTTGTTGCTGGTGAAGACCTGTGTATCATTATGTAAAAATGTAAGTTACTATGCTGTACATAACCTGTTGTGTGGGAAGAGTAGTTAGCAGATGATAAACAGTGTTGTATTTGTTTTTCTGAAATGACAATTAAAAGGTTGGCAGGTCCAAAACCTGTCTCACCTTCTTTTTGTTTCCTGTATGGTCACAAACCCTGTACCATTTTTCATGTGTGTATATGTGCCAGGCTGATGCAGTGCTTTGCTGATTTTATGCATTAAATGTGGGGGAAGGGCTATTCTGTCATCTAGGCCACTTCAGCACTGTTCCATAAAACCTCTGTACCTGCCGCCATTCCATCTTCCTGCTTGCTGGTGATAAGAATGATCTGACCACTAAGCAGCATTAGTGTTGTACACTGAGCCCAGGGTTACAGCCCTATGAGGTCATGATGGCAATGTATGAAGTAACCCTCATGTGTCCTGAGGTGCTTTTAGACTAAATAAACTGGACAGATGAAGAAAGGAAAACCAAGAAAGGAAAAGCAAGAAAGAAAGCAAGAAAGCAAGTAAGAAAGGAAAAAATGAAAAACCAAACAAAAATTCCTACAACAAAATATTCTGGATTCCACATTTAATAATTAAAGCTCATTAAAGAAAACAGACAAAAAAGAAAATACTAGGTGGTGTCCTTATAAACCCGTAAAAATGACTGGAAGTGCAACGTGCTTTTACAGCTCAGCATAGCCTTAAACCAGGAGCAGGGAGACGTTTTTCTCCTGTGTAACTTCACTACAATAAATCATTTTTCTGCATGAATGCTCAAGTGTCCATTGTCTGATTTTAAAATGTCCAGGCCCTACATGTACTATACCTACTTTTATACTATTCTAGAGGTACTGCAGGTCTGCTTGAATGATGTAACATAGCTGAGTAGCAGGAAGCAAAGTAAATGACCAGCAGCATCACTGCTATTGTTGTAAGAGGCTGCAGGCTACAAATCCCTCTCTGTCAGGAAAACACATTCTACTACCATGTAACAGCAAGTAAGCTGCCAAGAGGTGAAACTGCTCCAAAAAAAATGAAACACATTAAAAATGACACACCATCTTCTCAGGAATTATGTTTTGCAGGTGTAGGTGTTCCCATGACACAGAGAAAGGGGAAGGTGGGTGCCTGACCTGACAGAAGAAATAATGATTAGGACCATATTGGCAGGCTGAAACTAGAGAAACCATCACTTCTCTCACCCACCTGAACAGTGGCACTCTGCTTCCAGGCAAGCTGAATGAGAGGGCTCTGATGCAAAAGGTGTTAACATTTTTCTTGAATCTGCATCTCCTGGGTCACAGAACCAGTGAGGCTTGAGAACCTCCTGTCCAACCCCACTGCTCAAGCAGTGTCAGATAAAACAGGTTGCCCAGGATTGTGTCCAGATAGTTTTTTACTATTTCCACTGACAGAGGCTCTGCAACATCTCTGGGCAATCTGTTCTTGTTTGTGTTTGACCACACAGAAAAAATATCTCCTTGCACTCCTCTTGTTCAGTATTAAGTGGAATTATACTTTTCTTGCGGAACAAACACAGGCATCTTTCCCACGTGGCACAACAAGTATGAAGAGATAGTCCATGTGCGAGTGAAAAGGCTCAGAGGCCACAAAACAGAAAACACAAACCTTGAAATGTAATCAAAAACCAATACAGCTCCTTTTCTGTTAAGTGACTGATTCTTTTTTAACTGTGAGAAGACTAAGTCTCCCAAGAAGATTCCTGCTCTGTAACCACACCAGACAACCCGGGGTGAATAAACACGGTCACTTCACCAGAGATGAGGAAAGTCTCTCTTTAGGTCTAAGGAATCCTAAAGCATATATGTCAATCCCACTCAGAAAACCTACCTGGGCTTAAATATTCATTATAGATGAGTCTAAACCTTCCAGCTCCTGGATAAGAAAAACACATTTGGAAAAGAACACTTTCAACTGGTGGAGGAAAAGGAAGAGAGAGAAGCTCTACAAATTGTTAACAAAAAAGGGCTAAGGTGAAAGAGCTGTATAGAAGAGTGGCCTCGTCCTCCTCATCCTGCTCTTGCATTTCTTCAAGTCCAGGGAACACCATGATTAAAGAAAATCTGAATGCAAACACACCCCAAAAGTTATTTACATCCTCATTGACAGATAACTGTTTTTACTTTCTTCATCCCTTCAGACTTGAGTGTTTAGTCAGCATTATTTTCATGTCATATCTCTGCACAGAAGTGATTTTTCTTCTATACAGGCAGATAAGAGACCTCAAAAGACTAGAATAACACAGGAAGTAGAGAACTTTGCTTTAGCACTTAGTTGCCTTTGGCTCAGAAAACCATTTCATCATGCTTCCAGCCCACCCTACCGTATTCTAGGATCCAGACCAATTATCCTGGACTCTAAGAGTAAGGCCCTCCTACATCCAACAAGTGGATTATCTGTTTTACAAGTGCTGTGCCAAAGCTGTCTTTGATTCCTCAGCCAGAAAGATCAAACACTCATTTACAACTGGGTCAACTGGTCATTTTCATCCTGGAAATGGATTTTGGTAGAAGAGTTGAATGATGACAGTCAGCCTTCCATTTTCCACAAATTTCTCCATCATCAGTATTGCACCACTTGCTTCACACACAGAATTTTCTAATTAAATTTCATGAAGACACCCCAAACATAAGTTTGGAAGTAGGACTGGAAGAGGAGAAAAAAAGCAATATTAAAGCAAAAAATCAAAACCAGTGCCTTGTAAGACAATGCTGGAATTAAGGCTGGTGATTCAGCTTGAGTTCTGTTTCTTATGTTTGCATCCTGCTGTTGTCTTCAAACAAGCGATGCACTCTGTTCTTCCCCACAGGATGCACCTGCACCAGTAAGGAAAAAAGGTTGTGCAGCAAAAGAGAAAATTTTAGTTCTGGCATTCCCCAGTACAGTTTGCCTAGCAGATATCCAGGTTTTGGACATATACCTGTTTCATTTGCTATGATTTGAAGGAACAAACAGAACAACAAAGGAGTTCCTCATGGAATACCTACTTCCTTAACCATATTGAGCACCAGGAAGTGTCAAACTTGTTCCCTGCCAGTTGAATAAGGATGACAACATACAGAAAAGGGATGATGGCATCAACTGTATGTTGGAATATTAGTGAAGATTGAGAGAAACATCATGCCTGCAGGTTTCACAACCATTCAGACCACAGGCATTCATACACTCAGGTGCAGACTGCAGATGTAGACACATACATTTATTTATCTGTATGCCAGGCTTGTGTTTCTGCACAGTCTGCAGAAAATGAGGCACAGGCTCCTTGTGTCTCAGTTCTCTGAATTCCTGGGACTGAATTGAGTGCAAGTAGAACAAAGTTATTTGAAAGAATGTGTCCAAGTCATTTGGATATCTTAGGACCATAGGAATTTCCTAAGGCATCAAAATTACAGATACTTAGGTTGTAAAACCCTTTCCCAAAGTCTCCTCTGACTGTGATATAAGATTAGACTCCCACCTCCCACATACATGATATATTTAGATACCTTGAATGCAGGTCTCTATAATCTAGGGCTGACATTTTTACTGCCACCAGAGAAACAGTAACACTTGTTATTTTAGGCACCATCAAAGCCTTCTTTTAGGCACCATCTGAGCCTTCAGAAGAAGCCTTCTTGAGCAGGTATAGGTTCTTATGCTTGCCCCCCTCCAGAGTTTGGTGCTTTCTGCTCCATCCCACCATAGAAAACTCTGACTCAGATTTTATCTTCTCCATCCTTGACCCCTTACCTCTGTCTCATTTTCATTCCTTCTCCATTCCCAGCTTCCATTTCTGACCTCATCCAGCTATTTCTCTTTTAAGTGAACAAGCCCCAACCTTTGACTCGCTCTCAAAATCCCAATTTCATTTCCTCTCCAGCCCGAGACCCATTTCTCTCAGTCAGCCAGTTTTATTTTTCTCCTTCCAATTCTTCCACATTTTCCCATCTTATCTGCACTGGTTGTTATTGCAGTAAGCCCCATCAAAACTTGTCTAGTTTCAGTCCTGCCTTGCCCTGCCTTGTTTTATTCTCTCTACATACAGAGAATCAGAATGAGAGAAGGAAACTCCCAGCAAGCTACAAGAAAAAAAAATGCAGAATTCATAAAGTCCAGTGATCTCAGTTCACAGCTGTAACCATGGAAAGCCTCAGGATGAACCTCCCATGGACAGAGGTCCTTGAATTTTTGGGATTTTATCAAGCAGTCTGCACATCTCTTGTTGTGTGGAAATATGGGCTGTCAGGTATGATGGAAGGACATTTGGAGTTAGGTTAAGGTGAAATAATGAATCAAAATAAGCTGTTTCCCCTGTTCCTCATGAAAGCAATGCACAAACTAGGATGCAAGTGATATTTTCAGTAATTTGCTCATGTTCTCTGAGAACAGGAATTGTCAGTAAATTTTTTTCTGCCTCTGCAAGCAAGGTCTTGGGGGAGAAGCCTTATCAGCTGTCTGACCTCTTTTCAAAGCTATTATCTGAGTGGCATTTATTTCTAGGAACTGTGAAAATTAAAAAGATAAAGAATTCACACCTGAGGAAGAACAACTTCTAGCCACTTAGCAATGATGCACAAGAGAATTGTTACTGCCATGGTAACTTTCTGTGATAGCTGCCTCAACATAACCCAAGAAAGCCTTTCACTGGACACTGTCAGAGAACAGAACCGCTGCTCTATGTAAGATCTTTCTTCTGTATCTTCCTCCCATGATTGCTACCTTTGTACCCCAAGCACAAGATGCAACACTGGTGTAATGTTTGCCGGCACAAAACCAAGGCAAAAATATTAGTGGATGGAATTACACCAACCTATTTTGCCCACACTTTGTATTTCATATTTACAACATGTACAGCTGGCTTTTCCTTTTGTGTGTGTGCATTTGGCTCTTCAGAGTTCTTTATACTGCATACATTTTGGTGAAATAGGATTTGACATCTTCTTGTTTCAACGTGGTGTAATTGGTGAACAAGACTGCACACCCTGCACTGACAGGTAGTATAAGGGAAGGTAGAGCATCCTGTTGGTCACCCAGAACTCTGTTGCTTTTGAGACCAAACCACTCTGTAAAATGTGACTGTGGTCCACAATTCTGGCACTTATAATAAAGCCAAGAACTTTGGAGTTTTTGTTGTTGTTGTAATGGGATTGTATCTCTTCAGCCTTTTGCTTAGAACTAGATCTCTAATTTCTTGTAACACTAAAGCCAAAATGGATAGTTTGGGGATTCTGCTTGTATTATGTATACCTTAATGTTAAAAAGCTAATACTGATGTGGAAAGCTAATAATAAAATTACTGCTTCATAGTTCAGTTCCATATTATAGGGAGTTCCACACATGATGGTTTTTACATAATGGCTCCTCTTGTAATACTGCTGTCAAATGTCTCCAATTACAGCTTGAAGAAGTATCACAGCTGATAAGAACCCCATCTGTGTTGTTTTTTATCTGGAAATAGGAGTTCTTATTTCTGTACAGACTGTTCTGGTTTTGGTGCTCATACATCACAGGAGACCAGGTGGCTTGCTGCAGCACAACACCAGGTTATTCCCAGGTTGACTCATTCCTTGTTCATAAACTGCAAGTGACAATTTCAGCTTCCTATCATACCCAGGCAGGTCTCTTAACCTGAGAAGAGAATATTACTTTTTACTACAGTGAGGCCACTTGGCTATCACAGGGCTAAACTCTGAACAAATAAGAACATGATGCTACTCTGGTAGAATGAGTCAGACCACAGTTAGTGTGGCTATCATGTATTTCCAGGAGGACAATTTCTGACTACAGGAAAAGGAAACCCACCTTGGGTAGGCGTTCTGGTTACATTTTTCTCTGAATTTTGTTAGCAGTCAGTCCTTATCACATGTGTCATCAGAACAGAGTGAAAACTTTAGAGGATCTTCTGAAAGCTAAAAATTCAGGAGAGGGAGTAATTTTTAAATAAAAGGTCAGAAAATGATAGAGAGAAAGATCCACAGGAAAAGGGGCAGCCATTGTTGAAGTGATATAATCCTCATATGGACAGCTGACTATCATATACATAGCTGCCTTCAAGTCTCTGTGGCAGCTAGGTAAAAATTGTTTTTTCTGACTATCTGTTATTCAGAAATACTAATTATGGAATAATGTTTTTTCTATAAATCCAATGCTTTGATTGTTTTAATCAGTCTTTCCCATTCACTGTGATAAATATATCAATTTAAATCTCACTTCTGAGTGAAACCCATTCCAAGTTCTACCTGTTCTTCTACAAAGGGAGAGAAAAACACAGATTATTTTCTGTTTCTAACCTGAGGTGTCAGCACATAAATATGAACAAATGGTTCATAAATTCTAAACACAGTTAACTCCGTTGAGCTCTGCTTCCTCTGCTAGGTAATAATATGAAAAGGTTTCTATGAAGGGTTTCACACTTTCTAAACAAAACATGCTCTTCAGCCAAAAAGTCTATTTACAGAACTTATCCAACGGCTACTCAAAACTCTTCCTTCCTACAACCCACAAACCTCCCACCAACTTCCTCAACAACAGTTCATATTCACACCCTGCACCTTCCGTATCCCACAGGTTGTGCTGAAAATTATAAAACTGTTTTTTTTAAAAAAAATAAAGCCAAATCCAAGCAGTTTCCAAGTCAGGTGATCAGAAAAGATGCTCTTACAACACAGATTAGAGATTTTTTTCTGTTCTTCCACATGCTTGCTGCAGAGCTTTGGGCCATGCAATTTTCTCTCCATCATAAACATTTAGCAAGTGCACCTGTGCAGCTGTGTCTGTGATTTACCTACTGTATTTCTTCAGCACAACTGGTGACCAGGTGAGAAAGCAACCACAGTATCATCCAACAACTTTGCAGGGCTGTACTCTGAGAAGTACAGAGTGTTACATGATACAATACAGAGATGCACACCCATCTTGTGAGCTACAGACACCATAAGACATGACATTTGAGAAATCCTTGGGTGTGAGAAACAGCAGAGCAGCCACTAATTCTCCATAGGTCATCAGGGTGGATAATCTTGAGATAAAGACCAGAGACTTGTAGTTAGAGTGTTCAACATCTGGGTCTGCTTTTTCCAAAAAGCCTCCTACCCAGTGCAGTTTTTGGATTTTGCATTTTATCTCAAATTAAGCACCGGTGATACTGATCTGCATCCCAGAGATGTGATAAAGGGCAGTTTATATCAAGATGGATGAACACCAAGACTACAGTGAAGGAGCAACAGAAGCAGATCTGTCTTGTTTCTTACTCTGCAAGTTCAGTGCAGTTGAACAACTTCCCTCAATAGAAGGAGATGCAAAATAAGGCAGAGCTTCCTAGGGCAAAAAGATGGAGCGGGAGAGCCCTATTCAAGGCAGGGGGAGGTAAAAAGGGGGTGGAGCAGGATAGCAATGCACAATCTGAGTTTAAACAGGAAGGTCACCAACAATTGATTTTCCATTTGGCAATGTAATGAATGATAGTTTAAAATTCAGTGTGCTCCACTCTCTGAGATGCTTTATAACCCCTTCGTAATCTTTTCTAGTCACTCTCTCTGAAAGCACATGGTGACAAAAGGCAAGAATGCAGCCCCAAGAGCAGGCTTGTACCACTGAAAAACAAAGCTTGTTTTTCCAGAAAACAAGGGGAACATGGAGGAAAGGCAACCTAGGGAAAATGGTGCTGAGAGTCAGAGGTAAATTGGTAGGGGGAAACAGCATTGTAAATTTTGTCTGGAAACCATGATTAATAATTACTGTTTTTTCACTAGTGTTGGTGAAATTAAGGTCTTGAGAACTGAAACTTTCTAGTCCTGCCCAACCCCACAAACTCAGAACTGGAGTAGAGAGGAAGCTGTGCTGCTACACAGAAAAAGAAGTTTAATAATTTGGGTTGAATATATGAGTGATAGGATCTAAATTTTTTTCTATTAATGTTTCTATATCATTATTAACAACCCTTATTAAAAAAATATTGATGTCACCAGCAGAACTCAAGTTTAGCTCGGTATTTATTTCTCCTTCTATGTCTCCCATCTGTCAAAACTCCCAGGTTGGCACATGGTGTTTTTTAAAGCTGTGTATCTCCCTGTTAGGACCAGGCCTCATGCCCTGAGCCCAGCACCCATGAACAGCAGCAAAGACTCCATCTGCAGGCTGGCAGTGATACGACACTGACACAGTATTGGCTAATTTCTCTGATCACATCCCTGCAGCAAATTGAAACAGGTTTCAGGGCATGTCTATCAATTGTTCTCTCCCAGTATCAGGACAAATAGTACATATACACCTCACCTGGGCTCTGTGTTTTTTTCATTTTTGCAGTCACACAGACAGCTCTCCATGTCTGTGCTTTTTGTATTTCCATCAGACATCTCAGGGCACGATGATTTCTTGGATTTTCATGGCTATTTCATGCATCTCCATCCCTGGAGATTTTCAAAAGCTGGCAGGAGAAGGCCCTGACCAATCTGATCTATTTTTGTAGCGAGAGGGTTGCACTAGAGACCTCCAGAGCCCTTTTCAGTATTGATTGCTCTGTGATTCTTTGATGTCTACTTGAAAGCAATGGCATTTTGGCTTCAAAAAGTTACTTTCAAGACTGAGAGATCCATGCCTTTAACTGCAGGCTCAAGGGGGTAAGAATCACATATTAAAATTCCGTCTCAGGACCATGGAGAACCAAATCTAACCCATATTTCATGCAATTACACAGTTTTACACCAGGGAAGCATTCCTGTGACTATAGCAACCATGGTCCTACTCCAGATAGAAGACAATGCTCTAGGAAGGCATTATGCCCCTTCCTGTCCTTTTTTGATGATTAAGCATTGCCTAGGTCCATAAACCTCCTTCTTTTCTTAATTATGAAATGCTGCAAAAAGTTAAGATGGTGGAAACTGGGCTCAGCTAGTCTGCTCAGCACTGTATCGTGCAACGCACCGTGGCACAAGGTCTCCCAGTCTAGCAACATCCAAACTAGAGCCCCAGGAAGCCTCAGGATCAGCACTGTAGATCCCTTATATTGTACTTCAAGGTGTCATTCGCTAGTTACAGATGCATCCCAAGTGCTGCAGGAAGTAGTGGGTGTACATCTTCTGTTACTACACACTGACACCCTTCACATTTGCTTTGCTGTGAATAAACTTGTTTCACATCCGAAAAAAGAAAGCCAAGGGCATGCCATAAGGCATGGTACAGTGCCAGGAAATTCTCATGAAAACAAACAAAAAACCAAGTATGTTCAAGGCCTTTTAACAGACCCACAGCAAACCTGGAAGGAGATAAAGCCCTCGTTCTGCAGCTTAAGTCAGCTGAAGGCTCCCTTCAAAATACCTTTCTTAGCTGCCATATGGGAGATGGGTTGATTCATTCCTTGCTTGCCAGGCCCATTTCCCAGGTAGTACCTGTGGCACTGTGATTGTGTAGGTCCAAGAAAATCCTCCCAAGAATATGTGAAAAAGACATTGCTACTGTAAGATCCAGAAAACAACTAACAGCAGAAATCTGATTACAATCAACGTGGTTTTGGGTCCTGCTCCTCTCAGTCTTGTGATGACACAAAGTGTCCCAGAACTCACCAGGTATTTTTAGCAAAAAATCCCCCCAAAACCAAAACACATACACACACAAAGCAAAAACAAAAACAAACCAAACTAAAGCCAAACCAAACACCCACCACCCCCACACCCCAAAAAAGAAAAAAACAAAACTAAAAAACAGCATAAGAGGGAGAAAGGGAGAAGAGCTGCCTTTGTTCTGGCCATGGCTTTGTCACTTATAAACCTGCAGAGACCTTTGCACTAAACTAGTAACTGAGGAGATAGCAGTGTTTCATGGCAATAAAGAGAAGAGTTGCTGCCATTCAACCAGTGAACATAACAGGTGAACAAGAAATTATCCAAAAAATGAGACACCAGCCGAGGCCAGCTTAACAAAATTAACTTGTGATGCAACACCTTCATCTTCACAAGATTTGTGGTCAAGAGGGAACAGGCAGATTCTCAGGAATCCTAGCTCCAGTGGTTACAGGCTGTCTTCTTACTGCCCTCCTATCCAATCCATTCTAGCCAAATTTCTAGGGTTATTCAGGAAGCACACTCTAGATAACTTTAAACTGATATTTTTAAGGCTATGCTACAGCTGTTTTTCACATGAAGAGAAACACCAGATCTGTAACAATCATGCAAAGGTCTACCCAGATTTGAAGTCCCCAGTCTAAAAGCACCATAGCCAACTATGTAGCCAAACTTAAATTTCCAGAAAATATGAGTCAGGTCTCCAAAATCAAAGGATTGTATTGGTTCTGGTCAAATTTAAGGACAATAGTGCTCTGACTTGGCTGGACTGAGGACCCATTCATTAACTTTGCTTGCCCAGACACAAGCAAATACTGAAGGACTGCTCTCCCCTCCTACCCCAGTGACACTTGCACTGTACTTCTGAAGGCCCATGTCCGCTTGTCCCAGCCAGCAACAGTGCAGTCAACACAATTCCCATTCATCTATTGACTCTGAAATCTGTACAATAATGAATGACAAAAATATTCTTTTTTTCTCCCCTTGCCTCCCACACTTGGCTTTTTGGTAGTTTTTGGTTGTGTTTTTTTTTTGGTTTTGTTTTTTTTTTTTTAGTTTGGGGTGTTTATTTTTAAACTTGTTTTTCCAATAGTTTCTCCTGCTCCACAGCTTTCCCCATGCCTTTGAGGCCCCCTCAGGGTTTCGCGACCCCCCGGCCAGCCTTTGCACGCCAGCAGATGGAGTTAAGCCACCACCTCGCGTTTCCCTGGGAAGCTGCGGGTCCCGGGGGAGTTATCCCGGAGGCGAAGGGAGGACGGTGACACCTCGCGGTGCGAGCCCTCACTGCCTCGGGCCCCGCGGCGCTGCTGCCGAGCACGACCCCGCCGTGGGTCACGGTGCTGCTTCCCCAGCGCCCGGCGCCTCCCGAGGCTCGGGCTCCGTCAGGCGGGAACAGCTCCGTGAGGGGGAAGGCGCCTACAGCAAAGGGAAAGCTCGGGGGGGACCTGACCGCGGGTTCCAGTACCGGAGAGCCGACAAGAGAGCTGGAGAGGGGATTATTACGAGGGCATTATTACAGGACAAGGGGGGATGTATTCAAACTGGAAGGGGGTAGATTTAGATTAGATGTTAGGAAAATGTTGTTTGCTGGGAGGGTGGTGAGGCCCTGTAGCAGGTTGCCCAGAGAGGCTGTGAATTCCCCACCCTGAAAGCGTTCGACGTCGGGCTGGATGGGGCTTTGAGCACCCCTGCTCTAGTGAGAGGTGTCCCTACCCATGGATGATCCTTACGGAGCCTCCCAGCCCGAGCCATCCCGCGACCCCCGCACCGCCCGCGGCCGCAGGCCCGCGCATGCGCCGCGCGTTGCCCGGGAGACGGACGCCGTTACCGCCGCCTCGGGCGCGCCCGCCCACGGCGGAGCCGGAGCCGCCTCACGGAGCCACCGCACGGAGCCACCATGATGCCCATCCGAGCGTCCGAGCTGACCCTGCCCGCCGACATGCCCGCCGACGTGCCCTACAGCTTCTACAGCCAGCCCCGCTCCCTGGTCTCCCGCCCCAAGTACCGAGAGCAGTCCAATAACGAGACGTGAGTGCCGGTGTCCGGCGGGCCGCTGCCCCGCTGCCCTCCGCGCTTTTCCCCTGGGCCCAGCTCCCCTCCCGAGGAGCGCAGTCCCCGCCGCCCTGCCTTTCTCCCGGCGGCCGGGGCAAGCCGCGAGCGGCGCTGTCTGTGCTGTGCCGCAGGGAGAAGGGCCCGGGGCGCTACGGCAACATCATGGTCGACCCGAGAGTGGTGCGCGGAAATGTCCTGTCCGTCCGGCCCCCCCCACCGCAGGTATGGGCGTTCTTTAAAGTGCATCATGCTACAGTTGTCTTGGAAAGCCATAGGTAGGGCAGCAAAGCTGTTCCTCATCTACAGTTTTAACTACCAAAGCTGTAATTTTACTTTCAATGTTTCACGTAGTCACAGGCTCTCCAATTAAACCAGCCTGTGACTGTTTCCAGCTCTTCTTTAAAGCACTTAGTTTCATATTAACTTCCGCAGTTCTGATTTTTTTATTCCCCATGAAGTGCTTGATGCCTTTGTTTTCCTCGTCCGTTTCTTTACTGTAATGGTCCTGAGCACAATTCATTACTCGATAATCTGTTATCTGTTATCATACGTAAAATGTCATCAGGGAGAATTGCAGCTCCTGGGAAACTGAGTCGTGGGGTAGACTCTGCTTTATTCTACCCCAGAAGCAGAGCTAAATGGTCCAGCTGTATGCAAACGCTGCTTGTGAGGATGCCAAAGTATTTTGTTTGTATTACTGCTATAGCCTGATACAATAGTAACTCGTAGAATCTTAGAATGGTTTGGGTTGAAAGGGACCCTAAAGATGATCTAGTTCCAACTCCCTGCCGTGGTCAGGGACACCTTCCACTGGTCCAGGTTGCTCCGAGTCCCACCCAAATGTGATACTTTGTTTTCAGAGAATATTTCTACATAGATAATTTGATCATATATTAATTTAAATAAGTCTGTATTTTTAAAAGCTACCATTTGAAAATAACTTTGTGTTGTTCAGTAGCCATTTCTTAGAGTGAATTATATGTGAGTTTTGTTTAAGAAGTTCAAAGCTGATGTTTATCTCAAACCATAAGTAGAATACTGAATTTAAATGCTATTATGAGTTTCTTTTGTTTCATTAGCAATAATTAGTCCTATAATTTTTATCTAGCAAACAATTCTGTTCATAATATGATAACTGGAGTTAAGTCCATTTGACCTCTCAAAATTGAAAACTTATCATTTTAATATACTTTATCTAACAAAGTTCTGTATACAATAATCACTTTCAAATAAGAAATGAATTAGTTATTACTCTTAGCATGAGATGCCATTATTATGTGCCTGTAGGCAGCTAGCATAACTTATTCATTTCATGCCATACAGTCTTTAATCCTCTGAAAATTTAGGGCCAGGACCCAGGAAGTAAATCCAAAGCACTAGATAGCTAGCATTAAAATCAAAGAGCAACCTTCATTTTTCTGTAGGGGCAAATTAGTACCATTTTCAAGTACAAAGTGTATTCTGTTTTGTGGGTGTTTTTCTCCTTCATCCCTGCTCAGAGCACCCATGAGGTTAAAAGGCAGAGGAGAGCACAGAAGCAAGGACTGGCCAGAAAGCTTACACAAGAGCAAATTCAACCGGGAACACCAGAGCCTGTGGAGGGCAGAGAACATGTTTATGTGCAGACAGGTAAAAGGCTGTATTTTTTTTATATCAGTTTGAAAACAAAAGCTTGCTGATCTATATTCATTTGCTTAATTGGTGATGAAGTTGGTAGAATCACACAGTTTAAAATCACAGACTGCTGGAATCAGAGGTTCTAAACTTGTCTAACTAGTGACATTTTCCCAGGTCTATTTTTCAGTGTACATTCTTGAACACTAGTCAAGACTGCTTCATTTATTCTTTCCATTTTCAGTATAATCAGAGAAATTTCATATATGCTTAAAATTGAAGGTTTTAAAAGTTTTGCTTAAGATGAACTACCATTTTGGGGTTCACTTCCATGAAGTGCACCTAACATTACAGAGAACACAGCATCAGGTGGCCTTTCCAGCAAACTGACCTATGTTTTGAGATATTTTATATTTTTCCTAACTTTGTAGAAAACATTTTATTGCACTCTTTGGATGTAATTCAGAATGAAAAGTCATCAAAAACAGCTGAAAGCTAAAATAGAAGGAATCCCACTTAGAGTATTCATTGTGCTTTCGTTTCTAGAACTGTATTTGGAAGAGATTAGTGATCGGATAATAGAGGTTGATGGAGAGTGTCAAACAGATGAGTTTTTGGACAGACCAACCACTCCACTCTTCATACCAGCCAAAACAGGAAAAGATGTGGCCACACAAATAGAAGAAGGAGAGGTATGAAGTCAGTCCACAAGTGCTGTCAAAATATTTCTCCCTTACAAGACACATTTCTGATGCAAAATTAAATAGAAACAGAAAAAAACTAATCCTCACAGAACATGCAAAAAAACCCCAAATCCAACTCACCGATGTCTGCTTTGAGGTTAAGTGCAAAATTAAGGAAGATGTGTCTCCATGTGCACTTGTTCGGCTGCTTTCAGCTAAGCGATACAGTGTTGAGGAATGCTCTCTTCTGTAAAAACATGTCCAGCCCAAGAAGGGGCAGGGAACACAGAAACAGGGTCTGGGTGAGTGCTCAGTTTCTCCCTGGCAGTCCCCACGGGGGCTGTGGGAAGGTGTGTGGTGTCTCAGTCCAGCCCACTCACCACTTAGCCCTCAACAGCACTCAAGATTCTCTCTGCCTTAGCTGACACTAAGGTCCTTCACCTGCACCTCTCCAGCCTGACTTCCATACAAGGGCTTTGTTCATCCTCCTTTTCTCCTTCCCAGTCCTTGTTAAGAGTAATTGTTATCAAGGGACATTTATCTGTTTCTGACTCCCATCCTCAGCTGTTTGACTTTGACATTGAAGTTAAGCCGATCCTGGAAGTGTTGGTTGGGAAAACAGTTGAGCAGGCTTTGCTGGAAGTCATGGAGGAAGAAGAGCTGGCCCAGCTGTGGTCACATCAGCGTGCCTTCGCAGAGCTGCGTAATGCAGAGTTTGCTGAATTGCAGCGCTTGGAAGAGCAGGACAGGCGGATCAGGGAGGAGAAGGTAGGACTTCCTAAGGGCAAAGTCTGTCTGAATGTTGTCAGAAGGGAGAAAAATATTTCCAGTACTGAATGACAGGCTGTGATATAAGCATATAGGTATGCCCAAAAGGGTACTGTCAGCTTTGATATACCTTAAAGCATTTTGATAACATACAGCTGCACTCTGCCACTTGCTCTCATACAACAGCACCACACTGTTTTGTTTATTTGGACCATGATTACTTGGTGTAGTTGGACACCTGGACAAAAGGCCAAACCCAACAGCATTTTCTTCTGTCCTTGGTACAGCTGTTTCTCAAGCCTTTTTGTTATAACTAGTGCTAAACAAATAGTCAGAGTGCTTGGAAGTAAGAGAGATACTTGGTCTTTCACACACAATGCATGCTTTACTCTGTGTGCACACAAACATCTCAAGATTGCAAAGTATTATGCTATATTTATATTATTTGGTAATATTTAGTCAATAGGAATAAACAGAAAAGGCAAGTCTTAATTAATTACTACTTACTAGTCTTCAGCCACTATATTATACAATTGTATAATTGTATTTTCTAATGTTTTCCTGAACAAATTTGAGTTTTAATTTTTTTGTACATGCAATAGGATATAATATTAGAAGATAAAACGTTTAGGAAATACTAATCCAAATTCATCACATTCCAAGCCAAATAACCAGCTTGATCTGTGATAATAAAGGAAAGAGTCGTGAGATTAATGTATGCAAAGGCATCAGAGAAGGGTTTAATTTGGCCAGCTGTGATGCTCTTATTTTACAGACTTGCCAAAATCAGAAAAGGAATACTACACAAATGTGTTTTCCTGAAATTTGGGGTATTTTAATACTCCAGAGATTAAGTACAAATTTGCTTACAAGCAGTCTTCCACGTGAGGAATTTCAGTGGGAGTTAGAGGCTGCAAATACCAGGTAGAGATAATAATTATCTGTAGTTTTTACTATCTTTGCTATTTATGGGACACAGACTATGATAATTCTTCAAAGTCTAGATCAAAGGAGTCACAGCTGAAGGCCTCTAAGTTTACACGCATAATTGCCTTGACAGGAACGTCGCAGACTGGAGCACCTGGAAAAGCTGCGGAAACAGAAAGAGACTGCAGAGAAAATTGCAGCTCGGGCATTTGCTCAGCGTTACCTGGCTGATCTCATTCCCTCAGTCTTCAACAATCTTCATGACAGTGGATTTTTTTATGACCCTATAGAAAGAGGTTTGTTTTGTTTTTTTCTTTTTAAATATGTAAAAAGAGTGAAGTAATACAAAGCTCAAAACAACCATGAAACATAACATTATCCTATTATTTAGAATAATGTTGTAAGACTTTATTCATTTGCATTTGTGGCTGAACACAAAAAAACATTATTGGTCATCTGTACAAATAGTGAAGAATAAGCAAGAGCTGACAGTGTGACAATGAGGAGAGCTACTTTGGAACTGAAGAGAAATAAATGGGTGGCTAGGGATTGGGAGAGAGAAAGATCCAAATTGAAGTACATGTGTTTTTATAGAACAAAGAAATCAGTATGTCATTCTGAATATTTTTGAACGATGATCAGAGCAAGGGACAAATTAGTCAATTAGAATTAGGCCCTGAAAATAATTTTGGAATTATATATCAGTGACTTCCAAGCCCTTAGAGTCAGCAGTCATTTCTTATGAGCTACCTTGCTGCACCCCACTTCACCAGTCTCCACACGGGCACAGACCACAGCTTGGGAACGGTTACACTCTCTCCAGGGTAAGTCATGGGGTCAATGCAGAAACTGAGTGTGTTTTGCAACCAGGGAAGGCTTTGGGATCACAGTGTACAAAAAGTATCATTTGAGAAATACATAGGCAAGCAAGAGCTTCTTAGTCAGACAGAACAAATGCTTTCAGCAGACCAGAAGCCAAATGTCTTTGGAAAGCAAGGCAGGAAATGTTATTCTCCTGACTTGTTCAGGATAGTTATTTGGATCTTGCTAGAACATGACTGTGTATCTCATCTGTGCTAAGCCTTTCAAGGGTGCCAGACCTCTTTGAAATTAACTGCAGTTGAGAGGACTCTGCTCTGAATCTATAATGATCATGAACCTCAGTAAAAGAGGATGGAGATAAGAAACCAAACAACAGTGGAGAGATTTCATCTGACTTTACAGAGAAAGTGCCTTTTGGCAGGGGGAGTTCATCCCTTAATTGTTGTAGCAAATAAAAACAGCCACCAAGTCCTGCTGGTCATCCTTTATAAAGTGACATTTTCCCTTTGTTTCTTCCTGCTAAATTCTTACAGATATAGAGACAGAATTCCTTCCATGGCTGATGTCAGAAGTGGAAGAAACACTACAGAAGAAGGTTCTGGGAAGGACGATGCTTGACTGTAAGTTACCAAATCCTGGAATGTAATCTGCCTGGTATTCTTGGTTGTTTTTTTGCTGGTCAGAACAAATGTCACATTTATATGGTTATCATTGGTTAAGGTAGGAAGTGTCATTTTAGGAAAATCTCCAAGTACCCATGGCCTTTTGTGTTGGGGGTTTTGTTTGTTTGTGTTTGTTAGTTGGTTTGGTTTGGTTTTTTACTATATTAACATGTTTAATTTTGGAAAACTACTAGTACATACCACTGGGTAACTGATTTTCAGCTGAAACAATAGAAGTGTCAGTCATGCTGCACTATCCACTCTCTTCTGACTTTATACTATTTGAGGTTTGTTAACACTGGGAAATACTACACATATGTCAGGAACAGAATGGTTAAAGAACACAATTATTTTTTTCTGCTATAAAGCTTCTACTTCCTCTGTGTTACATAGCCACCACTGCTGTAGTGTTCTCTGTAGTGCACCTGATTGTGCCAGTGGGAACAGAAAAGCCCATCTTGTGTACTGCCATGTGTATACCATGAAAGTGTCTTAATTTGCTTGTGTAATCTTCCAGAGCTATGGGTTATTCTCCTACACAAAAAGAGGATGATGGCAAGCCATGGTTGACTGGGAAGGGAGGTGACCGATTTTTTCATCAAAACAAGGGCTTGTCTCCTTGTTAGTCAATAATCATGTCCTTGTGTTTGAAATAGGTAGAAATATTGGTCTTCTTTGGGCTAGTTCAAGCTAAATGTTTGTGCTCTTTTATTTGTTCAGAGGCTGTATTTGAAACACCTGAAAAAGTCTGTCTTGTGTAGAAACACAAAAGCATGGTGTATGTGTGCCCAGCAGTGTGCTCCTAGATCAAACCACTTGTTACACTTGCATTACATCTTCATTCCTGTAGTTTTCCTCTTGCTGAGATTTTGGGTTTGTATTACAATTGTGTTTGCTTCCTTTGGTTTATTTTTAGTTTGATCAGGACCCTGAATTTTATTTGTGAAGGTATAATATGATTTGAACAATTACAGCTGGTGTGTTAGGTATTTTATGTCGATACATGTACCAGTATGTACACTCGAAGTTCACTTCTTCATGTAGCTCTTCAGAAGGAAGGGAAAATTCTCTTCTTTTAAGAAAAAAATATTGTATGTGACTACTGAATAAACATTCTAAAGAGAATGGTGCTTCAGGATACAATATTGATGAGAATATCTATCATATTCTTGTTAATTCTGTTTAAATTTTTAACCAGGTACCATTGTCTTGTTCCAGTCCTTAAGTATTTCTTCATTTTTAGAGTTATTTCAGGGTTCTTACCCTATCTAAGGATTTATAGGTCAGTAATATAGATAAAAAAGTAATAATCTCAAATTATAGTGTTTTTCCTCTGTGGTTGTAAGTGGTGGCTATTTCTGTTTCAGCCTTGATTCGTATGGTGGTGGAAAAACGCTTAGATGAGTTTAGCCGGCCACCCCCACCTGCTCCGACAGAGGCACCTGCTGAAGAGCCCAGTGCAACAGATGCAGCTCCCCAGGTGTCTGGTGAGGCAGATGCTGATGACCAACCAGCTGAAGAGGAAGAAGAGACTGACCAGCCTGTTGCTGAGGAATAGCCTTCAGATTCCACCTTTCTCAGTTAGAAGAATAAAGTCAAGAAGGAACAGTGGATTTGGAAACTGAGTAACAAACAGGCAAGTCATCAAGTAAATGGAGACCAGTGGCTTAGAAATAAGGAATTAATTCATAACTATTTACAGGTATTGTGCCCTAGCCACGCTGAAGAATGAACCTAAGCAACAGTAAAGCATTAAAACATATTTTCCATATGCTGGAATTGCTGATTTCAGGCTGGTAGAATCAAGAGAGAAGTTACTAGTGCAGTGAATGACATGGAAATTCTGTCCCCTTTTACACAATCCAATCCAATCCAATCCAATCCATCAAAACCTGGGAGGTTTATGGTTGAAAAGTAATGCTGTCCCACACCAAGGTCATGAGAAGGATGTTAAGAGCATCATAATAACCTTTGCAAGGGTTTTGATAATGTTCTTGGAACAATATTTCCTTACTTTCCTTATTTTGAAAGGTAGTTACTACAGTACTTAAATAAATTTATTTTGACTCATGTTAGTCTTTCCTTTCCTCACAAACTTGAATGGATGTCTCAGCAAGTAATAGAGCCAAAGCAGCTGTTCCTGAGGCTTGTCAGTTTCAAAGAGTTACATGCCCCTGGGAATTTCTGCCTATGCAAAATCCCCCTCAGCATCCTCTTTTGGAGCCCCTCCTGGAGGTCAGGGACTGGAGCTACACGCTAAGAAGTCTCGGTTTTCTTTGTAATCGTCCTTTCCTGGCGGTTTACTGGAAACAGTACCAGACATGACTGACAAAATGTGCCTTCCCTGCCGTGTGTAGTTAGTTGTCCGTTCACGGGCCACTTCCTCAGGTGGGGCAGGCCCCCGCACAAAGGCACATCTGTGCTACATGGCAACAGCACCGTGTCCTTGCTGGGTCAGTGTTCCCAGCAGCAGCTGTCCCCGGCAGCAGGTAGGGCCGCAGGGTGCCCAGCTCTGCACGCACGGGGGCTGTACGGGGGTCTGCAGCTCCTGGCTGTGTGCGGGCAGGGCGGAGCTGCGCGGAGGTGCCGGAGGGAGCGGGCGCTGCAGGCACTAGAGGGCAGGTTAGCCCGCGGCAATCCGGCTGGAGAAACGCGGGGAAGGACGCTGCTGGTGTCACCTTTTGCACATTGCACACCCTGCACTAGTGACGCCCGTCTGAACCCCCCTTCTCTACTGAACACCAATGGTGTCGAACTTTTGCAAAATTTACTCATTTATAGCATGAGGAGCCAACATTTGATTCACCCAGTGCAGTCCACTCTGGCTCATAGAATGACAGAGTAGTTTGAGTCGGAAGGGGCCTTCTAGATCATCTAATCCAATCCCACGCCTGCCATGAACAAGGACATCTTTTACAGGTCAGGTTGCTCAAAGTCCCATCCAGCTTGGATGTTGGTAACGGAGAAGGTGGAATCATCTCCTCAGGGTTCACCCGTGACAGCCCAAGAAACAGCCACTGGTGGCTTCAGGGGATGCGCAGGCACTGCTGGGCTGCGAGTCTGCAGCTGAACCCCAGGTGAAGGAAGCGAAACCGGGACGTGTGCGCGGAACATTCTAAATGCTGCGAGGTGCCCTCCTGGGAAGTTGTTAACCACCAGCGGCGCAGGTCAAGAGGTTCTGTGGATCCTCACAGGCAAGGACAACTCGGCGGCCACGGCAGAGGCAGTGTCGGCGGCCGGGCAGCCGCGGCGCCCGCACTCCCCGGCGAGCAAGCTTCCCGGTAGCGCCGCCGCAGAGCGAGCGCTCGGGCAGCAGCGGCGGCGGAGCTGCACCCCCGGGCCGCCCCCGCGCTCCCCCCGCCCCGCGTGCCCCGGAGCTCCGCAGGGGCGGAGCGGGGAGGGGACGCGGCGCGGCCGCCCCCGGTCCCGGCCCTCCCCCGGCCCGCTCGCCGCCGCCCCGCCGCCAGGCGTCTCCCCGGGCCGGGCACCGCCGCGGGGACGGGAGGAGCCGCCGCTGCCGCCGCCGCCGCCGCCGCCGCCGCCGCGCTCCCCGGCCCGGCGCTGGGGGAGCGGGCGGCGCCCGCGGAGCTGGGCCATGAGGTGAGCGGGGCCGGCGTGCGGGGCCGGGCCGGGGGCGCTCCGCCGTGCCGCAGCGCTGCCGGGGCGCTCGGGGGAGCGGGGGGCCCGCTCCGGGCGGGGCGCTGGGGGGCGGGCGCCGAGCACCGGGACTGTCGGACCGGGCCCGCCGCCGCAGGGAAACTGTGCCACAGTGTGCGTCCGCCTTCAACAGGAGAGTTTTGTCTTTAGTTATTTATTTTCCGCTTCTCCCCGTCCACTTTCCCCACGCCCCGGCCGCCGTGCAGGCTCTCCCGCTTGTCCGCCCGCAGCGCCGCGCACCGGAGCCCCGGGATGGGCGCCCACCCCGGCCCCTCTTGCCTCTGGGCACAGAAAGGCCGCAGGACCGCGAATTTAGGGGAGGAGGGGACGTCTCCTCATCTCTCCTTCGTGCCTCTCTCCAGCCCCACGGCCCTCACGGGGCTTTCAGGGCAGAGCGTGGGGCAGCGGGCGGTGCAGTGACCCGCGGGCGGCCGCGGCACCGCCGTGACGAGGGACGCGGGTCGCGGTCCGGGAGGTTTGTTCCCGCCTGGAAAAACTTCTGCGGCTCCAAAGGTGCGCCCGCCGCTCGCACACGGGTCTCGACGCCTGCATCAAAGCCCCCGCCCACAGAAGCCGCCGCAACACGCTTTAGACAGTTTTCCATCCCTCTTCAGGAGGCTGACAGCTTGCCGAGTTCAAGCCTTGAAGAGCTGTCATTGAGTCCTACGGGACACACGACTTTTTTTTTTTTTTTTTTTTTTTTCCCCCCTGTGGGGAAGAGGGAATTACTACATTGTAGGATTAATTTCTTTCTTAAAGTACTTAACTTGGTTAAAATTTAACTTTTGGTTGTTTTTGATTTCTCAGTTAGAAGTTTCTGTCCCTTAGTCAAATGACAGTTCATTTTTTAGAAAGGTGAATATTGGGCAGCCAAACTTTTCTTTGAGGGCTGTTGCTTCCCCTGTCTGACTTTAACACAAGTGTGTTCCACCTTGCAATGTATGGACAGTAAGGCAAACTACTTTTGTGGAAGATATTTAAAGTAGTTGATGAAGAGCAAAAGTACTAGGTGTCTTTAAAATGTAAGTTTAAACACAATCTTCCCACCTCGGTTGATATTTTTAATTTATATAGGACAGAATCCAAGTCATGTTTTTGGATACATGATATATCTACGTGCATTCTTGTCTGTGGCTACTTTGTCTGACACGATGAGTATCTTCATGAATAAATATCAATGACACATACACTCTCTTTCCAGGAATTAGTAGGAGAGGATGTGCCTGGCATTATTACCAGGAGATTAGCAAATCCAGCTCTGACAGAATGGGAAAGAGGTTCCCGATCTGAACACTCGGATTGGATTGCATTGCAGTTGTAAAATTAATATCAGCAGGTATTACCTGATTCTTGGTTGTCCCGAAGCTTAGCAGAAAATCTGGCTGTTAAAATCTGAGATACCTAATTACATCCAGCAGGTGTCAAGCAGTCCTGTCCCTTCTCGGCACCTTGCAAGTGTCCCTTTTTGGTTGTGTGGTCTTCAGTATGCCAGTGACCCTGCAACATCTCTGCTGTGCTCTGACCCTTCATCAGGGAGAAATAAAGATACTGCCATTGGGAATCTCCCTTCACTGGTCCTTCCTGTCCCTATTGTTGTTTTGGAGAAGCAGTGCAAGGGGCACCGCTCTGCCTCTGTGCGTGGGGAGTGGTCACACTGCACAACACAAAATGGGGCTGTGTGGGACAGGTGGCTCTGGCTGGAACACAGGGAGTTGTGCTAAACAGAAGCACAGCTACAGTCACAGGATCAGTGACAAACTGTGTTTTTATTCCTTGATATTGTGTGTGTTCGCTGCCCTGGCGTCACTGTATGTGCAGTATATTTTCCACCATTAGTGTGTTACTTGCCCTGAATTGTAAGTCAAAGCAGTCAAAGTCTCATTTGCAAAACTAATGGGAGCTGGTATAGATCCTGGAGTACGGTAACTGTCTAATGGGCTGGCTGCCACTGCTTTTTGATTTGTTCAGTGCTCTGACATGTAAATAGTTCCTGGTTGCTCTGATCATGCAGATGCTGAAAATGGATAGTAGGATTATTTGTGTAAGAAGAAGAAGATAGAACGAGTGGGAATGAAAGAGAGAAATAAGATTAGAAGGACTGTACCATTTCCTCTTGACCTGTGTATCAGTGAGAACAGTAGTGGGAGGTTTGGAGAGTTTGGTACAAAAAAAATCACATAAATACAAGAAAATAAACAATTATTTCCTAAAGGAGGCCATTAAATCATGAAGTTTAACCAGGGCAGGTCACAAATTCATGCTCCCTAACTAAAGGCAGTAACTTCTATTTCCTCTATTTTCTATAATTTTCTCTACGTCAAGAACCTCCTTGTTGTGCAGTTCTGCGAGCACTTGCATGTCTTCTCTCAGTGCCTTCCCTTCTGCCAGGACTCAATGGAAAGGAAGCATCCTAAGATAATTCCCCTTCTTTTGACTATTGAGACACATTTAATCTACAGTGTATTGCCAGGGCTGCATCTTGATCTGCTGTCCCTCCCTCAAATTCCTAATTTCTTGACTGATGATTAAACCCCAAAAAACATCGATTCCCCACCCTGTCCATAAGTGAGTACACATATTGTACTTAAGGCAGTCAGTGCAGGCATTGTAAGTTTGACGCATTTGAGCACTTGACCTTACACCTAACTTTACAAATCTAAATCATCCTCTTCAGTGAGAGCAACCTGGTTCACAAGATGTTTTCAAAACTAGAGTATTGCCAGCTAGTTCCCTACTGGCCCCTCTGAGCTTTTATTTTAAGATGTTCCTGCTTTCAAAGATAAGCATGAGGCAAACAAGACTGCTCCAAACACCAAGGGAACAGCAGTCACACACTTCTACTTTAGCCTGTGCCACCGTGCAGGCAGCTGCATCATTTAATTGTCACTAAACCCAGAAGAATCTGTTTGTTCTTTTCTTGTGTTGTGTGGAAAGAAGTAGGAAATCTCTTTGAATGATGCCAAGGATACGGCTATTTTGTGATAACTAGCAGGAAATAACAAGAGTTAGGACAGAAAGAAGGTCAGTTGACTTGAAATCTGTATGGGAAAATCTTGAAAGTTCATTATAAAATTTAATTGCACACATATCCTGGGGTTAATCAAATAAATATTTTGCTTCTAATTTTGCTTTTTTTTGCTGACTTTTCTCTATGTTCCAATGCATTTTTGTATATATGGGCTATTTGCAATTTGTTGTGAAAGAGTCTTTTGGGTTCCAGATGTCTCTGCTTCTGGACACTCCAGAAGCAACAGTTATTTCCAGTGGACCTTACTGTCTCTAAGTTTCTCATATTTCCTCTTTTTTCTTGCTTTTTCTGCTTGTGATGATTGATCTTTTGTAAAATGGCATGAGTTGCAGTACTAAATAAGGATCAAGGATGCCTTTGTAAACTAGTTCTGTCTTGGAAGACAGAGTACATCTGCTTTTATCTTCCTGTGTCTTGCACCTAGAGCACTATTTTAGAAGCTATTTCACAAACAACTTGGGATAGGAAAATATAAGCTTAGGAAAGCACTTAGGAAAATACTAGTGTGGCAGTATCTAACCTGTAATAACGTGCACAACACCAAGCAAATGTAGTGCATTGAGCAATATCAAGCTTTGCTCTTCCATTCACTCTCTTGTTTCCAGGTTCCTATTCCTATTAATGGTGTTGAGGGACTCTTGAGGAGAAGCAAAGATGTCTTCTGCAAGAGTGACATGTCTCTTGTGTCTTTCATAGAGAACCACAACAGCAAGAGTCACATTTGATTTTTTGGTCATAAACTCAATTTTGCTGGGGTACTTTAGCTAGAATGTTATTTTAATCACTGCAGCTGTAAAATGTGATGGACAGCTTTGGCTTGTCCCGTCCTGCAGAAATAAGTAACTTTAGATTCAGTATGGCTTTTTTAAAGATTGCAACAAAAGCACTGTAAAACTGAGAAACAAAGAAGTTGTTTATATAGCAGTAGAATTCTATTTTGCCAGTGCCTTGACAGGTTGATGCCCAAAGAAGACATCAAGTGTCTAATCATTATATTGTCCTACAGTAATAAGCGGTGGAAGGACCAGTGAAGCACTTATTAAAGACATAACTAAAGTAGTTCAATACTTATTTTGTCCTCAGAGAGGTAGATATGGCTTCTTTTCCAGGTGGAATTATATCTAGTCATGCAGAGAACCAAGAGGAGTTTGAAAGGAGGGGAAGTAGAGATGCTGAACAAAGATCAGGAAGGAGGGAGTAAGCAAAAGGCAGAGGGAAGGTAGTAAAATGCTGGAAAGTATTAGCTAAGAGAAAGAAGTTACTAAAAACATAACTGATGTGTGATTGGCATAACAAAAGAGAAACTCGTAGATAGGAGTGCAAAACCCCCAGAGATTTGTTTTGTAGTTGTAAGTTCTATTTTAATTCAATTTTCATTTAGTCTTAGCAACCAGCTTTACTTTCTGTGCAGAGAGGCATCCTTTGTAATGCTCCAGAAATGTTCCATGTTCTAGGATGCTTTCTGCTTTCCATTTTTTTCTTTTTTATGTGCTGGGAGTCATGGCTCACCTGCATCATTGAGTAAGGAAAAGACATTAAACCCTTTTAAAGTGATTAAGACAAACCAAGAAGATGTAACGTAATCTTTTCCTGCTTCAACTGCACTTAGGTATCTCAGCAATCACCCATATTAATTAGGCAAGTGACTTAATATCTCTCACAGTGAGAAAGCGCAGCAGATGACTTGCCTGCTGAAACACTATGTTTTTGTATTCTCAGGGCTCATCTAAGAAAAGACCAGGGCTGCTGGCCAGAATGAGTCCAAATGCACTATGACAAAACCACTCCTACCTCTTTCAGTGGAAATTTGAAAACTAGCACATGAGTTAGCCTGAGCAGATGCATCATTTTCTTCCTGTAAACCTGGCAGCCAGATAACCCTTCCTCATCCCAGTGGTGCCAGGCACTGGAAAGAGATCACTCAGTGCTGGTCCTCAGTGGTGGATGCCAATGAAAAGTAAGAAAAAAATGTGTCAGGTGAGGATTTCCACAGTTAGGCTGTTAGACCCCAAATGAAGGTGAATGAAACTTCTCGTGTCCAGAGAAGGGCAACAAAGCTGGGGAAGAGTCTGGGGCACAAATCTTATGAGAAGCAGCTGAGGGAGCTGGGGTTGTTTAGACTGAGGGAAAGGAGGCTCAAGGGAGACCTGACTCTCTACAGCTGCCTGAAAGGAGGCTGTAGCCAGGTGGGGGTTGGTCTCTTCTCCCAGGCAACCAGCGACAGGACAAGAGGACATTGTCTTAAGCTGGCCCACAGTAGTTTTAGGTTGGACATTTGGAAGAAATTCTTCACAGAAAAGGTGATTAGACATTGGCGTGGGCTGCCAAGGGAGGGAGTGGAGTCGCTTTGCCTGGAGGTGTTTGATGAAAGGCTGGATGTGGCACTTAGTGCCATGGTCTAGTAGCCATGGTGGTGATTGGTCATGTTGCACTCAATGATCAGAGGTCTTTTCTCGCCTAGTTGATTCTGTGATTCTGTAACTAACAATTTCAGCAAAATGTAGCACAGCCTGGAGCACCTCTTCATCACAAGCCAGTGAAACTGATACAAGTCTGCAAAATGTTTTGGTTTCAGTTAACTCAGCCTATTCAGGCAAAAATAAGTTTACTGGAAATATTTTGACTTGTTCATGACTCACTTGTTTTTACAAACCTAACACTCCTTTCCTCACAAAGCAAGTAAATATGCAGGCAAAGCAAACACATTTCCTATAAAATCTGTGATACGAAAATTCTGTAGTTATGAAAGGTATTCTCAGCTTGCCCTTACTCGAAACCATTTGAGGAGGTCAAGGAGGTGTTCATGTGGTGACACTCACCACGTCCTGGCTTGGAAACATGTTGCTTTGGATTTCTAGTTTTGCTTAGAACAAAAGATTGGCGAGGCATTTTGCATCTCTTGGGGTTCCAGATGGGTCGTAATAATATTCTTGTCACTGGTTGTGCCCGGCAAGGCTTCTGGACCTTATTACTTCTCACATAGCAGCTGCCAGGGACAAGAATAATTTTCACACTTGTAAATCATCTTTACTTGACTTGTGCAAATTTACATGCTGCATATCTCTCTAAAATACTCTTAGTGTAAGTGATAGAAGGAATTGTCTCCCTTTTTAATAATTGAATTTGGTATACAGATTTTTCACTGAGTCTATGGAGGGTTTTGGCTAATAAAAATGCATCTGAATTTTTAAGCATTTATTGAATGAAAAGAAGAAATGCTGCCATGGCAAAATGGAGATTGACAAGATAGAAAACAAAACAAGGATAAATGTGAGATTAAATTGCTTTCCATCCTTTGTCTTACTATAATAGAAAAGATAAGGCTTGAAATTAATTTTTTTTCCCTTTAAGTTGTTCTTAATTTTCTAGCAATTTGTCAGTGTTGATGCCTGAATCTCAGAACACTTCAAGTCTTTGCAGACTTCAGGACCTATACAGCCAAGTATTTACGGATTTTCAGACCTCTAGCAAAGATGAAATACTGTTACAGAGTACATATTACAATGTTAGAGGTCATCAAAGTGACCTGATGACAAGGGGTTGTGGTGTTAGTACTTTCAAAAATAAAATTATCAAATTTTTGCCAAGTTTTTCATACCACTTTTATCAACATCAAATATCTCAGCATTATAAAATATTTTTGAAATAAGACATTACAAAAATGAGTATGGACTTCTTAAGCTAACAGAAAACAGAGAATATAAATAAGATTGTTTTAAATATTTTTTATCCAAATCAAAAAAGCAGTTCATTAAATAGTTGAAGACAGTGTAGAATGAGCGTCTTTTTTTGATCTATAAAAGTATTAGCAGGATAAATTAATTTGAAATTTTTTACTTGTCAAATTCACTCATTTTTTAGACTGATATGTCTCTGAATTATCTTTGTAGTCAGTGATTTGCACTGACACCTTTATGAATTTATTAAATAATCATCTAATTTAGAAAGACCCATAGTCAGGTTATAATTTTTAATATTAAATTCCAGCCTGAGAGCAAAAATTGTCACACATCTGCTTGTGTGTTATGGTTGCTGTAATACTTTCAATAATATATTTGGGTCCCAGAATCTGAAATTGCAGTAAATTTTAATTTTAATATCATGTCTTTTGACAAGGATATTTTTCCAAAGTTGAATCCACAGAGTTTATTGAACAACTTAAGACAGCATGACTGTGGAGAGTGTGACCTGTGCCTTCAGTTTGTCCCAGCAGAGCACTGACTCTTGGAGCATATGGATTCTCCCAATGTGAATATGGCTGTCAATGGTTGCAAGTCATTAGCAACCATTTATTAGAAACCTGTTAGTTTGTTATTAAGAATGTAGTAGATGTTACAGTGCAACAAATAGAATACAGTTTGGTAGCTGTTGGCAGAAAACATCCAAATATTTGATAGTGGGCACTTTCAGATAACCCTAAGTTCTTCCACTTGCAGACCTCACATGCTATATCAACATCTGACAGAATATGTTCATGTAGGTTTTTATAAATTACTAAACCAGCCTTCTGGTAACTTGGGGTGAAAATGCTAAACATCTGAGTTGTTTCAGGTTATTTTTCATTAACTCACAGAACCATACTGAATGGATGTTTCAAAAGTCAGAGTTGAAGAGGTCATGCAACTGGGTGAAGAAATGAAGACAAGTGACCCCTTGGTGAATTTTAATAAGAGGTTAGAGATCACTTATCTTGTTTTTTTTCTACATTATTGTAACTTTTCTATGACAGGTTGACTTTTAAATGAAGAAATGTGTTCTTTGCCTCTGTTGCTAGAGCACATGGAGAAATTAATCAGGTTCCAAGGCTGTCTCTGAAAAATTGGCATACAGTCAAGTGACTGCAGTAAAATTGCCAAACTGCTGAAATACAAGGTGTATTTTATATCAGTCTGCACTTGGCATTCATTAATCTATGGTGCACCATATTCCAAGCTCTTTATTTGGTATTGACAGGGGAATTAATGGTCACTTGTTTTTAAGTTGTTTTTGTCATTCTGTGGAGGTAGTGGCTCTTCCTTTACCAGTCTCTACATCGCTGACCTTGTTATTCTGTTTTCATAATTCCTTTTGTGTTCTCTTTCACTGAAAAAAAGAACCTTGTCTAGAAAAGAGACAGTCTCTTTTAATTTATTCAAGTTTCAGTTTTGCTGGATGAAACAGTAGAACAAGATTGCCCTGCAGGATGAAATTTTAAACAAGCATGAACACTGTGCATGTAATGCCACATTTTTTTGGCTTCTTGTTTGAGTAATGTGTAAGAAGTGGCACAGAATCCAAAGCAGGTTTGTATACTGTGCAGTTCCAGTCCAGACCTTGGAAAGGCAGGAGTCCAGTTATAAGTCTGTGTTACCAGTTTTCAATATGTGAGAACAATTGTCAACAAGAGGTTGACAGTGGGGAGCAACATTTTATCTCTCTTTTATCTGAGAAACAGGTTACAGGGCTGAATATGAATAGTCTGCATCTATACCTGCTTTTATTCAACAGTAATCTGTGAGCCACAATTTGCAGATTTTTGGAGTCATCGGATGATTTGATAACCAAAGGAAAAATTAAGGGAACAGCCAAGTAATATTTAGGAACAAGTGTAGCTTTCATTATTAAGGCATGTATCTGCCATTTGGAGCATTTGGATATTATCAGAGTTGTGCACTGTAGGCATTCTAGGCACTACTATGAAAATACAACCATTAAAACAAGCATACCTTTTAAGAACAGGCAGTAAGAAATCATTCCTCAAGTTACAGTTTAGTTCCCATAAAATCAGTCCCTGACGATTAATATGATGGCTAATTTCAGTAAATTATTTCTAATAATTACCCCTTGCCTCTGTAGTGTATGCAGCAGTAGCTTGTGTTTTCCATGCAATATCCTGCTCCAGCCAGTCCACATGTGTGAGCAGGAGGAAAGGATGTGGGGGGTACTGCTGCTGAGTTTGCCATTGACAGGTCCAGCTGCTGTCTGAAGGAAATGTGAGCTTGCAGGTTGAAGCAAACAAATGGAGCGATGTTGCAGGCAGCTGTTACCCAGTATAAGTCTTGTAGCATTAATTAAAACAAATCAGCCCCTGCTGTCTCTCTGCCTCGAGTATTAAGTTCTTAGTGAAAACTTTGCTTATGCTTCAGAGTTATAAGGATGTATTTGTGTTATCTTTGCCTGCTTCAGGCAGCTCAAGCAAATCTCCGAAGTATGAGGCCTTTGGGAGTGGAGAGGAAAAAGAAAACATTTCTACTTAGCCAAGAAGCTGTTAACAAACAGCAAGGCATATTGTGGAAGAGCATTAATTATGCTTTGCTACATAATTTATGTATAGAGACATCTGGCTTTTATGAAGCAACTAAAGAGACTAAGCTGCTAAGCCCCTTGGAATCACTGTGAAGATCACTTTGCATCTAAAATAACTGAAAAATGCCAATATTCTTGACCCAAAATCCTTTTTCAGGTAAAAACTTCCTCACAAGTTTCTGAATGAAGTAGTCATCTCACAGCATTGAGATTTAAAACTACTAAAAGTGTATGAGAATGAGCAAAACTGAGAAGTGGAATTTAACCAAATAATTTGAATGTGTTTTTATAATATAGCAGCAACATTGCACACTGCATCACCTTATTGCGGTAGTGCTTAGGTTGCATGTGTTGTAGATAAGGTGCAAGTTTGCGAGCATTTTGAGGGTGGGAGGTTTTAGATTACCGTAATCTAAGCAAGATGTGTGAGGTAAGGTGTTGGCTTCTAGATGACAAGTCTGTTTTTATGATTTCCTGAAATTTACTGACATTGCCAAAGTACTGGCTAAATGTGTATCCCCTTCTCTGGGTAGGGCAGTGACTGTTGCATGGCGTGGGAACTCGTGTGTTTGTCTGATTCCGCTGTGGGTTTTGCTCACCACATTTGGAAAGTTTTCAGCTGCTAGTGTGTGTTACTTGTATCAAACGTATGAAAGAAGTGAGTGCTAAAACCCAGGTTTTTGTCAAACATTCTTTGAAGACACAGACTTGTTGGCTCTTGGGAGACAGCTGCTTGAGGATGATGCAGGAAAAGGACTGGAGATCTCCCTGCTGACCAGTCTGTCCAGCAGAGAAATGGCTGTGCCTTTCTTGAAATAAGTGTTGGGATGCAGGCTTGAAGTGATGAAAAAGAGTTTAGCCAAGGTATCGAGGGAGAACAGGAAAAAGTGCTTTTTCACGCGACCTTGTGCAAGTGGGTTTGATGTTTATTTTATGCTGGGGTTCAGTCCTGAGTTTCAGCCAGTAGACCAGAGTCCTCTCCAAAGGGCTCATTGAAATGGAAATGGTTTTGCCCTGCTGCTGTGGAATGCAAATTATTTTAGGAATGTTCCTGGGTCTTGAGGCTTTCTAAAGCTCACACTTACAAGATTTATTTTTTTTAGCTCATTTTATCCAATTCTCATAAGAAAATAAGGATCCAGAAAGATGATTGGTGCCTTGATCCTGACCCAGCAAAATATGAAGTGTAGGTTTGTCTTCATGTGTACAAATAGTTCCCTGCAAGTCAGTGGTGGGAAAACATGGGAAATGCAGAATTGCTTTGCTGGATCGCAGTCAAAATTCTGAGTGCTTTGCAAAGCCAAACAAGAGCAGCCCTTAGAAAGGCAGGCTGGCATGAGATGCCGTTCGGTATCTTTCCCCAGGAGTTTGTCTCCCTTCTGTTACTATCTCTTTTTTAAAGTTCTATATAATGGCTTTTCTTGTTATCAGGGCACTGGAGATGGGCAGAGACCTGTGTTTGATGCCTTGTCTGCAGCAGGTCTTTTGCTGACCAAAATAGACCAGTGTCAAGTGATACAGGCTGGGAAAATACGGTGAGAGACAGTGCCATATTTCAGAAGAGAGAGAATTTGCTTTGAAACATGGAGTGGGATTTGTTGGTCTTTGGGTTTCTGGTATCAGGGCATGGGATATAAGTATTTGCTTTTAATGAAAATAGGGGTTTTTTTGCTTTAAACTGAAAACAGACTTGGATAGATGAGGTGCCTGTGTGTGGAACATATTTGCTGATGCTACATGTTGAGGTGATCATGTTAGAATACTGATTGGTTGGTGGAGGGAATCGTAAGGCAGGACCTTTTTATGTATCCAAATTTAATGCTCGGTATATCTTTGCTGAAATATTAGCCAAGGGATCAAAAAATTTTCAATGGGATGACTCTTGATGTCACTGGGAACTGACAGGTCTCTTGGTTGCTTGCATACTATGGCATTTAATCTGTGGAAATGTGTATATAGTTATAAAGTTTCCTTCAGCAGCAGGACCAGCTTATGTATTTGTATGGTGTCTGTGTGACTGTAAACACAATTTACAACATTATTGTGAAGGTATACAAAATATCTTTAGTAAATACATTAGAGAAAACATTCTTGAGAACATGACTTTTGTCCACTCACATATTTTGTACAGCTCTTTTACCTTTGTAAAAGAGAAAGACATTACATTTATAATTCTGGGTTTTCCTTATTTTTTACATTCACAAATAAGACTTACTTAGGGAGCTTCTGAAATGTTAGAAAGCCAAATTTCTGGATTGTGGACATGAACTTTCATGTGTTGTACTGCACAAGATTTTTTGGTTAATCAAGGGAAAGATGCAGAATCCTGTACATAAAGAAAGAGATGATGGTGACACAGTTTTTCTCTTTTGTAACTATAAAATAATGCCATGACTTGAAAAAAACCTCAAGTAATTGTAAAAGTACAAATTATTACTATTTTATGTTATAAATAAAGTGATTTATAATTTCATCTATTTTGCCAGTGAGGGACTTTACATGTGGTAGATTAAAAATGTGCGGAATGTCACTGTTGATCAGTGACATCAAACAAATCATGTTCGATGAGTTGTACTTAGTATGCAGTAAATCCTGATATCGAGGTACATGTGGGACCAACACAAGCTTCAGAAAATCTGTGTAGGTTTCTTTAGATGAAGATTTTGGCCATGCATATTAATTTTTCCCTGTTAATACTCTGTCAGTCTTAAGTAATTCCTACATCTTTATGATTTTCTTTCCTGTTCATGAATTTGGGAGAAAAGCTATGTCAGCAGTTAGCCCAGCACAAGCACTAGCAGTAGCCAAAAGAACACAAGTAGGGACACTAGTGGAATGCTAATGCCGTGTGATAGATGTGTTGTCTCCTGAAGGTGTTTTCTTCTGAGGGATTGCAACCTGAGTCATCAGGTGTGCCGAATGTTAGACCCCAGCAACTGATTTCTGCGGTGCCAGCAGAAAGAGAGTCCTTCCTGATTTAATCTCAGTGTAAGTAGGTTAAATGTGGTTTTCCTGTCACATCTTTGCTTGTGAATTTTAGACATCTGCAACTTCATTACTTACCACAGATGTATTGAAAAAATACGTTTACTTATGTTTTACCTTTACTTAGTTAAAATATGATAAAAGGTACTTAGATAACAATGTCACTTACATGAGGCTGTTGTGAATCTATAAATGAGTTGTGCTGGGCATTCTTCTGAGTATCCAAGGAATAGTAGTATTCCTTTGCAGCTACATGAGTAAGGTGGACAGGTGACTTCACATTGTGAGATCAGTCTTTTGGTGACTGGTTAACTGGTGCCTCTTTGGTGGGCAGCATGAAACTGAGGTGCATTTGGGGGCTGTATAATGTCAGATCAGTACACAGAGCATGCCTGTGATGACAGTTGTCATTGTTTTTGGACATTGTTTTTATGTGGAAAGCAATGTAAGCAATTCTGTGATAACCTCTGAGGACTTGGTGGAGGTAGAAACAGCCATGTCTCAACTCACAGTGGGCTCCTGATTCAGAATCTCTGATCCAGGTCTTTGTCTCTGCATGGCAGAGGTCTCTTTTTGCAGGCAGTGCGTTCTCTTTTTATCTACAGATGGCATCGTTTTAGAAGCACGAGGGTATCACCCACAGTGTGATAGCTTTTTCTGTTGCTGCCACTTATGACTTTTCCCACATCTGGGCCTGCTTTTCCCTTGGCTTTCTGTGGCATGATGCCAGGGAAGATAGATGTACATGTTCTGAAAGAGAGGTCCGTGGATGAGCTGTCACATGAACCCACGTGAGAATCCTTGAGTGTTATATGCAGGGCAGCTGTCTTGAACAAAACGTTGTAGTCTTATGTTGCAGACATGGCAAAGGTTTCTCACACAGCAGTTTCCTCTCTTCTCTTGCCATGGAATTTGTTGTCTGTGGTAAAAATGAGCTTCAAGGCCAGGGAAACAAGTGCTTTCTGGTGAAACCTTGTCATCCTCCGGGAACTCTGTGGTGACCTGCAGCAGCTGTAGTAGGTGGAGTCTTTGCTGCCCTTCTTGCTGCCTCCCACTGTGAACCACTGGTGAACAAGGAAGTTATCAAGGCCATTCCTGGCAGCCTTCACGGATGTCTTGTGCATCATGAACAGCCCCCTCGGTCGTGTGCAGGCTGGTTTTCCTTTCTGTGCATTTCCTTGTGGAAGTCACATTTCCTCTGGTGTAACAGTGACCTTGATCCTCGCTGTAGGTCCCCCTCATGAACCATACCTGGAAACTGCAGCCTGTTTCATTACTTCCATGCCTTCTGCACCAGAACAGAGCATTGCCTTTCCCACTGTGGACTCTGGACATCTCAGAGCAGTCCCACCACCATCATATGTATCTATTCTGAGTCATACATGCCCACAGCGTGCCCACTAAAATCACTTATAAGACATAAAATGCATAGTCTGTGAATTTTTGGCAATGGTAGAGCAACTGAAAATAACCCAAACCCTAAAATCCTGTCTCTTACACAAAATACACTGTGACATGTCCTTCTAGGCAGTGCAGAACCCATCTCCACTTCCTCTAACAGGTGCAAACCACTTTCCACCTCCACAAAGCATTGAAGTTTCCATCATTCAAAGTGTCTGTAATCACTGCTTTGCTATCTCTTGACTGTTAACCATCTATTATACTCAACCCATCAAGTCCTCCTCAACCTGAATGAAAAAGCTCTTTTCCTGATACCCGAAAGCCTGTAAAAACCTCATTGGGCTTTACCTCACATTTTCAAGGCTGCAGTTTTGATGTATATGAAACATCCCCTACTCATTTTCTCTTCCTCTTCTGCCCATTCATTGATGAGAAAGGAGGACACTTAGGAGCAACTGCAAACAACTGCTTTTGACTGTGTGGGCAGCACAGCAAATTTGGCCAATATACCTACAACACTTCATCTAAAGGTCAATGTGGGACATGGCCAGCCACCTGAGTTTAGATGGACAAGTGACTGCTGTGGCCAGAAGCCACAAGGCACTGTGTCTCCTTGGCACAGTATATGTGGCTGCCACAGCTCTGCATGTGTTGGACCCCCTTGGTCATGGGCAATACACTGCACAAGGGGTGTCCTTGTACCCTTGAAGAAGGAGAGGGATTTATGTTATGGTTTTGTGCAGCTAGGATGACAGGCAGTTCTGGGTCCATGTTGAGGATAACTGCAGGTAAAAGCTGGCATGACTTATGGAGTTTGTGGTTCTACTTAAACTCCCCTGCCCCTGCAAATACACTTTGTTGTACTTGTCCTCACCCTGTCAGAGATAAGGAACCAGATGTTGGAAGAGGAGCAGTTCCTTGTGTGGTGCGCCTGCTGTTCCTGTGTTGTGCAAGTGGGTAGTGTTGCAGTGACTGGGGGTGCCCTCACTGAGGTGTACCTTCTTGGGCTGTAGCTTCTGTGCCCTTCCCAAGGGATGGACTTGGGCATTTGGGGTTGCTGTTGCTAACACTGTTTCATCATAGAATTGTACAGCAGGAAAAATTTCTCAGGCATCAGTGGCCTGTGGAGAAAAGTACTGTGGTGATTTACCTCCAAAATGACATCATAGAACAACTCAAACAAGCCTTTATGGGGGTGTTCATGGACCACAGTGTCACTGTAACAAGGCTGGATGGAGGATGTGGGGGTGCCAGGGAGGGCATGGACTGAGGCTGCATTTTCTCTGGAGAGTGCTGCAGACCAGATGTGTGACAAGGAAGGTATACTAATGACTCAAACCGTATGGGAGGGAAGAGCTTGTGTTGTGCTGGTTTATCAGGTAATTGCCCTGCAGATTGAATGCCAGCACAATTAAATAATTTTATCATGAATCTAGTTATTCAGTGGGGGAAATGAAATCTCTATTAGTTGATGGCATTGCTTTGACAGTGATAACATGTAGCCTGTTGTTTCTGGGGATGACAAAGGCTGGTGCGTGTACAGTCACATATGGATGCCATTAAAGTCCACTGTTCCCTCTGCAAGGGCTATATTTTTAGAAATAAACACCACAGACAAGAGTCTTGCTCTCAGCCAGAATGGCGTCAAACTACAGAGTAGATTTTTTTCAGAAATAAAGTGTTTTCTGGATGATGGAAATCAGACTAGGACACTTGCTGCTTAGGAAACCTGCTGTCAGCATGCCTGTTTTTATCTGGAAAGAGGACTCACTGAATGTCCCTCTAGCATGTGGGCCCATGTACTGCAGCTTTCTCACAGCACAACTCAGTTCTTGCAACCAGCTCCAATTAATTTGGAAGTATCTTACTATCACTGTATTTTTAAAAATGTAGTTTTTATTGGCCCATTTCAGTCATTAACAAATACTGTTGTCTCCATCAGAGTCAGATTTTTGTAGAATCATTGAATAGTTTAGGTTGGAAAAGACCCTTCAGATCATCACTTCAGCCATTAACCCAGCACTGCCATGTCTCTAAGCACCATATCTACATGTTTTTAAAATATCCACAGGAATGGGATATTCCCATGGCACTCTGTTCCAGTGCTTGACAACTCTCTCGATGAAGATTTTTTTCCTAATACACAGCCTAAACCGCTCTTGGCACAGCTTGAGGGAATTTCATCTTGTTCTGTCCCTTGTTACTCGGGAGAAGAGACTAATCCCCCCTGGCTACAACCTCCTTTCAGGGTGTGTGTACAGAGTCATAAGGTCCCCCCTGAGCTACCTTTTCCCCAGGCTAAACAAACCCAGTTCCCTCAGCTGCTCCTCAACAGCCTTGTGCTCCAGACCCTTCACCAGGTCTGTTTCCCTTCTCTGGCCCCTCAGTGTCTTCCTTGTAGTGAGGGGTCAGAACTGGACACAGCACTCAAGGTGTGGCCTCAGCAGTGCCAAGTTCAGGGACACAATCCCTGCCCTGCTCCTGCTGGCCACACTATTGCTGATCCAGGCCAGGATGCCATTGGCCTTCTTGGCCACCTGGGCACAGCTGGCTCATGTTCAGCTGCTGTTGACCAGCACCCCCAGGTCCTTTTCTGCCAGGCCACTTCCCAGCTGCTCTTCCCCAAGCCTGAAGCACTGCCTGGGGTTGTTGTGACCCAAGGGCAGGACCCGGCACTTGGCCTTATTGAACATCTTTCATTCACCCTAATTCATACACACACACTCCCCTTTAAACACTGCCTTAAAACTGCTTGATTTATACAGGGCATGAAATGGCATACACTGATGTTATTTGTACTGTTATTTGTGTGTTTCTTTACTAATAAATGCATTAATATTTCTATAGCTCCAAGTAGCCTTATTGAGTCATTGTGATACCTGTGTGTTGGGGATTGCTCAGACAGCTACAGAAAACTCAGACTCTACTCCAGTGTGCTTATAGTAAAATTTCAGTCAAAAACCAGCAGATGAATGGGAAGGAAACAAGATGGTTTTCTTTTTCAGCAGAAAACCAAAAGTCTCCAGAAGTCCTTCAAGAGTGCAAATAAACTGTCTTGCCATATCTTTGGTTAATATTCTTTTTGACTCTGTGAGGCTCGGGACTGTTAGAAATATCAGGCTTAAACATAGAATAGCGTGCAGTGGGGTAAAATACATGATGCTTGAAAATTCTGTTGTAATTGATGCCTGGAAAATACATAATAATAGAAATTAATGAAGACGTGGAATACAGTGAACTGTTCTTAATTAAAATGCATTACATTAATATTGTCTGTTTACATGGTGTGTGAAGTGAAGTGGAATGAGTTTTTCTTTTCCTCTACAAACTGAAGCTCTTCCTTTTTAGATTTCTGTAGATATGTTTTTCTCATTTCCTACAGAACTAAAAGACTGTGCATGTGATTATTAGCATTAGATATAAACATGAATAGTCCTAGTTCAGGAAACTGATAATTCTTTTTTCATTTATTTTGTGTAGGTTTCCTTTGCTTGATCTGTAAACATGTCCACAGACCTACTCTGTAAGTACATTTCCATCATCCCACAGTGATGTTTTTGTACCATATGTTTTTATGGGATTCCCAGATGTACTCATGATTAATGCCTTTCATCTGAAGTATAAAGTCTGCTTTTACATTTGTGTTTCTTCTGAGATATCTGTGGAACAATATTACCATTATAATCAACGGGATTATTCTTGGAATAAAGCATGACTTAATGTGAGTAAAATTGTAAAAATCTGGCTCAAATATAAGAACAGACTGGTTCATTGAGATTTAAAATTGCCATTCTGTCTAAAATGTTTTATCTATCTTTGGCACAAATACTGTCCCAGATTACTAGAGTGATGTGCTCGGGGATTTTTAATCATTTTGTGAATTTAACTCCTGTGCTTCCAAGACGTGATTATCCCAGTCACATCCAAATCTCCTGCCTTATCACTGTTATTTGTCCTTCTTAACAGACAAGTGGTATATGCTTATACTTTGCTGCCCACGTTTCCCCAATACTTGCACTCTCTTGCTCCAGCTTAAGTTATCTGAAGCATTAAGCACATTTTTTCTGCTTATTGATCTGATCTACATGCTTTCTTTTGGAGTCCTTCCAGTGTCTCAGCTGCCTTTTTAAATCATTGCCTCCAAGGCCTGCCCAGCTGCAAACTGTGCAATACGAGAGGGAAATTTCAAACACATTTTATCATTCTTCGGTACATCCTTAGAGGAACAAAGAAAACAGGACTGGGTTTTTTTTTCATTAATAACTGCAATCAGTTAATACATATAAAACAATCTGTGGCTTAATGGAAGATAGCAATTATATGTGGAGATCAAGTTATTTGTTAAAATGCATTTTTAAATTTTTTTCTGGAATATGACAATTTTGGAGCATGCTTAAATGTCATTAAGATACAGAGAGATCTCTAAAATAAGGAATGTAATATGCCTGACTGTATTGTATGCAACAGGCAAAACTGTTATCAGGAGTGAAATATTAAAGAAAGCAGAGGGCAGGGTGACTGCACAGGAGTCATGGTCAAGACTACTCAACTGTACTCAGATGTTTGTCTGTTTTAGCAATTTTATGCCCTGGCAGTTTCATTTGTCTTTTTTTCAGCTCAGCAACAGTGCCTTTCTCATGTTCTCCCTAATGATCAGGGTGTTAAAGAAGTTGTCACCTGAGTAGAGGCTGAAGGATTTGGGTGTGTTCTGCTCGAAGAAGAGAAGGCTCAAGGGGATCTAGTCATGGTCTTTCAGTACAAAAATGGTGGTTATGGAAAAGGAGTTGGAAGCAGCCTTTCCCCAGGCATGCACTTCAACAGGACAAGAGGCAATGGCCTCAAGTTGCTTCAGGGGAGATACTTGTGGATGCAAGGGGCATTTTCAATGGGGGATTGATCAAACATTGAAATAAGCTGCCCAGGGAAGTGGTGGAGTTGCCCTCACTGGAAGTATTCGAGATACAGACAAGGCCCTGGGTAATGCTATTAAAGGGTCTGCATTCAGAAAGAGTCTGGGCTAGTTGATCATTCCAGGTCTCCTGCAACTTCAGTAATTCTGCAGTTCTGTATTTCCTTGTGTTGTCAGCTATCTTCTGTGCAGTGAGCAGTCATCCCTACCACCTGTCCTTGGTCTTCTCAGCACTGTACTGCTTGTTCTGTGTCAGGTCCTGTGGTACTTGCTCATGTTAGTGGGATAGACATTTGTCTTCTCACTTGGAGATGAGTTAGTAGCCCGGAGGCAGTACCAGTGCTGAGGGAACTTTGAGGTTCCAGCTGGTGGGTGTTTGTGACGGCTGGGTAGTGCCTTGGTGAAATGTCAGTGCACAGGAGAATGCTAAAGAATGACATGGCAAATTTGTACAGGTGTGAATTGACTTCACATTTTTATGTCTGTATCTATATAAATAAATATTGCAGGGCCAGCCTGTGAGCTCAGTACTGGTTTATACTAACAAGCAACAAACACTAGGGTGTGTGTGAGGGATAATATCTACCAGACTGTGTTCCAGGTAAGGAATTTGGATATAACCAAATTGTTTGTGGGGGAAAAGAGGAGATGAGGAGCATTTAGACACACGGAGCTGGCACCAGGTGGTCTCAGCACCAGATCTCTGGCTCTTCCTGTTTAGCAGTAGACATGTAGCCTAACCACCAGTCCTTAAGCTTGACCATGACATTGTCTTTTGCTAATGCTTGGTTCAATACAAGGTCAAATTTTAGCATTAAAAGTCTTGTTCCAGGTTACAGTAATGAAGACAAGATGTACAATTTAAAAAGTAAAAATCCTAATCAAACTAGAACAAACCCCCTTAAATTCCTTAGAAGAAAACCCCGCTGAAGTTCAGGGCAAATTGCACAAAGAAAATATCATGGTTGCACAATACAAGGGTTGCTGCAGCTAGACCTCAAACTCCAGCAGCTAAGTCTTCGAGCTTGTGGAAATAAATCAGTAAAGCCAACATTCCAGAGACGTTTCAGCACCATGAATTTGAGGTAGCAAGCGTTTCTCTGATTTAGATGGAGAAGCTAGAAAAAAACCCCCACGTTTATGCAGAGTCTGTCAGCTGCTGAGGCTCGGCTGGTCGGGGAAGCAGCAGACTTCCCTTGGAGCTTGTTTTTCTTTTTATCCTTGGATGAACTAGTGTGCAGTATATTATGCTGCCTGAATGTAGGGGTTTGTCACGGTTAGCGCCGGGGGCTGTCCCGGGAATGTAGGAAGGCGATGGGTGTGAATGGAGCGTACAGCGGTCGGTGGGGACAGAGCCCGCTCTTGGGGAAACCTGTTGCTGCTCCTCTAAACCCAGCCGGCCAAAGCCAGGCAGGAAAGGAGGTGGGTCTTTGATCTCTTTGTTGTAGCTGCTCCCTGGGAATTTGCTGAAATCAATGCCCTGTTTTCCTGAAGAAATGAATGGCTATGCCTAACTAGCTTTGTGAAGCGCTGGGGAATTCACTGCTTCTGTTTATTGACAGCTGAAAAGGAGCACATGGTCCTGAATGGGTCCTCCTGGGGAAACAAAACAGAGTGGAGTTAGACTTAGTTGAATACGGCGGCATTTGGAAAAGTCTGCCGAAGGAGGATGGCATGGTTCCTTACACCCTGTACTAGCATAGCCTGACTTTTTTACTAAAATTGCCATTTTAAATAAGGTAAGGTTTGTTTTGATTTCCCATATGTGGTGTGATTATGAAATGTTTGCAGTTCTGTTCTTGAGTGCAAAACCAATGTTTGAGTTGTGTTCTGTAATGGGAAACACCTAAGTAACTCTTGTGCTGTTTCTAGCCTCTGTGTGAGTTCATTTGTTCTTTATCTAATAGTGATTAATGAACATGAAAAGTAATAGAAAATCAGTATTTGAGTCTTCCAGTTAGCCCTGAATACCAGTTATTTATGTGAGCTACGATATGCAATTTTTTATACTTTTGAAAATCAGCTGAGTTGCATCAGATGATTTCTTAACTGGTACAGACTACTGTGTCAATACTTACGCACAAGGCGGTGACTAAAAAGAGAGCCTGTCTGGCAGAAAATCTGTGAATCTTAAAATCCTTTGAAATGTGAGGATATATTTCCAAATCTCTGTTTCCATGTGTGGACTCAAGGCAAGAGGTAGACTCAGCACTACGCTTGCTGTTGGCTTCAGGTGTGCATGGCTTTTTTGTAAAGACAGAAAAGGATAGCAAGGGAAGGATGATTATGAAGAAGCAGTATTTTCATCGTGCGAGTTCAGTGTATTAGACCAAGGGAATTTGGTGTGTAATTCATATGTAAATTTTCTACTGGAAACAGGAGAAGAAATTGCTAAGTTTCTATATTATTTTCTGTGGTGACTGAAGGAAAAGATTTCTGGGCTCATGCAGCTACAACTTCTAGGTGTGGCCCACTTACGATAGTAGGAAAAAAGTTAAGTAATGTCATTTATTCCTTTGTTATTTTAAGTGTAAGGGTAACTTCAGAACAGAGTAATTGCTGCCTAGGAATTGATGTGTTTTTGTTGCAAACCCAATTAAAAGTGTCTGTGCATGGGTGCAGGAGTTTGAAAACTCTCAAGCAGTCCCCTCATTTTGAGAGAAGTGCTTGGGAAGTTTCACGTTTTGTTGGAATAGTTTGTGTTCCTCAGTCTGGCATTTTTTCTTTGAGTGATTTTGAGCTAGTAATCTTACAAGCTTTGTCTCATTTTGTGCTTTTCCCAGCAGATAACTTATTTGTTTTTCTTGGAAGAATTTGGGCTCCATATGCAAACATGCTTTCTTCAGATTACTTTGTGATCCTTAAAATGAAAATACGTTGCTTAACTGAGAGCATCAACATGTTTGCTCATGGCTTCTGCTGTTAAGTTTCCAAGATTTTCAGGGAGAAAAACCAAAAAATGCAAATGCATTTGTAATTTTGACTAACATGTGAAAACACTGAACTCAAGCAGGCAGATATCAAAGTTTGTGGGCTCTGTTGTCATTATTGTTATCCAAATGTGTCAAGACTGTTTTTTGACCTCACTTAAGTGTATTTATGCATGATAGGCACTGGAAGCTATTAAAATGTAAAGCTAAATCTAATATAAAGTTAACATTTAAGTTGGATGGGAGATATATTTGTAGGTCCTTTTAGTGTTGTAATCTAGATGTATTATGAAAATGTTGACCAGTGAGTGTTGCTGGGTACTTGTAATGGTGCAAATAGAAAAGAATCGCAGTCACGGAAGGCTCAGTTGATCGGGGCTTTTTTAGTTGGTGTAATGGGGAAGAAAGTGGATGATTCATGTGTGACACGGAAGGTGGCACTTGTTCCCTGTTCCTCAGGCGATAAGACAAGGCAGAGTGTGTTATGTTTAACTTACTGGACTGGAAGAAGCTTAGGCAGATGTGAGTGGGGAGATGTGTAGGGATGCTCTGGCAGGACAGTTGTCCCTTTGCCTCTTCTAACATCTTCATAAAATATGAAATTGTTTTGACCTATTGGCAATGTTGAAGTGGAAGAAGTATAAAATATTTGATTTCTAACCAACAGAGTAAAACATACCAAATACAAGGTGAGATATGTAATCATACACAGCTTTAAGTAAATATGTATGTTAAATAACCAGAGTTATATAAATACGTATTTGAGGAATGGTGCATTTCCCCCAAGGTGATGCCTTTACCATCTGTTGATCTTGTTTTTTGAGCTAGGAAAGTATGAAAACAGGGACAAATTCTTTGCAACTTTGCATAGCAAGATTGCTTCTTAGATTCATGTAATAGAGACTATTGCTATTTGTGTGTGTGTGTGTGTGTGTGTGTGTGTGTGTGTGTGTGAGACTTCGGCAAATAATTTAAAGAAACTACAGATCGATCAGAAATCTATAAAAAGTGTTCGAATTTTATTTGATCTCAAACTGAGATGACTGTCAGCAGAATAAATAGAGCTGTGTGGAGATACTTTGTGATCTGAGTTGAGAGCTTAATCTATAGAAAAAAATCTGCTGTTTTTTAAACTCACAAATTTTTCCAACTGTCCTGCAATTCTCTTATAATAATCTATAATCATGTACTTTGTATTTATATGTCTTACAGGGCTGTCCTTATATCTCAAGAGAATAGTTATTGTGAGGAAAATGTACTATACTGTTGTCTAATTTGTTGCTGCCAATCTTATTAGCTTTTTTTAATCAGTCTGTTAAAAAAGTGCAGGTAGTAATAATTTCTTTATTACAGTATCAGTCAAGACATTAGCTAATTATCATATGGTTCCCCATAAAAATATTTTTGTAGGAAAAAAGAAATAAATGTTGGATCTTAGGAAAAAGAAAACAAATGAATTGAAACACAGATGCAATGCTTGCACATGTGAGTATTTTTTCACAGAAATTAATTTTTGTGTCTGTTCAGCAGCAGAGCTTCCCAGTGCCTATGTGTTTTTTTTTTAAAGAAATCACTTCATGCTTTAAAAGAGGAGGATAATTTAACAGGGTCATAAAGGCTAAGGATGAGAGTCTCCTACCCATTTTGTTCCCAGAGAGGCTGGGAATCAAGCATGCTTTTCCTGTTGGAAACGAAGCAAGGAATAACAGAAGTTTTCTGTTATGAAGTGGATGCACAGTAAGAACTAAAGCTGTTCTGCTAAGCTGTTAATGACCCTCATTTACTAAAGTCAATGCTTTTAAAAGACAACTCCATCATTTCAGTATTTTAGATACGTACTTTAGGGTTCATTGATTAAAAAAATAATTAACTTTTTTTTTTTTTCTCTTGGGCAAGTGGGAATATCAGTAGGAAGTTTGGATGGTTCACTGAGAAAGTTAACTTATTTTCCAGTATTATTAATAGCTTCCACTGAATGTAATATTGACTGGAGTGTTCTTTCAGGACTCCAAGGTCTCAGCCCTGACCAATCTTAAGTGTACATGTATTCATTTCTCCACATGGACTTCTTTTTTTCATAATGGCTACTTGCACATCAGTGGAGCCATGTGCACAGACTAGTGATACCTGCAGAAGTGGGTCCTGGGGTGCAAACACTGCACTTTGATTCCCAGTAGCTGCATTTGCTTCATGTTACAATTGCCTCTAAAGACATCAGGTTCTGCAGCCATGGGATGAGTACGGTACCTCTTCACTCTGCATGCCATGCTTCCTCTTTACATTCTACTGTAAATTTGTATTACCTCCTCCAAAGTGTGTCTGCTTGCCTGGTTCTTTCTTCCAGTAAGCAGCTGGAGATATATCCCAGGTGCTAGTCTTTTTGCTGGCAAAGTTCCCACAAGTCCATGTTGAAAGTCACCAATGGAAAATGAAGGACTGATTTGGACTGGTTTTCTTAGGAGAGGGAGCTTTTGTCACCAAGTTTTCACCAGTCCCCTTTACACAACATCTGGATTTGGTGGCCAGTAACAACCAAGTTCAGTGAAGGAGAGAGAGACCCAAAGGTTCCCTTTTAAGGGAATGTTGCAAGGCTTGGAAATACTTCAACTGATCAATACTAAGCTTTACTCATTATAATTGTTGCACTTCCTTTATCAGAATTGAAACCGTGGTGTTGACCTGCCATCAATAAAACTGCTGACAGTATTAATGCATTAATGTGGAATGTGTGTGCCTGTGTGCATTTGTATTTATACATACATGCATTTAGGAAGATGTATTATATGGACTTTTTCCTGCTGTTATAAAGATGGAAGATTCTGGTGTCTGTGTTGAACTGCCACAGTAGCATTCACATTTTCCACTAAAATGTCTGACACTAAAATAAATCAACCGTCCTGACAAAAATCTCCCCAAAAGAAAAGTGCTTGAGATAAATGAAATACTTCTGCTCTGGTAGGTAGAATCTGTGGTGTGGGAGATGCAGATTGGGGGTTCCAACACGTGGCCCAGGAGCCACAGGGTGCTTATGAGCAATTTGAATACGATTCTCTTGGATGCTGTTTCTGTGACAGGGAGATTTTAGTCTTCCTGACTGCAGCACAGAAGCAGCACAGTTGGGACAGTGCTAGTGAAGACCTAAAGTGAGCAGAAGATGCCACAGTCTTGCACCAGGTCAGACTGCTGCTGGGGAGGGTGGGCAGAGTACAACAGGAAGGATTCCCTCTCAGAGGGCTTTTTGCTGGGAATTTCATGCAACCATGCTATGCTGACTCAGGTTCTTTCTCATAAAAAATAGTAGTTGTTTCTGTGAGTTTGCTGTTAGCCTCCTTCCTTGTTTCTGGGTCTAATTTTATATGACTTCATGCCAAGACAGTGGAGGGAGAGGGAAGAAGGAAAAAAAAAATCCTTTGAAAATCCAACTGCATTTTTCCAAATGATTGTTCAAAATGTACTTTCAGCAGAGAGAGAAGTCTCTTTGTTTGTGCTGATTAGAAGCTATTACATGTAAACTATGGGAGGTGACTTCACTTGAACTGTGCTCATTTATGTATATATATTTATGTATATGGGTTCTGATAACAACCAAATCCCATGTGGTGTACTGGAAATGTGACACGTAAGTTTTATCCCAAGAATAACCAGAGAATGATTATTTTTTAAATTAGCTTTCAATCAATCAATGAGTTTTCTGACCTCAGATCATTTTTAGATGAATGAACATACCAAGAACTTTGATAAACTAGTTGAAGTGAACTTTATACCTTCATACTTTCCCTCCTGTTTGGTTTTTTGGTGGGGTTTTTTTTTGTGTTGTGGATTTGTTGGGGCTTTTTTCTCTTTCAGTTTTGCAGGAAAGATGTTACTGCCTTTTCAGGTGCTCAAACAGTGAAGTTAACTTTTTTCTGTGGATTTCCTAAGATACAGCAGAGCACAGGTATGCTTTTGCTGCACAACTTTCATGGGAACATGCTGAAACTGCTGAATTCCATAACCCAGCCATGTTCCTTGAGGTTTCTCCAACTGTTTTGCTATTCAGATTTGCTAGACAGAATGAGCATGGTAGAAAGCCTCATTGGGATTGGTGTGACTGACTTTTTATGGAAAGCTGTTTAAATTCCTTTGGGCTATGCCTGTTGTATAACTTCATGGCCACCAGGTGAAAGACTTACTGTTCCCACATTAGCTTGATTATCATAATGATGACACCCTATTAGGAATTAGTAATGAATCACAGTGTTTGTTACCTTGTATGTGTTTGCATAACAAATAGTTTTGCAGTTTGGAAGAATTTACGTATTGGAACTTATGTCTGACATTAAAATGCACACATGCGTTGTGTTAGGTTTCTTTACAGTCAGATAAGTGCTGAGCCACCCTTCTAGAGGCATTCTTCCATAAGAACAGCTGGTCAGGATCATACTGCTGTGAGGAAGGAGCAGGTGCCTTGACAGATGATCTACCGCTGAAAACCCAAGGGTTTACTCTCCTTCCAAATCTTCATTCTTCTTGGGAGGAAAGACAAGCACAGGGAGGATGGAGGTGAGGTGAGGGAGGGCGTCACGGTGAGTCCGTGTCTGAGCGCCTGAGGGCCGGGCTCACCTGCAGTGCTGGGTTTTAGGGAATCAGCTTGACCTGCCGGTCTGACTGAACGTATGGGGTGGGGTGGCAGTAAGGCATGTTTGCTGTTCTCTCTCTCTCTCTGCCTCCGTCTCCAAATATAGTAACTCATTTTTAAAGTTTTACATTTTAGTAGAGTGAGGTCATGTTCCCATGAATATGTTTAATGTTCAGAATGATTTCTGGGATGTTTGCAAACCACCTACCATTCCCCTTCCCAGAGAGGGGGCCCCAAGAGCAGTAGACATTTATGTGCAGGGTGCCACTAATGCCTGGGCAGGACCAGGACTCCTCCTCGCCCTTCACCTCTGTCTCAGGAGCTCCCATCCTCCCACCAGAAACCCTGGGCATGGCAGCACAAGGCCTTGGTAAGGGGCCAGTATTGCCCCAGCAGCATGTCCACACTTTCTGTGCTGGTGCCGCCAGGTAGAGACTGCAAGGCTTCAGGGTTTCCATGTGTCAAACACATGGGAACTCTCTGCTTGAAATCTAAAGTTTCCCTCTCAAGCAAACTGGAGTAAGTCTGCTTTATTTATTTATTTATTTTTTTCTTCTCCTTCCTTGAGAGGATGGTGTTATTTTGGGTGCAGGGTTATGGAAAACACTGCACCTGCTTCCCAAATAATACAGTGTCATGCACAGAAGTGCGTGTTTCTTCATAGTGAGGTGTCTTGATTTATTTTTTATTTTTTTCCATGCAGAGCTGAGCAGCTGTACATCTCTGCTAATACAAGGTTTTGGTGTATAACATAGAAAAGATAGGAAAAGGAGACATTGAGGAAATGTTCACCCATTTTGGTGCTGGACTAGGGATCAGTTTTTACAGTTAACAAGACACAATCTGTAGACAGTTTAGCATAACAAAATACCCAAAGTTGATGGGATTTGAACAAAATTATTCGGAATTCTAGTAACTATGACAAATTCTAGTCTACTTCAATATAAATAGAATCAATTATTAATTGGTTAAAAATTCATTTTGCGCATCAAATTTAGGATATAAGGCTTCTTTCATATATGTTTTTTACAGAAAAAAATGTGTGTCAGTGGCCCACAATAATGGGAAAATAACTTGTGATTAACTGTTTGCTAATTGAGTACTTTGAATTTTTTGCCAAATAAATTGTAGAACAAGGATTTTAAGCTTTTCCAGCACAGAGTGTTGCAGAACAAACCTCAGGCTGGAAACCCTCATGCACCTTTGACTAAGAGAACCAGGACTGGCATGTGCTTCTCAGACAGAAAATATCCAGAAGGTGTTTTTGCAGTGCTCCTCTCTGTGAAAGCTGAACAAGGCTAACGGAGTGCTACAGTTTTACTCCAGAATAAATTACTGTTGTTTGCTATGCAAATCTTATGATTGTAATTAGGCTAGGATTTGGACTGCTGTGTACACTGATCTTTGTTCCCTCTGCACATGGGAGCTAATTCTAATACTGCAAAACAGCGCAGCGAATGCCAGGGTCTGCTCAGCCTCTGATCATTTCTCACAGGATGCATTTGCTCTGAGTGGACAATTGAAAAGGAATGTTTTACCTCTGCCTTCACAGGGAGCATAATTGCACCACGGGCATCTTGTGGGCCACTGAAATGTTCAGGTACTGTGAAGTCTTGTTTGACAGCGGGGGTCAGAGAAAACGCAAGGAGGAGGTCCTGATAGGCATCTAGTTTTTTAGCAAACTGGTTTTAAAAAGTGATGTTCTGCTGCTGATTGGTTAAGGGTCTGGTGGCATGTGTGAGCTATCACGACAGTGGTTGCAGTTCCTAGTATGGCTATGTATAGCTCCCGTTATCTGTGCAGCAGGGCTCTGTGTAACCGCAGCCCGTGGCTCCTTGCCCACACTAATGAGCTCTCCCCGAGGCCGGGCTTGTGCCTGTGGGGGTGGCACGGTGCTCCAACCGTGCTGCTGTTTTGGAAACCAGTTTGTTGACTGTGCTCAAGTCCAGCTTGCCCAAGCTGCCCTGCCAGCTTGGCTACCGCTGGCTGCGGGAGCTCGTCCCAGTGCAGCGTGGCTGGCCCCAGAGCTGTCTGGAGGACGAGGCAGCTGAGGCTGCCAGGCTGTAGAGGCTGCAGCAAAGGAAAGCTGTCACCTAGACCTGGACTGGGGCGAAGCACCAGCATGGTGAGGACGGTACAGGTGAGCCACACTCACAGCCCATTCTCCTCCCTGGGAACACAGCTACCAGTGTCCAGTCAGCTCAGGCGGTGGGAGTGCGTCCTGCGGGCAGCGGCTCTCAGTTTTGTGATGACCCAAAGAGCAGGGGAAAGACAGGGGTTGGCTGCTGCCAACCATGCCTCCCAATATGCGGGAGAAGTGGGAGCAGAGGCATTCAGGGGCAGGGGTACCAGCTGGGGGTGTCGGGGAGATGTACCCTTCTCTTAGCCCCTCCAGAGGTGGTTGGCAGGGGTGAGCACCTCGTCCTTGCAGTGGCAGGGGTGGCTGCACACCTGGCCAGAGCCTGCACCTGCACCAGGGCTGGGCTCTTCTGCACGCCTGCCTCCCCACTGCTGCAGAGAGGTGCAGCAAACTAAAAATCCTAACAGCTACAAGATCTATTAGTTTTTACAGTCTTATCTACATATAGCTAGAAAGACGTTATTTGGAATTTTTTCAGAATCATTGCAAGGACTGAGGAAGAATGAAGAAGTACCCTCTGGGGAACAATATAGCATTGTTTTTCTAAGGATATAGTTAATGACTCAAGCTGTTTTTTAACAGCTTGTAACTCCTGTAAATCTTGTTTATTTCTTTTTGTTGCCTACTCATCTAAATCACAACAAAGTAGAGGAATGGTGGCAGTTTTACTTTTTCTTGCATGCTTGCTCGTGACCTCGAATCCATTAATTTTATTCGGGTAAATACAATTTGAGGGAGCAAGGAAACAGAAAAAGTGTCGAGGTACCTAGCAAAAAGCAGAAGAAGTCTTTGCAGAAAGTGATTTTTCTGACCAAGCGTTTTTCATTTCTAGTGCTAATACAACAAAGTGTGCGTTGTTTCCATAGCTGGATGCACCCTATTTCAGAACAGGTTAGAGTGTGTTCTGAAGCTGTTGTTAAAAAATACATATTTGCTTAATTAGCCAAGTTAAAAAAGGCATAAAATCTGTGTAAGCATTATAAACTGATTTTTGAAACATGATAGAGTTGCGGCTCTATGTACATTCCTTTGCCAATGGCATCTATAATTTAGCATTGAGACACAAAGGATCATGACTTGGCCTGTAATTAACTCTGAGGAAGAATGTGAACTTGACAGTTTTGCACTGTTAGTTTTGGGGATAGAAATTACAAAGATCTCAGTTTCCTTCAGTAGCATCTAAAGTTATTCTATTTGCAGTGCTCCAATCCTGTTTTTCTGGTACACCTGGCAAATTTTAGAATGCAATAAATTTGCAGTACAGGGTACTATAACCTGTTGAGGTGACGGGTCAAAAATACTGTGTAGTAGATCTAATTCAAGTATGCCTGTTAGTAAATAACTTAAGTTGTTCTAATTATCTTCATGACCCATATAATGAAACATAGAAAACCTTGGAACAAGCATTGGACAGCTCTGGATGTTTCACAGAATTGCTGAATATTCTGAGTTGGAAGGGACCCACAAGGGTGATCAAGTCAAACTCTTAAGTGTACAGGGACTGAACCAACCTTGGTGTTGTTAGCACCATGCTCTAACCAACTGAGCTAATCTCATATTTTAAGGTGTTGGGCAGCTATGCCAGGTCAGAATCCCAGGCCATGCTAGCAAGGTGCTTAACAGCACTTCCAGCTGTGCAGGTGGTTTTGTTCAGGGCTAGCTGATGTCTTTGTGCTGCTGCTGAGGTGTGCTGCCTGGGCAGCTGTCTGTGGGGCTGCTCAGCATGGAGGCTGATACCTGGTGGGATGCAAAGCAGTTCCTGATTTTAGAGAGGACCCCCACTACTACCCATGTGTGAATCATTTCAGACCTTCTGTCTTCAGACCCTTCTGGAGGACCAAGGAGGGTTAGCTAATGAAGCATTGCTGCAGAATTTGGAGACTGATTCAAGGGATGCCCTTTTCCCCCTACTTTCCCTTTCTAGCCCTCCTGTGAGTTGCCCACCCTGGAGCCTCAGAGGTGGGCACTGCCCCGGGGCAGCTGGAAGGTTTGTTCAGTGATGAATCACAGAGGTATGGCATGGATTGATAAGGTCGTGTACTTTATGATTAGACACATCCTTCCTCTAACAGCAGTTCTTTGTCTCCATTTTGCTTTTGGTAATGTGTTTCGGCCGTTTGCATACAATGACTCTCCAAGCAGGAGCTGTTTGACTTGAGACAAAGTCACTATTATTCCAACCAGGCTCAGGAAGCCCTCATAATTTTGGTGCCCTCAGAAGGGTGAATTTCTTTAAAAGCCAGTTAAGTTAAATCACCAGGGAAATATTTTTATTTTCTTGCAGCCTAGCTGTAAAGGACTTTTTAGTACATAAACAAATGTATAACAAGAAAAATCTGCCTGGTAGCTATATTGTTGGAGTTTTTGTGCATTTTAAGTGATGGATGTAGAGGAGCATGCTCTTTTTAGCACTAGCAAAAACAAGTCATGTTTTTCAGCTATTCAGGTGTGCAGCCTGGGAGCCATGGCAAAAGAAAACTTCCATGGTCCACAAATTATTGAAAAATACTGACTATTGTAGTGCCTGCAGCCTGACCAACACACAAGTGTATTTTCTCAGTTGGAGTTGATGGAGAGCCCGAAGAACTCAGCAGGAATACTTTAGGCTTATCTGGGGAGATTTTGGACTAGACCCTCAAGGTGCGTGATTTAGTCAAGTGCCTGCCTGTGTTTACAAACAGAAACCTTTTTGAGGTACCCTGAATATGACATTGATGATGCTACTGTCCTTTTTCAAAGACTGTCTCTGATGTCTCTCCAGGCAGTGTCTCCCGAGCCCTTTATGCTCCTTGGTTATGAGCCCCTGTCTGTGATGAAGCCTCACCTCTCCTGCCCCAGTCTCTGCTGCAGTGCTCCCTTGGGATCTCTTGGCTGTTCTGGCTCCCCTCTGCTCTGTATTGTCACTCACTGAATAGACTTGCTCAGCAGAGTTTTCAGAAGGAAAACAAAACGAGGTAGTCATGGATGACCAATATCAGCTTTTCTTTTTAACTCAGTCATAAAGCATTGTTAGCTCACTGGTTTGGTTTCTACTGTCTATAAAAAGGTTTTGTGCAAGAAGTCCCCTTTTTCCCACTGCCCTGTGTGACACCAGTGCTGAGATGACCTTCTGCTGGAAAGTCTCATTGCTCAGTTTTGTCACTGCTCTGTATGAGTTTCCCTGGCAACCAGTTTGAGCTGCACTGAACCAAAAATATCTCACTGTGCTGGGGGAAAGTCAGTTTGCAGACATGTATTTCTCTTTAATGAATTCTCTGGATGGTCCGTGTGTCCAGCCTGAAGATGTCATTGTGGAGAACCAACGGCTGGGAGATGTGGTGTGCCCCTTTTCCTTACTTCCACAGGCAGAGCAGCCTATGAGAAGGCTGGCCCTGCATGATTGTCAGCTGAGCTGTGGCTGTAGGACCCACTGTACTCATTTCTCATGGAACCCCGAGGGTCTCGTCTTCTGCTGAGAATGGTCTGTGTGGCAGACGCTAAGTCTTACTTGGATTCCTTGGATCTCTGCAAATTTCAGAATTTCATAATCACAGAATGGGTAAGGTTGGAAGGGACCAACCTTACCTAGGTTATTGCTAACAACTTTGTCCACATTTCTGTATAAATATATGCATCTTACTTTATAGCTGGGCATGCACTGAAGTTCAGTTTTGCTCCCATCCTAGTCCTTAAAGGCTCAGTTTGTGACACCTCCAAATGAGCACGTGTATAAACCTTTGGAGGTCAAGACACACCAATTTGCTCAGGAGAGAATGCACAAACTGGAGGTATTATTTCAAACCTTCCTTGTTTAGTTTCGACTTGCAGATAATCTTTTCGCTACCTAATGTAGAACTCTGATGTGAAGAAAAGCGTTTGTAATTCCAGATGTGTTCTCAAGATGACAAAATTAGAAGAGACTAAATTGGAAAGCAGTATGTCATTTTTAGTAACAGGTTCCCTTTTCTGGATTTGTAGGGTGTGAGGATTGCGGTAAAAGCCTTATAGGAGAATGCAAACTCCACGGACCACTCATCAGGGCTAAAGATAGGGTTATTCCCAGCCGAGCCCGTCTCACCCTACCTCACTACCTCACTTTGCGAGTGTTGGAGCTGAGAGCTGGAAACCAGCAGAGTAAGTATTTTAGCTCTTTTTTCCCACATTTGAGAAAGAGGAGACAAAAACACTGGCCTGTTTTCATGAGTAACTCAAGGCATAATCACTGGGCATTAGCACTATGAAGACTGTTTTCAGCTGAGCACAGCTAAAGCTCACAGTCAGCTACTGTTTTTTATGACTGATTTCTGGTAACAGACGCATAAACTGATGGCAGGACATTAGCCAGAGCTGGTGTGACATTTAGCTGTGAGCAACCAGTTAGCTCTGTTCAGTCTATCCATTTTTAATGAATGTTGAATTTGTATCTAATAATAACAGTCATGCGCTCCTACTTTTTTTCTCTTTTCCCCAAGCATGCAAAACAGGAAAGAGTAATCAATGAAAGGTCAGAAGCAAAATGGTAAATTGCATCCCTTCTCCACCCCCTGCAAACTCAGGAGATCACAGCAGGGTCATTTACCTTTTGCAGCATTTTCAGTTCATATTATAGAAAGACTTTTGTTTACTTCTGAAAGCAAAGCAATTTGAATGCCCAAACATGAACAAAGGAATGATGTTCTTAGTGTGAAAATTTTCCACAGCTACCTGTATGAAATTAGTCCTGCCTAGATTAGTTTTCAGAAAGAGAGTGACAAAATGCCTACACTGTCACTCCATTGATCTGGCAGTGGAATAACTGAAATGATTAAGAAGGCTAATACTGTGTTTTTATAGATTCTTTCTGCTCTTATTAGAAGAGAACAACCTCCCAGATTATGCCAAGAATGAGAGGTCTATGATAAAATCAATTTGTAGATTGAGGAGTATTAACACGTTTGTGTTGCATACTCAGTTTAACATCCTGTCATGAATTTTTGGCACTTTTTATTCTATGTAGTTCCTATTAAAAAAATCATTACCTATTTACATTCTTTTTCGTTTCTTCACCTTAAAATTATTTACTGGGCTAATTTGTCTAGAAAAATAATCCATGTGTTCTACACTGTTTTGTTTATCTTCATTTTCACAATTGTAAGCATACAATAAGTAGATTGTGATGTCTGTGCTAATATTAGACTGCTCTTTGTTTTGTTCACAGTCCTTGGTGTATTTGCAAAGAAAGTAATACAGAAGAGAACACAATTTGGCCCTTATGTTGGTCAACTGTCTACAAAACTGACCTGCTATGATGAGAGCAGGCTAGTCCTGCAGGTAAAAACCCACTGCCTTTCTATGAAATGTGTATGTATCTTTAGCAGCTCACATTTATTTAAGTATTTTCATCAGTCAATTTGCCATCTGATCTAGTTCATTAATTGTACTTTTGATGTGTAAGTATGAGTGTAAGTCACATTATCGGGCAGTACAGCATAACCTGAAGTACCCAAATGTTTCTGTATATATGTTTTCTAGCAATTTGCTTTCTTGCTTTCTAGTTTTACCATTTCTAGGGTGTTAGGCCTATCAGTCTAATAGCTCTTGATAAGCTTTTCAGAGAGCATGGCTGCTGAAGTTTCCTCCCAGATAAGACAAAAGGGTTTGTGCTTTATACCACACCACACCACTGGGAGGTTTGAGTTTGTGCACTGAGTGAGAGTGACAGAAATATGCACTAAGGCACTGGCTTAGGAGGGAGAAACAGTGCAGGGATAGGAAAACCCTTCTGAATTAATTTTGAATGTTATTGTTATTAACTAATAATAATAGTTAATTTATATATAGACTTTGACACACAGTGCACTACCTCAGTTTATTTAATCAGAGTTAGAACTGTTATTTAGAGCACCTGTATTTAGGTACCTTCTGTTGCTGCACATGTAGGTACTGACTGTTTCACCTGGACCATCACACTATTATTTGTACTTTATCCAGCAAAAATCATAGCCTCTCAGGACCAGCCTAGCTTAGACAAATCTACGTGGACATCCCTTCCTGCAGGAATTCCTTGGGAGTGAGAGTTGGTCGCAATCCTCTGGGCTCCAGTCTTTGCATTTTGCTGTCAGGGTCATGGCTGAGCACAGCTCTTTCATACAGTGAGTCCATGGTCAAGCCACAGCCTCTGTCAGGACTTCCCAACAGGTCAGGGTTCTTCCGGAGTTTGCATTTCATATCTCACCCCCAAATAGAGAGACGCCAGCAACAGCTGTCCTGTGACACATTCTGTGTCTTCATTTGAGCTTTCTCCAGAAGCCTGGGGCTGGAAAACACTGTGTTGTGAGGAAATACTTCTGAACTTTAGTTTGAGAGCTTCAAAGTAGTAACAGCTTCAGTAGTTGCTGCAAACTTGATTTGCACATGGGAATCATCTGCCAGGGAAGTAGCACCATCCGTCTATGGGATTTTCATAGCATGCAGATACCAGAAAAGATTTGTTCTTCTCTATAACTAAATATCTTCGGTCTTTTGATTAGACACTATTAAAAATGCAGAAAACGTGCTTTCTAACAATGGATGGATGAGCTAAGCACCCAGTTCCTTCCTCTTCACCAAGCCATTGTAAACCACACCCTATCCTCTATCAGTCAGCACCATTTGCTTAAAAGTATACAGTGATAAGCACAGCTCTGGCTGATGAATGGACTGTTTCTTCAGAAGAGGAGATTAGAGTCCCAGATTTCCTACATGACAGCAGTAGCTGCCTTGACTTCTCCCTAGCATGAGTATGTGACCAAACTTGTCCAACAGGCAGGTGCTTTCATCGGAAACGTGATGAAGCTAGATAAAGTAGTTCCCAGAAGCAATGAAAATGCAACTCTTTTTTTGCAGTTACTTGCTCAGTTACATGGTTAGTAGAACAAATACAAACTGTGCTGGCATCAGGTGTGCAGCTTTGTCTCTCCATGTTTGAGACACCGTTGCAGAAAAGCAACTGTCTTGTTTGAGGTCAGTAGTTTTTGCCTCATAGGGGCATTCTCTTGGGGAGGAATTTAGGAAGAATGAAGTAAAGGAAAAAGAAAAAGATATTTCTGGCACAATTGTTCGTTTGTATTTACTTTTGCATTGTTAAGAGGAAAAAGAGAAGACTGTTAAAATGCCATTATGTTGTATGTTACCTCTCTGGACTTATTAACACAAGCTATACAATTGTTCCATGCAAAATGTAGTAGCATTGAAGCTTGAGATTATCAAGGGCTCAGGAAGTAGATTAAGGCATAAAGCTTATCTTTCTACCTGCCTGCACTTAGTTCTTATAATACTATCTTTATATAACATAAAAATGATGAACTATAAATGGGAAATACATACAAAGGCCTACAGTTATTTTAGTGGTGGGGTGCTCAGCAGGTATTCATTCTTCACTTTCTTTTGCACTCAGTGTTCATTAAGAGTGATCTACTTCAAAACAACCATGATTTCAAGGGACATATGACCAAGATAAATAACTGATAGCTGTGATTGCAAATGAAAGAAAAGTGCCTCCATATAGTTTTATCATATTTGTCCTCCTGTTCTCCCCCTTTGTCTCAGGTGTTGAAAGATGGAGGGAAGTACTTTCTGGACACTCCCAATGAGGACTGTGGAAACTGGATGATGTTTGTCCGGCTAGCCCGGAACCAAGAAGAACAGACCCTTGTGGCTTATCAGCACTGTGGAGAAGTCTACTTCACAACAGTTAAGGTAGTTAAACCTACATTGCTTCACCTCTCATCCAAAAGGAAATTTATAGACAAAAGATCTGAAAGACTAACACTTCTACAATGAAAGATGGATTACATTCTGTCAGGAAAAGGTGTTGTGTACTTGCTGTTGTGGGTAGTGAAGAAATCGAGCCTAGGGAACATAAAAATCATTCACGATTCTAGTGTTCAAACTGAACACTCTTTAATCCCAGGTGAGAGTATTTGGCATTATTACATTCAACAGTACTTCATTCTGGAAATAACAAACAAATTCCTTTCTTTTATTTCATTTCTGGACACATGTTGTTTTCTGAGCACATTACTCTATGCTCAGGAGCAGGGTGTTAAGTGAATCTTTATGTACAATTTTCCATGTTCATTAAATCTGAAGCCTTTTCAGCAAAATTTAGAATGCTGTAATTTTGCCATGAAATGATCAGTTTATGTTAGAGATTCTGGACTGCATCTTTGTCTGAAGAGAGAGAACAAGGTATTCTGTGTTTATAAATGAAACCAGAACATACAGTCTTGGTTTTTATTGTTTTGGCCATTTTCTTAGGCAGAGTTGGTTTTAATCAGAAATAACTCTTTTTCACACTTGGGAAGTGGAAATCTATCTGTTGAACATAATGCTTGTGTATCATTGTGAGCAACATTAAAAAAAAAAAAGAGATTAGTGAAAAGTAGTTCCTGTGAATTAAAATCCAGCATTTCAGTTTCATATCCAAGACTGGCACACATTTCTGTGGCATAGTAGTTATTACAGTTTCTCCTTCATTTTTGTTTCTCCACCTGCACAGTGAGAAAAATGTTTACTGTATAGTGGTGATGACAGAATAACATTTCATACCCTTAAAGTCTTTTATAATGGTATGGAGTATAGCTGATTTGGGGATTAATATCAACATAATCATTAAGAAAAAAAGAAAAATGTGAGATAGTATATAATACTCTGAGACATATTTAGGCTGTGTTTGAGATTCTCATGCAGTCCATATCATTTGAGATTTCAACTTGGTTTAGAATGCATGATATGCTTGTAAAATTGACAGGATTACTAATACTATATTTAGGAAGCATGAACTTTTCTAAGTAGTAGTTGTTATAAACTGGTAACTTCGAATTTCCAGTGTAATTTTAATTCTATTGAACCAGCTCTCTGCTGACTTCGGCAGAACTCTGCACATTGACATTAATGGAGAGTTGCATCCTATACACTGACACAAAGAGTGCCCTAGGATGAGGCATGTGTCTTGGAACCTTTGCTGTGCTGTGTGTCATAGAGCATTACTTGGGTTTTGTTTCTTCGAGGTCCCAGTATCATTCAGGGTGCTCTGGCATCCTGTAGATTTTGTCCTGGTCAGTGAAAGTGATGGCCTTGTGCTACACTTAGGCACACCCTGCTGGTCATGCTGTGAGGCCAACTTAGGGATGATTCTGAAGATACTTTCTCAAAACATTTTTAATAAAGTGTATTAAGATGGGAGTGGGATTGGCTCCTTTCCCTGCCGGTTTTACAAAGAAATGGGATTTCAGTGATGTGAAACTACAGCTACTAATGCAGACATGTAAGTGGCATCCTGCCACGACCATTAGCTTACTTTCTGACCTAATGGCTGCAATCCTTAGAAATAAGTGCTTTAAAGGGTATAGAATTGTCAGCAAATAAAAATCATCCATGGTTGCTGTTGGTCTGATCCCAGGAGAGTTTCAAGTGTGTGCTGCAGTTCTCTTGTCACTGGTGGCACAAGGACAACTTGTAGTGGATTTGGATACTGATATTTAGTATCAGTTTTACTGAGATTAGAGTTTTTGAATTACTGGACTGTTTCACACACTGATGCACTTGCCCTCCACCAAAGCCACATTGACCAAGTCTCAGCTCCCCATAGCTCCTAGGCTGCTAGTCTAGGAAAGCTGGGCAGAAAGTCATGACAATGTCATGCTGTGCATTATTTTGTGGGTACCAGTCTCAGGTGTCACGGGCCAAGGTCCAAGACATCCTTAAACATTTGTCTCACAATGCATGATGAGCCTCCTAGGTAATGACTCTGCCTCATGTCCTTAGCTGATTGGAGAATTCAGAACAGACCATTTCTGTTTAGGCCAGATGTTATCAAAATGTACACCCAACCCATACTGGTTGTAGTTAGCAGGCAGGCTTGTGCTTGGGAGTTCAAAATTCAGTTTTCAGCATTAAACCCACAATTATCCCCTCACATGTCTGCATTCACAATCTACACTGTCTTTCCTCTACCATGCTTATCCCACACCAATATTACAAAATAAGTGGATTTTATGATGTTACATTTTCTGGAATAAGACTCAGCTGCTCTCTTTCTGGGCTAGTTTGTGGGGTTTTGGTGGCATGAGTTTATCTTAGTTAAAAGAAAACTACAAGTACAGTGCAGTTTGGCTCTACCCCTGTTGCAGCAATGTTGGTTTTAATTATAGATGAAGAAAATTGTGTACAGGGTCAGGGAGTCATATAAATCATAACCCCAAAGTTTAGTTTTCTCCTTTGCATTTAAAGAACTAATAGATCTTTAGCCAGTGAGTGTAATCATGCCTCTTTTTTTTTATTCGCTATATTATTGACTGAAAGTATTTGTCAGAAGAGGTCATAGTCCAGTCCAAGGAGAGATTTGGGCAAGCATGACTGGATGGGAGACTGCAGATTATGGGCTCACTTAATTCTGTGGGGGAAGGCTTCAGTGGAAGGAGGGCAGAGTTAGAATAAAGCACACCCATAGCAAGCCCGACACGTTAGAGCCAGCCCATGGAAAGGCGACAATTTGGCTTTCAGTCCACCTATTGATCAGCTCTGCACCCGTGCTCAGTGTGACTTATCCAGGAGGCATCCAGGATCTTGTACATTCATGATGCATTTTTCCTTTGCCCATGCCCTGTAGTTAAGTGTTGTGTCCAGTGGGCTTCCAGACATCAAGGAATGGACATGGGATATTGCTTGGAAAGACTGTTGGCTGTCTGAACATCCCAGGCAAATACATCTTACTGAGCAAAGGTTATGAGGGTTGAGGCAACCCTCCGGCTACTGCCCCCCTCCCCCCCGCCCCAAATCTCTGTGCATACACAATTCCACTTGTAGAAATGGAAAGTGTCAAGCCCTAGTGGGCAGTAATGCTCAAAAAATGCTTGAATCTTGAAACCAAGTTACCAATAATTTAAACAGAGTCAGAAAATGCAGTTTGGGTAAGGACAAAACACTGCACGCCCCTGCCCCTCCTATCTTTCTTATTGTTTGGTTTAGGAAAATTAATACAAGTAAACATGTGCTGTTTTTTTCCATTTGCAGCCAATTGAACCCCACACAGAACTGAAAGTATGGTATGCTGCCGATTATGCCAAATTTATGGAAGCTTCTGCAGTCTTCATTAAAGAAGAATCAGATGTCTCTCCTTTGCCTCCAGTAGCGGTAAGTACCCCTACAGTGCATTGAAGCCATCACTAGACATAGTAAATAATGGTTTACTTACATGTTTTCTCTGTTTATATAACTCCAGTAATGCAAGTGTAGGCCATTGAGTACTTTTAGCAATTTTAGTTAAGCAGCTATTCAGAGAAAGGTTGTTCTTCCTTGTCCTGTGTTTGTAATCCAATGGATCCATCAGATACAGTCAGAAGTAAGTGGCACCACTTGACGTATTGGAAAGACTTAAGATGGGCACTAATCTGTGGATAACCAAGCTGTCCAGTCTCAGACTATTTTCACTGTTTCCCCTTCTTTTGCTCTGACTGACTGGCCAGAATACCCACTAATTATTTCAGTCTTTCCTGTTCAGTAACCCTTTTCTACTAATTCAAATACCTTCCCTCTGTGTCATAGCAGAAGTCCTTAAACTGATAGGAAAAGTTTGTTAAGCGTTGAAAACATGGCTGTGAAAATCAATACTTAATCTAGGAAGAATGGGAAACAGGGAATACAAATGAGCCAGTGATTCATGTTCCAAGAAGGCTTGTGAAGCCTTGAGAATATTCCCCAGAAGGAAAGTGTGGAAGAGCCACAGCATCAAACACAAGTCTTAGCAGAGAGGAGGGCTCAGTCTGGAAATAAAGATGGAGTGGCTACAGCTTCACCATGCTCTCCAGAGCAAGCTAGCCCAAGACTAAGGGAAAAGAAGGACAGTTTATGAGAAGCTTACATAAAAGGTAGAAGAAGTTGAGGAAGTACATGGTCATGCTTTAATTGGAAGTACGTTTCATCAGTGATTCAAGTTTTTTGGTAATTGTTTTTTGTCAGAATTTTTATAATATTAGTATTTAAAGTGAATTCAGCTGGATCCAGGAGAGCTCTTATTTCCATGGTAGTAATACTTCCAAATAATACATTGTTTGGGGAAAAAAAGAGAAAAAAAGTAAAAAAAAGAAAAAAGAGGCTTTAAGTCAGGGTAGGCTTGGGATCCCTAAACCTAAGGTGTTTCTTGTACAGTTAATGGAAGTCTAATGCCAAATGTCAAGCTAAGTGAGGAAGTCTCCCCTGTAGCCATTGACCGTTGCTGTGTGGTAGAGCATGGAGTTGGCCCAAGACACAAGGAAATCTGTGTGGCTTAACTACATTTTTGTACACAAACCCATCCCATTTTTGTGTGGCTGGAATAGCAGATAAACTGTGTCAGTCTAAGGATAAAGTACAATTTACAACTGCTTTTATGAGTAATTTCATAAATGCAACAAATGTAGAGACTTTAAAATTCAGTAAGCACAGATAAACAAAGGTGAAGGACTCAGGACTATTACAGTAAATGCTAAACAAAACCAAGTAAATCAGAATTTAGCTTTTTTTTAAAAAAAAGCTTACTTTTCCTTTGAGTTTTTATTCCTGGAGAGAATCTATTGCCAGTTGAAGAACTAGGTGGTAGCAACCAAGGACAATGATGGGTCTTAGAAAAGCACAGGAGAAGATGAGTGAGGAGAATATGACCTTTCCTTAGAATAGTTAGTAAGAAAGACCTGTCTCTGTTCTCATTGCAGAAAGAGCCCGTAGACCCTTGGATATGTTCCAGCTGTGGAAGCACTTTTGCAACTTTTGCTCTGCTGGAATCCCACCAGTGCATCCATAAAGACCGAGTCCTTCCTACAAGGTTCAGACCACCAAATAAATTGGGACCCGTGAAAGCAAAAAGCAAACTCAAAGGGAAACTGAGAGGAGCGTCATTAGGAAAAAGCATTACTCAATGCTTTGGGACCATTTCCTGTTCCTCTGCCGCAAAGTTCAGCTGTGCCAGCTCAGGAAGCGCTTGTGGTGCTCTCGTAAGGTTTATACCTAAATGGAGAAATGGTCGGTCTTCACTGCTGAAGGGAAAAGAGGCGAAGCAGCCAGATAGTTATCCCTGCCGACTTTGTGGGAAGATATTTGATTCCATTGACAAGCTCACAGTCCACACTTATGCGCACAAAGGGGAGCGTCCCTACAAGTGTTCACAGCACGGATGCACAAAAGCCTTCATTTCCAAATATAAACTGCTCAGGTACAGCTCTGAAGGCATTCCTTTTCTGCTGGGTGTGTGGGGAATCAAAAAGACATCTTTTTCCTTTGGGGTGTTCTAGTGACAGTTAATCCCTGAGGTCCAGTCTTTATTATTACTGTTTTTGATAGAATGGGAGAAAACTAGTTTCCCTTAATTGTGGTGGCTACTCATAAAGATGGTGTTGAGCAGTTTTAATCTATTCTATGCTTTAAGATCAACACCTTCCTTCCTCCCCCCCACAAAATTTAGGCTTTTGCTAATAACCTTAGAAGTTGTGAGAATGCCTTCCTTTGAGAATTCCAGTGTTTTCAAGTTTTGAGTCTGCAAGAGTGAATGTATTAGAATGTATATAAAACAACATTTTTTTTGTGTGGGTGTGTTCTGTTTTTTTTTTCTCGTAGGCACTCGGCCACTCATTCTCCACAGAAATCTCACCAGTGTGGCTACTGTGAAAAGACCTTTCACAGGAAGGACCATCTAAAGAATCACCTTCAAACTCATGACCCCAACAAGATGGCCTTCAAGTGTGAAGAGTGTGGCAAGAAGTACAACACCAAGCTAGGCTATAAGAGACACTTGGCTCTTCATGCTGCCACCAGCGGGGACCTCACCTGTAGGGTGTGTGCCCAAGAGTTTGGTGGTACTGAGGTTCTGTTGGAACACCTCAAAAGTCATGCAGGGAAACCAGCTGGCAACATGAAGGAAAAGAAACATAAGTGTGACCACTGTGAGCGTCACTTCTATACCCGTAAAGATGTGCGACGTCACATGGTGGTTCACACAGGCTGCAAAGACTTCCTGTGCCAGTTCTGTGCCCAAAGATTTGGGCGGAAGGACCACCTGACGCGCCACACTAGGAAGACTCATCCACAAGAACTGCTGAAGAGCAGGTTGCAGAATGGTGACTCAGTGGGTCTCCTTGACCAGGTCTTTTCATATAGACTGAAGGAAGACACCAGCATGCTGTCCCCTCTTCCTGAAAGGGTCCCTGTGCCGAATGGGATTGTGAACAGTTCAGAAACGGAGGAATACAACTGTTCACATCTTCATTCCCAGCCAAGCTTACAAACTGCTCTTCCTCCTGAGTCTTCTCCTCACTTGCAAAGGATGGGCTGTGCAGACAGCCTCCAAGCTGTCCCTCCCACACCATGTTCAGCAGCCGTCCCTATCAACCTGAACCTTCATCAGCCTAACAAATATGACCTTAGTTCTACCTCATTTGCCGCTGGATCCCTCAAGAATCTACCGATAAAAGTGGATGTTAAAGGTTACAACGTGCACCTTCTCGAGGACCTGCCCTTACCAGAACCTCAGTCTCTCCACAAAATCAATATGGAAGAAGCTTCCTCAGGGCCTGTAGGGGATACTAACAAGTACCCAGTGCACAAAGAGACAGAGACAGCAGCTGAAACTGCAAGCCTGCCATTCATGGATCTCACTCATGTGATGGGTTTCTGGCAGCTCCCACCAGGTGACAATCAGAACACTATTGGGGACATCACAACGGCATTTGGCTCAGAGGACCCATCACACAGGCTGAATGGCCTTGGCCAACAGCAAGGTCTTCAGCTAGCAACTGGTGGGATGGCCATAAGCCAGCTGCATCATCTTCCTCGCTCCTTTCCATCCACTACAAATTCTGTAACATTGCCTCACTTTCACCATGCCTTCAAGTAATCATCACCCTGTGTGGGCTTTTCCCCCTTTTTTTTAAAAAGACTTTGCTTCTTACTTAAATCTGTTAGGACCGGGGTGGTTTTGTTTTTGTTTTGTTTTTAAGAAAAACTGCCCCAGATTTTTTCAAATCATGTTATGAACATGGTAGTTAAATTCAAGATGTTAATAAACAAGAAGCTCTATTTTTCATACTATTAGTTTTTTAGCATATGACAACAGCAGAACTAACATATTTCCCTCAGCTCCCTCTATATTTTTGTTTCTTTTCATGCAAACAACTGAATAACTATCCTCAATGACAGCAAAGTATCATAACAGGCACAATAAAACAATGGCTGCTGCAGTAGGAGAAATACAGTTAGAGTGAATGGGAAGAGGGGGGAGATCACAAAGAAATCTATTTAATGAGCCATAAATCACAGCAGATTTGTACACATGGCAAATGTAACAAATGATTTATCAGCATCAGATAGATTTCTGTTATGCACTTAATTAATGAACTTTATTAATCTTTAGTTTAAATCACAGTCATTCCAAGAGTAAATATTACGTCCTTGTTTCACGTTCTTCAGTGGAGATCATCACTATTACGATTATGTTAAACTAGATTTTGTTTTCTGGCAGGCAGTTCAGCTGTGTGCCTCTGCTGCCTTTTTCCTAGGGCTGGAAATACCATTTCTGAACAACTGTGTAAGAGCTGCTGTCTTGGAAACATGCAGTTCTCAGAATGGGAAGTGAATTGTCTCAAGTTAGAGCAAAACATTAATTTTCATTTAGAGCTGGATCTGTCAAGATATCAGACACCTCTCTCTCTCTCTTTCTCTCTCTAGTAAAGCACTTGAGCATTTGCTTAAATTTAAGCTTATGATATCCTGTCAACAGCTTGATTAATTTAACACTTAATAAAAAATCATTCATCCTACCTAAGGGGCCTTTATTCACCTTTTGTTGATAAAAATGACCATTGTTTAGTCTGGGAAATGATTAATAATTGTAACCATCTGAAAATATGGGCTTTCACTGAAATCCAGCCCTGGCCCAAGTGGGACCCCTGTGGAGCCAGGGGCAGATCCATGCACAGAGGGGCTGTGGTGGTGAGCTATTGCTAAAGGGCATGGAATGATTCACACGGACATGTCTCAAGGGTATGACAGGAAAAGAAGTAGCTTTATTTTCTGACTCCAGTATTTATAGATTCTTGACAATGACCAGGGATTGGATAATTAAGTTACCACCTTCCCAGTCACACTGGTCATGCGAAGTGTCCATCAAATATGTTTCTTAGAAGGAATGTGTAAACACTTATGTTTATAGTTACTTTCCTGGGAAAGTAACTAAAACTATGAAAAACAAGATCAGAAGGCTTAGTTTTCAGGGCAACAGTGAGTTGACATTGAGCCCTGTGCAAAACCAGTTCTGAACCTGCCTTACAAGTGCCAGCTGAAATTAGCAGGTGTGATGATGGTTGGGGCTGTTTTACTCATGGGATTTCTGCTCAGAAACATTGGGGCTGCTGCAGTTGGACTCCAGCCTTTCTTTCTTGCAGACTAGAGCCATGGGGACTTCTGTTTGTCAGTGAAAAGTTCCTGTGGACAGTGTGTTGGTGTGACAGTCCTATCACCTGATGCATGAACAAGCAGAAATTGTAAAAATCACATGTTCCAGTAGATGACATTATTAAACAAAGAAACAAACTCTTCACAATTTACTTTGTTGCCTAACCAATAGTTACAAAAAAAATAATCATGGTTTTAGTGGATGGCTCAGTTATTAATGGATTCTGTTTCATCTAAAACAGACACAGAATTTCTGAATCTGAGTAAATTATCAAACCCCAAGAACTACTCTTCTATTAAATCCAAAGAGACTTGATAGTACCCAATGGTCATTACTAATATAACATGGAGCAAGCATATTCTCTTCTCCCTCATTAATCACGGGAATATTTCTGGAGAGCTTCAAATAAAAAATAATTTTTATGTGATTGCTGTTTTGCTGTTACTGAGCAATGGATCATTGTAGCTGTACAATGTCACTGAATATTCTTACAAGCTGATCGGTACTTGGATCAAGGACTGTCTTATTGCCTTTCATGAGAGAATATGTTCTGCAGATGCAGTGCTGAGGGTTTTTTTTAAAATTTATTTTTATGAAAATGTTTGGCATAAGACAAACCAAAAGGAATTTTAAGGTCATTCCGGTAATGACAACAGCAGGAGGAGAACAGGTACTGCACAGTCATGTCCAGTGAGTAGTTATTTAAATTATGAGTTCCAGAATAGGGAACAGGCTGCAAAGAGTCTTATATGCATGTTCTACAGCTAGGCTTGTATTTTCATCTGGACTTGGAAAGGTGTGTGTGTGTGTGTGTGTATATTCATTTAACTGTATTTTTTCCCTGTTTGTGCAAATTGTATTTACTTGGCTTCAAGCAAGCTTATGTACTTGTAAAAAAACCCAAATAACTAAACAACAACAAAAAATTCTTTGCTACAAAAAAAAATTATAGCACTGCCTGATCATACACATTTTGTTATTTTGGTTTGTGTTTTTATAAGAGGTGTCAGTAATTAGTGAAAAACTTGTCCTTGAATTTAAATGTGGTGTTAAGAAGCAAACATTATGCAGACACTGAGCACATTCTTTCATCTGCTCTTTCAGCCCCCGGGGCAGGGTACCTGAGCTCAGGCTGCCAAGAGAGGTGCTGCTGCCTGATCTCAGCCTCTTCCAAAATATGGAAAGATGATAAGCATTTCTTACCAATGCACATGTAGCTACAGGTTAAAGACAGTTTCATTCAAATAAAAAGGAAGTAATGACTTTTGATCCATTTTTAAATACTTTAAAAGAACACAGTGGTGCTGTCTGCAAGTAAAGCACAGAAGCAAACCTTAAATGTGCAATGCTGCTTAAACCCATCAGGCCATTCAATTCTCTTTTTCCAGATTCTTGATATCATAAATGTAGCAGAAGCTGATGATGTCCCATGACAAAGAAAGGCATTATTATTTCAAAAAGTTATGTTGTCAAATACAGTTGTTTAAAAATTCTTGCAACTCGAGAGACATGAGATACTCCCAAGTCATCCAATACTGTAAGTGGGACTGGACATTCTGAACGTGTTTGTTAGGGAGACCTCTGTGAGCATTTCTCAGAGGCCATCAGTAGCTGAGGCTCAAGCTGCAGGACATCTCTCTGGTGGCACTGCCTTTGGCTGCTGCAGGGCTCTGACAGCACCAGTGTGGGGAGAGGCAGCCCCACATCCACTGGGGGTACGGTGGAGGAAGGCAGTAGCCCAAGCACTGACCAGTCCTCCCTCTTTGGCACAGCCCATTCCTCCTCCAAATGTGAGAAGCGGATCTAAGGGCAGAGAACTGCCATGGAGAAGGTAGGATAGGCCATGGCACAGCGGCTAAGAGGTGGGACAGAAAGATCTGTGTGATCTTAGGATATTTTAACTCACATTCAAGTAGAGATAAAAATACTCTTTTATCTGAACTCTGCTTGAAAACCTGTAGAAGCAGAGCAGTATGTGGTGAATAAACAACAGAATCACTATAATCAAATCATACTGTAAAAGAACAAAATGTAGTAAACAATTCTCATAAAAATTATTATTTTCATGAAAGAATAAAAAATACCTGAAATAATATCAAGAAGCTAAATTTCTACTACAAAGAACAAAAGACTGCATCCTCTATGCATCCTTGTAAAACACAAGTAGATGTATTGCTGAGTTCCCATCTATCAGAAACCAAGCTCATTTCTTTTTCCTTCAATTTGTTTACCAACTTTTCCTGTTGGAACTTTCTATTTCCTTAGTCAATGGGTTGCTGTTACTTTCAGAGAATTTTTCATAGCCAGTCTGAACTGGGGTGGTACATTCCGTATATTCATGATTGGTTCATTTCTAGTGGAATTTTAAAATGCTTTTCCTCAATACACCACTCCTGCCCTTATATATTTTGGTAAGATACTAGAAACTAAGCTGTGAAATCCTACATTTCTGTACACAGACAGAAAATAATGCATAACAACAAGTACAGTAAAATTTGCTCTAAATTTGAGGATTCATTTATTTGGTTAAGGAAAGCGACTGTGATAACATTGCACAGTACAGTTTGGAATGAGTTTAGGGTGTTTTCCCTCTTCTTCCTGGACTGAAAGAAAGGCTAAGCAGCACTGTTCTAATATAGTGGCACTACTGTTGTGCCTGCTTTTTCTAGCTCTAGGAGTTACAGTTGCTTCAGTGTTATCCTTTCTGTATCCATCTAATCACTATTATATAGAGTCTAAGTAGTTTAATTAAACTCTTTAAAATATGGTATTTATTACTGCTGTGTCCAGCTACTTTTTATCTTCATTTACTTAATAAGCATTTAATAGGTAAGAAAATTCTTTATGGATTTTAATTGAAAGCCTTAATGAAAATTACTGGGTTAAAAAGCCCCTGTTTGTTGCATCGCTGAAAGTTTATGCAAGGTGATCCAAGGCTGAGAATGGATCAAGTGACCAAAAATATAAGAAGGAATGTACCTCCACAACATTTCTGTCTTGGTGAACAATTTTTAAAAGCAATTAAAGTGTTTAATGCAAGAATGAGATTTGTTTTTAGTCTGAACTCAAAGTGCTTTGAAGAGATGCACGGCATACATGGCCATTTATCATGTATCAATCACTATCATTTATTGTTTACTGGAAGAGTCTATTAAATATTCACATGAACTTCCACAATGTTCACTTGTCTTGTTCAATATATCAAAGCATTAGGGGAAAGAAAAGGAAAATCACATGGTACTGGATCTTCCTACATTTTGTTAAAACCATTGAATGAACTGCTGGTAATGTCCACCCCTCTAGGCAATCATTTAATTGAATCTTGGCAACAGATACAAATAATCTCACAGCTTTAAAAAGGATAGCATAATAAGATTTGTAGCCTGGAGAGAAAAACCCTGACCAAACCTGAGCCAGTGAATTGCAGCTTGCTTATTTTATTGGTAGCTGTAACATTCCGGGGGGAAGTGGTGCTGAAAAATTGTGTTGCTTAAGATCCTCCATAACGTGTCAGAAGGAAGCCTTAACACGTCCTTGTCAACCAGTCACTCTTTTTTTCTGTTGTCCGCTTGTGGTCTAAAAGCAGCAACAAGACATAGACTTGTTATTTCTTATTATAGAAAGAGCTTTTATGATTTACTCTGTTTTCTCTAAGAAGATTAAATCTGTGTTCGTGGGGAGGTGATGGAGCAGCTCATCCTGGAAATTACAGGCACATTTAAGGATGAGACCATTTATTTGCACCACTCAAAACCAGGTTCTCACATCTGCTTTCTCAGCTAAAAATGCTCTTGAGTAACACTGAAACTGATTTCTCACGTGCCCAAAAGTGCTCTGTAAAGCACCTGGCCAAGCTCAAGTTTTCCAGAAAATGCTGCAGCACGTGCAAGTTCACCTAGACACCTAGACCAGTCTTTTTCACGTTTCCACTGTCCTCTATTTTAGATGGGAGTGTGGATGTCTGTGCTGGGGGCAATGGCTGTCCCAAGCCTCTGCAAACTGGCTGCAACTACAACCCCAGTGATACCTGGAATTGCCAGCATCCCTAGGGAAAGGAGGTGTCAAGACTGCTGAAGCCCCAGGTTTCCAAATTCAGTGGCTAAACCTTGAGAATGGCAATGGTATCAAAAAATCCCTGTTGGTGTGATAACCACAGGAATTACTATGCTGCTAACATAGTCCCAGGTAATGCAGATGACACCACTGGGTACTGACAGCAGTTTTCCTCTAGCTGGCAAAGGCAAGGAGGTGGGTAGAGCTGATAATGGCACTATGGACTGGACACTCCTATGCCCACTGCAGTCTTCCCCACAGCTGAAGGATTCAGCCACTGATCGGCAGCAACCAAGGACAGTAGAACTGCACACAGAAGAACTGCACACAGAAGAACTGCACACAAGAACCCTGCAACAACTTTGACTGTGAGTTTCTGCAACTGACTGTTTTGTGCACATTCCTTTTCATCCTATGCTCCTAGAGATGGAGTTTCTGCTTGCTCTCACAGGCTTCTGTCCCAGGCTCAAAATACCTTGCCAGCTACAGGGAATCATTCTTGGCCACATTTCCTGCTAAGAACTTGTGTTCTGCAGCTGTTTACATTTCAGAGGGGTGCAAGATGCTGACCAATCTGAGCCATCCTCTTGAGCACCACAACCACCTTAAACAGGGGCTGGAAGGGTTTCTTGCTGCTCTGACATGAATTGGCAAATCCAGAAATGGGAACCCCTGTGACTGCATGGTCTGAGGAGCAGGAGCACCAAACATCATGGTCTGGGAAATGAAACATTGAGAAGAAGGAAGAACCTTCCCACTGTCATCCTGACATAGCTGTTACTGAAATGAATGCTGGCACCTCCCACACTTGGACAATGGAATCACATTGTAAGTGCACAAGATCTGCTGGAGGGGTTTGCACTGTTGAGTAGGAAATCCTCTCAAGATGTCTGTTACAGCAGAGCACAGTCGCTGCTTACTTGGGATGGGGCTGTTCCAAATCAATGAACATTCAACACCAAAACTGGTATTCTCTGCAGCCTACACTGAGGCCCTGAGGAGCTCTGCAACAGGTTTCGGTGAAATTGATTGCTTCACTTAATACAAAGGAGAATATACTGCAAACATGGCAACATGATATTCTACATAACAAAAGCAAACATTTTTTTTTACATTATAATATTGAAATAAAAAATAATAGTAATTTCTTACCCAAACTTTCCTGGAGAATTTTTCACAGCAGACATTGACACAGATTTTCCTGTTTTCTTCATTATATCTGAAGAAGTCTCTGCAGATCATTATTTTTGAAATTTACTTGCCATAAAACATGATAATCTACATAAATTCTCAAACCTCAGAAATGTAGGGATCAAAGATACTGATACAAGGAGTAGTATGTATTATCATCCACAGGTTATATTACAAATAACTTTTAAAATAACTTAAAATCTTCTAAACATAGATTGATACCATCTATGATTACCAGTAGCAATGGGTCTTAGAAAACATATTATGTGGTATCCTGCTTAGAGGGAACTATTTTAGGGAGGTGGTGATGTTAATTTTAAGGCTGAATCAACAAGGGCATTTGGAACAAACAGCACACACAGCTTTGTACCTCATCTAAATGGACTTAAGGTAAAAAGGATGGAGTAATTCTCAAAATTGAAAATTAAAGGTTATGGACTTCTTTATGGGCAAAAAGAACCTCAAAACCAGACTGTATATTTTAGGTCTATGTAAATAGTTCTGTTTGAGGACCTCTGACTGAAAAGGCATTTGGGTCCCTCCTGGAGACCCAAATTAAAACCTCTGTGCATACAATCCACACAATGGATCAATTTAATGACCAGGAAAGCCATTCACTATCAACAACATCCACCTGGAAATTTTTGTCCTTTCTCATTTATAGCAAGTGTGTGGAAATGAGTTTAGGATTTAATGTCAGGACTTGCAAAGAAAAAAAGCCCAGCAAAAAAAGTAAAACTTTAAAATTCTACATTATTCTATCAGAAAACTGGTTTCTGAAGCCTACCATCTGCTTTAAGAATGCCTCCCCCACCTCAAATACCTTAGAGTTATAAGAAAAACATAAATGCGACTAAATTAACTCTTTGCCTGGCTTACGTTTGTCTTTTTGTCCTCTCTCCAGAAGTGCTGACACAGAAAGTGTTAATGTTGGAGTCCTTTTCTCAGTCAGTGTTTGCTTGTCCTAGTAAAAAAAGATGCACAATCATCACACAACTCTAGCAAGGAGCTTGTAGACCCTAGTGAAAACTCTCCAAATTTCTTTTGAAGCAGTGCTAGGAAGGAACAGGCCTTGTGAGAGGTCCACCCTCTCACATTTGCAAGCCATTTTTCCTGCCCCAAATAGGTAAAAAAGAGTAATAGAATTTTTCAACATCTTAAAAAAATAAAACTAAAACAAAATCCCCCCAAACCAGCAGTACTCTCCTAAAGGAACTGTTTATTTTCTTTTCTATAACAGAACAGGATCTCACTTCAAAACACTGATGATTAACTCTACTTTTCTGATTCCCCCAAGAGGTTCTGCCCTTTGGCCTTGTGTCTAGTGACCAGGGAATAGCAAACCTTCCAAGAGCAGGGAGCCCTAAATGACAGGAAGAGCTTTTTCAATGTACTGCAAAAGCTGCCAGGTTTCTGATTCTCTACAGCTGTTACCCTGGAATATAACTGCAGAAGGGTCTGAAGAAGTTGTTGTCCCAAGTTTTTTGTACTGTCATATTCTGTCACTTTTTTAATCAGAAAAAGGACTCCAGTTATGGGCAGCTCCTAGATGATATTCAGTATGTGTCTTGCTATAAGAGTTTATCAACTTCCCTGGAATTTCAGGTCTTATATTAATATAGGTCCTTAATTACCACAAACTACAGTTCAGCAAATCTGCTTCCAGGACAAGACAAGTGTGACTGTGTTTTTGCTTACCAAAGCCTTTCTGGTGGAGTTTGCAGCATGACAGCCAGCTTTTTCTTCACAAAACTCCATGTCCCTCTGCTGTGTAAAGCTTTGAGAGCAGCATGAACGTTCAACTGACAGTAAGAAAGAACAGCTTGTGTCAGTTTATACACTACAGGAGAAGAATTCCCCTGCTTTACTGGAGCACTCAAGATGCAGTTCAGCACCTGGCCCCACCAGCAGGTGAATTTCCATCAGCTTCCACAGTACAAACTTAGTAGAACTACAAAACCTTCCTCTAGAAAAACACTTGGGACACTAAAATGCATGCTGCTTATGGTATTAACCCAGCAAACAGCAATTGCTTTTCAGGAATAAATCCTGGGGATTAATAAAAGCAGATTTTATTATCTTTGTCCTAGTCCTATGCATTCCCAGACTCACAATTAACTAGTCTGAGCAGAGCAGCATGAACTGTGTCGATATTCATGTGCTTCTGTGTCGAGAAGCACATGAATATCCAGGCCTCTGGCTGCAGGGAGTGTCTGAGTCTGGTGTTAAGTGCTGGAGGATAGTGGGGAAAGACACCTGCATGCACTGTGAACAGCTGGATGATCTGCTCAGCCTGGTGGCAGAGCTTAAAGAGGAGGTGGGGAGGCTGGGAAGTATCAGAGAGTGCAAAAGAGAATTAGACTCGAAGGATCACACCCTTACATCCCTGAGAGAAATGCAGTGGATGGAAGATCAGCAAGAGTCTGAGGAGCTCAGCTTCTCTTGCCATCAAGCTGAAGAAGAGACATAAAAGCAGGGAAATGGAAGCAGATCCCTGCTCAGGGAGGCAGAAGAATCCCCTGCTGGCTTCCCTTGCCTTCCCAGGGTTTCTTACAGAATAGGTGTGAAGCCTTGGATCTTGAGGGTCAGGCAGATGACAGTGGAGAAGAAGCTCTGTCTGGGGGGTGCCCCAGATCAATGCAGTCAACCAGATGGATAACAACCACAGGCAATGGTTGTGGGAGTGTCCTGTATGTCAACCAGACCCATAGCACAGGGAAATCTGCTCCTTGCTGGAGCCTGGGTAAGGGAAATTACCAGGAGACTCCCTGGACTAAATTCAGCACACTGATTACCACACCCTAGTGATTGTCTAGGTGGGCAGCAACAAGGACATTTGGTCATAGGTCAGAATCAATGAACTCAAGAGTTTTTTTCAAACCTAACTGATTCTGTGATTCAGCAAAACACTGCTGGAGCAGCTGTGCCCCATCAGCTGAGGCACATCCAAGAGCCAGCTTTCTGGCTGTGAAGCAGCACTGTGAAGAACATGCACTGGTGCTCTCTGAAATCTTTTTTGACAGCATTACTGTCCTGATTCTGCTAAAAGCTCTTCAGCAACTGTTATGGCAGGTACAATCCAACTCATTTCAATGAACAATCAGTGTTCAGGATCCAGGCACATTCAGCCATCACACTGCCCTTGATGTTCTCAGACCCCTCCTCCTTGTCCAGTGCCTTTTAGTCCAGCCCAAGTGTCTTTATCTTAATACTAAAGATACAGCATGTTTACAAATGATGTCTCTCAGTAACAATATAGAAAAGATAGCTCAAACAACCACCCAAAGCCTTCTCCTGACCAGTAGCGTGGGCAAAACAGTTCAGAACATAGGGGAGGGGGGGATGAGACAGGGCAGATATCTGGCTTCAGTAGGTGTTCAGCAGGGACACCTGGAACTTCAGGGGAGAGTGGGGAGTTCTGGGCTCTATTTGGAGGAGGACAAGACAAAAATGAAATCTTTCTTTCCTTCCCACAATCCATGTACTTTTTCACATACTAGACCACTCAGCAATTTGTCCTTCCTAAAAAGCAATTCTCCAGTTCCCTTCTCCACAACTACCGCTGCTCTTGCAAACCTGGATTCCTCCAGGAGGGAGAAGGAAAGGAAGGGTCTGCTCTTAGAGTTGGTAAAGTATGACCAGAAATAACAGAGTCATTAAAGAGCTGAGCAGTGGAAATTCAGAGAGAAGCTTGACCCCAATCAAGGAAGGAAGATGTGTCCTGCTGCTTTATATTGCATTGCTGTCATCTAGGAGAGGAGAGAGGCTAGAATCATGGCAGCTGCTCTTGCTATCAGTCAGGAATTCCTGCTCTGGAAGTGAGCCCAAAGAGCCCCTCTTCTGCTCTCTGCCTTCCTGACCACAGGCAGGACTCCACTGAGACCCTTTTCAAGATTGCTCCCACATTTTATAAATCACACTATCATGAGATATTATCTTTGTGTGCTTCTTTTTGGATCTGGAACTTTTAACCCAGGGACTGCAACTTCTGTGCAGAGGCTGAAGCTGGTATTAAGTAGTAAACCAGACCTGTCCTTTTCTAAATGCCTTTCCCTGTCTGCAAAGCTGGGTGGAGAAGTGGACGATACAAAAGCCACCCCGTGGGAGCGGGGAAGCCTGTGTACACTACTTGTTTTGTGTGGAGAGAGGATGTATTTCACCCTCTATTATAGGATAGTACAGCTATCCTGACTCTCCTCCTGAAGTTTTAATATCAGACCCCAGACTTGCTGCCTTTAAGTTTAAAATGTATGGTTAGTTTTCTCTGCCTCCCCACTGCCTCTGTTTGCATTCCTACTCAATTCAAGCCAAAAAATAGAGCTGAAAATTAGAGCCTATGCAGGGAATTAAATGTTCACATTCTGTTGTGCCAGGGATGCAAAACAATCCCATCTGTGGTTAATAAGATGTCACTGCCTTATCAAAGATCAGTACAAGAACTGCAGTAAGAAAACAGACTACAAACATGGATTGGTGCTTGGTGGGGGAGAAGGTGGCCCTCTTTCACAGCTTTTGTGACCTGCTTGGCTGATTGAATAGTATTAAGAAAATACTCAGAATGCTGCTTCCAGCTAGATTTCTTCCCTGACTGTTTCTGTAGTGGCAATAGGAGAAGACATAAACTACACTTCCCTCTTGCAAAGGATAGAAGTATCTTAGAGCAAGGGCTCTTTTTTTTTTTTTCAGAGGGAAAAAGAAAACATTAAAAACAAAATAAATTTACTGTTTTTGAGAGGCACATGGAACCAAGAGCACTTAGGAAGGATTAGAAAAGACACCATGACCAACATCTTCCATTCTCTTTTTACTTTAAACCTTTGTCATATTCTTTTTACTTTAAACCTTTGTGTACTTCTATCTCTTTCCACTGATTTTAAATGACATTTTACAACAGCAGTAGACTAAATCAATAGCAAATTGGCATCTCTGGGTAAAATAATATCCAGCATGACCATATGTATTCACCTTCTCCCCAGCAAAATTACTTGATCCAGCAAGTGCTTAAGCATCTTTTCCTCCATCTCTGTAAAAAAGTTCAGCTCACATACATTTTTAAGCCCTTCAGTAAAATGGCAGTGAATCTCTGCAACTTCATCTGTGAAAGGGCAGCTCTCAGGTTCAACCTTGGGCATGCATTCATGCATCAACTATCTTGAATCATGCTCTCAGGTTTAGGTGAAGAGAAATCTATTAGAGATTCACATTGTCTTTAAAATAGATATTTGAATATTCACTCGAAGAGCAGAGACACGTGCCACGGGCAGGCATGACATCTACTGATTTGGCTTCTCAACAGAGAAATATTCCCAAACACTAGCAGCACAGGGAGGGGGAGGAAAGAATTTGGCACCCAGTCAAGCACACATGTGAGACTCATCTACAACATCCAGGCTTTGTCCTTGGAGGAAACAATAGTGTTACTGGATGAAAGACTTCATATGGAGATAACACACGCATACTTCAGTTTTAACTATACATTTTGCAGGGGCTGCTTCTTCACAGTGGTTATTTCTCTTTCTATACCACTAGAGTGGTATAGTCTCTGTTTCAAGATGCTGAAGGGCTTGCACTTCCTGTTGAAGGTTTTCTTGGAATACTGATCAGCCGGGATGTAAGGAAAAACCATTGTTTATGGGTTGGAGCGATGCTTTGTTAATGATGCTTTCTTACACAGGCTTTAAAATTACTTATACTCAGGAGCAGGATGCTGCAGCAGTATTTATTTTGGCTTCAGTTTAACTCCTGAAGGACTTCATAAAAACTTTAAAAAGCTGTCCAAGTACAGCAGTGGTTCAACACAAGTAAGAAATAGAAGCCATTTCCAGTTTGTTCTGCTCAGGGATGGGCTGGAGAGCATTCCAAATAATGACATGCAGAGAAGAACAGATTTGGTCTGTGAACAGGAGCTGTCCATTAGACTTCCCCACACACACACCTGGTTATCCTTCTTTCCTAGCTAACAGGGAGAACAGTCTGATCCTGTTTAAGAGGTCAGTATTGTCACTGCTATCTCCTTGAGTTTAGATGTGTTCCACAGGGGGGTCTCCCCTGATGAACAGCAGTGCTGTCCATCCCACCAACACCACTGAAAGAGTCACAACCCCTGAATGGGAGCAGCTGCTTACCAGCACCTGTAACCTGACAACACAGAAGGAAAATTATGGATAACTCTGGCAGCTGGAAGCACAGGGAAATTTTAGGTAGATATGATATCCAGTGCCAAAGCTGTGGAAGAGCCATGCCTCACAATAAAAGAGTTCGTAAGATTCAGAAGTGTCTCAGATTTTAGCATCACTCTGACTCTTCTGCAACAGGATGGGTAATGTTCTTTGTGAGGGAACGGCATGGAAGCAAGGACCAAACTAAAGCCTCTTTCCTGCACTGTGAATCTAATGAGTTCATCCACAGCTGGTAGATTAAAGACCCCGTTCTCATCTTATTTTGCTTACTTCCCGTTTCTAATTCTCAGTTATTTTCTTGATCTTCTAATTAATTTCTCTATGCTGTCCACTCTCGTTCCATAGGAATTAAGCAGATGCTCAAGCAAGCCTTTTTGGTTACAGCTCAGATGAACTAAAACACACCTCATGCTACTAAAACAGACTTTTCTAAAGCCTCATTTCCCTTTAAACCTTCTTCTCATATGATTCAGGTCCTTACTGTCTGCTTCTAGACATTTTTAACAGCAAACCTGAGAGGAACACTCCTCTGCAGTACCAGAAGAGCAGCAGATACCCATGCCTTGCTCACTGAGGAGCAAACCAGTCCTGCATCATTAGGGCACAGAGAGCCATCACAGGACTTGGATCTCACACTAATCACAGTGACACAAAACTCCTCATCTCTCGTAACACAGACTCTCTTTACAAACTTTACTCTCTCTTTACAAACTATTTTGCTAGATAAAAATATTATGCACTTCATGTATCTTGAGATACCAAACATGGCACTACTAAAGCAAAGTAATCCAACCATTGTCTTGGTTCTTGCAGTCACCCCTGTTCCAGTGTACTTTTTGTTTTTTCCTTGCCAAATCAGTTTTTAGCAAAGTTGCAGGGCTGATCTGATCTACCACAAAGACACAGGATCAGTACCACAAACTGAGGAGCAGAGGGATATGTGCAGAGCCCCACCCCTTGCAGAAAAACCCTGCATTTGGGTTGTGCCAGGAAAACGCAGCCACGCATTCAGTTTTATAATTCAGGGATCAGGGAGGTCAAGGGGAATCTTTTCATTCACTTGAGCAGGCTTTGGAACAGAGCCTGGTGCCCACATTATGCTGTCAAAGGGACTACTTTTCAGATGGTTTATTAGTCTATTTTTTTCCAAGAAGACTGAAATAACAAATTCAGCCTAAAACCCTGGAACAAGAAGGCAAACTGCAAGCTAGTAATTTATGCCTCACCAAGAGAGCATACATTATTTTAAATTCAATGTATAGTAAATATGGTTTTGGACAGGCAGGTAAATTAAGACAGTGCAAGACTGAAGACGAATTCACTGTGTGTCTGTGCATGATAAATTCTCTAATCAAGTTCACTAATGAAAGCAGTTACTAGATAATTTGCTGTTTTAAACTTGCTCAATCCACTCCTCTACCAGCAGTCATGTCCTCCTTCCCCAGTGTTCATTACCCATTTCAGCTAAATGCATTGAAATTCCCATTAAAAAGGAGGGCGTTTTACCACAAAATATGCCAAGTGTTTTCCACAGGTTGTAGAAGGAGCCAGACCTTGACTTCAGGCAGCTGTGCAAAATGCAAAGCATGCAAGAGTCTTGGTTACACAGCACAGGATGTCAGGACTGCAGCAGAGTCGGCACTTGGACAGGGCTCTTGCTGGAACAGTACTTCATTGTCAGAAAGGGACATCTCCATAGAATTACAGAATATCCTGAACTGGAAAGGACCCAAGGGTTATCAAATCCAACTCTCCTGTTGCATACCAGGGTTCCCTTTTGCAGAGCTCCCTCCTGATTGATCCTGTTCTGACAAGGCTCTCCTTTGCTGTGACAGGCAGCGTTCTGTTTTCCACATGACTGCTTAGGTATGTGCTTTCACAGTGACATCACAGTTGGCTGAAGAGATGGTGGAACAACAGTTAAGTTCATCACTGCCTAAACTCAGGGTAGGTGACCTGCACCCACCCACATGTATGGTTTGGATGCCAGCAGGAGCTAGTGATACCCAGTAATGGATTAGGTAGAAAGTATCATGCAAAGAATGGCATGATCTTCATTATTAAGGTGGAAAGCTTCCATGATATGCTAAACAGCATTCCAAGATCATCTTACTTTGCAGATGTTAAATTTGTTGAGATTTGCATTTAAATTACCTTTAAAAAAAAAAAAATAGTCATTACATTTATATGGAAATAGTTTCAGGCCCTTCTAACTCCAAACACAATCACACTCTGAGAGCAGAGACATGACTTCTATTAAACAAAAACAGCCTCTAGGAAAACTTCAGGAAAAAGAGAGTCCTTTTCATTTGACTTGTAACTTACAGAGGTACTTCATTAAATTAACTTCTGTAATGACTTCTCATGTAAGTGTTCTTTACCTGCTCTTCCTATAACAAAAGAAATCCTTGTCTTGCCAAGCAGATGAATGACTGCTTTTGTTTCTTACTTTTTCCTTGGGATTTTACCACACTCCAAAGCAGTTAAGGTTACTGCAGTGTTTCACTGATTACAAGTGCAGAGGAACAAAGCAATTCTGTAATCTTTTTGACTCCTTTCCTATTGTCTCTGTTTAAATGTCTTTCCTCTTTTGTTTCCAAGCAACAGCTGTGTCTGTCCTTAGTCTGGACTATACTCTTCCAAGTGCCTTCCTCTGCCTCCCCCACGTCTTTATTCTGTTCTCATCCCCTCAAGGGTTTATTGATTTTTTTTCTTTTTTTTTCTTTTTTTTTTTATATTTTAAAGGACTTTAGATATAAGCACAGTATCACTGAATCAGTAATGAAAAATCTAGCAAAGAACATGTGCACTGGCTTTAGTGTAAGATTGTCCTTTTTGGTAAAGCACAAAATCATATTCCACTCCAAAGCACTGAACAGCATCTGTTACTTACTTGTTCCATTGAACTTATTTCCTGGTGTCTGACTCATCTCACCAGAACTGCTGCTCAGATTTCCTTTTCTGTTTTGTTGTCAGGAGTACCGAGTGGTCAGTATTCCAGTTACCATAGAATCAGTGATTACACAATTGGCAATTATGACACAGGCAGACACAGCTGAAGCTTGTCAAACACATGAAAACTAGTACAGGTATCAGCTAAAGGAAAATCCTGAAACTTTTTCTAATCTTACAGATTGTTTCTATTGATTCTGTTATCAGACAGTAGTAGAAAATGAAGGCTTAATCTAGATGTGTATACTGAAGTGATACTTTAGCTTTCTGAGCAGTGACAAGAGGTGCAGATTCAAATGCCTCTATTTCCCCCTGCAAAATTGTTACTTTACCAATTAAAATATATCATAAAAGCCTTCTTCCAATAGAAACAGGTATTTTGAATTGTTTCTGTACATTAAAAGACTTCATCAGTCCCTGTTAGCTTGTCTCCATCTATTATTCACAAAACTATTGGAGGAATATTGAAGATGCTTTGAATCCACCAGCAGTCAGGCCACTCCACTGATGTGTTTGTTACCATGTCCCTTCCAGTAAAAAGGCTAACTTTTCACATAAAGGCAGATTTCTCTGTCTGTAACATACAGACATGAACCCGAGGGGTTTTTTATGAATACAGAAGGATTCAGAACTGACTACAAATCCTATAAATTTCATTCACATTATGGACCAGTCACAATCAAAATAACTCATGTTCACAGTATAAATATTTAAGTTCACCCCAAACCTACAGATTTTGGCCCTCAGCTCACCTTTAGGAAGTTTTTACAACAGCAGTAGTGGGTACTTAGTTTGTATTCCAATTAAACCAAATTTAACACAAGACCTGAGGAAGATATTCCAGAAACACTAAGACAGTGACTATCTGCAAACACAAACTATTTATCCAAGTATCTGCTGTTTGTTTGCCATCCTGCTCACACTGAGTACTTCCAGCAAAGCCAATTCCAATGGCAACATTAACAGTCACTGAGTGCTGTAACTACAACACTCCTTGTGACGGATTTTATTTGCCAGGAAATGTAAAACTCACGTTAGGTAACAGGGACATCTAGCTACAAAACAGCTTTCCAGACACCTTTGTTTACAAAAGGCTTCCATCATAGTACCAAAACAATAAATAACCTACCCAAAAATAAGAACCAAGGAGTGGGTGTATATTCCTTGACTTACAAAACTGTATCATAGCAAGGAACTATATTCAACCATCAGTATAAGAGAGAGAAGACATAAATGAAAATACTGTTTTGTAAACTGAAATAATTTAATAGAAGAATCTAATCAGATCAAATCTGTAGGATATTGCTGATTTGTTGAATACATTCAACAATTACATATATAACTCTGTTCAGTGATAACTTGTAAGAAAAATATTCATAATTTTAATACACTTTTACTGTAATGAAAGTTTGCAGCAGTTGCCATGTCACTCATGACAGAATAGATATCGCCAGTACATTATTTTATATAGAATTTCACTTCAGAAAAAGTGACAAGTTACAGGATCTTGTTAGTGAGATTTGAACAACCCCCTTTGAGCAGGACTGGCAGAAGTGTGAGTCAGCAGTTCCCTTCTCAATACAAATGAAAAATTAGGGTTGTCTCCACAGTTTCATCAGGACAGCTTCAGACCTTGCACATTTTGTTTCAGATTGAGCAACTCTTTCTCTTGTCTTGTTTTCTCCTGTTTGAAGGCCAGCTTGTTGGCTTTCTTCTCCATTCTGCGTTCCTTTACATAGGATTAATGAGAAATTTAGTAAATAGGAATTAACATGCAAAATCAAACCATTCCAATAACTTCTAAATCATGAAAACAGCAATCTGGTCAAAACCATTATTTATGGCACTAATTATTAGTAGTCAAATTAGTATGAGTACAAACAGGATAAATATCTTTGGTTAGTTGAAGTTTCTGATATGCTGGCAATTTCTGTTCCTAAATAAGACAGCTAGGATTACATTGTGGCCAATTAGGATTTTCCACATTTCTTTCAGATACTTTTCACTTTGTGTGATCTGAGACATTGTAACTATTTCCTTTGCTACTCTAGGTTGTAAAGAAATCTGATATTCATTCAGAAACTGTATCTGCAGTAGCAGCCACAGTAAACGACCCCAAGTTTTGACACTGGAAACCAGTAAGCCAAAAGTCTTTCCAGTAGATTTTTTTTTTGCAAAGAAGCAATAATTAGTCGTTCGAGACCAACAAGTTTTTCCCATTACCTTCAGACATGACAAGTGAGCTTCAAACAAAGTTTGTAAGACAGAATCCAGGTAACATAAAATGCTTTGCAAGGTTTTATTTGCAGTCAGGCATACCTTTCGCTCCTCTTTTATTGCCTGTTTTCTGGCTTTGCGATCCTCTTTGCTCTCAGCTTTGGAACGAGGCTGTGTCGATGCTTTTGGCAGGTCACTGCCATTTATCATTTGCATGCGTTCCACCTGCTTAGCAGTGAGACCTCTCTGAGGCAAGATGTGTAGGGGAATTCCAGTCTTCTGAGAAATTTTTATTGGCTTGGGCTAAAACAGAGAGTGCATATGAATTAGTGGCCCCTAGCTTTCTCTCCAAAAAGTGCACATGGCACTGCCTTATCAGTGTAGAAACTTCAGATCCAGATTTAACAGTAATAAATGTTAAGTCTCCTCATACTATTTAACTCCCTCACAAAAACACACATTAATCCCAAAGTAAGAAATCAAAACATCTATGACAAAAATCTGGCCTTCCAGAACAAGTAATACATTTTTATTTCCCCAATACTGAAAAAATAAAGAACTTAAGTAGTTACTTAATATTCCCTTATAAGCTTGCAAGAGAAAGGCTCCATTTCAAATTTGGGGATATCGAGCTGTGCTCTAATGATGAGGAAGGCATGGAAGACAAAAGAAGTAGAATAAATTGTTTCAGACCACAGGAAAATAAACCTGAACAAATATGTGGCTGGGAGACACAGGTTACACAAAGGATGTGTCACAAACAGCAACAAAGGAAACTGCTTGCTCTGTTTCTGCCTACCTATTGGAGAAATTTTGAATTAACTCAGTTTTCCTTTTAATAAGAAAAAAATATATCCAAATTCTTCCTTAGTGAAGAAATAATATCAGAACCCTGCCCAACCCTCATTTCTGCTCCCTGTCTTTGAAAACAGATACCCATTGAGAAAATAAAGACATGTATCTCAAGTTTGCCCATTGTTATTCATCAGAGTAAGTTTATTAATTTTACCTTTGATGGCTCCTTAATAAGTGTTGGGTGATTATACAAGTTTGAATAGGTACCTAAGTCACAAAGAAAAAAAGAAAGTACTCAAGAAAGGCTTGCAAATAGAAATTATGAATTGTACTGCTACTTAGGTTTTGGAAATTCCTCCTGTTGTGCTCAAGAGAATAAACCATTTTACCTGAAGCACCGTCAGGAAAGTTCTGAAATCATCTATCATTTACTTTGAAATCCTAAGAACAAATAAGCAAACTCCAAAATACTTACTCAAAATGGATTCACAATCCCACTTTTCTTTTGACTCCTCAATAACTACAGTTACTATTTCTTCCTTTTCTTCCTCACTTTCTTCATTTGCAGGAGAGTCCAAATCTTCATCAGGTTCAAGAGCATCCATTTTCACACAACTTTGAAAAAGTTCAGAGAAGAAATAAATACAGTTTATCTTTTTGAAAAAATTACATAATCCCAGACTCCCTTAAGTAAAGCCCCAGACCCAAGAAAGCCATTTCCAATGAAATTTTCAGCAAAAATTGAGTTTCCTTATGTAAGCCTCCTCAAAATAAATTAAAAACATTAGAACAAAGACACAGCCAACAAAAGAAGTATTTCTACTTTTCAAGAGAACGAATGCCTCTAATAGATACTGCTTACATTATGTTCAACAGTTATACAAAAGGAGCATAACCTACTCAAATCAACAAAATTCCTCCACTTAATTTTATCATACAAATGGATAATACTCATATGCAGATGCTTTTATTGTGGGATGCAATCTTGGAGTACATGAACTTGAAACAACACACCTAAAATTTTCATATAAACAGAGGATTACAGAACTACTTATGTGAAGCACTACTTCTGGGAATACATACTTCTTTGCTTTCTCTTTGTAGTAATCATCCAGGACTTCCTGCAACCGAGCATTGTCTGTGTTAATGTAACCTTCTAACTCCACATTATCTAAGGCTCCAATCTCATCTTCATCAAATTGTTCATAAAACTAAAATAAAGAAGTGGATATCTGTAATTAGACCACATTTGTCATGCAACTTCTTGATAGCTCAAAGAAGAGCCACACGTTTCTTTATATTTCCCTCTTTTTCCTCTCCCCTCTGATATGCTGAACCACCAAGCACATCTGCAGTAGGATTTCCTCCTTACTGTCAGTATTCTTTCCGCATGGGACTCACAAAGTTATAATAATATATAAATCAGCTCCTAGAAAACGTCTTTTATTCTGATGCATTATTTCAATCTATGCCTTAAGAAGTCTGTCACTGCTCAGAACAAAAGTTACACCCTCTATTTCCACCCCTCTGACATCACTTCATGAATATATACTTCACCAGGGACCTGTAAATGGTTTGCTGTGTTGAACTGAGCCTCTCAGACAAAAGTGTTAACACTAATTATGAATGCTCATATTGTCACTGGAGTAATTTTGTTTACCTCCAGCAGTGCTAGGCCTTTCAATAGCAATTAACACTATAACCTGGGTGACACAAACCTCTAAATGTGCCCAGTACTAAACACATGCAAAGAGCAGTGGCTTGATGCCCTGACTACTAAAAGCAGTAAAATCAGCACAGGTATACAGGACACTGCCTGATGAAATGAAGAATACACAAAGACAGTTACACTCTTGAGCTGCCTCACCTTCTCAAATCTGTCATCCAACAGGGTTAACTGCTCATTTCGTCTTATTACTGAAGATGACATAGAATATTCGGTGAAACGACTCCTGGTTTCTTCTTGCATAAAAAGGAATTCCTTTGTTGGTCCATTAACCTCATCATCTGACAAAGGACCTTCTGAATCATAGTCTTTATCAGTACTGCAGCTATCCTTTTCATCACTATCATCTTCCATATCTTCCCATTCATCCTCATCCTCAGCATCTGGTCCCCTGAACAGAAGTATAAAACAGTTTTAGAGTCATGCATGGACCTTTACATAGCTCTGACCTATGCTGGGTTATCTGAAACAATTTGGCAGCAACAGATTTTAATCTTGAGCAAGACTTTTGTCTGAGAGCTGAAAGCATTGCTGGCTGGATGATGCAGCTGTGCACTGAGACTGAAGTTATTTTTATATTCAGCTGACATGTCAAAGCAGAAAAAAACCAGCTGCATTCTTGACTATGAAAGCAAGCAAAATTTCTGAATGTTCATGAAATTATGAGAATGATACAAAACCTAAGCAGATAAAATACAGTGGGGTATCACATGAAGCTTTTGCAAAGGTTTCAGAAACAGCCATTAGTCTTCACCAATACTATTACTGACGTCTTTTACATGCAATAGATGACAATGTTTTAAACAGTTCCAGAACACTATTATTCCAAACATTGCCTATAATCCATGAGCTCAGGGTAACAAATGAAACCCATCTCTTGGATAACACAAGAAATTTGACTTTGCAAGCTACCATCCAAATATCACAAGATAATACTTCTTTCAACACACCAAAGTATTCCATTTGAAATCTGAAACCACCACATTCAACAGCAAATAGTGCCTCTCCTATTTACATATGGCAAGTATTTCAACAAAGCTCTATCTACCGCCTCTGTGGTTTATTTGCTTGTAGAACAAAATCATCTTCCAGGATATTTTCTGGATTGTCAAAGTCAAAATCATCATCAAGAGCTGCAACAATATCTGGATCAAAATCTAGCCGTGGTCCTAGAAAGTTGAAAAAACAAAACAAATATTTACATTTCTCTGAGATAATAAAGCTACTTTCCTGGATAAAAAGTAATCCAATTGGGCTGTTAATTTGCAGTTATGAAAGCTTAAATCAAAGAACCACAAAATTCCTCAAGAATAGTTGTAGATTTGACAGAAGCCAGGGCATGTCACCAATCTCTTGTCAATTTTTATCACTCAGAAAAATACATTTCCCAGAGGTCTTAAGCTTCCATAAATGTATTTTAATACAGAATATTGTAAAAGAAAAAATATCCAGGTTAAAGCACCACATGATCAACTACCAGCATTAGCTCCAACCCTAAAATTCCCTCTATTACAAAATTCTCTACAATTACAATAGAAACATTAGAAAATGTTTCTCTGATGCAATTAACAGAATTGCCTTTAGCATCCATCTGTCAGGACAGAGAGAACTGCTACAACTCCTTACTGCTATGAAATATGGAGATAGCTGTGGAGTCAATGCCCAGTGCAAACACAGATACATAACAAAAACCTACTTACAGCCTGTAACACTGAAGTAAAACTAATGAAGGAATGTAAACACTATGCAGCATTTGAAAAGAAATTGAGTGAAAATCCAATTCCTGACTCAGATTCAAACAGACAGAATAGTAAATTAATAGTATTACCTACAGTTTTTCCCTGCTATTAGTTTTTATTTGCTACACAATAGTAAAAGCACATGGATTCACCCTTTTCAAGCAAAGCTAAAGAACTCATATTAGTGAATAACAGATTTAAGTCTCAAGTTGAAACACGGGTCTCACAGATAATTCCTTATGTCTGCTACTGAGCCTGTTCTAAGCCAAAAAAAAAATGACACCACAAGAGCAGCCTCAATTACCATCTATTTCCTAGATGGCAACTCGCATCACAAAAAGGTGGAAAATACCTGAAACAGGAGCAGCTTTATTTAACAAGCCCACGTCCTCTTCAAACTCTGTGGCAAATACCGAGGAAGGCAACTTAATGGATGGAGCCTTAGAAAAAGAAACAGAGAAACATGATCACAATGTATTTGTTCTCAGTTTCTTATTTGAGCTCACGTTAAAATCATGCAGACACTCCTGTGACCAAAAGAAACCCTGTGAGTGCTACTTAAATGTTCCAACAAGTGCTATGTTATCTGCAGCAAATTTTCAGAGTTAGACAATGACAGCTGCTTAAAAGGGCTGGCAGCATCAATTCTCATGTCAATGTTCTCCAGGTATAGAGACAATATTTTTTGCATCTCTGAAACCTTTTAGAGAATGGTTATGCAGCAGTGTCCTGGTTTAGGGCACACTGAAATTTTAAATTTTTTGTTTGTTTTGGAGAACATTAAGACACATCTGAAATCACCCCTTTACTGAAAGGCTTTTTTAAAGCTTCACAGCATGCATATCTAACCTAACTTTAAACCTTATGTAGTATCACCAAGCTGTACCTGAAAGGTACTTCTGACCAAGACTATTGGTTTTGAGTAAAAATTACAGTATTTGGTTAAATCAAACAGCCTCAGCTATAAGTGACTGGCAATGGCAAACTTTATTGCTTCAAAGCATTTACTGCTTTTCCATTCCAGCATCATGAACTTCCACAAGTTACGCCAGCAATTGAAGTTTTTTTTTATTCCATCTGGTTTCTATCACATCCCTCTTTACAAACCTGGTGTGCTGATAATACAGCTTGGCACATTGATAACTCCCAGAGCATTCAAAAGTTCTAAAAAAACCTTAAAAACAAACACCCACCCCAGAAAAACACATGACTTGTTCAAACAAACATCTTTGCAAGCCATGTCTGTAGAGAAAAGTTTGTCATGGATATGTGTTGTAACACTGTGCTAGCAAAATAATGTTCATCATCAGTAAACTCTGCCTTGTCAGCTTCTGGGTTTACTTGTAGGAAAGTCTGGTTGTGGGTCAAAAGGACACTTATAAATAAACAAACAAACACATATATATATACACACTCACACTTAATGTGTCTAGAGGATGTTAATGCTCCAAAGAACAGTATTACCATTAGAAAAAAATACTACTTACTGAAATTCTCTGAATTTCATCTTCTATGTGCCCCTCACTTGTGATGACAATTCTGCTTTGCTGTCCACGCACAGATGGGACAAGCTCAGAAGGACCAGAGGCTTCTTTGAGGTGCTGCAAGTAGTCATAGTCATCATCAAAGAAGACACCATACTTGCGCTGCTCTTCTCTTCTTTGCTCCTCATGCCCCTAGGAAGCAGGGGGAGAAGAGAATAATCAAAAGGAATACATTTAGTTATTCAAGTCCATTTAAAACTTACTAGCAAAAAGAAAAGCAACACATCTACTTGAGAGTATCTGAATATTGAAGTCCTTGTAGTCCCCTCTCCCTAATTCACAGCTAATTAGAATGTTGTAATCAGCTGGTTCCCTGTCTGGGTGCTGCCTGAGCAGGACTTTTCCATCAGCAATATAACCAACAATGCTTGTTTTATCACAGTGAGTCAGCCAAGTTTTGTTTCTGTTTTTTAAATACATTTACACTTCTAATGCCAGTTAAATCATCCTTCAACCATCAGGCACAAACTCACAACTATAAAACTCCCTACAACATCCCTTTTTTTTAATAAGCTGAACTAAAAACTACTTTCTCTCTGGCTATGTTTTTGAATTGCATAATTGCATACCAACTGTTTTCCTCCATGGCGTTTCTTATCTGAATGAAGCTCAGTATTAAAAGTGAGTATTTACTTTCTGTGTGGGCAGCAGAACTCTCTGGGGTGCAGTATCATCAGCAGCAAGAGGATCCCTCTGACTTCGGTGCACTAAGTGAAATGTTACTGCTTTCTTCTTCTCTATGAAGGGTTTTTTCTTCTTGTGAGGCTGCAAAAGGAAATATGGTTAACTGTTAACAAAAAACGAAATACTAAATGCACCTAAAGAGAACCTTTCCTCCGTAGTGTGCTGCTGCACTCGTTTTAAAGCAAGGCCTTATAAATATATGCTTGTAGACAAAGCATAGAGGCCAGTGGGAGCTTAACTCATCTCCCCCCACACACGACAGACATTTAATATGTTCTAACAGCAAACGCAGCTTATTCACCTGCAAAACGGCAATACATCGAACAGTAAATATCTGATAACAGCACATACAGCTTAACATACAGCCCTATAAAGGAATTCCGCAACACACTTCATCACAGAAACACGGGAAACTGATATAAGGAAATTCATCTAGACACATCTTGTTTCGTGAGAGCTCTTTAGACGGCTGCTCCTGCAGCAGCAATTCAGCATCAGTCATGAGGGCCATCCGCAGCACCGCTGCCCAGGCACAGCTCTAACATGGAAACACACATTCCTTCTCAATCAACAAACCCACCAAGTACTCTCAACTGGCTGGAAGCCATACCTACGAGTTACCAGGTCTGACCTGGAAAAACACTTCCAGCAAGGTTTCCGGCTTTACTTACCTAACAAAACGCGCTACAGCCGATACAGGCAACCTGGGGGGGTGACTCTATTGCTCTAACCTGCCTTGTTCCCCTGGCAATTCCGAGTACAGAGCCCCGCACACTCACCATGGCGCTGCCCCCGCCGCTCCCGGTGTCCCGAACCCCACTCGCTCCCACGCGGGTCAGGCCTCAGCGCCCCCGGGCCGTGCCCTCCATCTTGGGACAGACCAGTGACCAACGGGGGGAAGGAGATAGGCGGCCAGTCCGGCCACGTTTGTAAGGTTTCGTTTTCCAGTTAAAAAACAAAAACAAGGAGTCTTTTCTCAGACTGAAATAGTATTTTGGTAAAAGAGAGACTCAGTGAGCCCAAGCAGGATGCTCATCGGAGAGACATTTTTTTCAGTTCTCCCCTCACAATGGTGAGGAATGGTTCGGGCCGCCAGCAGTCCCAGTGGCAGCACGCGGCGCAGGCGGCCAAGGGGCAGCGCGCGTGCGCAGCAGCAGGGCCGGGCCGGGCTCGCTGAGGGGAGGGGCGGGCAGCGGGGGCTGAGTCTGGAGGAGCGGGAGGAAATAACGCGTGTTGGTGCTGACGGTGTTTTGCCATAGTTGAGTTCTTGTTTTTGATGAGCAACAGCTGGGCGAACTGGGTCTGTTCAGAGGAGAGACGACTAAAAGGGGGCTTCGTCAATGTCTATGAGTATCTGGCGGGACCGTGTCAAGAGTTTGGATCCGGGCTCTGCTTGAGGGTGCCCAGCAATAGGACAAGAGGCAACAGAAACTTATGCACAGGAAGTTCCACCTGAATATAAGGACCAACCTTTTTACTGTGCAGGTTATGGCGCAGTGGAGTAGATGGTCCAGAGAGGCTGTGGCGTCTCCCTCACTGGAAATATTCAAGAACCGACTGGACACGTTCGAGTGCCATGTGCATTAGGATAGCCCTGCTTGGGCAGGGGGGCTGGACCAGGTGATCCACTCTGGTCCTTTCCAACCTGAACCATTCCGCTGTATCACACTGTAGTTGTATCAGTTTTACCTACACCACGTAGTGGAGCTGTGTACAAACACAGGCACTCACGTACAGGCTCCTTGCTAAGAAAAACAGAAGTATGGGTGATATTTTAAAACCTGCTTTGTTATTTTTCAGAAGAAAGTGTAAAACGCAGAGCAGTTTTTTTTTTTTCCATGTGTTTGCCGGCAAATAAAATAGTAATGGCTAAGCAGAGGTTTCACTGAAGATTCAAAAAAGTCATCCACATCAGTGTGTATGGATGCAGCTAAATATTTATATATGCGTGTACCTTAAAGTATTAGCTTTAGTCATATTTGGGTGGATTTCACTGGTTTTCAGTAGGTGTCACTAAAGCTCCAAAAGAACCCAAATTTTCACTCTTCTGGCTGTTTTCTGAAGTCTGGAATCTTTACCAAGTTTCATCACACCACTCTTGCAGAAGTGCACAGTCTAGTCTGATCCACTCCATCAAACTGAAATAACTCCTCGAAGGATTTAGATGATCCTTGCATATATCTGTGCAAAGGCTGGACTTTCCTCTTTCTTGCAAAAAGTGCCCGGTGGGTGTTTTGCTGCTGTCAGCGGGTGTGCTACACACCTCATGGCACAAGGACATCAGCAATGACCCCTCCGGGACTGCAGGCTGCCAATGGATTTTTCATGACTGCACCCAAGAGCGACAAGTCCCTCCCTACCGTATGTCTGTACTGCCAACCAAGTGACAGCTGGAATAGCAGAACTGGATTTTCACAAGGTAATTAAGAGCAGAATCACTCAGCTGTTGAAAACACAGTACTTAGCATTTATTTGTGAGGTAATGATGTAGATTAGATTACTCCTTGTTGCTTCCAAGTTCCTGACATGCCTCTCTGGCATCCACAGAAGTGCATGTGTATACACATGGTGACAGGATTACACTTCACAATCCCTTAAACCTGGTGACCTCCATATCTGGTGGTGGCAGTACTGTCATTCTGCACGCCTCAGATCTGGTCTAGGAGCATTGTACTAGTTTGGATGTGGGAAAAAATAACTTTTGTTCTCAGCTCTGCTGTTAGTCCCCTGTTTCCTAAGTGTAATGTAAGTTTACCTGTTCAGTTAAGTCTCAATGTTTTCTGTCTTTAATTTACATCTTCTCCTGAATTTCCTGGCTACTTTCTAAGTATTTAGGGGGAAGGATATGTATTATATGTTCACACAGAGATTAAAACAGGTTCCTCCCCATATCACAGAAGATTGCTAATGTATACTAAGAGTAGTACATCTGGGGATGAGTTTGAATCGAGGATTAGCAACAATAGGCACCACATTGCCTCCTTTGTTGACACCTGAGGGCGAATCATCTCCTGATTTACATAAAAATGAAATATTTAGTATTACATACATGTGAACTGTGTGTGAGAGAGTGTCTCGGATACTCTGCTTAAGCTTCTCATTTCATCCAAGCCTTACAAGGCCATTCATCCCACTGCACTCTCTCACTGGGTTCTTTGCAGAGACTACTTACAGAACTCAGCAAAGAACATCTACAGAGACTGAGTGGGTTAGTGCTTAAGTCACTAACCACTTCTTTTATGCTTGCAGAGGAAAAATGGTCAGTATTGAAACAGTCTCACTGTCAAGGCAGCCACTTAAAAGATAATATGCTGGAAGCATATTCTTAACATAATCATCAACTTGCCTTTTGTGTGAAGGAATTTATGCTCATTTTTTTTTCTCTTAGTTCCTGCAAAGAAGAAATTATTCCAAAGTAATTAAAACAAAGGTTATTGTCAGTCACTTTGAAAGTTAAAAGATTGGCAGATGCACTGCTGTCTAGGCTGAGCCCTCAGCTGTGCAGAGGGTGTATTTCCACTGCAAATCTGCTGTGAATTAAACTGGTAAAAAACACTTCTTGCTGATAAGGGGGAATTGAAAACATAGATTAGGTCTTCAAACCACTGAGCTACAACCCTAACTTTGTATTTTTAAACCAAGTATCACCTCTTGGAACACACCTCTCCGTGAATATACCACACACAGGGAATTTACCAGATGTGTTTGAAGGACTGCCAGAATTCAAAGGAAGGTTTCAGGAAACTTTTTTTCATTTCATTTCCACAAGGAGGGAGTTTAATTCCTCCTTAATTTCTCTGGAGGCTCTCTGAATTTAACTCTGTGTGCCCATGTGCATGCTAGAGATTCAAGAACAAAATATTTTCAGTAAAGATTTTCTGGACAATTTTATTGAGATGATTTTTAAAATTTTCTATTTATATATATTCATTCATATATATATCTATAATTGAAAGAGCTAAACAATTGCTCTGAGGCACTTGGAACTGTGCACAGCAGAGTATCCTACAGTACTGTCCAAATAGGCAGCACACTTGCATAACATATGTACTGTATAACCCCCCCATACATTCTTTATGTTTTTCAGGTGATGATATTTGTGTGCATATATGTGTATGTATATATATATATATATATATATATATAACGTTACAGACAAAAAGAAGCAGCTATCATTAATTTGTAACAATTTCAGCTGTTTGCATTCACAGATATGACACACCTGTGTAAAATGCAGTGTCAGATCTGTGACCTCTTTAGAGTTACCACATTCGATCACAGTGAGCCAAGTAGATGCATTCACTTTATAATTGTTACATAAAATCTGCCCTGCGTAAGCTGAAAAGTTACTGGTATTGATTCTCCACAGCCTTCCATCTTTTGAAAGTAATGAAACATGTGGAAAGTACATTTTAAAGGGACAGCAGTTCTAAGCTGGTAATGTTTCAGATACATTTTTTGGTAGTTAACTGTAACTCTTTAGCATGACGGGCAGTGGGGAAACAAGGCTTGAATTTTGTTTGCCTTACTTAACTTATAAATGGGAACATTTAATGAAATCAAAGCAAGTTACTTAAAGAATAATTTTTTATCAAATTAATAGAAACAATAAAGTCTAAGAACTGGCCCAGTGCGTACGAATAGGTGACACTCTATGCAAAATTTTAATTCCAATGAAGTAGTGTGCAAATTCCATTTCAGGTGAATGTGGCCACCCTAGAGCCTATTCAGCAAGTAAGAATCTTCTGGCTGTACTGGACCCTTGGAAGACCCTCCTGGAGCTTAGCAACCCGCACTGGTGTGGATGTGGGATCAAGCCTGCCTTACTGGAGTCTTGTTCCACAGTGTCTGTGTAGACTTGCTTGGAAGAGGCAGGTGTGCAATGGTTCCTACAGCTGAACCTACCCTGGTGTACTGCAGCTCTGCCAGAAGGTACAGCTGGGTCCAAAGCACGGCACACAGATGTTGCCATGATTTACTTGTTTGAGCTTTTGTTCCACAGAACGCCAGGGGAAGTGACACAAACTTAGCAGCTTTATTAGCTCCTGTGTATACAACAGTGTATGTGCACTGCAGTCTTCTTGTGCCTCCCCCAGATTTGCAGTTGTAAATGGAATTCCATTTGTTTTTAAGGAAATCTGCCCTCCCCCCACAAAACTTAAGAGCTATTTAAACAGTTGCAGGCAATTAAGCATGTGCCATGTCCAGACCCTCCCCACGCTGCTGATACAGTCAGATGCCCGTTCACACAATTTTTGTTTCAAATCACACCAGCTGAAATAATAATAATCCAAAACACAGTATTTCTTTAATTCCAAAATTTGTACAAGTTTACAAATCAATATACCACCACACAAAGTAGTGAAAGGAAGAGATGTTAAGCAACGTTTTAACGTTTTACTATATCATAACAATGTTCAAATATTGTTAAATTTGACATAGTATTGCGAGATTATTTTTTTAATATAAAGAATTTATGCTTGAACAAGAAGATACAGATAATGCCATTGCTTTCTTTGTTTCTATCCAATGCAGTATGCAGCTTCTAGAAAATATTGATGAAATGCTGTATCTAGTTCATATGAGCTTTATTTCCATTAAAATCTTGAAACAAAATGGGAACACAAAGTGAAACAAAACCTTATTAATTATTAAAGTTAATAAATAGAAACCTGTTTGAACATTACAGCACATATATATTATTTTCACTCCATTTCTCCCTTTCTCTCTATAGATACAGTTTCCTAAGTTTTGGTGGTGGTTTTTTCAGATTTCTGTTAAATAGAAGTTTTAAGCTATTCTGGGGACTTGCTTTTTTTTCTTTTTTTTTTTTTTTTTTTTTAATTTGACCTTCAAAATATTTTTGTACTAACCTTATAAAATTTTTCAGAATATATTTTTTACTTTTCATCAGACTCTATGTCCCATCAGTGAGCATTGCACTTATCTTGGTATAATTAGAATACAGATAGGAACAGTAATGAAACTAAACGTGGAAGGTCTTAAAGGCAGGAGGCAAGTTCATCCATTTTTTTTTTTTTCACCCTGAGTATGTTTTTAGTTTAATTTACAGCAATGGCACAGGGCTCCTGAAGATCATTGAAACCAGGGACATGAAAAGTGTTAAACACACGGTTCATGTGTACCTGACAGTCTCATGCAAATGTAGGCTTTTAGCTTGGTTTGCTTTCATTATTTTCATTGATCATTCATTCGTCAAAAAACATTTCATTGTTTTTATCATTAAAGCATTAACAGACATTGAGACACGGGCCAATATTCTGCTCTCTGCTTAGGATGTCAGCAGTGCTCACACAGGCCTGTTCTGCCAGGTACCCAGGTGACAGTGTGGCTCTCCCTACCCTCACTCCAAGTCTTGCCAGCTGCAGACAGTCAGGGAGTTTTGGTTGATTCCCAGGCTGCCAGACTGGATTAGATGTTTTTAGTCTGTTGCTGGCTGGATCTTCTTGCACTTTATGATCATACAAATTCAGGGCTCAGACTGAGTCTATAGTCAGGTTAAGCAACTGTTCATTTGAAACAAATTCTCTCATGTACTATATTAGCTGTAGTATTATTAGTTACACATCTGAGTTTTCTCTGCAGGAAATCAAGCACTAATTTCAGCTGGAAGGAGGGGTCTAATTTCTGTAATATCAGGGATATTTCATCCCTTTGTTTCACAGCTTTCATTTGATTTTCAAGTTAAAAAATGGGTGCTCATCTGATATGGTTTTTCCATGTCAACACTGAAGTTGTGGTGCTTCTGTAAGACATGCTCAGGGTGGCCAAAGCAGATGTGGGGCTGTCCTGCCCCACACCACATCAGAAGTTCATAAAGTCCACCACAGCAAGGGACGTGCACAACTGTAGGTAAATGATAAACCCAACAAATAAATGCAGTATTGTAGAACTACAAATGGCCATTAATACTTACAGTGAATTTGAAGAGATGTTGCTTCTGGTCCCACCATGTTTCAAATCATCAGCTGAAATGGTATTTAGCTTAAATAATCATTAGCATTTAGTTAAATTATTTTTTTTTTTGTACTTGTTGAGTCAATATATATAGTGCAATTAAAAAAAATACAAATAAGACTGTGTTTGAGTTATAAAGACTAATATGTACTACCCCAAAAAAGAGACAGATGAGACACTCTAGAACCATTTCAATTTTTTATATGGAAAAGAAATTAGGATTTGATTAAGCATCCATTCTTTTGTGCCCACAGCAGCATGCTGTGATGTACGATTATACTGATAAATATTATAAATGAGATAATTTCAGAAACCACTACTTCAAGCTGCTCATTTTCTCTTTCTGTGGATGTAGACATACCTGATTCTGTGGAACATAGGTATCATGTGTGAGGTTTGTCATATATTGTGGATGACATTTAAATGATTTGTCCAACTTGATAAAAATTACCATACTGATCCCTCTTAGCCAATTGGACTGTACTACACTTTGGATGAAAAGTGCTATTTTTTCTTTGCCTGTTTAACATCTTTTTAACTCTAGGATTACTCACTCATGAATTTCTCAGGGCTCATCCCAATTTTTCCCTTCTAGCAGGCATGCAGCACCATAACTGGTATATAGTGTAATAATTCCAATGGGTTGTTGATGTAACTGGAAAACATTTGAAATTATCAATACAGAGGGCTAGAAGAGGCAGCAGAAATTGACTTCAGGCTTCTCAAAGCAAACTTGCTTCACTGCACATGGTGACATACCAAATACTCGTTATTTTTTATTTCATGGACAACATTTTTCAGCTATTGTTTTTCTGTGATATTTATATATATATAAAAATAGTATATAAAATTCTATAGCTCTGTGGGGGGATACAATACACTGGATAGTTTGTAGTTCTAATTCTGCAAGTATCTACATAGGATTTCTACATAAGTTCTAATAAAGGCAACTCTTTTTGTCCAGTTATGTAAATGTGTTTAATTAGTTAGCTGAACTGTGGGCCAAACAATGCATCTTGTTATTATCAAAACAGTAAGAAACTAAAAATTAGCTCAGCATCTCTACCAAGGCTAGTGTTCTGCATCTAGCAATGGCTTGGAGGGAATACTTTTAAAAAATCACCCTCCAACCCCAGAAGGAGGATAGGGAAAGCCTAAGTGATACCTCACCTATACATGTTATGACATAACTTCAGCTTGAAGAAGCTGAAGCCAGAAGTTGTACCTTCATTTTTGTGTTATTACTCTTAAAACAAAGTTGGCACATGACTTTGCATCCATGGTCCAGGCCTAGTATTGGGGAATTTCTTCTTGCAAAGTCAATTTTTTCACTTCATCCTAAGTTTAACAAGTTTTACTTTGCTTGTGTAACCTGTGTGTACCTTGGCATGGTGGTGGAGCTCCTGTCTTACATAAAATATTTATAGTCTCACCTTACCTTTGTCCGAGTTACTCTGCCTGTGCAACAGCTCTCTTTCTGCCTTCAGTATCTTGGCTGCTTTCAAATGTTTCAATGTGATTAAGGCAACACTAAGATCTATTTATTTGCTTCACTCATTTCCTTTGAAGTGAAATACTGTGTTTTATACTTCAAAGTCAACATAGTAGACCTTTATATGATTTTGGACACACATTCCAAAATTTGGCAACATCAGCAAAAAAAAGTTTAAGCAGAACTATTCTAGCATTACTTTTAAGTTTACCCTTCAAATTCTAAAAATAAAAATTAGCATTTTACCAGAATTGCTGACAAACCTTAGCTCTAATGCCCTGCTTATCCCTGTATGATTTAGTGCCAAAGAATACATTTTCACTGCTTCCTTGATGTCAAAGTGGTGTTTCTATATTTATAATATGATGGGCTTTCCAGAAGCTTGTTTTCTGCAAATGGAATCCTAATGGCTCTTATTGATTCCATTAAAAAAGGAAGGTGCTGCTTCCTTTTCTTTGCTGCAAGCATGTAGATGGCTTTTTAAATTCAGTTATTGATATTCTATGGCTTGTACATCATTAGATTTTTACCAATGTAAAGTGTAATGGATCCTAACAGTCATTTAAATCTTACCTTTCTAGAAAAGGTTTGCCAGTGTCTTTAAAAATAATAGAGTGACAGAGAGCGATGGCTGTGGGAAAACACTCTCCTGTTACTAGAGGTGCTCTTCATTAAAATAATCCACCTCATTTATGCAAACCTGGTCTTGTTGGAAATAGCTCTGAAGAGGGATATCTAATTTTAGCTACAAAACTGCCTTCCTGCCTTTAGGCTGACATCTCTAACAACAACCTTCAATTTTATAAACTAAACACATTCCGCAAGAATCTATCACAGGTTTTGAGGTAAAAATCACATCTACACAGACCTTTTATTGCCAGAAAAAGAAATACTTACACTTCATAATTAAAAACTGAACAGGACACATAAAAGACAAAAATAAATTGTAATATGTACACACATTAGAAAGGATAAATAGCAAATATATTGTAATACTGCATTAAATGTATGCATATGTGAATTCTGGACCCCCCCCCCAATGTTGTGTACACTAATTCAAAGGATAAATAAGTGCTAATATAAGACAGAGAATTTCTTAGTGTAAACAACACCACAGGCTTTTTAATAGGCCTTTGGGCCAACTTAGAAAAACCATGTATTGCCTTTCACACTCCATACCACTTAATTTTCATAGTACTGTATTCACATGTACAAGATAGTATAAAAAATTACGAATCTAAGAAGCATTCTCCACACTCAACATAAACAGGCTGGAGACACTCCAAGGATTTTTCTTTCACTTTTAAAGGACCACTAGCTGAAGACATACTGATTCACCTGGGAGTTACTTCTCAAAGCAGTGCAAGAGTCCTTAAATGTAAAAAGTTACATTAGTAATCACTGCTCAGGCCTATCAATAAAGACTTCTGTGCCTAATTTAAATTCTGACTTTGGATTCACACTAGCATGATGTCAAAGTTGTCACCACTGCCTGCCTTGGATGACAAAGATAATGATCCCTCTGGTTTGAATGGCAAGTAACAGACAGCAAGGAGTGTTTCTAAACACAAAGCATTTCATTGCATTCATAGTGTCACATTATTTGTCTTTCAAATCTTGTTTATGTATTTCTGAGGATCCAGAGTATGTCAACATTAAAAAACAAAAAAATATATTACTTATTCTGTATGAATGTTCCATGTGTTTTCCTGAAGCTTGTGCACTGGGATTTAAAAAAAGACAGTTGAGTTATACTAGGACTAATTTCTGGCAACTGTATTTACTGGCACCGAAGAAAAGGATAGTTCTTCCTAAAGTACTGATGACACGAGGACTTATGGCTTTCTATCGTTTTAAGACAGGCTGCAGCCACTAAAAAACCTACATGCACTGTTGCACTCTCATTTTTTAAAAAAAAATAATTCTTTCCACTGGCCAAGTGCATTGATGGGCAGACCCATCCATTCCATTTTTCTCTGTGGACTGACAAAGTCTCTTTTCCCCCAGGTCTCAGTTCTTTTGTCACCCCCCTCCCTCTTTGTTACCCTCAATCCCAACCCTATGAAGCCCGATGAGATCCTGGCAGCAGGCTCTCCAGCGATTGTCTTCAGCACTTCCTGACTTGTGGAGCTCTGACAAAGAAGTCGACTGGCTTGTCCCGGTGGGCTGGCCACAGAACCGTGGACTGTCTGGACATGGACAAACATTTCCCGTGGGTTCTCCTCCCAGACTAATCATTTGTCCATTGACAAAGACAAGGGCTACTTTCTTCATTAGCCTCAGGGTAAGCTGTAGCACACACTCATACTCAGTCAAGTTCCAGTGCAATTTCAGGTCTTCAGGACGCAATGGTTTCCCCAAAGAAAATTGTTACTTGAATTATGGGATGTGGTCAAACAGTTATGGACGATGAAACCTGAAAAGATAAATTAAAAAACTTAGAATTGTGTTATTTCAACTGACAATGACACTGATCCTCATCCTGCCCTCATAGCTGTTTCCTTTTGTGGGCCAATTATTCCTGATTTCCCTGATCTGTGTTAGTATGGACAGACCTGTTATTTCCTGCTGTCCATCTCTCTTCTTAGAAAACCAAATAGAGATTTGGTGTGGCTCAAGCACTGGTACTGGTACAGGTCTGTCTGTCCATACCATTAACCTGCCATAGTTTTGCTTCGGTCAGCCAGTGCTTTCAGGTTCTGCCTGGGCATGGCTGGGCTTAGGACAGCAGGAAGGCTGGGCAGGGGGGGACATCACCCTGTTTTGAGGTGAGAGAAAGAACTTAACTGCATGGATTCAAGCTGTGCCAAGCCTGCTGGCCTCAGGGCCAGAGAACAGTCTCCAGTCTGTTTTGTTTGCCAATATTTAGCCACAATTGCATCCATTATTTGGAGACGCTGTCAGTAACTATTATCAGAAAAGCTTTGCTAAACCATAAAAATTAAATTCCTGGGGTTTTAATCCTTGTGCAAAATGAGGCTAACAAAAATTTTGTATTTTCTTTTAAGTAAGCAACAAATTTTATAGCCCTTCAGATGATTTCTTCTTATTAACAGTGAACTGAGGTACATGAAGGCCCATATATACCTCACTTTTTTTTGGCTTTTAGGTAGGGCACGTACATCACTCCAGATTGCCTGTATGATGGCTAGAGAAGTGGGTTGTTCCAAAAAGTGTCACCAACCCTTTCTATAATAAGTTAGGAACCTACAGCAATTGAAATTCTAAATCATGTTAAGTGTAATGAATCCAAGCAAAAGGTTAAGGAGGGCACCAGTATCGGGTTCTCAACGTGTCTATTGACAGACATAAATGTCTGTTTAAATAACTTTAAAAATGTGTCTGTCCATGAAGTAGTAAAAGATGCAGCAGCTTGAAAAAGGCATAGTTAATGATGCATCTACACAACAGATTTACCTAAGTTTTTTTTTGACACATTTTCTCTTAATGGTTCCACACATTATCCCTCTAAGTTGATTCAATACAATACAGGGGTGCATTTTCAAATGAAGGAGGAGTGCACAAAGCCTGACATTAACAACTATGCAGATCATCTGCTAAATGAGGGTCCAGAGGATTGCTAAGAAAATAGGGAGTTTGTATGTTTGTAGAAAAACAATATACTGGACTATATATAACATTTTCATTAGAAACACATCATGAACACCTACTAATATGCTCCTCCCAAACTTGTATTCATTTCTCTGTTTTTAGAAACTAATTTTCTTGGATTTTGTTATGAAATAACAGAAAGAGTCAGTCTAAATTACTAGGAATAGAAAACCAGTCATTTGGCAGTCATTACAGTAAATGATGAACAATGAAGCCCATTGTTCTTTCTTTTCTAAGTTTAATAAAAAAATTTAACATTTCAAATATATGAAAAGTGCTGATTATAATATTAAATCATCTATATTTAATCTGCAATCATATAGGAAACTATATGCTATAAACTGTTTTTGTTTAGTAAGCAGCTTCCTTGTTTTCTAACACAGAATAGCCTGTGTGCTAATCAGGTGCCAATGCAAGTGCCTTTTGATTTGCATTATCTCAGTGATCTTCTTGAAGATAAAGTATGAGAAATTAATTCTTTGGCTAGAGACTTCTGTCTATGGTATTCTTAAATCATTTTTGTTGTATCAATCCAATATTATATAGCAGAAAGTACATAATTTTTAATGAGACATTTCAGAGAAAATGGGATCTCTTTTTGTTTTCAAAATTGCAATTGACTTTAGACATTTGCATGTTATTCTGCTCTTAATTAGTTTCTTCTAGTGTTACTCTTCTGACCTCTGTGTAGTAACTCCACAGCATGACCAGTGAAACAGAAGAGCATGGACAAGGAACAGAAAAAACCTAATTTCCCTCACACTGAAATTCTTTCAGGACCCTATAGAACCATTGCCTATATTTATCACAATTTGTCTGTGTCTATTCTTTACTCCATTTTCAAAGGCCCTCCTTGAAAAAATAATTCACTTTTTTACTGGCTGTCACTCCACTAGATTCCTGGTTTAGCTTTCAAGAATCCAGTTGTAATCTGTCTGTTCTCAAAGCTCATGAAAAAATACCCAATTATTTTTGTATGAATCGTGCCTGTCTGTACTTAGGCTTCAATATTGCAATGCAACTCAAGAAACACAACAATGTAAGCAGGGGGTTGGTTTCTATACCTGCTATTTTTATTCTCTCCCTTGGGATGCTCTTTCTTAAAAAGTAGTATTTTTATATATTCTGAAAAATATATAATACCTGTTACCTAAAGAGAATAAAATACCAGAAGCCAAATGAAAAGACACATCTCCTTGTTTGAAAAGGACATTTTCTAGTGGTCAGAATGCAACATTCAATTAAAACCATGTGTCCCGGTTCATCTTCTGGCTTAGGTTTACTGTCTGTGAAACTGGTTCAAATTTTTAAAAATGAATTTGTTTATGTTGTATCTACACAGAAGTGACTTTAAGAGTATTATTTTTTAAAAGTCCATATCTTGGTGAGAAAGAAATTACTGAATTTTTGAAATCAAGCAGTGAAGTAGTAGATACATGAAACACCCATCACCCATTATCAATTTTCTTTGTGATACATTCTTTAATTAGGTGATTCACATTCACTAGCTCAGATCCTGAGTTTGGTTGAAACAGTAGCAGGAAAGGGACTCAGTCAATTGTTTCTATTTGACTTAATTTTCTTCAGAAGCAAAGACATGAATACTACATGTACAATATTGGCCAACCCTAATATTCAGTTTTGATTGCTGGTGGCAATTTTCAGCCTTAGTAACTTCCAAGAAAAATGAACGCGTGCCAATGAAAAATGACACACAGAAAGTGCGTCCCTCCCCCTAGGAATGATTCTGCCGAATTTGAAAGCCTGCTAAAAAACTGTGGACACTTCAGACCTCCTTAAAATAATAATGCTTCAGACAACATCTTGGTGTTATCCAATGCAGAGAACAAAACAAATCCACATTAACACAACAGAAGTGACAACAAGGGAATCTATCTTGTTCCCCAGAAAGTGCTGCCAGGAACCTAAGTGACCCTTAGAAAGCTCGCTAAGACACTGGTCAGCTTTTCTGAAGTTCAAAACATCATCTAGTTTTCACCTAGGAAATACATCTACATAAATGTATACTTTAATGAGCAAGAAAGTGCTGCCAGAGAAGAAAATCTCTTTTATTTTGTGTGCTTGAGGATTACTAACTTAATCTGTAAGAATTGATGAGTTCTTTCAAAGGATTATTTTTTAGATTCCCCAAACAATCTTTTTCTACATGGTGACCAGTCCATTGCAGTCACCTGCACTGCTGTATCAGCTAGAGATGGCATCAGCAATCCTAGGAATTCCAACAGAATCAGTGGTGGTATTCAAGGGGACTCATGATAGGAATCCACACAAATCATGACTCAACTGAGAACTTGCAGAAAAGCAGAGGGTTGCTGTCATACTCGTTTCTCACACTTACAAGAAGAGGGATTCACCCACCTGGTAAATTGTCGACTTTCCTCATGTACTTCCATTTCTGTGCTTTTAAATTCATTCAGTTCTTTCCGTATTGCTGCCTAATAAACAATGATATATGCAACCGTAAGAAATACAGATTTTCAGGAAAATAAAGAGTCTGAAAGAAACATGCCCCTACTCTTGCAGGTGCCTTACAGTTCCCATTTCCATTCTCCCTTACTGTAATCCACAGCTCTCACACATTTCTGATCATCAACATGAACGACTTTTCAATTACAGCAGTTCAAAGCACTCGTCCACTACTAAGAAATGTGCACCAAAAGTAAACCAAAAAACACCAAATCAACTGCAATGGGTGAACAAAGCCCACACTGAAACAGAGCACTTTTGTGGATGACAATGAGAAAGGGGTTGGATTACCCTGACAATCACTTGCTGAGTAGGCAGACAGGAGGAGATTCTATCTCCAGACACAACCCTGAGGAGCTGGTGAGTCACTGCCTGCACAGTCACTGAATCTCTTGTATGTCCTCTCTGGAGACAGGACTAAAGGAATGCAAGATGAACAGCCTTTTTTGTTGTTGTTGTTGTTTGTTTGTTTTGTTTTGTTTTTGTTTAAGTGGAATTAGTCACCTGGTTTGATTAATTTTATGTAACATTATATGAATTATTGGCACATTTCAGGCTTGGGTTTTCATTTGGCAGATACTAAAGAACAACAAAAATTCAGTACAGTTTGTAAATGCCTTGGTGCTTAGTTAAGAAACTGATGAGCAATTTACTTCATCAAGTGATAAATACAGTTTCTGAAATATTTTAATATATACTACAAGGGGTTTTGTTTCTATGCCACACACCTTCTTACCTTCACTGTTAAAAAAAAGACAGTGTATTTTTACTCATTCTTTTCTTTCACCAATTTAAATAAAGTATCATTTCATTAATCCCTAAAGAAATGTCATCTGGTGCATGCCTTTCAGTGCAGAACAGACAAGCAGCACGATAAAATTATAGCATCACCAGGCTGCAGTCTTATAAATGAGAAACTTTTTTTTAAGCAGGGGCAGTCGTGTTTAGTCGCAACAGCACACTTACATGAGGCTGCTGTAGAGCTAGTAAAGAGACAGTATTTCTGAGCACCAAATCAGCAACAAAGACAGCAGAGCTCCAGCTCTGTAATACAGTTACAGCACAATTTTCTGCTCCCACTGGAATTAGAAGAATGATTTCTCTGGGAAAAAGAAAGGACAAGAGAGTTTCCAGGCAACCCCAAGTCTGCCTTTCTGCTAAGGCCAACAAACTTGGGGCTCACAGAATTGGCCTTGGGCACCTGTTAATTACAAAATTAATTGAGACTAAAAAATGCTACCCTGAAGTAGGTGGGAAACTCCACTGTTTTTTTTCTAGTGCAGTTTACCCTGATTGGACCTCTGTCAAAGTGGAGGTGCTGGGGTCCTCTAACCTCCCACAGACTATGGGAGGACTAGACAGTGCTCAGTATCTTCCATAACCAACATCTACAAACACTTATTAACTATTTTTAACTATTTCACCTTGACCTGATACGATTGTCAGATGAGCTGTATTTTTTTTAATATTAATATTAAAATACAGGCTGAAATAAAAGCAATGCTTCACTACCCTTAGCTAAAAGAGAGAGGGCTCTTACACACACCACTTTTCATGTCAAGCACATCTCACAGGAGTTCCATAAAGTCCATAAGTCTTGGTTCAGACCCAGTGCTTTAAGAGCCAGCACTTTTGGCTGAATCTTACAGCTCTCATTAATTAATATAGGAGAGAAATGGAAGAGTGCTTTGTGGTAATCTCTGACTGATAGTTTTTTAAAAGTGAAAATCTCAGGATCATGTTTCTCACCCTTTGTAGTCAGGCAGCAGAACTATTAACTGTTGGATGATAGGGGCAAACTTCCCAAGAAGGTGTGCTGGATGCATGTGGCCAGTCCCTGCTCTGGTGGTTGTGGCCAAGGACCCTGAGGAGAATGGAGCAGCTTCTACCTTTTTTCACTCAAATGATTGGCCAAAGCAACTCTTGGTAGCAGTGACACAGACTTCTGCCTGCAAACCCCTGCCTGAATTCCCACAGAGCAGGGCCACCTTTGGTAAACACTTACCTGTCTTAGAAAGGATTTAAAAATTAGAAAAAAAATTTAGAAATTCTGGCCTGAACTGTCATAAGAGAAGTGGAAAATATGCTCTTGATAGGCTCCTGAGTGGGTTTTCTTAGCTGCAAGCAGTAGATGCACAGTAGTACCATGACAATCTTTCTGTCACCAGCAGATGTCATTTGTGATGCTAGCATCATAAGAATGTAAACCAGAGAAAAGCTCCCCAAAAGTGACAGATGAAAGCATTTTCTTATAATCTAAATTTGTCCCTTGCCTTGTCTGCAGGAGTTAACCTGGCCCAAGGCTTGTCAGCACGACGGTCGTAATCTGGAGATTCCGTGACCTCCACGTACTCATTAAATCGAAGGATTCTTCTCGCTTGAAGTTCAGCCACTGTAGGCCTCAGGCTGAGCTGTAAGCGGGAGGCAGAAAATAGTATGCTTAATAAGATGAAATGAAAGAAAAGAGGAGGGTATGATGTAATCTCAAGAGAACTTTAATGGTATTTCTAAATAGGGTCACTTTCAGGTGTCTAAAAAAAGGCACCATCCTGGGAGTGCTGTGCAGGAATGGGGAGGCAGCCTAACCTGATTTCTTCAATTATAAAAATAGTCTTTGTCGGGCAGGTCACAGAGAATCATGACAGTTATCCCTGGAATATTAATTGTGACTTTGCAACTGTCACTACCCCACTAGGCCATTTGCATTAATGGTTATACTGAGTTAAAACTGTAATACCAAAAATATGTGAGATTTGGAAGTATCCACCTAACAAAAAGCCCTGGTTTTGACCATTTAGGGGTCATTATGATGCCAAATTGTTTCAGTCACCTCAAAGAATATTCACGTTAATTAACTAAGGATGATCATATTAAGGAAATTGTATTTTTGCAGAGACAGGCAAACCAGGGATATTTATGAAAACTCCCATCCTCTCCCAGAACAGATCTGTAACTGCTCCATTTCCAGGGACAATGAACATCATGATCCCACCTGCAGAAGCTAAGACCACTGATGTGGTTAGAAGAGTACTGAAGGGATTTTGTAGGGGCCATGTTGTTTTTCTGCCCTCTCCACTGCTGTAGGGAAGAATGGATCTACAGGTGTGGCTGCTCTGGATCCTACATGACAGGGGTGGTCATGCTACAGAGGAAATGTCACTTATGTCCCCTGCTTAGAAACACCAATATGGCCAGGCTCGGTATGCTTCTCCAGGTGTGGGGAGCTGGACAGCATGGGGTTTCTCCCAGCACAGACTTGGCTTGTACTGCTTTTTAAGGAGATTTATAATCTGGGAAAAAGACTGATGGGCATTTGCAGCAATGTCTATACACTGATTTTTAGATTCTTATAAACATAATTCTATGTATAAAAATACACAATACAAAAAAAGCACATCATCACCTTTCTACTGAGTCTACGTTTTATTTCTCTTTTGGCTTCCTGTTCCTCTTCTTCATTTTTCTCTGTTTTCAGAAAAGATAAAAAGGAGTGAATATTTAAGTATTATAACTGCACATACTGTATTTCTCTTGGTTGAAAGCTTCAGAACTCCAAGTCCTGGCTCATGTTTCCTCATATTTCTGGATGATGCTGTATGTGTTGTCTGCTTTTTGGCTTTTGTATGCTCTCATTCTTTTCCCTATCCGCATTTCCCCTGATTCTGTAGACATCTCAAGTCAACTGTGGGCCATGAGGACAGCAAAGAGAAGGTGCCTGTCATTTCCTTTCTGTGTACCAGCAAGCAAGTACCCTGGAAGAGTTGCCTGATGTTTCAATTACTTATTCTAACATTACAATCACTGTTGCTTTTACTTCCAACACTGATTTTAGAATAAGAGTCTAATTTGTAGATGCCAAATGAAGAGTTTGCTCTGGGTATTTGAATTATCCAAGTTTCTTCTACTGCTACAGGCCGCGAATCAATGACATTTGTTTCACTGTCATTTGATAGCAATTTGGTTTTATTATTTAAATTTTTTTTCTGTTTTTATAATGGGGGCATATGATCCAACACTCAAGCCTTAACTCTTGGTTAAGGGCCACTGGCTGGACCAAATGAACCAGTACAGCAGAAAATTATGTCCATTTTTAGAATGTATTTGGGCATATGAACGAAACAATTTCCTTTTAACAAACAAACTTTAGTTCTAACCAAACTTGATTTCTTGACTGACAATGAAAAGCACACTTAGAAAGACATGTTCATGTGGGCTCAGCATGTTTTTAAATTGATGTATGGTTTGAAGGACAGTATTTGCCCTTTCAGTCCAACTCTGGTGTTTATATGCAAAGTTTTGTGGCTGAAATATCCCACCTAGAGAAATCCATAAAATTCTGATCCTGTTTTATTCATGGCTGGGGATTATTGACTCTGCATTACAGTTCAAGACTAACTATTGACTCTGCATTACAGTTCAAGACTAACTATAAATTTAAAGAAATTCATTTGTTCTGGATATAGCCAACTTGTATAGATGAAAAGGGAGTTTTAAATCCTGGTGTATATATATGTTTTCCCTGATTCCTACGGCCAGCCTGCTGTGTTAGTAAAGGTGACCTGGCCACAGAAGAATTTCTGTGTAATGATTTTACATGGGAGAAAACACTGTGACCAGGACACCTCATGGTACTTGCAGATATCCTTTGCTTACTCAAATACTTTCATGTAAGAAGAATACCAGGGAAAAGAAGAGAGGACAATTAATAAAAAAGAGAAAGGGAAAAAGTAGGGAGAAGGCAATGCCTGCCCAAGATCTGCTCTGTGAGAGGACTCCAACTCCAACATCAGGTTTCCAAGAGCAAGGTGGAACCATAAAGGCTTGCTGCCAGGATTAGGTTGGATCTCAGGCTGATGTTGATGTTACTGAAATACTGAAATATGGATGCAATTTACAGTTTATTAATTGCTTTTCTCTTAAATGGAAAATAAATGGATAGCCTGTTTCCATAGAGGAACTGTAAATGGACACAAACTGAAGAATAACTATAACTGGAGAGTTACAGATTAATCTACATTTTAATTTTTTTAATTAATGCATCTATTAATAAATAAGTTGGGTATATTTATGGACTTATATATATTAAAGGATAACTCATAATATCCTCACCTAAAAAAAATCAAAAGGTTTTTGCTGTTTTAGCACAGATAAATCATCTGTTTTAGCACAGATAAATCATCTGTAGACTTTTGCAATCAATAGACACAGTAGGCAAGGTAATTAAACACAAACTATTACTTTGGGGTTCCATTCACTTGGGAATCATCTGACATAAAAAAAGTTGTCTCCTCATGAATGAAATTGCTTAAATCCTACCTCAGACAATCTCCAGTAGCAGACATAACAGGAAAAAAACAACTGAATGTACATATCACTGTACTGCCCTTTTCTTACTTTAGTTTGTAAAATATGCTGTGCATTATTCATATCTTGGCATTTCTTTGCTCTCTAAACCACAGTGTCTCCTAAGAAGCAGCAATAAGATGCTTCATGTAAGAAACAGGGGCTCATGCTGCTTAATGCATACCTTAAGAAAGAGCTACCAACCTAGAATGGCCACCTGAAATATTGGTTCTCTGTATTTTGGGTGAGGATAAAATACCTTAAAAAACTTGCTCTAGACATTTAGGAAGGTTGGAGATTAGCTGCCTATCCCAACCTGTGAAGCTACATCCCTGTAGAGCAGATGATTGCACACCAGGATGGCTGGATGAGGAAAAACCCCCCAAAAGGGCAAGCATTTTAGTGACTGGGCAGAGGGTCTGGGCACCCCTCAGAGCAGGCCATCTTCTGGAGGACAATACCAACAGGAGGCACTAGGAGCTTCCTTAAATCCTGGGCAAAGCAGGAAGGGAGCAGACCCATGGGGAGCAGACAGTCTTCTGCATGAGAGGTTTGGGACAAGATATGTTTTATACATTCAAGTTAGTTTACTTCTAGGAATAAAACTTAAGAGCTAAAGGAAATGGACTGAAATCTTGTGGCTGCTGCTAATACACTGAATTGCTGAATTGGCACATGGGCCCCTGTCTCTGGTACTGACTTGTACCTAAAGCACCTATTTCCCACCTCCAGCCTGCTGGGCAGAGTCTTGCTTTAAGCCTGGTGGTACAGAAACACTGCCTGGATACAAATTTCTACAAACAGTAAAAACGACAATGTGTTTTTGGTCTTTTAAGGGAAAAGTTTTGAAAGTTGCTGTAGGGAGTTAAGAAGATGTGTGGTGCTAAAAATAATGGGCATGGTGCTCCTGGTTCCCGTAGGTGTTGTGGAAAATTCCAGCCAGAGGGCCAAGATTTGGCTGCAGGTATGAACTGACTCACTTGGCCAAACAGGAACACATTAATGCACAGGAACATACTTATGACTGCTTTCCACCTTAAAAGCAGATCTAATCTGTGTGATGAGGAGAGAGGAAATATAAACACAGCGTTCTCAGCTGCAAGTTCCCTCCTCAGATGTCCTGCTGCTGCCCTACTGGCAAAGAACCAGACCAGCAAGAGCCCTTTGCTTGCAGAAGTCTCTGATTAGATCCCAGCAAAACTATGGCTTCCCTCCTTCCCTGCCTGCAGTTCCTAGGAGATCAAGCTGGGATTTGACTCCTAATTGAAACAATTTTGTTTAGCATCAGTATTTGTGGCCGTCAAGTTAAATAAACCACCAGTCAAGTCCAAACAAACAGCTTCCCTGTCATCTATACATTATTGCTCCTGCAACTTTTGCCACATTGAATCTGGTCATTTTCTGTTCTGTGGGATGTTTGTTTCATAGCAGAAGGGGAAAAGAGAAGAGACAAATTGTCCTGCCTGAGGACTGCTCTGTTCTTGACCAAAAAGTACTCCTAGAGCATAAAACTGAACTTTCCATTGTGTCCCTATGGGATTAGCTATGTTTAGACTTCTCTGCAGCCTTGCTAAGGAAAGAGAAAGAAAAGACAAACAAAGCACTTGCTTCTTGCAGTGCTCTGAAATGCACAGAGAGGTTTCTCTTTTCTGATTTTACAAGCAAAGATAACCATTAATATTCCTTAACAAGCATCCAAAGCTAAACCCCATTTTCTACAAAGCCATTGCTGGGAGGCATGCAGGTGCACTGTATAAGAAGTTCACTGTCCCTTACAAATACAGGAAAAAAATACAGTTATCTTAATCTGAAATTCTTGGAAGACTAAAAAGTTTCTTTGCCATAATGCAATACTATAAATACTGCTGGTTCAAAGCCAGTACACAAGAAGCCTGCCTTTATAAAAAAAAAAAACACAGGGCTTTATGTATTCCTTCAAGTGTACTCTTGAGTTATCGTAACTTTGTTTTAGTGTGGGAAGTCTCAGAAGTCTGGATAGTTTTATCCAAACAGTTTTTATACAAATCCGCCTGCAATGTCTTGCGATCGTACTTGGAAACAGGATTTTCAGTAACTGCTTTATCTGGAAATATTATCAAAACAAAGCTTCTTGCAAAACAGACTTCCTCACTAACTGGAAATACAAAAAAAGAAAAAAATAGGGATTTTTTTTTTTTCTCCTGAACTTCTTAGAAGATTTGAGCTGAACTTTATCCTGAAGTAAACATTTGGACCTTTACCACTTGATGTAACCTTAAATTCTGATAAATATTACTCAAAACAATACATCACCTTAGCTGCAGTTTACATACACACAATAACTCCTTCTCCCTATCCACTGCTTTAAAAATATTAGGAAGAATACTTTATGAAAGAAATCCCAAATAACTCACAAAAGTTGACTACACCAACAAAGGCATTTAAGACATGTAAACATTTTCAAATGACCCACAGGAAGGAATGGAAATAATTTTGATATAAAATGTAAGTGCCTTATGGCTTGGAGAGAACTTGCACCATGAAAGGACTCTGAGTCAGACTATCATCACAAACCCTGTCTTGCTTTTGGTTTGCTTTGGATTTTATAGATCACTTCAATCTTGAAATTTTTCATATCACAGGGGTATGAACAAAAAGCAGTTCCTCCATTTGCTCACCAGGGTCTCTGTGATTTTTTTGTGATTTACAATTCATCTTCCCAGCCTTTATTTTTTGCTCTCCCTGGCCTCTTTAAGACACCCCCCAGCAGCAGCAGGGGAGGATGGCAGGAGGCACTGAGTGCAAAGCCTGGTGTGCTGCCAAAAGCTTAAAGTAAACAAAGCTGAAACAGGAGAGGAAATCTATTAACTGCTTTCCAGTCTTGAGGCTCCTTACTGCAAAACCAGTGAATGGAATAAACACTGGCAAAAGGGATATTAAGTACATCACAGGTTCACTGCTGGGTTGGTTACCTCGAGATAAGTGAGAAAGGGCAATAACAAAGCCCAGCTGGTGTTCCCAGCTCAGTGGCCATATCCTGGCCCACCAAAGATGTTTTGGATTTGCCTTTCTCACATAGTCCAGCATGAGTAGTTTGTCATATATATAAAAAAAGTTCTTATTTACAATTTTATCTTTATTTATCTATGAAATTGATAGGTTTAAAAATTACAATTTTAGAAAGTCTGTTCACATTATGTGCCAGACAGGAGTCCCCTGATCCCTTTCCTGTGCAAACATGAACTGTAGCTTCCCTTTTCAGTAAGACATGGCACTACTTGGCATTTAAGAGCTCAGACAACAGCAGTAAGACTTTATTAGCATTTTATTTTCAGGATGGTTTGCTTGAAGGCCAGTAATTGCCCTCTCCCTGATTTGCTAGCCTGAGCAAATGACAGAGCCATCAGTCCATGGATATGTCACGTAAACATCCCATTTTCTTTTCTTCCCTTCCCATTAGCATGCCACACATCAGGGCTGACACTTGGGTTGCACAGATGAGCTCCAAATTACTGTACAATTGCTGGAAATAAAAGCATTATACCAACTCTTTGATCAGGTGTGAGAAGTTCTCATGCCTGAAGAGTTTTTTTATTTGTCTGATTTTTGATTTATTGCTATAAAGTGCCTTTTCTTCATTTCTTTCTTCTACGTAACCATCAAGTACTAGCTACCTCTGCAAGATGAGCACAGGTCTAGGTGGAGCTGGGCATAGCAACTGCTGCACTGTGTGTTTAGGTAACATCTTTATTATGGAAAGCTTCATAAAGGAAGACAAAACAACGCTTATTCTGTAGAGTTTTCCAGCCAAAGAACAGAAGCAACCTAAGTAAATGGCAGAATAGGTATAAATGTTAAACATCCAGTGTACTTTCTCTGCCCTTGACTGTTTGAATTACAGACTTTTTCCGAGCAGGAATGTGAGGAAGGATTCAATCAACGGGAAGATATTCAGTGAGAATCTCCTGCAGGTTTCAGTACAGAAATTTATGTCAGAAGTGGATATGAAGGCTAGCATGCTGAAGTAGTTGGCATATCCCTATTGACTTTCTGCTGAACAATTTTCCTTTCTTCTTTCTATTCCTCCTTTCAACCTCTGCCCTTACATCCCACCTTCACCTCCAGCTGATATTCCTTTCTCCTCCTCCACCTCATAAAAATCAGGTAGAAGTTTAACCAGCCTAGAAATATTTCTAAAGGGTATCCAAGTAATTCCTGGTCTTTGGGACCAGGTTCAAGAAGTGAGACTGTGACATGCAAAATTTGGCATATTGAATACATGGAATTTTCCAAAGCTACAATTACAGGTTAGTGTATAAATCAAGTGTTGACACATTCTTTTCTAGAACACAATTTCTCTCTATCAATGGTTCTAATACTGGAGCAACAATGGTGGGCTTCCATATGAATCAAACATATGCTCCCTTTCTAAGTAAACACTGTATGAAACCTGAATGAAATACTTACGCTTCAGGATGTTTCTTTGCTCCAGCTCTTCAGTTGTGGGCCTCTGGCTAAGTCTCCTGTGAGAACAAAGTAAGTGACTGATTTAAAACCAAATCTAAATGATGTATTAGGATTTGTAATACAGATTAAATAATGTAATTTCTGGAAGTAATTTCCAGCCAGTTACAATAACTGCTCATGCAACCAAGAGTGGCCATTTGTTTTAAAAGATGTTGCCATTTGAACACATGAATAACTGATACTTGAATAATATTACAGAATTTGTATCAACAAATTTAAAGTCCTCACAGGTATAAATTTATTAATGAATCCATAAACCTTCTTTGTTCCCAAGCACCATCATTATAGTCAATTATGCAACTGTTCGATTCTTCTCAGATATTTTGAATGAATTTTTGTATTTTTGATATTTTGAAGTCTTACTAAAGTTTTTTAAAAAAAACAAAACCAACAAAGCCCATCAGTTGTTCATTCCTCATTAATTTGTATGTACAATACAATTGGGAGCTTTACCTGAAACCTAATGCTTTTTAGTTACCTACATATAAAAACTGCCATTACAAAAAATCCCAAACTGAATGATTAATTTCCTGATTTGTACTGGGGAGACCATGGTTGATGTTGTCTCTGTGTTTACTAAAACAAGTCCACTTGTTCACTTGAGGAAAGGAGCAAGAAAAATTTCAGCAGTAAAACTTATTCTGCAGGTGTGTTCAAGATAGATGTCTCTCTGTTCATCAGCACTCACACAGCTCCCTACAGACTGTCTTTAGCCTTGTGACACTCTTCCAATTCAAATTACTCTTGGACCTACAGATTTGTCCCAGAGGACTGGCAGGTTTACCACAGGTGAAGAGTCCCAGGTGTAGCAAGTCCCAGGTGGGGACCGGACTCAACCCTGACTGAGCTGTGGGAACCGATTTTCCCCCAGACCTTGATGCTGCCAGGTGCTGACCGCCTTGCCAGGAATTTTTAAGGAACTGACATCAAACTTGGATGTGGTTTTGGGTAGGAGCACAGCCCTGATGCACACAGATGTTGCCTCCTGCCACCAAAGCAGAGCTGTGTGCGTTGCCTTTCAGATCTCCAGCAGAACCCACAAAGCAGCTTCTGCAGTTCCAGTCTGCCTGGAGGACTGACAAGCAGGATATGATCACCAGAGCTGGGATTTGTTCTGGAAAGCAGTGATAACAACCATGCCGCTTTATTAGCAGAAGAAAAATGACTCTTGGGCTCTACACAGTAGATGTATCACTCTTACAGCTCAGTAATGAAATAGCTGCCTTGGCCAGACACCCAGTTCACAGAGCAACCCAGCTCATCTTCTGGGTGTTGATGCAGGGTTGCGTACTCTGTACTGGAGCTGGACTACTCTGTATCTGGGAATTGCCAACAAACAGGACATCATCCAAATCTGGACAGCATTCCTGAGCCAAACAGAAACGAGGACAGGTCTAGAAAAATAAAGGCATGCTGTAGTCTATTCTCAGAGACCACAAAAGCCAAAATAAACATGAAGATTTTTTTTTTTTTAAAACCTGTAAAAGGCAAGTGAATTTTTTTATGCAATGTTCTCAAGTCCAGAGGGAGACAGTAACATATATCCCACAGTTCAACAGCTTGAGAAAGACATGCCTCAGAGGTGGGCACAGTAAAACACTAAACACTGACGGGCTCAACTTCTTTTGCTGGAATCAGCATTTGATATGAAAGAATGAAGGAATTGGAGAGCCAGGGGAGGAAGAGAAGGATCAGAAAGGACAACATGCACAAGGGGCAGCATGCTTTATGGGTCAGGAACTACTGCTCTGTCTGAGATGGATATACAAGTGGAAGTTCTACTAACAAATTTGAGAAAGAACCTGAACCACAGCACTGATTATTGTGGACTCATTCTTACCCTCTTCCTCTTCTTTGCTTTTTTCAGCCAAAGTACTCAAAACCCCAAAAGCTCAGATTTTGTTTTTTGCAGGACAACAAATCTATTATTGACAGTTTAAAGTTTTTTGAGAAATAAAAACACCATTTTCCAGGCAGTTGTACCACAAAGATCCTGCAGTGCATATTGGGCTGCATTTAAAACATGAACCCAGTGTTCTCAGTTCTCTTCCTCCACCTCCACCCAGTGAAACCACATTTACCCTGTGACTGATACCTCACTAGCTTCGTTCCAATCTGATGTCTGATTTCCTGCCTCTCCTCTTCAGATGTACGCTGCAAGATGTTTTTGTCTTCTAACTCTTTCTTAGATGGTCTGTTGCCAAGTTTGATAGCAAGAGTATCCCTACGACGAATTTTACTTGCCAAAGAGCCTGAGGAAAGGAGTAGGGTAGATTCAGTTCATTCATGCTCAGGTTACAGACACAAACTCTGAGTAAGAACTTCAATACCTCCCCAAAGCAACCTTGTTCCCACATGCAGGAGAAGAATTCTAATTAACATCAAAAGAAAATTTTTAGCTCAGTTCATGAAAATAAAAAACTAAAAGGCTAGGAGGAAAAAGCTAACAGCCAAATTGATACAAACATCACACATCTGTGAAGTGATAGGATAAAAATGACAAATCTACACTAAAATGTCTTTGAAGTCTAATACATTACAGGTTGGCTTATTTATCTACTTAGTATATTTAGCAACCTGCTGCTCTTTTACTTCAGCCTTAAATGGTTTAGTCCCATTCTATCATCATTTCCCTCATTCTTTCAAATTTTTTTTCAATCAATTACCACTTAGTTCTTTTATAGTGCTTTCCATCTCTAAGTTATTTGTAAATTAAAACAAAAAATACAGCTTAGAAAAGCGCTCTGAGTGCTTGTAAAGTAACCTAGGCAGTAGTCCCCAGACACTGAAGCCATCTGTTCTCCATAAAACTGACACTCTGGGGACAAGGGCTTTGCAGCTTGGCCAGCATTAGCTTCAGAGTGCTGTGGAAGGAAGGGCATTTTTCACAGCCTTTGTAGTATTCCCTTTGTGCCTTGAATTCTGACTGAGGTGGGCTACATATGCCCTAGGTTGGCAGATTTTCACTCTGTAGGGCAGTTTGGTGAGACCACAGGCTCCCAGCTCACCTCTCATAAGACACTGTACTGCTGTGTGAACACATGAACTTTTGGTTTTTATCACTCTGGGCTGTATTCAAACCCAACACAGAACTGCAGAAGACTTCAGCCTCTTGAGCTACCTGGCACTTCACCTTCTCCTGCACCAGTGGCCAAGATTAAAAAAACAAACATGTTTATTTTACCTCATGCCACTTTGGCACACTGGACCTTGGTGTTCAGGCCTTCTTTGCCGAGCACAGTGAAGCACCTCCTCCAGAAAAGCTGTGAGCAAGGCTCTCAAACTATGGTTTGATGGTGATTTCATACTGACATAAGGCCACCCTGGAGGAGGTAGAGGGAAGGCTGCCTCCTTCCTGCTCCTGACAGCCTGCTGCTGCCACCTTTTTTGCCCAAGCAAAGGAGAAGCCTTTGGGTGAGCTGGGGCAGGGAACCACAGATTCTATTGAAAATCAGCTCAACAACAGCTGCTCTGGCAAAAATAAACATGAACTTTAGCCTAAGGAAAGAACAGCTGGGAGCAGGGATTAGGCAGAAATGGGAGCAGGACAACCCCTTCAGCACAGCAGGGCATCTGCCCTGTTTGGGTGGTGATACAGTCATGACTCTAGATGAAATTTCAAAGCTGTAAAACTTAGATGTAATCTACTGTGATCTGCTCTGTCTGCTAAGGTTGCTCCAATGCTTAAAACATCCTGATCAAAGAGGTACAAGTGACTTTCAGACAGTGAAGCTGCTGACTGATGGGCTTCCTCTGTCATCCACCACACCTGTAACTCCCACAAGGAACTCATGAGGGGGGGCAAGCCAAATGAATGGCTTGTGATGCTCTAAGGCAGAGGCCTTGTTCCACCCTCATGTCCTTTGGAGCCTGTTCCTTCCACCTCCACTCTCCTCCATGCAATGATTGATCTGCTCTCACTCATGTACAGGCCCCAGCAGGTTTCTGATCATGATTGCCCAGGAGAAGCAGGACATTCATTTCTCAATAGTGACACAATACTAAATCCCTTAAAAGCATTCCCTGCAGCCATTCCTCTCTCTGCCTCACAATAGCATGGGTCAGGCATGCTCACAAAATGCAATCTGTGAAAGGCAGCCCACAGCTTCTGGGCAGGATGCTTACTTTCAGTACTTGCATTCTCATCATCGTCATCATCGTCATCATCTGTGTACAGGATCGGCCCGTCTGAGTCCGAATCACTGCCATGGCTCTCTCTGCTACTTTCGCTCTCAGGAGGGGCAGCAGCGTCAGAAGCCTCCTCCACTGCTTCAGAGAACGCTTGATCTGGAGCCTCCCCTTCTTGGTCTTCTTTGGTAGCCAAGCTGTTTATTCATGACACATTAATACAAGCAGAATAAAACACAAATGAGAAGCAATTGAATAAGCAAGGATGAAAATAAAAGTTCTGTTAAGCAAAGTAATTCCTTTCTAAAAAACATACATATGTAAGACATTTTTAACATATGCAGATATGTATGTCTCCATGTATGTGTGTTAGGAAAAAGGAATCTGGAATGATGTGCTGCATTAAAGACCGCATTAAGAAAAATCCTAATTGGTTTTTATTTCCTATAGGGTGGGAACCAGAGAGAAAACAGATCATAAAGCTGGGGGGTGAGAGGAGAAAGTTGGAGAGCAGACTGGAGTACAAAGTTTACTGTTCTGGAAGCCTAACCCTATTTATTGTAAATACAGTTTCACTGCAGCTGAGTTCAAAATGTTCATGCTCATCACTGATGAATGTAGTGATCAACAGCAGATTGTCCTTTGCCTTGGGAAAATCTTTATGTAAAGGAAGGGTAGAGCAGGGGGAGATGCAGCACTGGAATGTAGAGCTGGCAACAGATGTACCGGCAAGAATTTAAAGGACGGTCTCTAGGCTGCTGGCATCTAGACTAAACCCTCCTGGATTTATATAAAATATACTGATTTTTGTGGCAGAGAAAAGACAAATTAATAAGCCAGTTTCATTTTTCTGCCAACTATTTTGCTTAAAAAATGTAATTATGACTTTTCTCTTAACCAGTTTTTACAGTACCTGAGATTTAGATGAGTAACTAGGTAGTAAAAAACACCTATTTAAAGCCTGAAACCCTAATTTTCAAGTGTTCAAGTAAATTCAGCTATTGAACTGAGAACTACAGCAGTGAGATATTTAATGATACCTAGAGGAAAAAAAAACTCTACAGAAAAGAAGCCACTTATAATCTAGCATCATTTCTTGTTTGCCTTTATGAGAAATAAAAAAAAGAGTCATCAGCTTTAAGCTGAACTTTTGCTGACCCCAGTGCCAGCCACACAGTGAAGCAAGAGACAGGTCACGAGCAAGGACCTTCTGTGGAAACATGAGGTAGCACAGGTGAAAGGCTCAAAGGCACTGGGAAGGAACAGACTGTGCTGGGCTGCAGCCCAAACTGTTCCCGGTTAGCAGAAGGAACAGAAGAGATCCCCACGTGCCTACAGTGCAAAGAAAGGTGGTTTCCTTGGCTGTGGTCTTACCGCTGCCCCAGGAGAGCCATACTGTCTCACCTTTCCGTGTCTTCTCCTCCGGCATCCGGAGCGCTGCCAAGGGCTGCGCTGCTCAGACTCTTGTCTGTGCCACACTCAGTCTGGAGGAGAGGCTTTGTGTCTGACCTGGGGCTGCGTGGCCCTGCCACACAGCTGTCTGGCACATCTTGGGCATCTGAGGAGCCAGCAGGCTGACTAGCTGCAGCAGGAAAAGGAGGTGGAAGTGGAGGTGGAGGAGGGGCAGCAGTGGGAGGAGGGGGCACAACAAGCTTGCTCGACTGGTCTGCATTCTCCATTTCAAAAATTACTATGGGAGTTTGTTCAGGCTTGGGTTTTTCTGCCTTTGCTTCCAAACCGTCGGCTGTCGCAGCTGAGGGGGAAGAAGCAGCCCCATCTGGTGCTGTTCGTGGGGCTGACTGTTTCCCAGGTTTTTTCTTGCCCCTGGGAGTCCCTGATGTGCCAGATTTGCTGGAAGTCTCCTTAGAGGCTTTGGGATGAGATGATGTGGACGAAGGAGATGGTGATGAAGAAGACTTGGAGACTGGTAGTTTTTTTGCATGAGAGGAACCAGCTAAAACAAGAAAAGAAAGACATTTTACAGTCTTGCAATTATATGATTTTTGCACTGTATTTTCTACATGGATTGCCTTGTGCTGGTCTTTAAAAAATAAAAAAATTACACTCGATTGACCCTTCTACAATACTTCATGTAAATGATTGAGATGATTAAACCTTGCAGTTCCAATTTCACCTTTGTGTGGGAGACACTGAAATGATGAATATTTGCCCAAGAACAGCAGAGAGGACCAACCTTACACATGGGTAAGAGTTTGTTTTGAGCATTCTTCATTGGCCCATTACACCTGGCCTGGACATCATCTAAGAAGTCCACTACTATGTGTAGTGTCCTAGCTAAAAAAAAAAAACAAAAAACAAAACCCAAAAAGCTCCCTGGCAAAGAAAACTGCCTGACTTTTCCTACTACATGAACTTTTGGTCTCATCACTGTGAAAACCCTGTGACTTTCCTTGTACTTTTTGATGTACATCTGAGGACTGTTACTGAGTAGCAGTCAATTACCCTTCACAATGTTATTGCAACTGGTGTTCTCCTACTTAATGAAAAACAGCAGAGGGGCAGCAAAACAAGGTGTACTTTCAATTCCAGCTGGGTCTGTCCATAAGAGAGAGGCAGAAACCACTGCTGTCACTCTGCACAAATGGCCTTCAGAAGGGAGGAGGCACTGAAGGCCTCCTGTATGTACTGGAAGCTTTCATTTTACCAGTGACCAGCTTGGGCAGCCTTGCAAATGTAGTGAAACAAGGTTTGACAGTAGCTGTACAAGCTGGCCAAGCTGGCTGTTTAATCCTGTGGTACTCACCATACTGAAACATACATGTATAACGAATCTGACCAGAGATTTCAGCCAGCCTGCATTTCCATGTGCATTCCAGCCACATTTCTGATTGCTGTGTTAATGCACCCATCACCTGAGATGGGAGCTTCAAAACTTCTGACTTCCATTTAAAAAGCAATAAAAATGACAACTATCTAACAGTTCAGTCCTTTTCATCAACGTGCATCCGACTCAAACCCTTCTGATGGAGTAAAAATTCATTAACTTCCAGAGAACAATTGAAAGCGTTATAAAGTTACATAGCAGCCTTCTGGCAAAGCTTACTGAGTAAAACAGAAAGCTGTAATAGGAATCTGCTGAAAGGCCTACTTTACTTATAAACATTTAAATAAAAACACCCCCGAGCAGACTGGGAGAGAATCAAAGTGCAGATACTGGCCATAATAAGTTCGTGATATAAAAACAGTTTTCACAGTGAGCCTGTTCTCAAAGGAGATGGAAACAAATTCAAAAGACACATTTTATTGTTCTCTTCTGTAGCTGTTATGGTTTATAAACATTTAGAGTGCTGTGAAACTTTCAGTACATCCAAAAAAAAATCATAGAAACTTCAGGCAAATCACTGTTCCTCTTTGTGCTCCCAGGTGACTGTAAGGGGCACTGTCTTGAATCGACTGATACTGCACTTGTCTTCCCTCATCAGGTACAAATCACTCAATTTGCAATTTACATGCAAAAAAAAAAAAAAAAAAGAAGCAGAAAAATGGCATAGGCAGAAGTTCATAATTACAGTAGAAATAGATGGTGCTTCCAAACTGCATATTATTTAACAGAAATCTTACTGAGTAGGTGGATGGTAGAAAGAAAAGGCTCTGTTCAGATCCACTTCAGTGCAGGCTGGAGGTCAACAGAACCAGTTACATGCTTACACTTAAGAACTGCAGCATAATATAAATATATGGCCACACAATTGTGGCTGGGAAAATGTCAAAACATGTTTCCATTGTAAAAGTCCTTACATTATTCTCAGAACCTGCAATTAGATACAGAAGCTTAAAAGATTTCTCCCATAGAAAAGCCCCCTACGCATCCACATGGGTCAAAAGTGCTATTGCTGTCGTTGTTTTTGACTGGGCTGGCTGACAATTTTCTGTCAGGCGTCTTTTCCAGTAGAAGATTTGAATTCTTATTAAATGAAAAATTTAATGGCTGTTGTTTGCCCTTTGGCATACATCCATGCCTACATTTAAGTCCCATTCTCCCAATTCCACTATTTCAGTAAGGAAACCTTCTGTGTTGCCCTCAGGAGAGCCATGGCTCAGTTGTTACTCATATTCCTCTCCTCCTTCATGGGACCTGATCCCTGGCTGCATCATGTGCTCACTTTCATAGGGATCTGGCAAACCTCCTGTATTAATAGTGTTCCAAACCAGCTCTACTCACTAAGTACTGCCCCACTTTGAATGCACACAATGTATTTTTAATGTTGGAAGAAATTAGCAGTAGAATAAGGGATATTCATGGATATATTTTACATCTGTATGGTCTCCAAGCATTGCCTGACATTTCAGCAAAGCTAACAAAAGACAAATCTGCAACCTAAATGTGTTTTAATCTAAAAAGTCAGGTGACCCTGACAGCTTGTTACCAACCACTGGTATAAACATTTCTTTATGTGATGGATTGTTTTATTTCCGAAAGGTCTGCTGCTACAAGGCTGCTCCACCTAGGAGGAGCTGAGTTTTTCAGCTGCATGTGAAACACAAGCAGCAAAATCTGGATTTTCAAAATGTTTATTCTTGTAGTCGTCTGATGTAGTAGGACAGTTAATACCAAGTAAATGGATATTTTATGGCAAAGTTATTATGGTAACTCTAGAAGCCTTGCAATGTTTTCAAACAGTCCTCTTCTGTGTGCTTCAAATACAAAATGTGCCAAAATGTACAAGCTGTGAAGAGAAATACTTGCAGACAAAACTGGAGGGACTGGAGAGCTTTCAAAGACAGACAGAGATTGAAAACACAAGGCTTCTATAAATTTGCCAATACATATATGGGGCCCATTCATCACAATACTGCTTGTGTTCAAATGATGTGTGGATGTTTTAATTTTGGTCATTATCTACTCTGCAACCATTCAAACTCATGGTCAGTACCTTAAGAGCATCCACCTATACTCTTTAATCTTGCATAGCTGCTGAATTTTGGTTTAACAGTGTGGTGATAAACACATGTGCTATGTGCCTAATGATTGATATTTTCCATTTCCAGTACCTACTTAGAATCACAGCACCTGAGGGAAGCCTGGTCTTTTCTAATGGTTGTAAAGTTAATTTTTTTTTTTCTTTGTCAGCTAGATCAACTGCTATTCAACAGTCTTTTAAGTTGTCTTCATGGTTTTATTCTTAGTTTCTTTGTGATCTTGTAATATTGTCAAATTAATTGGAATAGTTGATACTTCCAGTAGAAAGTTACAGCAACACCAAATTAGTTTTACTTGGGGGTAACTCATGCTTGGTTTCAGGAGTCACTTTCTTTCCTGCTGATTCCTGAGCTGATTCTCTGTGTCATTTTTTTGAACTTGAACTGGGAACCCAGCGTTGTCTCTGACGTGCTCGGTGTTGCACGTGGGTTCATTAAACGACGAGTGTGTGTGTTGTTTGGGGGATTTGTGGCCAGCAGAACCAGAGCCCAGCAGGAAGCACTCTACAAACATCCATGGCATGCTCTTCACTAACGTTACTACGTACTGAGGCACAAGTCACCGTAAGAGCAAGGCAAGCAGCCCCATGCACATGCACCCACCGTAACTGCACTGCCTGGGCAGTACTCACCAGCTTCTCGATTTGCACTGGCACCTGTTGGCTTGGGCGGCGGGAGAGGAGGCTGCTTAGCAGGAGCCTTTCCCTTTTTTTTAGCATGAGGGGCTTCGTTACCCTTATGGCTGGTGGTGGTGGAAGCAGCAATGGCATTTTTTGGTGGTAGCGGAGCTTTTTTAGGTTTAGGCTTAGGCTTAGGTAGTGGTGGAGCAGGGGATGTCGGTATTTCTGGGCAGTGATCAGTGCTCTCTATGGATAAGAAAGTGAACAGAAGCCAACTGACACAGACATACACCACGTAAAGTCAACAGCAAGCCTCACAACAGTGACTACTTCTGCTGCTTGAGACCTTGGGAATCAGGAGAGACTTCAGCTTCCACCTGTTAATCAAGTATTATCTCAGAAGAAAATTACTGTTCACCTCAATTCAAGACTTCCTCATAGAAAATATTTACCTGGAACTTCTCTCAGACACATATTCTAGACCTACAAAGATCAGCCTTTACATTCAGTAACCCAAACCAGAGTGTTGTCTTCAAACTAAACAAGGTCATGCTATTTACTTCTCTAACAAATCTCCTCAGCTTCTTTTCAACCCTACCCACCCCAAGATCAACAGGCTATAAAACTCACATTCATGTGAACCTGAATGTGAACAGGGCTATTCTCTCAGCCACAGGCTTAAACATGGATATACAGCAGAAATTTTCCAAATTTTCCCCTGAAGCAACCCATTCTTCTGAGCTGCACACTGCTTGCTCTTAGGAGCTTTATTTTGGGTAACTTCCTCAGGGCATTTCTACTCTTCAGAAACAAATGAAGCTAAATAAGATAGGTTATCATTTGGCATGGAAATGCTCTCCCCTCCTGCAGGTCCTTTGGGTACTGTTACACAACTGCACTTTCAAGAGCCTAGAGTTCATTAGCCAGCAGGAATTTGATCTTTAAATCGTGCTGTGCAATAGGAATGGCTGTGCAGAGTGAAAGAGGACACTGAGGACCCAATATCCACAATCTGAAATCCACATTTCAGGAGACCTGACTTTGGACTGTGTTCTGGCTAGTTCTGTAGATTGCATGACTAGTGGTGGATGGACTACAAGTTCCTGAGTGCATCTTTTGACTTAGTTTTGTCCAAAAGAAACCTGGTTTGTTTCTGGCCTGCAAACCAGAGAAGAGTGAGGATGACCAGGAAATAAATTTTAAAAGTGCCTACCTAATACCAGCTGTAATGATAATACAGGTGAGCCATTTACCATCAACATACAATTTTGCAACATAATCACTGTAAAACTTGGTGTTCCCGGGTGGGAAGAGTTACAGCTCCCAGATGGAAATCTTTATCTATTCAATTAAATCAATTCTGTGCCCATTTGGTCTCAAGATAGCCTTCCAAACCTTTCTGGAAAAGGAAATCATAGAAGCAAGAGCATTCCATCAGAACCACACAGGCTTTGTTTGCATGTTACTAAAAACCATGACTGGGAAAGAAAGAAGACAAGCAAATTCTGCAAAGACTTTTTCCTATCACCCAAGAGAAAACCATTTCATTTCTTACAGTACATTCCTATTAGAGACTCACTCTTAACACACATTAAATGGATGTCCTCATCTCTCTTCTCTCCCATGTAAAAGATTCCCAAGGGATAAGCAACACATTTTAAGATTAGTAGATGAAGGACAAAATGTGTTAGACAACAAAGACATTCTTCCTCTCAGAAACAAAACCTTTCCAACTTCTAGCTTAAGGTTTGTTAACATGAACCTAATGCATCACCTGCAGTTATTAAAACCAACATGCACACATGACTTCATGAACTGGAGGAATTAACATTAACTGCCCAGAGTCCTCATTTTTTCCCAGCCTGTTATAGACTAATATGCTTTTGCTAAAGCTTTGAAAGAATTGTCTCATAGAAACCTTTTCCAATTTTCAAACAAAGTCTTTTGAGCAGAGCTTCTTGTACCATCTCTTTGTTTTCCATAGAAAGGCTTCAGATGGAGAAAGGAACATGCTTATCTGTTACATTTTGACCTCTTTTACAGCAAAAAGGTCTCCTTGTGAAATTCTACCTACCTTCATTCAAAGTTGAAATGCTGATATAATTCTGAAAAAGCAGGACATTTTAAAATTTGATATCCATTAATAACAAATATGGGAAGAGAAGATATGATTTTGTACTTTGAAGATCCTGAGGGATGTCAGGATGATCAGAAATAATTATGTGTAAACAATTCTTTGCTATATGTATTAACTAAAGATCCATAATGATAAATTTTATTTACTAGTAAGAAATAATTTAAAACATGTTTACTCATATACCATTACTGTGTTTTGTTTTAGGTCATCAGTAGAGAAAATGTTAAAAACAGAACTATAACCTAGGAAAAGTAATACACCTTTCACCATATCCTAAAGTAATATAGTCAATCTACACTAAACTATATAACTGATTAAATAATGTATATCAGAATTTATCTTCTGAATCAGGAAAAAGGTACAAAATAAAACAAAATATGAGGCTTAAGCTTTATCTAGTTGCAAATAAACACATCCTAGTGACAACCAATAATTTTCAATTTTTATTTAGACAAATAACTAAAAACTATAAATGAAAACCAAAGCTGGAGCAGTTCATTCACATCAAAGTTCTTGCTTGCAGACTTCAACTGTGATTAAAACTGGCGATTTATATAGCATTTATTTTAACAGAAATGCCTTGCCATTACTGGAATACTATCTTTGTCTGAGACAGTTCTTTTCATTCTCTTATGTACCTCATTCCAAAGACTGGCAGAGTGGCAGACTCCCGCACAGCCAGATCCTACTTGCTCAGGTAGTTACACCTCTCATCCAGTCCTGACTGCCCCTTGATTACCAGCAAACCTTTTTTTTTACTCACAGCCAGGAGGAAATCTGTGGTGAAGATTATTATCTTTGACTATGTTGTTCCTCCTGGCACCTTATTAGCTTTGCTGCTTTTACCTTTGTTAGCTTCATTTTTTTATCTCAGTGTCAGTCTGATTTTGCCCATAGTACAGCTTCTCATTTACTTGAGACAGATTCCCTATTCCTACCTGACCAGTCCATTATATCAGCTTTTGAAAGTGACAAGCCAAGTTTAAAGCAGATGCTTTTCATAACTTTTCCTCTGTTGACCTTCAAGCTTTGTGAATATTCACTGACTGCCCTCCCTCAAACTCCCCTCTGTTGTGATGCCAAAGCTGACAATATTTAGGCTTCCAGTACTGTGCTTTTTATTCTGGTCTGGTGTCCTCTTGTTTTCCAGTGCCTAATCATAATGTCCTTTCTTTTACTGCAAGTCCATTGGAAAATTTTTGTGGTTTACTGCATCTATGTAAGATGCTATAATAAATGTCTGGTATATACAGAAACACTGTAGCAATACAAATAACTAATAACTGCCACAGGAGCTTGATCTTGAACAATGACAGAGATGGTCTGATGTCTGTAAATGGCTACAGATACAATTATGTTGTAATTGTACCTCTCTAACATGATTCTACTTGAACATGGACCCTTGGTCTTCCTGCCTGCTCTTTGTTTTGCCAAAACAAGGAGGCATCTGAATCAGTTCAGACCCATCTATTTGTTCAAACCAATCCCCCAGGTACCTCAGGACCAGCTGCAACACACTTCTATTGCTGCTGTTTTTCTTAATCTAGACATCTGTTCATCAAGAGCTGACCTTTTAACAAAAGGTCTCCAAAATATATCAGATAGGAATATCTTTTATCCACTGCTGCCTTGATGGAAATAACTGCTGTAAAAGCAACTTGCCTATAAATTACTTCTTTAACAGGAAAGCAAATGTTAATATCTCATGAAAAATTTGGACCAATAATATATTTATATTTAGAATAAATTTTCCAAAGGCCAGATTTTCAAGAAATCTCACTTTCAAACCAGATTTTCTTGTTTCCAGAAATTGTGATTGGGGCCAGTCTCTAAACAAAACTCTGTTCTCATGTAAACACCTAAATGATGGTCAGATTTACAAAGTACTCAGTATACAACAGCTCCTGGGAGGACTCATCAAATCTGAAAGACTTTCAGAGAGATGCCAGTGTGCCACATGCACTAGAAAATCAGATTACTTATTTTCAAACTAAAATAAGTTTCGCAAAGGACTTTTGCAAATTCTGGACCTATGGATAATAATTGACCTATGCAAATCCTCAGCATACTTTCAGAAGATGACCTGTAAAATACAAGATTTTTTTCTTTACTTCTGTGAACTTCTAAGGGACAGAAGGCCAGAGCTTTCCTACCTGAGGATTTTGTCCTGCAGCACTGGTGTTTTTGTTTGTACAGCTTGAGCAGTGTTGTGGAGCTACCTGACAGAAAACCAGCAGCGCTGTAGCACAAGTGTATCATCTCCATCAACTGCAAAGCACCCTCCTCCTGGAGGATGAACACAACACACTGGAGAAACACTATGTAAAATGAAAGTTGGAAATAATGTGTCTTTGTTGTCTTCTGCAGGATGGCTCCCCGCACAATGAAACTTTAAGAGTTTTGCAGATCATGAGTTTCCTTTGCAGACTGTGCAGAGAGCTGTGTTTTGATTAATCAAAATCCAGGAAGCTGTCAGTCAGGAACATGGGACACAGGACTAGACAAGGTGTCTTTTGTCACTTTTTTTGACTCGTTGATTGTGCTGATGCAGGTGGTCAACTCAGACAAATCCTTTCATAAACCTCAGATTTAACCAGCTCCATTTTTTGTTCCTGCTATTGCTAATAAAATTCTGTTCAAGAAAAGACCCATTCTAATTATTAGAAAGCATCCTTTAATTTCCACTCTAACTGTATTTCAAGACACTGTTTATTCCTTTCTTCTTGTGCCAGCATTGTCCTTTAGCCATGCTCTCTCCTGGCTGTTTACCAACTTGCAACATTCATCTAATGCTCTCAAGCTCTTTCAGGCTCTGTTTTGCTACACTGAACCAGGACAGCTGTCTCACAATGTTGTTTGCAGCTCTCTCTGCAGTTTGGAATTCATCTTTCTTGAAGATGGATAAGCTGATCTGCATGTATGCAGGCTTCTAGATCTTACTGGTTCTGTAATTTCAACAGCACTAAGTTCAAGAGGCCTTATAACAAGACAGTGTAGAAAATAGAAGGGAGAAAGGGAAAGGTGTTACATCTCACCTAAAGAAACCACATTCAGGTATTTTGCATTAGTTCCAAGATAAAAAAGGTAAAAAAATCCTGTCATCTTACATTTTTAACTGCTCAATCTTTGTGTAAGAAGTAAGCTGCTAAAGAAAAGACAGAATGCCTAAGACATATTCACTGTCAGCTGGTCTGTGAGAATCTTGGAAGGCATGTAGGCTTCTACATTCTCTTATACTTTCTGTAAAGATATACTCAAATAATGAAATAGTTAATTAATAAAAATAATGTACACAACATTAATTCTAGAGCCACATTAGGATATCTTTCCTATAAAAGAGAAAAACTGAAACAAATAAACCAGCTTTACAAGTCAGGAGCTTTCTTCAGGCACTCAGTTTTTGTGGGTGAAAAACTCACATGTCACATGTCACCCTGAGCCAACCCTGCTGACTCAGTGGACAGGCTCTGGCCAAGTACAGCTTTATCTAGAGTAGCTTTCCTTTTAAGAATACTTGGATTCAGCCTCATTTACATAGTTCAGGTGATGAATCGAAGATATACTATTCTTAGAAGAACTGGTTTTAGCCAGTAAATAACTCAGCTGGAGTGAGAGATTCCTAGGAAGTCAGGCAAGAAAGCCCACAACCTTTTATGTATGCTGCTCATACCAATGATCTACAGAGCTCAGGAGTGTAGGAAGGCAGCTAGGCACACAAGAGGGATCAAAGTCTGCCTAGTTTCTCACAGTGACTGATTTCCAGGTTTAATCTTCTGAAACAAAGCAGGATCTTGTCTGAGACCCTGGAAAATGAGGCTTACTACGTTATATTCAAACAAGTTTTGTCCTGCTTTGGGGAAATAAAGAAAAGATCTCTGAGAAATGGAACGTAGAAAATTAGACTTTGAAGAACATTCCTTGGTAGACAAACTAAAGCATTAGAGAACGATGATGCATGGTTGTAAGACCAGAGTTTGTGCCTCAAATTTCTTTTCTTTGGTTACCCATATGCAAAAGAAAAGATTAAATTTAATGGCAGATTTAAGGAGAGAAGACAAAATACAGAGGAAAGAACCTGTAAACCCAATATAGTAAGGCCTGGAAGTTTTTTTCCAGCTCTCATATGAGAGTAAGCCTCTTGGGGGAAAAAATATGCACATGTAGCCCAAAAATTAATTTGGAAACAGGACTAAAAACTGTTTCTTTTACTTGTGTTTACTTCAGACATGAGGAAACCTGAGAAGATCAATCTCTTATAAATATCCCAGGAACATTCCAGAAGCTTATGCCCCATATCACCCACAGCACCTGTAACAGAGCTCTGGCTTTCTGCAATGCAATTATTTATCAAAGCAGCACCTAACACACCTGACTGATGGTATGCAAAACTGAATTTCTTACTATTTTTTTCCAGGCAGTATCTTGCTGATGGTTACTGAGCCTTTCACTTCTTCAAGCCCAAGCTAACTATGAAATCTGGAACCATCTGCAAGAATCATTAAAAGGTTTAGCTTGCTTTGACAAAAATGAGTAAGACCGAAGTTTACAAACTGAACTCAGATACAAATAAGGGGTTCTTTCGTGCATCTGGGTTTCAGAGACATCTTGGGAGGGCTGAAAGGAGAAAAGTGTCTCTGGCACAGTACCTGGAGGCTTTACCATGGGCAGCATGCATGCTGCATCACCTTGCTATGTCCTGATACCTAGGGAGGAAAACAGTGCCATTTTGACACCTATCCTACTGTGGCTTTTGATGTTGTCCAGCACTGCTATGGGGGACAGGAGGCAGACAGACTCCTTGGATCCCCTTTGCAATGCTTCACCTGGAACCTGGAGCTCTGGGCAGTGCTGGGGGTGCTGCAGATCAGTGCTATGGCTCAGGAGCCCAGGAACAGCTGGAGATTTCAGTCTGCTGCCCAAACATGCAGGGTGTTCTTTGATATTGCTGCCTCTCCACTTGCTGCTCTGTATCCCTTGCAAGGCTCACAGATAAAATAGCTACAGTTTAACTCTTCGTTTTCTGCAAAAGATGCTGGTGACTTTCCTTAGTCATAACAGAAGAATTCAGAAGTCAATCCAGTACAAACACAACACTAATAAATGATCTCAGAAAAAGATTTATCTAATTTTTCAACATCAAGGCTTTAGCCATCAATTGCCTGCTTTATGTTAAACTGTCACTTGTTTCTTATCATCCTGCCATAAAGGAGACATTTTCTTTTAAACACCCTGCTTGTATGACTGTCATCATTACTACAAATAGAAACAGTCATACTATTAAATTGCCCAAGAGAATTTTTCACCAAACACAAAAGGCACCTGTGAGCTGACAGTCAGCAGATGGGTACATAGCTTATGGAACTGCCTGGCAGCCAGGGAAACAGCTTTCAGGGGCTGTCTTCTTCACTTGCTTCTGCTTTACTCATTTTTATATGCATGGCTGGGCCTATTGCTTGCCTTGTGGATACTGTATTTCCATAGCTTATGCTGAAAAACTTTTTTTCCTTTAACTTGTTTTAACTCCTAACATACTCCACATTCTACAGCCTGTTGCTGCTGGCTCTCACCATGCTATCACAATGTGCCTCTATCGTGCTCTTTTTAAGCTTCTGGCTCCTGCAGTCATCACATTTATATGAGAAGGACATTTTCAAGACCCATTTCACTGTTCAAGTTGAACAAGAGAACAAATAAAGACCATCACCATTTCACAAGAGCATTTTAAAATAACTTTATAACGTCATGGGGCTGAGATGCATCTTTGGGCAAACTTTGACTCAGTGGAAGTTGGAAATCCAACACACCTGCTAAGCAGCAGGAATGAATCCTGCCTTTGGGTCTTACAAACATGGAAGGTGTATATATCTTCCTTCAATATTTACACCTAAGAGTTGATGACTTCAGAAGCCTCAGATTAACCTCATTAAAGATGAACTTCTTGCAGCCAGCCATTACTCCTGACTATCAATATATCAATACTGACTAGTATTCAATCCCCCTATCTCAGTTCTCATGATGGACGGTTGTGATCTGAAGCACCAGCACATTTTATGGTCTCAGCAGAAGACAGTGAGCCAAGAATTCCTGCTTCAGCTCTGATTTTGATGCTCTGTGAGCATTAGCAAACCTCCACTCTGCAGCTGTTGATTCCTCGCTCTGCCAGTGGGTGTGGGTGTAACACAAATGTACTGCATCTGCCATAAAAAAATCACCCAGGATTAATCTGCCAGGTGAGATGTTGTGGGCCTTACTCTTCTACTGAGTTCAGCAGGCTGGCTCACCTTTTTGCTTAGTGTGCTATAAATAGAGAATAACTGAAGTGTACTCACAGTGACTGTGGGGTGACTTGTACTGGGTTTACACAATGTAACACTGTTTCTGATACACAGAATTGATCCTTAACACCTTTTGTGGGTGTTAAACCACAAAACTCTAGGAGAACTTCATGTTTAGGTGCAGGAGGAAAGTATACTTTAAGGGGTTTGCATCTTCCAGATGCTCATATTGAGATTCAAAGAAGCCTAGAATACCAGTTTTTCTCATTTTTTTGTTCTCCTTCTTCCACATATTCTTAATTTTCTGAGAGGGACTGGAGTGGTAGCTATACTTTCTTTTGTATTGAGTCTATTCCTGTAGGGCAATCATTTTTAATTTCTCCAAAATCAAAACAATATATTGGGAGTGCAGAGTCTAATAAGATGTTTGAAATAGATATTGAACCTCTCCTGCTTCACTGGAGTTACACATTCTGCAAAGTCAGCTAGAGGGGATTTCAAGATGGTAAGAAATATGTATTTCTAAAAGAATAAACTGTACTTTAGGAAAACTTCCAAGTCCTGACAGTTCCAAAATGCTGTATTTAGTGATGCACAAAATAATAAGTGGTCTGATCTAACCTCAGAGTTAAACTGAACCATTTTAAAGGAGTTTTCCATGGCTTTTATAACTCTTTTCCCCTGACCCAATACACATCTGGTTCTAGTTGGCACCAAAAGATAGATGTATTTAAATGTCATGACAAAGGCTAATCTCGTATTTCTGCCTTGTTGGAAGACAGGAAGTACTACAAGTCTCATAAGTTTCTCCTTGGACTTCTATCCACTTTTTACATAGTCAAGTGATTTATGTAGCTCTGAGAAGAATTCAAATTTTTGTGTTAGCTCAACTGACACTCTCAACCTCCAGAGGCTCATTCATCACTAGGTAGAGTTTAATAGAAGACATTGGAAAGGCTGTTCTGTCCTGGCTCCATGGCTTCAGCCAGCCATGAAGGTCTTGATCTTTTGTATCTTTGCTCTTTCTGCTAGGGAAAGTCCATCAAATGAAATAGTATTTAAGAACACTTTTAGACAGGGGAAAGAAGTGGTGCATTATTCAAGATGGTAGAGAAAGAAAATAAAATTGGTTCAAATCCTGTGATTTCACACTCATCTTTATATTTCCTTTATGAGTCAAACTCAGAGTAGATCTGAGTAAAGGTTGCAAAATCAAGATGGACTCTGGAACTGCTAAATATTTACCAGTATTTACTACAATTCATCTATAGAAAACCTTATAGCTAAAGAGTGCATTTTCCATAAATGGCCTGGTTTCTGTTTGCAGGAGTGACACAGCCCTTGAATGTTTGTGAAGAGCTGGACTGCAAGTGCTTAAGATTTCATGAAAACCAATTGGAATGAGTTGCTGGAGTTACTTTCAAAATGATAGATGGTTTTCAAGCGACTTAAACACTTCTGAACATTCAACCCACGAGCCGCTTCTACAATGATACCGCAAGGTGATGCATATGAACTCAGTGTGTTCTTTCACAAGAGAAAACCTGACACCAAAACTTGGCCATGGCTACAAGGAAAGGCTCACAGTGAATTTAGAAACTGAACCTCCCTGCACGCATTGTGATGTTCAGACCATGCTTCTCTTTATGACCTTACCATATGCATAGGAAAAGGCATGCCTGCCAGTGACGGAATACTGGTGGTTCAGAAGTCCTATCTTCTCAGCAGGTTCTGCTGGCATCCTTGTGGCAGAACAGAACTCACAGCATGTATAGGTGCTAGTGGAAGAACACGTTAATGTTTAAAGCAGGCAAAAAAAAATCTGTGAAGAATATGTTAATTTACCTCCCTGATCTTCTTTTTTTCCTTCTGATGCTGATGCTTTCTCTGATAAGGTGCCATTATTTCCACTGCCTTTTACCACATTTTCTTCCTGTATGGTTTCTTCACCAATGGCTACGGTGTGTCCATTTGAAGTTTCAAAGTTTACTGTTACATCACCATCTGGAATGAAAATTAAGAAGTTACTGCCTAGTTTAACTGCTTACTTAGCACCTACTTATAGCACACAGCATCCCTCTGCGTTCAAGCTTCTGTAGAAGAAAAGTAGAAAGACTTACTGAAATGTGAAACATCAGGCTGTAGATCTGCTCTGGAAAGTAACTCTGTAAAGAAACTCTATAGGCTTTCATGTTCTCTGGGTGGACACCTCTGCAGTAGCAGGCTTGGAAGTCCATGCTGGTTTCCTTCTTGGTGTCTGTTCATGAGCATACTGTTCTCTTATCCCTGCATCTTGGTTTACACAGCAAAGAAACGTGTGCATGGACCACAACAAAGCTGTAACATGTTCCAGCATGTTCCAAACATGGACAATGGGGTGGTGGCAGAGTTGCAGAACTACTGTGGTGTACTCCCAGCACATAAATGAGCCAGGAATTCTGTCAGAAGCTCTCAGAATGTATGTGCCCATTTACTTAATAAAAATAAATCACAAAGATGTCATCCAGGTCTTAAGAGCCAAGGTGAAGTCTTCCTGTATCACATATCATATCATAATTGAATTCTGCAAGTCAAATGCTTTCTCACCTCTGATGATACTTTACTCACCAGACCAGCTCAGCTTGAGAGTTTTTTTGATACTGAAAAAAACTTCTTTCTTTTCCTATTTGTCTCTATATTGCCAAAAAGTGCTACTCCTGCTGGCTTACAGCTTTCTCTGCTCCATGCACTTTAAAGGTGCTATTGATTTTCTCCTCTGGTAATTTCTTTTTGCAGTATTCTCTTGCTGTCAAACCAAAAAACAAGCAGATCTACATGGCATCTCTTTGATTTCTTCCATTGGCTCTTCACTAACTGTGGCAATTCCACTTCTCTTCCTTGCTGAGTGTTATCAGACCTGGATGTTTGGCACTTCCCTGGTTTCAACACAATTATGCAGCCTCTGTCCTACCACCTTGGGTGCTTCCACTAAAGTGATTGTTTCATCTTCTGCACACTAACATCAACTTGATTTGTAAAAAATGAGTTCTGCCTTCCCAACTTTGTCTAATTTACTACAGCTGACACTTGCACTTACCTTAACTGCAACATTCCGTTTCTTCAGCTTCTCCCTCCCAGGGCTTCTGAAATCCACTCTTTCCTCTCCGCCTCCACATATGGCACTGCCACCTCTTATTCACGTCTTGCTTCTGCAAACACCTCCTGCCTCCAAGTGGCACTTGCCACTTTCCACTTCATTCTTCTGCACTCTATGTAAAACGCTGTCACTTCTTCACATTTCTTACCTCTCACATTTCAAGTCTCCATGTAATTTCCTCTTTTAGCTTTCATCCCCATAGTAATTCTAACTACCTTCACACTCCTCAACTCTTTCCTACCTCTCCAATTTTAGCACCTTCCAATTAACCCCATATTCTTTCAAAATGTCCTTGAAAATTATGATTTTCATCAAACATGAAGCACAATGTGATGCAGATAACACAGACCAGGTTGATATGGGAGAAAGAAGAGAAAATTGTTCATAATTCTATCCTTTTCCTCACTTTGCTCAATCCCTGTAAGGAATCCAAATTAAGGATGGAAAAGAGGGTCAAGGGCACTGATGACCAAAGTATTCATACTTCTATCACAAATGATAGTATTCATGTTCAGACTGTAATCAACCTGAGAAGTTACCACATTTCATTAACTGTCCCCACTGAAAATACAATTTACAACCTTCAAAGGACAAGATCACACAGGTCCCTGGTAAAGCACGTGGCAAAACCCACAACAAATTCACAGATGGACAAACTGAGGTATGGAGAGTCTGCAAGTCTTGTTTTAAGACAATGACAGTGGCAGTGACAAGTGCAGAAGCCAGCTATGCTGGATGTCATAGTCTGATAATTAGCCAAACTCCGTATGGACAAGTGATGTCACACATCAACAAACAAGCCCTTTACTTCTAAATATCTATGTGTATGATATAACCCATACACACTGATATTTTACTGATTCTTCAGATCACATAGAAAAATACAATTTCTAGGTGAAAATTATTTTTAGAAAATGTGGAGTTCTAAGACTCTTTGATAAAATTACAAATGGTTTAATTTTAAGCTACAGAAAATTATTTTACTCTACTTTTATTTGATCTAGATTTATAAAAAGATGAAAAATATTAGAGAGAATACTACAAGAAACATAATTGGATATAGCATAGAGGTATCTACCTTGGCTTACTAATGCTTTTCAAAGTGCAAACTCTGGCTAATGCCAGTTACTAAACCTTAGAGAATTTTGAAACAAGTTATTTCTTCCCCACAGTTTTATGCTGGTGCCATTTGTGACTGTGGCCTGTGTGACAGCAGTGGGATCCATATGATCCCAGCAGTGGTACTTTTTGATACCTGAAATGAATTATATTGATTTTTCCGGGTTCCAAAGCCCCTAATTTTTCAGCCAAAAATTCTCATTTTATACTCTAGTGGCTTTAGACAGCAGACCTTGACTCAAAAATAGATTTATCACTAATTAGAAAAAATTCTGGCAAGCAGTAAGCAGAAGCCACAGAAGTCACATTATTTACAGGGAGCATTCAAATACTTCAGGATATGACCAGAAGTCAGCTGTGGCACCTGTGGCAGAAGCAGTTACAGAGCACAAATCCCTTGACTTAACTTCAGTTGTCGGCTGGCCCAAATTACCTCTCACACCTCTCAGTTTGTCTCCTCATACCTATTTATACTGCATGGAAACAATGCAACAGTGGCTTTATCATACACATTTAGTGCTTAGTAGCTAAATTCTACTTAATGCATTATCACCTTGCTCAGGCATTTCCTTCAGCACTCCCCTTCTTATCAGCTCCTCTCTGCTTTGTCTTGTCGAAATCTTCCTTTCCAACACTAAAGAAAAAGCACAGTTAAGAATAGATTTACTCTCATACTGCTGATGCTTGTGAAAAAAATGTAGAGAACTATCTTTATTTTACAGGAAGAGAACTCTTGCTTCCTCTGATTCTGCAGGAGAAGTGGTTGGGGTTTTCATGGACAGTCCCTGAAAGTATTGCCCTGCAATTTCAGGCACAGAAAGTGGGGACTCATGTGATTCAGTATCTTCAGCTCAGCAAGTCTCCTTGAGGCTTCTTTCATGGTCAATGGGAAGAGGTTCTTTCAGGATGAAATTGAACTCATCCTAGCACAGGCGTTTAACATGTAAAAGAGCCTTTTTCCCTGACTTGATTGAGGAGCTCAGCTGGAGATACCTCCATCTGCTTCGTACAGGTTTTGAGCAGCGAGACACAAATCCTGCTCAGAGCAAGCAGCTCACAGAGTAGCCCTTGTGATGTGCAAACTGTTTAAAGGAAAAAAAAACCCCAACAAAAACAACCTTTAACAGAAGCCATAGAGTTGTGTTCTAAAAGGAAATAACATCCTCATCGATTGGTGCTAGCTGGCTTTCATGGAAGAAAAAATGCAGCATCCTGTTTTTAGATTAAAAATAAATAAAGCAGCATACACAAAACCCCCAAGACTGTGGCACAAAGCATTCTAATTATTATTTCCCATGGGAAAAATGCTGAATAGTTTTATAGGGAAAAGCATTTACAGATGTCAGAATATCTCCACACTGCATCTCATCCCCAAACTATCACTTGTAAAATCCTGTCTCCCCTGTTAGGAAAAGGTAGTCTCCCATCCTGGTTCTGTTTTCATACGGGCATCAAAATCCACATGACATTTGGACCTCAAGGTGAGGGCATGTGGTGAAGCTTCAGCTGTGCTGGACTTCATCCTATTAATGCTATGGGACAGGGCTATCTGTCTCACCAACTAATTCAAACACTCTCTAGGGTCAGTCTAATTGCTGTATGCAGAGTGATAATACCTCTTGCAGTGTTTAATCTCCCTTGTACCAGCCCAGTTGGAATGACTCAGGCATATAGTGAAGTGACAGGGTCCTGTGAAGGCATGGAGAGAGGCAGTTTGACTCTTCTGAGAAAGCTGCCCTTCATAAATAGCAAAGCACCTTCCCCAGCAGCAGGTACTCAGCTGCTGACACAACCAGACTGGCTGAGCTCAGGTGTCTGAAGGCATCACTGCTTACAGCTTCCCACTCCCCTTCTCCATCAGGGAAAGGGATGGTTGAACAGAATGATAGAATTTGGATTTCAGCTGGAAGAACCCTAAACCATCTCGTTCCAAACCCTCTGCCATCAGCAGGGACACCTTCCACTAACTCAGGTTGCTTAAAGACCCATCCAGCCTGGTCTTGAATGCCTACAGCAACAGGGCATCCTCTACTCTAGGCCACCTGTTCAGTGCCTTACCACCTTCAAAATAAAGAATTTCTTCCTGACATCTGATCTAAACCTGCCCAGTTTAAGCCATTCCTCCTTGTTCTGTTGCTACATGCTCTTGTAACAAGTCCCTCGGATTCTGCACTTCCTGAATTTACAGTACCAGATTTATTTCTCATACTGCAAAGTGCAGGGATTCAGCAACTCCTCAACATGGGATGCATTTCCCCATCAAAATAGCATCAAATCCTGGCAGAAGAGCCGGAGGAAGTAAACATTTTGACCAGTCCAGTTCCAGCTACTCATGCCTGTGAGATCAAGAGCTCACATATGCAAGCATTTCTGGCTCAAGAACACATAAGCTATCTGTGTCTATATACTCAGGTATTTTGAGAGATCTGTCCACTAAAGGTCAAACTTCTGCAGCATTCAAGTCAAGTTTGACAGCATAAGGGAGCCTATGAGTGTGGCTGCAGACTCTCAATACCAGCCAGCCTCCTTGGGAGAGTGTGGTAGCCTGAACTCTGATCAAGTTAGGCTGCCTTGGGTCCCACACTGAAATTATTCACAGGCTCTCCCAGTTTCTCCCCTGTATTTTTTAAAGCACGAGCCTTGCAAATGTGTCACACGTTGGCACAGGAGCACACCCTAGGCTTGCAAAGAGTTCTTCATGTAGGGAAGCAGTCCCACAAAGACTGTTTTAAAAGAGATGGGGGTAATGAAGACAGAGGACTACATGGGCAGGCATGGATGGAATGTCTTGGTCTTTCTAGAGACCAGATGCATTCACAAGCAGGGTGAAATCTCCTTTGACACAGCCCTGAAGGATGACCACCTTATGCACACACTTTATGCTTGCTTTGTTGCTGACATTGTAAATATTATTTTATTAGTATTTCAGCATTACAAATATTATTTAATTCCCACTCTTTTTTTTTCTCTCTTCCTTTTTACCTGTGTTTTCTTGGGGACAGTGAAATGAAATCTCTTACATATCTGTGGGACAATTCAATGCCACTTGAAAACAATAATGCATTTTCCATCAAGCTTAAGAGCAATAAATCAGACCTTCCCCCATCAATGTCTCTAGTTTTCAGGATTTTTTTTTTCAGTTCTACAACATCGAATTAACAACTGTGCTGAATTAATTATTATGGGAAATGCCAATTGTCATTAAAAGGCATGAACCCTTTACACTTCAACCAAAAAACCTCAAAGCATTTCATACATTACACAGGTTTCATAACAACCCTGAGACATAACTATCTCCATTTCACACATTAGAAAATTTGTGAACAGATAAGAAGCTTAAGTCCCAGTCCTCTATCTTCTATAATGTTGGCTATGATTGGTGTTTTTATGTAAACTGATTAAGCTCAATTAATTCAGCTTGAAATGATAATTTATTTTAAACGTTATTTGGCCCATGGAAAGAACATAAAAAAAATCAAGCTAGTGTTCCCTACTACTATCATAATTTTAATTCCTACAAAGAAAAAGGCAGAATCTTAATTTGAATCAAAGTGGCAAAAATATGTCCCCTTGTATAAGAGGAATGAGTAGTCTGTCAGCTTAGGAACTTATACTGGGTGCTGTTTAGTCAGTGTGGATTCATCATAATAATTTGAGGTTTGTTGCAGACTTTAGATTATGCAATACATTTTAGATTTACACAGTCAAGTACTTAGTACCATCCTCTCACCCAGCACCATCATTCAAACATTTCCTGACTTCTGAATGCTTGACTTTGTAACCCTATCATTTTAGGAGAGCTTTCTGAAATATAGCAGTAGTCAAAAGTAATTAGCTCAGCAGACTGGTTTGAGACTCTCAAAACTCTGTGCAGTTAGGCTGAGTGACCAGCTGATGCTATCAGTACAAATCTTTTCTGCAATATGTGTATATAAGAATATACATCAATCTAAGTGAATATATATTATCTCAACAAGTCTGTCATATATATGATACATAAATATATGTGTATTTATAAAGGTGTGAATATATATATACACATAAAATTTCAATAGGAACACCAACGTACTGTTTATAACTTTAAGCAGTAATAAAAAGGAAAGAACAATTTCTCCATCTGTGTACACTGAGACTGATTACAAAGAGATGAGTCCTGACTTTGAGGGTTACTGGTTATGAGTCCTCGCCTACTGAAGAAGGCTGAGGTGAGGCAGGCAGGAAGTCTCCAGTCTCATGCTCCAGAAGAATCAGAAAATTACAGATCAAAATCTTTCCCCTGCTGCAGTCAGAATCAGAGCTTACCCTGTCTTTAGGTGTAACCATCAAAAAGGATGTAAATTTATTGTATTGTAAGTAGCCCTCATTTACTCCAGTAAAACTTACTTCCCTTCACAAATATTTGCTTTTTTGCCCAATACAAATAATAGTAACTCTAATAATGGGAACAGTTTACCTCAAAAAGCAGCTTCTCTCTCTCTCTCTCCCCCCTTCCTCATCCCCTCAAAAAAGACTGCTTAGTGATGGTCAGCAGCTGTAAACCTCAGGCAGTCTTAAAATCCATTCTTTGACTTGAAGAGTGCTGTGAGATTCTGGATATTCTCCAGTATTTAGTTTTGTTCTTCTAAGGGAAGCCTGAGAGAATTCTGATTATTAATTTTTCTCTGACCTAGTAAGAGCTAAAATTGCCTTCTGATCCCTCTCTGTATATACTTTTGCAGTGAAGCTTTGAAGTGGCATCTACTTTGTGCCAAGACACAAACCGCTGCCTTTTCCTTCACAGCAAAACATTGCAGAGGAGAGAAACCCTTGAGATGTTGACATTTTATGTTTGCTTTTCCTTGCTTTTGAAAGCCCTCTAGGCAAAAAGCATGCAGCCAGTGCCCAAAGAATAGACTTCGTGAGATAAAGCGTGGAAAATACGTTGCTAAAGGGAAAAATTCCAACCATCATTCCCACACTGGAACAGATATTAACATCTAACATGTAAACATCCCTAATTTTTTGATGTTTGTGGTGTTTTCTGTTTACGAACATCTTTCAGTTGCTCCTAGGACAAAAAGCGGTCCATGGCACACGTCCTGGCAAGGCCGCAGCAAGAATCTATTTCAAAGAGCCTATTGAAAACCCAGAGAAAGTAGTGAGAGTTCCTGCCAATAGCCCATGTTCTGTCTTAGGAGAAACCCTTTCTTCAGCTGCCTGTGGACTGACCACGCTGAAGCCCTGCTAAGAGAACTGGCAATAAATGAGGGTCACTGTGCTCTCTCCCATGGTCCCAGGCCAGGAAATGGGCTTCCTGCATGTAAGAGGCAGGCACATACACAGCCCCCACTTGGTAATGTAAATACACCTCTGATTCACTAGTGTGAGGAAGAGGATATCCTGTAGGATTTTTATTTTGAACAGAAGTCTTCGCATTTCCTTCTCAAGTTAGATAAGCAAGTTATTTCTACCGTGTCACTAAGCAAGCAACGAGGAGCAACTTGCCATGAAAATGCATCTTCTCAGTCTCCACTGGTCCTGGGTCTATTTCCTCAAGAAATATGGGGAATACTATTTTTATTCATCCCTGAAATTACCATCCAAGGCAGGATGAATGCAATTCAAGCTACTTCTCAATTCATATTGCAGCCTCACATGAGGCATGTACACAAACGTAAGTGATCCCATGCACAGTTTAAAAGCAAATCAGTGTCTTGAGGGACGGACCACATCATGAACAAGACCAGAAAATTAAGTAGAAGTGAGTATCTAAGGAGGCACTTCTGAAAATATTGACCTTAATTTCTTTGTGCTTTATTTCCTGCTTTTGTAAAAGAAATATGAACACATGCTCTGCCTTGTTCTTATAAGAATTGATGCATCATGCTCTTGCAAGACTGGATTCAGGCCCTTGGAAGACAGACAGTACAACATAAGAAATGCTATCTTTAATATGAACTCACCAGATATTAGTTTTAAAAAAAATAACTGAAAAATGATACATGCATTATTATTTAATGGCATAACAATTTAACACATGCTAATAGGTTGTGAAAGTTTAGGGAATCTCTGTATACACAGCTTGTGCATGGTCATTACTCTGAAGAACTTGTTGCATATAAAATCACATACCTGTCCAGGAGAAGCTGCAGAACATTCAGGAGTCATTAACTAGAAATAGCTTTGCTTTAATAATAAGTACTGGGAAAAATGTAAAAAACGGTACTGGGAAAGCTGAAGGAAGTGGGAAGCAATGAAGGAGATATCAGACTGAGGGGATTTAGTTTTGATTGCAGTAGTAGAAGAAATTGGAGGGGGGGGGTTGCTGCAGGGTATGTGGGAAAATTGAAAAAAAAAAAAAAAAAGAAGAATTTGAAGATCTCAGCAATCTGTTCGAAACTTCAGCTGTCATCTGGAGTGACAAAGACACCAGAGAAAATGGCTTCTTTTTCCTTTTTGTGTAAATAAAGTTTGTTTTAAAAGTTTCACTGTCAAACCATAGAGCCTGTTGCTGTAACTGTCAGGGATTGGTATGGGTTAAAAATGTCAAGCATTGTACTTCCAAGAGTTCAGGGGAGCCTACTGAAAATTCTTTAGGAGACTAGTGTTGGTTTTATGGCCCAAAGCCTTGGAAGACAGTAGATAGAGGGCCTGCACTGTGGCAATGAATCTAAAGAGCTCACAGAAACTCACTGGACTCTAATTAGACTCAAGTTTAGGAAACCACATCATCAAATGTTTGAATCCCAAACCAGAAGTTTGGGATTTTTGTAGAGAAAGTTTGGCTAGAGCAGTGACACAAAGACACACAAACACATAAATGCAGAGTGGCATTCAGTTTCACTAAACGTGGATGTCTACAGCCACTTCAGATGCCCCAGGGTTTTGGAGCTGTCTGCACAGGGATGACAAATATGATATCAAACCTCCTGGGAGAGCAGCCAGGACACCCCAGAGCATCTCAGGTGGCCCCAAACAACTATGTTTGGCTAACTAAATCCCAGCCTTCAATATCCCTCTTTTTCAGACAGAATATAATTCAATCACAGCACTTGATTTCAGGCCATCCTTCCAGCCTTGTCAGTGGGGAAGTGAAGGGGCAGAGCAGCCTCTATGAAGGCAGAGATTGCAGAGCTGATCCTCATTCTTCTGCTGGGCATGGCTACATCTGCTTCTCCCCCAAACTTCTGTCCCCACAAAAGCAAGATTTTTTTCATAATTCAAGTCACTGACTACCAGGAGGACAGAGAGTTTTCCCAACATATTTGAGGATATGTATGGTAAAGAAATCAGCTGTGTATTTTAGGTGATGGGCTCAAGACAGAAGCTGAATAAGGTTCAGTTTTCCCTTGACAAGGATCAAACTGGTTTTCTGTATGTCAAATACCATGCCTAAATAATCCCTGCCATCTAACAAGTTCAAAGAGCTTTTCAAATATTATCCTGCAAAACCATCACAGTGTTTTCTGTTATTTGCCACCAAAGGGTCACAGACATACCTGCTGATGTTTCTCTGAATTTGTCACTGGTCTTCTTCTTCCGCCATTTCCAAGGTTTAAAGATTTTGCCAATGTTGGAGAGTTTGCCCTTCCTCTTGAAGGGGGGAGTTTGGGATCCAGGGGCTGGTCCATCTGAGTTAGCAATTGAAGCCTTGTCCAAACCATCAACTATATAAAGGAAAGAAATAAAAACAACTGAAGGATGGAAAACAAAATATTACTCAACAGCTAAACTCCTCCACTACCAGATTGCAACAGGCTGTGTGTGCATAACCATGGACTTCTCCTGTTCCAGAAGGCAGCCTTAGGCTTCACTGCCTCTCAGCACCTCAGCTGCTTCTGTCCAGAACTTGCTTCTCATGATGGTCATCTGGTGTATTTGCACAGTCCGGTGGTTTTCTATCACTACAGGAGAATTTCTTTCAACATATGTTCGGGTGACTTTTTCCCAATCCTTGGTCAAGTTGCATAATTAACTATCACCACATAGAAAAAAAACCCCTTGCAATGTGAAAACATAAACTATTTCTTCTGGGTAAAATGAATCCCTTCTTAAACAAACTCTAAAGATAACTGTTCTGGCAGTGGAATGGGAACAGGTCTGTTTGATATCCCTGGTAATCAGTCCTTCCCAGCACTGCCTGCCATGAGTCAGGCTTCTTATTAACAAAGCTTATTTAACAATAAGCTTTTGAACTGAAGCCAAAACTTAAAGAAGGATTTCTTTTCTGCAAAAACATATCGATTGATATAAAAGCCAATACTTAGCATCCATGGCCAAACTTTGAGTTTCATGAACCAAATTAAGACTCATCCCACAACATGCTGTAGCATACAGTTAAAATAAACTACCCTAAGAAATCTATTATTACTTATTTCTGTTTAAGAATTCAGGTTTCTTAAAGCCTTCCATTTATAGTCTTTCTAACTATATTCTAAAAGTGTTCTAACAAGCACTTCCAATGTGCTGAATTTTACTCCTATGAGCAATAAAGTAACTGCTATTACCTAAGACAAAAAAATTAATCATGGGCTTAACTGTTTGTGCCATATAGGCTCTGTAATTGCTTTCATGCATCTAAACATTCTAATTATAACCAATTCAGAACAGACTTGATGACACTCGGAACAGTAGTAATGATAATCATAGATCATTAAATCAGAAATGCTATTCAAATAAAGAAATATCAATGCCCCCATTTTACAGATGGAAAATATGAGGCACAAAATTGTTAAGTGCTTAATTTTATGTTTGCCAAATAGCTTCCTGAATCCCGGTCCTGTGTCCTAGCTGCTCAAAAGATACACATTCAGCCACATAACATCATGGTGCAATCTTATTATTCTGTTTCTCAGACAAATGACATTTAATGAGTCCTATATTTGTCCTAGGCTTTAAATTGATCCAGGATGCTAAAAAAAATATCTTTTCTGTTAGAAAGCTGATGTAAGGCAAACAGAGTCCAAGAAACTTTATTTCCAATGTTTTGAAATAAAGTACTGGGAAGAAAGATTTATTGTATAACTTCATTGAAGTCTATGAAGCTAAAACTAGCAATAAACTTCCTCACCTGGGTGCCCTGGAGAACAAGGTGAACCTTAGAGAGGTTTCAAAGGAGTCTGCCTTAAAATGAAGCAGCTACTCCCCCACACACCCTGAGAAGCCAGGTGAGAGGTGGGAGGATGAGATGATCACCAAAGGCAGTGAGCAGCTCTGCAGAGAGGTACAGGGCAGCACAAGAAGCCCTGCAGGGGCTGCCTTGCCCGAAATTAGGGATTTCACTTTTGTCCAGGCTTACAGGAATTGCCTACGGAGTGCAGTCCTCTATGGAATACAGAAGCCTCTGCTGGAAACTGTGGATCTAAGTGAGAATTACAGTTATTTGAAGTGCATTTACAAAGACAAGAGAGCAAAATTCATCTTTGCAATTCCAGCTGACATAAAAAGGGATGAAGGCCACGGTTTGCAGCCAGGCAAAGTCAGATAAGAGGTAAGGAAGACACCACCAGAAGTTAGGTAATGCAGCACTGAACAGGTTCTGGGAAGATCTGAAGGCTCAGCCATGCAAACCTCCAAAGCTCTTTCTGGGGCTGACCTCACCTACTGTCAGGACCAGCTCTGAGCAACCTCCTGACTCCCTCCCAGCTGAGAATCCCATGGTGCTAAGGGATGTGGAAACGCAGTTTCTCTGTGAAATCAGCACTAGTAAATCCAAATACTCAGAAGTGAGACCAGGATCTCTTGGCTGTAGAGTTTTGTCCTGGGACAGGAGCCAGGCATTGTCTCACTGGCAGAAGCAGTGAGATACCAGCTCAGCAGAGCGAGAGGATACCCACCCTTGAGGCAGCAGGACAAAACCCATGCTCTTCTCTCCAGTGGCTCAGAAAGTGGGCTACTGGTGTGAAGTGCCTGCATCCTGGTGATAGACAGCATAGTCTTACAAGCACTAGAATGCTGATCTTTTCAAATCCTCCTGAGTCATGGTGTACAGCCTATTGCAGGAGACCACTTTCACAAAAACCTAATCTAGTTTTTTTTTTTTGCCCTGTGCCTACCAGTATAAATGGAGGAGGATTAGGGCTCCAACAGCTCCCCAAAGAGAAATACAGATTTGCATCGGTCCCTGTTCTGCCTTCTGCTGAAAACTGCTAACTCCAATGCAAAGATATTCATCCTAGCTACAGAAATCTGTCTGCTTCAAACTGAGCAAATACATGAAATTCATGGACAATAATTCCATTCAGGAAGATTGAAACTTTTGAAAACAGATGTCAACATTAACTCCTTCAGACAATAAAAGGCAAGGAGTTGATTTATCTAGTGAGTTCAAAATTGTGAATTTACTAATCCATGCAACCTTGTACCAATTTCCCCATTTAAAATATGTATTTGAAAAGAAGAAAGAAACATAGCCAGATATCACAGATTAACTTTAGAAATAATCTAAATAAAGTAATATGTCTAGAAAAAAATAACTCATATATATTATGTGTACACATATATATTCACAAGCTAGCACATTTTAGCAATTAATAAACTACTTAGAAAAAACCCCACAACTTCAGCAATGATATTTCAGAGCATTTTTGGAAAGATCTTTACAAAAGTTATTACTCCTCTTGTTTGAAGGAATCTCCACAGGAAGCTGATGCTTCAGATGCACACTATTTGCTTTACAGGTCATGCACAACTTAAGAATAAAGTGGTATGTTTTTCACCTCAGAAAACTTATCTACCTTCTATTAATCACTGTAAACATTATACATATTCACTGAGGGGAAAGGAAACATCTTAGCTTGCCTAGGTTTAAAGGAGCTTGCTGACTTGTGTTACTCCTTTATTTTTATGTATAGTGTCTTGACGCATCTTTGAAAAGCCAGTGAGTCACTTCATTGCCCTTCAATAAACATTTTTAATAACTTCAACACTTCTGGCAATAGTACCTGCATAGTTTACATGACCATATTCCAGTCCTTTGCCCTAGGTGAAGACTTTCCAGCAGCAGGATCAGCTAGGTGCACAAGAAAGACAAGAAGTGAGGATATGGATCCTGCATGTCGATGTCACATGAAGAGGAGACCTTGCTGCAAAAGGCCAACAACAAGGCTAGCAGAGACACTGCAAAGCCAAATCATGTCACATGGGCTGCCAGTTAGATGAAAAGTACAAAAAGGACACCCTCTCCTCAAGCTTGTAGGCAGCCAGAGATTAGATCACTCTGTGGATGACCCTGACTTTCCTACAAATGCTTAGAGATGCCTGAACATGTCTTATCCCAGGAAGGCTACTTGCAATAAGCAGCGCTGATCTCTGTAGCTGCTGAGGAAACACTTTACTGCTGTGAATGATCTCCAGAGACGCTGTGTGGCTGAGGCAGGCATGTGAAATCATCACAGTTTTCCCAGGGCATGGTACATTTCAGCACTAAGATGTCAGCACTGGCACAAGCTAAGACTTTCTTCAGATAAGGATTTACAATTGACTTTATAAGAGCAGAATGCAACAGAAGAACAACCCATCAGATCATTTCAAGCAAGACTAATATAAATTCCTGTGAAGTAAATAGTGTGTTTCTGCTGGTTCCAGGCCTTGTGATCTGGAATGCAGCAAGACCATTTTTAAAAAAACCTTTGACTTAAAGAAGTTCATGATCAAAAGAAAAGAACACTATACTTATGGCATTAGATGTTCTGTATTTTTTACTTCTGTATATTTTTTCTCTTGGCAGGGAAAATGAAAAGCCAGCAGAAGAACCTAACCTACACTCCCCTCACCAGCACCTTTCTACACAACTGATCTGATCCAATCCTGCTGGGGCACTGGCATATATTTAAGGGATTCTTTCTCACATCAGGGCTGTAAAGTACAAGACAGTACCAGCAGAACATCAAGATCTCTTCTTTCCACCACCATGCTGCACCTTTTATACTTCAATCCCTTCTCTCACCCACATCAGCCGAGGCTCACCCACCTGTACTGCAATTCTGCTCTGGATCCTTGTCATACTGCAAGGTTAAGAGTGTCAAGATGAAGGAAAAGTCCTCCTCCTATTACTGAACAACATAACCAAGAGGGGGAAAGTCACATAATCAAGTGCTCCACTGGTATCAAGGCACAAAGATAGCACTGGTGCCTAACACTTTCACTACCAATAGTTCTCTTGCAGTGTTGCCATGGTATCACCACATCACTTAAAGCATGTGAGGAAAACCTTTTCATCCTGTCAGAACACAGGTAACTCAGAGTATTGCCACATCTAACCATGAATGAATTGAGAAATGCAGCCCAAGATGCCTTGGCCGCAATTCAGAGTTCCCTTATATGTGGATTTGGATACAATTTCTGTGCTTATTAATTACCAGTTAGCTAGTACAACTTTTTTTCCTCTTCCTCTCACTGCACCCTGCTGCCTTGCAGGGATGTGCTGCAGAAGTCATCTTGGTTTATTGAGACCTCAAAACCTCTTCTGACTATGATAAGATTTTCTATACCACCTTGCTAGAGGGCACAGAGTTGGAAATCATGTTTTTTATGCCAGAAAAATGAACATGTTTTTGCAGCTGCCTATTATCCCCAATTAGGAGTAAGTCATCAACTTGCTATAGAGTATAAGCTGCTTATTCCTTGAGCTTACTGGCAAACTTCAAGACATTGCATGATAAAAGGCTTGACATAGTCATTAAAAATCAGAAGTCATTCTGACACTATAAATGTAATTTTCAATATGTATTTCAAATTATTATTTTTCCTGACCTGAATCTGATGTAAATTTTTTTCTTCTTTCTCACATTTTTGTTTTGAGGGTGATTTTGTTTTGTTTTTTGTTGGTGGGTTTTTCTAATCTACTTGGAAGGGAGAAAAAAAATGCAGCTAATCCATGGTGGATAAACTGGTAAATGGAAGAGATATAATCTACCTCCAGGCAGCACAATGAATTGGCATCTGCATGTTTTTGCCTTGCCATACATCTGGAGTTTAACTCTGGAGAAACTCTGTCGTGAGCTAATTGACTTGATTGTGTTTTAATTAAATGAAAGGAAAAAGCTGAAGTTCAAACGTGGGCGGCAGAGCGGTAATTTCCATATGGAACTGCCAATATTGCCAAATGTTAATAGGACCTCCTGCTGGCAATGAGCTAAACAGGCTGGGTAGTGGCTACTTTGTAGGGATGCTGGCTGCTGCCCTGGAAGAGCCAGAGGGAATCCTCCTAGGATAACCACAGGGATGGAGATGACAGCCTGAACACCTTCAGGTTTCTACAAGGATACAAATGCCTTTAGGGTTGCTGGAATCACACTTGGATCAGCAGTGCCAAAGTCCAGAAAGGGCTTCAAGTCTGAACCCTGCAACTCCCACTGCTTCCAGAAGCAAAATATTACCTTGCTGCAGAAAGTCAAACATGGCAAGAGTGGAAAATTCATCTCAGAAGACCATATTCTGTTCTGCCTGTGATGAGCTCCTACCTAAGCTCTGCAAAAAGCACAGGTACTGCTACACAGGCACTTCAGAGGACAGGAGGGAAGCCTGTGCTTCCCTGAAAGTCATAGCCCGGATGCTCAGGGCTCCGCATTTCCAAGAGCTGTGTGGCTGAGGGATGCTCAGACACACTGTTCTGTTCTGCAGTGTGGAGAAAAGGAGTATGACCAGAGTTACAAACAATGATGTATCTATTCTAGTTCTCACTTTCTTGGCTGTACACCTGGGATTAACTGGCTGAAGGCCTGGAAAAGCTTGTTTAGCTATCTGTCTCTTAGGCAGAATGCCCTAGTCCTACAAGACACTGATCCCCAGTAAGCAAGCAGGGGACCTGACCTGGGCTTCCTACTAGTTACACAAGAAAAAGGATATAAAATAAGGGTTAACTTTAGGGCTTGACACATGTTTGCTGCATCACTGGGGTAGAGTGGAAAAAGTGTTGCTTTTTTTTCCCTGGTCACAATAACCACCTCAACTTAAGTTCTATTGGATGGTTTGCCAGGTTACAGGCTATCATTGCCACAAATTGTCTCTTGCTAGTGCATCCCAAGTGCACATAACACACTTGTAACATCCGGCTTCAGCGTTACTCCACAATATAGTTTTCACTCCCACGGGGTTAATTCTACAGAATAAAAAAGCAAAGTTATGATTGTAGGACACTCTGTAGAGACACTAGAAATACCAAAGGCAACACAGCCAGTCAGGACTACCCAGCCTCTAAATTACACTTCCCATGCAGGAACCTCATGCTTCAGAGCTCGTTTTCTCCATCTGCACTGGCATCTGAGCTGGGTGCGTTCTACAGCGCATTGAGCACTGCAGACAGACCTCTACAATCACACCCCCTCTTCTCAACTCTTTCCTATATCAAAACACACCAGGGATTCTCCTAAGTCCTGGAAAAAAATAAAGATCTGACCTATGCTTGCAATATGTCCACAAACATGTGTTTGTAAATTAATTGTTTACATTTTGGATAGATGCAATCCTTATTGGAACAGCTACACAACTTATTTCTCCTCTTCAGTAACATATTTAACTTCCACACTTCCAGCTTCCTGAAGCAGGAACAAGCAAATGCTCAGCCATCCTGTTACACAGGTTTGAAAGCAATCTGGCTGAAAATCTTCTTGCTACCTCCTCTCTAACCCTGGACACAGCTGGCTCCAACCAGAAGGAAAAGGATCATAGGTTTAATTCAGGTTGCTTATTATTTTTTTTCCTCAACCCCAATACTTGAGAAAAAAATCAGCAAATGGAAAGTTTCCAGACAGTTACATTTTCCAGATATACGAAGCAGCATATCAAAGGTCAAAGCAACTCCTCCACAAAAATGGGGGGGAAAATCCAGGCACAATAACAAAGATGTGGGAGGACAGAAAAAACAACTAAAAGCAGTGTACATAAAAGAGCAACCAAACTACTTTAAGCAACTGAGCTGCTAATTGCAAAATTAATGCTTCTTGTGTCTGAATATTAAGGGATAAATCTCCTTGGAGTACAATGGTATATATTTCTATTCACATTTTAAATATTTTTTGGATGATTTTGTAATGTCTCCTAATAGTAAGCTGCATGTACTCATCTTAGTAAATTCTATTGATATTTTAAAACCACGTCTGAAAAGCAGAACTGCAAAACTGGAAATATTTCTTTACTGACTTTTCTTGGCACAGCCTTAATATGGGGGAGAAACATAATTGTAATAAATTTACAACAAATCTTTTTAGCTGCAGGCAAGGGGGTAACTCTCCCCAGCAAATATTGGCTAGAAGTGTGAAAATAAACTGAAGCACCTGTGGCCTTTCTCCTGTGTGGTGATAAAGAGGAATTAAAAGCAACCACCTTTGCAGTAGTTAATAGGTGTATTATACCACTGCTGAGATAAAACTGGGTGAGGAGAGTCACAGTGAAGCCTTTGGCCCTGGTTTTCACCTCCCCAGCAGCAATTTACTGTCTATCTGCCTCAAACAGCCCAGGAGTCCCTGGATGGCTGGTTTTAGCAGCAGCACCTGCTAAGGCAAGGGAAGGCAGGGAAAGATCTCCAGTGCCACCTGACTGACAGGAAAGATGGGGTGGTAGGTGTGCCACACCCTCAGGTGGCCCCAGCTACTCACTGTCTACTCTGAGTCAAAAACCTAGCAAGACAGTAAAAGCATGGCCAAAGTTACTCTGGGATGCTTATAGCTCCTCTCCATCCCTAAGCTAGCTTGAGGCTGTCACAGGTCTCAGCTGGCTGGCTTTCTCGAGCTGTACATCACCCCTAAGGAGATGCTGCAGGATGTTAGGAGATTACTCTGCTAACTCACCTACTCTGCATCATTGGCTAAAGGACTCAGCTGCTGATCCCTCTCAGCCATGCTTCTGATACACCTGGAAAGACAGAGGCACTTCCCCGCACATCTCTGGCAGTGTCCCCAGAAGACATCACCACTGCAGGAGGAGGCAGGACACAGGTACAGCTTTACAGAGATGCTGCCCACACTAGTGGGCTTCCAGTCATCTCAGCCTGTGTTTTTGCACCACCACAGTAGAAACCTTAGCTGAACCACCAGCCACGCTGGTGACCACTTGTAAGGCTGCACATTATCACTGCACTGAGACAAAAGAAAAACAGCCTTTGTCTGGGCTTCTAAAACTGAGTCAGCTCCTTCTACTGAACTGGAGAGTGTAGCATTGAGCTGGGGCAGGAACAGAACAGGAGTGAAGGGGAGAGAGGTCTGTGAAGAGAGGGAAGACTTCTGCCAGGAAGTGATCACCTGAGCTCACTGCCAACAGGTGTGAGAGATGCTTGATGCTCTGCAACACATCCAGTGCTGAAGCAATGACCACCTGAAGGGCTAACATCATCAGCTGTTCTTCTCTTCAGCATGAAAAAGGTGAGGAACACACTCCAACTCATTCCAGACCATCCAGTGCCCTTGCCTAACACAATTCTCTATGAATATTACACTTGTTTTTCCCGTTATTTTCACTATCTTTAACCAAATCTCTCACAATTAACACGTTTATATATCTGAAAGCAGGTCTGCTTTTGTGAGCTCTCATCCCAATGCTTCCTCACTCCTAAGTACTATGACAAGAAGTTCCTGATCTATGAATAACAGAACATTTACATACCCAAAACCTTAGGAGCAATTTGATCAGCCATGTAATTAAATGCCTGGGACAGGACAGTCCAGAGCTCATTGTGCTGCCTTTCAAGAGCAACATTTTCTTCTATACTGGCACTGCTTCAACACCTCTTTTTCTGGTACAGGAAACAGCATATTGCACTTGTCCAAATGTGCGCGAGTCAACCTCAAAGCAAAGTCTTTCTCTCTGACCTTGCTGGCCTCAGAATCCTGCCAGGGAGGTCAAGAACGCTTTTAAACCCAACCAGCAAATTTCTGATTGTTGCTGTCATTGCAAATATTTGTACAGGCTTTTAGCTCTGCCGTCTTTGTAGAGAGAACTGTGTTTATTTTTAAGTTCGGTTTTTAGCTGCCTTTAAAATGCTCGTATTTGTTGCTGGATACCAACTTGAATAAATAATAATAGTAAAACTCCAAAATACTCAGAACAACCTATTAATGATTAAACAGAGTCTTCTTAGTCAAAATACTAATTTTCCAACTCTAAAACCACAGCCTGTAAAAATAATTCATATCATTCTGTATGTATAATATCATAATTCTTAATACAGTCTAAGTCATCTTCTTTGCTATGAGGAAAAATGAGTTGCCAAGTTGCATCATGTTTCATTACCCTCTCCATCCCCAGCCACACAGCCAACAGCTGTTTTATTCCCTGTAACTTTTTCTTTACTAGGGTCAAGGTGGGGAAAATCAGGCACAAGCTGACATATTTGTCATATGGCAGCCCAGTTGCCCTTCTTTTGCCAGCTTAAACTCAGACATTCAGGGGCATGTTCATGCCAAAGGATGAGTCTGTGCAACTGTGATGGGATTCAGTTTTACTTTAAAAAACAGTGTGTAAAAAACACAATCAAGAAACAGTAACTCCATGAAGCAAGGTAATGGCACTGTTAATCACCTACAGTAAAACCCAGCAGAATTGTAGTACCATCTCCATGAAGGTTTGAGGCTGTATTCATAGATTTATTTTTTTTTTTTACTTCAGTCTTTCCATGGAATCAGTGTTTATGGAAGTGAGGTGCTGGTAATACAAAAAACCAACCTGTAGTTGGAACAAATTACAAATGAGAAAGCTGCTGTCCTTCAGCTTATTGCACTGGGATGCTGGGCTGGAGCCTGCCCTGTTCACAGTGCACGCAGGTGCTTGTAACTTGTGGAGGCAGGGCTGGAAACCAGGATCACACTTCCCTGTGGGACAGCCAGCAGCACTCTCCTTTTAGATCCAGGCACCAGCCCAGGACTAACCAGCACATCAAGTACTCCTGGGAGGGAAAAGGGCTAAAGAAAGGAGCTTGTTGAAGCTTCAGTTGGGGAGACATCATCTTCTTGTCACAGAAGGCACTAAAAATATGCTTTGCTCTCCCAGCGGATTCTTCCCTTAGGGGAAAACAGCTACTCTGTAAGAGCACCAGCATGGCAGATACATAATTGATACCTTCATTTCCCCACTTGCTTGTTCCTGATGTATTTGAGACCTCTGCTTCTCCTCTGCTCTCTGTTAATAATGAATGATTGCATTATCGCTATGCTTAAAGAGGGCTGGCCATAGATCAGAACCTCTTTGTTTAAAGAGCGTATGGACAAACACCAAAAAAGACCATTCTTGTTTCAGCTCCAGGTATAAAATGAAGGACAATAGCTTGAAACACAGATTTCTGATTTTCAGTGACACCTGCTCAGTTGTTGCATTTAAAAATAATTTTTAGCTGTCCACAAGCCCCTATGAGGTTTTTTGCAGCATGTTCCTTTCTAACTTTCCCATTCAGACATTGGCATTTTAAGCAATCATAAAATATATCTTTGCTCTCTGTAGGCTAAAACAAAATGCCAACTTCAACTTTAATGTGCTAGTTTAAACTGAACTGCTTTAGCTGGAGTTGGATGAGCATCCCTTGAGCTGGGAAGCAAGGACCAATGGGAAAAATTCCAGCCCCCATCTCCTCTCCACCAGTGCATTCCAGCACTATACTACCACATGGCCTAACAATATTCATTCAGTACTCAGCTCCAGCACACAGAGCTTCAAAGAGCAAAGAGGAAATGCCTGTTTGCCTGTCAGGGGCACCTGAGCCCACCCAGTTATTCCAGCACACATCAATACACTGCTGTGCAGGAAAACCATTCCTTTTTCTAAGTGGAATTAGGAGTTAGTAGTCATCATAGCCCAATGAAACATTTTAAGCCTTCCAATTACCATTAAGATGCATTCAGGCTGATCATGAATCAGATAATCTATTGATTTATTTACTTTGTACAAAACCCAATACAGACCACAAGAATAACTTAGCCTATTTTAGCCAGATTAATGCAGACAGACATCACTCCAACTATGGAATGACACACTTCATTGTCTTTTGCATTTTCTTTAAGAATGTCTTTAAACCCTTAAAAAAATGTAGCTTTAATTTAAAAAATGTTTTTATTATTCCTTATTTATTTAGAGGCTACGTGACCCTTGAGTAATTACAAGCCGGGATACAAAACACTGACATGAATTACTTAAAAAAACAAATGAAACAGAAGCTGTTCTAGCAATTATCAGGTTCCTTTAGTTTTATGATTACAAGTGCCATGACCTTGTTGATACAGATGAATTGAGAACAAAAGCTTTACTATTTAGCCATGTGCTGATGAGTGCCATAGTAAGAACTTGATTGAAATGAAATAGGTGGTGCAAAAAAAACCAAATATGACTGGCAAGACCTGGACCTATTGCTAGCAAATCCAAGCAGCACTAGAAATTCCAAATCCTTGCAAATAAAGTATGTCCAGCATCAGCCTTCACCAAATTCATCTTTGGCATTATTTAAGATCTTTAAAGCTTTCTTTTTTAAACTGCTACCAAATGTTTTCCTAGAGAGGGAACATTATGTGATGGAGCGCACGCCTGTTTCCATCGGTCCCTGGGAAAGCGAGCCATTTCTTAGGAAAGCCCACAGGAATACTCCAGAAATTCCTGCTTGCAATTTCTGCCTGACTCGACTGTTTCTCATCCTGGGCTTTCTACAACCCACCCAGCTGCTGATGCACGTGACAAGGGAGAGAAAGGGCTATTTATCTGCTTAGCTAACGATGAATCAACACATGGACAAAGTGTCTCACAGAGGAATGAGCAATCACTGTTTCCACTGGTGGTACTTCCAGGGTGTGTCTCCAAGAGTTTGCCCAGAGGTGAGCAGTCCATCCTGGCAGGCAGGGCTTGCTTGGGTCTCTGCTCTTCCCATGTAGCAGCCCCCAAAATTACAGTGCTGCAGGGATCCAAGGAAGGATAGGAAAGCAGAGATCCCACAGGCAATGGATGACCTTTGCCCCATGCCCAGTGGGCACAGAGGGAACACTGAAGCCCTGGAATGGCAAGCAGGATTCAAACCCAGTCCCTGAGCCCCTCTGCAAGGCACAATGTGTTCACAGCCACTCCCCAGCATTACTTTGACTATGAAGTTTGAAACCTGTTGAGCTCCAATCTCAACTGAAGGAGCAGAAGGCCTTCCTGCAACCCCTGGCAATTTACCTCCCCCAGAAAATACCTCCTGAAAACTTCTATACCATATTGAAAAAAACTGCCTTGTAACTCCACCTCCAGTGAAAAATGCTTTCTGTAAGAACAGGTTTTGAAAGAAAAAGGTTAGTAATTATTCTTTAAAAGAACACCTTCAAGCAGCTTACAAATAAATGATGGCAACTTTGTTGAGCTTAGCAAGAAGCTGTGACATTTTGGAAACTAAAAGAAGTGATAAAGATTTCAGTCATTTTGCTTGCCTGGAAAAAGGTTTACGACTTCCCTTAAACCTCACTCCCACTCTTGCTAACATTCAAGTACTTGGCACACATACTCAACATTTTTAGACCCTGTACTCACTTTTCACCCTAGCTGGATGCTGAACTTTGGGAGAGAGTGGTAATTTTAACACCAGGAGAGACCCAAAAAGGGACTGGTGCATTACACCACGCAACTCCTTGCCGTGAAGAAGCATTGTCTTTCACATGCTGTGCTCACAAAAGCTATGGCAGATCAGGGAAAAACCTGGAATTGTGATGAAACATATATAAGCCACAATAAGCAAAACAGAAGATTTCTGTATTTAGTAGGAAATTTTCTGTACATCAATGCAAGTGAAGAATACAAGGAATATAGGTAAGCACAGCAGCACAGCCTGACTCAGGTTTTAAGGAAGTTCTAGAAAAGCACCACCAACCTTCACCAAATATTTTCTTGTTCTAGAAGGAATGAAATTAAACTAAATCAAAAACTAAATCAAATGTTAACTGGCTCTTTTTTTTTTTTTTTTTTTTCTTTAATTCCTGTATAGGATCATGAATAACATACTAAACTGAAAAGCACAGAAATGCAAGATGTATCCCAGTCAGAAGCTTTTTGACAAATGTTATGACATTTCATGCGTTTATGAATAGTGGTCACCATCAGTTTCACTGGTGGAACTGAACCAGTTCTGTAAGAATTTTCACTTAAGCCAGAACACTTTAGTTTCATGTTTGGGAACATGCACGTGGCCCACACAACAGGGCTGTAGCTAGCCTTGCATTTGAAAGGCTGCCTTTAGTTTTTGGACAGGGAGCAGCAGCCTGGCCAAGCATCCAGACGGTGACCCACTGTAAATCAGCCCCTGCCAGATCAGCTCAGCAATGCTGGAGCAGCCAGCTAAAGGAAAGGGTCCATGGATTGTGTCAAGGTAGCAGGGAAAACAGGATCCTATTTCAGGTAACACTTGCCCTGAGGAGGACAAGGAACCTCCAGATGTGTCCTCAAAGCTTCCAATCTAAACTGCTCCACCACCAACACCGCCCTCCCACTTCAGTCAGACTCTCTGCTGACTTTAAACTTCTGTCTTTTAAACCATGCGGGAATCAAAGGTTTGAGTGGACTTTTAATTATCTTTCATGCCAACACAGGCTTTTAGAGTATAATTGAATTTAGTGGGAAGTTTAGCTTTGAGAAAAGGAGAAAAAGTAATGAATAACAAGAAATAAAAAAAGGAAGGATTACTATGGCACGCACATTTTGTTCAGACTCGGAGCAAGACAAAAGATTGCATTTGCCTAATTTGCTCATGTGCTAGGAATACCATGGTTTATCACTAATACTGCACACTTTTATGCAGGAACAGGGCCAGCATACAGGCTGGGAATGGCCCCTGGCTGGAGTGTGGAGCTCACAGGGATGCAGTTTGCTTCCCCAGCAGTGGCAGCACTCTGGGCTCAGCACCTGCTCATCAGGGAGGCAAGGAAAAACTCAAACACAAAATACGAAGAGGGTCTTGTTATTCACGCAGAGGGAAGTGCCTCACTACTAAATACTCTGGAAGACATGGTCCTGCGTGCTGGCTTTTAGAAAGGACCTTTAACTCCATCTAATATTTTAATAAACCCATGAACTTCACAACTAAAACAAGCCAGAGCATAAAGCCAGGGTGAAATGTGTAATTGGTGAAAATACTGAAAGGACTGTAACTAAAAAACATTATGTAGGTTTGTGTGCAAGGAAAAGTTCTCATCACTAATTTCACTGACATGCAGTTTAATGCAAGGGGCTTTTTCCAGGCAAATACAGAAAGGAGTGGAGTGGAGGAAATGCAGGGCTATATCCACAAAACAAAAGGATCCAATTGACTTCTTATGGCACCTACTCAGAACTGGAGAGGCCCAGAGAAAATCTCTGCTATTCAAAGGACTCTTACCCTTGTACTTTTACTTCTGGGAGCTCCACGGAGCATTGCTCTGTCTCTCACCTTCTCTCATGTACCCTTCCTACAACTGCAAACAATTGCTACTACCAGACCTCTGGCTTCTCTATTTTAATGGACACAACAAATATTTTGAAAAATAGTTAGTTATCTTGAAAGTTGTGCTATGGACATCTACAGCAAAATATAACATCAATCCTAGTCTGAAGCTAAAAACTTTGGTGAGTGTATGTGACTCCATACACATGTGCATCACTCAATGGGACTTCACTCACAATTCCTGGGTTAGAGAAAAAATGCTCCTGCCAGTGTGTCATTAAAAGAGTCATCAATATGATACCAACAATAAATGCATCAAGATAAACTAATGGTTGCCTTTCTCACCTAATTTCACAGTAAGCTGCCAGACTGAAGAAGGCTAGTGGAAGTCCTCATAAAAGACTTCCCACTTTACTACCCATCTCCTTGAAGCATCACCTCTTGCACCACCTCAGCATTATCCCAGTTTCTCTCCCTCCTCTCTCAACTCAAACACAGTCTTTTTCTTTTCACTCCACAAGAAGGACATTTTTTGTCTCAAAACTTTTACAGCCACTCCTTATGTTAAAAAATTAATAAAATAAAAAGGCACCAAAAATAGTAGGCGCAAAGACTGAATTATAAGGAAATATACACAGTAATACAAAATAAACCTCTCTACATTTGCAAGTTTTCCCTGCGTTGACATCTGGACATGTAAGTAATCACTTAAACTAGAAAGAATGGGCTCCATGCTGGTATTTTTTTAATGAGATTGAAGTGCCTGCTATTTGCTTTTAGGAAATGGCTAATTTAATTAGAAGCTCTGCATCTGCTCTTCCTTTTCTCTCCACTCAGTCTTACATGGAATTTACTGCACAAACAAGAAAAAATCTAAACTGAAAGAAAGAAACCTCTGGACCCATATATAAAGAGGATGCATCAATTCTTAGGGAGTTAAGAAAACTCATCTGTGCAACCAGACACTTCCCTGCTGACATAAGGACATGGGTCTCAGTTCTGCCCTGCTGCTATATACAGGCCCTCGGGGAAAAAAAAACAGGTTGCCAAATATGCTAACCAGTAGCATTCCCATCCAGGGACATCAGGGTGTAATGATGCTATCTGCTGAACCACAGGCAGAGGCTGAGGAGCCTGCTCTCCTGCCAAAGCTAAAGAAAGAATTAACCACAGCAGTGGGATAATTCACTGGCTGTCTTCAGCTGATTCCTTCATCACGGTGAACTTGCCTAACAAAGGATTTCATACAGCAATGCTATTTTGGTTTTTTGGTTCATCTCACCTTCTGGTGATGTTTCCTGCAATGTTTCTCTTCTGTGGTTGAGGAAACCCTGAATGCAATGTAGGATGAGCTACAGAAAGGGAGAGATGTTTTCTCTACAAACAGATCCCTGAGGACAGCCGGTGGAAAGGTGAAACCACAAAGATCCATGGCATGACTTCAATCATTTGTGCTCACTTACGTCCAAGGTCCATGACTTTCAGGTCTGACACGCTCTCTCTATGGCAAGAGGGGGAGGGGAAACAATATTTAACTATCACACAAGACCCATCTTCAGGACTGATTAATACCCATGGGAAGATTTCAGAACTGGGCAACATGAACCCTTCAAGATCATGCCAGGGTGATTAGCTGTGGCCTTTATTCTTACATGCTATCAGATCTCGCTGATTTTGCACTGAAGTAGCTGGGAAAGGCTTGTACCTTAACAGGCTTGAGCTGCAGCCACTGTAGCCATTGCCAAACTAAAAACTAGTCTAGACACAGCATGCAATGATAGACGTCAAATCTTGTGTCCAGCTTCTCCTGCTAACTAGAGAAATCTGCAAAGTCCCAAGCTTTTGTTAATGGCTTAAACTGTATTGAAAATAATACTTAGCTTTGGTATACTTTCTAGTGGCCTAAACCTGTATTCTCAAGGTTTGTTCAACATTCATGGATGTCAGCTAGAAAGGTACATTCTTTTTTCCTTTTTCTCCTTCAAAAATGCATAATCCTAGAGATCCAATAGTGACATTAAATACTTTTTTTCCTTCAACACATTTTTTGACTATGCACTTCAAACTAAGCTACAGAGTTTCCAGGTGCATTAAACTTTTCAGAAACACACTGTTCATCTTGCTGGGTCTGTCTAAAATACACTCTCTTACTCTTCTCCCCCGCCTTGCCTACGGTAGCAATGGGAAAATTAAATCAGCAGGAGAAGAAGTGCAGGAGGGAGTTAAGAGAGGTGTTTCTGTAAGTGTCCAAGATTCTTGTTTTTTCAGTTTCAGGTTTCTGAGAATTCCCCTAGGCTTTCCCAACACAAACTTTCTTCCTCTTTTCAGAATCATGTTCTCTTTGTAACATGACACAGTTACATGACAGTACTGCCCAACAGAAAGCTTTTAAAGCAGAGTGACAGTCAGGTAATTTCTGAATGCTTTGTAGTTCATATCTCTTTCTTTTTCTTGCTGGCTCATGTTCTTCTACTCTCTTATTACTTCCTCATCCAACTAAAGTATATAATATTTCTGCTTGGTCTTTGTCCAGCTCTCAAGAAACTGTCTTTATCCACAGTCTTAGTTGTCTGCTTTAGTGTTCATTCCCTTGCACAGATAGAGTCTCTATTGTGTCTCACTTATTTCTTCCATACCCTATTTCTATGTGTCAAAAGAGGCAATATTCAAGCAAGAATAAACAACAGCATTGTTTTTCCAAGAAATCAAATCTAGTGTCCTCTCACATAAGAGTCAGACCAGCTTTCCAAAAGTTTCCTTCAAGAATTTAAGCACAGGAACTACCCTGCAATTTCTGCAATTGTTTTAAACCTCGTATGGATTTTAGCACTAATTATTAATAGCAATATTCTCCTTTTTTTATCAATCACTTGAACAATTTGTGAGTAAAAGAATCATTCATGGTGGCAAAATGTGTAAGGCAGGAAAACCACTACACCCTTCTCTGTATAAACATAAAAGAGGCCAGATTTGCAGTGCACTAGAACACTGCTTCACATTTTCAGAACAAGAATACTCTTAGCATCTGTGCCAAAACCAACACTTCCTTCCCCTCAGAAACGCAATAAAGCTATAAAACTCCAAGAAAAAAACCAGTAATCTTCAGACACATTGAATGAATTTACAGGGAAGGAAATGCACAGCCAGTTCTGAATTATTAACAATGAAATAAATTATAACACATTATAAATGCATAATTTAAACACATCTAATTTCTTGGCAATGGACTGTTTGGGGTTTTTTTCTCCTCATAAAGACAGATAGTATCTAAAAACCATTTCCCACCAGCTTAGAGGGACTTTAAGTTGTAACGTGACTCAAATTACTTAATTGTATCCCACTAAATCTCTTTCACAAGCATGCAACGAAAGTGTCATTCCTTTGTTGATTCATCCAGAATCTTGGGGGGGAAAAATGCCCACAGAGATTAGCTTTCAGTCTGTGTGACTTTATATTGCTTGTTATGACATAAATATTTCAGGTAAGTAGATCTCTGGGGGTTGTAAGCAAGGAGAGCAATTGGGAGAGGAGTCACAAACTGGACCCTCTCTTACTACTCACATCACACAATGTTTTTAACTCAGGAAGCTGCTGCTGAGTGAAATTCACTTGTTTGGTGCCCAAGCACTAAAATCTCTCCAACAGTAGAGGTGAGAGATGTACAAGTCACACCGAGGCTTTCCCCAGCTAGGAATATGCATCCTGGGCATCTCACTTGCTACAGGAACTGCAGCTGGGGCTCTTCCATGATCTCCTATTGCTCCAGACATCCACCCAACACTTACACTTACATCCACCCAGTACTTACACTGGCATATGCCAGCAGAGGCTGCAGGCTGCTGAGGATGGTGACATGGACACTGGCACATGGTTCTTGCTTCCCACCTCCTGGTTTTAGAGGGAAGATCAACTGTGCACCTGACTGCAGCAGGCTGAGCTGAATGCAAAGCCTGGCTCTTTGAATCACAGAATGTTTGGTGTTGGAAGGTGTCTTAGAGATTATCTATTTCAAACCCCTCTGCCATGGGCAGGGAACATTCCACATTCTGGCTTCCAGGCTTCCATTGCAGTAGTTTGTTTCTTCAACACACCATCCTCCTCCCTGACAGGCTGCCCTCCCGTGAGGTTTCCTGGGCATTTTTTCAGACCAAATTTCACTCACGATAAATGCTATTTTACTTAGTTGAGCTGACTACCAAACAGAAGCTGGGATCCAAATCACTTTCCTTTGGTTTTCTGCACTTGCTCTACAGCCATGCAGGTAGAAGGCATGAAGAGCCAGCCCTGCCTTCCTCCTCAGCAGAAAGCGTCAAGTGAAAGAACAGTTGTGCATCAACAATGTTGCAAACCCCAGAAATAAAACCAGAGGTGACAAACCCCCAGGCAAGAATTCACTTTCTGAGCTGAAGCTACCAGCAAAAATGTTTTAAGCTGAATGTGTAAATTATTATAGCAGTAAAAACATCAAGTTTCATCATATATCACAGTTATTCTAATTGTGCAAATCACTGAGTTAGCTAAAATCAATAAATATTAGAGATTGTCTGTATTTTTTGTGAATTATCTCTAGATCATAAACTACATGATCTGTTTGCATAGATCATGCAATAGCCCAGGCTTTAAAGCCTAACTGGTATCTAAGGTCTCTGCACCATTCCTGGGCTTTTGCTGGGCAACACATTAAAGCGTTCAGATTCAGAAAATACAAAAAGGATTAAATAACACTGGAATGACTATGGTGCATCTACCTGATGAGGATGTGCTGACTGTTTGGGAAAATAGTCAGAGTGAAGACATCTTAAAAAAATAATAAAAAAGCACATTCTCAGGGGTGAGGAATGCAGGCTGATCTTTTGGAACCAAGCTGGTTTTGCTCATACAGTTTCAAATGTTAGGACAGCTGTATCACAGCCTAACTCTGCTAGGCAAAACATCATCCTAATTCATATGAAACCAATGCAGGAATCAGAGAAGAAAAGGCAACACAGCTCTTATATTTTCATATAAAACTTCATTTTCACAAAGCTATAATTGACACAGATTTGGCTAACCCTCTGATGACCTGTCATTCTCATTCAACTCACATGCAACCTGACAGCATACCCTGTACTTCCCTACAATGATGGAGCAGCCAGATCCTCATTTCTCCCTAGCTTTTTCCCACTTACACTGATTATCACAGTTGTACAAAGCAGCGAGAGAACAAAAAGGTAAATAAAACTTTCCCTTTGAGACCAAGTCAGGGACAGACTAAATTCGTATTCCTTCACAGCAACCTTGTATCAAGCCTTGAAAGAAGCTCATGTCTTAAATCAAATTTCCTAATAAGAAGCTGCCATATGATTAGGAGAGGCAATTTCATGGTCTTTGCTGATTGCTAGTCCAAACCACTATGTGGACTACAAAAAGGCAAGGTTAAATTGATCCACATATTGTAATATTTAAACTCAGAAAAAAACCTCCAAACACAGAAGAGAGGACACCCAGCCCTGTTAACTCATTTGATTCTGGTCAAACACAGTGAGAAGAAGAACATCTTCGTACCCTGCATCACCTGGATATCCACAGTGATCTTCCTACCTAGTTCCCACTGAACCATTTCATAAGACACTACAGGAAATGGCACACTCCAGACCCCACCATAATTTTACATTTGCCCAAAAATACACTTGGCTGTGTCAGGCTTGTAGAGTTCATGTACAGGGAGGTGGGGGAGATATAAATTACTTGGCCTCACTTTTTGATTTTGCTTTGGGGGATGAAAAAACTAACAAAACCCACCCTTCGTTATCTGCCTACTTTCCCTGCCCATGGTTTGTAGTCACAGTTTCTTCTGGCTCAGAAGGGGCACCAGCAGCCAGTCCAGCTCTCTGGGATCCTCTGGGGGCAAAGCAGACCAGAGCTCCTGCTGCCTGTTATTACAGTAATTTTATCATCACTTAGAACTGGCCCCACTCGAAAGCCAATCCTTTCCTATCAGAAAAAGAACAGGATCAGGAACCTGCCTTGTGCCTGCTCGAGAAAACAACACATGGACAGTTCAAAAATGACTTCTCCATAGGACTGAATGGCAGTGAATTGGGGTATCTCTGCATATCAGAAACATTTTTCTATCCCCTGTTACAATTTTAATACAATGGGTAGAAATAAGTTCTGGGAGCGGGCCGTTTGCTGAAGGATTTTAAAAAATCCATCAGTGTCCAAAATGAATAAAGGACGATTTAAAGGAAAAACATATAAAGAAAAATATAAATGGGTACATTTTTTTCTGTTTTTAATAGGCTGGACTGTGATATGATGCAAACACTGATGAGGATATGAGAGCTCTTTGGTTTCCTCCTGGCTATCTTAGGTGATGTCCTGCTTCCTTGTGATAAGTTTTTCCATTTAAAGCAAGGAATGAAATAAAAAGGACTGGAAAGCATATTCAAATTTGTAACAGCAAATGCCATCTAAGTACGAGGCCATATGACTCAGGAGCAGTAAGGAAACCAAGGAAGAGAATCTAGGAAGGAAGGACAACTGATCCAAGGGGTGGCTGGGATCCAGCGGCATGGGATCAGTTGTCAGTGGGGCTTAGCACAGGGGGCTCAGCAGGAAACAAGATCTTCCAGGAGCTTTTCATCTGGAGGAAGTATCAGGGTGGTCATCTGAGAAGACAACCCCCACACAAACACAGGCAGCCAGCAGGGCTCTGCACCCTGCCTGGAAGCTCTCATTCTCCTCATGGCAGATGAGGAAGCCGATGATTAACACTGCGAACAGGTGATTAGTGGCTACCAAACATGAAGGTCTCTCAGCCAGCATGCCTGACATGAAAGGTCACATACCTTGGCAACTAAACGAGGAGAAATTCCGGTCATCTGTGAAGCAGCCTCAGAGGGAGAAGAGGTGAGACATCAACCTGTTGAGGACTACACCTTTGTTTTCACACACACGTGGTCCCTGTGGTGTGGCTGGTGCCCTGTGTCCTTATGAGACCCATGTTCTCGGCCATGGCCCAGGGTGCAGGCTCAGGTTGCAGCCTCCTCTGCAGTGAGGAATTGCTGCGGCCGCGGGGGCACCGCTCTGCTCTGGCAGATCACAGAGCATGCAGCAGCACGTACGCTTTATGTTCCATAAACATGCTACACTGAAATTTTTTCTCTATAAGTAGTGATTCATTCCACACACTTACATTCAGACCCTCACCAACAGCACAAATCAGAGCCATGGTGTTGGCACCGGGATGAGACCTACACTCCCAGCAGTTGCCATTGCTTCTCATATTTCAGCTCAAGAAACACAACTTTTTAAAAGAGCTCTTGCAGTTCCCATTAGTAGAAGGCAACTTCATAGCTACCCATCCTGTCTGAAAACGGGCTTTTTATACCTTTGACTAGGCATCAAAATATCCACTCAATCAGCCTGAAGTCTAATGCAAATGACATACTTAATTAACCCAAATTCTGGAGCTGCCACAACTGTAGTCCCATCTGACAGCACTAGTAGAGTGAAGAATGAGTTTCCCAAAAAGATGAAAAGCTTTGGATAAAAATTTAGTAGCAAATGAAAATGGTACACCTTTACATTTCACTTAAACTCTTGCATAACTTACAAAAGCATAAAAAAGCAGGGAAAAATGCATAGGATTCCCATTGTAGTCTTATGAGGGTTCAGCCTCAAAGTCCCCAACCAATTTAAATCTCATGAAAAAAAAAATAAGGAAGATGAGGCTCCCTGCTAAGAATGTCCTTTGTGGCTGTGGACAAGTCATTTGGGGCTTCACATCAAATGGAACTTACCATTTCATCTCAACAGCTCTGCTTTCCATTCTTTCAAGTGAAGCAAAACCTGAAATGACCAGCTGAGGTGTGTTGGGAGTAGTTCACTGCACCTGTAAGCTCTTTGAAATGCCTTCCTGTAAAGTGCAATGAGTTTCAAAATTCTTCCACTTTAGAAAGAAAAAATAACCAGAGGAGAAAAATCAATTTCCTTTTTAAACCCTGTAAGAATTATTACTCTGAGGGCTTTTCTGCACATTCAGAGTCATTATGGACTGAGTCAGGATGAGAATTCTGGTCTATGGCTGAGTATCTCCATGTCCAATTCCTCAGGAACAGGAGGGCTTGCTCCACAACAGTGCCCTCAGTAAGGCTCACAAGTAGCTACTAATGCAGAGCACTACTGGAACAACTTATTTTACTAGACAAGTCTTGGAATTTCTCCATGGATAACCAATTAGTTTGTTTACCAACACCTAGAAGTGCTGAAGCAAATATAGTTTTCCATTTCATTTCAGGATTATGACAAGCTTGCCCAGTTAACACAATTACAATTCCTCTGCTCAGACACAGGTGAAGCTGCTGTTTCCTCATCCATGAACAGGAAATCCCATAAAGCCAAGAGAGATGAAAAGCAGCAGTCTGAGAAACATGTCCACTTCTGACCTATGAGAATCATTTCACCAAGTGCCAAGGTCAACAAACAACAGGATCCTGCCAGTGACTGCTTTCATCTCACGGGGGGAGCTGGGTGGGAAATGGTTTTCCTGTGCTGTTGAAGTACATTTTCATGCCCTTGAAAAAAAACCTGTGTGTCTGTAAAAGGATGAAACGCAAGCCAGACAGTTTGTGCTCTGCTTCTGCAAAACGTATGCGAGGAGAGGAACTCCTCCCACCCCAGAGTAAACAGCCCTGCAGATCACATCATCACATCCTTGGCACGGGAGGTGAGCACAGGGGTCTGACCCCAGTCTTCAGATGGCCCCAGTGAGCATCCTGACCTGTGGGGCAAGAGTTTCCCGGGACCTTCCCTTTGCAGCTTGTCCTACCCCTTTGCATACCCTCTGCTTGTGCTCCATGCTGAGCTGCCTGACCTATTCCTAGGAACACTAACAAGGTCTGATTTTACTGGAAATTGCATTCTTGACAAGGCATCGCCACTCAAGAAACAACAAAAATCTTTTGCCACCTAACTAGTTCTGCTCTGAAATGCTACCTTCCCGATATGCTGATCACATCTCCCCTGTTTGTTTCTCTCTGCTATGCCTGGTACTGAACTACCAAAGAACAAATCTAAAAGGAAACAAATCTAAAACGAAAATAAAAACCCAAACTGAAAAAGTGCACAGCTCTGCTGCTCTTTGATAAGCTGTAGATCAGAAAGTAGAAGTGATAGCTTTTGCACACAATGGCTGATAACCCCCAAAAGCACTCAACTCCAGCCAGTAAACGGGGAGAGATCTCGTTAATCAAGTCCTACCAGGCGTGGGAAAATCAGAGAAGAGGAAGGAAAATGAACAAGGATAATATGTGCTCCTCCTTATCCACATATCTATACTGTCTTCCCAAGCTCCTGTTGCAATTGATGTTTGTTCACATTTTCTAACCATGGCAGATAACAAACAAGCTTTAAAAAAATATCTAAATGACTGGAAAGCTGCAGCCTAGGAGAAGGAGCAAAAGCTGCCTACGAACACCAGCCAGGCAATACAAGACCTGCTTTGCTGCCCATCTACCACTCATAGTTATGAGAGATGATTAAAGCCCAGATCCTCCTGTCCACAACACTTAAACAGCCACTCACATGAAGCTGATGGCAAACTCCAGCAGGACAGTATTGCTAAAGAAAGTTCCAATGGAGTATGAAAATCTGAAATTCTTCCTCTCTTTATTAGGCATGCTAATCCACCTGGTATGAATACATCTGCCCAGTCAAGAAAGACTTCTGAATTTTATGATTAGGCCTCAGTCCTGCCCTTAACCCAACAGGAGAGTAACATTAGGACTTCGATCTGTTTAAGTACTTCAACATATTTTTACATTTCCAAGAGTAAAACCTTTAATTTAAAGGAAACTTTAAAAACCCAACTGTTCAGGACACTGGCTGAGGTCCATCCTGAGTGTTGCATTATGTATATATTTTATCTCTTCTCAGTCACTCTGTGACTTTCAGGAAAAATGTTGTACTTTAGTTTGCTACATCAAACCACCACGGTGGTGGTGCCCTCCCCTGCACAGAGCCAACAGCCCCTCTGAGCCCTCCAGGCTGGCATGGCTGGGGGAAAAGGGAGTGAACAGGCAAGCAACTCCTCACAGCTGCTTTTGTGTGGCTCACTGGGGATCTGAATGCACTATTGATTCCGTAGCACTAAAACAGATTTGTAGCCCCTGCGTGTGCAAGACAGATATCTCCTTCAACTCTAATCTCTAGCAGCTGTCAAAGACTTAAATGGCTTGGAGCTGCCTGGCACGCCAAAATCAATGAAGATTTTAGGTCTGCCTGCCTAAGAGTCAACCCATGGAACAGAAACCAGTGGAAGTCACTCTCCTGCCCTGATCACAGATGGACAGGGCCTCCCAAACTTCACGATGGACTAAGTTTCCAGAGCACATCAGTAAAACAGATTAGAGAAATCAAATGAGTGCACTCCCCAAGAATCCATGCCACCCAGAAACCCACTTGCCCCTATGGTTTCTTGTTGAGGATACACCCTCCCAACAATTTCAACAATGATGAAAGTGCAGTGGAATTACTCTTCTGTGAAACCTCCCTGAAGTACTGCTACTGTCTCACCACAAACTGCAGTGCTCTTAAAATGAAGGTAACTAAAATTTACTTGGCAATATTGAGGCAACATCATCACAACTTACATCTTCAGATACCTGTCTCTTACTGCTCCTGATTGAAAATTTTGGTTTCAATCAGGAAAGAATTCAACTGTGACTTTTTTCCTTGAGGTAAAGCTAGAAATTCAGCCCAGTTATTGCCCATTATCACACAGCCAAGGGACCACAGGCACCACAGTTATCCTTAATCAAGATACAGGCCCCTCCAAGGCAAAATTCTCTCACAATAGACTTCTGCACTTAAAGTTTGGTCACTTTTTCTGTGCAGGAAGTTGAACAAAAATTTTTAACCAGCCCATCTGTTTCCTTACCTCAGCTTCCCGATGACTACCTTGAAACAATTCTAACACACTGGCTGCCGGGTGAAACCTTCAACAGGATGGTAACATTTATTGGAAATGGTCCAATTTCTCTTTCATTCGATGTTTGACAGGTGAGAAAATCATGCAAGGTTTTGACTGGGATGGTGTGACTAGGAATATAACAGAGTTAATCTGAAAATGATGTGTTAATACTAAAACTATTCACTGAAATGGCCATGAAGAAAAAATAAAAGGGGAAAAGAGAAAGTTTGTTGCACTGTCTCCTATTTGACAAAACATCCCCACATTAACAGCAATAAGTAAATTAAGGATAAAGTTCAGCTTTCAGTATTAAAGTCCACAACAGGATTTTGTTGTTTTTTGGGGCTTTTTCTAGTGGATGTAAAGGAAACAGGCATCGAGGAAAAACAGACATGCAGGAATTTCACAGGAAACTTCAAACCTTGCTGAAGTTAATTTAGACTCTACATCCTATTATTGTGGGAAGAGACACACTCTGTTTTTCAGTAACTAAAACACACCGGGTTATCCTAACATGCCTCCAAACAACATTCCCAAGAAGCTCGTACTTTCTTCAAAAAGTTGCAAACAGTCAGGACTGCTTTTTTTTGGGGGGAGGGGAAGAGAGAAAGGGCCCGCAACAGTTCCACTCATTCGCTATTTATTTATTTTCAACAGTCTGCTTACACATAAAATGTCCTGGAGTTAAAAGCAACCAGCTGGGCGGGTTACTAGCCGCGCTCCTGGGCGAGGTGCCAGACCTCCTTCCCTTTCCCTACGAAAGGGAAGCCTCCGTACTTATTTATTTAATAACGGGGAAAGAAGGAGCCCCGAGCCCCGGGGGAGGTGGGAGGCACGGCGGAGCCTCTGGCCCTCCGGGGGCCGCCGAGCCGGGCAGCGCAGAGCGGAGCGCGGCGGCCCCTCCCGTTCCGCTGCGCTCCGAAGGAACGGGACGGCGGCGGCGGCCCCGGCACCGCGGGCACCGCTCCGCCCGCCCGGGAACCGCGGCTCGCCCGCCGCCGCCACCGACCCCCGGCGGGAGCACCCCGCCCCGCCGCCTCCGGTACTCACCGCCGGCCGGCTCGGGCAGCGTGGAGACCGAGGTCTGGCCCATGGCTTGGCCGGGAAGCGCTCACGCCGCCCGCGGGGCGCGCAGCCTCCGCCGCGGCTGCTGCCGAGGGGACATCCCGGTGCTGGCCGGGCCCGCGCTCCCCGCCGGCTGGCGGGGGGCGGCTGCTCCGGCTGCGGGCCGGCGGCTGCTGCCTGTCATCCCCCCGAGCTGCCCGGCACCGCCGCCGCCCCGGCCCCTCGCCCCCGCCCCGCTCCGCCCCGGCCCCGCCCCGGCCCCGCCCGGCCCGGGGCTGCGCGCCGCTCCCGCACCGGCCCCGAGCGGGGCAGCGCCGGCATCGCAGGCGTCTTGAATAAATTAAACAAACAAACAAACAAACAAACAAACAAACAAACAAACAAAGATACAAAAAAAAAAACCAAACCAAAAAACCAAAAACCAAACCAAAAACCCCCTTTAGCTACGAGGACTTTCGGAAGGGTTTCCCGCGCTGCTGGCCTCCCGATCCCTGCCTATCCTCGCTTTACTGCACAGCGTTAGTCCAGACACGGAGTTATTCCCACCCCTTCTCATCCCCTCTGAAGGTACAGGGGAAACTTGAGGCAGCCGCAGGGAGCGATCCCATGGCCCTGCTTGAGGTGCTTCACTGCTGGAGCAGCTGTCAGGGCTGCGCTGCCGACACGAGAGGAAGAGGAGTGAGCTCCCGGGCAGGGCGTGGGATCCTGGCCAGGCTCGCTTGGCTGTGGCTGAGGTCTGGAAAAGTGCCCGACCCTCGCCACACACACACAGATACGTAATCGAAGACATTCACACAGGTACCTTCATCGAAGACTAAAACTACTTTTAGTTTTGAAAGAAAAAAAGTAGTCAAAGACAGCAGTATCCAGACAGAACTTCGCCATGACAGGTGACAAGAAGGGATAGAAGCAATTGGATAAACTTATGGGGAAGATGGCAGGAAACAGATATTGTGCACATAGCGCTAGAGCAAAAGGAACAATGGATAATTTGTCTTCCTTAAAGCGTAAGCATCATCGAAGCAGTGATACAAGCTTAATGCTAGATTAAACAAATTCCCACTGGTGAAAAAATAAAGAGAGAAAAAAATATACCCCACCCCCATCCCCACCAAAACTTGACCACCTAATAGCTATTACTATGCAGTATCCAGAAACAATCAGGGAGATGCATATGTATCACAAGAAGATGCTGGAGGCTCACCTAAAGAGCATCTGTTAGCAAGACATGGTGAATTTACAATTTCCCAGCGGTCTGGAAATCCAAGAGGAAAATCCTAGAGGGGTTGATGTCTGGCTAGCTGATCTTTGCATGTGTTGGCACTGTGGTGATATTTCAAGAGGTAGAGAAGTGTGTTAGTGTTGGGCCTATACCAAGGACACAAAAGGAGCACAAGAAGTATCTGCTGCCTGTGTGGTAGGCAGAAGAATTATGATTGTCAGCCAATACTTGGAGAATACAACTAATGCTAGACTTCATGTTTTTTTATAGAAAATAGGTCCCGGTAAACAGCTATTTAATTTCCTCATTTTATATGATTATGCATTAAATTGCTAGAGGCTTGAGTGTAATAGACTTCTGCTAGGTACTTGATTTAGTAAGAACAAAAAAAAGTGAGTACAGCACAAAATTAATAAAGCACAAACAGATGAAGATCTAAATGAAAAGCAGATCAATTGTCCAAGCAGCGCTAGCGTTTAATGAGGATGTTTCTGTTGGTGAGCTGCACGGAGACTCTTCAGAGTTTTCATCAGGAATCTAGAGATATATTATTTCAAACAGCTTTTAAAAGACCAAATAAATCACCACTGGCAGCAATTTTAGACAGAGTAAATATTAACAGATAATGAGAGCACGGCAGTCACAGAGTTAACTGGATTATTTAATAGAGTCAGGTCTTTCAAACAAGTATGTTTTAATAGGGTCAAAAAGAGAAAAAGTCAGACTTGCAGGACGGAACAACACAAGCTACATGGCCGAGGACTGTATCTCTGAAAGTCACTCCATATAGGAGCTTGGAGAAACTCAACATGAGCTCCTAGTGAGCTGCTGATGGTAGACAAGAGATTGATATGTACACACAGCTGTAGAAAAGGGTAGGTAGAAATCATTACATCTTTATGCTTTTTACAAGACAAAAAGTGCTGTCCCATATCCAGTTGTCCATCCCTTAAAAAGATGCTGTGTGATGTGAGAGAGCTGGAAAGAGATCCACGAGATAAGATGGAAACCACAGAAAGCGATCTCCAACAAAAGGTGTGAAAAAAGCCAATGCACTTGGGACAAACAGACATACTGCATTTTAAATTAACAGTGCCCTTGCAAGGAAAGAACAGCATTGCAACACTCCTGGATGTCCAAGCACTGAAGGAAGGACTCTCTGTCTGACATCCCCAAACCAAGGTTCCATGCAAAGCACAGTGTTGAAGACAACCAAGTGGGGTTTATGCAGAGAACAAGGCAGAATTGTGCAGTGAGAGCCAAGGGAAAGGTAGATGGCCTAATGGTCCCTTTGTCAACCCAAGGAAGGGCTTCCAGAAGGACGGCTTGTTGTATAGACAATTTCTGTCATTAATTTCTCAGGATTTTTTTTGCATGCAATTTGGCACGTTCATTTTTCTTACCTTGAAAAGTTATTTTTAAAGGCTTTGTTTTGAGAAACTCGAGTTACCTCTTTGGAGTCACTTGTAAACAGGAACATAAAAGTGTTCCTGTCTGCCTCTGGTGAATCTCATTAATTTTATCAAAGGAAATTGTGCTCCCCTCCTGCGTAAAAGCCCAGTTTACAATGCAAAATTGTATACCATCTGTCTGCAATGATTCACGTGAAGTAATAAAGTCCTCAAAGTCAATTAGTGAGCTAAATAATTGAAATTTAGTTACCACATCCTTCATGTAATTGAAGTAGTTACCAATTTTTTTTTTTGGTTTGGTTGTTGAGTTTGTATCTGTCTTTTTCTTCCTAAGCTAACTGATGGTTGGCAGCTTTCTTTTCTATGAATGGTAAGGGAAACTGGGCTGTTGAAAGATATATTACATTTCTTATATATAGAACTATATTTATGTATAAATAAATACATACACAGAAGGGATTCTAACATCCTACTGACATTCACATGTGAACATCCACACAAAATACACACATTTAATATTTGGTTTTATTCTGCACTATGATAGAGGTGTTCTTATCCACGCATTAGGTTTCTTGCCATGTTGATAGTTGGCATGTAGAACAGTTGAAAGTTTAACGATATAACAAATGATTCTAGCAGAGATTTGATATTACAATTATGTAGATAAAATACACTTTTATTTGGTATACTTGTGTTTTAGGGTGTAGATGATCTTAGGATATCTTAGGCTGTATATTCCACTTTGCATCTAAACAACTGAAAGGATAAGACACACAAACGAACTTCCAAGCATTTTGCAGTATTTTAGTTTCCTGGAGTTTCTGGAAATCCACAGTTGCAAGCAAAGCAAAAACAGGCAGGGGAAGATTAAAGTGAGAATTTCAGGATTAAAATTTCTATGACCGTTTTATCCAGGGCTAGTCTTCTACTGAAGGAAATTCTGTAAAAAGATGCCAAAATATGTGTGCCTTCCGTCAGGTGCTGAAGCAGTGGTTCAGCTGATGAGTACGAGAGGTGCCAGTAAGTCATGCCAGACTGTTCTGACACAGCATCACCACTGGGGCTCCTTGAATCTGTGTCCCAGTTAGATTTGAGATTTCAATGTGATTAATAATGTCTGATTGCTTCATGCTACACACACAGCCCTTCTCTTCTTGCCCAAAGTTACTGTGTTGAGTACTGTAGTGGGTACTCTCTTAAAGAGAGTCTCTTAAAGAGACGCTCTGCTGATCCTCAAGAACTGAAATATTCCACCAAAAGGGAAAAAAAAAATAAGAATTTCAGAAGTGTTTGTAAAACTAGAATGTCTCACTAGTTGAAACAGCTGATACAAGATCTCTTCATGGAAGATGATGTAAAACTTCCAAATTTTTCTAAAGTCAGAATGACATAATACACACAATAATCTATCTCATATATTGAAAGGGTAAATTCCTTCCCCTCAATAAAACATCAAAGACAGGTCTATTTCAGTGTGTTTACTATACTGGGATGATGGATGGCTTACAACTTGTAGGATGTTGTTGCCCGGTCTTTACAGTTCTGTAGGCTCATGTAAAGAGGCATTTTAGAAAGATGAAATTGTATTACTATTCTCTCAGTTATCAAGATTAATTTATGTCCCCAAACATAACAAAAGCCATGAGGAGGTCTATCACATTTAATCCAGGATTCATAATGCAGGACTGGCAAACATAACAGGAAAAGACTGTTTTCCAGGTGCTTATTAAGAAAAACCAAGGGGATGGCACTGAGTCCAGAGCAGAAATGATCCAAACAGGTAATTTTTTATGTGGTCCACCCACTCACAACTCCTGCCAGTGTGCAGAACTGCTGGGAGATGAGCAGCACGGTGTCTGGCAGGCTGCAGAGCTGAATGATACAACAAACAAAACGAAGGTCATGGCACGGAACAAACACAAGCAAGAAGCAAGGTCATTTTTTCAGTCATGGTCACAGTAAGGTTTTTAACAAGGACACTGAATTTCTACCTGCCTCTAGAGAACCTGCAGTTATTAGGGGAAGAGTTTGGGGAGGGTACCACCACAGCCTCCTTGCTTGAGACTGAAACACCAGTTGTGGTTGAGCAAAAAACTGGTTCTGTTTTCTGTGAAACTGAATGCAGTTCTTAAACAGGCATGATCAAAACAAAGTCATAGGCCATATTCATGGATTATACAGGCATTGTACTGGGAATTTAGGCCATTTCCTTCTAATAACCAGAGACTTTTTCAATAACCCCAGAATATTCTTTCATTTGAAAACATTTAAAAATATTTCTATGTGTCCTTTTTTTTACTTCTAATGGCTTAGCAATGCTGTGTCTTCACCACTGTCACCTGCCATTTTCAGTGCCCAAGTATAAGGAAAAATAAAAGAACTTGAAATCTTCCTTAAAAAAGAGGCTGTTGTTTTTGTGACTGGTCATCACCAGTCCTCCTCCCACAAGAAAACCCTTTGCACATACTGTCTACATAGTAGAATGGAAGGGAACTCAACAGGATTGAGAGGAGCTTCTGTAGTTCAGTCTCTAAATTTGGAAGCTAAGGGTTCAGAACTTTGGATCACAGGAGTTAATATGCAAATAAGGGTTATCCTGATCAAAACATACAGCAGAAATTTTTTTGGATGAGATTTGCTTGCTCACATTAAGATTGCATCACTGGGTGATGGGTAGCAAGGCTGTTACCTATGAAAGATCTGAGGGGCTCAGACTTGTTTAGTATTCAGGTGATCTCAACTCCTGTTTCAATGTCTGTTCTTATTTATCCTCACTAGATCTTTTCCATCAGAGGCAGGAGAAACAGCACAGCTGGGCAAACCCACTCCTGGTGATTTGGCACAGACAGGGTTTTTTTCTGCTCACAAATTATCTCCAAATAGATTCTGCACTTGCAAGCCTGTTTGCTACTCTAAATTATTCACCATAACGGTTTGCAAGCCAGTTTTGAACACTGGGAAGCAGGTAAACAATTCATGGCAACAGGAGCTCAATAATTTATTACCCAGGCTGTGTGCTAGGTGCCCTCAGCCATGGGCCTCTCTTTGTGCTCTCTGACTCAGGGGTTTAACCCTGCCTGGAGGAAACTTGCATAAAAACCACATAAATATGGTTTTAAATGGTTAGTAATGAATGCTTATGGATCTGCTTGTGTGGTTTCATCATCTGATCTGTGGCTTTCTTTTGTTGTAGCCTTTAACTTAACACTGATATTTCCTATATTAAAGTTGTTCTAGGAATGACTTCTACAGACTTGAACATTTGCAAGTATGTTGAAAAATCTCCATTGTCATTTTAATAACAGATTGCAGTTTCAGTGGTACTGTACACACTGGACTTTTAAAGTAATTAACATACTGTGTGTGGTTGAAAGGCAGAAAATAGAATGAAAATGGTCCCAGCACAAATATTTAGTGAGTCATGAAGAGCAGATCTACTCTACTCCTGTGCATATTCCTCAGCTTCAGAAACTGCCCTACACCCCCACTGTGCTTTCTTCCTACATTTCAATTTCTACGTGCTTCCATCCCAGCCAGTTCTGTTCCACAATGTCTTTCAAAGGTATTTTCTTTCACTAATGTTCCTTAAAGGCAAATTCCAAAACTTTGAAGCCCTCTGAGATTTTTGACCTTTCCCTCCATCCCACACTTGTTGCTAATGTTTGTTCACTTTGCTTGTGATGATTTGGAGTCAGTTCCCTTGCTTTGCTTCATCAAGCCTGGCCTATACAGGAACCTTCATTTTCTCACAGACTCAGTGTATTTCACTAATTGTTTGGAGTACTATTACTTTCACATCTATTGTTTGAAAAATTATCTGCTGCCTAAAGACTTCTCACATAAGTAGTAAAAGTGGTGTAATACAGATTTTGGAGAACTACTTGTGTAGTATTATGAAAGTTAAAAAAACAAGAGATTAATCAGACCCATCTGACACATGTGTTGGAGCTTGTAAATTTGAATTTACTGAAAACTAATATGTTATAAGAAATGTGGGCTCTTGAGGATAAGACTCTTGCCTTCTTTTAAGAAGGGCTAAGTGGTTTTCATTTGATGCTGGAAAAAGCTACCTTCTGTCTTTGTTTAAAGCATCAAGGGGAACTGGCATACTGATCACATTATGTCCCTAAGCCTAAATCAGATATTCCTGAAAAACAGGTGAAGAACTCCCCAGCAGGTGACATATTACCCAAAGTCTGTAAGGTCACACCCTAATACTTAACAATGTAAATTCCACAGTCCTGGTTTAAATTTTAAACCTTGAATTTTCAGAAAGTCTTCTACATGTTTATGACTGTTAGTTGCAAGAACTCTTGATATTAATGTGCTTCATGCATGATCATTTCCTTTGTGCCTCATACTGAATCCTGGATCCTAGCACCTCCTGTTTTGTGGCAGCACTGTGACAGCACAGGACAGAATTTCCTTTCCAGGCAGAAAATAACCATCAGACATTTTCCAATCAACAGTGTGTTTGTTACCAGATTTCAATTTTGTCCAGGGTTCCAGATTTATGATGAAAGACAAAAAAGGACTACATTAGAAATTATAAATAGCATTCTGCCTGTCCTAGTTCAAGCCACTGGGGAAGAAGAAAACAGTGGCGTAACAATGACACATTGGAGTGTAGAGTTCCTCAATAGTCGGGTTTCTGCCAGGTTTTCAAAAGCTTTAGCTGCTGCTAAAGTTTGTATCAGTAGCTACAATAAACAGAATGAACAGGCCCCTTCACTGATACAAGCTGGCATGTCCCCAGCAGGGAAAATCAAGTAGTGCAGCTAAAGGCAGCTGGAGGCCTATTCTTACCACAGGTGACCACCTTTCCTCTTGCACCTCTTCTCTCAGGGCCTGTTGCACCTTTCATTGTCTTCACCATAGCAGTGGCATGGTACTGGAGGTTCCTAATTCATCATTTCAAGGAAAGGCTCCTACCAGCTGGACTAATTCCCCTTGGGCATTTTATCCCTCTCCCATCTGGGCCTAACAGCGGCCTGTGGCACCTCCTGGCTAAAACCCAGCTGTCCAGGAGAACTTCTGCGCACTCCAGCCTGCCCAGCAGTGCCTTCTTGCTTCAGAGAAGGCAGCCATGATACTGATCCAGCTGCACTAACCATTTTCCTTAGGAAAACACAGCTTTCTGCTCTTCAGGGCACGTGTGGTGGTTGCTGGCTGTGGCTTTTCCTCTATGTTTCCAAGCTCCTTAATGAATCACTGCTTTTTGGCGCTGAAACAAAATAAACACATCGTTTTGGACGCCTTTGCCAAACGTATGTACACTTGGAGCAGGTTCTGAATGATAGAAAGCAAAAGGTTTAATGAAACGTGCAGGCTGCATAGTTAAAAGTTTCAGAAGAGCCAGAAAATATGAAACTGAGGGTCACAACCGTGTCATCAGCCCCCAAGTTGTTCAGATCTTGTGTATTTTCTGGAACACACAGAGGGGACTTAGTAGTAGTGTATCCACTATAGCTCTCAACAGGAGAAAGCAGTTAACAGAAAGCAGCACAGGGGTGCAGGATCACTCATCAGCATGATGGTCAGATGCCAAGATCTTTCTTTTCCTTTTCCCTTTCCTTTTCCCTTCCCCTTTCCATTTTTCTTTTCTGCTTATTAACCGATTCAATGTAACACATTGAAACAACATAGCACAGCAGAGTTTTGCGCTGATGCTTCCTAGCCTATGTGAAGGGGAAAAGACATTCAACAAAAAAATTTTGGCAGGAGCACTGGATGAAGTTTCTCATTTGCTCAAGCCAGTCATGTGTGTGCACCTTGTTGTGCACTTTGACCCTTCTGAAGTGCATCAGCCTGCACATGACTTCAACATCCAATTGCTGACTTGAGTGAGAATTGAGAAAACATTTTGAAAATGTTTGGAACCAGTGTTCTTCTAGTTCATCTCCATTCAATTGGATTTTAGAATGAATTCAAATGTATTGCTGGACTGTAATTAGCTCTGAAGGGCAGAAGTCCACTGGGGACTGGCTCTTTTCCTTTTAAATGGCCAGCTGTAAAGACACTACCTTGAACAATATCCTGAATGCCAGCAAAGTTTCAAACCTGGACCCATGCCTGATTAACTCCCAAAAATCAGAATCATCTCTGCCTTCAGCAAATCAAACTCCTTTCCTATGAAGCTGGCTTACTACAGAAATATCTGGACCAAAATGCAAGTTTCATCCTCCAGTCTCCTTTCCCGTATGTTTCTACTACTGTGGAAATGTGGACTTTTTTTTATCCTACTGGGAAAATGCATTTTTTCCACTCTCCCATGATTCAAAAACATCTGAAAGATTCTCTCTCCAAGCTGAAGAAAAAGAAGGGGGAAAAACTTCACCTTTTGGCAAAGATACAGATGGAAATTTTTGACTCAAAAGAGGATTTTCAAAATAAAATAAAAGAAGCATGTGAAAACAAGGGGTTATAATGGAAACTATTTTCATAGCCAACTCTAAAGTAAGCACTGCTGTTCCAGAGACACATGGTACTGATGCAAACATTGGTTTGAAGCCAAAACCCCTAGCATGCTAGTGGAATCCGGAAGCACTACAATATTAAATACACCTCAAAATGTATGTCAGACATCTCCTCCTGTCTGTTCCACTTATTCTTCACAGCAAGACATCGTACACTTAATTCATCGGTGGCTGCAGAGTTCAGAATAAAGAGCTGGTGGTGGACGTTCTTTCCTGCACCACACTCACCGAACAGTCTTCTGGATGACCTGAGCTTATTATTCCCATTTTGCAAATATTGAGCCAATATCCACTTTCCATCTGCAGCACTTACACAGAACCTATTATTACAGCATGTGAGCACCTCTTGCTGGTCCTAGGGAAGTGTTATTATCCCCAAGGTACCATTTTCACGTTTCATTTGGGGTGATGGGAGGAGGGAATGTGCTACAAAAGGTGTGAGGGCATCCTGCTCAACTGCACTCCTCCTTGGCAGACTCTTTCTCCTATCTTCTGTCAGCCTCTTTCACTGCTACACAAAACTGCTACAAAGCAGTTTCCCTGGACCTGGACAGTTTTCTATCATGGAAAATCCCCTTTGTCTGCTCTGGTGAGACCCCACCTGGATTACTGTGACTTACTCAGAACACGAAAGACATGGACCTGTCTGAACCAGTCCAGAGGAGGGCCATGTAGATGATTAGAGGAATGGAGCCCCTCTCCTACGAATACAGGCTGAGAGAGCTGGGGTTGTTCAAAAAAGAGAAAAGAGAAGAAGGTTCAGGGACCCTTATAGCATCTTCCAGTACGTTAAATAGGGCCTACAAAAGAGCTGAGAGGGACTTTTCACAAGAGTATGTGTAGCTGGGACAAGGGGGGAATAGCCATTCCTTGAATCTGAAAGGAAGTAGGTTTTTTATTCTGTATCAGGAAGAAATCCTTCACTGTAAGGGTGGCGTGACACTGGAACAAGTAGTCTGGAGAGCTGGTACATGTCCCATCCCTGGACATATTTAAGGCTGGACAGAGCTCTGAGCCAACTGATCTAGGTGAAGATAGCCCTGCTCATTGCAGGGGTGTTAGACTAGATAACCTTTCAGAGGTCCCTTCCAGTTCAAGCTATTCCATGGTTATTTTTGTACCTACCATGGTTACAGCTGTGGTGCTTGGCCTGCATCTTTGCTGATCTGTAAGAAAGCCCACAGCCAGTTACAAGTGTCCAAAACAAAGGCATAAAACGAATGTCCTGCTTTTGTACAGACTGTCTTTCCTCCAGATTTGAGGCTTTTGCTCACAGTTCTTGCCTCTCAATGAAATGCAAACACTAATTGACATTTTTCCCAGGAGTAGGGCTGGTGGAGTATCCCCCTTTCCACCTGTATTCCCCAGAAGTTTAACAGGGAAGCGATGTCCCTTCGCTGCTGGCTCTGTCATGGTCTGGATGGCTGCAGACACACACCAGCACTAGCAGAGCACTGACTGAGGCTGCTCCTTCTCTGCCTGTCTGGCCCCAGCTCCCCACAAGGCTCTTCATAAAGAGGATCCACAGGGCTCACAAAGAGCAGCCAGAGGCAAGCAAGCAGAGCTGCCAAGGCTCACAGCCTGCTCTGACAGGGATTCTTAACACCTCCGGAACGGGAATGTGTTCTGAGGGCGCTGGCCTTGATGGCTGGGCCACATGCTTTGGGTGGAAACGTCAGAGAGGTGTGACTGCTTCCAAGATACCATCAGGTCCAATTTCATGCTCACATGCACACCATGCACCTCTCTCCCCTCCCAAGCACATTTGGGGTTTTGGTTTGAATCTTCAGAATCAGCTGCTTTCATTCTCTTAATTGAAGCTGTCTTTGCAATAGGTTTTGCACACCACTAGTTTCTAAAGCCATCCTTGATGTTGGGAAACATATCATCCCTTTTTAACTTCCAAGTGTGCCTGGCTGTGCATAGGGAGGGCTAAAAAGGCTCAGGCTTTGCACCCTTGCCAGTGTGCTGTAGCAGAATTCTGATCTGGTAACCTGCTAGAATCCCTCCAGTGAGGGCTGCTTTTACCAAAGCTGAAAGCCTGGTGAGCTTTGCCTCCAGCTCCTCCTGTATGCGTGGCATTTAGTCTTTACATGGTGATTGTATAAATCAAGTGTCAATCTGTGAGTCTCATTTTGCTATTTAAATCCTCGTGTGTCATTCATTGACTTGCTGGTGGCTGGGGAACCAGCATGCTTTAACCACGCTAGTCCTGGGGGTCTTTTTTGTCCTTTTTTTGTCCTGATTTATTTCAGGTTCATTCAGTTGCAAACCCACACACAAGGAAAGTAAAACAATTATATTAAATAAGGCAGGAGTGGTTCTTGGGAAAAGTGATTTTACCAAGACTAAACATCAATATTACACATTTTTTTCTCAATACTTTTTTAATACAGCAGATTGTTAATGGAGCACATTTAGTCAATTCAAATGAAAAAAAAAAAAAATCATTAAATTAAAATTCAGCAGCATTAGAGCCAGACGAGCTGCAGGGGCAAAAATACAGAGACTTTTAAAGCTAATGTAAATGTAATATTATTGTTTTCAGCTACAATCCAATTAAATTGGGCTGATGGAAGAAATGCCCAGGAAGATAGCTTCTCTGTGAGGAAAATCTATTTAAAAAAAAATAGTACATCAGACATTTTCACAGTTCTGTGGCTCACTGAATTACATTCCAGTACAAAAACAGCAAAGTTGATGTGGGAGAGCCAGTAATAAGGCCTTCACCGGTATGTCACCTACTGAGAGAAAAAGGACTTAATTTTACAGTGTGTTTTGCAAGTATCTGACTGTAGAAAACATTAGCCCAAGAAGATGCCTTGTGAAAACATGACCTACCTGGGTGGCACTCGTGGCCCCTTCCACCATCCCTGGTACCACCGGAGCCAGGCGGCAATGCCAAACTCCCTCTAAAACTTCATGTGGGTGCAAGGACCAGCACCATGCCATGCAGAAGTGCACTGCAAATGGATTGTACTGGGCTCTCTGGATGGAAGATTTCCCATTGGTTGTGGGGTATTACCCACAAAATCCAGACTGGCATTATTTTCTGTAAAGTCACTTGGAGAAAGAACTGTGCTAGTTGGTGATAAAAAGGTACCCTACATAGGACACTTACACCCACTCCATTTCTCTTTTTAAACAGTTACCCTTTCCAGAATACCTGAGACATTTCCTTGCATGTTAGCAGTGTGCCACAGTAAATAGTTGTTTCCCCCAAAATCAGTAAGCAGAAGTCTATATAAAGGCTCACCTACGCAGGTGATGGAGCAGGACAAGGGGCATGCTGAAGCATTCTCAAGCACAAATCCCACTCACTTAAACTACTAAAATACAACACAAGATGTCTTTAGAGTTTTCCCATGAACTGCACAGTAATTATGAACCACAACCTTGACTCACACATGGTGATAAAACCCAGTGCCTGTAAATCTGTGAATGTAGCTGGCAGTCATAAAGTAAATTATGTGGAGGTCAGGTCAATGGTCCCTTCTATGTTTATTCCTCTTATTTAATGGTCCATTGCTGGAGACAGACTGAGAACTTTCAGAATGTTTTACAGTGTATTTATGCAACCAAGAAGTGTGTCCTGTGCTTTCTATCCCCGTTATCCTGACATGCTGAACATAAATCAGAGTGCAGTATTCAAATTAACATTTGAAGAAAGCACAGAGTGCTTTTTAGTTTTTTTAATAATGTATACAGAGAAAAAAGTATCTTCCTCTCTAGAGCAGCCCATAAGAGAGATTACCTTTTGGTTAAGGGACAAAATAGGGCCACCTTCATTTTGTGCAGCTGAGTTTCACAAAAGCTCAATGTCCCAGCATGGGATATCTGGATCCAGGCAGACTTCCATTCAATTCAATACAAAGTGTGGTTAAAATAACATTACATTGTCAGAGGTCAGATCTTTGCAGCTCAAGCCAATAAAAGTCAATTTTTTTAAAGGTGCAGAGACTTAACCCTTGTTCAGCACTCAGTACCAACTCCTGGCCTCACACGGCAGGTTGTGTTTAAGTAAAAAAAATCATAAAGTGAATGTATTTACAATTATGCATATATCCATGTATAGATGTGAAACAGATGTAAGTCAGTTGCATGCTGTCCCAGGTAAAAAGCCACACATTTTCCTGCGTGGTCAGCATCACTGAAAACCTTCTCAATGCACAGACATTTGTGTTAAACCATCCTATTAATCTCACAATATTTTTAGAAGTCTGAAGAGGAGTTCCAGCAGTGAGACTTCCTGCAGTTCAAACCCACAGACTGTAAGAGGTATAGAAAGGAAGACATATTAAAGATGTCTATTTACTAGTCTAATAGGAAAAAAAATCTGCTTTTTAAGGTATTTCATTATTAAACTAGTAGATGAAACATTTTATACAACTAGTAGTGTTATTAAACTACCATGGTGCTAGTAACCTATTAAAATCTGGCATTTCCTTATGATATGATAAATATTAGGTGGTTTAATAAATAATTTGGCCCATCAAATTAACTAATATGAGACAACTGGATCCACAATTCATGCTAGGCATTGTTTGCATACGTTGTCTAGCAACATTGGTTAACTAATGGACCATAACACCTTAGTAGGGAAAACCCATATTTTCTGAAGTTTCTTTAGGCTTGTGTGTTAATTTTTACACTGAAAGTAATTTGTCTGGCTGCAAACTATTCCAAACGACATGACATTACGTAGCCCTCAGGTTATTGCTTGCTAAAAGCTGAGTCAGTCTAAAGGACAAAAGACAACCCAGAACATGGGGAAGGGTGACCTTCTCCACAGACAGAACATTTCCGTGCACACGACAGGAGTCTGCTGCCAACAACCTGGTACTGAACTGCCAAAATGAGTCATCATTCTGCTCCTCCTTGGTGCTGTTTCACTCAAGTCACTACAATGTATTTCACCGACAAAAAGTTTTATACCTAATAAACGACAAACTTGTTGATGCGGTAAAGACCTCTAACGCCCAAGCACATGTGCAACAAAACAGCCCCATAGGAGCTCTGGGACTCCTTGTTTTCCCTGGAAAGGCATTTGATCAGCATTTGAACTGGCTCAAATACCATGCAAGGCCCTGGGCCATGTATTTTTCACATGCACGAAAAACCCTATCCCCATTATAATTGCAATCAAGCCTTCATGAAAGCTCTACTACCTACATCAGGCTATGCATTTTTAAAGAAGAGATGTGTCAATATAATTGACAAGCTATAAAATAGCAGAAGAGAAAGCAAACATTTTGTGTCCTTAGGTATAATATCCATCTCTTCCAGGAAGCTTCCAAGTTTTGAGAGTTACAACAAAGTTCCACGTGCTCCACCTTATCCAATTCTCTTCCTTGTGCATTTTTATTGACTCTTAGAAAGCTGGCATGTTTTATCACATTAGAATTCAGTGTAAGAAATCTGAACACATGCTCATGCTTCACTGCTCAGTGGTTATTAGAATAATCTGCAGGAAACAGCACCACAATAGGGCATTGTTTGTGAATGTGAGCAAAAGGTTACAAGAAAATCCTACTCCCAGAGCTGACTCCTTGACTCCCATTCCCCTTGCTATGAAGAATGCACATTGTGTGTGGTGGCTGTTTCCATCATAGTCAGTCTCTTCTGCATGCCAGGAGAGAAGAAGGTACAGCAAGAGCACATTTATCCTGAAAACATAGAGTAGGTGGAACAGTGTGCTCAGTGAGAGGTGACCAGCTATGGCATAAAGCAAACCTCAGACTCCTCCTCACTGCAATATTTGAGTACCCCACAGTACTCAGCAAATGGATCTGCAAAAGGCGTAATATAGAAACAACTTTGTGAGAAATTATTTCCTTTAACTGAAATTTGCTTGGATCCACAAACTCTCAGTTCCACAGTCCTCAACCCCCTCCTTCATTGCTGCCCAGCCACACAGGCACCAGAATGACCTGTACACTGAAGCTTTCCTCATTAGTAACTAAACATCCCCCTGGGAGTACCACCACAACTGTTGGCACCACAGCAGTGCCCTGCTAGCACTCACACTGGTGAAGAAATAGAGCCCAGTCCCTTTTGAAGAGTCCCAGAGAGTTCTGAAGACTGTTCTTGTTTCTTGTTTTCAAGTGACATGGGGCTGTCCAAAGAAGGCTTGTTTGCGGAAAAAGTTTATTCTCTCCCCTAGGGTCCCCATTCCCAAGGGATGAACTTAGATATGGCAGTGCTGGGTAGTGAGGCTGTCATCTCTGTTACAGGGGCTCTATTTCCAGCCTAAATCCCACACAACAGCATTTAGATGGAAAGACCCTTTCTGTCCATCCATGCGATATCTTGGGTAGGACACAGAACAGTTTAGGGGGTGGTTCTTGACTCAGTATTGTTTTCTGCTTGAAGGGATTAATTCCTGCTTCTCTGACTTTCCAGTGACAGAAATAACCTGATCTTTTTGCTGGTATAGTACCAGTATTTGAGGACTTTCATCCTGCCAGCTAGGATTAGGGGGAAATACTTGTCGTGTTTTTGCAAGGAGAATAAAGTAGTTAGCATAGTGGCATAGAGCTGGGCTCTTGTTTCTAGTTGTTCTTCTTCCAAAAAAAAACCCCAAAAAAACCCAATAATTTCTGCATTTTAAGTAGGTGCAGAGAGGGACAGACGAGGGCCCTCATCAGCAGGCTGTATTATCATATACATATGATATATACATACATACTTATATATATATATAAATACACACATACTTACATATTTAAGGCCTAATGAACTGCTTGTTATTTTAGGCACTGTGGAGTTTGCAGACATTGTCTGCATGCTCCAACAACAGCATTCACCCTCACCACAACCCACACTGCTGCTTCCAGCTCATTTGTCTCAGGAGGCCTCTTCTGGCAGGGGTGCCCTGTGGTGTAAGATTCTTAGCTGCCACACAAAGAATGACATCAAAAATGGAAGGGCATGATTTAAATGACTTGATTTGAAAAAAAAAAAAAAAAAAGTTAAAAAAAATGTTCTCTCTCTGGAATACACAGGAGAAAGCCACAGCACTTGCAAAAAGCAATGGTAATAAGACTGGAAAGTGTTGCCTTGCAAGAGCAGCACCAGTAAACTAAAAGTCAGGTTTAGCTGGTGAAACCTTCCTGCTAGTTCTAACACCCAGGCAGTGTTTATCCATGGTCTTCTCTGCAGATGTGTAAGAGTTCCAGCCACACTGACAGGCTGACAGCAACACTTAGAAACAAGGATGGTGCCTGATTTCAGAGATGCTGGAATAATGGCAGAATCTGCCCCTCCGTTGGTGTGAGTGGATATAAATGACTTAATTGGCTCTGGCTTACCCCTGCCGGCCCCTCTCTCACCAGTACTCACCACCTGAAAGGAACATGAGTTAATGCTTTGTACAGGATCTCTGGCTGCTGCTGACTCTGGGGCAATGAGAAAGAATTAAACATCTTTCCTTTAACTACCTGTGCACTGAAAAGCAGTATAATGGGCATCATGTCAACGAGGTTTTCTGGTGCTGAGAAGGCAGGATAGCCAAGGCTTGTGTGTGCCAGCGATGCCGTTCTGTTGTGTCCGACAGGCGGCAATTAAGGCAGAAGCAGCAAGACCCAGTGGAAACAAAGCCTTTATTAAAACTGGAAGGAGAAGTTCTGAGTGTTGATTAGGAAACATCCTGCTGGAGGCTTTCTAACACCTAGGACCCCCCATCTGCAGCCCTCTTAGCAATCTGTCTGACATAAGTTGTGCAATATTGTTTTTTACTTGTGCTACTTCGCAGTCACCTTCCTTTTTCAAATTTCAAACAGATTCAGCATCATCAATGACCAATATTTTAATCTAATATAGATACACATGGGCATGTTAGTGTAGACATGTATTGTTGCTGCCAACAATATACCTCTACAGAGAGATCTTTGTGATATTTATTCATAAATGGGAGCTAGGAGGTCAAAATTAGTATTTTCTAGTAAGAAACAATGGAACAATATGTAGGATTATTATGGCTAGAAAGCTGCAAAGGGATTTTTGGGTTAGGTACAAAGGAGATTCAGAATTACAAAATTTTCTTTTACAGTCACTCAGAGTACATTGTTGCAAGGCTTCCTGAACCCTCCTCAGATTTTTGTGTTTTAAGGAAGGCATGGGACACCAAAGCTTCCTTAGTATTCCTGAAGCAGTCACTCCAGGGCTCCAACTACAGCAGGACAGCACCTTTCCATGTTGCAAATACATGTAAGAGTGTCTCAGCTCTCTCAGACAGAGCTCATCAGCTGCATGTATGCTTCCAGCATAATGCTATTATGCAAGTATTTTTGAAAATCACTGTCTCTCAACACTGAGCCTCCCAATATGTAACTATGATCTAATGAGTCTTGTCCCTGATTATACGGCCTTTCCTTTGCCCATATTGAATGCATTTGATTCTTGCCTAAATATAACTCCCTATTTTCTTGCTAGTCAAGGACAGTGGCACCAGGCAGCTGGAGCAAAGGACCAGTTCTTGCTGGATACCTCCTGAATCACACCTGATGAGTGACAACAATTCCCAAAATACACTTGTATTTTGGAGCCTGGCATTTGGGCACAGAAGAACCCATCTGATACGCAGCATATAGGTTTTGAATCATTTTAGGTTCTATAAATCAGAACCAAGCCAAGCATCTTCTCATGCAGCAAGACATATGTATGAACTATTTCCCTCAAACCTGTTTTTCCTCTAACCCATGTTAATTAAAATTATTTGTATTCAATCTCTTAATTCTTTCTGGCTCAGTCTCTGTATCATCTGTTTCACATTTTTGCTTGGGACTGATGTCAAACTCACTAGCTAATGCTTAGGAGTCTACCTCATTTACTCTCTTTAAAAATTGTTGCAAGGAAGATTAATAATTATTTCTTCAAAGCATGCAGTTCTCTCACAAGAGAGAGACCAAGGGGATACATTGTGAACCTTACCTGGATAACTTCAGAATGTTCCTGAGCACAGGCAACTCATTGCCTTCCCAAACCACAAACAGAAGGCCAGAAAACCGTGCCAGCTCCATCTCTGGGCTACAAAATAAACGTCAGCTCTGTGCCTCCATGTGGCCAACTGTTTGCAGCTCTTTTGCAGCACTCTTCCTACTCACTACTATAGACTAAAACACATTGCAGCAGGCTGGGTCCTCCCTGCCTCCCTACCGTACTTGCATCCCTCCTATACATAGAGGAAAGATGCACCTAGCCCAGGATTCCATCTCTGAGAGTCTCTAAGCACTGCAAACTCTCCACAGGGTCCATGCAGTGGCTGAATGTCACCCCTGCAATCAGTCCTCCACATGCTGAGGAGTGCGTTGGTGTGCTTGGGAATCATCTTTGTTCCTTTGTGTTTGCAATGTCTCTTGACCTGCATAAAGCACGTGATGCAGCCATCCATAAATACTGTGAGAACACAGCTTGTTCTATAAATGAACACATAATGGAATTTGATTTAGTATAATGAAATAGGAGGAAAATATTGGGAGCAAAGTGGAAATGCTGATATGCTTAAGAATGGTAAATATCTTGGACTAGTCACTTTTGACAGAGTAAAAGCTGAAATAGGTTAGGGGCGACTTCTCAACTATGGGAAGTCCTTTCATACCTATGTAAAGAATCTCTAATTTCTCACATTTGGGTCCAGCTGATGTTAACAGGGAGCTGGCAAGCAGGCAAATAATGGAGCCCATGAAAATTTCCTTCACTTTTTCCCTTGGCTGAGAAGCAGCCCAGTTTGATACAAGTAAATGTTTTATGTTTCTGTTCCTAGAAACCAAGCTACTTTTAATATCCCCCTTAATATCTACTCTACTCCCCCTTCCAGATAGTATGAGACAGCCAATGGGTGATTCCTCTTGGAAGCAATCTAAATCAGCATTGCATACACTGAATTGACTCAGAAGACTCAGAAAAACCCTGGATTTGAGCACAGCAACCTACTTTCATGGCATCAGTTGCAGAACTGGAGCTCTGGTGCACAGTGCATAGCAAGATAAAGAGAAGAACAGAACGTAAGCACTCCAAATTCCTCTGCAAAGCCATGGGAAAGCTTTATGGTTGCCAAGCTACTAATATCATCAAAATACTTTTTTTTTTTTTCGCTTTTTCATTCTGTCTGTAACACACTGTGAAAATAGGAAGAAGGAAAAAAAGTTAAAAAAAAAAAAATTAAAAAAATAAAAATAAACCCATCATGCAGATTCAAACAGAGCATGCAGACCAGCATGAGAATGTAAAAGTGAAGGGGACCATAGGAGCTATGGGGACCAATCCAACTAGGTAGCAGGCAATAGAAGCTTTGCACATGAAGCACCACTTTTGCATCCCGTGGACACTTATGTGCTTTCCTGAGAAGCTGTAAAAGGCAAAGGTGTAAAAGTGTGGCATGCCAGAAGCAGAGAAAAGAAAGCCTGAGGTCACACAACTCCATCCACCATATGCTGGGGAGTTTATTTGTGGTGCTTTCCAGGTGAGCACATATCCGCTGTCACGGTGGCACCCCCTTCTCCGTTAGCAGTCTGATCAGCTGCATGAGGTTGCACTTATTGCCCTGGAGGAAAAGCTTAAAGGCAGAGCAGAGGAAAAGGAGATCCTGGCAAGAGGCAAGAACGACACAAAAGTGTAGTTAAATGCTGATCTTGGAAGGATTTTGACTACTGCCATCACCTTGCTCACCCTGAGGGTGCTCCTGTGAAATGGATGCACAACCTATCTGTGTCTGAAAAGATGCACACAAACTTTAACACTTGGGAGCCATCTACTTTACAAGGGGAAAAAAATTTGAATTTGCCCTCAGAATTTCAAATTTTACTTAAAAAACTCAAAGAAGTCCAGCTGTGATTACAAGCAGTGATGAAGGAACTTATGGCAATCTTGTCCCCAGATTTGCAAGCCATTCTGCAAAGCAGCTTACAGTGTTTCTCTGTCACAACAGGCAATGGGACTAGGGAGAAGCAGACTTCAAGACTTCACTGATGCACACACAGCATTTCTAGTGCAGTGGAAAAACACTGCCCTCAGAAAAGCGTTCTGAAACCACAGCTGCACAAATTGCCCCTTGGCTTACGTGGCATATCACTGACTCCTTCACCTGCAGAGCAGAGTAAAGCAGTACACAGGCTCCCACCTGAGAGAGGAAGGGAAGTCCACAATCTATCTTCTTCATCCTCCCTGGAAGAAGGTAACATCCTGGGAAATAACACTGGCTCTACCCTTTCTCCTCCAGCAGCTCAAAACAAGACTCTAATGGTGCTGAGTAGTGTGTCTACTTTGCCAGTTTTGTACCTTCCTGCTCTTCTTTGCAGTCAGGTTTCCTGAGATACAGTACAAGAGAATATACACAACACTTAAGAGAACTTGAGGGTTTGCAAATGTGACAGAAATTTGTGTGAAAATGAAGAGCTTTGTGTAGAGTTACTTCATCTCCTCTAGTATTTGAGTTAAAGAATTGTCTTGGGGTGACAACACCCAGAGCTAAAACAAGGAACATAGATATTACATTATCTTGAGGACAATAAGATAATATAATGAACTGCTTGTCACCCTTAGATGTTGCAAAGTAAATTGTTCATCTTCAGGGACCTCAAAATCTTGCTCAAGACTTCACATTAACTTTTGATTCCCACATGTAGGTTAAAAAAAAGTGGTTTTTCCCCAGTACCTAGACTATCTAATCTCAGGAACTGCCAAGATGCCCTCACATGGCACTGTGTAACCTTCTCCAGCTTCTAAACAAGACAGGTAATTCATCAAGGTAGATGGCACCTCCAAAACAGGCTTTTAGGCCTGTTTGCATCACAGTGCTGAAAGATCCTCCAGCTCAAAGTAAAACAGCTGTGTCCTGAGCTGAATGCTGTGCAGGTGTAAGACCCTGCACCCCATCTAACCCCAGCTGGCTCACCAGTCGGGGTCCAGCCCCCTGTGCTGATGTGACTGTGCTGTCTAGGGGCTCAGATTAATGTCTGCTGGGCAAAAGGCACCACAGCATATCAATGTGGTCAGAGCTGCCTCAAGGAGCTCCGTTCACCCAGAGCAAACATGGCCTTCATGGGGTCCCAAGGGAGAGAACAAACAAACAAAAAACCCCATTGCTGAGTTTTGTAGGAAAACTGAGAGAAGCAGACTCTACCATGGCATCCCATTTCCCTTTCTAACCCCAAAGCCATCGCTGTTCCTGAATTCTGTGGTGCTTTATGCCTCTTGAAGCCGCCCACGCCAAAGTAAACAGCTACTTCAACCTCTTGCGGGCGCCTTAAGCTGTTTTGGAGGAAATGCATGTTTATGCCTTACAGAAGGCATATAATACATTACAATCACTGTGCTAAGCGATACAAACTGGAGAATTTAAAAGTTATGTTTGGCAACCTGCCCTTACTGTGCTCTAATTATTCCTTAATATCCCAATTTAAGGGCAGCATATTGGCCCCATTTATAAATTGTCAGGCTTTTATGAGTTTGTGTCATAGAATTAATGTTAAACAGTTTTCAGATTCTTTATTGAAAACTGCTGATTGTGTATTGCCTGACAAAGCAAAATGTCTCCATTAGAATAATGATTTATTGTAAATATGGTAGTATTAAGGCTGACTATTCTGGATGTTAAAAATGCATGGAAAAAATCCATTGTAAAAAGTGTTATGTGAGCTGTCATAATTTGTCAGTTTAATATCTTTTTCATTTGCATTTCTTTTTAAAATGCCAAGAGCAATTAAACCTTATCTCACCAGTAGAAGTTGCCAAATTTCACTTGAAATTAAACCAGAATAATGTGTCATGTTAGTTATTTTAATAATATTAAACAATAAAAACAGAAACAGAAAAGAGAATAAAAAGGAGCCATATAACAACTGCAGCTATAAAAAAAAAAGCAGCTAAAATATATAGCCTGTTTCTGTGATAAAATCACAGTCATGAACTCTATAGGCTTCTTCCATCAACAAACCATTTTCCCTGACACTAAGGCCATACCAAAGTCTTGCTGAACTATGATTTAAATGTCAATAAACAGCTCCCAGCAGCACAAATTTTATGCCTGAGATTGCCATATTTTCAGTTCATCTCCCCACATGGTTTCCAGGCAAGCCTCCATAATGAAGTACCCCTTGTTTTTTGGACTGACTCAAGTCCCAGTGAGAAAGACAGAAGGGACTTGTGAGTCAGCAGGAGCTGGAGCTAGGACGAATTGATCACAACTTTGTCTCCTGTGGAAATACCAGCTGCTGTCATATTTGTGTTGGAACTACACTGTGCATGCCTTCTAGCAATGGTCAAGTCATGGGTGAAAAAATTGTTTCTGGGATTGTCTCCCACTGTGCCTGCCTCTCAATAGAGACAAAGAGTTGCCTTTATGTTGCTATGAAATATTCTGTTGCTTTTCAGAAATATATTTAAAGGGGGATTCCCATACAATATGTTGCAAAATAAGCAATCTCTGATAGTTGCATTACAGGAAAGATGTTGTGGAGAAAACTAAGATTAAGTGAATATTTGGCCTTGGCCAATTCATTTTCCCCTAGCCCTTTGCTTTATTTGAAACCTGGACACTAAGAGGGACCTAATTCTTCACTCAAGTCCACTATTTGACTCATATTTCCAGCAACTCAGTACCTCATTGCTGACAAGTCTGGATTAAGTTTGTCTCCTCTGGGATGAAAGCAGACAAATCACCCCCACTTGTCTGCTCTGCAAGAAGTTCTTGTGCTGGTACCTCTGCCCCCATGGGGTGCTTGGAGAGGATGCTTCTGTACAGGTATCAGTACCAACCACAGCAGCTTCCATCTCCCAGTACCTGCAGTAAAGGTGATGGATTTCTTCGAATGGATATGGCTACTTCCTTCTTCTTGAATCTCCAGCAGCAAATGGAGACATCCCTTCTGGTGTCGAGCTGTCAAGCACACAACTCCGTGGGTGTAGGTAACAAATCCCATTGCCCAGTCTTCTCCAACACCCTGCCCCTCCAGTCTTCTCCAACACCCTGCCTCTCCAGCCTTCTCCAACACCCTGCCCCTCCAATCTTCTCCAACACCCTGCCCCTCCAGTCTTCTCCAACACCCTGCCTCTCCAGCCTTCTCCAACACCCTGCCTCTTCAGCCTTCTCCAACACCCTGCCCCTCCAATCTTCTCCAACACCCTGCCCCTCCAGTCTTCTCCAACACCCTGCCTCTCCAGCCTTCTCCAACACCCTGCCTCTCCAGCCTTCTCCAACACCCTGCCTCGCCACAGGGCACCAGCTGGGGACACCCACTTTGGCCTGGGGACCTTCATGCTCCCCCAGGGACTGCTGGGCCCTGCTTGCCAGCAAGAGTGATTAGAAACAGACTCAGCAGTTTTATTCAGGATTTACTTCTGTCTGCTGAGAGAAGGTTGCTAGGTACTCTTATAGTCCTAAGCTACTTATATTTTCCAATTATACTTCAGGAAGAAGTCTTGTAAACGTTTTATGTGAAAATATAAAAAAATGCTTAAAATAGTGAGACAAAGGGGAAAAAATAGAGGAAGGGAGGATTTTTTGGTAAAATTCCATCCAGTCTACTTTTTGAGCCCAAAGAAATACCCCTGCAAATCACCCCACAATTAGGTATCACATATCATAAAAGATTCTCTGTCAGAGACAATGAATGATGATGAAAGAGCAGCAGACTAGATCCTATTTACCAGCCACCACCTCTTTGGTCACGCAATCTTGTTTGCCCCTTGCCACTCACTTCCAGCCCCCTCAGCCTGGAGCATTTGAAACCTCTCGAACACAGGCTGGTTTTCTTGGAACAATTTTTGCCAGTGCTTCTTAATACAACCTTTCCTTGTCTGGACTGATTTCTTATCCTGTCAGAATAACTGGCCACTGCAGTTTTGGTTTCATCTGTGCTAGAAATGTATGGGGAAGTGCTGCCTCTTAAACTAGGATTACTGCTTCTGTACATGACACTTGCTTTTTCACCATAGGTGGCAGTGATGATCCAAAGTGCATAAAAGGGGGCTGAAGGCAGCTGGCCAAAAATGCCACACAACTAGAAGATGCAAACTTAGGGCATGAATTCAGAACCTGACGGTTTGATGCCTGCCAGCTTCTACCAGAAAGAAGAATCAGAAATTATTAGTAAGTAAAATCAGTGTTACACCATCTCTCCAAACCAGCTAGAGTTCATGCTGCTCCTCCATAAGAAGCACTGCAGCAACTGGAATCATTGCTTAAAATATCATGAGTGTGTGTCAGCACAGTGGAACCACAGCATTTCTAGCTAAAGAGAACCATTTTCAGCAGGGTGGGTGGACTATCTCCACATTATAACATGCTCCATCATTTTAGTGCTACACAGCATTTGGCTACCTCTAGTGCAAGTTCCTGTATAGTCGTTCTATGTGCTATGTGTACAGAGACTTGAAAATAACACGGGGAACAGCAACATCACAAAGAAGTTTAATCCTCACAGAAATGTTTTCCAAGGTCATGGATTTGTAAGCACTCTGTTCCAACTTCTGAGTAAAGGGGTATAAGCCATGTATATTATTCTAAAATTGTAACAAGAAGAAATACAACTTTCTGGCAAACAGTGACCTGTGATACACTAGAGTGTTCACTTCAGCTGGGGGCATGGGTGAAAATAGAACTCAAATTAGAATACACTGTGTAGTATAAAGGAGTTACTTTTTACTTTTTATTTTATTGTCCATGAGCTAACAATTTTGTGATCTACACAACATGGCAAATGGACCCAATAAAAGAAACATGGCTTCATAGATAGCCCCCTTTACATAGGAGTGGGACAGAAAAAGGAGGTGCAGTCGTCCCCTCTAAAAACACCTTCACACTTGGGGAGAACATGGACAAAGTACCATCAAAGATCAAAACAGAAGCTGCCAAAGGATGTGACTGATTTTGCTGCTGGAGCTGGGAATTGTCTCAAGGGCTCACAAACCTGTACTGACACTGCCACTGTCTCCATTGCAAGTGGTTTTGTGTTAATGGCTTTCCAAATTCATAGGGACAATTCAGACGAGCTTAAGCCTTAGATAGACAAAGGATTTCAGAGCCCTTTATGGGCAACAAATGAACCTTACAACTCACTGAGATTGTTATTTACCCTAGTTCTGCACACAGATCAGCTCAGCTAGGTTAGAGGTTTTTGAACACCATGAACTGATGAGAAATCAGGATCATAAACTGAAATCCTCCTCCCAGTTTTGTTCTTCTGTCTGCTTTTTTTTCCTCCTCTGTGTTTTAGAAAAATACACCCTGTTTGCCTCAGAATTAGGTAAGATATAACACAGTATCTGTAAAATCCTCAAGCAGCATTCAATTCCAGCAGTCTTATATTTAAATAATGCTAAGTCCTATTGACATACGGAAAGACAAAAATGACCAGTTACTTCAAAAGCAAGGGAATTTCCGTCCACAGTTTCCTCTGTCTCTTACCCTTCCTGTGAACACATGATGTCATGCAGAAGGCTAAATTGACCACTTGCTAGCCTCCCCATCCCACAGCTTTTCAGGCCTTGGAGTTAAAGTCTCACCTCAATGGAAAGCTCTAAGTTTTAGCATAGGTCAAATATAAAGTTTGATGTTGCTACTGGATATTCCTCAGAGATAGGCTGTACAACAGACAAAACCTCCAGTCCCTTTAAAACACATTTTTTACTTGAAGGCATAGCCTGCAGCCACAGCTGCAGAACCTACATAATTCAGGGTAACAATTAACCACAGCTAGCTCATTACTGCTAAAATAATAATCCAAGTGCAAAGAAGTCATATAAATCCCCAAGAAACATGAAACAAGGCCTCCTGGTTTTGTTCACTACTGGCATGGTATGCATGACACGGGACCTCACCATGGTACCATTCACCCCCATGAGATTCCTCCCCCAAGCCTCTGGCACATCACACTGGCATTCTTCTTGGTAAGAATGAGTGTATAAAACTTGTCTGTTTTAAGGTGAGATGTCTGTCTCAGCAGGACACAGCTGATTAGGAGCTCTGGGGGTAGGGATGTTGCTGATCTCACTCCTTAAAGGAAATCCCCTCTAAAAATGCATCATTTAGGGGCACTTCTGTTTCCACACCTTCTTTCTTCCTGCTTCTGCAAGTTCCTTGCTGCTTTTATATTTTGCTTTCCCCTGCCCTCTCCCCCGCCAAGTTATTTCCAAACCTTCCTATATTTTAAAAATGAGTTTTGTTACCTCACTGCTGTCTCCAGGCTTGATGTGTTCGGCCCAAAGTAGATGTGTGCAGCAAAGCTGGAGCCCAGGACCTGCCAGTGGAGGCTGCTGGCTTCCCTGCCCTGCCCAGAGCAGCAGGCAGCCTTGCAGCTGAATGAATACCTGCAGATAGCCTGTCACAAACAGCTGATGCCAAAATAGGCAAAAAATATGACTAGAACTGTCCTGTTGTGCCCTACACAGATGGATGAATATTTAATTGTTATTCCAGGAAAGGCTTTTAAAAGAACACATGAGACAACAATTATGTGGAGCTGTCTCAGCACACAGAATAAAAATAAAAGCAATCTAACGCTTAAAAGAAAGGACTTTTAAAATTGTTTTTTAAACAATTGTTTAAAAATTTTTAAACATTGTTTCTAAACCCCACAAAATGGCATCAAACATAACAGCTAAAAGTGTACACAGGTGACCTATTAGTAACACTGATCTTTTTAAATGACAGTTTTGGCCAGAAAATAATGTTAATGATGGCAGAGGAGAAGAGAGATGAATTACAGAGATATTTCTGTTATGTGGAGCAGAAGATGGAGTTTTGCCCAACAATTATCCATGGTCTGACTTTGAAAGTCTCTTCAGCAGCATGATGAGTTTAATAACAGAGGCCTGATTCACTGACACTGATACCAAACTGTTATTTCTAACACTCAGTAGCTAAAACACTCAGCTTTGCTAATATTCTGCAGTTCTGTATTGCCAGAAATAGCATCTCTCCAGGAAGGATTTGGGCAGGTATCCAGTTTATATACATCAGAGTGTTTACATTTTAGTTGTCAGACTGCTGAAGAACAAATTAATCAGGCAGTTGAGCTTAGGGATGCAAATAATCCTGCTGCTCTCTGATCTCTTAAGTGCCCAGATGACACCACAAGGGTTTTCAAAGGTGCTCTCCCATCCCTGTAGATGTCAGGGGGACAGGCCAGATACAGAGAGGTATTCAGCTGCACAGTCCCCACACTGGCATCCCAGTTAGGAATCAAAATCCCTAAACATTCCCCTACAGACCCAGCTGTTTACCCAGTTTACCCAGCACCCTGCAGGCTCTTTGGAAATGGATGTGTTCCCTATAGCACTCAAAGTATGGAAGTGGCTGGACTCTTAGAAGAGCTGCCTGGAGAAGGGAGTGTGTCCATACCGCCCGTGGGGCTGAAGCCCACTGGGGGATTGGAGCAAGCTGACCACAGGGAGCAGGAAGATCAATGGTAACCATGAAAGAAACTGGATCACAGCCTTACCTTCTGCCATAGTGTCTGCAGTATGGCTTAGCTTCATCTGTTGTTGGGTTGGTTTGGGGCTTTTTTTCTATTTTTTTCTTATTTTTTTTTTTTTACAATTAGATTTTAGTTATTGTCTGAAAGGATTCTTTTAACCAATTTCAATGGTATATAGGTAGTTTTCTAAACATGGCAAGCATCAGTCATTGTTTCCACATGAGAAAAAAATACCTCGAGTTATTCAGAAAACTAATGTTATAAGAAGCTTTGAGAATAGCTGGTAAGTTGTACAGACATCAATCCTTACTTATTTTAACTTTTTGCAGATAGTAACCAAACTGGTTTCTTCCTTAGGACAAAAATCCCCAAACCAAACCAAACCAAACCAAACCAAACCAAACCAAACCAAACCAAACCAAACCAAACCAAAAAAAAAAACCAAATCAAACCAAACCAAACCAAACCAGCAAAAAACAAATCAAACCAAACCAACAAACAGAAAAAAAGCAAACAAAAAAACCAACACCCTACACAGAGGAAAATCTGTTTCTATGGTTTTCAGACACTAGCTTCCCTCTTCATCCCCCCTAAAACTGGCCTTTAAAATAAATGTGACTCATTCCAGAACAGATACTTATAATGGGGTTCAAGTGGTATCTCTGTCAAGACTTCAATAGTATTAGTTGTTGATGCTGAGGAGTGTAAAAACCTGGAGGAATTACCACCTTTGCCTGCCAGGATATCTCTTGCCCACAGGCATTCTGTGTTGGAGAGCAGGGATCCTTCTCCTCCAGCAGAAAATTCTGCCTCGTCATGCAATATCAAACACAAGTCATTATCATTTATTATGTTAAGGCTTCTTAAAAGCTAGCCAAAGCACCAAGTGCAAAGAGTATTGGTAATCTTATTTATTTCTAAAAAAAGAACATTTTACTAGGACAATGTCAGGTTTCTTAAATGCTGGCAATGTAATTTTCCATGATGTTACATTTTATATTTTAGAAAAGCTTTTTTTTTTTTTGGTCTTGGACTTTATAGAAATAAAGGCAGCAAAACCCTTTTATCTGTTTGTCACAGAAGTTGATAACGATACATGTGAGATGAGAATGACCTGGACAGCTTAGCAGACATAAGCAAGAGTTTTTCTTCTACTATTAAAAAAAAAAAAATTCAAAACACCCACAACCCCCAGAAAATCACTGAAAGCTATCATAGAATAATCTTTGCCACACACTGTAGAGGTGATTGTCACTTTTAAGGTCAACATTAGACAAATCTGATGATCTGAGCAGGTTTCAAAGGGCACTGAATCTACTGCAGATTGTGTCTCCTAATATGTATTACACTAGTACCAATAAATCTGTGAGATCTCAACACATTCAAGTTTCACGGCAGTCAAAGCAGCTTGCAAAATAGCTGTCCCAAAAAGCTCTCTTTTTTCTCTGCCTTGTGATACAAGGTAATGCAAAAGGGAAATGCAAATAATGCATTTCATCACCGATGTAATGATGTGTGTGCCTCCTTAGAAACCGTGAAGTGCATTATTTGGGATGAAAATGCATGATCTGAAGTTGGAACATCAAAGAAAATAAAAAGTGCAAATATATTCAATATTTTATGTACTAAATATGAAAGAGAGTAAGGCATTACACAGAGAAAACAAAACCAGCTTAAAATAAGACAGATGAGAGCTAACCATTATCTACTTTTTGTTAGCTTTATTAGTTACCTATCCACACCTATTTCAAACTGCGAGAGAGATTTCTCTCTGAAGTACACTCATTTTCCCTTCCTGCCACATTTCCTGCTTATAGCTTCCAAAATAACACTGAATACCTTAAAAAGGCAGATCCTACATTACAGTTTAGCTTCACATTTCCAGGAAACAGACTTAGAGCAGAAAAAAACCCAGACCGTTAAGGGGTTAACAACTTAAGCGTGTCACATTTTAGACATAAAATTTTGCTTTAATAAAGGACATTTAAAAGGAAGAAGCCACAGAGGCTAAAGAAACACATCTCCTGCAGCAAGAGAGAGAGGATACAAACGAACCCCGTAGCTCCACTAAGAATGAAGATCTGTTTTATTTCACTTACCGGTATTATCCATTATTCCCTCTCGGTATTCAAAAAGCACAGTTCCCAAGAAAAGCAGCCGGTACAGTCTCAGGCTCGATAATGAAGCTGGCTGCCCTTCTCCTGGTTATTAGACCTTGCTGGCAGTCAGAGCATACTTCATGTACTGACTGCAGTAGACATCACCAGGAAATTTATATCTCCAAGGATGACAAACAGCCATTAGCTCCATTATAGGCTGATTAAGATTGTGTGAGCCTATCAAGTAGATACTTAAATCCCCCAGGGTTTTACATCTATGGGGGGAAAACAAAAGAACTCCCAGCCCATAATACTGAATATTTGTTTCTGAAAAGTAAAAGTAATGCTGATGAGGAGAGGTTTAATGGGTAGGAGGGCAAAACCTTAAATACAGCAGGGATATATTACCGAGGAAAGGGCTGTTATTTATCAGTGACGCAACAGCAAAAGTTTTAGGGAGAGAAAAAGAGGGGGAGGAATCTGTGGCTGAGAAAGTGCTGGGTTAGGCTACAATTTGCAGACATTAGCTTTGGCTAATGTGTTTTAAATCCTGCAAGTTCTGCACCTGATGTTCTCTACATCAGGTGTTCTCCTTTTTGTGAGAAACAGAGCAGATGTGCTTGTCTGTGAATGCATATCAATATATTAATTGCCTGGAAACATACATTATTATAGTGATCATAGCTGAATATAAGGAAAGGGTAAAGAGTAACTACAGGGCTTTACTTTTAAAGTCAAAGTGAAAACCACTGGATTCTGGAGGGATTTGGCTCAACAAAATCTGAGTGACATGCTGAAATGAAGAGGTATTAATTCTAAATTTTCCATATCACCTGAGACTGTGAAGCTCAGGCTTTTCCCCCACAGACATAAACAAACAAACAAATCCAGTACAGACTCATAAAAATTTCCATGTACCAGGATATTCGGGTTCTATCCCGTATTTTGGTACAGATTTGCCCTGTAACCCTACACCAGGCACTTTGTGCCACAGCATTTGTTCAGTGGTGACAGGGGCTCCATTACACACATGGCCTTTGGTGAAAGAGAATGTCACAAAGTACTGGCACTACATCAATGCTGCACAGTATTTTCTCAGTATTTGTACCTTCCATTAGATAATTCACTCCAATCCTCTTTATTGCAATGGAGAAGGAATACAGGTTTTTTATGTCTCCATTATATGGACCCTCTGCCTCACAGAATCACGTGAGCAACAAAATATATTTTCAATTCATCACCCCTTCAATGTCCCTTTGATCTCATTGCTCTTTTTAAAATTTTGAATAAAAAGAGGTTGCAGCACTGATCTATTTACACTGATTAAGAAGTGGAAAGAATCAATGGCTGAGAAGTAAAGTCATCAGCAAGAATGGAGAATATCTAGGGCACACTGGATATATTTTGTATTTCCAGAAAGGAGGCGCTTGGAGGGCTAAGGAGAGACTAAAGATTAGAGATCTGTCACACTTCATATTAAGCTTCTATTTATAAGTGGCTTATGAAGAGCTTATAGAAAATAGAAGTTAGCATAAGCATGTTGCATTATGCATGTCACAGATAGCTACAGCCACACTAATACAAAGGGTTAAAGATGACCAATAAGGAGTTTATTAATTTGCTAGGTCCTGCATCAGTTAATGACAATTGATTAATGTGCCAATTTGGGTAATTGGTTAAAGTGCATTTGGTGAAATCTAGTTGCAGAGGAACACTAAACTGGAGGCTGTGCGATGGCCATCTGATAAAGGCAATCACTTTTCTCCAGCTCCTCTCTGGAGACAGCTGCCTGGATAGTGCTGGGTTCCTGCAGAAAAGAGAAAAAGAGCAGGCTCTTGGTGTGTCTTTAAAGCCCCACGTGTCCTGGAGAGAGCTGGGGGATGTACTGCAGCTTTAGCACACTGCTCAGGAGAGAAGGGCAGAGGATTGTGCTCTTTTGCTAGGAGGCTACTGCTAGCCAAGGGAACAGCAAGCTGCCTGTGTGAAAAGAAGAGATGGCTTGGTTTTGAGATGGGGCTCTGCAGAACTGCAAATCCTACAGGTGTCTGAGCTCAAACTGCACTGTGGGATGGTGACAAAACCACTGCAGGGCAGAAGGACAGATATCTTAAATCCCACTAAGTATGTAAATGTCTTATGCTGACTAAAGCTTAGAGAATCGGCTTTGAATCCAACTTGTTTGCTTTGAGTTTCACTGGAAGCTGGAATTGGGGAGCTCTGCACTTGAGAAGTCACCAGGCAATGGTGCAGCTATAGGAAACCAGTCCCGACCCTTGTGGCTGGGGAATACAGGTGGGCAACTCCCTCTGCCAGAGATCCCAAGGGATGATGGAAAGCTGCACCTACACAGGCCTCAGGGAAGTGAAGAGCTCCAGACAGCGACTATTTCTCTGTGCAGAGCAGTCCCAGTGTGTGTGCCACGGCTGAACCTCAACTGCCTCAGGGCAGGTGGGCTTCATGGTGTCCTTCAGGGTGCTGGTCCCCCAGTCACACAGATGAGAAGACCTCACAGGAGCACACCACAGCTCCCTTCCTGCCCACATGCACAGGTTTCCTTCCAAGGATGCCCTGGAAGAGTCTAATGAGTACCCAGGTCTCTTCCTGAGACGCAGTACAGATTCACAGCTTCAGGTCAGCTAAGGATCAGGACTGTAAGGTGCTAACTAGAGTATGGGAAATCCCAATTGCAACAGCTTGATAAGCATTGAGTTTGGGTGCTTCATCATGGCTGTGTGACAGGAACTGCCAATGAAATTAACTGTTAGTGGAATTTATTAACTCTTGAAAGCTAACTATAAATGGAAATTTCATATGATATAAATCTCCTCCATTTGAACAGAAAGTATCTCACCAGGAAACTTCGAAAAAGAGAAAGCTTTACAAAATATGTGAATTGGGGTGGAATTTTTTTAAATTGTAGGTAACTAGGTTATTGCATAGAAATCTACAGATGTGCATGATCAGATGCCATTGTTACAGGATTAAAGCAACGTCAGCCTGACTGAACGTGAGGAAAAAGAAAGATACAGGTAATAGGTGGAGTTCAACAAGGAGACTGTGATTGTTATTTAGAAGTAAAATACACATATATTCCAGACATACATTTACTTCATTTGTGAGGACAGAGCAACCCCATCACAATACACAGTTGCATGACACCAAAATTACTCAGTCTTTTTAAGGACAATTTGAGGTATGGGCTAAGAAGATCAGATCTAAACAGGTGTAAAGCTCTCTGTTCATCTTGTAAAAATCTCATACTCCATCAGAATATATCCTGGTTTTCTTCACCTATGAGGTGGTCCTGTCTAACAATCCATTTCAGCCATAGGCACTTAGGACCTGGGCTCAATTCCTTGTTCATCCTGATTTTGTGCAGACTCCTCCAACATCTGACCTAGGAACAGTTTGTACTGTGCTCGCTTCCCACACCTGAGCTGTGTGAGGACAAACACACTGGAGGTTGTGTGAGACCCCAGTGCAGAGCTAGGAGCCAATGAAGTTGCTAACCCACATAATCAGGGCCAACCCTTGGAGAAGAAAGCATTACAGAGTACATTAGTTGCACTGCTAATTACACAGAACCCTAACGATCCCGCTCTCCAATATACCTGATGTACACAGCCTGCTAGGGCAATGACATTTCACTCCCAGGAAAATCAATGAGGATTAACGGAGGCACAGAAATCTGCCCAGGTAAGCAGCAAATAAAGAAATCAGGGTAAACACAGACCTCAGTGCCCAGACATCAAAACACTTAGAGTCGACAAACCTGCAGAATCGATGGGCAGCTTCAGCTTTGGTGTTTCATATCATGACAAAAATGCCTAAGGACACATTTAGAATATGTGAAATCTTGCTCTGTTCAGTGCACATTTGTCACTGCAAAGATCTGATTCTGTAAGATGCCATTTCGGGCAAAATGTTTCACTTCCCTTTCACTGTGTCTGTTTCTTCCTACACAGAAATCATCAGGGAGGTGTCTCTGGGATAAGCTATACTTGTTTTTAGATGCTGTGGGCTTGAATACTCATCATCAATACTCTAAATATACAACTTCATGCAATTCTTGTAAGTATCCACCAAGTCCCAGGCCAATGACTGTACTGAGTATGAGGGATCTGTAGCTCTCCAGAAGGTATTTCCTTTTCTGAAGTGCCTTTCCATCCACCAGTGGTGAGGTGGTTTTACTGGGAGGGAAGGAAGGACATTGTGAGAAGGTATGGGAATGACAGCAAAGGATCTGCACTCTGCTACAGACGAAACTCAGTATTTCAGACAGTAACAAAAATTGCCGCTTGTTATAAAGTGGTTTTGGTGCTCATGAACTGCACCAAAATCTGGAATTAGTAACATGTCTATAAATACAAAGTTGCTAGGTACACATTCTTCAGGCTTTATATATATGAAAACCATCTCTGGCACTTCCTTGAAAATTTCTAGGCAAAAGGAAAAGCCTCTTGATGATGTGCTGAACAGTATGCATGGAGTAGGCTTCCCTGGGAAAGGGCTGAGGATGTGGCAATGTGCAGAAGCAACCTCTAGCAGAAGCCTTCCCTAAGCCTCACTAGCAATTCCCAGCTGGAAAAGGTTTTGCCAAACGCCTTTTCCCTGCCTTACAGAAGCAGAAGAGTTTGAGACCAGGATGCTCTTGTCTTGGGAAGAAGCTCCAGTTCAACCTGGGAATATTGTTAATACACAGCTGTAAGGGCACAGAGTGCTTTGTTTTGCTGAGCAAACAGCAGGAGCCTCTTTTTCCCCAGGAAGACTTTATCCTTGAACAGCCCGGACAGATGCAGTGGTTCTGACTCTTGCTGAAAGCTGCAAGAGGAGAAGCAACACCTCTGAAGTCAAGAGATTTAAACTGAGAAAACAAGGAGAGAGTGGGATCCAGACAGCAAGATGGGGTCGTTGTAGGTGGGGAGTTTCACAGCACAGATGGGTTTTCAGAGGGAGCAGGAAGGGGCTGGGCATGTGCTGAGTTCTGTGCAGAGAGGGCGGCAGGGCTGAGTGAAAGGAGGGACAGAGGAAGTGGGAGGGGAAAGCAGGGACTGGGACAGGTGAAAGAAGAGGTTTCAGCATATCGTAAAGAGGGGAGCTCAGCAGGATATAAAAGCATGGACAAGAAAAAAATCTCAAAATACATGATTATTTAAGAAAACTGTAAGTTCTCCCTGAATCCCGAATTTTAATGAATTCCTATCTACAATGCAGCATGGTATGTGCTCAATTTGAAATACTTGGAAAAATAAACTGAAGGTTTTCCTCTTTAGCTTTCTCACTGATTCCTTTATAGAGGCTTGCATGTGCCTAACTGCCTACCCAGCCCTGGAAATCTTCAGAGGATTTCTTGGATTTGGAGATGCTTGAATGAATTGTGCCTGGCATGGCCAAAAGTAAATATATATTAACTATGTGCTGCTGTCACCATGATCACAGCTGCACGGCTGGTGATGGGGGGGCCTCACAAACAAGATGTCTAATGGCTTCAAGCATTTTTACTACTTTTAAACCAGCTCAGAGCTGTTGGCAGGCTGTCTGCCTTCAGAAAACAATTAAATATACTCAGGTCTAATTGACATGCTGGTAAGAATGCCTCAAGTTGCAGACTTGTCTGTGTTCCATCCTCCCTCTTAGCCAGCCATTACTTCATTTGCATCACTTGCCCTTCTTCCCTCGTCTTGCCCTCTCATGAGCACACGTTCACACACAACCTAGGCTGTGGTTATTCCTCTCTGTTCTGCCCTTACTGTAAGTCAGACTCTCAGACTGTGCCATGTACCAGCTTGCACAGAGCCAAGAGCTTGCTACAGAGGGAAGTTCTGTAGATCTGAAGCTGCCACACGTCTTCCACTGAACTGCCAAGCATTTGCTGTCAGAATCAAAATATGCCCTTCTGTTTGCTTTTTGCAGTCTCCCAAAATTGGAAATTACTTAGAAAAGCAAATGGCTACCAAAGGGATTAGGGCTATGGTTTGGGAAGGTCCAGAAGATCCATTTTCCTCTCTGTCACAGAAAACTGGGTAAGTGTTCCAGGTGAAAGGCTACAGTACCTGAGCAGTCATTTACAGTGCCTGGCGTGGGTGTTCGTGCATTAATATAACATATTGCTCACATAAATGAAATCTGTCAAGCAAACTGAAATAACCTCTCTCCTTTTATCTTTAAATATCACAAACAAATGCTTTGAAACAAGTTACTATTCCTATGGAAACAGAGATGTGCTGCAACCAAAACCTTACTTCATGTCATGGCCTTTGCTACCCAGAGTGCTAAGCTAAATCAGGTATAGAAAATTGGGACAACCACTTAAAAATAAGACTTTTTAAGTGTCATTTTAAGGTATCAGGCTGCTATAATCCTCAGTATTATATGCTTATAACAAGGAATAAAAAATTTGCTTCCATGTGTCCACTGAAATCAAATTCCAGACTCAAACTCCTTTTTACGGGCTGTAGGCTTTTCACACCTGAGGCAGAGAGTTACAGAGCCTGTTACAAAATGTTCTGACTTTGGAAATCTAATGACATCTTTAAATGTTCTGAAACCATTATGATATTTGACCAGATTGAGTATTTTTCTTAGAACAGGTTTTCTACAAAGAGGCCAAATGGAAGCTCTGCATAAAGGGAGTTTTGGATCCCAGTTTGTCTCTGCCATACTGAGGCTGGTGTGGAAACCTCTCCATCTCAGCATTTGACCTCAGCAGGATGGTAATACAAAATAAAATAAAATACTTCAGCCTTCTACTGAAATGTGAAAAATGAGCACATTTTGTGAGTCACAGGGGCCAGGGCACCAAGAAGAAACAGAATGCCTTTTACTTTGTCAGTGAAAGTTACAATAAAAAACAATGGTTGAAAACTGAGACTAAGCATGTTCAAGTAAAAACTATCTATTGCCACAGCAAATGTGATTAAGCTACCAAGGCTTTCAGTGGATCTTCTGTCCCTGGAGGTCATCACATCAGGACTAGATGTCTTTCTGGATGACAACAGTAAAACACAAGTTACTGAGCTCAACGAAAGTGTTAATGGGCATAATTTAAGGGCTTGTATCACATAAGTCAGCCCAAATAACCTCTCTGGCATTAGTGCTGTGAATCTATGTAAAAAGGCCAGTCTTCATTATCCTTGCTGAAGTGAAATGTCAGATTTTTATCATGCCTTAATGACTGCATACAATAGATTTACAGAACATTTTACTCTGCTCCTTATCTCAGGACCTTATTCTTACCTTCTTCCCCCCACTTTTCCTTGTGTCTTCTGCAGATTTTTCTCTTGCAATCTTATGTGCAATAAAAAGAGAGGGAATTTAACCCCACTGAGAGGCATAAACAAAGCTCTATTTCTGTTTTCCCTTAAAATCTTCAAACAGACAATCCAGTAGAGAAAAAAAACATAGAAAGACATATATCCTGGTCTGAGGACCTGAAGTGATACCAGCTTCAAGTGAAGCCAACAGCAAAACTCCCACTTCAGTCAGGCCAGGACTTTGTCTCTGGACATAAAACATGTGGCCACATTTATGCTAAGGATAGGGGAGGTTCTGGGTGTTTCAGTTTAAGTAGTGTGAGTGAAAATACATCAATAAAGGCAATGGAATAGAAGACTGTATTTAAGATATTTATTGGCATTTGTCTTAACCCTGTCTCCTAGCTGAAGTAAAATTTAGGCAAGAAAATGGTAGGTAATGATCACTTAAATATCAAATGTCACCCTTAGGAAAATGAACAATTGAAAATGAAAATGAATCAAGAAAGAAAAAGCTTTTCTAACTCCAAAGGCTTGACAAACAACCTCTAGTGTGCAGCCATGTGCTGTACATGATGCACTGTACATTTAGCCAGACAAACTTGACCGCCTCTGTCACCCTGGAGTTAGAAAAGCTCCTTCAACCTCCTTAAGGGACCCAGGTGGACTAGAATCACAGCTCCAGATATTGTACAAGGTGCTTCACAGTTGCTCCAAAGGATATTTCTTTCTAACAAGTAATAGCCAGAGTATGTCTTCACCTATTTAAGTGCAGAAAGTGTGGTGAATTGATTGCTGTGTAATTTAACTCTCAGCACCCTGGTTAGTTAGAGGAATGTCTGAGCAATTTGACTTCCACTCAACTCCTGTCCTGAACTGCTTTAGGTTCTGTATCAAGGATCCCTTTAGCTTGTGCAGCTTGATGATCTTCTAATGCCAGCAACAAAACATTCTCAAATGCACCTCAAAGGTACTGAAAGGATGGGTATATTTTAATTATTATAAAACATATATTTTACCTGCAAAAGTTCATTAACAACACAAGTTATTTTAATCTTATTTGGTGGCTAGTGTTCTTGCCAGAACTTACTGTAAAAAGTGTGTGACAAACACAGAGCCTAGACAATATCAGCAGAGTACATGAGGCAAACTGGCAAGCTGGAGATGTGCCACATGCAGGTGTTGGGAAAACATGCATTAGAAAGAGCTTGCTTTCGCTGAATGAATATACAAGGTAAATATTTTCCATTCCAGGATTTACTGTGTCACCATAGGCTGTACTTTTGTTAGGCCACAGCTAGCCAGCAGAAGTGAAACCCTGGAGTCATTTCAGGTAATAATGCTGATAATTCAGCATCCCAAACTTTTTTATTCTGAGTCAAAACTCCAACTGTACTCTACTGCAGCATATGGAGCTAGAGGATAAACTATTGTTTATACAACAACATGAAAAGTTCCAGTGCTGAGAAGTGTATTACAATGAAATCAGCAGTGTGTTGTAAATCTGGTTCAGAGTGCTTGGTTGCTTTGCACTGAAGTGTGCATGTCTGGATAAGAAAGGCAGAAGGACCAGAGAATTTGACCAAAGAGGCAACAGGGAAACCAGGGGAACTCTGGAAATACACCCCGAGCAAAACCTATGAACAAACACCAGCTGAAAACAACTGTGCTGCTAACAGAGAAATGATGCCCTTTTGTTTGATTCCTGCTGGTTTTGGAAAACAGACTTGATGTACTGACAGATGAAGAAATTAAAGACATTTCTGTTTCTGTTATCAGTTTGTCATCCTAAGTGAAGCAGCACACAAAGGTGTGTGAAAGTTCAAAAAGGGATCAAATCCACATGGCAAATTGGTTTTTGCAATTTCTCTCCTTCCTAAGCTGTTACCCAAAAGACCCTGTTTATTGCAACATGCCTTTCACCTAGGCATCCCTTCCCAGGGTGTCATGCAAGGTCACTTAATCCCTTTTGTGGCAAACAAGTCAGTTCTCTTTTCCTGGGGTGGTAATAAGACGTAAAAAGAACTCCCAAGTGACATTTGTATGGCATTGTTCCTTTTCTTTTCCCCTTACAATAGCACCCACTGGCAGTTGCCTATTTTGTGCACAATCAGGTATTCTGCAATTAACTTCTGAACACAGGTCGTTCCATAAAAGCATCAACAAAGGGGTAGGAGGGGGAAATTATGTATCCTGCTTCATTTATTTCTAAAAATAACAACATTTCATCAAGAACACGACGCTTGAATTTGCCTGGAGAGCGTTTTTAGGTAATGCAGGGAAAGGTGCCCTCTTGAGAGCAAGAAGAAAAAGCTCACTAAAGCTCTTACAAAAGGTGGTTGGGTATTTCAGAGCTATGTTGCCCTTCTCTTTGCATTCAGGGTGGTGAAAAGTATAAGCTTATTTCCTTCAATAAGAAAGAGAATATTATAGAAGGATACTGATAAAAAGTATTTTAAATCTTTTTATTTACATCATTAATAGTGGTTTGATTATTAAAATATAATGAATTTGAAATATCTGGTTATTTTACTACTATTATCCTTTTTTCTTTTGTTACTGAGGTCAGTCTGGACAATGGGATTACAATGAAGATTGTTTCCTCTTTGATTCCCTGTTATCCATCCATAGTTTTAAAGCACAGGCGTGCTGTCTTTCAACAATTTCCTTCCTCCCACTTGCATTCAGTTTAGTGTGGGTAAATGGCACAATCAAATGCAGTCTTAATCTCACAACTCTTCTGTTCTCTACTTATGTTCTCAGGTTGCTGCCTTTAAGTCCGACAGACCCCCCCCAAAATACAAGTATTTTGAAGAAGCCTTGAAACTACATTTCTTGTAGTAGTTTCATCATTTTTCTAATACAGTTCTTCAAATATCTTAAAATCCTTGCAAAACCTTAGTACTGGACATAAATTACTTGACAGTGTGGCTTGGAATTTTACCTGGATTTTGATAATGCTGTCTTTGCACACCCTAGTTATGTGGAAACCAAAGCAAAGGAGGAGTATGTCAATTGACAGAAAGCTGTATTACCTCTTTGCTTGAATCTGTCAAGAGCATTTGTCAAGAGCAGTGCTATCCAGTGCTTGCAACTTTCCTGGCTCAGCAATAGCTGCAAAATTTGCAAGGATATTCTGTAATCCTACGTTCAAATCAGAACTGAAGCACTGAGTAAGAGCTGGGCCAGGGACTGCCCCATGAAAGATCCTGCGGGAGATGCCCTTTCGCACTGACAGAAAACTACGGATGCATATCTTTGAGAGCAATTTATCAAACGGTTGTACCCGTCATGAAGATAACATCTAGGCCATGTTTCCATGACATTGACTTCTGAGCTAGACCTGCCCACAAATACAGGACAAGTTTAACATTTACATTTCTATTTTATAAAGGAAAAGTCAATTGAAATAGATAAACCTTAATGTGCTTAGCCAGAACCTGAAGATTCTCTGCTATATTTCTCCCACAGTCCAAATCAGGAACAAAATCCCTTTGGAAGTAGGCCAAACTGTTAAACTAAAAGGAATAATTCAGATATTATGTCATTCTAAGGTTGCAGCAAGCAATGTAGTAGACCACCCTATTAATTGTATCTTTAGGTCAATATTTTATCTTTATCCAAACCAGATTAGTGCATAAATTTAAAATGAATAAAAAACTCCAGACCAAACAATCAACCAACCAATGAAAAAAACCTAAACAAACAAACTAAAACCAACCAACCAACCCCAAAACACCCCTATGTTTTTCATCCTCACGTAAGATTATTATCAGTTATTATACATTTCAAGACCCGAATGGAATTTCACCATGCTATCTCCCCCAGAGTCCAGGAATGAAGAATTTCTACCACTCTGCTCTAACAACAGAGGAGCCTGCCCCAAAGCTTTCAAAAAACCTGCAGCAATCCTGGATATTCTTCAGCCACTGGGGCTGAAACACACCAGGCATTTCTTGTGGATGCTGTGGAGTGAAGGAGCTTTGGATCCTTGGGCTTGCAGGTGGTGCAGTGATTGCTCAGATGTGGCAGCTCAAGGCTTGCACTCACCTGGCTAAGAAGAGCTATTCAAAGGCTTTTTTTTTAAGTTTCTCCCCCTCTCTCTCCTTATTCATCTGCACATATATGTGGGAGATGGCCAGGACTTATAGATGTAATTTTCTCAACATGGATGGCATTCTATAAAATAACACAGTCATTTTTCACGGAGTCACTTTTTATGATCATTTCAGGCAGTATTGAATAAATAACAGAGAAATGTTTTGGTAAGTTAGTAAGAGTGCTATTTTCATGTTTCATTCAGTGATGTGTCATGGGAAAACTGCTTTAGCTTACTTTTAGTCATATATCTACTATCTATAATTTTTAATATTTCAAGTAGAAAAAAAATTTCTGTTGCTGATGGACTGGTATATATGAAAATTTTGATGATATCTTTAATACCTACCAATTGTATATGAACCACTTAACATTACTGTGGGGTTATTTTTCACACAATACCTCTAATGGCAAAAATATACCAGGCCCTTCTCCTCAAAGAATAAAAGAAAATAATTTTTTTTAAAAAAAGAAAGGAAAACAAAAGATTTTTCCTGCCATAAAACTGTTTTGAGGTTGGAAAGAATGAGTGACATCTCTCTTTTAGGTTTCTGAGGAAAGTCTTTCCAGTGCTGTAATTTTCAGTCTGGGAGAAAGAATGACTATTTTCAGTCTCATTCAGTCAAGGGATTCTGCATCTTCCCTTAGAGCTGCATACACCAAATCTAAATGTCTGCCAGGCCAGGAAGACATCAGGGTACGTAAGTGCACAATGCTAATCAAGGCCTAGATGTATTGCTGAACACATTTTAAATAGACCCAACTGATTTTGATTTAGAAAATAGTACTTCAGGTTCAGCACACACAAAAATTTTAGTCCAATTATTTTAATGATTTCTTTCTCAGAAGACTACATAATAAAGGTGCAACTCAGCCTGAGAGCCTGCCTTTGCAACGTGCTGTGGACCAGGGTCAAAGCACTCTGCAAAAATACTGGAAATCCTGGTACTAATTAAAGCCAGATTCCCTCATAATGGATCAATATCCAAGTGTGCAACAGGCTGCTGGCAAAGAATAAGAGCTTCTGTTAGTTCCCAAACAACACAGACAACAGACCTTGCTCTCCCACTCCTCAGCAGTTTCTTTGACAGATCAATGCAGAACCCACAAGCCCTGACCAAAAGTACATCAGAATCAATACAACAAGGAGATCCAATTTCACCAGCAGTAATGCCAAGCTTGCAGCATTACTTTGGCTGAGAGAAGACCAATGGCTGATAATAACATTTTGTGTTTTTTAAATATGCATTTTATGGATTAAAAAAAAAAAAAGGGAGGGGAAGAAGGGAGCATTATGAAATTTAAAATGCTGACACACCATCCCCATTCCATCCCACTCCAGCTTTGTGCCTTTAAAGACACTTAAGGCACTGAAACTAATGAAGGTCCTGCTGTGACTTCCTCTGGGGAGGAGCAGAAACCAGGTGAAACCAGCTCAGGGCAATCTGCTGCTGATCACTCAATATAAACAAGCCTATATTTCAGATCCTGTCTGCAGGCAGGGGCCTGATCCAGGCAAAAATCGAGCACAGAGAGGCAGGTTTTGCAGATCAGCATCACAACCACTCCATCTAGTGTATCAGCCTCACACAGCAGCATCTCCCTGAGAGCCAGAACCTCTCCCCAGCCGAGTTCTCCACAGCAACTCCTGACAGGCAGCCGGGAGGTTAAAGGTACCTAACCAAGCTGTGCAGGTGGGAGATGATGGGAGCCTCATCAGCAAATGGGTGTGAAGGCAGAGGGGGAATTTGGGAGCACATGGTGTGAGGCATTCAGCGTGTGTGGCTGGGCTCAGGGGAAGCTCTTTGGGTGGTGGCAAGGCAAGATGCTGCAGTAATTACATTAAGGATGCTCTTAGCCCTTAAATCCTATCAAAAATAACTGGAGTAAGGAAGATGCAACAAAACAGGAAGCATAAGGGGGTTAATTCTACCTTATCACTGGGTAACATATTCTGTTTTGACCATATATTGATGAATATAAGCATACTCACAAAACCCAAAAAATCTTGGCTTTTCCAAATTTTTCCCATTTCCCTCCCCCTGCAGGAAGGTCACTGAAGCTGTTGGGCCTTGTAGGACAGGAAACAGCACGAACAACAGCAGAAGAAAGCTCCATTACCTTACACTTTCATTACACAGGGAGAAAATGAAAAAGATTGCTCACATAAGTGAGGCTTTCTTCAGGCAATTACTATAATGCAAACAAATTGTTTAAAGCCACTAACCTAGTCATCTGTTGTTTTCTGACATTGTTTTCAGACTCCTCCACAGACCTGTTGGAAAATCTCAGCCTATGGACAATTCTCCTTGTATCTATAGCAGAGCAGAGCTGGATCTGCTAAGGGTCCAGCACATCACCTCTGCTGGCCACCACAGGCAGATGGACTCCTACAGTAATTGTTGCTAGATGGAGAGCATCCCTAGTTTTCCCACACTTGGTGGGCATCATAGTACAAAAAGGCCTGGAGAATAAAGATTTTCCACTGAACAAGAATCAGAGATGCTGAGACAAAAGGTAGTTTGTTGAAGTTAAAGAAGCAGAGCAGAATCAATGGATTTATCTAGATAAAGATATCATTTGCTCTGTTTGTGGACATAATGGCAGACTAACATAAAAGAAGGTATCAAAAAATTCAGTGAAGTAATTTCTTCTGGTTTTGATGGGGATCTTTTACATTTTAAACCATTTCAATTTTCCTTTGGTATCTGAGTCAGTACTTTTTCATCTAGATTTCTCCTGGCCCTTCCTACTCCTCTTGGTACTATAATAAGGGCCCTAGCTGTGTGGTGAGAGGTAATACAGCTCACATCAGAGAAGAGCTAATACACTCCTCTCTCCTGCTCACATGCAGCAGAGGAAGTGATGCACAGATAATCATGGACAATCCCATCCTCTTTCTGTCCTTACCTGAGTAACAAGGAGCCAAAGCAGGGCTCTCCTCCCAAGAGAAGATCCTCTTCTCCGAAGGTGGGCTGCTTGCAGACTCCCACATCATCAGGTGGACCTTCATAGGGCTTTCACAGGATAAAGGTGGAAGCTGCTGTGTATTTTTACCTACTATGGAATTGCTGCAGATGCTTTGTACTTGCTCTTTGTTTAATTTCCCTTGGAAAACAATCTCACATTTATTTTGATCCTTATTGACCCTGGCCAATCACAAAACCTGTTAATGCATCTCATCCCTGTTAATGCATCTCATCTCTACTTACATCAGGATTTTCTTAACAGGCTGGAACAAAAAAAAGCCAAACTGCTCCCAAAGGGACTTTTGCCTTCTACAGGACTGTGATATTTAACTTCAGGTCACCTCATCTTTGTAAAATGGTGTAAAGAATTCTTCCTGGGATAAAAGCTGCAGCAATCTATTCCAGCCCAAGCCTTTGCTTTGACCCTTTGGAGTCAATAGCAGCACTGCCAACTACAAGTGCACCAACATCATGAATAAAGCCCCCAGGAGCATGGAGATGCCATAGAAAGCATATTATAACTTGTCTTGGAATAAAAAAGAACAGTAGTTTTTCTGCCTCTTTCTCCTAACCTCTGAATGACTGGGCATGGGAGAATTGTGCTTTCAGAAGTTTTCAACACCAAAGAAGTCCAGCAGCTGCTGGAAGGAAAAGAACCCACAACTGAGAATGTGAGTGTAAGAGCCAAAACACAACAATGCTGAGCACTGGAAAGGGCATTGGAAAGTCACAGTGAAGTCACAAGGCCAGAGACACAGCAGTAGCCTTCACTGGCAGTGCGCTCCTGCATTTCAAAGGGGGCTACACAGCACCTGACAGCAAAGCTTGGGTGGGATGCAGTCACAGTGATGGCTTGGCTGGATCACTCTGGCTTAGCCTGGGTGGCATCCACTGGAGGATGCTTGGTCTGCTGGAATTGCTGCATCTCCTTGCTGTTCTCAAAGCGAAGGCTTTTGCTGAGAGATCAAAACGTCTGTGTTATCTACTTACACTACCTCAAATCACAGAAATGGGAGGGAAAAATGACAGCATGGACTCAAGAAGGAAAGGAAAGGGGTGCCCAGCCACTTCTCCTTCCATGGTAATCTCAAAGTGCAGTGACTGAAGCCTGTTTCCTTGTTCAGAGCAAGGGTCCATGTGGCCAGTCTTCAGCATTTCTCTTGGAGATACTCGATAGCTACCGAGCAGCTCCTTCCTTCCCTGTGTCTATGTACCTGTATTTCCTAGCAGAAAAAGCAAGGCCCCATCAGTCTGATGTTTATATTTCAGTAGTTTAGAAAAATGCCTAATGGATGTTTATTTTAATTAATTTATTATTAATATTATTATGATGTTAATATTATTATAATATTACTAATTAAATGAACTGGACCGGACTGAAGCTGGGTAGCTATTTTTTCATATGAACACATGTTATCATACCCAAGAGCTCTTCAATTCCTATGTACAGAGCACCCTTGACATGCTCTTCTTCCTCGTGTCCTGTGAATTCCCAACAGAAGAACCTGTACTGCAGTTTTACAGAAAAAAAAAGATGCAGCCCTAATAAAAACTGTCCTGCAGTTCTGTGGCAGCATTTATTTCAGTATTTATTTCCATGCCTGCTATCACATGACTCTGCCATTTGCAGGGTCCCTTCTGGATTTTTCTCCCCTCTATCCTATTATTATGATAATCAATATTTGTATAAAAACATTTTGGACCAAATATCATTTATTTCTTTCATGATATGCATGAAGTTTACTTTTCTGGGGTTTATTTCTCTATGGGGCATAATATGAGACAAGTTCATTAAAGCAGAAGTATGTAAGTTCTAATAAATATTCAAATAAATAACAAATATTAATAAATAATAATAAATATAAAGAAGTTCTAATAAATATTATAATTATCTTCATTAGTTAGTGCCTGAATTAAAATCTCTTTGATATAATTTATTTAAAGAAGTTGATTGTCTTAGAAAGCAGACTAAGTTTGTTTATTTCAAGTACTTCTCACTGTCAAAAACACATTGCCTAGAATTCATCTAAATATTCTAAATATTCACCCCAAATAATCTAAATATATATTTATCTTTAGCTTAGGATAAAACTGTGTATAACAAAACTCCTCATCAAAATACTAGGGGCAAATTTGGCTTTGCCCTTTCATTTAGCTTATCTAATTGTCAGTTATTTATCTGCTGCTTGGGAGAATTCCTTTCCATCTCTTTCACTTCTGTCTGCTTTTAAAGGAAGTGGAGAGGACACCCTGCCACTGGGGGTGGGTCATGGATGTGGCTCTTCCATCCACTAACAAAGCAAGATCCATCTTTATTTACTCCACCCAGTGGGTCTGGCAGATGGATGGCTTGTATACTCAGTCCTCTGTCCCTCTGCTGTCATTCCTGACTTGGCCTAAACACAGCAATAAAAACCCAAACCAGAGACCCCCACACAAAACATCCACAATGGCAAAAGACCCTGCTCATTGTTCTTCTTGCAAAAAGTTTCTTTTTGCGTACTTTTTAGTGCATTTCCAGCTCTGGCTTTAAGTGCTTCCAGCACTTAAAGGAGAGCAACTTTCACTGTTCCTCCTGGGAGGCCATTCCCCAGCCCAATAAATCTCACTCCCTAGAAATCTCTTTTACACATCCCTTCCTGTGCTTACAACGCTTTTCCAATCTCGGCCTATCATGAGTGGAACAAATTTGTTTTTCCCCACAGAGTTTATATAATAATGCAATAAAGTTGCAAAAGCCATGTGCTCCACTGAGTTACTTCCACTCACCAGAAATTTATGGGATAACAACTTCTGTGTTGCCAGCAGGACGTATTTCAAATTTCAATAAATTACAAGATTTCTACTGAAACGCAAAGCCATCTGAAACAGACAATATTATTACAAACTTCATAGAAGATGCAGGAAAAGAAGCATGGAAAATCTTTAAACTGCTGACACCAAGGTAAAGTCTGATGGGTTGTTCTCCTCCTGAATTCAGCAGACTGGTTATAGATAGCTTGCCAGCACTCACTCTGTCTGTGATGCTTTCTTTCTCTTTTCAAAAGACCAGCAACTGAGTTATTTTAGAAATTACAAAAGAAGCGCTTTGGTTGCATTTTATTTAACCCAGCTTGAATTGAAAGTGATTTCAATGCCTTAGCTGCTGTTAGGCAATTGCCTTGCTGTTTGAGGCTGTGTGCCATCTTCCCTCACCCAAGGATAGGCAAGCCTGTGGAGCTGCCTGGCACTGCCTCCACAGCAGGCACTGAGTGAAAGGCAAAAAACCCCAAAATTCCCCATGGAAATTGCAGGTGGGGAAACTTTCTTCCAGATTCTGGTGATCATCAGGACAGCTATTTGATACAGAGCCAAAAAAGGGGCAGCACATCTGAAGTCCTGAAGTCTTTTGCCCCTGTAGCTGCAAGGAAGTCATTCACTCTGCCCATTCCCTCCAGGTCTGGCAAGTGCTGCAGTGCAAGGATGTAGCTTTCAGAGCTTGTTTCAGGTAGACCACTAAATGCATGAGAGTGTACAATGCTCTCCTTTACCATGTGTGCAGTGATAAACATCTGCACCATGGCTTGCGAGCTGAAATCGCCAACGAAATGACACACATTCACCAGTTTGCCATAGAAGGATCCCATTAGAAAAATCTCAAGATGACCAGCTAAATATGAGAAAGCTCTGGAAATTACTGCATCAATTTTTGGAAGTCTTTCCCCAAAATGATTTTTGCTATTTGTAGACCAAAAGCTATTGTTTATCTCAACTTCCAAAGAAAGGCGAAACTCATAGCAGATGTGTCTCCAAATACTTAAATAGCTGGGTGGCAGACTTGTTTTTTATTTGCTATTCACTAAAGTAAACATGATGGGAATTTGCCATTCAGGTTGTTTTTTTTGCAGGAAGGTACAACAGGAAGGCACCATGATTTTTAAAAAATGTTAAGGGCTCAAAAATCAGATAGCTGCAAGAAAGATGCCACGCTCCTGGGAAGGTGTAATTCTCTCTCTTGGCTCACTCCTGAGGATATAGAGTTGAGAGCCTACTCAGAAACATAGGCAGAGGTACCTATAAACATAAGTAACAAAGGCAGCTTTGCCATGCTTTATTCTTGGGGCTGGAGCAGTTCTTATCATATTTTGTGTGAAAAACAAAGTTCACTCTTTAAAATTTTTAAAAGTTTAATAAGGGATAAAAGGGATAAAATCCAGAGCTGGGATGCTTGGCTATCTGCCGAAAGCACACCCTTAGCTTAAAATAATGTTCTTTATATACAGTTACATTACAGAGGGTTACATGCATATTCATAAGAATTTACACACATTCAAACATTCTTTTGAGTTTAGGTGTTATTGTGCTTGGTTTTCACCTTTGACTTGTCTTCATGCCATGCTGCAGATTAAACTAATATATTTTATTTCTTCTTGTGGTTCCATTCTGTTGTTTTTCCACTCCCTGGTAACGAGGAGTTAGTAAATTTGGTTCTGGTTTTTGCCACTGTTATCTTGTCACTCAGATAGTCTACAAATGCAAAGAACTACCTAATAATCTTACACCATTCCCTGAGTTAGTTACATAAAAGCATTTTAACATCACATAGTCTCTATTTTAATACTATGCTGTGGCCTAAGATATATTTATCAAATTACTATTTACTATTTATATAAACTATATGGTGGATATATAAACTCACAGATAATACTATATTAAAAATCAGTTTAAAGGAAACATAAATTGTACCATATCAACATCTTTGTGATTAATAATAATGTGCAAAAGCTAATAAATAAATGCAAAAGCCAATACTGTATTGTTATTTGTAACATTTGGGATATCCACTAGTCCCTGATCAATTACCCTGGCTCTGACTGTGTAAGCAAAATAATATATTTCAGTTCCAATCCTTCTGAGCTTGCCAAAACTGCTTTAAATCAGAATAAAAATCAGAATTATGTCTTGCAGACTCTGCCTTTTTGTGCTATCCCTTGGCATGACTCATCTTTTTTCAGATAAAAAAGTCACAATTTCATTGGTGGCTTAAACCACCAACATTTACTGCAGCAGTGACACTGGGCAACAGAGGAATTAAATTAAAAAGTGGCAAGCAGATAACTGCTAATTATCCTTTCACTCATAACATTCAACTATAGCCATCTGTGTTTGAACACAAAGAAGGCCTGCAATTAGGGCACCTTCAATTGCAAATGCACCACAACCCCTCTTTACTGTGCTTGTAGATGATGCAAAACAATACCTCAATACCAATTCTACTTAGTGGCTGTAATTTGCTACAGTAACATGTGTATTAGTCACAGATATAACTTAAAAGATGTTATTCTACCCCCAAAATCAAGAAAAGCAAATACACATGCTCTGGAGGGAGAGCTTTGCTCAACATGCTCTTTACTGTCTGGTTCTATGATATATTTAACACCTTATGATGTGAAGAAGGCATTTGCACCTTTTGATATCCAATAATTTGTAAAGGAATCTGGCAGTGGTTATCCTTGCCTTGGAAGAATGTACACTTGATGGACAAGATCCCTTGGGATAATCACATTTCTCTGGTGGGGAAATTCTGGCACTTCTCTGCTGCTGTAATTCCTCTTCCTGATCCCCAAACTAGAAGAAAAAAAAAACCCTATGCCAAATATCTCTTTGATGAAAAGTTGTAGAAGCCTCAGTTAACTTTTTGAAGTGACAATTTACCATTTTCAAATTTTTGTCAGATATTTTTCCTGAAAATTAAGAAATATGCCTGAAATCAGGATTATTTCTATAGAAAAAAAAAAAGTTGTTCACAAAACACTTATTTTATCAGGCAAAAACTGTATTCAAGGAAATTTAAGCTAACTTAATAACTTTAAATGAAGTAAGAATGATGTTCACATTTTCTGATCTTTGCCACTGTGACAAGCTTTATCTTAGAAAGGCTCTGAAGCACTTCTTCATTCCTAATACTCAGCAAGCCTTTCTTTTAGAAGTTTTAGGAAATCTTTTATCCTTTCCCAATGAATTCTTAACAATGGAGGAATCCCTGCTTGGCCTGTACAAATTCTGACCATTATCTCTCAGTGACAACGTGAAAATAAACTTACTGTGCATTTACATGAAGTTATTAATTGCAGGCAATTGCATTATTATATTACAAACTTAATGTCATTAATTGGAAGTTCCTAGTCCCTTCACATCTCAGTGCATTAGACTCAAATGGGCAGGGTACAACAACCTCACATGTACCTAACCAGACCTTGACAGAGGATCACCAAAGGTGATGTGTAGGCTCTTAACACAACATAAATTACATTAACTGGAAGCTATGGAGAATGCAGAAAAGAAGTTAGTAGAGAAGAGGGGAGTGAAAGACTGGCCAGAAGGTGAAAGGAAGAAAGAGATGAAAGGAAGAAAGAGGTGAAAGGAAAAAAAGAGATTATAAAGGAAGAAAGGAATTTTATTATTTCCAGTATAGTTTGGACAGGAACAGCCTGGTAAAGGTGCCAAAACAGAGCTACTGACTGGGGAAATACTTATCTGGGAAAACAGTGAATGGTGCTGTGCAACTGGGCAAATTCCCCAATTGGGAGCCACCACAATTTGTGTGCAAAACTGAAGTCAAGCCTGAAGTTGAAGGGAAAGAAAAAGCAACTGCTTTTAATGGAAGTCCACTTTCTCTAAACAAATTTTCTTCTGGATACTGTAAATTGTGCAAACATTAGAAAATGTGGGCCAATCTACAAAGCACATATTTAATTCAAATAACTGTTGAATGCTACATTGTCTGAAAAAAAAAATACAGTAAAAAATTAAAATTATTTTAATTTTTTTTTTTTAAATATTTTATCTCATGGGAAGTGTCACCTCTGCCATTTGTGGTTGAATGCTTCCTCTTCCACATTTCCCTCCCGGCCTTGCACTGATGGTCCTGCATTTCTCTGAATAGAGCCAAGCATGAGAAATGTGCAGGGCAATGCAGGATGTGTCAGAAACATGTAAGAGACATGAGAGAAATGGGAGAGGGTAGAAAAGAGTCTCATCACCAGAGGATGCAGTGGTTTAAGCTGCCCTTTAGCTCCTCTATGCAGCGCTCCCTCCACCTGAGAGTGTGGCCGACTTGCAAAGAGCAGCGGCTTTGCAGCTTCAGGCTGTATTAAAGCAGGGCCAACACTTCTGAGCCCACTGTACTCAGTACTTGATGCTGATAAAATTTACTAATATTTCACTCTTTCAAAACTCAGAAATTGCGGCAACATCAAAGGCACTAACGGAATATATACAACACACAATCTTAGGAGTCCAGTTCTGCATCAAAACCCCGAGATGGGAAGCAAGTTTTCTCAGCACACCCCCAAGGGAAGTATTGACTGCCTACAAACTCTGCTTGCATTTCAGGAAGATCACAGTGCTTTCCACATGAATGAAAGGGTACCCCTTGTTGTGGTGGGTTTTAAGACTGACAATTTCAAAGTGAGAAGTGAATGAACTCAGAACACTGAAGTCAGGATTTTGTGTTTTCTTCTGGATACTGTTCCTTTCGTGCCGCTCGGTTTGTGAGAAAAACTAATTTCTGCACTTGTTAAAAGTGGCAACATGCTAGGTAAAATGCTAGGAGAAAAGGAAGAAAAAGAGAAGATTATCACTAAAAATATGTCTGCTTTATGATAAAGCATATTCAATGAGAGTTAGTAAAAATTCAGAAACATAACTAATACTGGCGTTATTGAAAGCTGAAATATTACAGGACTTCTGGCACTGAAAAGATTCTGATTTCAAAAAGCCTAAATAAATTTTAAAAAAATGTAAATTCTTCACAAATCTTTTAAAAAAACTAGTAATTCTCCCCAGTCTTTTGACCATAAATTGTGTCTGCTTTTTCAGGAAACAATGGCAAAAAGAGAAGGACATGCAAGAGTGGGGAGGAGAAGAAAGACAAACTATTTATGCTACCGGTGGATTTGGGCAATGAAATGTTTAGGTTTTAAAACCAAAACAAAAGCTTCTTTTGAACAAGTTGCTTACATTCAGTAAAAGAAAAAGAAAAATTTTTCTTCAGCTACTCTCTGAATCACTTCTTTAGCCTTCACACTTGACATGTGATCTGATATTAAATGGTTACTTGTTAGGAGCCACAGAGCAGCAGGAAGTGCTAAATGCCAAAGGGCCTTGAGAAACTAAAACACACTCAGCAGCAAACCACTAAGCAGATCTCACCATCAGCTACTGGTCTAGCTGCTGCAAAACACGCATTAAATACTATGCTGCAGTTGTTTGGAGTTAAATTTCTACTTAGCCAACCATCACTATCATCACATGTAAATTATTTTTTTTTTTCTTTTTAAGCCTGAGCCCAAGTCTGAATATATTATTGTAAAGCTTCTCTCTCAGAAACTATGCCATGTGTAAATGACATGTAGAATACAAGGTTTATATTTGTAAACCATGGTATTCCCAGGGTTTCCCCTTCCATGCTTAATCAGTATGGGCTAATAACAAGAACCTACTCCAGTTATTCTGCAAGAGCTGGTGGGGGTCTTTTAGTCTGGTATAAAACAAGCAGGTTCTTATTTTGTGTATATTCTGTTATATATAACTCACATTAGAAATGGCTGACTATATTCTGACACATGTTTCTTTTCTCTAAACTGAACTGTCTTTCAGGCAGACTTAAACTTTGTAAGTGTATGCAGTACAGATGATTCCTAAATTTTTCCTCAGCATCATTCTGAAACTACAAGTTACATGTAAGGTTGACCAGGATGGGATTTAATATTATGAGATGATGGCCTAAACAGATTATTACAAAGTAGCTGCTTCAATTCTAAAAGTGTAAGTCAAATTTCATTTGGTTATACTTGCTGCCTCTTCCTAATAGTTTAAATTTTAAAATTGTTGCGAAAATATTAATGTGAACTTAGGACAGGATGCACTAACTCTTGGAAAGTACTTAGTCATGCTGAGTTGAGTTTCTAAATTCCCCCCCAAATTATTATTTGTCTTAACTTCTACTATAGATTTCTGCCAAAAATTGTCTGCCTTGGGCTTCTTGCAAAATTCTGTACTTCAATTTAAGTTGTAAACAAGTCCTGCTTAATACGATGGAGAATCATGTTTTCCCATATCTCCCATATTTTCATAAAATGTACCAAAATCCACTGCTCTATTTTTGGTGTTCTCCCACAGCATGAATATTCTCCCTCATCAACTCCATCTTAGGACTGAAAAGCAACATTTTTCTAACTCCCAGAGAGCTTGGTACGACTCTTGCTTTGTGTATGTGGAAACAGGAATTCATAGTTATTTGGGGAAATATGCGTACAAGTGCAGAAGGAAATACAGACACATGTTAACAGCTACCTATCTACTGGCCCCAAATTTACCTTTTCCCTAAATTCCATGCTCCCAGACAATCAGGTCAATGTCTAGAGCATATTCTGTGTTTCACCCTTTCTAGATTCTCAAATACCTGGAGCCAAAGGGCCAGCTTCCACCCCTTATCATGTCAAAAATGGGTCCTTTGCATCAACCAGAGAATTTGTTCCATAAAAAGAGAATCTGACATTTGTTAAGTTTGCAAAGTGGGGTACTCTAATATGAAAAGCTTAAATAAGTCAAAAAATCATCAATTTTCTTCTCATCTAGTACCAGCCACTTTGATGCCCTGATCACAAGAAAGCTCCACTTAAGTGGGGGATTTTAAGCAATCTTTTCCCCACCCTACTTTAGAGTCAACAGCAGATGGCATCATAGATGTCACTCCTTATCATTTTGAATAAATTAACCCCCAAAAATACCCCATATCATCCTGGGATGTACAAGTGTTGAGACAGGACTGCCATTTTCACTCAGGCTTTCATTTTCTTCTGCAACTCAACATCTGGGCTACAGACTGAGGTACTGAATTGCTGTCAGAGTTCTTAGGTAGGTTTTTTTTGTCTGTCATCAGAAGCGCTCAAAGAGCCTCATGAAAGGAATGGAAAGATGCATGAGGAGCTCACCTCTCCACCTGAAAGGTGCATTTCTTACTAATGGAACAAATTATCTGAAACTTCTTGCTGCCAAAGAGCAAGACCTGAGGAGGAACTGCAAAAATACGAGAGCATCAATCCCAGAGCAGAGAGATGGGTGGTTTTCTGACTTCTGATCTGAGCAGTAAAGTTCCCTTTTCACCAAGATGTACCTCACCACAGACCTCACCGCCTTCGGAACAAAGTGCAAGGCTGTACAATAAAACCCACAACACTAAAAAGAGAGTGAACTGAAAAGTGTCTGCACGGACATGCAGACAAAGAGCAGGCGCTGCAGCAGCGGAGATGAGCTCCTGAGGGCTGTCACAAAGAGAACCACTGCCACAGCTTCACCATCAGATGTGATGTGAAGCAGCACCTCTTCCACCCTGCAACCCAGGACCCACAGCTCATGCTGAGAGCTACCTTCAGCCCCACAACCACCAAATCTAGGTTTTGAATGAGTTCTTTTTTCTCGGTGCAGTTCAGTCCTCATTGTGTTGGACACATTAAGAAACTCGACTAGCTTGATCCACCTTTAAGGTGGGCTTCAATCCAGTCAGTAATCGTGGAAGACTGCTTAAATTCAAGCAGCAGTGTGTAATTCAAGCAGCTTTCTGCAAGTGGCTTTGGTGTTGTCCTGAAATTTTAGGAGAGTATGTTTTACTTCACTCATCTCATTCAGATGCTCTGACAAATCAGCCAGTTGTCAACTGGGGCATACCACAACACTGAAGTGATGCAGAAACTATGCCTGCCACAGAGACTTTGAACTTTGCTAACACTACACTTTTTCAGGGTCTAAATCAAAATTCTAGCTCATGCCACCCATACTTGTGATGAGTATCACTTTATTCCTCCTAGGGGCTTACCATGAATAAAAAGGCCTGACAAAAAAGTGGATGAAGTAATAGCCCAGAAAGAGAAATGAAGTAATCTTCTACCACTAGCACTGAAAGAAAAGGTCAGCTTTAAGAAGAAAATCCTGAAAATGTATTGTCCTCACATACTGGATGGCAGCTAATGAAGTGAGATGCTGTAAAGTGATAGCAGCAAGCTGTTTCTGTCAGTGTGTAAGAGCAGCAGAAGAAGGAGTGGGGGTAAGAAAGCACAGACAGCAGAAACATGGGGACCACCCTACCTCACTGCACTATCAAGATACATACTGTACTGACCTAGAATTACAAGCAGATGCATTTTATGAACCGCTACCAAAGCTGCTTTAAAAAAAGCTGTTATTTTTTCCCCTAGCTAGAAGGGTCTCTAAAAATACTGCCTTTTCATAGCTCCTGTATTGAGAATGGTGGATCAGAAGGTGGTAAAATAAATGATGGTGTGAACCTCCACAGGGGTACCAACTAATCACTGAAGGAGCGTGAGGGGACAACACCTTCTCAGCTCAACTCATGTCAGATTCTAGAAAATGGAAACAAATGTGCAACAGAAGCTGCCAACAGTTGCAAGTGACTCAGTCTCGGGACAGGCGTAAAGCAAACATTTTGCAGGTTATTTAAAATGCAAATTATTTAAAATGCAAATTGTTCTTCTATACACGCAGATGTTGGAGCACAGGTAACATCTGATGTAAATGAGTCATCTGCTTTAATCAAATGGTATGGCTAGAGAAAAAGGTAGAAGCAAAAATAATGACTCATATTGTTTCTTCACATTTCTGTCCCCAGTATAGTTGTTCACCAGGTTAGCAGGGGAATGAAAAAGCAGGTTATTCTAATGGCACCTCAGTATAAAACAAATTCTCTAACCACCATATTAAAATTTAAAGAGCTTTGCATCTTTAATGCATACTTTCCTTTTTGAAGATGGAATCAACAGTTGTGTGGCCATATGTAAAGTGTTTTTGTTGTGTCCAATCAGCAGCTGAAAAAAATATACAGGAAGCAGCAAGGGAGAATTAAAGAAAATATGACCAAAATAATAAAAAACAAAGAAAGCAACACTTGATTTATACTCTCAGGAAGCAAATCCTCAAAATTAAAATAAAAAAAATCAAGTCAGGCAACAGGGATGCTAAAATGTTGTGTTTAAGAAACTACAAATAACAACACATCTTTGAAAACACTGTCATTTTGCCTCCACTAGATTTGCCAGTCTCTCATAATGAACCCAGCTTGTTACCAGTAGTCTTTGTACTTAAGCCACCAACCAACACTGTCTACATCGATATGGTCTCAATCTTGTCAGCCTTTATGGAGATCCCTCTGTGGGGATCCCTCTGGATCCAGGGGTGTACACATCCAGTCACAGGGCATTGTTCATGCAGCACTCTCCAGGCAGAGCTGAAATACACCTTACATCTAAAAGTAGTCCTTTCTGAAGCACTAGAACCTCCTCCCTCCTTCCTGTCCCAAATATCCTTCACCATAATTTTAAGTAGACACAGAAGAAGGTAGAACAGAAAATGATAAACAGAATGGCACAGAGTTGTTTTTGCTAGCAGCCTCTGGCCCCATAAGCTGAATCTACTTGCTCCTTTGTGACTAAGAAAGTTTTCATTCCCTCTCTCCTCGTCAAGCAGGCATAGCTGTATACTTGATCTTCCCCAAGCAAATGTTCTGCCTCCTCTTAAGACTCCCTGAGGAACAATCGTAAGAGAACATTGTGGTCCATTGCAGACCCAACCACGCACTGCACTATCTTGTGCTGCAGCAGAGGAGGTCCCTCAGTGCACTCTGAGCTTCCCTGACGGTGTTTCATGGGTACCTCTGTGCCCTATTAGGTGAGTGCATCCAAAGTACCAACATCGCCAGGGCGTATGTGCCTACAGACTTCTTCTAGTCAGCAGAGCAGGGCTGATTTGCAACTGGGCAAAGTACATTTTCAAAATATGCTCAGCCCTACAGAGACCAGAATTTTATTTTCCTTAGTGCCCTACCTCAGGAAACAGACCTGTAAAGCACAGCCCAGCCACTCTGGCAACTTTCAAGTATCTGCACTGTAAACTAGGACCCTCACTTCCTCTCATTTTATACATCAAAGCTTCTCCAAATCCTGCAGGAAGCCTACTCTGTCCCAAAGGGCCAGCTTCCACCCCCAGTCATCCTGTGTGCACTTTCAGGGATTGACTCTTGAACGAAGATAGCGGGATTCTGATTTACACGTTGGTTTTTCTCACCTATTAAAACCCCAAAGCAGATACAAGGGCACAAGGTAAAATTCTGACATGCAGTTGAAGCATAATGTGTGAAGCAGCAAGATGAGAAGTTCTGATGTCCCGGCAATACACCCTGAAGCCTTCCTGGGACTTTTCCTCCCTTGCAATCGGAGATGCTTTGGCAAATGGGTGCGTAGCCACGACGCTACCAGGATTCATTCATTCACTTGTATGAACATGGGTATAAAAAGCCTGCAACTCTCCAAACTTCTTAGCAAGGAGAAGATCAAGCACCACGTACCCCAGAAATCCACACCACTGGCCACCGAGAGAAGACAAGTCCTAAGTCTGGGAGAGCAGGACAGGGTATCGGCGAGGATGTCTTTTCCCAAATTTTCTTTTCCTCGGCTCCGAGGTCTCGGACACAAGGACCCTTCCCTCCCTCCCCCTTACCTGAGCCGCCCACGCTGGACCGCAGCAGGCAGGTCCTCCGGGAGGAGGAGAAGGAGGAGATGTCGCTTTGGGAGCGGCCGCGGGGACCGGGCAAGGACCAGACGGGCAGCAGCGCTGTCCCACTGCTCCCTGGCCTCTCAGCCATCGTCGACGGGGAGCCGAGAAGGGCAGGGAGGAGAGAAGAGGAGGGAGAGAGGCGGCGAGGGAGGGGACAGGCAAAGTTTGCAGAGGAAGAGCCGCCCCTCTCCTCCGACCGCCCCGCCGGGACGCCGGCGGCGATTTTGGGTCTCTGGGAACATAAATTTTGTGTTTGCACCGGAGCAAAGCAAAGTGGGGGGTTGGGTGTGCGGATGCACCCATCCCCCGGGGTGTCCTCATGCTCCCGCCATTGCCATCTCTCGGGGGAAAAAAAAGAAAACAAAAAAGAAAAGAGAATCAGTTAAAAAGAGCAACCCACACCACCACTTCTGGTTTGTGTAACAGGGTGCCCTCTCCCCCGCAAAGCCGGAAGGTTGCACAAGGCACCGCATCCATGCAGAAGAGCCGTGAGGGAGACGAGTCAAATATCCTCCCCCCCATCACTTCCCTCCCCATCTTTCTTAAGGATTGGGTTGCAAGAGACTTAACTAACTTCGGCAGGAAGGTACTCGCCTGCCTTTCAGATCAGTCACACAGACCTAGGCAGAAGTAAAATCAAGCTTCGTGGTTTCGCTTCCTGGTGTTTTACAGAAACCCTTTAACAACAAGGTGCATCTTTAAAAGGATATTTAATGTTCCCACTGCTTCTTACAAGCAAATCATATTACATTCTACCTCGAATAAAGTCCTCGCTGCCGTGCAGCCACGATGACAAAGACAGAAAAGACCGCAATCTATATTTTTCATGCATCCAGAGCTGCATTATCTACTTATCCAACGTGAAAATTGCATTCAGGCTGCATTTTAACAACTACGGCTCTCCAGGTTTGTATCAAAACCTATCAAGTCTGAAATTTGTCCATGCGAAATTCAGTTTCTGGTTTCTGCTCCCACACGGGCAAGTGCCTTCGTCTCAGTGCCGAGCCCGTGCAGCTCTCCAGGCACAGGGGTTCTGTGATCTTCCCAGCAGCCACCCTCCGCACTCCTCGAGGCAATTGATCCAGTACAGGAGCCTCATATGTCAACCATTAGTCAGGTCAAAAGGTCTTTTCTGCTCAGCTTCTCTCAGGGAATTGCCTTTATTATTTCCTCTCCTTCTTCCATCTGCTGACAGAGCAGCCTGCTCCTTCCCCAGCCGCAGAGCTTTCCCAGCGGGGCTGTGCTGTGAGAGCAGCAGGGCCTTCTGGCAGGGCACAGCAGTGAGCTCCATGCTTACAGCCCCTCTCACGGGGCCCGGAGGCTGCATGGTCACACAGGCAGGAACGTCGTACCCATGCTTAGAGAGCTTTTTGCAGCTGCAAACACCAGGCCTGTGTTATTCACAAGATCTGACAATGTGCTATTTTTATTATTTACCCTTTGCAGCTTCCATTATTACAAATGTGATCGTACACCAAGGACCTTTTTCCCCACCAGGGATTTCAGTACCTGGGTGTGTGTGGGCTGGTGACATTTTCTGGACCTGTTTATGCCTTAATCACAAGTGTACTCATCACTGCTATTTATTGAAATGTTTGCCTTATTTTCATTTCATTTCATTTCATTTCATTTCATTTCATTTCATTTCATTTGTGCAATCAAGTTAGTTATTGAAATACACAGTCCCTGCTCCAAACCTCACCAAAGTTTATGGCAGGTCAGCAAGCTTTGGGTCAGACCATGACTGTTTTTAAAATCATTTTTTCTTCCAAAAATTTTGAGCTACAGAGCAATTGTAACTTTGTCGTGCTGTACAGAATGTGTGCTTCAAAGTTCCCACATTAAGGAGCTGCTCAGTGTCTGCAATCCTTTGGTGGGATCAAAAAGGAGAACATGAAGAAATTGAATGATAAACTAGAAAGGATACCATAGCAAGAGGTCAAAGGCATCTAAAGATTCCTTTTGAGAAGCAAAGTGACACCTAAAGGGGTGAAGGAGAAAGAAGACGTAAAGTAGGTCAACAGTGAATGTAAAAGAGATATGAAGAGGCTCTTGCTGTAATATGAAAGTGCTTCGGTAAATCAGAGTAATGTGGAACAGTCAGTCAGAAAGAATAATATACTGGAATGTTTTTTACCTGCCTGTAACTTATTATATTAATCAAGGTATATAAATGAAAATTTTACAAAACCTTGTTTTCACAGCCCTTTAAATATTTTTTTTTTAATTAGATGTAACAGCTGTGGTTAATGGCTCTGGAAACTGAAGCTCTATTTCCATAGAACAGCAGTAAAATATACATTCTTCTCAATTGGAAAGAGATTAATTAAGTTGCCTGCTCATTCATTTTCGACTGTTCTGATGAGATTGCCAAAGAAATTTCCATTTGTGTTGATGATTATGGAATGTTAGTACTTGCTGATTAAACCAAATTAGTTCACAAAGGCTGTCCCCATGGTAGCTGGGGGCTGAAGTAAAAACACAAAATTCGGGCATCAGGAAAGACTGGAAAAACACCAGCTTGGGCAACAAATTGCTGAAAGATATATCGTATGTGCCTGCCACCCGTGATCCGCAGCACAAACGCAAAGTGTAATCTACTGATGTGAGGCAGCTTCCGCACAGGCTATTCTAATGATCAAAGAGAGAAATATTTCCTTCACAGGCTTTGGGCCACCTCTCTGCCCGGGAAGCCTCCACTACAAGTCGGCTGGAAGGAGCTGCAAAGCGATGTTACACCCTGTCCTTCTTGGGAGGGCGAGGCAAGCTGAGCCTGTGGCGGGCTGCAGTCGGGAAGGACAAACCAGGAGGCTGCCGAGGCCCCCTCTGGAGCGGAGCATCTGCAGATCCAAGGCTGAGAGCCGGCTCCGGCTGTAGAACCGGCAGACACCGTCAGGCCGCTCTCGGGCGAGGCTGCCGGGCCGGCCGGGGGAGGAGCCGGGGGAGGAGCCGGAGGGGCCTGGGGCGGGGGAAAGCAAGGCGGGATGACGGCCGAGGCGTCAGCCAGTTATTTCGTTTTTTCTTGAACTCCTTAAAATCAGAGGGGGCAGTTTGTGGTCGAGCAGCCAGATGGAGCGGCACCAATGCGGACGAGCGCCCGGGCGGCGGGCGGGACGGGGGAGGCGCGAAGAGGCAGCGCTGCCGGCCGAGCGCCGCCAGGGACAGAGCCGGAGCCCGGCACTCGTGTTCGGCCGGCGGCCTTGGTGGGGCGCGGACAGTCCGAGCCTGCCCCGTTCGTGCCCCGCTTTTTTTCCTTTCCCTTCCTTTCCCCGCTCCGGCCCGGCCCGGCCCAGCAGCACTGCGAACGGCGTCCCGTGGAGCCGCGTCCGGCCCCGCCGCCATGTCGGGCCCGGGCGGGCGGGCCGCGCTGCTGCTGCTGCTGCTGCTGCGGGGGCTGCCCGGGCTGCTGCAGGCCCGGCCCCGCTACGAGCCCACCTGGGGCTCGCTGGACGCCCGGCCGCTGCCCGCCTGGTTTGATGAGGCGAAGTTCGGCGTGTTCATCCACTGGGGCGTGTTCTCGGTGCCCAGCTTCGGCAGCGAGTGGTTCTGGTGAGCTGCAGCCAGAGCGTTCTGGTGGCACCGGAGCAGCTGCGGCGGACGGGCCGTGGCAGCGACCCGAGGGCTCCGCTTGGAAAGCAGCGCTCGGGGCAGGCGGGGATGGTGTGGTGTCCCCCCGTACTGCGGTGGTTTGGGTTGGAGCCCCTCTGCAGGCTGACCACGGAGCTCAGGTGTGTGGGAAGAGCTTAGTGTCCACCCGAGGCCACAGACTCCATGGCGCCGTTTGCAGAGGAAGTGGAGTTTACAGTGCTTCTGGTGTGTCTGAGCACCTGTCTGCCCAGCCCCAAAACTCCCGAATACCTTGGCTGAAGTGCCTAAATTCAGCAGAGAGCTGGTAGGGCTGAGAGAAGTGCTTTGCAGCACAGCAGTGTTGGTGGGAGAGGTGTTTGATGGAGTGGCCAGAAGCGACCCCTGGAGGACCGCCGTGAAGGGATGGGTGAAGGGGTTCTCCCTTGTGCGAGCAGGAGTTTGGCATCTCCCAGCCTCGGGAGCCGCCTTGTACAGCTGCTGGAGCACCCTGGGGAGCGCAGGAGCCCATCGCTACCCTTACTTGCCAAGCAGCTGTGCTGGTTTTTTGTGCGCCTTTTGTGCTGCTGATGGTTTTCTTCCCTTTTTTTTTACTGTTATTACCATTATTCAGGAGTGCTTTGCACTTAAAGCTCTGATCCTTCAGATAATTTTAGTTCAGGGGCTGAATGAAATCTTTGTTCTGTGAGTGCTCAGTGGTTCGGGCCTTCTGGCTGTAAGTGTTTTTGCTGTCACCTTTCCTTGCTCTAGCAAGTACTTCCTGTGAGACTTCAAATGAGATACATTATTATTTACAATATGAGGATAAAGGTAGCTTTGTGACAGAGCTATGGTGAACCTTAATTACAATGACAATATTTGCAAATGAAGCCAACATGTATCTAATAAAACCAATGCTTTCTGACACCTGTTCTTTTCAGAATTAAGTTCAGGTGTTTCAGCAGGTTTTTAATTCAGACTACATTTATTAATAAATTACTTTTAAAGGGGCAGGACAGAATTAGGTTTGCATTCAGGCCTCACTCAGAGTGCTGTACTCTGATAGTTTTGTACAGACTCAGTTTCTAGCATTTGGGTTTTGACCCCAAAACTCTAATTGCTTTTTATTAATTGCTCCTATCCCATGGCAGGTGTGGGTGTAGAGTTGCTTCAGGGCCTTCTGACAGCATGTGCAGTCAGATGATTGAGGTCCTGTATTAGCAACCTCAAATGGAAGGTCATAAACTATTATCACCTATCCTATGTGCCTTCCCTCAGAGCTCCACAGCCTTGGTAAGGATGTTTCTAGAATCTAATCATGTCAGCATGGAAATGTTCATGGTAGCAAACCATATGACTATGGGAGAGAAGCAAGGTTGTTACTTTTTAATTTAAGAAATTACATACTTTGAGATCAGAGGGATTTTAAAATGTATTTGTTGTGCTTTGGTGTTATTTCCTCTTCCCCTGGCTCTTTCAATGAGGAAAGCTGGCTCAGCCTCTTTCTTCTAAGCTTTTTTTCCCCGCTGTTGGCTGCCAGACATTGTATCGGTTTATGCTGGAGTGTTTTTGGGAAGGTCACAACAATATTCACACTATGATCTTAAAGAACTGAGGTCAGAGTCCTGCTCAGGACAGGAGAGAGAAACTTATTTCAAACATTCAGATTCTGGCATGTTTTATTCCTTCACTTACAGTCTATTTTCTGATGTACCTAAATTTGACAAGAGGGTTTTTGCTGCTTGGTTTTGTTCATAGAAAGGTGACAGAGGTGCATTTGTCAGTGTGTGGCATTCTTGCAGGGGCAGGTTTTGGTTGGAGGTCATGCTTTCTTCTAGCAGGGTGCCTTTGCCTGCAAGCCTCAGGTGTGCAGAGTCTGCAGTGACCTGGTCACAGCTCTCTTTGGCCCTGGGGCTGTGGACATTGGGTCACTCAGCTGCAGTTCTGTAGAGGACTCGGGGCTGTTCGAGAGGTAAAGCTGATGATCCCCCTGTTTGTGGGTGGCAGAGCAGAGATCCTGATGGCTGAGGTGTGAGACTTGAGGAGGTGACTCATGCAAGTCCAGGAGAAAAGCATTTCCTGTGCCACCTGAGCTGCCTACACAGCCTGTCTGTACCTGCTCTCTGGTACAGGTTTGAGATTTTGGTATTGACCAAGACTGCCATTTTTCCATTCTCAAAGTGTAGCTGCTTTTCTCATTGCTTCAAATGAAATCCTGAGACCTTTCCAATCTGGAGTGCTTCAAAGATGTAGGACGTGGACAAATAAGATAGAAAAAAAGGAAATCTTTGATAATCAATACTCCTCTGGAGCAGTTTTTTCTTATTGCCAGTGTCATGTATGTCCAATGCCTCTCCCTCACAGTGTTAAATAGGAGCTGATGATTTCAATTCTCTTTTCTTTGTCTCATAATACATCAGCAGACATGCTTTGCTCTGTATTTTGTAGGTGGTACTGGCAGAAAGAAAAGAGAGAGCCCTATGTGAAATTTATGGACACAAATTACCCACCTGGCTTCAGCTATGAAGATTTTGGTCCTTTGTTTACAGCAGAATTCTTTGATCCCAACCAATGGGCAGATATTCTGAAGGCGTCAGGTGCAAAATACGTTGTCTTAACTTCAAAACATCATGAAGGTAAATGGAAGCTTTGTGAATGTTAGTGATTGCTGCATTTCTGTCAACAGACGAAAAAAGCAGGCAACTTTCCTGCCTTCTGAGAGACACGGAGAAAGCCAGGCAGGCTTACCTGCCCCACCACAGCCAAAGAGGAAACAAAAACCAGGTGATTTCCTGACTCGTACACACAAACTGTGGCCATGGAGTTTGCATAGGAGGAGCAATAGGTTGTGCCACTGTTCTCCTGCTGTGGGTAAGATAGCCTGAAGTGGTGGTGGTAGCTGAGCTTCCTGTGGTGGCTTTAGTTTATTTTTTATTTCTGTGCAATTTATTGCTGAAAGAACCGTAAAAGTGAATTGTGCACTGTTTAACATTTGGAGAGCTGCTGTGAGCAGGCAGTTAACAAACTCCCTTGGTTTCTCCAAGGAATTTAGGAATGTGTTCCAGGAGTCAACTTCAGATTTAGGAAGGTATAGCTCTTCCTGATGTAGTGCACAGAAGCCAAAACCTTGAACCAGATCTGTAGCTTTACAGGCACTTTTTGTCTTTTTGCACTGTAATTGTAAGATGCTTTGCAGAGAAAAGTAAAGAAAAATAAAGCTTCTGGAAGGAAATACAGTAGTGAAGAAAGTATAAAATATTAAGATACTACAATACTTGTAATGAATGTTGTTGGTCTTTGTGAGTTGTGGGTTCAAGGCTGGCAACTTGTGATGCGTCAGTTTTAATCTCAGCTCTGACAAGAATCAAGATAATTCTTGATCTTGATTCTTGTGGTGAAATTCCCGGTGACTTCAAAAGAACCAGGATTCATTTAGTCTGTCCAATAGCCTTGTGCATGAATTTTTAGGTCATTTAGTCAGTACAATTGCATGTATCCAGTTCACAAAAATAGCACAAGATTTATTAGACAGTGAGCATAAAGGGGTTAGAAGGTGAGAGTGGAACTCCTCTGGCAGTGGTCTGAGTGTGCAGTGCAGTAGTATTTGTGCGTGCTTGCGCTGGACTGATGTGTGTCTCAAAGGTCAAATCCCTCCTGATACTTAATCTTGATGTTTTAAAAGCCGTTTCAGGAGTTTTTGCCCTCTCCTTATACATGTACAGAAGAGTTGATTGAGCTATTATAAATATCAAGGCAAACAAAAAGCAAACATTTGCATAAGATATAAACAAAAAATAGGAGAACAGTCTTGGAATGCAAATGATAGCTTGGGCTTTATGCAGCTGAGAAACAATTCTATCTTCCACTTGCTGATTGCATATTTACAGTTCACATTTGATGTAGATGCCTCAAAAGCTGCTGTATTTTTGGTTAATTTCAGAGTTGTAGAGTTAAAGAATGCCTTATGTTGGAAGAAGCCTTAAAAGTGATCTAGTTAATTTAACTGGGACATATGAACAGACTGAATAAATAAAGAGAAGGAATAATTATCCTAAGCAGTACAGAACTGGAAAGTATAAATAGATATGTGTACATATAAAAAATACATGGTGTTCTGATGCTAGAACTAGTCCCATTGTGCATAAACAGGTTATAGGCGCACTTTATACCATGACAACAATATTATTACATATATAATTTTTATTATTTTATTTTTTGCAACACTTCCAGCCACTTTCCAGAAAGAACTGTAATGTCCTCTCTTCTTCTTTTCTTTCTTATCCTCTGATTTTTCTCTTTTTAGGCTTTACTTTGTGGGGGTCCAAATATTCTTGGAACTGGAATGCTGTTGATGTGGGACCAAAGCGAGATCTTGTTTCTGAACTAGCGACATCTGTTAGAAACAGGACTGACTTGCATTTTGGGTTATACCACTCCCTGTTTGAATGGTTCAATCCTCTCTTCCTTGAGGATGCCACCAATGCCTTTAAGACAAGAAAGTTTCCAACCAGCAAATCATTACCAGAACTCTATGAAATTGTGACCAAGTACCAGCCAGAAATAATTTGGTCTGACGGGGATGGAAATGCTCCAGATACTTACTGGAACAGCACTGGTTTCTTGGCTTGGCTGTATAATGACAGGTACATAATGATGCTGGTTTATCTCCTTATCTGAAATTCTGCTCTGTGTCTAGTTTGTTTCATTTTCTGTCTGTTTTGTGGAAGCTGCTACCTCTAATTCAGAGGACTTAACAAAATATTAATTGTCCTGAAATACACAATCCAGATATTTCCTAGAACTATCAAAGCTGGCTTTAGAAAAAGACTGTTTTGTATTTTTTAAACACATTTGCAAATTAATTATTTAATATGGTATTGGCTATTCTGCTGAATCATGGTCTTCCCCAAGTATTAGCTGTTGCACAGAAACACAGGATAGCAGGACAGTTTGAGAATATGGGTACATTGTTGTCATTGCAGGCTGAACATCTGGCAGTGGATATGAAGTGCAGAGTGATTTTTTGGCAGAGCTCCTGTAAAAATCTGGAGCTTATTTCCCTAAGAAATTCTGATCTGGACCTTTTATTAGAAAAGCATGAGTAGAATTCCTGACATTGAACTTAATCTTATTGTAATAAATTAATAGTATGGAAGTCATCCAAAATGTTAGTTCCTGGGAGGGGTACGTGTGGGAAGGGATTAGGCCGGCTGCATTTTATGGAATAAAATTAATAAAAGTCCTCTGTTCCCAGCCCAGTCCGGGACACAGTAGTGACCAATGACCGCTGGGGAGCTGGCAGCATCTGTGCCCACGGCGGCTTCTACACGTGCAGTGACCGCTACAACCCCGGGCACCTCCTGCCGCACAAGTGGGAGAACTGCATGACCATCGACCGCGGCTCCTGGGGGTACCGCAGGGACGCGCGGCTCCAAGACTACCTCGCCATCGAGGACTTGGTGAAGGTACCCTGCGCCACAGGAGCTGCTGCCACTCCCCGCTCTCTCTCCTGATTGTTGTGTTGTGCTGTTTAACAGTTCGATTATGTTACTATTTTTATGAATAAGATGATTTTAATTCAATAGGGAATCCGTGAAATAATAAGTAGTTTTGTTAATTTCCAGCCTAATGCTGGCAGGATGGAATATCCATGTAATTCTTAATCTTCCTCTTAGTTGTTTCTGTAGAATGAATTTCTAGTGAAAATGCAGTCTGTTTGTTAGCAGGCATTTTCCCTGTGAGTAACTGGCAAAGGACTGATCTTTAATGTCATTAATGATGACAGTCTCATCATTACCTTTTTGACTGTGTTTCTGTGGTAACTGCATACACAAGCTGATGGGAAGCTAAGAGTTGCAGTTTCGCAGCTCCTGTTTAGGAAGTCCTGCTGGAAGGCTACATCTTTTTCCTTTTACAGACAGAAACAGTTTATGACTCAGCAGTAGTTTTACTTTGTAGTGAGGAGCTTTCCTTACAGACATGCAGGTAAACGCTACCAGGAGCAGACAGCTGGTGTTGTTAGAACATTGATTCCCTTACTAGTCTGAGGTACTAAAAAAGTTTTGAAGTTTAGGAAACCTGAATGAAAGGAAGACTGATCAGTCTTTCAGAATAATGCATTTAATTTCAAAATTCAGCTAGTGAGGGAAAGACTGATTGTTGTTGTTGCTTAATCCAAAACTGTTTCTAGTGCTGTCCTTGCAAAAGACAATTTCAAATTGAAGTAACCTCTTCTCAGAGGCAGAAGGTTTGAATTAATTCAGCAGCTTGTCTGCAGCTGTCTGTTTCTCAGACTTAAACATCTCAGTCCATGATCTCTGGAGGGCAGTGTGGATGTGAACACAAGCTTTATAGGCTTTGTAGGAGGCTTCCTTGTGTTTTACAGATGTTCCTGTAAAATAGGAAAAGCATCAAACAGGAGGAAGGAGGAAGTTGCTTTTCTAAGATTCAATAAAGATGAAGTAGCAACTATTTGCCTTATTTTACTCTGGTGCAGAGAAATCATCAGTCCTGTTGGTAAAACCCTCATGACATTCCTGCAGAAGTTGAAATGATAAAGAGTTGCAGGATCTGATTCTAATGTAGATTCAGGCAGACGTATTGGTGCAAGGAGGTATTTGGGGCTGTGTTCAGATGTAAAAATTGACAGCAGAGCTTTGTTTTATGGGAGCTTAAATTTTGTATTAACTTTTGGGATGAACCCTGAAGTCTCAGCATGCAGCAGCAGCATAACACATTTGGCTCATCATTCTGAGGCAGTACAGCAGACTTTAGAAGGTACTTCAAATATACTCATAACTGTATGCTCTGTGTGTTTAAAAACACTTCAGCAACTTGTGGAAACGGTGTCCTGTGGAGGAAATCTCCTGATGAATATCGGGCCCACTCACGATGGTCGCATCGCTGTTGTGTTTGAGGAGCGCCTGAGGCAGGTGGGCGCTTGGCTGAAGGTCAACGGAGAGGCCATCTACAGAACAAAACCATGGAGAGCACAGAACGACACAGTCACACCTGGAGTCTGGTAAGTCTCATGAACCAAAATGCAGGCTCTGGAAAGCAGTGCCAGTGTTGTGTCAAACTTTGAAATCCCCAATGACTTGATGCTACAGAAATCACTGTCTTAGTTTGTATGTGGTGAAGGAATTAAGGCCCTTGTTAGTGTGAGTAACTGCATCTAAAGTGGTATGAAGCTGTAGGGAGAGACTCGTTTTGGGATGATGCCAAGGCTGGAAGGAAAGCTGTGCAAGCATTTCTCTGGTGATCTTTTGCTTCTTGGTGTCAGCTAATCTGTTAGGTAATTCTGTTTGCTGCTAGTGGGCAACAGAAAGCAAAAACAAAATCTGGAAATGCAAGATTGCTATGAAGTGTTTCTCTGGATAAAGAAATACTCAATATCACTTCATGTTTAGAAAGAAAGTGGGAAGATAACAGCAATTATTTGGGTTGCTAAATACAGTCCACCTCTGGCCTCCCCTCTGCCCTTGTTACCTGTAGCTTCCCTGAAGCCTTCATGATCCATCAGGGTTTTGGTCATCACCCTCTTGTCTCAGTGGGTGTTTTTACTCCCATTCCCAGTAAGCCATCTGGCTTTAGCCTGGAGATGCTGAACTGTTGACTGCTTAGTAAAATTCCTTTTAAGAGCAATAAAAAATTGTAACTGAAGGAAGGAAGGAGGAATGTTTCAGGTGTATGCCGCAAGATTTCCAATGGCATAGTGATCAAAACAGTATTTTTAAAAACTAGCTATGCAAGGTGGAAACTCTGTTGCTCATACTATTTTATAATTCTTTTAGTCTGCATGCTAGTGTATAGATGGGAATTACCATGTTTTTCTGAATATAACCTAAAATTTTCTGTTAATGATTTCCCATCCTGTATCTCCTTCCTATATGGCTGAGTTGTTACAGTGTGCTAAAGTAACTACAGATGTTTACCTCTGAATTCAGTTCTTTAATAGTCTTCATTACCTCTAGTTTGTTGAAACAAATTTTCAAGGAACAGTACATTATTAAGGTAATAATTAATCTGACAAGGTGGTTACCTGTGTGAAAAATGTAATTAATCCTGACTTTTCTAATCAGTTTTTCCAGTCTCGAAATCACTCATATGCATCACTTCTAAAAATTTACAGGGAAAAGCTGACATGCCATTTTGGTCCCCATTTCCAACCAGGTACACTTTTAGCCCTGAAGAAGGGAAAGTCAATGCTATCTTCCTTAACTGGCCGATCTCTGGGATTCTGGAACTTGGTGAGCCACAGGCTAAGGTTGGAGAAACACAGGTAAAAGTGCATGTACACACACACACTCACATACCACCCCTCTCCCTTCCTCCTAGCATGTGTCATGTTGCATCTTGTTTATTTAAGTTTCTGGCATCTTTGGGAATGCATAGCTCTTAGGACAGAGTACTTTGGAAGAGACCCAGAAAAATGTTTGTTTTCTTTCTGGGACCTCCTTGTCATCGTCCTCCCAGTGGGATGTTTCTTCTCCAACAAAGTTAGACTGAGATGTTGCTGGGATATATTTTAGTTTGCAAACTAAGAATCACAAAGAGGCCAAGGAACAGGGGAAAAGACTGTGCCACCTCTCCTGTTTCCTGTGTAGACTCCTAACTCAGCATGACTTTTCTTTAGAAGTAGCTGTCCTCATGACTTTGGTGTACTGGAGTTGCTGTAGTGCTGTAGTTGTTGTTTGAAGTCAAAGCCTTGCAGGAAGGGAACATTCACAGAGGTTTTTATTGCCCAGGGAGGCTGAAGAGCAATCAGTGTGACCCTAGATGTGCATCTTATACCAAGTAGAGGTCAGAAGTTGAGGGCAGTGATGCCACACCTACACTGGCAAGTAACAAGTAAGCCAGTGGAAGCAGAAGATGGTATCAACTCTGTGCATTTAAGGGGAGATTCACTTTGGCTTAGCTCTGCTCTGGTCTCATGCACTGCACGTCTGTTAGCTGCTGAAATGTGCTAGGAGTGTTTCTGCACTGCCCTTTCTGGTCTAGCTCCATACAAAAGTAGGCTGACTGGTGCCAAGATAGAGTTACTTCAGAAGTGATGGAGATGCCTCTGGAATTTTGGGGAGGCAGCTAGACTCTGTGCACTAGAAAGTACTGTTCCTCAGCAGCAGAGACTGGTCTGCAGCTGCTCCAGCAGGTCACCAGCTGGTGTAAGTGACAACATCAACCTATTTGTGGTTTTTAGTTCTTCAGCTTTCTCTGAGATACCTGGCTGCATTCTGGAAGAAACAGTCATGCTTATTCAAGACTGCAAATGGAACCATGGGAAGCAGGCAGTTTGGAAACAGGGGATGCAAAGCCCTGTACTCTGGCTCCTAGATCCCTGCTTAGACATAAATCCCACCCCAAATGCTTCCAAAAGGTGTTTATGTACCTTCTACAGCCCTAAGGACTTCTCAAGACCCAACATTAATAGCTTTTCTCCTTGTATACCTAATTGCAAATGTTTTCCCATTACCTTTAATAATCGTCACTTGTTTGGTTGGTAAGTGGCATTTAAGGATACTTGGTAAGGTAGCTATGGATCAATATTTATTTTGTCAAGATTGCACTTACATGTACTTTGAAAAGGCACTGTTCAACTGTAGTGTGTCTTTCTATTTTAGGTGAAGCTGGCTGGGTACAAGGAACTGCTGAAATGGGTTGCCTTGGGAGAAAAGGGAATGGTTATTGCTCTACCTCAATTGACGCCTCAGCAATTGCCTTGTCAGTGGGGCTGGACCTTACAAATGACTGACGTAAACTGAGCCATGCTCTGCTGGAGCCCTGGCTAGCAGGGAATGCTGATGTTTCACTCTTTCTTCTCATTGGTTTTAAACTTACTTGTTTGACTGAGAAAGACCAATAAATTCACTTTTTCTATGAGAGGTGGGTTGTCATTAAGGGATGGAATAGAATGGAACAAACCTCACAAAAAGTCTAGTATTTGATAATTGATCCTGTGCACACAGTTTCTTTGAACTTGTGTGAAACATGGAGCAGCTACCTTGATCTCTACACTTGGTTTAGTCAGTTTCTGGCCTAGTTATGTGAAGAATGAGGTGGTGGGGAAAACAGGCACTAGACTTTTAGAGACAAAAGAAGGAATGAAGCCCAAGCTGGTGTTCAAATGCACATAAGTCAGTTGTACACCCTCCTTAATGCAAGAAATTTACCTTCCACAAAACTGCACAGTAAAACCTGTAAGTTTTAGAGAAAAGAATATACTTTTTCCCTGTGTGTTTTGTGGGAGCTGGCAGTATCAGCTGAGTAGGGTAATGTCTGCACAAACAGGCCTGTAAGGGTTGGGAATTAATCATAAATGCATTCAGGCAATGCATCTTTCTTATCATGTTTCTTATCATGGAAATCATTAATTTTACATGTTCCTATTCTTGAGTAACTCCATCCATTATTGGGACACAGGTAAACTGGGAGAGAGTTGGCTTTCTTATATTTTGTATAATTTTATATGGGTAAAACTTGCCTCTTGTTTACAGCCTTTGTTTAGACAGTTACCAGGGTGCCTCCTGTGGACTATTAAACAAAACATGTACTTCAGTAACTAACTCTTGAAAAAGGAGAAATAATCAGGAGTTGCTAGGGATCTTCAGCTTTGTAAAAGAGACAACATTTTAAGCAGAGAGTAGACTGCATCCAACTTGAAAAATTTCCAAATTTATCATGTGTCATGATTTGTAGGGTTAGATATACAAGGTAAAACTTGCAAAGAAGAGAAGATAAAGAACAAAAAGCGTGAATTATTTCTGTTTCAGGGTAGAGACTGAAGGTTTATTTTCCCTGAGTAATGTTCATGAGTGCAAAATTAGTACTGTATAAGATAAATTTATTCTTTCAACTCTGTCAGGATTTTGAGTGGTTGACCAGGTCAGGTTATTCTCCTCCCTACTAGTAATGTTAATACACACACAAATTATACATTAAAATATTTTATTACAATACAGACAATTGGGCTCAAAATTAATACAAATTAAGATAAAATATTTACAAGGTAATGTGTACAGTGTAGCTGTTTGAACAGCAGAAACAAGAGAATGTCTAAAAAACCACATTCCTTTAGTATTAAGTCATGGAGAGAGCAGACCCCCAGCTTGTTCAAGGGGAACATGCATCCATTGGCAAAGGCTTTCTGAAGAATGAGAGACTTTGGAACAAGATTTTTAAAGTTAAGGGGAAAAAGATTTACTTTATAGAAAGAAAAATCTGGGGGAAGAAGAAGAAAAAAGCATTACTTCATTCTGCTGCTCTGTGCTATTCTTAGATCACTTATCATTAGTTCTTCCCAAAACTTACACATCCCAGGCAAAAAAATGGGTTTTTTAGTAACTTTCTGTAATACTGCCACCAAATGTCTTTTAGATGCAATAAGAACAACCCAAGGAGTTACAGAAGAGTTTAACCACTTTTTAATAGAAAAGTCTTCACTTACACTGTTTTTTTCAATAAGAATATTTTTAATGGGTGAAACATAATTTGGTTAGAAGAGAAAGTGGGCTCACTCCCACTTTCCTCAGAGTGCTCTTTTTGCTGGTCTGCCACTCCTACACCATTATAAAATTAACCCAAGTCTCATCAGTAGTCACCAGGGATTTGTTATAAATACACCATCCATTCATAAAAATGTGCAGGTCATTTCTCTAGTTGCTGAGGGGTACTGAAAGCTTCATAAACATTAGCAGCAAAATCTTTCACTTGTTCCATCATCAACAGGTCCTGGAAGAAATGTATAAAATAAACTTCCTTAATCAAATACATTCCCCACTATTCTGCCTGTGCTGTAGTACAGAATTCCTATGAAAAGCACCTGGCACTCCCATAGGCACAACTCAAACTTCTTGCTTTACAAAGGTTTAGGAGCAGACATGCAAGCAGTACCAAGCCAAGACAAGAAGTCTGTGGTTCTGTGCAGTTCAGCAGAAGAATGAAGTTCTAGAAAAGCAGTGTATTTTTGGAAGATACAAACTGACAAAAAGTTTTGTTACTGCAATTGTTTTCAGTTTATTTTTTAAAGCCACTGAAATTAAATTATTAAAAAGAAATACACAACATTAAATTCAATATTTTACTTGGGATATTGTAAATAAGGCAGAGTCTTACCTGAACAAAGTGACTAGGTGTTTCACTGCATACTGAATGGATCTGTCCGTTTATTATTGGAATTATCTTGGCTAAAGGAAGACTGACACTGGAAAGACTAGGAGACAACAAAAAATATTGACCTGCTTTGACACAGATGAAGCCACTAAACAGTGATTATAGAATTCTAAGTAAGTACCACTTAAAAAGTAAGAACTGAAAGACTGCAAATTAAAACCTATGGATGAAGGGTTTTTTCCTCCATATCAAGGCTTTCCTTTAATATAGAGAAGTACCAATTCAATTCCAGTTCATGTTCCTATTGCAGTTTCACACTTGCTTCTCATTCAAGAGAATAATGGTTTTGTCAGAGTCTTTGCATATGTATGTAAGTAGACAGGTCATAGAAGTGCCTGTCTACAGTTTCATGCTATTTCAAACTAAACCAGGCTTAGGCAGAGAGCCAAACAAAATATTTTAGGGTATTTTAAGTGATGTAAATAGTATATATTTAAATTAAAACATAACTCTCTAAAAGCCATTAGTCACTAAAATAAACATTCATAAATGCAGTTATCATTCCGGGTTTTAATTTTAGTATTTGAGAAACAATATTTCAAGGATTTGAACCCAGCTTTTGGATTTGTAATGCTCTCACCACACTGCTTAAAACCAAAGTTAACTTCAAAATAAAAGCTATTTTTAAACATTCTTCTAGAAGGATGTAGAAAATCCTGAATATTACTGCATTTTATCTGCATACCATGAAACCTAAAGCTCCATGGCTCCCTGTCACTGGAGGATCAGAGCAATGCCCACCCCTCTTCCCTGAGAGCCACAGGAACTGATGGAGGCTGGGGCACGAGGGGCTCGTGGGCTGCAGGGGAGGGCTCTCCTTCTCACAGCCTCACTGAGCACATCTGCCAGGAGTCACCACCAGAGGGTAAACCCTCCCAGCCCAAAAGGCACTCTGCCTGTGCTGTGTTCCAGCAAGAAGTGGAAGGCACAGGTCATCTGATCTCTTCTTCTAGGTCTGCAAGTAATGGTGGGAAAGAACCTTGCCTAATTCTAGTGATTTCATGGGTGGGAGGAAACATGAATCCTCCTAACTGCCCACTTGGCCAAAGAGAGAAGAACGTAGTGATCCTTGAAGACCAAGAAGCAAAATAATATTTCCAGCAAAAGAATTCCAAGAAGTCAGGAAAATCAAGAGCCTTTTTGGAATTCACTATGAACCCAAAAGCATTACTGACATGAGAACCATAACAAAAAAAAACCCCAAAACATTTACCTATTTACAGAGCTGTTTTGAGAAAGGTCCTTTTCAGTAGGTCTAAAAAATTCTGCCATATTGTCCAGCAGTCGACTGAATCCTCTGTTTAAACATGTGCTCAAAACTGTACTGAAGTCTGGACTGAAAAGAAAGAATAATAGAAAAAAAGGTTTTATTCCTGGGTTTAATTTTTTTCAAACTAAAAAGCCCTGCAAGTATTAAGTGCTACAGGTGTGCCTCCCCTCATGGGTGATGTGTGAGCCAGACAAATGCCACTAGCATTGCCACCTCATGAAAACACCAGCTTCCTCAACAGCCTGAACTCTACGCTAAGATTACTAAAATCCAGAAAAACAGGGACTTAACCGTACACATCCCTAAAAGCAGCTAAACTGAAAGAATAGTTTGACATTTGTCTCAATTCCCTCAAATCCTATATTTATTATAGGAGCCTCACTTTTACCAGCTCTCTGGTAAAAGGACACAACTACCCTCAAAACCATGCATAAAAAAAATTTCCAATAAGCCAAATCTAGTGTTCACCTTATCAAAGCAAGTAAATCCAGTAAAATTACTCTCAATTTGCCCTGCTTTATCAGAAGTACTCCTCTGTTCCTAACTATAGAGCATGTGAGGAAGAGAGATAATAGGTCTGATTGCCAAGGACATCCTGGGTATCTCATTAAGACAGAATTATTTCTTTAAAAGTTTCAGCTTCCAAGTTTTGAAAATCCCAGCCTACAACTGATAAATACAAAAATTTAATGCAGAATGGTCACATTTCTCAAATGAAAAGTTTTCAGCTTTTTGTATGAAAGTAATCGTCTTATAGAAACAATAGTTTTGAGGAGGAGTTTAATATGAACACAGCATCTTTCTCTGTACCTTTCTAGCATATCTCTAGTTTCATTCAGTAATTTAATTGTAGCAATGTCTCTCTCTGTGAGTCCACAGGCCTAGAAAAACCAAAGACAGACACTATTAGTAAGTGCCATCAGCAACCGTAAGAATAAGAATAGAAATAGAGAAGTTGAGTATCATGGAATTAAGTCAAGATGTACAAGTCAAATATGAAAGAAAATATTGTTGTAAATCAGTTTCTTTATAATTTGTGTTTTAAATGGTCACTGTAGGATTTTTAACTAAAAACAATAGTAGCAGGAAATACTAGACTATTTGAGGAAGTAATTTTTCCAATTCTGACCTTCAATACTGAAATCAACCCAGAGTATCAGATACAGTTAAAGCAATAAATGCACGTAGTCACATGCTGCAGCCCAGGCACCTTCACAAAATTTAAGAAATTAGTGTTGTGACTGAGATTACACTTTTCTCTTGACTCCTGTTCATTTTTCAGCCCAAAGTATCAAAGGACTCCAGGACATCACTCTCTTGTGCACCAGCCAAGATGCTCCAACACTCCATGAATACTGCTGGTACACAAGTGCAGATGACACAATTTATCTTAGGGCTGAGTTAAGCTGTGTTGTGTCACAGGCTAAAGGCAGTAACTGGGCTGCATTTCTGAGCACAAAGCTGATGTTCTGAGGGTGACACTTGTTTTCTATCATATCTGAAGAAAATACAACTGCCTAGATTAAAGATAAGGACACTTGATTTATGAGAGAAGAGGCTTCACCATTTATTAAAGACACAGGTGCCATGATACACTAGAGGACTGTGACGCACCCTTTCTTCTCCAAAAACATGCCCACCCAAAAAAAAAAAAAAAAAAAAAAAGCAGAATGAAAAAAAGATAGGTGAAAGGAACTGAATCAAGTACCTGACTAGCCAAGGGGTTTTCTTCATCTGGCATCAGATAATGACATAAGGGAGAGTAAGATGCAATCTGTTCTGAATCTCTATGTTCCACTACTTCCCTGATATCTTTAAGTTTCTGTTCCAACTCCAGAAGAGACAGGGTCTGCTTAAGGGAAATACTGGAAAGGAAAAAGACTACAGTGTTGCTTGCAAAATGAGTAATGCTGCTTTCTCTTTCTACCAATAAAATGTTTACAAGTAACAAGACTCCCATCAGCTACATGGGTTTGCAATGGCAGACACAGCCTGCTATAATAAAAGCATGATTTTGAAAAAGTCAGTATGCCTGCTTTCCCCCTACCCCCACAATTCTTATAATACTCTTTTTTTTTGGAACAGTCATCACAATAAAACTTAAAAGCTAACCACAGAGAAATACAGGCTCTTACCTTCCAAAAACTTCATGCACAGCTTGTTTAACAATAGTTATTAACTCAGTCAGTCCTAAAGGAAGAAAGTCAAAATTATTCTAAGGATTTGTTCAAGTCCCAAAAAAGGTAGAATTTTAGAAGTGTAGTTAGCTCACAATAAGCACCATACCATCTCCTAAAAGGTGCTGAATGCTTGATAGATATTGCTGCTGGACTTCAGGGGGAGCTAGTGGTGTCTGCGGGGGGAAAAAACCCAACAGTTCTGTAACATGTCAACAGTAGAGAACAGTGCAAAAAAAATTTCAAAAATCATTTCCTTAATCTTTGTAATACTCTTCAGCAAACAGATTGCCTCACTCTCTTCAACTTTCAACTTTGTACTGACTCTTCCTGCCCATCAACCATGTCATTAGTCCTCCAGCATTCTTTTCTTCAAACCTATACACATCTCTCTTCCATACTCAGTGGCACAGAAAAATCACTTTTCATTCACCTAAAGGAAAGTCTCTTAAAAACCTTTACTGCTGGTGAAACTAGACCCTCCACCACCCCAGAAATTAAATCTAGTGGACCAAATTATTTATGCTCAAACCTAATAAAAGCTTATCTGACAGAAAAGAAGCTTTCAGAAACTAAGACAGGATTCCAGATTGTCCCAACTGAATGCCTCAGAGCTGGCCCTGTCAACCCACTTCTTTGTTGAGAAACTAACAGAAAAGGAAGTATGTTTCTAGTTCACAAACATCTTTCCCTTCTAAACAGCTTTTTCAGGTTTTCCAAAATGAAGCACTACCTCAGTCAACTCAGGCCTTCCTATTGAAAGCTTTTTTCCATCCTGCCTTGACATGCTGTTCCTTGACTCTCAGCAGGAGCCATCACAGGGGGGCAGATGAGAACTAATCAGCTTGTATCCATTATTTATAGATGAGCCATCCAGCAATTTGCAGGTCCCATTCTCTACAACTGGCACTTGCTTACTGTGGGAGTGATCTATTTTTATTGAGCAGTGATACTATATCAACAAAAACCAGCTCTTCTACCTCACTTGTCCCCACCAACAGACATTTAGGTAGATGGCCTTTTGGAGTCAAACCAAATAGTTTCAAAAAATTTCAAAGACAACATTTTCATTCTTTAATCTCAGAAAAACTTAACTGGAGGAATTAATGTATGTACTAGGAAGACCTAATAATATATATACACTTTTGCTTACGCATCTTGAATCACTCACACGGTATTGCCGTTTCACAAAATATCAAAACAAATAATTTCATGTTGGTGTTTAGACAGAAAGCAGCCTTCTTTAAGCAAAACAACTGCAGACAAAAGGCATTCTCTAATACTGCTGGTATTCAGGTAAACAACAGTACCACTATGTCATCCAAATTTAAATGCTATTAAAGGACATCAATATATTGTACTGCCAGTAATGCTTCCATGTACCCCACTCTTGTAAGGACCCTTGGTTTCATTCCAGCAGTCCTAAGCTATGCCCTTTTCATCTCACCAAATAATCCTTCCCCTTCCAAGGAACTAAAAGTCCTACCTTTGAACCAAAGCAAGACACTTACTGTGCCGTTCTTGCCGAGCGCGGCGTTATCCAGGTAGATGTAACCACCGATGATGTTTAACTGGACTCGCAAGAGAACCACGAGCATACAGGTGCTGTACACAGCGACAATACTGCGTGTGAAACCTTGGGAAGACAAAACAGAGTGACTGCAAAGTCAGGGAAATAAGGGTGAGGCAAGGGGAGAGAGTGCTCTCCAAGACTCCCAAGTGCTGATTATTTTTAAATATGCAGTCACATTTCTCTCACTGGTTGTCATAACATGTTTTCTCAACACATACCCAAGATAGTTACGAGTCTAATGTGCTGGATCTACATCTAAAGTGTCCCATTTAAAGTCCTATATTAATACCATTTTGCACACTGCACAAGTTATTTTGCGAAAACAAAAATCATACAAGTTGATCCGGAAGGAAAATGTTTAGTGTCAAATCATCTTTCTTCATTAGGCCAGGAAATACACAGACTATGTCAGTCCTCATCATGCAATTCAGACACAACTGCAGCTTGTCGAAAATGTTACCTAAGACATAAGCAGCTAAAGAAGATCTAAAGAAGGAAAATTAAAATGAGCATCAGCTACCAGCCAGTAGGCAATGAGGGTGTGTAGAAGTATCATCATGAACAGATACATAATGGAAGAAAGGAGCCAAATCAAAAATAGGATCTGTAAAGGTGCTATGAAATGGAGGAAAAAAAAACAAAAGAAGAATAGCAGAATGGTAGAATTTCACTGCGTTATTATCCGAGTTTACTTTTTTCTTCCCTTGCACTGCTTCCATCAGCCAATAAATAAGAAATGATAAGGGCTTCATGACTACTGGTATAGTGGTTCTCTCCAAAAGGCTCAAAAAGAGGGAACTGACGGCCAGGTAAGGGCTAATCTATATTTCTGACTGAATTTCCAATACATCCAGCATAGAATTTCTGAAACTAGTTTCATTTTATTGTGATGGCACAGAGAGGTCTCACAAAGTTTTATTGAGTAGAGTGGCAGGAAAGCCAAAAAAATTATTCATCTTGGTCTCTGAACTTTTAATTTCCCATGGGGCTAAGAAAAGTTCCTTCTTGTAAAGCCTTTGGGGGTGCAGGGGGGAGGTTTGCCATGTGTGTTACACTATCTTCATATCTACTGAAACAACCCAGTGTGAAGTTTGTTTTAAATGGTGTGAAGGACATTTAAAATCTACACTAAATAATTATGTAGATGTAATCTTTAATTTCCACTTACTTATAATCTTTAAATCCTCCCATATTTCTAACTTGTTTGCTGGCCTGTGGGAAAAAATAAATGGAAATATTAAGAATTATATTTTACTTGGAAATTAACAAGTATGTTAAATGACACAGCAGTGCTCTAGGGTGAACTTATTTAGCTACCACAATTACTCAAACCATATCCAGGTCTTGATCTCATTCAAGAAAGCAGTATATGAACAACACACTATAAAGGCATAGAAAAGCTATTCAAACTGTAATGTATAAATGTAGTGTTTAGTGATGTCAATTACACACTTACATGATCAGTTTTGAGTTACTATATTATGCAGTCAGAAAAAGCCACTGATGGTACAAAGTGGTCTTTTCTGGGGCCTTGACCATATATTTAATGTTGACTCAGTTTAGCAGGACTTTCTGTGTGCAATAAATGCAGGATCATTTCATTCCATTGTCCTACTTTCTTGCAAGATTTGCCATTGCCTGATGTGTTAAAAGTTCATAATTGATCATCAAAAACCAAAGAGATCACAACCATCAGTGGAAAGGAAATCTTGCACCGTTCCACACCAATACATGTTGATCTTTATTCTTTTGCTGAGGCATGTTCACTTTTTTTGACCTAACCAATTCCTAGAAGTTCATATTCTGCAGTCAACAAAGCAAGACTGTAGATTGCATAGATACACCTGAACTGCCTGAAGTACATTGCATATTTATAAACACTATCCAGAGGTAATCTTAGCTATACAGCAGCAGTAGCAGGAATAAGAGCAAGTAAACCATCCAAAATTTTCACCAGCCATTCTCATCTGTCAAGCATTGTCAGTAAAGAATGGCTACTGTATTGTGGAAGACAGATATTGTAAAAGTCACTTAGGGAAACATTTGGTAATTTCTTAGAATCAGGATTAACATTTAAATATTTAGAGCCAAGAGTTCAAATTAACCTATACTTTACAGTAACCTAATTTATTTTAAAAAAAAATCCAAACACCCCCATGCTTCTCACTAGAAATCATTTCTCTTTACAGGCACAACACGTGCACTTTTGCATTAGTTTGAACATTCTATCACTTACATAAACAGAAACTTTTATGTTCACCACTATCAAATAATGCAAATAAACTGATACAATAAACTATTAAGTCTACAACTCTGAAAACGAAAGAGATATTAAATAAACAATAGCTAAAAGAGATACACGGATCTATGGCAAACGTAGCAGATTCACACACTTTTTGCAAGCTACTCTATGCAAGTTTTTAAAGCTTTGCTAAAACACAACAAAGGAAGGACTTTGTAAAAATGTACTGTAATATTTCTATACATGAAACATAATGGGACTCAAAGCTATAGTTGTTACTTTTCAGGGGTTAAGTTTTTCATGTAGAATGAAGAGATATAGAGAAGCCAATACATCATTAGGCAACTACACCTGCACCTATTACATCAAAATATTTTCTGAAGCTCATGCTTATAGAGCTTCTTTTTGCAGCATAAGGCAGCAGCCAGATAACATAACATGTTAAGTATTAAGCCTAACAGTGGAAATTAGTTTTTCAGTCTTCATCCCCTGCAATTTACTAAGACTCAGCTGCTACTCAAAACTCAACTTTTATTTCATATTTATTTATTTGGAAGGCTGTGCTTGCTTTGGAACCAAAGGGCAATGCGAACAGAAACTAGTGGTTTGGGATAAATCTAAGTGCTGAAGAGGTGGGAGATGTGCAACATCTGCAATGCTGCAGAAGCAGGGATTTCACCTTATCTATAATATCCAATCACTGGGCTTTAAAAAGAGAAGGACAGATTGAACAAGAAGATCTGTGGTCTTGGGTGCTGCTCCCTCTTCAAAAGTTTCTCTGGAGGTCTGAAGACTTCAGCCTCTTTACACTCCCAGCGTACCACTGCCCACTCCAAATTTAAGGAAGTAAGTGGATTTTCAGTTAAAGGAGATTACCTAATACATAATATAATCTGTAACATATGATAACATAGATCCATAACATTTTAAGCCACAACACAGATTATGTGAGAATAATAATACATCTTCAGGAACATGAAAGAAGGTAAATCTCCACATCTGCTCTTTCATATATTCAACAACAGCACTCAAGGGTCTGGAGCTGTTTGATTGATCTTCCCAAATGGATGTGGAAAGCAAAGAAATCTATACCTCCATACTTAGCAGAGCTTCTTCAAAGAATCACTTCAAAGAGGAGCAAGCTTTGATGGCTGATTCCATTATCTGTGCCTTCACAACCCCTTCCCTACATTTCAGTTCAAAACTTTCAAGCATCCAGTTAAAACTTCCTCAGTGTAAGTAAAATAAGGAGTATTAAGACATAAATTCCACTGTAAGATACACTCTAAATGACCATCCATGCTTACAGAACGTTGCATTTAGCAAGCATTAAAAAAAAAATTGTTTTCATAAGTGCATACCAATAACAAGAAGAATGCCTAATCTCTGTTTTCACTAGAATTGTTGGTACTCAGAGGTGCGTCAGTGTATCCCTACACTGTTTCAACTGGTCAAAGAATTTAGAGACAGCAGGTGTTATCTTGATAAAAGAATGCTTGCTACAGAGAACAAACTAAGGTATTATATGTCTTCACCACTGAACAAAGGATTACAAACTGTTGCAGACTATTTTCTGCACAGTTCAGATGACATATTTGGTGATCCACAAGCTCTTTTGTTCATTCAGTTTAATTTTTTCATTGAATAAGACTTCTATTATGATAAATACATTTATTCCATTAAAATTAACCTTTCCCAACTTCTTCTTGTTTGGGGTAAATAATATTCAATAGAAGTTGTAAATACTCAGAGTTTATTATAAAAACATCATTCAGGCTGCAATTCCCCCTTTAAATCAGATTGCTTTGTTGTCAAGTTTTTGGACTGAAAAAAGCAGTGACTAAATAGGTAATCTATTAAATGCTGGACAGCTGAAGTTATAGATGTATAAATAAACTAGTGGGAAGTAAACTAGAAAGACAGTCTGGAGTGAGTCAGAAATCCCGTGTTAATTGCCTACATAACACTTTTACTCTGTGCCATATGCCAAGCAATTTCTGTTCCAGGTATACTATTATGCACTTTATGTATTTAAAAACAGGCTATTTGTTCCTGCAGTTGTAAGGAATTCCAAGGTGTTTTCTGACAGGAAAGCATTTCTGTTAATGCATGACATGTTCCTATTTCTTCTATTTCGAAAAAAAAAAAAAAAAATTAAAAATGACTTCTCATCACTTAGATGCATTTGCAATCTCATCTTGGATACTTTCCACTGGTACTCATGTCTGAACTTGGTAAGATTACATAAACATTTTTTCAAACACAACATCAACAACTCAGTCAAAATATTCTGCTCTGTTTAAGAGAGAACTAGATCCAAGTGCTTTTATCTACCTATCTATAAATAATTTCAACAAAAAACATGGCTCTTGCTGCAGCACCTTAAAGGAAGTATTATTTCCTGTAATTTTGGAAAATGCTAGCCATACCTATTAAAATACATCTAACATGAGAAAATATTTACACAGTGATTTCAAAATACCTTAAGAGTCATGATTCAATGGGACACTAAACCAAAATTGTGCCTACTCTCTACACTATATAATTTGAAAAAAATTTGTCATCAAAACAAGTGGAGTTCAATACATTGAAGACAGTCTTACCTATTTTTAAGAAGAGATGTGAGACTCTCAGAGTTTAATTGATGCATTAAGGCATCCCTCAATGTTGGAAGCATTGACAGTACTGTTATTAAAAGAAAAAAAACAAACAACAAAACCTCTCAACATCAACAAAAAAAACCCATATAAGCCCATCCTCAGCTCACACTAGGATGGACATCCCATTGCTTAACAGACAAAGCTGGGAGGACAAGGGAAATAGGAAACCCAGGGAGAACTCAGAAGGGCAATAACCTGTGTGCCTCTCAGGAACTGGGGCACCCTGCTGCCCTTACCATGACCATGTGGTTTTACTGGCTCCAGCTGCAGATGTGTATTCACATCCTGCATATATATGCTTCCAATTCCCCAGAAGAAAATCTGGCAAAAACCTATACTGCTGCATTTCTCCCAGTGAGAAGAAAAAGATCTGAGGTTTGTTTTTCTCAGCAAGAGAACTGGAGAAAAGTATGTTATAAATGAGAGAAAGCCAGTGGGAAAAGATCCTTTACTTTCAGAACAGTGTCTGATCTGCTGTTACATGACTGGATCAGGAAATGGAAAACATGATAAATACTAACAAAGTATGAAAAGTCTTGTAAGGAATGCATGCTGCCAAATACAAGATACTTTGTATAAAGAAAGGCAAAGAAAAACCTAGTCCTTGCATCAAGATCACTCCCAGCAGTACCAAATGAAAAAGATGAAAATTAAATATCAATTGGTCAGGGTAAACAGGTTGGACTTACAGCCACATTATGAATTTCAACAGAAAAAGAAAATACTGCCGAACTTCTTTAATAACAGCAGTTTTGAATGGCCTGTATTTACAATGGCAAGGAATTTGTTGAAAAAGTACTTTCACTTTTTGCTCTCCAGCTAGTCAGGTACCTTCTAAATGTGTAGGAAACTGATGGGCTGATGTGCTTCTTATTAAAAATTACCCACCAAGTTCTCCATGCAGCTTACTAACAATGTGCTATAATGAATAAAAAAATCCTGCTGTAAATTCAGTACTGTTTGAATCTAAATGCTGTTTCACACCTCAGTATCACATGCAGTTTAAGCAAGAGGGTCCTGTAGTGACAAAAAATTGTAACCTGCATGTATACTTGTAGGTTTATTGACGGTACGGGTTCAGATGTCGCCTAAAATCCTTTAATCCCCTACTGTTCAGACTCACTTTATTTGCTAAACCACTCTATTTATGCACCAGTATTTAATTAAGATTTTGAATTTATCTACATTTCTTACTGCTCTTCCATCCTGACAATATGTAGCATAAATCCCCAAATACTTCCCCTTTATCTAAAACAGTAGCTATCTCCTTATCTTACCTGTCATATTGCACGTCCTCTGATTACTCTCAAAATGGTACTGCCTTCGTGCTTGGGCAATGTACTCCGCTGCCTCTCGTTCCTGGATTTCTCTGATTTTCTTCTGTCCATATTTTCCCAGTAAATAGACTCCTACAGAGAAATATACATATTAGAAGGTGCTTTTAAAAAGTGATAAAGGTCCCTTAACCCCTTTATTTGATTTTAAAGCATAAGAGTGCATAGTGTGGGATTCTTTGATAGGGGGTCTTGAGTATTTTATTAATTATTGGCTAAGCAGTACTAAGAAATAATGTTTTAAAAATTGATTAAAATGTCAAGGCTTATGACTTGAATCAGTAGATGAGACTTTCCTGAGAAAACAGAAGACATTTTGGTACCACTGCAATGTGAACAACTAGTACTAAAGAGACTGCAACGAAAGAGAAACAATGTAGGGTAAGAAGAACAAATAATAGCGAAACAAACAGAAACGCCTATGTCTAGAGATGGATGAAAATTTAAATTTCTTAAAAGATGTATTTCTAAAATTAGCAGAAGTTAGAAAGAAAACTCAAGTACTAAAGATCACATATGAGAAAAATTTTATAGATCAACACTTCCTTAATTTTGGTCCTGAAACTTCCATATGAAGAACCTTAGTTTCAATTGGGCTTGACTGTGGCTCTTCTTTTTTTACCACACCTGGTTCCTACTTTTCAGCCACATTCTTCTCTTGAGGGTCAGAGCATCCCTCATTACTCTCACCATGAATCTTCGTTTTTCCATAAAGACACCAAAAATCTTTGCTTTGCATTTTCACCTCTTCCAACATACAGCCCCTCTGATGTTTCCCCCAACTGCTTGTCCCACATCACCAGGGGTTCAGGTATCTATCCAGGCTGCCCACAGCCCTCTTCCCATCCTTCCTCATCTCTGCCCCCTTTTCTAAACCATTCCTCAAGGTTCCACTACACCTTCTAGGCTTACCCTCAGCACCTTTGCCCACTGTAGGCTGCTTTCCATGAACTTTGCCCCCTCCACCCAGGCCTTCTTGTAGCACCTCCTGTGTGTCAGGTTCATCTGCTGCCTCCTGTGTGCACTGGCAGCTGCAGTTTCCTACTTAGGTGTGTAACCAGCACCTCCCCTGTTCTCTCATGGAAGATTTGGAGGGGGCACAGATAAGGGAGGAACAAACCCATGCAAGGAAAAACTACAATTTAGTAATCTTCTGTCTGTGTTGACTAATACTGTAATTACTGAAGCTCCCCTACAGAGAGTCAGCTCCAAAACTGTCAGGTCAATAACAGCAGAAAGAAAAAATCTGAATAACAAATCAAGTATTTTAATTTTTTTTCCCCTCAAAGTACTTTCTAAAGTTGTAAACACAAAGTTTTCTTCAAAGTTCAATTTTCACACTTAGAAGCCAATATTGGAACAAATGAGGCACTTAGCACTTGCTGAAAGTTTCAAATCTAGTTTTATAAACCAAATCTACAACTAAAAAAAGAATAACAAGCAAAACAACAACAAAAACCAAACAAAAACCCCCACCCTAACCAAAAATAAACACACAAACCCATAAACAAACCCTCCCAATATTTTGAATTCAGCTATGTTTTTTAGGTTATTAAAATCTTTCAAAATATTCCCTAAAACTATCATCATTGTTCAAAAAGCCTTGTTAACTTTGTGCTCCAACATTCATGGTTGTAAAAAAAATCTGGCCATTCACACTGGCATTAAGTTTGCTCATAGGCAACTACTAGCCAGACCAGTCTGGCACAACCACAGTCACTTCCATTTCCCAAAAGCCTCATAAAACAGAAACATCTTAAGTCTCTCCCTCACTTCAGCCTTTAGGCAGACTGCCCATTTGCCATATGAAATATTCACTTCATTAGATGCAAACTTTAGTATTATGGGTACATACACAAAAAATGTGATTCCACCATTAAATTGTTAACAAAAATGAGACTTCACAATCAAGATTATTTTCATCTAAAATGTCACCAATTCGTGCCAAGAATACCTATTTAGAATGCAACTTCCAGGCTGCTGCTATTTTTTCAGCTAACTTACTGAAATGGAAACATTTTTTTTTAGCATTAGTGATCAATTCTTGCACATGAGATTTTTCCAATCATTTTACCCCATTACACTATTCACATTACATTAACATATTGTCATTTGCCCAAATGACTACTTTTGTCTACTTTCCCTGCACCCCAAAATAAATCCTTTTAACTCCAGGTTTTGTAGCAGAAAAGTCATAAGTATAAAAAAAGACCCTTCCTGAATGTAGACAGGTCATAGCAGACATGCAAACAGTCCAAGAAGAATCATGTGCATGCCCTAGAGCGATGCACAGGAGCAGCAGCTTTGAGATTGAGACAGGTAATTGCTTAACACCTGCTGGTTAAGGCTGTGTGCCTACTCTGTACTAAGAGCTGCTGTGGCCTGTAAGGGTACAAAGCTGCAGTAGCTGTCATCCAGGTTCAACAAAGAGTCTCCAGAAAAAAAAACACCTGCCTAAAACAATGCAATACCCAGCTACTAAGTCTCGTTTCTCCCTCCCTTCTCTGAACTAAAGTATAACTTTGACCCACTGTTAACAGATGTTGCTTAATCCAGGATTATTCTCCTCTCTGGAGTGTGAAGTTAACCAAAGTAAAAGCTCCACCACCCACCTGCCCACCTTGAGCAAACCCAGCAAACAACAATAAGCTTGAGCTTTGGTTGCCAGCAGCAGACTCTCTGCTACCAACTGCATGGCTTGTAAGTGCCTCTAAGTCACCTGGAAGACACTGCACTTCACCTGTGAAACTCAAATCTCAGCTGTGACAATGAACTTATGCCCACTGCACTCACTCCTGAAAACAGCAGGGCAGCCTCTGCAAGTCTCTGCCTTATGAGACATCTCAAGGAGCTGCCAGCTGGGGGGGCTGGCTTGCAAGGGTGTTTGTTAATCCAGGACAACCTTGTGGATCTATATTAATACACTGCATTAATTCGGAGGACTTGACAACTATACAGATTTCTCAGAAGTCCAGAATGAATGCATCACACAAAATCATGATGTGGAGTTGGAAGCAGGACCAGAGAAAGCCACATCCAAAAACTGCCATGATATCAAATCAGCTAACGAACCTGCAAAAAAACTAAGCTCACATTGTGAAAGTCTGTTATCATAAACATGCAAAGCCAATATCAGCATTTTATAACTAATAAAACTTAGTTTTACTGCTCAGTGTGGGATAGGAGGTCTGCAAAAAGCTGCAGCAGCAAGAATTTACTCATGTCTAATTAGCTAAATTGTTGTATAGATGGAACTTCATGCTGAATCTTCCCATATGTTTGACACAAAACAGGAATTAAGAAAATTCAGAAACAGTGAGGCTGTCCAGGAGACAATTCCTATGGAAACTTTTTTCTATCTTCATCAAAATGTGAACTGTACAAAATATTATAGTCCCAACACATCTGACTTGGAGGGTTCCAAAACAGGTGAGTGATAAAAATATCACCTGATGTCATACCCTTCAAGAACAGCAACCTCAGTAAGGAGCTCAAACTACAACTGATACTGTTTTACAACTGATCTAGAAAGTGGAATGTATTGACATGGGTACTGGCTGTCTATGTTGGATCTGGTTGGGATAGAGATCATTTTCTTCATACTAGCTGGGAACAGTGTTGGTAATACCTGTTTTTGTAATTGCTGAGCAGGGCTTACACAAAGTCAAGGCCGTTTCTGCCTATCACATCACCCCACCAGCAAGGAGGCTGGGGTCACAAGGAGCTGGGAGGAGACACAGCCAGGACAGCTGATCCCAGAAGATCAAAGGGACACGCCACATCACAGGATGTCATCTCAGCACTAAAATTAGGGGGGAATACAGGGGGAGGGGGGGAGCACTGTTCAGGGGCTGCTGGGCATTGGTCAGGCCTGATTCTCTCCCTCATCCCACCAGAGAAGGTGTGTGTGGCTTTGTGGTGCTTTAGCTGCCGACTGGGAAGCACTCTGGGGTTTACAGCCCCTATATCCTGTGGAAGCAAGATTTTTGATTTGAGATAAATTTGTCTCCATATCCTTCTTTGGCTGTAGCACTGTATAAACTCTTCCCACCTAAATGTAAGTAATGCAAGAAGTTTACAGAGTCTGCAGGCTCTTACATGCTCACTCTAGTAGCCTCCAAGAGGTAGAGTAATTCTCACATCACCTAAGTGATGGTTTCCCTCTCCTTTCTTCACAGGTGGAACGGAGGGCTGAGCTGAAGAATGGCATAGGTAATTAGGAGGCATCAAGTTTTCAGGAAGTCTCTTTGCCTTCTCTTACCACAGGAAGAAAAAAAGAAAAAAAAAAAAAAAAAAAAGGAAAATTTCAGTTTTAAGAACTTTATAATGTAGGAATTGTGCTGACACACAGAAGCCTGCATCATTCCAGGACACAAACAGCTCCATAAATTGTGGTTTGTCCTTATGTTGCAAGCAATGCCATGCATTAAGGGACATACAATTATCCTGTTATGGTTGAAAACCATCTTTAAAACATGCAGGCACTAAAGCCTTATTCTCTTGGTAACACTTAGTCCCACTGGTACATATTTAACACCCTGTGCTTACTCACAAACCAAGCCAACTTTCTCTGCTAAGTAGAGAGATTTCTGAACTGAAATGCTTTTTCTGCAAGCCAAAGGTTGCAACAGATGAAATTCAGCAATAATTAATGTACCACTGAAATCAGAACCATACATTGCAGACACACCCTGAGCTTGTTCTTCCACTGCATCAACAGAATTTCAATGGTGAATCTTTTGTAATATCTATTAAAATCTGGCTTGAATGCTGAGCACCAAGATAAAAAACTATTTTAATCAAACTATCCAATAAATACGTGAACCTAACGTGTCCATGCAGATCCCTGCGTCTCTCTCTCTACATATTTCTAGTGGGTTTGATTCCCAGACCACTAGATTTTGCTTGCTAGAAGAGATTTAAGTTTTTTCAGTATGCAACCTATTTTATACTGTTAAAGAAACAACTTCTAAAGAAAGGTTTGTACAGGGTCTTTGCTAAGGTGAGGCCTTCTTAACCCTGTGCTTAAGGGGAAGTCAAACATACTTTTCAGTTGCTTTTCCACTGAGTTTGGGCTTATTTTGTGAGATTTGTATCTTCATAAGCAGTAAAATCTGTTGTAGTGTTGGGATTGAGAAAAATTGCACAAAGAATGAAAGCTACTGGTAACACACATGGAATCCACTTCAGTAAAGAGAGGAAAAGTTACCAACCAACTCTGATTTTGGTGCAGTAATTCAGTAACACAACACTGATACAATACTGTATCAGTAATAATGCAGAAACTCTTCTATACTGTCTAATGAATCATTAAATATTCACATTAATCTCTGACCATGTGCCAGTTAAAGACTTAAAATCATTAAATCTTGTGATGTCCCATTTTCCTTGTTATACCCTCCTTCCCAGAAAACGCACCTGCAGCTCATAACACCACATAAATGTAGATTCCAGGCTCTGCTGTTAAATCAGCAAATTTGGGTGCTTTCCTTAAATCATTCAGCCACTTCCAAATATTCAGTCTTTATTTAAAAGCAGTGTGTAAAGTTGCATTCCATCTTTCAAGATTTGTATTTTCTGGATGTATTTTTGTATTTTTCTCAGAGCTCTGGCTCACCAGTGGTGTCATTACCATAGCTCGTGGAGTTTTTTTAAGGTCTGATCCATAACTATGTAGATGTCCAAAGCACTCAAGATTCAGCTGCTCAACAGCTATAAAGCAGCACTCTGCAGTAATTCACTCCATCTCCCTGCCTCCCATAAAACACCATGGTGCAAAGTTGCTGCTGGTGGCAGCTAATGATGTTCACCTGCTTGTGGAAGCCCAGATTTACTTCAGTCTCAAATACATAAAAAACAATTCTCTACAAATAGTACATGGCCTGAAGAAATAGATAATTGATCCATGCTGTAGAAAATGAGCACAGTTTAATATTTTCAGTCAGAGTTGAAATGCTGATTAGTGGAAGAGCATCTTGAGTTGCCTTTTTTTTTTTTTTTTTTTGGTAATCCTTTAAATAACATTATTTTAGTCTATAATTATTATTTTAAGTGCACTTGATCCAGTCATTAGCATTTTAGTGAAAGTGAAACTGAGCTGTATATAAACAACACCAATCAAAAGGAAAAAACTGCAAACTCAGTTATGTTAGGTTGGTTTGCAGGCTGGCAGAATGCTGTTTATACATGAGGAATTTAAGATTTCAGGCTATGAGAGCCACAAGTTCCCAGATACCTGCCTTCCCACTTGGGAATTGATCCATGTTTACGCATTGAAACTGGGGGAAGTGATTTTTTACTATTCCCATTTGTCCACCCACCACTCTCACACAGACAGTTGAAGGGGAGGGAGAACATCTTCCAGGTGACAGCCTGGTGCGTAAAAGCAAAAAAATAAATCCGTTTAGTTAACATGGTGGGCTGCAAGTGTGGTGGTAAACATGACAGTGTGCTGCACTCGCAGAGCCACAAGAGCTGCAGGTGAGGGGGTGAACTGGCAGAGCAGTCTGACCAGTACTTTAGTAACCATCACCCACCCTATTATCATGGATTAATTGGCACTCCTTGGAAAACCGCAGAAGGAATTAATCATGAAAGAATGCAGACGACACAAGAACCAAGACAAGCCAGAAGTAAATACAAGTCACCTTCACAGGGGACTTCACCTGAACATATGACAAATGACAAAAGCCCTGTAGCCCTCAGAACGTTCAGTTGTTCAGGCAAGTTCCAGTTCGATGTCACTTACACTGGATATAACTACTTTTGATGACTGAGTGCACACAGACACTGCCGTGCCTTTTGAGGAGGATCTAATCTCCAGCTGCACAGCTATGCACTTCATCATTAAACAGAGAGGCAGATCCAATGTGCTCTTTTAAATCCATTTCCAACTAAAAACAACCCAATAACAACTTCAAATGAAGGTGGAGCTTACTAGACCATAAGCACCCTACAGGTTCAGCAAGAACCTTAAGGGAGAAAGTTCTTGAATAATTAATGCAAATCCTCTCAGTGAAAGTTTTGTGTCTGCAACTAATCTATATTTGTCCAGAGAAGGGCAATGAAACTGGTGAAAGGTCTGGAGCACATGTTCTATAAAGAGCGGCTGGCTAAGGGAGCTGGGGGTGTTTAGCCTAGAGAAAAGGGAGCTTAGGGGGAGCCTTATCACTCTTTATGTACAAATACCTGAAAGGCGATTTTAGCCAGGTGGGGTGGTCTCTTCTCCCAGGTAACAAGTGACAGAACAAGAGCATATAGCCTTAATGTGCGCCAGGGGAGGTTCAGGTATGGCATTAGGAGGAATTTCTTCACAAAACGGGTGATTAGACATTGGAATGGGCTGCCCAGGGAGGCGGTGGAGTCGCCGTCCCTGGAGATATTTAAGGAAAGACTGGACGTGGCACTTAGTGCCATGATCTAGTTGACAAGATGATGTTCGGTCATAAGTTAGACTCCATGATCTTTTTTTCCAGCCTAATCGATTCTGTGATATTTGACAATTCACCTCACCGCACGAGTCACACATGAAAGCGGAGGTTTTCAGCCTCCATCCCAGAAACAACACAAGTGTCACCCACGCTTTGCACCCTTCAGCGTTGTTTCAAAGTAACGCGATCTCCCGCCGCAGGAGCACCCGGGAAACCCGAGTCCCCGTCTTTTAGGGCTTAAAGACACGTAGACTCCCTCCGTGCCTCGGGGTTAAGTCCTGCTGCCACCCGCTTCTCCCGGCGGCAGACAGTGGGAACACTTGGGTGTCGGCAGGCGGGCGCAGGGCCCGGGGGCACAGAGCCTCTCCAGCCAGCGTGGGCCCCCCCGGCCGCGGGGGCTCGTCGGGCCCAGCGCCAGCTCCGAGGGGGCCGCCCCGGCGGGAGCCGGCAGCGCTCCGCGGGGAGGCCCCGCGGCCGGCGCCGCGTTCCCCCGGTATCACCGCCCCCGCCCCTCGACCGGGCACTCACCGCCGAGGAAGGTGCCAAGGACGAGGCATTTCTTCTTGTGCCGCTTAAGGAAACTCCAGAGCGACCGGAGCATCCTGCGAGCCTGGCCCGGCCCGGCCGCCCCTCGGGTCCCCGCGGCGGCGGAAGGGGCGGAGGCGGCGGCGGCACCGCCCGCGGTGCCCCGGAAACAGCGCCGGGCCCGGCATGGCGGAGGCGGGGGAGGCGGCCGTGCTGGCCTGGATGGACCAGGCGCTCGACGTGGTCAGTGCGGGCCGGGACTCCCGCTGTCCCGCGGGGGAAACCTCGGGCAGCCCCGGGGCCCCTCACGGCAGCGGGGAGGGGAGGGAATGGGGCCGGCGGCAGCTCGTCCCGCTGCTGTGGCGCTGTCCTGTGCCTCTCGCCAGTCTGTCTGTCTGTCTGTCCCGCAGGCCAAGGAGGCGCTGGAGAAAGGAGAGGTTCCCGTGGGCTGCCTGCTGGTCTACAACGGCGAGGTCATAGGCAGGGGCGGGAACGAGGTCAACGAGACGAAGGACGTGAGTTGAGGTCGGCCCGGGGGCACCGCGGCTCGTCCCATTGCTGGGTCTCAAACGTGCCCTCCTAAAGTCACCCGGGGGTTAAGAGCCAGAAATGCCTCTGCAGCCTCTCCTGATGGAGTTCTGTCCACAGGCCAGCGCAAAAAAAGCTATTTCCTGTCGGTTTTTAGACCTATTGCAACTTTAACCATTAAATTAGGTATGAGATCTGGTGCCGAGAGACCTATTAATGCCAACAGAGATTTTGTACAACTGGAACATTTGTAGAAATTAATCTGACTGCAGGATCTGACTGTAATTTTTATTAGTTGTCTCAAATCCGAAAACATAATAAAAAGTTTAAATTAGTCTTTTAAGCTCAAAAATGTAACAGTGCAGATGAACCATTATAGTAATTTGTTCTGCGAGACAATCTGTAATGCATTAAGAGGATTTTAATACAGCTTTAAGGAAGCCAGATGACAGAGAAGTTAGGTATCTCATGTTACACCATTGTAAACACTGTGGGGAAGCAGACTCTTCTTGGGAAAATCATGCCAGGGGTACTAATATTGTGAAGAAATCACATGTTAATAGACAGAACATAACTGAAAAGTTACGTAAAAAGTTTTGAAAAATTTACCAAAATCAACTTAAAAATCTCAGGGAGGCTTTGAGGCATTTTTGATGTCAGGGCTGTCTGAAGGAGCATACTAAAATGCAAGTAGCCTGATTTAAAAAAAAATTGGCCGGGTTTTGGAAACAGGAATCTGTTAATATCTTTTAAAGCCAAGCTTTTTTTTTTTTTAAATTGCTGCTTAGCTCAAGTTTCAGTTCTTTTGTGGCTCAATTTTCATAAATGTTTATATTATAGTGATTGGAAATGCTGGGTACTTAGTGCTTCTAAATTTTTTATCAGATACGTAATTGCTCCATGTTGTCTAAAAAAACAATGTAAGCTTGAAAGAAGTACTTGGTATGAAATGTGAACATAGGAAATTGTTTTCAGTTTTCTCCTAACGATTTCTGGCTTTATTTAGGGAATAAAAACATTTGTTTTATTGTGGAAAAAACCCAATCCTCTTGAACATTGAGGCAGTTCCAGCAGATATCATAAATGTCAAGGTCTGTTTTAAGACTAATTTCTTGTCCCACCTTATATTGAAGGCCTTCTCCAGAACATCATTCCTCAGATGTCTAAAAAAATATCTGATTTCCAGTTTCAAACTTTTTATGTTCTGTTTATATCCCCCTGCTCTTGTGCCAGCATCATCACTTATTTTACATAGCTTGGATGTATTTAAAGTCTTATTTCTTTACAGCTTTTGTTTTCCCTGAGACAACTGTTTAATTTCCTCTCAGAAGACAGGCTTGTTTTCTGTGTTCATTATAATAATTCTTTTACTTAGCCATTCCAGCTTTGATTCATTTTTCCTTGAATTCACTTAACCAGAACTCTGTATTTTATTCCAGATGGACTTGTGCTGTTTGATAACGAAAGTACTTCACATTTTCCCTGGAAAAAAGTCCACCCATCTTTTCTGGAGCTTCCTTGGTCTTTTATGCTGTTTTGTTATTTTGAATTTCTTTTTTTTTATTCCCATCTAGAAGGCCATCCACCTCCTGAGTGAGAGCCTCACCTTGTCACTTCTCGTGATGTCTTTCATACAAAAGACATCATCAGCTGTTTTCTGTAGCATTTCCAGTTAATGCCAATGACACAACTGAAAACACTGAAGCCAAATGATCTTTGAGTGTCTATGACAGTGAGTTCCTTCTGGACATACATTTCTCCTGTCAATGCAATGTCTCTTCTTTTCTTGCTCACCTTACATTTCTAACATTAGGCTTTTTTCCCCACTCACAATAATTTCACAGGTTGTGCTGTGCCAGATGCACTGGAGATGTCTAGGAAGACTGGCGTTTCTCTTGCCTAGAAAAAACATTTGTCAAAGAAAATTACTAGGTTAATTTAGTGTCAGCTATCTTACTGTGTTTTTGTTTAATTTACCTTTTATAAGGACTAGTCCTTATAACACTGCTTTCAAAGGTTTGTAATCTTGCCTGTTTTATTATTGAGATCCTCCTGGATCTATAGGTGTCAGGATTGTATGACACCTGTCCTTCCTGGTTTTTATTACAGTGACTCTGTTTGCTCTAAAGGTTTTACTCAGGCAATATTCTGCCTTAATGTATTAAAACATTGCTGTAAGACTGGCAGCTTTCTGGCCTCCATAATGCAGCTTTATAACATACTGACTTTTTTAACTTCATGAAAATTTTGTTCCTGCTTTGCAAAATAGATCTTCAGTCCTTCCCTGCAATTCTGCCTTTGGTCAGGAATCAGCTTGCCTCTGAGCCTTGTGTCAAATAAATTCTGTCTTCTCCTTAAGCAGGAACCTGCATCCTCTGATGTAACAGGCTGAAGTTAGGAGCAGGTACTGTCTTCTTTAGGCCCTCTTCCATTATGTTCCTAAACTGCTCATTTTGGCAAAAAGATTTAGTTGCCAAAAACTCCAGTGTTTTCAGGCTGTCTCCTGTCACCCTGCATCCTTTTTTTTTTCACCTGCAGCATCCACAGCAGAACACATTAATGTCAGAAATACTGCTGCTTACTTCTGTGGAAGTTATTTGTAAAATTACTGGTCATTGTATTCTTCTGGGAGGAATTGCTGTTGGGACAAGGGAGTTTGTACACAGCTGTGCTTGGTTTATTTAGTTTTATTTTTTTAGGAGCATGGCTGTGACATCAGCATTTCAAAATAGTCAGACATGGCACTACTTGTCTTTGTTGGGCAACAGTGAGCAAATGTCTGTGTAAGACATTGGATTTAGACAGACTGGCGATTCGTTCACAAGCTTGTGCCGGTGCTGCGTGCCCTCTGGCAGCTCCCACACTTGCTTGTTCACAGTCTTGCCTCAGACCAACCTGAAAATTTTCTCCCTTACAACATGTGTGACCCTTCTCAGCTAGAAATGGTTTTTTGGCATCTCTATTCCCACATGTGATGCAGTCATTCACTTCCCAGTAAAATGTGCTCTGTCTTAGGTCCTTTGTTGATACACACAGACATCTCCTCTTTGTTCTGTCCTGTTGGGTCATTGTAGCAAGTGTCCTGCAGGCACAGTACTGGATAATTGAAAATGAAGTATTGTTGTAGTAGTGAAGCCACAAGATAACGCAGAACTTTGAGCTTTGGCCCCCTTTACTCTCACATGTTAATTATGGGCTAAAATTTAGTAAGTAAGCATTTTAGGGCAGTGGTGATATCTTTTTTTTCTCTGTGAAACGTTTGGGGCACTGTCAAGCCTTTCACCCCACAGAGTCAGCTTTTTTCCCTTGGTATACCATTTGCCACTCTGTAACAATTCTCATTTTCCCTTGCTACTCTTAACCTGCTTTTGCTTTCTTGACTTTAAAGTAGTGTAAAATATTTGGCAAGTTAAATTTATGAATTGAGTCAGTGATTCAAAATTAAAATAATCCCTCTAATACGTTATTTCAAGTCTAAATAGGAAGTCAAAAAAAGGCTAGCTAGTCATGGCTTAATACAAAACAAAATCTTAAGACAGATCTAGAAGGTCAGTTTTTCCCTTATATCTTGTCTTTAAGATGGATCTTTAATAGGTGTGTAAGGAGGGAGCTCAAGAAACAAGAAGAAGTAGCATAAACCTTTCCCTTGCACATTTTTCCACTTCTGAAAGTGAATAACTTAGGGTTATATAATAACTTGCCAGAGTCCAAGACTATATCTGGATCATTGTTTCTGATAGCTGTCCATGCACATATCCTCCATGAATTTGTCTAAACCTTTTTTGAACTCATTTATGTTTTATGTTTCCATAGCATCCTGTGGCAATGAGTTTCACAATGTAATTATGTGATTTGTGAGAGTACTTCCTTTTGTTTGTTTTATATCTGCAGCCTGATAATTTCATTGGGTGCTCACTTGTTATGAGAAATAATAAATCACAGTTATAACTGATTTTTCCACATTTTTCTTGATTATTTTAAAAACCTCTACTGTAGTCCTCTTAACTTGGAAAACTAATGACTGTATCTGTTAAGAGCCACAGTCTAATTAGTCTCCAAATGGAGACTGTTCTGTAACTTGGGTGACTCTTTCTCACCCTGAGGTGAATTTGTCCTGGTGTTCCTGTGTCTTCAAGACACGAGATGACCAAAACAGTGTGTGTTGCTTAATATATGAGTACACTGGTATGTAGTAATGTTCTATATTAGTGTAATTTTGTTTTTGTAGCTGACTTCTCTTACTGCAGAAGCTGGCAGAACCTGCAGCAGCTGTATGGCCTTTCTAGGAGTTTTGAAATGTTTTTGAACAGTATTAAACATGAGTCCTTTGTCATGTATTATAGAGCATCTCAGTGTTATCACCAGATCTTTACAGTGCTGAAACATTAACCCAAGTTCATGTTTTGAGAGGAAAATATCAAGGGACATATGAGGACATGCACAACAGAAGTACAACTGTAATCTGGATTGATTAAGTCTTACTCTAATGCTTGTGTCAAAAACACCCTTTTTTTTTTTTTTTCAGAATAAATAGGAAAGAAGGAAAATACTAATAGTCTTAATTCAGATAAGCATCAGGCTCTGACTGAAGAGTCTTTTCAAAACTATTACTTCCTGAAATTTTTGCTGTGATATTTCATTGGTGTAACACAGTGTTGCAGACATTTCAGAGCAGTACTGGGACATTACTGATTATTTTGGTCTCTCTGCAATTAAAGTCAACACTTCTGTTCAGGTTCTTGTGCCATAGACATTGAGATACTAATCATTTCGTTATCTTAATAGAAACGATAAAAGAAAGAGAAATTAATATTCTTTTGTCTTTTTGTAATAAGTCATATGCTAAACTCCTTGCCTATTACTTGAGGGTCTTATTGTACACATATGTTTCCCCAAGCAGCATTAAACCTGAGGCAAACTGAAAGTGTTGTGTGTACAGAGCACACCAGTTGCAGAAACATACTGAAACTGTTGCATGTTCACAGTGTATTCATTCCTTGTGAGCACAGAAATATTGGCAGAGGGAGGAGCACTTTGTTAATATTTCCAAAGAAAGTAATCGAGCCTGTATTCTTGCTTTTGGAAGTAGAGTGGACTATGGGCTACATCAGTTGTGCCAGTGGGCTTTGTGTGTCCCTTAAGCCTCAAGCAGAGCTTTCATGTCTTGCCTCACTGTACTGGCATGACTGAGAGAGGAGAACTTCAGAGCATGCTCCTCTGCCTAGGAAAAAATAGAAGAAAAAAATGGCACTTGTACATCTTGTGTGGTACATAGGTTGTGGTTGAATATTTTCTTTCTTGGGTTGAGTATTTTTTCTGCAGTCTGGGTGGTATGAAATTTCTTTTGCAACTTGAACCAGCAAAGAGCATTACATTACTTCTATAACAAAATCGAATTAATGCAAACTTTAAAGAAAATACTTATTTTTATCTTCTAGGCTACTCGACATGCAGAAATGGTGGCAATCGACCAGGTCCTTGACTGGTGCAAGCAACACAAGAGGGATTATAGGGAAGTGTTTCCACAGCTGGTGTTGTACGTAACTGTAGAGCCCTGTATCATGTGTGCAGCTGCTGTGCGCTTGATGAGTATCCTTTCGTGCTGACTCACACTGGGAAACTCTGTGTCAAACCATTACTCCTTTGGCAGTGAGCCCACAAAGAAAGGCTTGGCAGTGTCAGGGAAGAAAAACCATGAGGGGTGGTTTGAGGGTCTGCACCCACCTCCATGATGAATAGTGAGAGACTCAAGAGTGAAAGAGAGATGCAGTTGTAACTATAGAGAGGTGCAGTTATAACAAACAACAGGTTACAACAAACAAGATCTTGGAGATTAAAAATACATTTCAGATATGTCTGTTAGCATATAAAGTGAGCTATAATACCACTCATATAAAATGAGTGTTCAGTTTTGAATGTTGTATCAATCAGTAAACCATGTCTTTGTATGCCCCTGCTTTGGGGATTCATGATTCCCCTTTTCTGAGATAGGCTGGATGTGCATCTTCAGCAATACATCTTACATCATTCAAGTAAATTCCAATTTTATGAGGGAGAAATTGTAGCTCAAACTAATTTAGTTTGAAGAGTGCAAGCACGTTGTAGGAAATTTGATGACTGCATAGATCAGGCTTCTGTACTTCCTGCTTGTTTTTCACTCATTACCTTGACTCACTCCCATAAATTCCACGGGTCGTGTATGGCTGTCGAAATGAGCGATTTGGAGGCTGTGGCTCCGTTTTGAGCATCTCGTCCGATGAGATGGTGGACTCAGGAGACCCATTTGAAGTAGGCTGTAAAATGTTTTCCTTTGTTATCCAGCTAGAGTACTGGGCTTCCTTACTAGGCTTCGAGAATGTTACGCATCACTTTAAGGGGACACAGATGGAAGATGATTACAGTCAAGTAAACTTGGCTTAATAAGAAAATAACATAAAAAAATTAGGTTGTTAAAGAAAATTGAGGAAAGCCCTGATGACAGTCTTTAATTATTTAAAAGGATGTGTCAAAAGGTAAGGGAAAGAATTATGCTTGTGGAATAAGGTAAGAATTAAATATATCTAAAATATGTGTAATACTTAGAACAGTAAGTATATGCTGCAGGAAGAGATTGAGGGAAAATTATTTTAAGCTGCAGAATGTACAAACACATAATCAATAAAGATCAAGTAACAGCAACTTACAAAATTAATGGGTTTTAGTTGAGCCATCAGAAATGATTGTATTTTTGTTTTCAGTCTGTGTGTTTATGAGATAAAATGTATTAGCTTACATTTATTTCATGTAGTTCAAATCCCAGAATAAATCTGAACTGCAACAGTAGCAGAGGAAATTCAGTTTAGGTATCAAGAAACTTTCTGAATAGTAAGGATACTGAAAGAACAATGTCTGGGGTGATTAAGGCATCTTTGTCATGTGAGAAAGGCTGGACAAACATTCAGTGGAGGCGGAGTATAAGTAAATCTAGGTGCTTTACAGCATGATGCTGCCTATGTGCCCATTACATGTAGAGAGTATTTCTAGCTTTTTATTTATTACATGATCCACAGTTGTACATGAGCTTGCCTTGTAAAGTGATACTGATTCCTGGAGTTCTTTTCCACATTTCACATAAAGGATTTAATGAATGTAAAAAACAAGTAATGTATTTTGGCATTGTAAATAAGCACTAAAGGCTCAAGGCTCAAAGAATTTCAGTCAGCAAGACAATACTGTTTGGTACTCTAGTGTAAACATATTAAGCATCTTTCTGTCAGTGTGTCAGTGAGGCATCTGAATTAATTGGTGTACTCAGTACTGAAAGGGTGTTCATTTGCTAACATTGGCATGTGGTATTTAACTTTTTTATACATTCAGAAGACAGAAAGGAGAAGGTTCTTGATACTATGAATCCTTTGTTTCTGTAGGCAACTGCAGTGGAATGTAAGTAATAGGAGTAACTACTTATTTTCTAGCATGGGTGGAGATTTATTTAGTGTGGGTGACATTTAAATGCTTTGTCATTAGTATTCATGGCATGGAAAAGCCATTTAAAGGACCAAAAAGATCTGAAAGGTGACTGTTAGGAATAAAGAATAGGTATGTGGAAGAATTTTTTCTCTCAGGAATCTTGTATGTCTCTTATGTTTCCAAGTGCTTGAGTGTGGGAGGTTTGAAACACATTAATAAGAATGAAATTGTAGATTGCATAAATTTTACATAATTTACTAAGAAAGTTTCTTTTGCCTAATATTAAGTTATTAAGGAAATTACTTGCTCTACTAAGCCTCAATATAGTGTTTTCCTGATGTTTTAGGTATTAAACCTGAAATGGAGATTTTTTTCTGACCCCTAAGTTGACAGTACAGTTGTTTAAAATTGTTCTGTACTCAAGGCATTATTGTGAAGCACGGAATATGTTATTCTCAGATGTGCCCACTAACATCCTTCTAATTTGAACAGTGCTCTTCTGGCTATCGTGCTGAAGAAGCAGTGGAATTGTTAAAAGCTTTCTACAGACAAGAAAATCCCAATGGTAGGTTTTACATTAATGCATCCATTTTGGTGCCAACCTAATTTAAAAGAATGTTGGCACTGGAATTACTGTAATTCACTTCTGATGATTCTTTTCCTTTCCTGTTTCTTGGCAGCACCAAAATCAAAAGTACGGAAAAAGGATCGGCGTCAGTAGCCCTACACCGGTGGGACACAGAAACTTACCAGAAAATGATAGGTTTCTTCAGCATACTGCTTTTTTAAAATGTACAGGTCAATCAAACTGTGTTTCATTTTCTCCACAGAGTTTTTACTAATAGGATACTTATGTACCTGCTCCTGTGTTCCTATATTTATGATTTCTTGTTATCATGACAAAACAAGAGAATAAATGGCTGTTTTTGGAAAGAGGAAAATTGGTGGTTCAAGTCCACTCATTTACAGACAGATCCATTAATATGGTGCTTTCTAGAACACATTCTAGAATATTTTTTTCCTTCCATGTGTGGAGAAGCATCTTGCTTTTCAATAGGAAATGTTTGTGTAGGCAAGCAAGTAACTCTTGGGGGGTTAAATTTTTAAGTCCTTTACAGTTTGTGTGTGTATATGTATTCAAAAGGAATTGTACAATCCTTGAAGACTTAGGACCATTGCAAATGTTTCCTTGTTTTTTTTCCTACCTTAGAACAAACCAGATTTTCAGAGGTAACTTCTGAAAGTCACATGCCTGTGTAGACAGGGACATACACACAATCATGTGTCTGTGTGTGCTGTTGCTTAGTAAGAAAGGATAAGCAAATGTCATTTGGCTGCACAGCACTTCCAGACAAAGTTGTGGAGACACTCTCCACAACTCTCTTTAGACTGTCCACTCCTGTTGTGAATATCAGTGTAAGAAATACTTTATTTTTAAGAATCCACTAAGAAGTTTTCTCAGCTCCTAAATTATAATAACCAAGATGGGCAGATAAAAGTAAAAACCAGGAAATGAAGTTGGTAATAACATGAATATAATATATTTAAGATATTTATCTTTTCATAATGTTGGTTTTTCTTTGTCATTTCCGTGTTCTTTGCTTGGCCATGCAGTAATTTATAATCCAGAAGAGGGCCTTCAAGTTCCACTAATGAATTAAGAGTACAAGAACGGTTCAGTCTTGATTGTATACCTTTTAGTGGATACTTACGTGAAGGGTGAAATTGTTTGTAGTTTATTTGGCTGTTATTCAGAAATTTGAGAAATGCCATCGCTTTTTTTATTTCATGCAGAAGAGTGTTCAAGGTTTTATAACTATAAAAACTGAATACTATTAAGCTTTTTAGATATTTCAAATAAATGCTTTAAAAAGTTTTTAAAAACAATATTAAAAGCATTACTTTGTCACCATTGCTCTTAATAACTTAGAATTTGTATTTTATGTATTTACTTGATGTTTACAAAGTGACATGGGAAGTAAGCATTTTTACCATAATATCTATTTTTAGAGTTTAGAAATAATATTTCTTTGACTTAAGCCTTTTAACTGATGTCAGTAGCCTATCCTATTCTCCTGACCATTACTTAGAACCCTCTTTCAGTCTTTCACATTCCATAGGCAAAAGTTATGACTGTGTTTGTACATTTAATCTGCTTCAGAGCTCCAAGGGCTTGTGAACCAGACAGCTAAGCTGGAAAAGCTGTTTAGGAAAAGACCATTTTTAATGACTGGGATGGCTTTATTGGAAAGAAACAGGCATGCCTGTGGTTATGGTATTTGGCTGGTGATAGAAGAGGGCAATTTATCACTACAGATACATTCACATCTCAGCTGGACCACAATTTTCTTATACCTTGAAGAAGTCACTGAAGTCCAGATTAAAGACATCAGACATCTGGCTTGTCACTGACATCAGTGACAGTAGGAATCGGAGCCTTCATGCTGTTTTGAATCAGGACCTAAACCTCTCCACATCTTTTCTCTTTCAGAGGGGCTATGAACACTTTCCCATTGTCTTCTTTCAAAGAAGGATATTACACACACTGATGTGTGACGGTAGGAGCCATGTAAATAAGTAGAAAGATTACTGGTAGGACAAAACACATTTTAAAAGCTTTGTCCAATTTTTCAGCCCTTAAGTTGGAACAGAATTTTTTTGTCAGTGGTAACCTGTCACTTAATATAACAGTTCAAATCTTGTGCAAAGCCAAAAGAGAATGAAGAGGGTGGGAAAAATAAAAATTTCTGTTGAGAGTGATCAAGGCTAATAATGTGCATCTTGGAACAGAAGTAGGGAGGGAAAATAGTGTAGCAGGATAAAAACTGTAATTTTATAGAAAGGTTGTAAAAAATACTTCTGTTTAATGTATAAGCAAAAGGACAGTGGTCTAGTACTGAGGTGAATTTGGATGGGGGAGGGGTTTATTTTGTGTCTTTTTGTTGTTTGGTTGGTTGGCTGTGTTTGGGGTTTTTTAGCATAATAATTAGCTTGGGGAACAAACTGCTGAAAGATTACACAGGAAGCAAAAATGCAACCTATTCATCTGAAAATCCTGCTATGTACCTGAGTAAGAACAAATGCAGATACACAGGTATTTTTATAAAGCAAACAAATCAACTCCTGTGTGAACACAAGCCACTCCTCAGAGCCATGCAACTGACCCCTCCTTGCTTCCCCCCCCCAAAATAAATGAACCACACACATCTCACCAGGCAGCAGGAGCCAGGGAGGCTGGTTTTGTGCCACTGCCCTCAGAGGTGCACCTCAGGCCAGGTGTCCCGGTGTGCTGTGCCACAGCTCTTCCTAACCATGACTTTTGAGCTTGTCAGCATGTTTTAGAGTCAGATTTGCAAACTCGAGAGATCCACAAGAAATTACAGAGGTCCTGGGTAGAAGGTTCTAAGTTCAGGCTCAGAGAAACCTCTCTGTGACTAAGCGCAGGGGCTGGGAAAAGGCATGAGGAAACCATGACAATTACAAGCCAATGAACTGACTGGTTTGGGTGCTCCACATCACCAAACGAGCTTAGCAAGAAAGAGAATTAGAGAATACAGAAAGAATGTTAGGAAAAGAATTGAAGCATTCTTGGGAGCTTATTCAGTGATAAGATTCTTGCTTATGGCTGCAGAAGCACAGGCTTGGTATGTAACTGCTGCCACCAGGTGCAATCCTGCAGCAAATTGGGTTACACATCCTGGAAGAAGTATTGCTGTCTTTGCTGGGGACCTGGTGTCAGGCTTTGGCACTAGCTTTAGAGGAGTGTCAAGAGCAACAACTCTTAATTGTTACTGACACCTGGAAAACTCAAGAGCAGCAGCTTATAAATGGTGCTATTCATTTCCACAGCGCTTTTACTTATTTTTATCTATTTGTTTCTAGGTTGCCACATAGCAGGCCTCAAGAGCAGCAGTAAATATATTCAGCTGGTTTATTTAAAGAAGTTTAAATGCTTCACCATTTTCCCCTTGCTGCTTGATAAATAAACGTTTGGGCTTCAGGGTTACATTTACCTTGGACTGCATTTTTGCCAGTTCATCACAGGTAAACATGATTTTATTTCTGCCTTTGGTTTGCTTGTCAATAGTCTGACATCAAATTATATTGAACCAGCTAGGAGGGCAGGAAGCAAAACAACACGTCTTTGTCTCTGCTAAACCGATTACAATTGACAATCCAAGGCTATAATAAATATGTCTTGTGACTTGCACACTAGAGGAGAGCCTGAATTTAAATTATAGCTTTGGGTTTTGAAATGCTCACTGATCCATTCCATTCCCATTAAGAGCGCCTTCCGCTCTGCAAAATTAAGTGATATCTTTACATGACAGTTTAATTTAATTAATTTGTTTTTCGATATGTACGTTTATGGAGTTTCTCCATTAAGCTTTTGAAATGTCTGTAGGTCCTATGCATTAATGTAAATGCGCCATGGTCCGTAATTACCTTTGGCAGGCTTAGGGCACTGATAAAAAGATTATATTTTTAAAAACTAAAGTCTTCAAACTTCCTCGGTGCTTGGCAGGAAATCTATTTCTGTGTTTTATTTGGAGCAAGGCTGTGGAGTCTGCAGCCAACAACTCCAGTGTAGGCAGTAACTGTTAAATTTTAGAAGAAAATACATTTGAGGCTAAATGAGAGAAAAGGACAATTAGTGCAAGAGTACTAGAAGCAGCTGTTTGTGTGTTTTGCCTTGTGGCTGCCAATATATACCCTTTATCATTAAAGTACATCTAGAAACAAGGTATTTTCCATGAAATTACTTCACAAAACATGGATCTTTGTCTTTTTAAGAGGCTGCTCCAAAGTGAGTTTATCTTCCTTTTTCACAATAGCTCTGCACCAGCCAAGAATACTGGATTCTCCCTTTGCCTCCTCCTCCCTCCTTTCTAAAAATGAACTTTTCAGGAAAATACGGATTTCAGAGAAGTTTGAAGGAGAGCAGATGGCCAACAGTGATCCAATAGGATGTAAAACTTTAGTTAGGTAGTTGCTTGGCAGGCAAGTACAAGTGAGCCTGTGATGTTTCCATAGTGATGTTTTCACATGGTGCCTTCCTTTTGTCTTTTAAAAATCTAAGTGATTTAAAAAAAGAAACAGGGGGCGTGGGGGTAGAGGGGGGTGGAGGATAAAATAAAATGAAGAGCTCTGCCAGGGGCAAAGACTTGGGCTCATCTCTGATTTGTGCTTGAGCAGTGATGCACTGTCCTCAGCTACAGTGGCACTCATAAGCCTCAGTTGCTGTGGTGCTTGTGTGCTGTCCTGCTGGATAAAGCAGGGACAGCTTCTGAAATTATGACTGAGATTGTAGTGTTCTTGGAGGGACACTGATTTTTCTGGTGTCAGGATTTCACATTTACCTGTGGGGGAAGGTTTGCTGTGGCAGTTCTCTAACCATCAGAGCTTTCTCTGCATGCAAGGAGGCACTGCAATAAAAATTAACACTTCCCGTGACTTTGATTCCTACTTTCTCCTTTCAAGCCTTAGAGGCAGCCATCACAGCCACATTAGTTTGGGAGGATATAAACAACAGCCATTATCTGTGCTGCCCCATTGCGCAAGAGAAACGAGGTTTTTTAGGGAGGGGCAACATCTTCTATTAAGCCAAATGACACTTGGAAGAAAACAGGCAAAATTTTCAACATCCAGCCATAGGGACACAGAGTTCAAAAGCTTGCCAGCTTTTTCCACGCACTTAAAGGAAGTAAAATGAAGACAAGTAACTGTGTTCCATCTCCCTGTAAAACCTGCTTTTCTTGAAAGAAAAAATACAGGACAATTTGATTATCAGCTAATTTGAGCAGGAAAGGTTTGTTAGGAGACTGGACTCACGGTAAACTCTGTTTCAAACTCTGCAGAAGAGCCTTCCACTGCCTCTGCACAGATGTGTCAGCGCTTGTGCCAGCACTCTGTGAGGCTCCAACGCAATTTTCCCTTCTCAGATTTTCCCTTCCCATTCAGCAAGGTGCTGAATACAGCAGCTCATTCACTGAGCCCCTCACCCTTGAGCTAGCGAGACTCTTCGGAGGAGAAGCAGGTTCCTAGCAGGAATGCTGTGGGACAGGGGCAGACTGGTTCACATTGCCCATGGTTTATGAATCCCAGCACAAGCTGCTCTGGGTGCTGAGGTACAAGCAAACAAAGTCAATTTATCCCGTGAGCAGAGTTACCTAGCTGCCCTTTCGTGCTCTGCCTCACCTGTGCATTCAGAGCTGCTCGGCAAGGGAGCAGCCCGCTGTTCCTGCATTGACCAGCCTGTGATTGCTTGGCCCTGGAGACAGAAAATGAGTCCTTTCTAAAGAAACTGATTTTCTTGCCCTCTGCAGCCTCTTGCCAGTCATGCTGAGCAGCACTTGCACTGGCAGCAGCCTGAATGAATCAGAACTATACCTGTTTAGTGCACTTTTAAATATTTTAATGTGTTTACCCTTTCTGGGTGCTCCATAAGGATGCTTGAGACACCAGTGATAAGGGGCTGAAGGCTTTCAGCCATGGTAGCCACAAAAACTTGATTTCTTACAAAGTAGGACACTTCAGAAGCATTTCCACTGCATGGGAAATCTGACAACTTTGGTGTGGGCAACTGCAGCTCAGGGAGAGTCAACCTATGGATTGACCTATAGATGCAGAGAGTCCTTGCAGTGCTGCTGTGCCACAGAGGACAGTTCAGACTCTTGCCCATCTTTACCTTCACCCTGTGCCATGGCTCTTCCCTCAGCACTCACACACTTCAGCATTTTGTTCTGAGAGTTTATCTGCTCGTTCCTGTGAGCCTTTGATCTGCCTTTATACTCCGCACGACAGAGCTGCAGAATGCTCCCATTTGGAGCCACCTGCCTGCTCGCTGCAGCTTTCAGACCACCCTCGGGCAGTGCTGCTCAGCAGCCATCAGCACTGCCTGTGTGCCGAGGCTGCAGTTACAGACCCAGCTCCAAGATATCTCTGTGTCGGGTCCTGTGAGGCGGAACACGCGCCCTTGTTGTTCTCCTCTCCCATATTTTCATTTTGTGCCCTCATCTCTCTCCTGCTGCACCCTGAGAAGCAGTCAGAAGCTGCTCCGCATCGCAGTAAGCAAGGATCTTCTTCCTTCCTGCCTTTCTGCTGCTCCAGCTAGAATAATGCCAGCTACCAAGAAGGAATAACCCGCAAGGAGCCTAATGAAACAGCAATCTGGCATTAAGATATGTATATAGTTGCCATTTGTTAAATTGACAGATGACATTTGGAACATGCAGCCCCTATTCATTTTTTGGAGCTAAATACTCTCTTGAAATAAAGTCGTTGCCATTAGTGTTAAAGCTGATTTGCAGCCCAGACAGGGCCAGCTGTGCTTTTACACATTTCTGGGCATCAGGTCAGATTCCTAGCAGCTGTAAGATTTATTTATTTTTTTTTTTTTTTGCATTGGACTGGGCAGTTCATGAACAAGATACCCCAAATTACCTCAAGCTCCACCTTTCCTTTTCCCTTCCTACTTTTTCATGTAGAATTTCCTTATACAAGAGGAAAAACAGGGTTTTGACAAACAGATTTTAGTCAACTTAAATTTCATCATCTGCTACCTAGTCCCACTCGTCTACATTTTTATGTGTCTATAATAACAAGGTGCCAAAGAGAAGATCCAAACACCTTCAGCAGTAGTTCGAAATTTTTTCTTAAGCAACAAAAACTCAGCTTTCTTAGAGACAAATACCTCAGACATCATTATATTTTAGGAACAGTTAAGAGTGTGAAGGACTCTGCTCATCCAATTCAAAAACATAGAAATCATGGTAAAGATGCAATATTCCTTTACACCTTCAAATTGCTGTCAACACTTTCATGATGACTTCCATTTCCAGCTCCAGAAATACTCAGAAGAAATAGGTGCCCAAACTTTATCAAAGTTGTACTTTTAGACAAGAACTTGGCTTTTACCTCATATGCTGCTTCATCAGTTTCACTGATAAAGGCCCGGAGAAGTCATCTGACTTGTTTATTTAATGTCTTTTCGATGTCATTCCATTTTAACACTCAGATGTCATTCCACTACCACTTCAACTTATTTTTGCACATAAAAGAGCAAAAATTAAGCCTTCCAATATGCAGAAAAGCTGGTAATTAGATGGCTACTATTGGCTGAAGGGAGTGAAGCACCTTCCACGGGTGTATGCCAGGCAGAAGAGTGTAGAAGATAACAAAGCTTCACTTCACATTTCTTCAAACACTGACCCAAGGCTGGGAAAAGGTAAAGTTCCCTTGACTTTGGTGCTTTCTCCAGCAGCTAAGGCAAGAGAAGGTGAGAGCCTAGCCAGCAGCCTTCTCATTCTGATTTGCCAGGAGGCACAGATTTCCCAGGAGTCACAGCCACACAGGAGCCACAAGAGGAGTAAGAGCCTGCAGAATGTTTGAGTCATAGGAATGTTTTCTTTCTTTAACTTAAAAAAAAAAAAAAAATCTTAAATGATTTACATATGAATTGCTTCTAATGAGGACACACAAGATCAGTTTTCCAGCAGACTTTCAACAAGGCCAAAATTAAGGATACAATTACATGGCAGAATACTAGACTGAGATCTTCATGGTTTTTATGTCAACAGTGAAGTCAGCCACTGCTGGTGGGTGGGAAGCAGCTCTCTTTAGTGATGTTGAGCTGGTTGATTTTCTGATTACTTCAGAGAATTTTAAAAATAGCAAATTATAATAACAGGCCTATAAGACTCTCTAGCAGCTTTCTGATTAATGTCAACCTCAAGTTATATGCTGAGTTCATGTCCATAAGGTATGCTGCTCAGACATTTTCTAGATGCTGTTTTAACCTGTCTTCTGAGTCACATTAGTCGAAGAATTGGCCTGTAATTTAATTATTGCAAATGGTGCATTGGTGAGTTATTTCCTAGGAGAGAGAGTTAAGAAAACCCAACATTGCAATTAATGCTGAAAGGGAACCCTTTTGCTTTGGCCTTTTGAAAATTTTTCCATATGTCAGAAGCCAAGTGAGACTAGGAGAGTTTAGAAAATTCTGTTAGAAAGTCATCTTCACCCAGAGCTTTCCTAGAGACCAGAGGTTTTATGACTCCTTTTTATTTCTTCCTTTGCTTTGGGACTACATAACTCTTCCCTAATTTTCTGCAGAATTGCAGGTATTTCCAATTTACTTCAGAGACCATGAATCTGTTCAGGTCGGTGCAAATGACTCAGGCTAGTTAAGGGATTTTAGAACTCAAGAGAGATGTCTTTAAGGTCCACAGTGTTTGTAGCTTGTACAATAGATGACCATCAAAGCAATCATTTAACACTCAGTGCTTGCTTTCTTTCCTGAGCTGTACGGCCAGCAGTTCACAGACCTTTCCTCATGGCTCCTATTTTTGGTTTTCCCATTATTTTCTAAGGAAAAGGTTCTCCACCTTTAATACCTATAGAATTGGAATTATGATCTGAGACCCTCACTCTTGCATCTTCATAACCACGCAGCTTGAAAACTTGGAACAGAAACATTTACATCTGAGCAAATTAAACAACAAAATCAGCAGTATAAGAGATTCTCAGTGGGGTTCAAAGACTCTCCTAAACTGAAGCAAGAAGGTTTTTAAGTGCTATTAAGTCCAAAAGCATCATGAGGTGAAAAGCACAGCAAGTTCTGTGACCCACCTCTCCAACCTTCCTTCTATACCACCATCTTCCAACTCCACTCTGCATCTTCTGGCTGCTTTGGGCCATCCACACTCTACAGATGAAGAGCAGGCCTTGCTGCCCTTCCTGGTGGGCCATGTTCTGACCAGGCCTGGCTGATCCAGACAATGTTGGACACACACTAAGCTGGCAAGTGTGCCTGGGCTTCTAGCTTCAGAGATCTCCAGGACGCAGCCTGCAGCCATGTAGTGCAGGTGCTCTGGGCCATGCAGGTGGAGTTTGAACAGGAATCAGCTGGAGACCCCCCTTACAGACACCTGTGGGTGAGGACTCTGCCTCTTAGCAACGTGGCTGAACTGGGCTACCATTGCCTTAACTCTTTTCAGTTACTGCTCTCCAGGGACAGCATTTCATGCTACCCACGAGATATCTAAGTGATGCCTTTTTTTGGCCTGTAGAGTGTGTTTGTCTTCTGTCTGACAAAACAAAAAGATCAGAAATAGAAGTGAATGGGAAAAAATGACAGAATAGAAAAATTCAAATAAATGCAAAAGATAAGGCGAGTCAGAGTGCCACAATGCAAAATGCTAATATGCAACATCACTGAAGCCTTGATCCTGTGAAATGTGTAGGACACACATGGGAGCCTGCTTAACTTGCAAGGAAAGAAAACAGTTCTATTTTCAATACATTGATTTTCTAACTTACTTTTGCTAAAAATGTATTTGTTTTTAAATTAATTACATTGGGGAAAGGGAAGGGAAATGGGAGCAGTGGATTTGGAGGGAAAATTACTTCCAGTTGGAAAAAATTATCTGTGCACCTACATGTGCATGGTGGACACGAGGTTTCTGCTCTTCAGATATTTCTGCAGGCTGAAGGAGAGCAAATGGGCTGAACTGTTTCTTCCCTTCATAGATGGTTGCACCAGAAGATCTGCACCCTGTATCCTCCAAAGTACAGAGCAAGACTCCAGGAGATGTAAACGTAATGAGCCACACAATCCATATACGTCAGGTTTTTCACTTGATCTTTAAAACATGCTGCATTTGGGAGACTTGAAGACTGGCATGCCAAAGCTTGGGGCTGTTCTGGAGGCAATCTTTCTGCTGTGGCAGAGCTGTTCAAAACTATGTCCAGTAGGCTCTACTCTCCACCCTTATAGCTACTGTCTAGAAACTGGTGAGCTGATGCCTGTGTTGGCAAAGTGGCTTCACTGCTCCAGGTGGACTCTTAGTGGGAAATCCCACCAGCTATAAAAATCCCTTCCCTTCTCTCTCACCCTAGAAATCCTGCTGGCTCAATGTATCCACATCCCACTGGAGTCAGACATATTTCTCTGGCTGCAAACCCCCCAGCTCCCTCCAGTGAGTGTCCAGCACCCAGCCTGGGCTTTGATGGTCCCACTGTGCTTGTTCTGCTCTGCACACGCCGGCTCTGAGCCTCAAAGGTTCTGACCACCATGCATGTGTTTAGTTTTAAGAGCAATTCAGACTTGTGCTTGACTCATATAGCAGACATACCTTTTGTTTCCAGGGTACATATTTTCAGTGTGTCCTACCTGGCCACCGTTTGCAGATCAGGCTGTTCCTGTGTTGCAGTATAATAAGAGAAGGCAGATGAACCAGTCCTCAGTGGTTTTGCCTGGAGAGATATAAATCATATTGTTGGTATTATTTCTTCACATGTTGTGTCATTTGCTGAACAATTAAGTGCTACTTAAGGATTAATAAGTGAGCCAAGGCTTCAGAACATAATGCAACTTCACTGGAGGAGATGACAATGTAACTTTTTAATATTGTATTATTATTTAATGTAAAACCAGCTGATGCAAAAATCAATTCCATGCTAAAGTGTGTTTTCTTCTTTGATCCTTTTAAACTAGTTAAAAAAAACCCAAAAAACAAAGGTGGGGAAGATACCAACACCTTAAGTCTTTTTAAACTTAGAACAAAAATTTTTAAAAGTGGGAAACAGCCCATAGACAATCTCTACATAATTTGTTACAGACTAATGGTAAGTGGCATTCTCCCAAACCCATATTTATATTAAAAAACCTCATAGGTGTACGTTATATAGACTATCAATTATAATAGCTGAAAGTTAAATAAATGTCATAACTGTACATCTACTTTACTATGCATTACACCTTGAGAAAATGGTATTGTTATACCAAGCTATATACCTCATAAAGTTATCCAAAACAAACTGTACACTTCAGCAATATCAAAATCTAAATACCAACATCTAAACCAAAACATAACATCTAATACCAAAATCTACATCCAAAACATGCACAATTACAAAAATGTGTATTATAAACTATATATAAATTAATAAAAACCATTAGTTTTAGGCTGTTTCTCTGTGTAATTCTATTAGTGTTTTGACAGGTAAATTAATAGACTCATCCACACTAAATTGCACTTCTTTCAATGAAGATGAGTCCCTGGGGTGTGATTTTGGATGGTATGTTTATAATCTAGAGCAGCTCAACATTAAGACCACTGGGACCCAGAGTGGGTAAAAAACCAATCAGACAGTTCAAAGGTTTGCACTTTTGGCTCTCTTTTGAATAAATTCATGAGAGCCAAAGGGTGCTGGTCCTCCCCATATCCCAGGGTGGTATCACAAGGAGCCCATCTCTGCAGTGAGCACTGGCTCTGGCAGCCACTGCTTGATAGAACCAAGCAAACACCTGTGTGACATTTTGTGGGTGACAGGGACAGCGGGATCAAGTGCACCCCCAGCAAGTTTTCCAGTGACGCAAAGCCTGCAGTGCAGCTGACACACGAAGGGAAGGGATGGCATCCACAGGGACCTGGGCAGGATTCAGAGGTGGGACTGGGTGAACCTCAAGAAGTTCACCAAGGCCAAGTGCAAGGTCTGGCACCTGGGTCAGGGCAATCCCAAGAGATACAGGCTGGGCAGAGAATGTATTGGGAGCAGCCCTGAGGGGAAGGACGTGGGGGTGTTGGTGGAGGAGAAGCTCAGCAAGACCCGGCCATGTGCACTTGCAACCCAGAGAGCCAACCTTGACCTGAACTGCATCAAAAGCAGCATAGCCAGCAGGGTGAGGGAGGGGATTCTGCCACTCTGCTCTGCTTTGGTGAGACATCAACTGGGCCTCCCCAGCATAAGAAGGATATGAGATCTGTTGGAGCAAGTCCAGAGGGTCACAAAGAGGAGGGTCATCAGAGAGCTGGGAATCTCTCCTGTGCAAACAGAGTGAGAAAGCTGAGATTGCTCAGCCTAGAGAAGAAAGAGAAGGCTCTGAGGAAACTTACAGCAACTTTCCAATATCTAAAGGGAACTATACAACAGTTGGGAAGGGACTTTTTGCAAGGCCTGTAGTGACAAGGCAATGGAGAATGGCTTAGGGTAGGTTTATATCAGATATCAGGAAGAAATTCTTTACTATGCGGGTGGTGAAGTACTGGAACATATCCAGAGAAATTGTGGATGCCCTATCCCAGGCTGAACGGGACTCTGAGCAACCTGGTCTAGTGAAAGGTATCTCTGCCCATGGCAGAAGGTTAAAAGTAAGCTATCTTTAAAGGTTCTTTGCAACCCAAACCATGATCCTACAAAATCATCATTCCTTCCTGACAGAGAGGGCTGCTCCCTTTATCTATGGAATATGCTCGGCTGCTGCTAGCACAATTACACTGCAGGAAAATCCTGTTCCAAATAATTTAGTCTTTATTTACTCAGAAGAAAAAAATAAAAAGCTAGAAGGTAAAGGCTAATAAAATACTGGTATGGGAATTATTTTACAGGAATAAAATACTTGGCATGTTTCTAAGGTCACAACATCATACACAGGTCCACAGGGAGTCCTTCACAGCAAAATTTCCTGAGGGCCTTGTATGTGTTCACATAACTTTTTAGGGGGAAAGATGCTGGTCCATCATTATGTTCCATCACAATAAGAAGGCAGGGTACAAGTTAATTGAAATGACTAGACACAGCATCTGCAACTGGGGAAAGCAAACAGGCACAGAAAACAAATATGTGCCTTTTGTTTTCATGTTAAGATTACATGCAAAATGAATCTTGAACCTGAAGTTGAAACAATTCCATATTCCATCTCTGTGGTCCCACTGTTTGTCTAGTTTACAAAGCTCCTTCTCACATATTTGCAATGTTTCTCATTTGGCTGCATTTTGAATTAGTATCTTCATATATAAATAAGCTAAATTAGGATATGCTTTATCATGTAACTGGCACAGTGAACTGGGGAATAAGCATGCTTGCCAAGTAGTACCAGGAGCATGGATCAGGCTCCTGGCAACACGGAGAGTTTGGCTATTCATTGTGATGACACCTAGGAAAGGAATGATGCAATACAGAGCTTGAGGCTTTCATGTGTTGCCTCTGCCACCATCCTTCTCAGACAGGGTGAGAGATACTCAGTGTCTTCATTTGCTCCTCTAAATTACAGCACAGTCAGTAACATGTCATTTGAGGGGTTTGAGGCTAAACTTGTAAACCTGTTTTGATTCCATCCATCATGTCTCTCATTAAGTGTAAAGCGCCTCCAGGGAAAGGCAGCTGATTAAACAGATTCCTCAGTGACATAATGAATTTACAAAGCCCTCAGGTTTTGCTGGGGATGTTTTGGGAAAAATATCTTCAGCCACCGAGGGAGAAGTCCACTGAGAGGGAGAATAATTTCATTAGGTTTGCCTCGGGGCCTGAGAAATATTCCCCACCCAGCCTGGGGACTGAGAGGAGATCACTGTTGAGCATTGGAAGGGAGGAGGATGGGCAGGGACATGGCCATCCATCCATCTATCCAAGCACACCCCTGTCTTCCCATTGAAGGGTGGGGGTCACAGCCTCCTTGCTTTCCTTGGCCACTCAGCTATGTCACCTTTCTCCCAGCAAAGCTCTGCTCACAGAGAGGTATTGCCTCTCAGCACAGGAAAGAAGTATGAGGCTTTTTCCAGCATTCAGATCCTGTTTTTAGTGTGACTCAGCTCTGCAGAGTCCATAAGGAAGACACGGGTTGTGCTTTATTAGCACTTAGGTTAATGTTTGGAAATAACAAGACTGATGGTTTTATCTGTTTAATCATTTGGTGCTGCCAAGAGCGACCATAAGCACAGCCCAATGGTGCATGAAGGGAGTACAGCCTGACATTAGTTTCCCACCACTAAAATCCAAACATTAGCACACAAGTTGTGTAGCAGGCTGGCAGGGGCAGGCAGCCAGATCACTGCTATTGGAGTGACTCAGTGATTGCGATTTTTCTTCATGGAGATTTTGAACCTCCTTGCAGTGGAAAGAAATAGGGACAGATGAGGTGGGCTAATTTTGAAGTTTGGCAGATCATTTGTGTTTGTCCAGCTTTCCTATGCCCTCAGCTGAACTAGGGTACAGAGCTAAGGACTGAAAGACTTCTCTAGATTTCCCCAATATTATTATTTCACGTGCTTTTCGGTTCCCCCTCTCTTTTTCCTTAACTCTCCTCAGGTAAATTCTTCAGCCAGCAGTAGCTGCCGTGCAGATTCGCCACATGTCACCAGGCAAAGCTCCTGAACTGCCACATGCAGCCAGCTGCAGCTGTAGCCATTCATCACTGAAGAGCAATCGGATGGCTGGATCATGCGGTCAGCTGGCACCCAGACAACACTGGATGTGGCAGATGCCATCAGTGCAGAGAGCAGAATAAGAGACAACAGGAGTCAACAGACACAGGGATGTTTTCTTAACAGAGGATAGCTACCTCAGCTAGTGTTTATCACCATTTATCACTAAGTAAGTGCAGCTGTTGGATCCTTTGAAACATATGTGGAGCAGTAGAATTTGGCGAATTTTGGCAGAGTTACTCAGAGAACCTCTCCTGTACACAAAATCAAGGGGGAGAAAAGCCACTGAAATAATCACAGTGGAGCTGTGCTCCAAGTAAAGCCTCCTTGGGTGTGCAAACCCCTGTGCTTCACCCTCTCCTGGGAAGGCATGTGGCTGCACACACCGTGGTCCGGCTGCCCAACGCTTCCAACCAGCAAGGGCTGCACTGCTGGAAGAGCACTGCAGAGCTTAGAGCTGGCCACGTAAAGTGCTTTTTGCAAAAGCTCCTCAGAAGCCACACAGGTGGGCTGTCGTGTAGGGGACTGGCTAAAAGAGACAGAGCATCTGCAGGGCTGGCAGACCTCAAAGACCTGAGACTCTCAAAGCTTCCACAGTTGCCCTGCATCTAATTTATTTCTCCTGTTTGTGTACTGTTGGTATTTACTCTTTCCAGTAAAAAAGGGCAGTAGCAGCCCATGCCCTTGACCACCTCATATGTCTGAAGATGCTGTCTGGAGCTGGCCATGGCTTTAGCATGTCGGATCAATGCTTTAAATCCTTTTTCCTCTGCAGAGCTATGCTGTTTGCTAGCACAAAAATAAGCAGAGCCTGTGCTCTGCCTACTCTCCCTGCTTTTCCTCAAATACGTACCAGAAAAATAGCTGGAGCACAACTCCCACACACTGTACAAGATCCAGACTTTAGCAGTCCTAAAACAAGCTTTTTCCTGTCCCAAGCCTATGCTAGAACTAGTCAAAATTTAACACTTGCAAGATCGTAACATTTTTAGAGCAGAGGAGGTAAGGGTGGGAAATCCAAATAAGCCTGAACACATCCAAAACATGCTGCCACTTCCATAACTAACAGAATCCCACAATACTAAGCTAAAATAAAAATAGAATAGAGTCTTATCACTTCCTCTTTAGCTCTAACCTCAAGGCCACCTCTGCTCTACAAGTACGTAGTTTCCCTCCAGGTTCACATTTTCAGCCTTGCCATCTTAATGAGAACCTTCTGCCAGCTGGATCCAGCTCCCAAAGCACAATCTGTAATGAGGACAGGCACCTGGGGACCTACCTGCCTATCTCAGGAGAAGAATTTGGTTTGTCTTTCCAATCCCCCGCACTGCAGAGTCCTTTGAGGCTGCGATAAGGGAATGCCAGACCACCTGGCAGCAAGAGCAGATGCAAAGGGAGGGGACTGATGAAGTTGAGATGTGGGTGGTAGCCAGGTTGGAGGAAAGGGTTAGAATAAGAGAACTGTTTATCAGAAAGGATGTCTGAAATTATCAAGTTCAGCTGTTCACTGCCAAGTCCACCACTAAACCACATCCCCAAGCACCACATCTACATGTCTTTTAAGTACCTCCAGAGATGGGGACTCAATCACTTCCCTGGACAGCCTGTTCCAATGCTTAACAAGCCTTTAACTCTTCTTTAGTGAAATTTTTTTTCCTAATGTCTCATCTAAACCTCTCCTAGTGCAATTTGAGGCCATTTCCTCTCATCCTGTCTATTGTTACCTGAGAGAAGAGGCTGACCCCTACTTGGCTGCAACCTCTTTTCACATAGTTGTAGAGAGTGATAAGGTCTCCCCTGAGCCTCCTTTTCTCTAGACTGTACTCCCAGCTCCCTCAGCTGCTCCTTACAGGACTTGTGCTCCAGACTCTTTGCCAGGTCTGCTGCCCTTTCCTCAGCATGTTCCAGCCCCTCAGTGTCCTTCCTGTAGTGACAGGCCCAGAACAGCACTCAAGGTGTGGCCTCACCAGTGCCAAGTTCAGGGACACAATCCCTGCCCTGCTGCTGCTGGCCACACTATTGCTGATCCAGGCCAGGATGCCATTGGCCTTCTTGGCCACCTGGGCACAGCTGGCTCATGTTCAGCTGCTGTTGACCAGCACCCCCAGGTCCTTTTCTGCCAGGCCACTTCCCAGCTGCTCTTCCCCAAGCCTGAAGCACTGCCTGGGGTTGTTGCAACCCAAGGGCAGGACCCGGCACTTGGCCTTATTGAACCCCAATCCACTGGCCTTGGCCCATTGATCCAGCCGGTCCAGATCCCTCTGCAGAGCCCTCCTGCTCTCCAGCAGATCAACACTCTCACCTACCTTGGTGTCACCTGCAGAACTGATTGAAAGTGCCCTGAATCCCCTTGTCCAGACCATTGATAAAGTTGTTAAACAGCACTGGCCCCAGTACTCAGCCTAGAGGAGCACCACTAATGAAGGCCACCAGCTGGATGCAGCACCATTCACCACCTCTCTCTGAGCCCTGCCACCCAGCCAGCTTTTTACCCAGTGAACAGTGTACCAGACCAAGGCATTCTCCAGGAGAATGCTGTAGGAAATGATGTCTAAGGATTTACTGAAGTCCAGGTAGACTACATTCATAGCTTTCCCCTCACCCACTAAGTGGGGTCACCTTATTGTAAACTTAAATCAAGTTTGTCAAGCAGGACCCACCTTTCATAAACCCAATTTGGCTGGGCCTGGTTTCCCAGTTGTCCTGTATGTACCCTGTGATGGCACTCATGATGATCTACTCTATAACCTTCTCTAGGACCAAGGTCAGACTTACAGGCCTGTAGTTCCCTGGATCCTCCTTCCTTCCATTCTTGTGGATGGGTTTCATTCAAATTTGGTAACTGAGACCTCCTCAGTTAGCCAGGACTGCTGGTGAATGATGGAAAGGGGATTGGTGAGCACTTCTCCCAGCTGCCTCAGTACCCTTGGGTCGATCCCATCCACCCCTATAAACTTGTGTGTATCTAAATTGTGTTGCAGGTCACTGACCAATTCTCCTTGGATCATGAGGTCTTTGTTCTGTTCCCCATCCCTGTCTTCCAGCCCAGGGCACTGGGTACCCCAACAACCACTGGTTGTATTAAAGACTAAGGCAAAGAAGGCATTAAGTACCTCAGTCTTCTCCTCATTCTTTGTAAACTTCCCCCCACATCCAATAAAGGACGGAGATTCTCCTTAGCCCTCCTGTTGTTGATGATGTATTTACAGAAACATTTTTTATTGTCTCTTACTGCAGTAGCCAGATTCAGTTCTAGCTTGCCTTCTAGTTTTCTCCCTGTATAACCTCACAACATCTTTGCAAACCTCCTGAGTTGCCTGCCTCTTCTTCCAAAGGTCATAAATGCTCTTTTCATCCCCAAATTCCAGCCAAGCTGGTGGTCTTCCCCACTGGCTCATCTTTCAGCTTGTTGGGACAGCCTATGCCCTTACCTTCAGGATTTCCTTCTTAATGAATGTCCAGCCTTCCTGGACCCCCTTGCCCTTCAGGACTGACTACCATAGGACTCGGTCTCTTACACAGGTGAAAGTCTGCCTTTCAAAAACCCAGTGCCTTTTTTGCCTTTACACAGATTCTTATCTATAAACACTCAACCTTACTGTCACCATCAGTAAGCTTCAGAAAATCAAAACACTCCCTAACATACAGGGGTGTCCCATTGTCTCTTCTTCCTTGCCTATTCCTTCTGACCTGTGTCAGAATCCTGTTTGAGAATCCAGTTTGCTCCCAAGCCTGAGAAGAGGGTATAGGGTGCTGGTGGCCCCTTCCGCAAGACCACTTTTTTTAATAGTTTTGTTTCTTCATTATACCTTTGTGTTTTTCTCCTCTTTCACTTGCTGCATTTAAGTCACAGCTTGCTGGGAAGGCTTCAGTTTCTCACGAAGTAGACTGTTCAGTCAAATCCCCACTTTAAAAATACATTTTCTAAATATGCACTATTCACTGTTGTCCTCAGTGATTTGATTGGCAGAAATAAGAACTGCAAAAGAGGATCTTGTCAGTCATTCTCAGGCATTCCTTAATATGGAAACAATCACCTGCCATTTCAACCATTTTTTGCAAGGGACACAGTGGGCTTAATAAAATGCACACACCTGCAGTCTAAACTTCTGTTCTCTGGTAAAAATTTTTTTGTGGGGATTGCAGATGTGCACGTGCAAGATAAGAGACCATTCTCTGTGACGCCTGAAAACCCATCCTGGCCTATATTCTGTAATTTTCTGGAAACGCTCTGCACACTGGTCCAGCTCTGAGTGTCTGTCTCATGCGATTCAAAGGACAAGGGTGACAAAACCCCAATGTTGTGCAACACCTGCTCATTTCAGACTCATCTTTCAGAAGTGGTGAACATCTGTGGCACTGTCTGTATTCTGAGACATGGAGACATTCAGCAACTTAAAAAGAAGAAAAAGGAGGCCTGATACTGAGGCCCTAAATTATGTTTAGAGAATGCTTCCAGAACAATCAAAACTTTTTTTTGTCTTTTTTTTTCTTTTTTCATTAAAAGATCTCCTAAGGAAGAATTAAACTGGTAGTATGCTATGGTAAATTTAGCTACAGTGTTTCTGGGACAAGATGTCCACGGAACAAGCATCCCTCATTTATCACCAGAACATCTCAATTCTGACCTGAAACACAAATTTGGTGCCACGTGTAGCAATGTGTTTGTGGTCTGTTGCAAATGCCAGCCAGTGAGGGAATGTGTTGGTTTAAGGCACACAAGTAAAAAGCACAGCTTTTAAAAGTTCAGCTTCATTTTCCTTTGCTGGGAAAGGAAATAATTATTCTATTTATTTTGCTTCCAAGATGGGAATAGTAAATGTATTTCTCACCTCACTGAGAGGAAAAAACATCACACACAATATGGTTAAGGTGCACCCCCTTTAACAGAGCGATGTGACAACCTTGCAACTTGAACACAATTTTTTTCTTTAGCTGCTGCCTTCTGGATTTTTTTTCTTTAATGTAGTTTATTCTTGAGATGCCTCATGCATAAGCATCTTGGATTGTTTCCTACAAAACAGCGGAGCTCCTAAATTAAAGGAGTGGGTAGGGCAGAAGTGAAGCCTATTTCAAACATGGCTTTAGTGGAGCCGATTTTGCTGCCATGTGGAGGCAAATATTTGGCCATGGAGGAAGAACATCTTAAAATGAGCTATGCTCCAGGAGTGAGCAGATCAATCCTTCCTAGGAGCCTGTGGTAATTCATTTTTTGGATGATGTGAGCTGTGATTCCGCTGAGGGTGCTGCTTTTGTTTGTTTTCTTCTGCAGTGAGCATGCTGCAGTTGAGATCACCTTTTCCTAAGCTCAGATGCTCCTTCCAGAAAGCCAGGGCCCAGATGAGCATTTTGATATTTGTGTCCCGCGATCAAGGGCAGGGCTTTGGGAGAAAAACTGGAGCACAGCAGATGTTCAGACCAGGACTGCACACAGCACTGCTCCTTTTTGACCCACTGTATGACCCTTTTAGGGATGCTCCTTTGTTTTTCAGCTACTGGATGCTATGACACAAATTTCTGTATGTGTAGTGTCGCTTCCCATGACCAAAAGCCCTGTGAAAGGGAACAAGTTCCACCCCCTCCTCAGCTCCAGTGACAGCAACCTGTGTCCTCACACTACTTCTTGGCTCCCTCACAGTAAGGTGATCCACAAAGGGAACATTAGAAGGCGTTTTCTGAGCCAAGGGTTTTCCCCTGGCAGGTTGCAGAAAGGCCCATCTGCTTCTCTCGGGGCTGGTGTCGCCTCCATCCAGCCTCCACAGCTGCGTGCAGCTTTTGCTCTGACCGCAGTGATGCTGGTGACAGGGGAGGAAACCTGGCTCCAGGTAGAGATGAGCCAGAAAAAAGTTGTGTTACAGGTAGGTCCTAAAACTTGTTGGACTGGACAAGGACTCCGAGGCACAAAAAGGGGCTGCTGCTCCCGGGGGCGGTGGGACCTCAGTCGAGGTGCAGCCTGCTTCCTCCCTGGAACAGCGAGGGGAGCATGGCTCAGCTGGAGGCAGTGGGGCCAACACCGAGTGGCCACACCGGGCACGCAGTGGGTGAGTTAAGGACATACTTTCAGCCTTAATTCTGAGTTTCCTAGGTTTTGTCAGTTTAAGCCAGATTCCTAATGTTATTTTAATGCAGTTGTTTTGTGTGTGAATAATATGCTTTCTATGCCAAACCACAAGCCCTGGAACTAATATCTCATAAAAATGCCTGGAGTCCAAAGCTAATAGCTGTAATTCAGCTGATCGAGTGATGCCTAAAAAGTTACGGATTAACGCTATTCCTCAAAGGGAAGTAAAATTAAACTCGACTTCTGAAGGGCTGGGTGCTATTTTGCACAGCCTGGGCTGAGGGATGCAGCTCGCTGCAGACCCTGGGCACCCCATGGCAGGGCTCAATGCCCTTTGGGCAGAGGTTGGGGCTGGCAAGGTGAGGGATTTTCCGCATTTTTTCCCTTAAAAAGCTCCCACCCTTCCAGCAACACCCCACCCACTGCTGGGTCACCACAGCTCATCCTCGAACAGCCCTGATGCTGTGGGCAGTGAGTCAGACAACACTGAAATGGGGTGGGGGCCGGTCCCCCTCTCAGGCTGGGTGAGTGGCAGCTGAGGCGACATCACGAGCTGTGCCTGGACCCAGCAAGGGGGCAAGTGCCCCTTCCCCCCCAAAGGGTTTGGATGAGGCAACAGTGACTTGCAGTGAGCAAAGAGGGGACATGGGAGGGGGGGCAGAGCTGTCCCTTCACGCTCTTTCCAGGCCCCCGCCTGGAAAGTCGTGCCACAGGATGTCAGTGCAGCCTGTGGGAAGGCCCTGCCTCCCGAAAGAAACCACTCTCTCCTCTCAAGAGCACACAGGAAGATCTCTTTCCCAGAATATCTTATTTAGGAAACTTGCATCACAGCAAGCAGCAAAGCAGAATGCTTATTTGGGAAAAAGAAAATGAGATGTGGCCCCAAGTCAGCGCTTGCCTGTAGGCTCTGTGGCAGAAAGTTTGAGGAGGCAGCAGAGGCAGCTGCTGGCTCACAGGACCAAAGGCAGAGCTGGGTGGGCTGGAGACCCAGCTGGTGTTTGCTGCCTGTGCCGTATCCTCCAGTACTGGCTGAGGAGCTCTAAGGTATCAGGGATTTTCCTGTTACAACACAAAGGGATCAGCTAGATTAGCTTCTGCAGAGGTGAGAAGGAAATGTGTCATGTTGACTGTTTATTTTGCGTTAATTGGATTCAGACCCTCTTTTTGAATAAATCTCGGTTTACTCCAGCTCCTGTGGTTTTTCATGGCTGTGAATGCAGAGGAGCTGTTCCAGGGATAGGCAAGTGATTCTCGGCTTCAGTGGGGAAAGCAAAGGGATCACACTGCGGTCACTAGAAGCAGGCAGCTTGCAATCAGCACGGCTGTTTGAAGAAGGTCTCATGGTCACATCCCAGATGAGGCTCTGTAGTCACGGACAGCTTCTGGCAGTACGAGGTAAAAGCTGCTCCTTGAGCAGGGAATTTTAAGCTTTTCACTCCTTCAGACATGACATCTACAGCTGCTGTGGGTAAGCTGCAGCAGCACAACACTGTGACCTGGGGGCAGGGCAATCCTGCCTGTATGAAAGCAGCATATGTTGGTCCACTTGAACAGGGAGAGCTGCGCTGTCAGCGAATCTTCTGCACTTCATCATCCTTCTCTAGCTGGTGTGGAACACTGTAGGAAAATTATCTTGGTCTGCTGTTTTTCTTGGCCTGCTCTCTCAGAAACATGGAAAGTACCTGCAGCAGGAGCGGCTTCTCAAATTTGTCCCTTAAATCTCTGGAAACAAAATGAACTCAGATGAAAAAGAAAGGAGAAAAAGTGTAGTTTAAGAATCCTAGGTCTCAGTGGCTGCAAGCTGCTAATCGACCTCTCTGGCTTAATTCCTCCAAACCAGCAAATACTTTTCACTTCTGTGTCCCTTGCACTGTGGAAACTTTTTGACATCTCTGTACTGGCCAATGTGGTTTGAATCCCTGCCTCTGAGTCACATGGGTATCAAAATCCTCAGGCCAGCTGGACTAAATAATGCTCTCTTGATGAGCACAGCAGAAACTAGACATAAAATAAATCATTAAGTCAGTGACATTTTTTGGGTATCTAAATTGTGCTTGCATACGCGTTACAGAGTCAAGTCTTGATTTTGAAATTCTTCCACTTATTTCTTGTTCTTACAGGTGCAAATGAATGCTACATCAGGAAGACACATTTCTCTGGAGAGCATCTGCTTCTGCAGTTTCCAAAGACATCCTTTATTTGTGAATGTATCTTCTTGTACATGAACCTATGACTTGTCTGAGAGTCTCATCTTATTGGAATTGCACATCAGAATTATCTTTTATTGTTCTTTCGGTCACGTTTCTCTCTGTGACAGATTATTGTATTTTCTGTTGGCTTTGATATTTTTTAATTGATCGCTGAAGGACCAAATCCAGATGCTGGGTACATTCTTGATGAGGTGGGTATTGAAGTACTTTGGTATATAGATTGTCATTGTTTTCAACCTTTTGCCTTGATCATTTGCTCTTGCAGAACTCATTTCTTTCAGTACTTTTAGAGCCCATGGGAGGTGCTAAATAAACACTTCAAACTATAATAAAAGTCACTGGCCAACTGTGAGGTGCTAAAATTAAGTAAAATGCCCAGCATCGCATAGGTAAGCAGAACAACTGTTTTTCTCTTCCTTTGTTGTCCTGATTAATTTACAGCACATCAGATCAGGCTTTTACATTTTGCCTACCTGCAGAGCTTCCTACTGGAGCAGTATCCATCCAAATTGAACAAAAAAAAAGAAGAAAAATGCCCAAGATAAAACCAGTATGATCAGCTAATATGAAGGAACTTTTTTTTTTTTTTTTTTTTTTTTTTTAATATGGACAATAGAGTCAGTTTTTGCTTATCTTTGGTTTTGGAGTGCCTGAGCCATCTTAGAAAATTTAGCCTGAATCAGACATGTAGAGTTTCCTAGTGAGGAACATGCCAATCTACAAAATGAAAATTAGGTTAAAGGAAAATAGCTGAAAACAGAGACTGCTACCAGAAAATATGATACAACATGGACATTGGGAGACACTGTAATACAGGAATCCCTGCATTTACTGAAGTTTGCCACCTCTACAACAAAGTTGTTTTGCTTCCACAAAGGAGTGCTATAGAGGTTTTTAGGGAAGGAAGCAAAACAGAGCATTATTTCTAAGGGAAATCACAGGTGCAATAGGAGAGCTGTCGGTAAAGGCATCCCTTTCCCAAGGCAGTACGCAGAGAGCACAGTGGGAATGGCTCGATAGCAGAAGCAAGAACAGGATGGGCTTTAAGTGTCACCAAGTGAAAAAACTGGTAGGGGCACCAACAGGCTGCCAGTCCCTCTCTTGCTGTCCTGCCAGGAAGAAGCATTAGTGAGAACAGGCTACTCCTCTGCAGACTGAAAGTAAAGATAAATTAATTACTCAATCCAGAACTTTAAAAAAACAGCAATATGACTTTTGGAAATGCAGAAAGACCCATCCATCTGTTGCCTTCTTAGCAATATGAAAATTGAAGGACACTGTGTAAGCCAAGGGAAAACCCCAACACTCTGCAGCACAAAATTCAGTTAAATCTCTGCCCTCAGCAGGTTCCAAATCACATAAACATCAGGAATATTGGAGGGCTGGGGCACACGGCCTTAAGAGGCCAGGTCAGAAAACACTGTTGTTTCCTTGCATGAGAAGATATAAATAGTATTTAGCATCTTCAAGCAGGCAAGTTCATAAGTGAGCCTGCCTGACTGTGAACTGGCTTCTTTGACAACTTAGTATTCAGGAGAGGGAAGAATTGCCATAGCAACATTCCCATCTTCTGACATGTATCATGCAGATCATGTAGTCAAGGCAGCGCAGCACCCTCTCACACATGTGCTCTGTGAACTTTTGCGTTCCTGACAATATTAAAGAGAGAACTGTGTCTCATGATTGACACACTTGCCTGTGTGTCTTTATGATTCCTTAAAAAAATATATGGAAATGCTTCCCTTCCCCCATCCCTCCTCCTTTGAACTGTTTTCTTTTTTCCATCCCACTGAAATGATGAGAACAGTTCCTGCCCCAGATCTGTAGATATATGTTCCTGACAGTAGTCCTACGCTATGCAAATGTGTAAACTGCAAAATGTAGAGGGCTTTAAAAAATTAAGTATATCCAGCAGAGTCTAAATTCTGAGTGCTGAAAGGAACTAAAAATCTTTCAGTAGCTGCATAATTAATGCTCTATTAAGCAAAGCCTTACATCGCTTTTCTTTTGGGTTTTTTATTTATTTATTTTTTGCTTTGAGTTAGCCTGAAATCTCCAGACACACACATCAACCATTCCTATGGCACATGCCAGTATATATGCCACCCTGTGTGGGAGCTGAGTGCACAAGCAGAGCAGAATACTTGTTTGCAGGCGGGATCTGGCTAACCCCTGGGATGGCTTTGGCTATGTGGACTTCCCACTGTAGGAAAAGCATTACACATCACACAGGGCTATGCTGTGGGCCACTACAAATGGGATGCTGCAACACTGTGCAGTGACACCCTTGTCTGTAACCCTGACAGCTGTGACGGCCAGGTGCTTGACTTTACAAGTGCTCTTGCTTTAATTGTATGATAGGTCTGCCCAGTGGACGTCTTCCTAAGCTTACTGCCTAGTCAGTATTTTGGCTCCTTTCAAAAACTCTGTAATGCTATAAAGAGTTGGAATATAATTACCCCACTGTATTTATGTGTGTCTCTAACTACAGCCACCCCACCAGTGGTTCTGACATTAAAAGTACCACAATATACTGTCACATGCCTACATATTTTCTCCTCAGACCTGGGATTTCATATACTGTGCCGTCCTTGGCAGGATGCCTATTGCACCATCTCTGCATACAGGTTGGCCTCAGTAACCCCCTTCTCCAAGGAACAGGCTTAAAATCCTGCATAACTCTAAGGCCTTGGCAGAAAGAGAACAAAACCCACTCAGACTGAGTGCTCTCTCTGGACTGTATGCACCTAGCTGTGGGCTACACCTGAGTGAGGTAATTTTTCTAACCATGCTGTTTTATACTCTCTTGGCTGCCTTCTCACACAACTCCCCAGAGCTGCCTAATAAGCATTCACTGCAAAACATTCCCATTGGATGGCAAAAGCTCTCATTGTTTGTGCCGTGGGGGCTCCTTTGTACAACTATCTGCTGGAGGCAGGTAACCTTTGCATTGGAATAGCTTCTTCTATCTTTCCCCCACCCATATTCCTGTTCTCTCCACCACTTTTCTCCAATGTTTAGGATTACTGTACAAAACTTTGGTACTTTATGTGGTACCAAAGGAACCAGGACCTCACCACGCTCCAGGAAAGGTGAATGTAATTATGTTGTGGTCCGTATCACTTGGTTGTTCAGCTAGGATTATATCTCCAATGAGCCATCTCCTGAGCTTCACTCATGTCTGAAAGCCCTGCCTGCTTTGGTGTACTCCACACCTGCCCATTCCAAGAAATGAAGATTCAAGAAGTCCCCTCTTCATGACTTGTTCCATGGTAATTCTTGGCCAGAGTACACACAGGTAGCTGAGGTCCTCCATTATGGTAATTTTTGCTGCCTCACTAAGTATTGTGTGACTAATTGCCTCTTCCTACTCAATGACTAATAGCACTCCTGTTAAGCCACCTCTAGAGAGAATGGTTTTGCAGCTTAATACCAGTTACAGAAGAGTGACCACCTCCCTCTTTTATCCCATTACATATGTCAGATGTGAACTTCAGAGGCAAACTGAGAACCATTATTATATAAAAACAACTTATTTTATTTTACATAGTAAATAAGCTAAGACAATTATATGTAGACAGATAGCCAGGCACTGTTCTGCCTGCAGAAATGCAGGAACTGCAGAGTCCTGCAGCCACAGACTGTCCCTGTTGCTACAGGCAGCATGGCCAGCAGCAGACCAGCCTTATTCCCGGGAGAAAAGTAGGACAAGGGGCTGTCAGTTTGGAGTTATGGTGGCATTACTGTCCCTGTCAAGAATGATGCCTTCCACAGTGCCTGATTTCTTTCCATGCTAAGTAAGTAACTGCCATTTAACATCTGACTGTCATCATTTGTTTCTGCAGAAGATCCTGTGTGTATATATGTGCATATATATGTGCCCATGTGTGTGGTTAACTTCCATCTACACAACACACATACAGAGGGGACTATGCATAATAGAAAGCAAAGGTATATTTTGTCCTAGAACTGACTGCACCATAGCAATTTCTACATTTAGAATGCACACTGCAGAGATGCTTCTCCAGCCTAAAGGTATATGTTTATATTTTAGTACACAAGCTACATATAAAATGCTGAACTTGAACACCATGGCTAGTTACAACATTAATAACATGAAAAAGATGCTATTTAGTTTCTGTCTCATTTTACACAACTCTAAAGAACAGCAGATACCTTCTCCAGTGGGCCACAAAGTCTGTGGCCTACCTTTCAAATTTCTGTACTGGCATTTATTGTGATGAGGTTTAAATCCCTTTACAGCTGTGGTCTGAACAACAAAGGGGCACTTAAGGGAATAAGAATACAACTTGCTCTTCTGGGTTACATTAAAACCCATTGATTTCCATCTGTTACTTGAACAAAACAGAGTGCATTTTTGATAAAAATAAAATTGCTCATTTTGGAGAATATATGCTAAATATATTTCATGTTTGTGGTCTGCAAATTGGGCAGTTCTGTTCTTCCTAGTTACTTAAATGATACAAGCAAGAGGAAGTAGCTATGCACAAAATGTATATTTTCACCCTAAGCCCAAATCCCTGTCATTACATCATTAGAAGCACTACACAAAATGCTCCACCTGCCAGCCCTCTTGGCCCCTTACTCAGCAAAGCTCCTGCAATTAAAAGCACCTGTGTGTGTGCTGTGAGCTCAGGATGCGCTCAAGAACTCTTCTAAACAGATCTCAACAGCTACATCCTTTTACTTTTCATTTAGTTTCATTCTCCCTTTGTTCTTGCCTTAAAGAGGAGAGAGAGATCATTGCCACTGTAGAGAGCTGACCAGCCAAACCTCCAGTTGTTCTTTTCTTCCCTGGGACTTTGGCAGTAGTCAAGCTCCCAGGTTTCTGTCCTTCCCAGCAACACCTGTGACCCCAGTTTAACCAGCTGGCCACAGCAGCAGGTGAAGCTATGAACCACAGGAGCAGAGCAGCTGGGATACTCTGGTGGAGATGACCTCCTCTCCAGGCTTTGATCAGGAGCTTTCTTATGCTGCTGCAGAAAGAAGACACCTGTCACCAGTGTTTGACCCCACTCATGTGACAACAGAGAGAATTAAGAGATAGGATTAGTGGCACTTTTCCAAGTCTGCATTTGGAGGTGACCTCACCTGCACCTCTCCTATTGCTTACTTCTTTACTCCCAGGCCAGGAACACCAAACCTGCCTTGGTGATGCTAGCCTCAGGTTGATGGTCTCTTCAGGACTATACATCAGCTCACATTTTATATGATGAATCTTTTGAGTGTTAAGCCTAATGGTATCTGAGTCTTCAAAGGCTACTGAAGTGTGAATCAGAGCAGAATGACCAATCCTTATAGAAAATAAAAGGCAAAGAATAAATTATTGTTAGGATTTGAAGCAGTCTTTGAAAAGCAAATTCAATAGGAAAAATGAACTGAGAAGTACCTACTTTATACAGTGCCACTACAAACTGCCCCCTGGAGCCTGCAGAATGGTGAGCCATTTGTCAGTCTACTCAGTGTTCAAGTGGCTTTGACGTGCACTGGTGGTGATTTTGCTAATATTACTCCCATGGGCAGAGAGATGTAAAGAGTAGGGGAAATCAGGGAAAATATTTGTCATTTTCCTTTAAAATAAGGCAATGGTTGCTACAAAAAAACAACAAATTACAGTTTTGTCCTACACAAGCCAAATTACACACTGAAATAATTTAATGTTGAAATTGTGGCACAAGTTTGCAAATTATGACAAAGCCTTTTTAACAGAGTGGTATGGGAACTATGAATATGTGTTTGGGGGCAGCTACATGAAGGCAGAAAAGAAATGATGAAAAGCCAAAACAGGGGACATAGTCACAATGAAATTCATGACAACGTGGTGGCTAGACTTTCTAACCAGCCTTTTTTTCTAACCTCCCTTTTTATGTTCTATTACTAAAAAAAGAGATTACTAATTTTGAAAAGTTGGGTATTGGAGAGTGAGATAATGTCAGCATTTAGGCTGTCTGTTCAACCTTAATTTGGCCCCTTGTGAGTATGAATTATGATATTGCCTTTAATTAGATGATCACATAATATTTTTTCCTGTGCCTCACTCGTAACACTTGATGGATGGTGCTCACTGAATGATGAAACTGTATTTTGTTTTTTCCTCGTGGTTCAAGGTGTGGCAGCCTTCCTTATTTACTGCACACTGTGCTCTTCTCTGACAACAAAACTAATGACTCCTTTGCAGAGTTTTCTATGTGGTTTATCATTACAGCTAGAGCATAACAAACACTACTAATTTCATTTTATTGCAGTCCTCGAGGGAAAAGCTAGAGGTTTTTTCACTTAGTTCATCCATTTAGAACCTATTCTCATTGCTCAAGTTGCCATCAAAGCTTTGCTTCCCTCACATTTCTATGCAGCTTTATTTGCATCAGCTCTGGGGAGGTATTGACAATTCATGGGAAGCAAAGTGGCTTCCCCATTCTGGTATTTGTCTTGGGTAGTCAAGGCATGGAGACGATCACCAGATCAGGGATGCCAGGGAAAACCCTATTCCAAGCCACAAGACGGATGATTCCCAAAGCTGATAAACACTCTGGAGAATTACCTGTGCACGACACGGAAACGCAGGCTTATTTTTTCCTAAAATTTGGACAAAGACAAATAGCTATCTGCCATAAATTCAGAAATGCTACAAACATAAATGTTGTCTTCAGACAGAGTTCCACAGCAAAAGTAGAGAAAAGTTTTCCAGACTTTTTTTTTTTCATAGACTTGCACTTGGAAATAAATTACTTGTTCTGACAAAAAGCTTTCCACCAAAAAAATAGTTCCCCCAAGAGAAATACCTTTCAGGGACAATTTCAGCCAAGATGGTTGAAATTTGGCAAGTTTACAAGTGACTTTTATTTTAGTCATCATTCATCCATCATCTTTCTTAAGAGTGATGGATTGTGTAATCCTAAAGGGAATGAACACAGTCTAGAGGAGTGCTCTCTGAGTACACAGACCCCCAAGTTATTTATATCATGGTTCATACATCAGAGGCTAGATTTAATGCTCTAAAATGTTTTTGACTTTAAGTACGATGATTCAAAGCTCACAGGAGGTGGGGAACTTTTTGAGATGTGAGAAGACAAATTGAGTTCAAACCTTCTTGGAATACTATAAATTTTCTTAAACCAAATGGAACCCACCACATTTTCTATCACATATATTGCCTTTGGCTAACATTGACAACCTCAGGGGCTTAACTGAGATCTAAGCTTGGTGTCTATTTTTTTGAGGTGCTGAATATTCACAAATTCACAGATATGAGGGATGACAACTTTAAGCATACCTATGCTATACCTCTGAAAGGGAGCCTTCTTTCACTTGGACACCTACCTATGGATTCGTCTATGCAATTTTGATCTCTGACATTTCTGTTCTCTTTATATTCTTCCTACATCTCTTATATTGCATATAATGACATGGTATTAGAAGAAAAACCTATCTTGAGCAGGTGCAGAACCTGCCAAGAAGGAGGAATCTTTCCATCAATGTCAGTTTTTGAGATCTCAGACATTCAGTACTCATTGGTGCCATATATACAGCAGACATGATCAGAGTATGCTCTAGCAGAATGGGTACAGCTCTGTGGCATTTTGGCACTTATTTAACCCATTCTTCCTATTAGAACGAATTCTTGAATTCTGTGAAGGAAACACAGAAACTGTGAAATAAAACCTTTTTAAAAAAAGAAAAAAAGTCCTAGACTTAATAGCAGAGCATAGGTTATGTAAATTCTTCACATGACAAAAAGTCAATAGAATTTCTGCTTTGAGCTTCCCGCCCCAAGCCGCGGTTGCTGCTGTTGGAAAGTACAGCCAGATCCCCCAGAACATTCACTGTCCACCACTACTTCTATGTGCTACCACAGCTTTCAGAAGCAGTGGCTTTAAACAGTTCCTAGCTCACTAAACATGACTGAATCCATGCATTCTCTCCTTCCTGAGTTTTAAAAGCCTGTCGCAAATAGCATCGTGCACATGTAATGGGGAGTTCAGGAACAGCAGAACATAATATCCCTAATGCAAGGCCACATGGCTATGGCCATTTGCTTCCAAATTCCACTGGTTTTTGTGTGTCCTGTCCTCTCCCTCTGTAGGACGGATCAGTAGAGGAGCTCCTTTATCTGGCCACTTATTTCAATGAAATTTCTAGTAATCTGCTTAGCTTCGAAATCTTTGCAACTCTTGATCAGCAAGTTAAAAATAATCTAGCAGATGGACAGAAAAAGACAATATCATTAATGAATCTTATTTTTGAAGGAAACAAACCAAAAAGCACATTGTTGGACTTGTGCTGTTTCATATGATAGTGTGTACATACATTTAAAAAGTACTGTGGAGGCATGTAATGAGTTGCACGAGATCAGTTTTCCCCAGAGTTATTCCAGAGCAGAAACACCATTATATTGCATTAAAACTCTACAGAAATCCTGTTACTAAAAACAACACATTAACACCATACATACTCAAAGTGCTCTGCATGTGTTAGAAGAAATGACTAAATACACTAATGAACAAATATGTGATATGAATACCAATATTTGGAGCATAAAGCTAATTTTTAATAAATATTGTCTTGTCAAAAATTATTCTATTCAGTTTAATTTAGTTCTAGACGATTTTTCCTGCCCACTAGACTTAGGTCTTGATTGTCTAGTAGTTAAACAGAATCATATCAAATAACCACTAGTTTTTTGCAATTGAATTCCTTATACAAACAGGCATGTGCTTAACTTTAAACATTTTCTTATGTACCTTCCTGAAGTAAGACTTTAATGCTCTCTCTTGTGCAACACGAACAGCTCAGCCCACCTGTTGAGAACTTTCAATTTGAAAATGCAAGATCTGTTATTTTACTATGAAAATAAGATGAAAAATCCTCATGTAGAAATTATACAGTCTACAGTTGACACTGGAAAACCTGAAAATGTATCATTCAAATGCCATCAATCCATCAAAAATGTCAAGAATCAGCACGAAGAAACAGAAATGCAAGGATAATTTCATTTTTATTTAGGTCTAAAGATCTTAACACTGCAAGTAAGATTTCACTGAACTGGTAAAATTATTAACATAATGAATTTAAGGCAGCTGTTACATAGTGTTACATTAATATTTCAGTCAGACTGAACTCTTCTTCAGATACATTCATGCAATTAACTTCTATGCTGTAATTTGAAATATATAGGATTGCTTTGTTTCCCTGTATTAGACCTATCTGGTTAAGCTTTTCTCAAACAATACAGAGAATGGACTCATTGTTCTTGGCAGAAGTAAAAAGATCTAATGACTTAATGGTTTAATGACTTATTTGATTCAAGAAATGCACATTGAGAATGCCTTGGAGATAAATATACATCTTATATGTGTATGTCACATGCAAGCATGGAGAAACTGAAGTTTGAAACATTAATATTATTCTTAGTTAAAATCATTTTCCCCCCATATAAAATCCAAAAATATCCTTGCACTGAGAAGTGGGCCCATGAAACTTCTTCCTTTCCAGAAGATTCCTCTCCAGGCCAAGCTCTGTTGGGGATGAGAAATCTTCCATGGAACTATAAACAATCCTCTGTGTTGCCTCTTATTGTTCACTCCGATTTTGGCTTTTCTTTTCCTTCTTCAATACCTGAAAACATACAGAGAGCAGCTTTAAAAAATCAGTGAATACAACTCAAGGGTTTGCTTAGAGAGGTTCCTCTAATGCATTAGTCTTTCCTTTATCAATGTTGTTTCTCCTGAACTTGCTCTCCTGTGTTACCTCAACTGCTGTGAAGGAAAAAAACATCTGCACACCTGATGGCAGTGGTTGTCCAGCAATGGAGCTGCACAATCCTCCCTCCCTCACTCCCATTTTCAGATCAGCCTGACCCCCTGCCTCACACCCAGCCTTTGACGGCTGCAGGGGTCTGGGAACATGTAGTTCCCTCACCTGCTCTGCTTGCCTACTAGCAAACTAAAATAGATGTTACTATAGCTGAATATAAGCAACCAACTTTGTTTGAAAGAAAATTTTAGTAATTGTGTTTCAAAATTCAATAATTTGAGGTCCCTCTCCATTTCAACATTGGATTTTTAAGTATGTGCAGGCACATCTCCCTTTTTTGAAAGTACAAGAATGGAGAAACAATTACTGCTGAGAGGGTGCCTCTCTCTTCTTGCAATAGCCATTCCTTTCAGTAATATCAGGAGGGCTGAGTTGAGTGTAGGGCTCCTTAAAGAACTTATTCTAGCTGCTGGACTTGTCTCTTTTCTATGCTGAGCAAAGCCTGGGCTGGGCAGCGGACTGTGTTTTTTCTGGCAATGGAAACATTCAGCTATTTCATATGCCTGTTCCTGGACAATGAATTACTACTGGTATCTGACAAAAGTATTGTTCTTCTGACTAAGCCCTCTCTGCCAGACATCTCAAATACAAATATTTCTTTTGGAGGTTTTCAGGCCTGCTGCATGCTGGAAAAGAAAGACTTATGATAACCAAAGGCAAAAAAGAAGCAATGCTTGAGAATGCTGAGAGGAAAATCCACTCACAAGTAACATCACCAGCTAGTGCAATAGATGCATAGGCGGTAAGTACACTGTAAATCACTTCAAAAAGATAATTCATGAATTCCAGTGTGGGAAACAAAGAGACTCGTCTGCAGTTAGAAAGCACAACTGCAGAGCTGCCTTGCAGAAAGAAACAACACCAAGACAAATGGGTTTGTGTGTTGCCAGCAGCCCAAGTACAATGGCCCTGGGTGTTGCTGGCACACCGGTGTTAATGGGAGAGCCACAGCTGAAGGTTTAACAACCAAAACAAGAGACTGGGACCAAAAGATTACAGATGGTTTACAATTTGCTCCAAAGCCAATCTTAAGTCTTCTGCTTTCTCCTAGAAGGAACTTTTCCAATAATTTTAAAAGCTGTTTTATTTGTCTTTCTGAAAGCACGTCTTTCCTTTCTTCTGAAGCACTCTACTGCAGATGCATCAAATAGTTTGGCAGGAATGCAGATATCCACAAAATTGTGGACAGACACTGGCTTGTACAAAGGGCAAATTTTTCCTTCCCTACCATGTTTGTGGTTTAACTTGGAAAAACTAACTGCAAATCATTTTGTCAGTAGTGAGGTTCTATTTAATGCATCTCCAGAGGCAAATAAAAATACTCCAAACCCAAAACAACCCCTTCTCACCCCAGAAATCTTCTCATGGCAGACTGTTTGGATTTGCAGTCTTACTGCTCAAAAGCCCCTTTTAAGTGTACAGTTTTCAAATAATATTTTCCCAGGCCTCGCATGGTGACAGACTGGCATAATTTTACATCTCTGTTGTTTGCGGTGTTCCTGCCACACGCTTCAGGTTAAGTTTGCGCAAAGTGTTTCAAGCTCAGCAAACCAGCAGGTGACTCATGGCATTTCTGTTTTCCAAGTGCTTGAGCCAGAAAGGACTTGGGATCAATATTCCTTATCTACATGAAGGAAATGATGGAGAGGACAATAATTCCAGGGTAAACCGTGAAAGATGCTGGGAGAATGACCCAATTGAGTTAGCTCCTCTAGGGCGGAGGCCTGCAAGGACCAGGCATTTTGTTATGCATACTTTGGAATAGTGCAGGAAATTTTCCACCATCTACTTATTCATGGACTTGCTAAGAATATGTGATTCTTTACCACACTATTATTCTTCACACAGGACTTAGGTCAAGTGAAATTATTCCTTGCAGCTGCCTTTTTTAGAAACATCTTTCCCGAATTAACTTAGAGAAGTTAAATAAATGTGAATTTGACATCAAACTGAGGACTGAATACCCATCTTGAGTACTGTGACCAGTGGTTGATGGTCCTAGAGCAAAAACAAAAAGGCATTTTGCACCTGGATGCTAATATGAGCAAATGGAAAGTAAAACTGCTTTGAGCTTCTAGCATTAGATTCTACCTGGTATTGAAGGACTTGTTAAAGAGAGTTGTGTGTGCCATTAACTACCAAGTGAATTTATTTCCCTCCAGTTGTGATTTGGCACAGCAGCTATAATGAATGTTATTTCATTCAATTTGATAAATGAAAACCATCTTTCATAGATAAAATGAACCTACTTTTAATCTTGTGTTTGTTTTGTTTTCCCTTTTCCTCTCCTCAGCAATGGGTGGCCTAGGCAGGATAGATGATGTAGAGTCTGCACAGTTGAGCTTACCCTGCACTAAAGTGATCTTTCATTCCTGTTATTTCACTGACAAGAACATGTTCATTTTCCCTGAGTAAATTTATACGCTGAGAGAACACCTTATACCTGAAAATACTAAAAGAGTATGTTTTCATTTCTCGGTCTAAGCTTACCATTAATGGCATCCACATTACATTCTAGCTGCATTTAAAGGGTTCATCAGCTAATAAGTGGGTTGTAAACATCTCAGGTAATTGCCAAGAGCTCTTAAATTAGTACTGTAAAAGAGAATACATATTCATAGCTCCTCAGGCTCTCCAGCAGCCATTCTGTTCATCCGTCTGTTTTTAAGGGCAGGCAAGCAAGATGTTTCAGTGGAACTTCTGTCATTTTCCTTTGTTTTAGTCAGCTTAAAACATTCTACATTTTCAGAGAAACATACTCAAGTCCTGATGGTGTATTTCACGAGATAATATTCCTAAAACAATACTCACATTTTTGTGTATCCCAGATGTAGTTGTTCAGGACTTCTCCCACCAAGTAGAATACATTAATTATTATGGTAACAGCTGCAAAAAAGATTACTTTGACACCTGGGCTGAGGTGCTCAAGCAGCGGGTACACCCACACTCCTGTAACGTGGTGAATCCAGCACACCCTGAAACAAAACAAAAATAACAAGCACTGACTCTTACAGCCCTGTTTTACAAAAGCAGCTTGGCCTGTGCGTTTAGCTACTGTAACCCAAAAAGCAATTATTTGAAAGGCCTGCAAGTTGCAGCTGAACTGGAGCACATGCATGCCATCCATCCCGAACAGACATCACAAATGATGAAACTATGACTGATTTCCCACATTCTTACTGCTTTGCTTTCAATTTATTATGAGCAGTTGGCCAGTTTTCATTTCTGATGTAGGCAGGTATTTCCTTGCTCACTTCTATTTCTGAGGAAACCCCTGTTTCGTGCCAAAGCTGGAAACTGCAGCAGCCTCTGTTCCAAGCAGGTTCTTTATCCTAAGAGCATTCAGGGTTCTGCAGGCTCTACTACCATCTCGCTCTGCTTCCTGCAGTATCCTACTTTCACGTCATACACATTTGCGATTTCCTTTTGCTTTTCCTCGCTACACATGGTAATCAGTTTTTGGGCTTGCCAGATGCATATGGTTTAGATTCTCTTTGAGAGAATAGTTTCTTCAGCGACTGTGTTTTAGATTGGTCCTCCTTCCAGCTACCTGCTATAATTTGGAATAGAATAATTTTTCTCTAGGAAAGATAAATATTTTTTGAAAAGACCAAACAAAACCAAAACTCTGGTGACACAGAGATTTTTATCACTCAGCTACAGAGGACATTGTTGGTACACCAACTCTAGAGACAGACTATCAGCTTTACAGCAGTGCAGCCTGAAGAAGCACTCCAGGTGTGTGGTTTTGCTGTGTGTGGCTGCAGTGGACACCTGTATCCTCTGATGGGTTCACTTTTGTGTTGAGCTCTGATGCAGTGAGTGGCGAAGTCAGAGGGAGCAGAGAGAGTCCATACATTCCAGTATGTATGGAACTTCCAGTGGAATTTAAGAAAAGCAAATACTGGCAAACAACTGAGCAAACATCTCCGAAGCTAACTGGGTAAAGTGCTCAGTGAAGGCAGGCTAGGGCTTTGCTGGGCTCTCTTCAAGAATGTAAATCTTTTCCTTTCTGACCTGGAAATTTGAGAGGAAAGCTCACAGTGAAGCACAGCTAGAGCAGCTGCACAGACTTATAGATGGGGATTTCCATGTCCACATGATTTGCCTCACTTGCTAAGTTTCTGTTTGTTTAAGGAAGATTTTTGATCACTAGATCAAGTCAAAGGCTCCTAAAGGGTAGAGACAGAGAAGTTAACACAAAACTGCTACCATAAAATTCTGTCACACAGAGAGTACAGAATCCCTGTTTAACAATCACCCTGGAAATGTCCATGGTTGTCACAGCTTCCCTTCTCCTTGGAAAAGCTTTTATTACAGCCAAACTCTTAACAGTTGCACGCTTCACCTGGGAAACTACATGTGTCAGTAAATTAATCTGCATGATCTAAATGCAATTAAACCCTCTTCTCCAAATCAGTTCACATATGGGAAATTATCTCTGTACTTTACAGTTATTTTCCCCAGTATTCTTCTGTGACAGAATTAACCTGACTAGATAAAATTATCTATGAAAAAATGAAAGGCTCCTGCATAACCCATGGTAACAGGGGACACCATGACCCTCTTGATGAAAGAAAAAGATGAGACAGTTGGGTAGAAGGTAATGGGATGTCCCCTACTACCAGGTTGGCTTAGCAGGGAATGTCTATTATGGCTTAACAATTTTCAGTTTCATTTGCTTTTTTCAGTTTTTATTTGCCTTTTTTCCTAACGATCATTCTGTGAAAAACAAGCTCCAAGGAAAAAGACCAAAAAGAAGCCGGTCTCTTTTTCACTTATTTTCTGTGGTATGATGAAACTTCTCAGGATTATAAAGTACCTTCACAGAGGGACTTTTCATGGGACCTTCTAAACAGCATCTATGTAGCCAACTTCATGAACCAAGCAGAAGCGGCTTTTACTAGAACACATTTATGCTAGAAAGAGGAAGCATTTTCTAAATCCAGCCAATGAATCACTGATGGGCTCCTGCATGTCAGCAATCTCTGGCTAGTTCAGGCTTTGCAGAGAGCTCCAGCATTCTGCTCCCTGCTGCCCAGCACAGGAGCCCTCTCCCTGCGTGGTGATGCTGCTCGTGCCTTCAGTGCAGCTGTTGTTTGTCTGTCCCCGGGGTGGCCACACTGTCACAACTGCTTTGAGCACAAGAAGGACCAAGCACTGCTCTGGAGACAACAGTCACAAATCCACCTGATCCTTCTGAAAGTGAGCTGCACCACGCTGCTGGCTATGCTGGGCTGCAGTAATATTAGCCTTCTCTCCACCGAGCAGTGACACGCTCTGGCATTGTCTGTGCTACAAACAGGAGCAGCAAAGGGACGACTGCTGCCATGGAAACCTCACCTGGTGGCCTTTCTTAGTGGGTTTGCTCCTGCTGGAATACAGGTGGTCTCGAGGCTGCACTATAAAGGGCTGATCAACCATTTGCATAAATCTTCCACACAAGAGTGCTGATTACCAGTGTTAATGAACTCCTTCAGTGTTGCAGTTCCAGTAGCCATTACTCTTATCCAACCTCATTGTTAGTTAAGCACACAGAAGCATGCATTAAGATTTTCTTAGGAGTGCAAATCTAGATCAAATTGAAGATTTTGTTATTGAACAGGTGTAAAAAATGTGTAGTTTAGATAGAAATAAACTGAGGAGAAAAAGTTTAAACTAAACCTGGAGTGGCTACTTCTGAGAAGATAGAATTAACCTGAACATCCCTGTGATTTGGAATAGTAGCAGCTGTATGTAGACATAACTGTATATTTTAAAAGATGAATGTGTTAGAGGTCATGGAGTTAATCTAGCCATTTGTTAGAAACAGTAAAAAGAGAACGAATGGAAATATTCACACATTGTATTCAAATTAAAATGTATGTTAAAAAAAAAGTGGTTGTTTTTAGAAATTTTCAACCATTTGGTGTAGAAATCAGAAAAAGCTATTTGAAAATGCACAGTATTGCTTGTTTTTAACAAATCTGTCAAAAAATGTGACTTTGTAGCTGGTTTTCACTTCTACTGTACAGTAGATGTTGTATATCTCTCCTATCAAAGTAATCAAGAGAAAATTAAAACTATGCAGGGAATATACATTTATTCTTTGGATATAGATCCTTAGTTAATGAGGAAAACTAAACACAAAAATTTGTTGGAACCTTGTGGTTTATGTGTACTCTGTCAGTTTAAATGATACAGCTGATAAAACAGCATGTGTAAGACCTTAGTCCTGGTAGAATCAAGCTCAACAAGTGAGTATAATGGCAGATAATAACCATGACACCACCTTATGAATTTTGTAATGGGAGATGTTGCAGAAGGCAGTTCCTCCTTCATGGTGGCTGCTCTCAGCTGTCACAGCTTGGCAGCACTTTGTGGTCTGGGCTCTCTCAGAGAGAGTCTCTACCTGTTCCCTACCCAGCTTGAGTCCTTCATCATAATCTGTAGTCATCAACAACCAGTACTGTGAGTTCTGGAGAAGGGGATGTTTGATGAGGGGCTATGTAACTTCTCAAGAACAGCAAATGAAAGGACACAGAATAATAATAGATGACATAAAATGGGTGAAGAGCTCCCAGTTTTCTTCCTTGTGACAGAAGAATCACATCAACACAGCTCAGAGACAAGAAATTCAAATCTGATAATGGAAATATCTTTCTGAATGATACCTAATTAATCTCTGGAATGCTCTAACCTACCTTTCACTGATACATCACTGAAATATCGATACTCAAAAAAGTTTTGAAATATGAAAGTCTGGAAGCCTACTTAGTCCACTCCTCTTCTCTAGGCCCTGTCATGCAACTCTATCAAGTTTCTGAAATCAGGAGATTGTACAAGCAATAAGAATGTGCACAATTATGCCTAAGTTTAAAGTGTACAAGGTATATAAACCATCAAGACCAAAGGATCTAAGCACCTACATTGACATAAGTTTTGGAAGAAAACTCTCCTTGAAGGCTAATTGTTTCATAATGGTCTGCTGAGCTCTCCTGAAGCATCTGACATTAGCTGTACAAGCCTGAGTACATGACAACTCTCTGTGAAAGGCAGTTCCTTTTTGGTTACTTCTTGCAGCATCAAATCCTCTCCCATATCTTCAGTGCTCTTCATATTTCCAGTGACTGGCACAAAGGAAGGCTGAATCCTTGGTTCCAGACAAATCATAGACCAGTTCCCAGTGGTTACTCTTTAGCAAACAACAGAACATGGGCATTTTCTTACGCCTTTATTTCATGATCTTTTCCAGCATCACTCTCTTCCTTTTTCACAAAGATTGCTAACTTGACCCAGAGCTATTAAAATGTGCAATGTCTTCCAAACGAGGTGATGGACTTACAGCAGTTGTTCAAAATGAACGAACAAATCATTTGTGGTTGTAGTGTAGGACCAATCTTGTGCTTTCAGGGACAGGAGCACAACAAGCCACACTAAATTTGTTCTACTTTTGGTTTCTAATATTGATTGATGTGAGGTACATCTTCCTAACTCCCCCTAAAAACACAGGAGAGCTTGTTCTGCATCTAATCAGAATTCTTAAGATCTCAGCTGTATTAAGATGCTGGGCTTCTTATATTAACAGCCAGCCACACCTAATACACCTACACCAGGAATGTACATAGTTTAGAAATTTTAAAGACTAAACAGTAAGTTCAATAAACAGTCATAATTTAGGAAATAACAGCCATCATCCCCTCTTGTTCCATCTTCTTAATGCTGGATTCTTCTCCATTCATCTGAGTGGAGAACAATATGTGGGTCACAGTACTGTGCTACTGGTGTGGAGTGGCTTATGCAGTCAGAAGTAGACAAGTCCTGAGAAACTGAAGCTGCAAATAATGTCACATCCAAAATGTACTCAGCGTGACATGATGCTGGCTTCCTCTGGGATGAACAAAGCTTAGCAGAAATTTGTGTTTATGTACAGGTAGCTACAATGACAGCAACTTAGCAGATTCACTGCAAAGCGCTGTCATCTCTGGAAGTCATCTATTTTGATAAATAATTTTTCATTTTAAATATAGTAATGGTTGCTATGCCTTCTTGAGCTGTATTTTAAGGAGCTGCACAAGGAAGTGAGAACATATTACCCATGCATGTCATCTGTGATTGTGCTGTTGCTTTGACTGAAACATTTGAGGATGTGGAGGTGGAGGCAAGCCAGAAAGTAACAGTCATAATGGCTATGTCAGACCTAACAGGCTGGGGATCCATACAGCCTTCTCTTGCTGAAAGCACTTCTGCCCTCCCACCCTCCTTCTGGGTCAGGGACAGGGGACACTAATCTTCCCCTGGCCTATTTCTGCTGCTCCTGTTTCTTTCTACTCTTTCCTGCTCTGAGCAGCTGCAGCTCCAACCCTTTCCTCCTCTGCATTGTCTCATCTATCATCCACTTCTACATCAGCCTTCCACTCTGATTTCAAAGTCTGTTTCTCACTCCCTCTCCCAGCATTCCCCACTTACTCACATGATTTCAGCTTTGAAGCTGCTGACCTGTGAGCTGCACATTTCCTTATCCACTTCTCTTTTAACCCATGATTTTAGTTAAAATCTTTTACTTGTCCCCAGGACATTTAATTTTATTTCTTTTTCCTCTAGCCACCAACTCCTCTGACCTTTATCGAACTTTTATCCCCAGTGCTCACTTCCAAAAGCTGGCATGATGCCCTCCTACATACAAACCCTCAGCACAGCCTAGCAAAGCCATGTTGTGTCTTTCCTGCTCCACTGGCACCACCAACCTCAAAAACCCTTCTGGTTTCTCAATCCTGCCCTTCTTTATCAATATGACTAAATTCTCACCAAGCTTCACACTCTAACCCACCACCCCTCTCTTCTGAATGTCAAGGTTTGTCCTAGCAGTCTGTGCCAACATCTGCTCTTTCTGATCTTCCTCTCCTTCTATGGAGAATTGCTAGTGGAAATCCTACAGCAAGCCTGATAGAATCTATCTCAAATTCATTCCAAATCCTCAGTGTACATTCCTTTCTTAAATTTGTTCAAGAAGAATTCAGTGAATTACCCCATCTAAATGGTCTCCCTCGGTGAATCTACAGAACTCTCCTAATGTCACTTCAAGAGAAACTTTATTCGCGAATGAAAGTTTAAAAGCTCTTTAAATAGATTTATAAAAGAATTAAAGAATGAATCAAGTCCAAGCTTGGCACATGTGGAGGCAGCTCCTAGTGGATTTGAGATAGCAATAAGAGAGCAGATCAAGTATTTTGCTCCCAAACATGCAGCCCAGCATGACTACAGCAACGGAGTCAGATTTTTAGGGTCTGTTTTTTTTTGGCATCCTGAAGTGCTCAAAAGTATAGGGAAAAAGAAAACCATTTAAAATAAATGTACTTGTTTCAGTTTATTTTAGGGACATATTAGGCTCTGATATTAGTTACCATGAGGTCATTCTTATTACAAGGAGCAGCACATTTCTGGCTCTTTTCTGTTCCTTGACAACCAACTCCATAAACTCATTGGCAGAATTTTCTGGTAGTACTGGCAAACGCTCTGATTTTCTTAGCACTGTCTAGATTTAACAATTCAGTACAAACTGCGACCTTTTCAAGCCATGCTAAATAAAGCCAATAGGCTTTTCCCATCTTATCCCATGGCCTCGATCCTGAAAGTCCATGTATGGTCTGCAACAAGCAATGCAAGTCTCTGAATGCTCTGCCTGGGCACAGTTCCTTGTGAGCTCCCCTCTCACAGAGAGTGCATGAGCTAAGTGTGCCTACTCTAAAACTCTTTGACTGAAGGGAGAGAATGCAAAAATAAAGAAAGAAAAACAGAAGAAGATTTTACTCTTCAAGATAGGATGTTTCTCAGAAAACAAGTCTTTGAATCATGCTCAGGAGGTATCCAATTTCAGTGATGCTATTCAGAATTGTTTGCCAGTTTTCTTATTTACCAATTATACTTAAAAAAGCACTTGCTATTCTACCACCTCTCTCATACATAACAGATTCAGTCACATACAAAACAAAACAAGCTTTCCTCTACTTGGAATTGAAAAAAGCATTCACAGAATCAAACCTAAACAACATCCTCCTGTATGTTCCTTTCCAGTAAAAAGTGCAACACAATACATAAAACATGTAGATGTTAAGGAAGTTTCAGCTGAGATGGGAAGAAAATTCAAAATTCAAGAATAAAACATAGAGAACATCTGATTAGCAACTGTCTTCACTTTATTCTGAGAGTTACAGTGAATACACTTCTGCTGAGGGAAAAATGGAATAGGCAAAAGGACAAATTCTCAAGTGGCAGATCCCTAAATTCTAGTTAAAAATCCATGAAACACAAACTAAGTCCCACAACAGGACGCATGGTCAACCTTAGGTACAAAGGAAGGAAGTTTCATCAGGCTGTATGGAACTAGGTGATTTGCAGGTATAGTCTCATTTTAATACACTGTGCTAACCTTGAGGATTCTGCCAACAAGGACAACAAATCCCAGTTTAGCAATTCCAAGTCTTGTGAGTGATTAAGGTCTCTACTGCAATGTGGTCACTTGGCAGCAGGAAGACAGTAGATTTCAGCTTTGAAAAGAAGGCACACCCTGAATGAGAGGGATGATAAACTTCTCACTTTTCATACTTTCTGGTAGATTTTTCCAACCTGTGAATAAGATATATCATATTGATATAATGGGACCAAGATTTGGCTTGCAGCCTCAAGTACATCTTGGATAGAGTCTTCAATAGCACTGCAGGCTGAAAACATGCAGAATTCGCAAGTGATGGCACAGTGTAGCTTTTGTCTGCCTTCACTAGCCTGCAAAGGCCTCCTTCCACAACAGTAGAAGAAGAAACGGGTTGTATGTGCATAATTAATAGGATGAACTTTTAAGATTGTCTCATCTCATTTAAAGAGAAATCACAACTTGGAAGAACATGAATCAATTGAGAGTAGCCATACCTGTTTTGGAAATAATATATGTGTAAGCAAAACCAATAAACAGCAAAAGCAAAGGGAGATGACCATAATCTGTGCTTGAGTAATTATTAATGCAGTAATTATTTAATGCAGAATCTTCTTCTACCGCTTTACTTGTCCTACAGTTTTCTTTAACCTTGTAGCTGCAGGACACAGATGCACTGTAGTAAGCAGTATCAAGGTAGATGAGCATCCCACTGGTACTGTAACAGATTCTTAAAAGATTTTAAGGCACATCTGGTTTTATTTCACTTGTAAAGCTGGATTGTTTCAATTTTAAATTCTTATTAAATACTATTGCATGTGTCTACTTAGATGATTTTGAGAAAACGGGAGTTGCCAAAGGAGGTCATGCCATAGGTAATCTGTCAATCTGTCTCCAGGCACCATTAGAGGAAGGTCAAGAACTATCACAGTTAAGCATTACTATATATGGGTTAAAAGCATAGTTATTTTTTTCCTGAAGGAATAATCATGTGCCTTTTTACATGAGGCTGCCCTTATCTTACAATTACAAATATTATTCTTCTTTAAGAAGTGTATGTATGTTTTTAAGAGCAAACGGCAGAATGTGGCTGTTGTCCTGGGACACAACACCCCACTTCAGCTGGATTAATAGCGTTGTACAATCACTGAGTGTACATGGATATGTATGAATAATGATCTCTCTTTCACTGGACCAAAGGCATAAATTGCATAGTTGAAGCAGTGTGATTGTACTGCCTTGAGACCATGTTACTATCACACTAGTCTTATCTCGGTTGGTGGAAACTTTGGAAAATACATTCTTAGTTGAGAGAAGGATGTTGTGAAGTGAAAAGAAAGAATATGAAATGGGGGTCATGAAATGCAGAAAGGATAAAGGATAGATAGCATCAAAGGAGAAATATAAATAAAACAAAGGTTTAGTGAAAAATAAATACCAGGGTGGCCAAAGTATATTAACTCTGTCACGCAAGTCAGGTCCTTGATTAGAAGCTGCCCAAAGACTTAATTTAATGTTGTACAAGAAAGATTATTTCTGTTTTAGTTTAATTTCTCACCAGCATTTCCATTTCTTAAAACAAACTTTAGAGTGTTTGGATTACTGACTTATTTTGTAATCAATTTTACAGAAATAATTAACTAAGAATTAACTAAGAATTTATTAACTAGTAAAGAAAAAAGACAGTGTTCTATCTTTTCTGTTGCCACTTAAATACTGATGCAGGAAATCATTTGCCTATTCTCAATTTTATTTGATAGAACAAAAACCCCAAGCAATAAAACTAAGGTCCAAGGAAAACATTTAGCTTGAAAAAAGGTTGAAAAATGTACCCTTGGAAAGACCACTGCTTACATGGGATTGTTCAACAAATTCCTGTTGTGTGAGGTTTGGCATATACTTTCTAAAAATACAAGCATCTGGGGAAACCAGACAAAGCCCAGGTCTTGGACCAAACGAGGCATGCAGCGTGAATCTGTTAGCGATTATATCCATAATGAAATATGTGCCCAAATTTAGCAGTACAAAACCCCCAATACAATGTGGAAACACAGCATGTACAGCCCTTACCATAAAATATAGCCAACAGCGAAGGTGCACACTGCAGCCAGTCCACAGCTCCTGCTGGGATACTGATGATATGTTGTTCTCATCTCGATTAATACAAAGGGCAAAACTGTTGTGTGCTGGAAAAGAAAACCAAAACAATGGGGAAAAACAGGTGATACAAATGGTTCTCTATATTTTCACTTCAATTCTACAGTAAGAAACTTAATCACAGATACCTGAAGACAATTCTTGATGGTTAGAAAGACAAGGTAAAGTAACTATAAAATTGATCAATAACCCAACCAGTATCATCTCTATGATGTCCAATTGTTCGAGAGAGCAGAGGAAAACTGAGTAACCAGAATGTGCTTTTCCTTTTGTTCAGGAATCCAAGGCAGATACTCAGTAAGTAAAAAAGGAAATGCGTCATGAAGGGACACAGGTCCCAACCCCAGTCTGGCCCTGCAGTTGCTCTATGATGTCTGCCATGTCACTTCAGTTATTTTGACCATTCTAGTTGGAAGGCAATGCATCTGGTTTTCAGAGACTAAGTACAAAGAATGCCAAATGAATGAATATAAATGGAGATACTTAATGCTTCTGAGATTTAGGTTTAAATGTATTTCAATCTGGGGACTTAAAAACAGGAGACATATTTTCAAATTATAGCATCAATACCTCTGTTCTTCCATCTGCAAGACAGAAGCAATTATATTCAGAAAGGTGTTGTGAATCTTAATTTGTTAGTTGTGCAAAATAGTTTTAGATTCCCAAATGAATCATATGAAAGCCTAAGCTGTAAAAACCATTTTCAGCCACTTGTCTTTATTTAGCTGTGAAACTCCTTATTTTGTTATTTTCCCATACACATTTCCTACACTGCCCTTCTGAGAAGGCCTGTTCATCCAATTAATGTCAGCAGCATGAAAAACTGCATCCAGCCTGCCCCCAACACTCAATGTCTACATTTCAGAGTGCTGGCAGGCATGAAAATATACATAAGAACAAATGTCCCAGGAAATAAACCCCATAATTTCTGAATATACAGCTCACTTAAGACCAGCACTAGTGGTGACTGAAGAAAGATACCCTGCCTTGCCTCCATGGGGCCAAGTTTTTGCTGGCATCTAAAGGGAATTACTTCAGTTGAGAGCATAGCTCTAGGGCTTGGTAAGATTGACTGTGAACTCTGCCCACTCCGCAGGAAGGCCTGGAGGTGTAAGGATTGCAAGGGTAGCCTGAGTCCTAATGCAGGTTCAGTCCTTTGCCAAGTACTTGATCACCAGCTGGAAAGTTATGGCACACACTGGCCACATTCTGCCATCATATAGCTCTGGGGGATGCTGGAGGGTCACATTTTTAAGTTTGCAATAATTACAATGTGAATTTCACCTGCGTGCAGATAGGAGAGGCACGGAATAGAAATATCTTTATGTGGATTACAGGTTCAATGGAGAAGAAACACAGTGGGGTCTAAGCCTTTAAAAACTGCAAAGAAGAATGGTTTGAATGGGAAATGGTAAGATAAAGGAAATGCTCTTGCTAAGAGATGTAACATAATTGAATTGGGTATCTGCTCTGATTTTCAAGGCATTAGTAATTAATGACTAGCATTTGAAGAATGTCAGGTGGGTAATGCAGCAGCTAGGGAAGCTTTCAGTTTCTTCATCTTTTAACAACTTGTTCCACCCCCATCCCTTTAAATGGTATAAATCAGCATCAAGGGAATGCAGAGATGTTTTACATGTGGTCTGCTATAAAGATGCCCACCATTAGATGAGAGGTCTATGAGCTGCAGAGGACCTTCAGAGCCCATGAGCAGGGACTGACAGCAAAGCAGACCCTTGAGATTCACCTGCACATCTTATATGGAAAAGGTCTCCAGGAAGAGAGATCAGTGCTTTGCTCTGCAGAGCTCCCAGAGCAGAGCAGCTCGAGGCTGTGCAAATGTCTCCTGCCCTGCCCCTGTAAATTATTCAGAGAAAAGAAACCAGAAGAAAACAACTATCAGTTCCAAACTCCACCCTTGATACTCCTTGTACAATGTATTCTTGTAATCCAGTCACTTAGTTTTAACTCTACATTCTATGGATGATTGCTGCAGAGCTTGTGAGCTCGGCTTTTCCAGGTAAATGTTTACTGCTTTCAATACTGCTTGTTGATGAGTTCATCATTGATGATAACAACTCAACAGCTTGCCAATTAAAAAGCAGTTAAAACAATTTCAGCAATCAAGCCTTAATCTAGAATACTCTTCCCCTTCCCCTCCTCCCAATTCTTGTGGTTATATAATAAAATAGGTTATTATTTTCCTAAATTCTCACTTCTGCTCTTTTCTGAAGGTAAGGGGCGAGGGGAAAAGCAGATAATGAGCTGTGCCACTAAAGAGTTTGTGTACAAAATCCTGTTTAAAGTACAGTGGAATTAGAAGTGTAAGAAGAAACTCAGAGATGTGTATCTTTAATCTCAGTCTGTTAGAGCGAATGTCAATGCTACATGCAAACACTGCAGTTTTACAAATTTGGAGTATGAACTTTGGTTTAAAACGCTTTTGTGAAAGTGCCACTCTAAAAAGCTGCTTCAGATCCTTTACCAAACCACAACCAAGATAAAATTTCCTTTCTCTGCATTTCAGCTCCTCCAAAAACCTTGATTTAAAAAACATGAAATTTTGTAGTCTGGGATACCTTCTATCCAACACTGCCAATTAAAACTCTAGACTGAAACACAGTGAAGATGATCAGGGGTCAAATGTGCTTGCAGTGGGATCCATCAGGGCTAGGTATTCTGCAGGGGCCCTAAGATTTCATATCCTCTAATGTTTTTGCCACCTGATTTCTGAATAAACAGGCCAGTGGGAATCTGAGGCTTAGAGAGAAAATAGCATTGATATTTCCCTGACCTGCCTAAAGATCACGCTGTGCCGATCAAACATACCCAACTGGTACCTCTGGGACTGATCCCTTTTACTTACTGGCACACTGGGGGACAAAACCACATTTCTCACCTTGTTTGCCAAAGTATCTCCTGAGGCTTGCTTGCTTCACAAAAGACTGAGGAATGAGGAAGTTCAAATAACAAGGAGGTTTAAACAGTAAGGATGATTAGCTGCTCTAACAGCTTTCCAGTAGTTGCCATTTTGCACCATGAAAAGTTTTTAAAAAAAGAACAAATATATAATTAGAATATAATGACTGGTATAATAGCAGTAATCTACGCTAGCACTACTAATTAATGCTATATTGATAAGGCACTTTCAATATGGACTAAGTAGTTACAAGCAAAACCATATTTTTACCTAGACATCCTATTCTCCTCCCACTGAGACCAGCTGCCCCTGTGAGATAGTTTTGCCTGTATGACTGTGCTGACACAAGAGGCTTGTGCCGAGCACTGCTGTGGCCACACCAGGGAGCACCATTCCCACTGTCCCAGGAAAGCAACCCTTTCTGCACGTGTTCCCTGTGGTCACCGCAGGCTCGGGGTAGTCCCCAGCCCCTTCAGCCCAGGCAGCAGTGGGGGAGATATCCAGCCACTTATCATTAGCTTGAGCTCTTAGATTGAGCTTTTTCAGGGCTCAGTAACTGCATTTACTTGCAAAATGCACCCTCTCAGCTTCTCCATCTGTGACTGTAGCGTTATCTGCAAGATGTCCTTGCAGTCACAAGTCCTTTTTTTCTCTGGAGTTCCAAGACAGCAGCCCTCAGACCCATGTTTTGCCCCTCTCTGAAGAATTCATCTGCCAAAACAACTTTGTGACCTGAAGAGTTGACCATAAGCCCCCATTACCCAGCCACGACATTGCCCTGCTCAGACTCCTCACCGCGTGCCCCTGCTGCTGGAAAGGCAGCTTTGATAAATTTTTTTGCTAGGAAGTGCTGGTCTCAACAGAGCAGAAAGCTGCAACTTCCTCTCATTCTGTGTCTACCACACAGCATTGCTTTCCAAGGACCCATCACCTACAAGTGGTGAAGAAATATGGCTTGCCAAAACTTTAACTGCTAGAAAACAGAAAGCAGCACAACACACAGAGCCTGGATGAAATGTGCAGGAAGGTTATCGTATGGAGAATCTGATCCACAGGACACAGACTCCAAAGAAGCAACCTCTGAGTGAAACTGAATTAGCACACACTATAAAAAAAGCCATCCTGGGATCTTGCAGATGGATTAATTCCTAGAGCCACTGTTGTGACTTCTTGAGAGAAATTCTGCTCATTAGTAACTCTTTAAAAGGTATTACTAAAATACATATCACCCCCACATGGTATATAGTGCCTAATTGTCATAATGACATTTGAGTCCAGAAAATCACATTACAAATATGTACCACAACCGCGGGGCTGGCTCGGGAAGCTGAGCTTTGATGGAGGACTGTGCTTCCCCATTTTAGGTGTGTTCTGCAACAGTTAGTTTAAAAAAAAGATTTTATGCAAATTAGGTACATTAACAATGAGTTCTGTAACAGTCTTCTGGCAATTAAGTGCTCGTTCTTGAAAGCCTGATGATATATTTTATCTTCCAACCAGTAAGTGGTGCTTTTTTTAACACTGGTTTCAACAGTACCTTACTTGGCCTTTTCTCCCTCCCTTAACTGTGTTTTAAATGGAATCTTAAAACTTTTCAGAAGGTTCTAAATTGACTGCTTTATGTATTGTATAGTCAGCACAAACATGATAGTGATGTCTTCTGAAGTCATCCTCCTAATCTGCACTGACTGTCCAGAAGTACCTTTATGACAAGGAGGCATCTCAGATGCCCAGGTACCTCGCAGAAGTTCTATAGGAATGGTTAAACTGTTTGAGGATCACAAAAATTGTGATTATAATTCATTTCAACCAAAAGACTGCGACTTGTTTCTCAATTTGATCAGACTAAAAACTACAAGGGTATAGGACATTTTAGTTCAGTGGAGATACTGTGCACCTCTGAGGCCTACATCATGATATTCATTTTCTTAAGGGTCAGTGAAAGCTCAGTGACAAGAAAGGAGGCCTTGCAGTTTTGGTATCCACCAGCAAGTTAACTGATGGACTGGGAGCCTCCTGGGACTGCTGGTGTGCTCTGCAACAAGGAGACTGCAGACAGGTTTTTACCCACAGAACTTGTGCAGCCTGGGACCTGGAGGGTTACATCTGCCACCCAAAGCTGTGTCCACTTCAAAGCCTTCTTCAATATCTGTGAGGGGAACTACCCTGCAGCACACTGCCACTGTGCCTGGGACTTATGCTGGTATAAATTTGGCAGTGCCCCCCTTCATTGCACCCTTCTGTGCAAAGTCCTGTGTTTTCTGGCTGCCTCTGCTTTCTGCCTTTTACAATTTGTCTAGAAAATACGTTTTCCATCAGTAGGATTTACTCTTCCCCTTTTTCTTCTGAACTCACAACAAGATTATGTTGTTAAACAGCTGATCCACATCGGAATGAGTGAAACCGTGTCTGCCACTTTTTCTTCCCTCTCAGGGGTTTGTGCAGCACCTTACGATAAAAGTTTTACAGAAACCACCAGCAAACTGACCTATGCCCATTCCTCTAAATTTAAAAATGCTACTAGTGTGTTCACCTTGGAAACCAATACTTATAGGCCTAAAAATCCCTACAGTAGTAGTCAGTGCCATTTGTAGAGTAACAGGAGCAGTAAAGTTCATTTTTCTGCCTGCTCCTAGCCAAGTACCATGGAAAATCAGATCAGGATCTAGTAAAATAGGGGCATGATTATGATTTACTCCTTGAGAAACTTCTGACAAAGGAACAGCTGGCAAGAGAGTATTTATGTGTTGTCTGAAGGATGATACCTTCTACCAAGGCAGCAGGATATCAGAACTGGGTGCATAATAAATTGGAATCCTTGGGTGAGTCTGAGCCCTTATGAGACTGAAAGCGCTGGTAGCACTTTTCCTCTTACAAATGAGAAATTATGACTATTAAATGAGACATGCTGATGCACAGGATGCACTCTGAGGCAGCCACAGACGGCTCGCTAATTGTTATGGTAGATTGGAGGGAGGAAAAAGTATTATATGATCTAAACAAAGACCAATACCTTATAATGCCACAAAACACACAAGAGCCAAAGATAACCATTTTCAATCAATATGAGAGTGTGGAGTTCTTTGAAAAGAAAATTACATTTCCTCTTTAATCTTACCCCTCTTTTCCTCTTTTCTGTAGAAAAACACAGTCGACACAGCATTCCAGACTTAAGAGGATTTGTATCACTTTCTCTACACATACCTGATGTTGACAGCTTTGTTATTGCTTTTTCAGACACCTGCCGTATATATGTGTACTGAAATAGCGGTGTCAATCTGATCTCACCCTATGACTGTACTAGTGTCAGGGAGGTTATATATAGGTGTTTATCTATAGAATTTCCACAGTGCCAATCACTAAAGCACTTCAGTGCCTCAAAAGCGTTACTAAACATACCCTCACAGCAGTCCTGATCTGTAGGAGCAGGATATCCTATCCTCATTTTGAAGAAGGGCAAGATGGAGATGGCATGCCTCACTCAAGGTCACGTAGGGTAGCTATGAAGGAATGAAGAGCTACATCACATTCCTTAGTTCCATTCCTGGGTGTTAGCCTAAGATGAGCAAGCATGTATAGAGAAATAACAAAAAAATTGTTATGAAAGCAAATCTAATCCTTCAAGTTTATTGCTCTGAGACATCTTGGCCCTTTCAGCATCTATCAGTTTTTACCCTGATTGACCCCCTGTCCCAATTCCCCTCTGCTTTTGGAGGCTTCTTCAATTGCCTCCCTTTGAGCTGTCTGTCTCTCTCTCATCTCAGCTCCTGCTGCTCCAAGCTGCTTTCCTGCAGCTCCCATCCTTAATACCTTAAGATGACACACAAAATCTTGGTCACTTGGACGTGAAACAAGATGAGGGTAGGGGCCAGACACAGTACATACAGTATAGCAAAACTATGTAAAACCAGTGCCATGTTGCCAAATGGAACAGCATTGCTACGTGTTTCATTTTCTTTAACTTTGTTTAATTCAACATAACTGCTTTTAATTCTTGTCATGTATACAGATATCATTAAACACATGCCAAGTGCAATGTCACATAAATCAACTCTCTCCTTTTGCTGGGATCCCTTAACCAGGCTTTCTCGTTCATTTTGTGCTATGCCCAAACTCCCCAGTCTGCTCCTGCCAGCAGGCACTGCTTGACCCTTAGCAGACTTTTAAAATACAAGACAATCAACAAAGTCCTGGTTCTGTGCACTCAGCCACAGCTGAGCAAACCCTGCAGACTCTAATTTATTTCCAACCTCAAGTCCTTATTTTTGCCATGAAATCCTTAAAAAAACACACTACTAACAGCTTGGAATATACACACAGGTATATCCTGTGCGAGGAGCACTCATTAATCACAGTGTTATGCAAAGTAATTTTTCTACATATTTTTCTCAGTTTATTTGCCACCTTCCCTAGAATATCTCAAAGTACTATTTGCAAAAAGGTTTATCTAGGCAAAGAAATATATTGTTGTCTCTTAAAATTATCCTTAAAATCAGTGTTTACACACACACACACACACACTTTTACATGTGTTACCAAGATTTAATTTGCATGAATGAATATTTGACTATTTTTGCAGGTCATGCTGAAAAAGTGCTTGTAAAGTCATTGAGCCTCATGTATTCCTAGCAAAAAAAAAATCACTAAAGAGAGCTTGAAGATGTATTTTACCAATGGTTTAAACAAGATTAGTCATATGGAAAATAGTATTCATCTCCCTGAAAAGTGAACTCTTTCCATACCATGACTTGAAGGCCTCAAAAGGGGGAAAATTTGTATCAATATGTTTTCTAAATCTCTTTAACTAATTTGAAAAGTTTATCAGTATATAAAATACTCTATATTAAATACTAACATCTGGCAATCTCCCAGGACTAGTACTAAGACTTTCACAGAGGGATATTTTTGGCTTCCTGATAGCCAAAGTATCCTCCTTCCAACCTGAAAACATTGGACTCTGAATCTGTCACTGATCGAGGTCCAAATATTGCTTGTACTGGGCTTTGGGCCAGTATAATTTGGGGAAAGAAATTCCACATTTGGGAAAATAATAAAAAAGCACATTATTTCTCAGTTTCTTTTTCAAGTGGTGACTCTTTGATGCTATTCGGAAATCTAAAATTTTGGAAGTGGTTACTGAGGGACTGGATTTATTGGGTGTTGTGTAGGTGAGGTAGCCAAAGGTCAAACTTTGGTCTATCACACAGAGATTGCAACTATCTGCAATGTGGTTCAAACAATTTATCTCACAGATATTGTTATTATCTTTATTTCACTTCTTTACACTGTACATGTAAACTCCTTTAACAAATAGCTCTAGAGGACGTAACCTCCTAAGCTTTTTTGTTGTATTACAGAAAGCAGTAGCAGACTAAGGTGAGAACAGTCTTACTGCTGCACCCAACACTCTGCCTCTCTGTCTCTCTGTCTGTCTGTCCAGTTTTACTGGATGTGCACTTTCCTGAGTCTCCTAAACAGCCCGTACTCCACTGCAAGGCAGAGGTGCATGCCTGTGCAACAGCCCAGGGCTAAGCTGTGTGACAGCAGCTGCACACGAGCAGCTACTGCTGAGTCACCCAATAGATGGTGATGAGCCATGGCCAGGCACCAAGGCAGCTGCTGGTCCTGCACTCTGTGCTCAGGATGCAGGAGGCCAAGGCTGGCTTTCGTGGCATCACTAGATTACTAAAACCAGGAGTGACTAAGGCACTAGCCTGTGTTGAGGTGCAGGGAAGAGGGGGTATGTTGTGGGGGAGTAGGGAAGACAAGAGGGCATGGGCTGGGTTCCTGCATTGGTTGAAAGGCAGATGGAGTAGCAGGTATGGTTGACAAACTTGTTGAGGGTGAAAATGAGTTTGTGCAGGAAGGCAGGCAAAGGACAGAGATACAGTCCTGTTTGTGGGTTTTCTAGAGCTGCTCTTCCTCTGCAAAGAAGGCACATGAGCAAACAACCTGAATGAACACCTTCTGCCATGAAAACACACTGACATTCCCTACTTGTTTTACCCATTGTATGACACACTTTATTTAGGAGAGTCATTTTGCTTCAAATGCAATTAGTTGTAAATGCTATTGTTCATCTTAAAACAACATAATTTTGATTGATAGTAAAAGCCTACACACCATAGTAAAGACAGCAATGTTGGGCACAAAGACATTACAAAATCTATAGCCTGACCCTTTAAAACCCAACTTGAACCATCAGATTTGACTTATGAGACTAGTAACAATAGTGCCTCATGCAAAAAGCATTAGGTTAAGGCTGGATCAGGCTAAGTTGCCAAACACACCCTGGCATAATTAATCAAGAATATTTCAGAAACAGATCACCTCCAAGAGGTTATTGATTTCCTGTCACGACACGTTTTCCTCATGAGGTGCTACAATGCTATGTATCTGAGATGTGCTGGTGTGTATTTTTCAGTGACTAAGCCTTGATCTATCTTCCTGGATTCCTGCCACTGGTGCACTGACATCTGCAACTACTCATGTTTGACAGTCCCATGCATGAGCTATGTGGCTTCCCACTTGGATAGGATTAGTATAGGAGACTTTCAGAATACTTCAAATGTAATTGAAAGCAGATAAATACAAGGGTCTCAAGAGGGTGGCATGCTTTTTACAAATGGAATCACATTAAATCACGTGTATAAATGCTTGGACTAAGAAAGACCTCAGTGCTAACCAGTATAGTATGCAAGAAAGCATTTGTCCTTGTTTTTAAATATGTATGAATCCTGATAACGTCACTTCTTTCTAAAATCTAAATACAGTGCATGGCTGAAGTGCAGTTTAGACAAGCATGAAAAGGTACACATTTGGGGAGAAGGGCAGGAGAAGAGGAACATGTTCAGAGACTGACAGGTGCTCTGCCTTTCACCCATGCCTGCACTAAGGCATTCATATCTTCTGTGAACCATCCCTGCCAAGAGATGAGAGCTGAAAACAACATACATAATGTAACTAAAGGTTATACTGTTATAGTGTCAAATATCAGTAAATTACAAGTGATGTTTTCTTTTAGAGCAAAATCCAACCACGTTCCTTACACAGAACACATTTCTATTTATCTGTTTTTTTCTCAGAAAATGTGGACATTGATATCGTAATCTGCAAATGTATTCTGTACATATTTACTGAATACTGTAAAATAGAAGATGCAAATAAAACTGATGTTAACACTGTTGTAAAGAGTTTATCTTTCACATTTCATTACTTTTTTAGACTCTGAACTCTGTAAACATAAGTTATCTTGCTTTAACACAGATAATGCAGAGCTTGGAAGAAAAAAAAACCTTTCAGTGGGAAATGGCCTTTCTTGCTGTCAAATACCTTTTTGAGGATTGCAGCAATGGTCAATATACAAACATCATGAGAGGACAGTGATACTGAACATATATAGTATCAAAGGGCTCCAAGATAATCAGGTTGCAGTGGAGCTCTGACATCCATAGTATTAGAGCTATGGGTTTCTCTGGGTTCTCTTGCAGATTCTGGCCTGATTTTTTCTCTTCAGTTTAATGGTGATATGCCTGTCTCTGCTTCCCTCACTTACAGCTCTGTCCCCAGCCAGGCTGATCTCACTGAGCTGTCAGTGACCTGCATAGCTTTTCTATTTTAAATGTGAAAAAGGAAGGAGAACTGGAAAAAGAACTGTGATTCTTCTCATCACATAGTAGCATTTTTCCTAGCAAGCAGAGGAACAGAAGTCACCATGTGTAAGGTCAGTTGATGCTGGGAGAGCAGTGTGTGCACAGCAGGGTTCATGTCTTGTACTCGGGAGAACACTGAAGGAAGGAAGACTTCTTACTCTGCTTGGTATCATTGCTCCTGTCATGGAGTAAAGTCCTCAAGAACTTCTGCTCTAGCCTACCAGATGAGGTCCAAGATAAATTGAAGTAACCCTTGGTTTCCTTCCCACGACCCTGATATATATGGCCTAAAAACATCGTTACTTTGGTGAAAATTGTAGTAGCATAACGCATTCTTTTGGTACCTATTGACACAGGTATTCCAGACAAAACTTCCTTTGCAGCACCTGCTCATAAAGCTGTGCAATCAGTCTTCTGTGAAGTTTTGTCATGTATGCTCCAGCTGGTCTGAGCTCTTCTGTGCTGTGTGATGGATGCCAGTACTGGGACAGAGGTCACTCACACATGCAAATGGTTCATGAAAATTTTTCTTTAAACATAAGAAACACATTTTTTGACTCTGAAGGTGATCAAACACAGGAAGAGGTTGCCCAGAGAGGTTGTGGAGTCTCCATCCTTGGTGGTATTCAAAACCTGACTGGATACTATCCAAGGCCACTGACTCCAGCTGACTGTGCTTGAGCAGAGGGTTTGGATGAAACAGTCTCCATGAGTGCCTTCCCACCTCAGCAACCCTTTGATTCTATGACCCTAATGGCCTGGCTGTTATAGTCATTGGCCTTTGTACCCAGTCTTGTCAGCCCTCGGTGTCTCTTGTTCATCTCCACTCCCTGGCCAACACTGGGTCTGTAAGAAGTTGCTGCAGTCTGTACATTGTCTTTGATACCACCCCCTTGGTTCTTGGGTAAGAGTGGAAAAGGAAGCAGAGATAAACCAACCTGACCTGTAATATTTCCACTCTCTGCCCTTCTGAAGTGTCTCTTGAGTATTTTCTCTCTCGAAGACTCTTGGTATTTTCTTAATAGAAATGTAACTCACCATTTTTTTAACTGGGGGGCAGAAAGATGTCAGAAATCCCCAGTTTCTACATGTTTGCCTCATTGTTAATGGTCACATTAATGATGTGTGAATGCGTGTTTGAAGCAGAAAATTATGGAAATGCCTGTGATCTGGGAGTGGACTAACCAGTCACTAGATGTATTTCATAATGTTAGCTATAACATTGTTCTGTTTCAGTACTCAAGTACAAGAATTGCAGCATAAACCATTTAAAACAGGGAAGATCACTACAAATGTGTAATTGAAGAAAGTTGCCTGAGACTATCTGATTTACCTTATACTGGGGAATGGTGTCTGTTGGGAATGGGAAAATGCACAATTAATTAGGAGCACTTGAACTTCTTAGCAGTGATATTTTCCACAGGGATGAAGCACTAAGGATAACCCCATTGCTAAGAGAAAGACCTAAGAAACACCTCAAGTGCATTATGCTGCAGTGCAGGTGTGGGAGCAAGCATGGTGGGCTAGGTGGGCACAGGATGAGATAAAGGAGACCTTTTCCAAACAGCAATACTGTTAGTGTATTCATTATGGGCTTCCCTAGGACATTTACTCATACTACAAATAAGACTGTATTTGCATTAAGAATTTGGAGCCACTGCTAGCAAGTAGTTAAGCACTGCTGCTCAGGGGCACCCATGTGTGTAGTTCACTTCTGCAAGTTTCTAGGCAGGGTCTTGTGCCAGTGTTATTTTCAGCAAGAGCACCTAAGTGACTGAACCCGGCCTGTGTGACTGGCAGTAACGCTGGGTAGAGAGAGGGTACATAATGTACACAGGCTCGTCACTCTTGTTTCTCCTTTGCTGCTGCTGCTGCTGCAGTGCATTCTTAATAGGTTACTAAACTTTGTACTGGCACTTCTGCAGAAGAGACCTGGCAGTAGGCTAATATTCGTATTTTAATTACTTGACCTATTGGACTGCCTTGTTGGGCCAGACAGGCTTCTTCAGCCCTATAACCAACTTCTTAATGAGCTTCACTATTGAACAAAATCAAAATAATAGGAAAAGCTTGCTGCTCTGATGTAATGTCCAAGGGCAGAGGAACTACTATAAAAAGGCTTAATATTACCTAACGGTTCTTAGATAAATCTTAACATTTTAAACAGCTATCTCTAACACATTCTCCAGTGCATAAGACTGCTTTGTTACCTCAGGAATATCAGTTACCACTTTGCCATTTTACTGCAAATTAAAGGAATGAAATAAACCAAAAATCCAAAGTTTTTAGTGAACTGGGACAGGAAGTGGAATAAGGGACCCTTGACAACCTTATAGGATCAGCTGTTAGGATTACCAGAGCATAATTCTTTGTAATGGTCTTATTAATTAAAGTAACTTCCAACTGTCAGTATGCTTTATAAAAATTCCAACTAACCCTTACAATATTTCTGTGAGACAGTAGGGAAGAAAAATAAAAACACTTGATCAGTGAAGACATGCACACAGACAAAGAAAAAGTATCTTGACTAAATCAAAGCAAAAGGCAAACCGTGATGGATTTTGAACTGGAATGCAGGTGCTGGCGATGCCTTCCACGGGGCTCAGCCCACTATAACACTCCTTTGTCAGGAGGTCGAAGTGAGAACAATATTGGTGGGAAGCGCACAGCTACTTAGGGGCATCAATGTACTGACCTCTTACATTCATGGCAACAGAAGAAAATCATGTGGATAAAATCCAAGAGTTTAGGCACCCAATCAAAGCAGATTATTGCAAAACTTTTTATTAAATGTGAGCTCATCTGCCTCTCTAAATGTCAATGCAAACAAGCTAGAGGGAACACAAAAAGGCCAGAGGAATACTTGGGTGCTTGCCTGCTAAATTTATTCTTGTTCTGGCCCCTCTCTTCTGGTGAAAGCAGAGAGCAACTGGGGGCTTTAAACCAATGGACTTCAGCTTCAGGGCAACTTAGGTTCCACAAACCTAAGCACAGGCTTAGCAGCACGTATCTTACTGGCTCATATGGTTGAGATTCAAGAATTCATGGCAAGTCTTCAGTAAAGCACATCTCAGAATGCAAAAAGGATGCAGCTCCCTGATTAGGGAGCCAGAAACATTATCATAGTATTGGTGAAGGAGTTTCTGTACTGTTTCCCATCTCCCCTTCCCAGGAGAAGTCAACAGCACCTTTAGGAATAACCACAACTCTAAAGAAGCTAATAGAAGTATTGTGTTTTAGAAACAGAACCGAGTTTTTGTAACTATAAATTATTTATAAATATATTTATATATATAAATATATTTCATATATACTGCATGTAAATAATTTATAAATATATCTATATATATATTTATAAATTATTTACATACAGTATGTAAGTGGCAGCACTAATATCTGAGCTTTGATCCTTCAGGAAACCCCTACTGATTCTTCATCTCTGCTGGTAGCTGGGACATAAGCTCCTTCCCCAGGCAGAAGGACTGAAGGAGATCTCTATTGTACTTCCCCCAGTGTACTTGACAGATGATGGACTGTTTTGGCCAAAAAATTGAGAGGCCTTCTCAGTCCTTTTTGGCCAGTAAATCCTTTTCTAAGTGTTGAAAGCTGCAGAAAATCAACTGCTTACAGCTATTTTTGTGGTGCAAGGGTTAATAGAAAAATATTTTATTTCTGTGAAATGCAAACAATGTGGATTGTTTTTTTTTTAATTTTGAAGTAAAAACAACTCTACTTTTTCCACTCAAAAATAAAAAATTGTTGAAGTATTTATTTGAGTCAATCAGAAACACCTCTACATTAAAAAGTAGAGAAACATAGAATATCCTGAATTGGAAAGGACCCACAAAGATCACTGAAGTCCAACTCCTAACCCTGCACTGAACACCCCCAAACCCACACCATGTTCCTAAGAGCCTTGTTCAAACACTCCTTGAACTCCATCAGGCTTGGTGCTATGACCTCTTCCCTGGGGAGCCTGTTTCAGTGCCCACTCACCCTCCTGATGAAGAACCTTTCCCTAGTATTCAACATAAACCTGCCCTGACACAACTTCATGCCTTTCCCTTTCCCTGTCAGTGGTCACCACAGAGATTAGGGCCTGCTCCTCTTCTTCCCCTCACCAGGGAGCTGCAGAGAGCTATGAGCTCTCCCCTCAGTCTCCTCTTTCCCAGGCTGAACAGACCAAGTGACCTCAGCTACTCTTCATACGGCTTCCCCTCACTCCATCATCATGGGTGTGAAGAAAGGTGTGAAGGCTGAAGGCAGCAATGTTGGTGCCTTGCCACGATTCCTTTGGCATGACTTTTCCAGCCCCTGTGTCCTCTGAGCTGAACTGGCTTTCTGAACTCTAACCCTAATCCTAACAATAATGGGACCTTGGTGCTAAGGCTGAAGTCCGTATCACCATGGGTCACCCAGATTAGAAAGGTGTGAAGCCAGAAATGTTGGTGCTCTGCAGAGATCCCTTTGACATGACTTCTCCAATCCCAGTGTCCCTGGAGCCTTAAGATTTCTGACTCTCTGAACCTTAACACTAACTGTAATGGAATCTTGGCACTGCTTCTGATGTCCCCAGCACAACAGTGGCCCAGACTAGAAAAGTGGGGAGGCAAAAAATGATAGTGCCATGTTGTGATTCCCTTGGCATGACTTTTCTAGCCCAAATATCCATTAAGTAGTAGGCTTTCTGTCTCTGTGAACCATAACTTTGTTTGAATTTAATATGTGACCAGCTCTGGTTGTAATATAATTGACCAAGGATGTTGAAAAATGCCCTAGTGCCTGCTAGAATTCCTTTGAGAAGAACAGATGCATGTAGTAGGACTGAAATATAGTTGTAATTGGAGGAAATATTTGGAAAATCTTGCTAAAAGTAATTTTTCATCAAGACCATTAGCACTCTATTTGTCAAAGCATTCAGAAAGCTCCTTAATTTTGTTGGACTCATTGGTAATGCTACTGCCTATGTTGGGACAGTAATAATCTCCCATTTAATAGGAAGCCACATTCTTTCATTTGGGGTGAGGATTTGTAAATGGCAGTTTATTCATTCATTTATTGATTCCAGATGTATTTAATAGCCCTTCTAACTGAAAGTGAGAAAGCAAAAATTAGATTAATTGTAATATGGCAAAAGTCTTCAGTATTTGATACCATGCTTTCTGCCCTCTAAGGACTCCTAAATCACTTCAACTACTGTTTTGGTGCCTTGGTTGTACTGAGAGCAGGGAAACCTCCAGCCAACTTCATTTGGATAAGCCACCACAAGCTGAAGTGTTCTTTCTCCTCCCACCTTTCACCTCTTTTCTCTGTAAAATCCCTTTTCCCCTTTCTGCTTCCAGCTTCACATTGCATGGACACTGCTCAGCTTCCCCATTCTCTCTCTACCTGTGCTGATGTGTGAATATGGTTAACAAAGTCTTTATCAGTGGAAGACCTGTCTGGATTTGGATAGGAAAGAAATTCCCTGTCTGTCTTCTTTATGCTCTATTCTGGTACCACACACAGGACAAGTCACTGCTTCATTCACAGCCACAGCAACAGGCAGATCTTATGGGGACAGCACAGCTATGAAGTCCTTCAAGGAGGATAGCTTATGGAGGTTGGAGAAAAATTATTATTGTTTAAGGATATTCTAGTTTAAAGTGTGGAATGGGAGAAAAGAAATTACCCACATCAGTAGTATTTTTAACATTGTGAAAGTCTTTCAAGGACAGGAAAAAAAAAAGCAGTGGCAAAAATCAAGCCAACTGGACATCCAGAGCTCAGAGAAGGAAGGCAGGCAAAGTGCAGAAGCCACTAGAGACAATGCAATGCACATCACAAGTTCAAGTTCTTGCTATTAATGTGGCAAAAAATACTTATGCTCTCTGCTTACTTCTCAATGAGGGATGGGTAACTTACCTTGCTTCTGAAGCAGATGTATGCATCGCAAAAGCACAGAGCAGATGGAGAACATGTGAGTCAAAGCACACTCTATAAACAGATATTACAGAAGTAGATAGGTAGAAGACTTTTTTATTAAGTGCTCTTAGCATTTCCTTAGAAACCTATTCCTTCAGCATAAATTTCTTTCTTGTAAGGAACCAAAAAATATTTACTTTACTGATTGCTTTCATGCAGTTATAAGTTTTGGGAGTCAGACCTACAGGATGGAAGCTCAGCACTGCTAGTGATATTTTTGGAGGATGTATGTATCTGTAGTGGGTTGATCTTGGCTGGACATCAGGTGCCCACCAAGCCAATCTATCACTCCCCTTCCCAGCAGGACAGGGGAAAGAAAACAAGATAGGAAACAATCAGAAGGTTGAGATAAAGCATTTTACTAAAGCAAAAGTTTGCACATACATAAGTAAAGGAGAAAAAAAGTTTCATCTCTACTTCCCATTGGCAAGTGATGTTCAGCCTGGGATATTCATTCCCAGGATGCAAGGCTTCAGCACTCACAGGGGTTGCTCTGGAAGGTGAACATTATAAAATAACAAATGCACCACATTCCTCCTCCCTCCCTTGGCTTTTATATCTGAGCTGAGGTCATATGGTATGGAATATCCCTTTGGTTAATTTGGCTCAGCTGACCTGGTTGTGTCCCCTCCCAGGAATTTGCCCACTCCAGTCCCCTAATGGGAGGTAAATGTTAGACAGTGCTGATGTTGTGCCAGCACTGCTCAGGGAGATGTTTTGTATTTGTATCACTCCTTCCATTTTCAACCTAAAACACAAACAATTTTAAAGTGTCATGCACCTTCAAAATAACATACATTGTTGTTTTCACCCATTAGCATGTGTCTATGAGAACTACATGGATCTTTAAATCCTGATGAAGTAGTCTGATTTCTTGAGGTATACTACTTCTTTGTAATATTTTCAGAGAGAAATCTATTGTAAGCTTTTCCTAAAGCCTACATGAAACTATGCAGTAAGTATATGTCTCCTTGCAGGTCAATTATTCTCAAGGTTTCCACTCAAAACTCTACGATTCTCTCATTTCCCTCCTCTCTTTGCCATGTTTGAGTTCTGACATTTGCTTGCTGAAAGGATGAATGAACTCAAAGGCAATGTTGCTATATTTTATCTCCCTAAAGAATGGCCAGCAAGTAAGCTTGGTTTATTTTCCTCAAAGCCACATTGCCATAATATCATCTGCATCTGCCCATGTCAGATAACTCTTAAGAGTCCACATACAAATGGAAATGATCTTTCCACTTCTATGTCTCAAATATTTTTTTTCACAATTACTGGATTACCTAAAATCACTTAGATAACCTTGGGGTTGTTTAGATATACAGGAGAATTTAGCATAACCAGGGTTTTCTTTCCAAATGTTATTTTTTAACACTTCCTCCTTTGAATCCAAAACAACTTTTTGTTATTCATCTCACTAAGCATTCGTGGATGAATGACAATTACTGAATGTCTTAGAAACAACACCTTGAAAATGTCATTCAAATCAATTTTTCAACAGCATGAGAGGCTAGGAGGTAATTCACACTTCTTTTATAATAATATTCCATAAGAGGTACTGTAGTCATCTGCCTTCCTGCCACCTCCTCCAGAAGTAAAAGATTATAAATTCACTCTGATTTAGTGCAGCCAAATGTACCAGGCAGAGAAAAACACTGCAGACAGAATATGCTATTAAGACTGGTACATTATGAGAAAACCCATCTCTATTATTGCCCCAAAACTAACTTGCTCCTTCCAATTCAGCAAAAGCATGGAAGAATTCTGCAAAGCAGAGCTGGAAAATGTCTTTCCTTCTGTAAAGAGCATTTATCCATGGACAGCAACTCCAGAAGCATCCAAACCTGATATCCTGAGCACTGCTTCTTTCTAATGAGAGAAGCTCAGAACCCTGCTTTGGCCTCCTAAATATCAGCTGCTTATTAAAATTCAGAGTTCCTCTTCCTAAAGTGGTACATACACCTTAGGGGTCCACTGAACCCTGAATCTTCAAGTACCATGACATCACTATTCCAGCATTTGATCATATCCAACTCCGTCATGACTAAAACCAGCAAGAATTCAAGCCCCAAAGCTGGGACAAAGGAGCTAGAGACCTGGCAAAAAGACTGCTTCATCCTTTCAAAGGGAAACTGAGGAATGAGGAGATGCCACCTAAAAAGCTCATGCCACAGTATCTGTCACATATCTGACACTTGAGATCAGTTTCTGCTGTTGGCACAACGTCCCCAGACCCCTAAGCCAAAGCAAGACTTGAACCAGAGCTGAGGAATGTGTGAAGAAATGAAACCCAAACTATCTACTTTCAAAGTCTGCCTGTATTACTGGATGCAGATGTGAAAAAGCACCAGCACTGCTACTGCTAAGCTAATTTCCACAGTATATTCTACATACACACACAAAGATTAAGCCAAAGGAATTAAAAAATAGAGAGAAATATTGCCTATTTCCCCATATCAGATATGCAGACCAGGCATCTTCCTGTAAGTCAGTTCCTTTCAGGCAAAACCTCTGATAAATCTTACAGTTAAGAGTGAACCCACTTTTTAGCATAACATTTGAACCCAAGCTCATTGCTTCTGATGACTTCATATGAAGGATGCTGGCACCACACAGTCAAGGACACTGTAGTTCAAGCTCCTCTCAAGGTGGATTCTGCATAATCTCTCTTCCATTTGATGTACAGAACAGCATGTACTTGCCTTGAGTCTCAGCCTTACAGGGCTGATGGAAAGGCTGTGATTATTCTGCTGTCTTAAAGGTCTTCTCCAGTTCTCCTGGTCAAAACAGTTTAACAGTCTGACCAATGTTAGTGCCTCACACAGGGAATAATTCCTCTTCCATCACATCTGGAAGCAACAAAGCTGACTTGCAGGCCAAAAAACAGCCTGACCTGTTTCAGTCCTTCTATTTTTCGGCATGTTCCAGGACAATTTCTGATCTCTGTCATGGGGTAAGAAACTCATCACACTCTCACCTGATGTAATATCCTCTTTCCCACAGTTCATCTGCAATCACTGCTGAGCATAACCACCTCTCTGTGCAGCTCCTCCCACATGACAGAAGACAGAGAGAAGGGACTTCTGTGGGCCCTAGTTTCTGGGTCAGTGCAGGGCCAGACAGGTCCCTCAGGAACATCAGGGGACGTCAGAGACTGCCCAGCCTGAGAATAAAGATGTGATGTTGTTTTGGTATAATTTTTGAAGTGACTTCTTCATATTGTTTACAGGTTTGAACCTTTCCATTATCAAAGTAGCTGAAGATTTAAACTCCCTGTGGTGCTCCCTAGCAGCACTGCAGCTATCGAGCTGATCACACATTGTCTGTCTGTCCCATTGGAGAACATTAACTGTAAAAAGAATTTTTGGCATGGCTCCTCCATACTGTGCCAGGAGCAGAAAGTTGATGCAGAGATTAGCAATCGATTTTCTAAGAAGTACCCCACAAATCAGGTCTCCTCTCTCTGTTTGCCTTCACATTTCTGCTGGAGCCTCTATAATTAATTTAAACAGATACAAGCACTTCTCCTCCTCTCCTTTTTGATGCGAGCTGTTTCAACAGACTGTGCAGCGAAGCTGCAGCAATTTCAAAGGCTTCCGCTCTCTGTGCAGAAGGGAGCAGCTGCAGGAATAGCTCTTTGAAGAGGAAATGGCACCCAATGGGACTGGCAGGCGGCTCCGAGCTGAGCTCAAAAAGCCCCCAAAGTCCTTGGGAGCATTTGAGGACATCAAAAGAGGAAAGAACTAGGCTGGGAGAAGCCTGAAGAATGACTTCCCCCCAACCCTGAAGCTTTTTTCTGTGTAAGCAGCAGGATCTGAGAGGAAGAGTCTTCCTCCTGTTTGGCTCAGATGATCCTACTTATATTGAAACCGATTGGTTTCACCATTGGACACGATTTCAGTGTTGGATTATTCATTAAACTGTAAATGTATAAATATGTATACAAATACAAACATATCTATACAAATTCTGGACTCCTGTATATTGTTAAAAAAGACATTATATTTCTGTTAATGTAAGTAAGTATACAAACAGATTTCAAAATGACTATAAAGCACTCAGAGGGCTTTATTCATGTTTAACTGGTTAACTGATGAACTCACTAATGTGATTCATTTCAGTGAAATGGTACTTTTTTATGATATGCAAGTATACTATCTTGTTATTTACAGCACAGAACATATTTTCCTACTGTCTCATTTAAGTGGTTTATAGAAAATTCAATAGACAAAACAAAGGAATATTTGTTTCATGTATATGAATTTGTGTACAAGTACATACATACCCTCTCTGTCCCCAAAGTGTGTAACATCACTGACCCACTGCTGAACTTCATAACTGATGGAAATTTCTACTGCAGATTTAACAGGCTTCAGACCTAACAGGACAGTATTCATTGAAGCCCTTTGGCCTGTGCAACTCCTAAAAGACTACTCCAGCTGAGGAGTAGCTGACACAGCAGCCAGTTTTTAGTGGTATGCCCTCAACAGAAGTATTACACCCAATGCATGTTCTTTCATGAAACCTGTATCCTTCCCGAATTATTTATGTATAAATAAATGCCATTTTACTACACTGCTGCAGTGCGTAACCAACATGTTGTCTAGAAAAAGAACTGACACAACACATCCTGTAAATGCCTCTTCCTTGTCAGATTGCACTAATTATACACACTGCATCAAACTTCTCCATCTTTGTCCTCCTAAATGCCAAATTCTAACTTTCCCAATCAATTTCACACTGCTCTTTTTTCTTCACTTTTCAATTTTATTTTTGGAATAACTTAAGTTCATGGACATACAAACCTGAGATAAATGGTGCACAGAGCTACAACACATATATTTCTGCCCACATTTCTGCCCATTCTTTGGCACAGACGTGGATGGGCTTTATCTGAGACCATATTGAGTTTGGCAGGACAACCCTGTATCATGGCAGGAACTGCCCTCAGACAATATTTCTCTATAAACAGTTTTGCCCTGCTAACAACATTAGGCCTTATTGTTCTGATATTGCCCAACAAATTATGATAAAACATTATACTGTGACTATTTTATTATACACTGCAATTAATTGGCTACTGAACTCCATGAGAAACTTTTTCTAAGTGTATAGGCTGCTTAACTGAGCTATTAGATGATGTGGAAAAATGTAAGGAACTAAGTTGAGATCAGTGGAATAATTATCATTTCCACTTCTCTCTGAAGTGAAAGGTTTGCTGATGACTCTTTGACACCTCATATCTTAGCTATATTTTCAATGTCTGACGGGGTCAGTTGTTGAGAGACAAAAACTCCACAGCCAGCTGTATATACTTCTGACAGCAAAATTAGAATGCAGAACAGGAAATAAACTGAAATGGTCGCATACTTGAACGGAATATAAACATTCTGCTTAATTAGGTCACTAAGCATATGTTTGTTTACTTGGATATTTTCTCTCTGGCAGTTCATCTCTGGGTAACACGACTATCTCACTGGAGAGCGTGGAATTCCCCTGGCAGATAACATGAGATTGGTAATTTGGGGGTCAGAAAAATATGCTTATTAGCATACTCCCACATAATTAAGCAAGTTAGAGTGTGAACAGTACATGCCTCACTGCTTTCTGTGTCAGGTTGGTGTCCACACAAAGGATAGCGGGGCCATTAGTGAGCTGGTTATAGCTCTCTGAATTTCTGCTTGTCCCTGATTTACCTTCTTGGCCAATTATAAAGCAGGGAATGGTATAGATGCTAGTGATGCCTATTTCCATATCTATTATATAGATATGGAAAACCTTCCCTTCCTGCAAACCAAGATGCAATATTACCACCTACATTCATCTCTATCACTCTGTAATTTTTTATATTTTATTTTTATAATTTTCTTCTACATCCATCTATGCATTAAGTTTCATCTTTGTTTTAAGGCTACTTGGAACATGTATCTAGCCTCTTTGTCTTCAGAAGTACAAGCACACTTCTGGTGGTGCATATAAAACCCAGTAATTTCTGGTTCTGTTTGCATTAAAGTCCCAAGCCCCAATGAGACTAAAGGAAATCCTTCAGAGACAGTCCCAGTGCTGACAAGTCCACTCAGGCACTGTGGAGAGAGCAGATCCCCTCACTACCACCAACACCTCCTTTTATGGGCCTGTGCTGAAAGCAGGACAGGGCTTACAGAAAACCATGTGTGCTGTTCCCTCCAGACCACAGTTCCAGGGCATGGTGCTTTACGGACAGGCGTGTTCTACACAATGAGCCGGTATTTTCTGGATGTAGCACCTCAGCAGTTGTTCCTCCACGATCAGTCTCACATCAGTTCCTGGGATGAGTTGTTCTGATTTCTCGATAGAGATTACTTGCACCTGGATGGGAATGATGGGGTGTTGGCAAGGACACTGAGCAGACGAGAGGAGAGGGGAGAAACCTTGCCAGCCTTTGTGTGTACAACTGCTGAGTCAGTTCAACAGCATCAGAAATCCCCACCCCCACAAACACAGGTGCAGATGGCCATGTAAAAGTAATCTGAATTTGGCTGCTGCCCAAATTCCACATTCCTCTTGGCTCCACTGTAGCCTTTTTCCCACATGACCTCATCTCCCATACCCTTGCAGCGGACAGCCAGGCAAGCAGCGAGCAGTTTTTCTCAAAACATCCAGGAGTTTTTGCGGAAGTGGGAAGGAGATGGGAGCCTGATACAGGCAAGAGGAAGAGCATATAGGCATGCCTGGGTCTGGGCCTTTGACCTTCAAAACTCCCACACAGCCACTGAAGTCTGGAATCCAGATCCTTGGAGCTACCAGGCTGCCTTTGTGTCCTTCCACTCCAGCAATAATGCACAGGCTGCAGGAAATCCTTCCATGTGAAGGACTCTGCCAGTGTAAATCTGCTCTGCCCAGAGCCTGTCAATTCCTGCTTCGTCCCCCTCTAGGACAGGATTAGAGGGTATCAGGATGTCCTCGTGGGAGACTCAAGCTGTTGCAAGCCAGCTTCAGCTGCTGATGGAACTGGTCCAGCCCCTGCCCCTCCCCATACGCAGCTCCAAGCAGCTGAAGACTGACATGCAGCTACGTGAACAACAACTTCAGTGCCTGCTGGAGGGCTGAGGGCTAATTCCCACATCCATCTCAATGCCTGAGTTAATACTGAGTACAGCTACAGCATATGGAGATCACAGACTCATTGCAACACAACCACTGAAGATTCAGAAAGTTAAGTTTAACCTACACAAGCCTTACTGATCCTCTTCACGACTGTGGAAGCTTTACCTAAAAGCAACAACATTCACCTGTCTACAAAAGAAGAGTGAAGTCTTTATTTTAGCTTCACTTAAACAATTAGCAAGTCCACACATTCACCACTTGTTGGGGAGACTAATGAAACCAAAGCCAATGGCAACGAAACACATGATGTCTGACCAAAGCCTGCTTCCATGCTGTGTTTCAGTTTCCAGAATGAAGCCACTTCATGTGCACAGCTAACAAACTTTGTAACTTGCCTGATTTGATTTTGAGGGAGTCTTCAATCATTTTTAAAAGAAAAGTGAAGAAAAAATTGGTTGACTTTGATTAAAGTAAAACAGAGACAAAGCCTGGAATATTTCAGATAGCAAAAGTTTCAGGAATTCACAAGCAGTTTGAAAAAGAAAACTGGACTAGAAATCGTGATACAATTTCACTGTAGGGACCACTGCTTCAGCTTCTACAATTGGTAAAGGAAAATCAAAATCTGTAGCACTCAGATATGTATCATATTTCATGACAGATATCTAAGAACCACCCATCTCATGTTTAGCATATCCCATGTGTTAGGGCAAAAAATAAAAACCTGAGCAGTAGGCATGAGAATGACAACACCATCGGGAGCCTCCTGCTGTTGGAGGCTTTATCGAGGGGAACTTTGACTGTCAGCTTGGCTGAGCTTCAAATTTACCCTAAATATGGTGCAACTGGCTGAGAAGAGCTGGGACAACAGGGTGAGAATGCTTGCCACCAGAGAACTATCAACATAAGAGGGTGGCTACCTTCCTGTTTGCTGGATTGTCACACAGAATGATCAAAAAGGGAACACTAATACAAACTACACAAATTAGGTACAGCATATGCCAAGCTCAAGCAAGGCTGCTAATGCAAAGCAGAGGCTGTGGCTGTGTGCAGAGTGGGCATGGAGCAGCAGACAGGTGTTTGCACAGGCACAGTGGAGCTTGTGGTGGGGGACGGAAAAAATTAATTGCAAGAGAAATTCCATTGTTAACAAGTTGTTATGAGGTGCTATGTGCCTGTTTAAATCTGAATTGTGGAAAGAGTGGAAACAGAAGAGGAATGGTGAGCAAGGTTAGGCCTACCCATTAAATTTCCTGGACAGGCTAGGAAAAAGTCCTGTCTGGCATCTGAATATGCTGCAGGAGGCATTCTTGATGTTGTGTCTGTATCTTTAGCTTCCTTTAGGGCTACTGCCATATGTCACAGAACTTCTCACCGCAGCCATGAAGATGCTTCACAAAAGTGGAAAGCTTTATTCTTTCTGTCAGTCTCAATCATGGTCACTGCAACTCCCCGTGGCTGCAAACTGCTCCACTCGAGCTCTGGGTTAGGCTCTAGGCTGTAATCATGCTGTGAACCTGGGAGTAAGGAGGTGTGTAGGAAGGAAGAAACAAGAACAGAAGGAAATGACACCGCAAGAGCTGACAGCAGGATGGAAAAATGGAGATATATACAAGGAACTTGTCCTTATAAGAAATGCAGAACAGAAAACTGTTGACATGACACCCTACATGAAACAGCTACATGAAATACTATTAGCAGTTTTGGAGGTGTGCATTATCAGAGTAGCAAGGAAGCAGAAACATCCTGAATGTGAATCACTCTGTCCCCAAAACAGACAGCTAATTAATTTCCGGTTTTAAAAGCTGTAAGAGATCATTGATTATTTGAGCCTTTTTCAGCACAATTGAAAACAAGTAAGGAAAAACCTAGCTTACAAATACCAGCAACCCATGTTTGGGATGCTTTGTTTTTATTAGAATTTTTTTTCGAAAGAGCATTTATAAAAATCCAAATACAGATTTGTTGCTCCATATGTATGGTAAGAAGAACATTTGGTTGCACTGTGGTCATCTCAGTGGTATTAATCTTCAGTTTCATCATTCATTATTTATAACATCACTGTCTTTATGAAGTAGCAGGTCACAATCACCATAAATCCCAGATACTTCACTTAAGTACTAAAATTTTAATCAGTCTTTAGAGTGAAAAAAGGAACAGAAATTAAGTCACCCAAACAGGCAGAATAATCAGATTCTGTGGGAACATACAACAGGACAGGAAGATCATGCCAACAAAAATTTTGGCTATAATATGCTAAAGTGTGAATAAAAGCTCTCATGCCATGCTTGTCAAAAGACCACATGCAACAGCTTGGCCATGTAGGTGATTACCATAACCTTCTGTGGACCCATAAAGTATTCCAGAAGTGAACCAGCATTACTGATCTCAGCTAGTAAAATTCAGCCCTGCTCCCACTTCTACAAGTTGTAGCAGTCCATATTCTCATTAGACAGCAAGAATTCAGGTCAAGGATCATCCTCTACTATGTGTTTTGTACAGTGCCAAGCACCAAGGGTGGAGGACTCTAGCTGTCACACAATATAAATAACAGTAGTTCATCTTTCTGATGCCTCCCTATTAGCTTGATTACCTGGCTTGATTCACTCAAGGTCTGTAACAGCTTCTGTGGGCTGTCAGAAATCTTATTTCCTCAAGCTGTTTATGTTGGTGCAAAAGACATCAACACCCCTGCCTCCTGAGAGGATGGATTTGAGGCAGGGCACAACACAGTCTTCCCTCTTCATGCCTGAACGCAAGTTTTCCTGAGCTGCTCTTAAGGTGACGATGAAGAATGGGAATCCAGGCTCTGTATCTGCAGCCAAGAGCAGCTTATCTGCACCTCAGGTGAGACTTATGTTTTGGGGGAAACATAATCCCCCAAATTGTGCTACACCTACTCACTCACCCCTGCAAGGGACTGGAGGTTCCTTTAGCCCCCTGACCACAAAGGGGCATGTGCAGAAAGCAGGTCCTGTTGCCCCTACTCAGCACTAAGCCATGTCTTTGGCTCTCTTCTTGGTACACCAATTTTAGGGAAGCAGATATTTCATTCAAGAAAGGCTTTTCTCTATTAATCAATCCTGTCCACATTCTCATCAAGATCCAGACTCTTGCTCTGTCTGGACTCCAAATGTCCCAGACATTTGGAAAGAAAAGTAATGCTTACTTGCTCCAGCCATATTTATCTATTGTTTGTTTTCACAATGACCCATGCCATCTCTTTTGTTTCTTTATAAGCCCTTGTCACAGCTTCATCAACCCACAACCTATTTCTACCTGTCCTTTTTTTTTTTCATTAGCATTTAGGTATTGTGCTTTTACCTGTACTGTACTAGAATTTAGCAATTTTTAGCTTGCTCAGAGCCAGAATCTTTCTAGGTTTTATTTTTTAGGCTACAGTCTAGCCATGTGGTTTTTCATCATGTCCCCCTGCAGCTCTTACTTCCAAGAGCTCATGATTGCATCGAAACAGCATCCTTAATCTATGGGTACTGTTGTTTTCAGTGGAAAGAACAGGTTGGTGAGGAAAATGTAAAAATATGAAAAAGTTTGGATTGGATTAATACAGTCTTCATGTATGACTCTTTTACTGAAAAGCTAATGAAGTCTCTACCTAACTTTCCAGGTCTAAATTTTGAAAGGGTTGGTGTTTATTCAGTAACCAGGATTTCAGTAAGTAAATCCTTCACACAAAGACAGGATTCCCTTCTAATTCCTACATCACTTCAGTGCATACTTTTCTCTTTATCCCTTCCTGGCATTGTCTTTTAAAAACGTTTATGAAAAAATACTTGTGGAAAAATCACACTTGTCTTTGACCTCCACTATTTTCCTTCTCTTCTGTCCAAAAACCATGACCAAACCCTTCCTAGTCATTGAGAAGTTGTACAAATATTCAAAGAAAGACAGATACCTTTTCAAGTACATCACAAATTAAATTGTAATCTACAGCAATTACACACACACTATCAACCTCAGCTAATTATTTATTTGTGAGCTGTTCCAACCGCCTTCTTCAAATACCCTCCAGCTAAAGCAGGTGAAAACCTATGAAATTAAATACTTTCAACTTCTAAAAGCAATGTCACATCTCCTCCTGTTGAAATGTAATCAGTCTATACAACAGAACTGCAACTCCAAATACCTGCTGAACATTGACAATGTGGGGTAGACATTACATCGTGCACTTTTGAAGAGTAAAGACCATAAATCTCTCCTACATAGCCAGTGAGAAGCAATTCCCTGTCAGCAGATGCAGGAGACATGAAGATAACCTTTCCCTATCTGTGTTGCTGAGGCTCCAAAGGCTGTAAATCTCTCCAGAGCAGCCGCTACAGTGATGGTTCTGCATGTTGTGCTTGAAGAATAGTGACATTTCATCAGCTGCCTACAAGAGATGCAGAATCAACAGAGAAGTATCTTACAGTTTTCCAAGGGCACACAGGGCCAGCAACACATGCTGCTATTGCATCTGCTAAAGCTTTTGCACTGCCCATTCACATGTTATTAGGAATTTTCCCATGTGCTTGTAATGGACTTATCCTGCCACCTCTGTCAGAGGTACCTCTGCAACTACTTCACTATGCTGCAGAACCTCTGCTCAAATAAACAGGTCAGCAAATGCACACTTTGGCTTCTTGCTTTACTGGGCTTGCAATGATGGCCTGCAATGATCTACTTCTCATACTGGAAAATAGCAAAAGCCAAATGGCAGCATTTTAGGCCATATGCAGTCAAGCAAAGGCCACCTGAATCAGGACTGATGATACCTGCTGCTTTGTTCTATGTCTGAAAGACTCATTTCCTAAGTTGCTAAGCATAGGATAGACTCTTCCAAAGCTGAGGTGTGGAGGGACCTCTGGAGATTCCCTAGTCCAAGCTTGTTGTTCAGACAAGGCTTTACCAGAACAAATTGCACAGGGTAGCATGCAGTTGAATTTTGATTTTCAGTACAGATGAAGACTTCACAGCTTCTCTGGGCAGCCTGATAAAGTGTTCAGTCCCCTCCACAGTAAAAAAGGCTCTCCTTATGTGACCTTAGCTCAGTATACCATCTGGATGCTTTTTTTCTCCCCACTTCAAGGAACTGCAAAGTTGCATACACATTTGAGGGAAACTTTCTGCAAAGTATGAGCAGGAAGGGTGGGTTCCCTGTCATTCATACATCATTCTGAAGTTTTAAAGACATGAATTCACACCGTAAGTTGCTAACATTGAAAAGGTGTATTTATTATCATGTCTATATTCTAGCTCACAGGCAGCAGAAATTACACAAACATAACAGAGTCAACTTACCTAGAAAGCCTACTTCACAGCACTCACCTTTTTCTTCTCTCTTTGCCAGTTTCCTGTTGTGGAAGAAGATTTATATACAACACTGATGATGCCACCTGTCTCTGAGTTTCTTGAGCAGGAAGAAAATAATGCATTTACTTTACCTATCCCTTGGTAGTGCAGTTTAGTACCTCAGTTCATGACATCATACAGTGTCTATATTCTGCACATCTGAAGAGGAACGAGGGCTTCAAATGGGTACCACCCACCAGAGGCGGCCTTGTAGCCAGCCACTAGGGTCAGTTGGATTTTTCACCAGCTTGTCCATCACATTTCCAGATATTTTAGCAGCATGCTTACTATTATCAGGACTGGATGAGGAATCTTCCACACCCTACTTAGCATTTTTTTTCACTAACTGTGTATTAACTTCAGGGGCTTGCTGCTCCATTTTACAATACTTAGCTACCCATTACAGGTCTTAGCTATGTTTCAAGGTCAAATCAAACCAAACCAAACAAAGAGGTGGGAAAGAACTCTTCTGAAGTTTGAAAGCAAAACACACAGCTATGCACAGGATTACTGCTAAAGTTCTAATTGATGTGATCTGTACACAGGTAGGGTTGATTTTTGAAGTTGTACTACCTGTGCCAACCGTATACTCTGCACCCTAAAAAATACCTAATTATGAAGGAAGCATAGGGGATAATGGGTTGATATGAACATAACCAACTTCCAAACAGTACTTAAGGAAATGCTACAGGCTAGGCCATGGTCAGGGAGGGACTTACGGGATTTTATTTAGTAAAAACAAGAAGCAGACATGTCAGAACATGAAAGACAGACATATAGAATAGAAGTAAGAGACCTTCCGAAGTAAGTACAAAGCACAATACTGTTTGCAAAGATTAAAGAAATTTGGGCAAGATAGGATTCTTATCCCTGAAACTTTATATTGAAATAAAAAAAAAATCAACTGAAGATAGCCTTGTTTGTACCACAAAATGACTGTCTATTAATATGTATAAAATAACTCTTCATGAAAAGATCAGGGCAGACAAAGACTACTACATTGAAAGGAGCTTGATGCTAACCAGAACAACAGATGATGATACAGAGTTAAGGATGACAGTGCTACATGTCATGTCAAATTTAGCTCCTGTAAACTAACATGATAGTTAAAGGATGTTCATGTATAGTTACCAGATGGAGGAGGGAAGAAAAGTCAGAAAAAAACTAGCTTAAGATGATTTCTGATGATTTTTCACTGAAAGGACACAATCAGTTAGTTAAGACTACAGTAAAAAGGGAATGTAATGTCTTGCAGGAATACTATCCCACCAAACAAAAAAAGCAATTTATCTTTGCCTATATGCACAGTCCTGATGACAGATATGGTGACTGAATAAATATAAATAGAGAAAATTGCTCCAGATTTCTACCACTTTTAAAAATTCTGAAAAATGCAACTGAGGGATGGACATAACTGAAGTAAAGCACAACATGCCAGCTTCTCAGTCCAGATAACAGTAGTTTCTGACTTCATGTGCTTTCACAGTAAAGCCCGGTTCTTCATCACACCCATGCTCTTGTCAGCATAAACGCAGAGCAAGTGCTGGCCTGCAGACATAAAAACCCTTCACCTTTTGTACTACCTGGTCCTAACTAAAGGCACTGGTGTCAGTCTCCAAAAATATAATGCAGACAATGAGATGTATCTACACAAACACTCCACGTAACCCCAACTCTGCACAGGCGGTTTATGTTGGCAGAAAATTCCTTGACCAAAATAGGCTATAGTGACAAAAATACTTTTAGAAGTATAACCACATCCACTTTGGTATAGAAAGGAAGCAACATTGGGCAACCTAAACCAACACTGCCACAGCACCCAGAGTTTCATAAAGAACCAGCTTTCACATATGTTAGTTACCACATTTCTTCTAAATCAGCCTCAGACACAGATGATGCAAGGGGCTGGAAAATCATGGCTGCGGAAGAAGAAAAGGACTTCATTGTATTCTGTCGCAAGTGATTTCCTTGCTGCAGAAGAAATGCTCCAGCAGCCTTGTCCATGTTCAGATTCTCCCACTATTTGGCCACTACAGGTAAAAATGTGAGATTGAACTGGAGAATGCAATTTACACTCTCTTTTCTCTTTTTTCTCAACAAGCTTTAGCTTGGGGCACTAGGGAAAGAACAAACTAAATAAAGGAGCTATAAAAATCCACAACACTAACACAGTAGCATTTTCTTACATCTCATTATGAGAAAAGGCAAAGAAGAACATTGATTTTACACTCTTCTTCCCATTTCTTTCCCACACATCCCATCTCCAAATACATGACACAGCAGAGCAGCATCAGTGAACTCCAGCTCCCTTCTGGCTGCCACACAGCCCTGTACTGACTCACTTCAAACTCTTGCAGCAGAACTGGGAGGCAATGCAAGTCCTTAACAAATACTAGGTATATGACATTATAAAGTCCATGTCTTGTATCAGTATGTTAAGTCCTATTTTCTTTTTCAGAAAATACAGAGTTGCAATATTATGATCTTTCCTTGTAGAACTCTATATGCTTCTCTTTTTCAGATTCTTACACATTTTCAAAATCCTCTAACGCAGTTGATTTGAGGAAAAACTTGAAATGTGGCAATTTTATCAATTAATGTTATCAATTATCAGGAGAAACTGAGTTACACAAAGGCGCTTGTTTTTGTTGTGTTTTGATTGGTTTCTCTGTGTGGTTTTGTTTTCACACACAATGCGAAGAAAATAACTTATTTCTATAATTGGCCAGCATTTTTCTATCACATCAGAAAATATTTTTGAAATTTGGATAAAAAGTGAGAGAGCAAATGACTAAATGTGCCCCTGCCCCTCCATCAAAATTCCCTGTGTTTTTCCTTAAAAATCTGTATTTTTAAATGGCTGACAGAGGCTTGGCTCCATATCTTCCATTAATATTAAGAAAAAAAGGTGTGGGCAAACATTTTAATGCAGTTTTCTGACAGTCTCAACCCTTGATTGTGCCAAAACAAAAGTAGTTATAATGTGGTTGATGTAACATGAATGATTCAGTTGTTTAAGATTTAAATGATTCCATGCTTCCAGAGTATGGATAGTTTGGTTTCTGGGAAAATAGCAATTTGGATAGTTTTTTCATTATTTCATATCAACTGGGTTTTTGAGGAACTGTTGGTCGATTTGTATGTATGTTGTTCTTATTTACCAATGAAATACTATATTCAAATACAGCACAGAGTTTTTCCCATTTGTTTTATATAAAAATAATAACAATTCAGCTGTATCCCTGAAGGAGTAATTGACAAAATCCTTCTAAGGGTTGGTTACTTTATCTTCCTTTTTTGTTCATGCTTCCAGTCAGCAACTGGAATAGTAATTAACTTGGACTGTCATGTTTTCTGTACCATAAATAGAACTTTTAAACAACCCTGAAAGGCCCTGTTTTCTTTAGTTTTCACAACATATCAAAAAATGCAAGTGACTGAAAACCACTACACAATGGGTATTAATGTTTTGAGTTCTGAGAGAAAGTCAGCTGCAGGACATCCATGTCTGTTTTTCAAGCCTCGGGGTGAATGAAAAGTCAGTGCTCTTCAAATGCTTTTTAAACAGGTGTATGGCAGTGCTCTTTGCTTTTTCACTGCCCATGGAAATGGTGGTTTATTCCTAGTCTAACAAACACCTTTGATGGATGATCGAGGACCCCTCAAAGAATCTGCTTTCTTAGGGGCTCAAAAAAGATGACAATAGACAAATTTGCAGGTAAGTATTTATCAAAATGCTAATCCACATGATTGCTACTTTTGAAGACAAATGTATAAATTATTAAATAAAGAAAATAAAGAAAAATTCCTCACTCTTATCCCCTCCCTCCAAATCTCTACAGCTGTAGTAGCTGTGTCATGATGTTTCTTAAAGAGTTGGGACAGCATACTTCTTATTATTGTAACAAGATGGGAAAAACAGCAACATGACATCAATACATATAAATATGGCTGTAAGAGAAATTTATTGTAGTTTAAGACTGTCAAAAATATCTTGTTTTATGAAAACATTTCTCCTTAGTTTCAAAAGGGTTGCATTATGCCTCATCATGTCTGATATATTTTGTTGGGGGGAAGTACACTAAGAATAAGGAATCTGCCAGAAATATTGACTACAGTGTACTGCATTTAAGTACACAGTGAGACGTGATCTTATTTTGGGACATATCCTGTATTACTTGGACTAAAACAACAACATACCACTGTCAAAAAGATAATGGAATATAACTACTGAGGAGGCTCTTTTGCAAAGGATCACATGAAGACATCATAAAAGCATAAGCCCCTCTATTATTAGATTAATATTTAGATCTATTATTAGATCTAAATTATTAAAACTTACAGTTTTGTCACTATGGGCTTTCTCGTACTGAAGTTAATTTACTGCAATTTTTCTCCCTCCATGGTTTCTCAAAAAAGTGGGGTGAAATCCATGAAACAAACCCCACAGTTTCTAGACTAAGAGATGAACAGCACACCGAACTTCAAAAACTCCAATCTGGTTCTAATAGTTTAATAATCCTTTCTCCAGAGGAAAACTGGCACTCTAAAAATACCAAAACAGAAACAACACTCTGATCCAGTTTGGGTTAAAGATTTTTCTGTTCATTTTGAATGTAGAAGATCAATTTAGAGAAACCACCTTTTTTTGAAGTAAATGTTTAATAAACACTAAAGAGCATTCCCTGCTGGCATTGCCTATGAAAATATACACTTAAGACTTCAGTATCTGCAATATTCTGTCCTCACTACTGGGGACCTGGCTGCCCTCTCCACTCTCATATCACAAGAAGCAGCTATGCAGCAAGTGATTTCACGAAGCTGTTTCTCATGACATTCTGGAAAATTATTCAACTAATGGCTTGGTGGGCAGGTCCAATTTTTTGCCTCATTGTCTGTGTTCTGACTCCAGCTCCGTACAATTTTTTGGAGAAAGTTCACCTTCTTTGCACTGTGCCGAGTAAATATTTTGTCAGTTGTTAAGGATGAGCTACAAAGTAAGTCCCAGCAACGTATCCAAATTCAGCAGCAAGAGTTGGAACCATATTAGAACTTTTTCCAGATTGTGATTTGTAATGTATTTCAGAAGCCAGAAGAAAACCAACCACTTGAACTATTACGGAAAGGCTGAATGAACCCTTTTCAGAGCTGTGAAAATGTTTTTCCCCACAGCTAGAAAAAAAAAAAAAATTAAAAATCATTAGTGCCAGGAGAAAGGGCTGGGTAGTGAAGGGGGAAGTTTCCTTTCAGTGCAGCATGTTCCCCAAGGAAGAACCAAATTGTGACAAAACTGTGACACCAAACTGTCCATGTCAAAGATACATCCATAGCACTGGCTGGTGAGCAGTGAGCAAGGAAAACACTTAAAAGAGGCTGCCCTCCATCCTGCCTCCACAGTGGAGCTATAGAGAAGGAGGCATAAATGAAGTCTAAACAAAGATTAACTTCAGGAACATAACTATTTGGTCTCTGCTGAAGCCAGGCAATTAGTAGAAGTGATGATCACCAAAACTGAATTCCACTATTTAAGTAAGCAAACATTCAGCTTTTAAGTTACTAGATAGGGAAGCAATGTGAACACATCTATATGGCTCAGCACATATCTATAACCATGTCATGGTAACCACTTGTTTGTAATTCTAGCCTTATGTCTAACATAAAATGACAATAGTAATAATCTGGGGGAAAAAAAACCACAGACCTATATACAGGTGCTGCTGTTTGGACAAATTAAGAAGTAAAATAAAAAACTCCTTCCTTTCCAATAGAACAGTCCTTCTTCATACAATCTTGGATTAAAATAATCTGTATCTTGAGGTTAGTATGCCAGAGACTCTGTCTCTCTTATACTATTATGATTGGTGCCAGAAAAATATTTTTTCTGTCTGCAAGTCAAAGTACAAAACCCCTACATTAGTGAAAAGAATGCAAAGGATGAAAAGGGTCACAAGGAACACAAAGATAGAGAAGACAGAATCTGAAAAAATGATGTTGTATATCTGAATGTTTATCTGAGGAAATTCCTGTCACTACCCCAGCTATACAACACTAATATAAATGGCAAGCAGGTCCCTTCCCCTTCCCCTTCCCCTTCCCCTTCCCCTTCCCCTTCCCCTTCCCCTTCCCCTTCCCCTTCCCCTTCCCCTTCCCCTTCCCCTTCCCCTTCCCCTTCCCCTTCCCTTCCATTCCCTCCCCTCTTTCTCTGCTTCCACTGCTTCTCCTCCTTTTTCTCTTTCTCTGCTTCCTCTGCTTCTCCTCTTTTGGTGCTTTATTTGAGGTAAAGACTTTATATGGGAGATATTAATAGGCTTTTTATAGAGAAGAGAATACCACTTATTTAAGCAAGAATTTTTTTTTGGACAGCATTTACAATCAAGCTCAGCTAATAGTTCTAGTCCCTGATTGACCTCTGCAACTTTCTGGCATGCTCAAAGCAAAGAACACCAGTCCTTCAGGAAAAGCCATACCAAAAAGCTAGTAGAAGGCCAGAAGGATTTAACTTTTGTTTCAGCTTCACTTTGCTATTGGCAGTAGATCCAAATTGTCTCACTGAATCATGAGGCAATAAATTGAGACATAAATTGATAAAATCTACCAAGTTCCATTTTTAAAAGAGTCATTCTTGACTATATTTACAATTTGAACTAAGAACTTCTCCAGTTTTGCTTCTTTGGCGCATTCATAAGCTGCTATTCAGCTTCAGGGATATCACATCAGACAAACATAAACACTGGTTTGCCCTCTTCCAGACCAACACATTGTCTGTATGTGTTTAGCCCAGAAGTCCTTTATGTGGTATCCTCCCATTTGATTTTAGGACCTTCCTGCCACACTCATAGGTCAATGGCTCCTCTGTATCACCACTGTCCTTGTCCCCATCCACTGGGCTGGACATGTTCTCATGCAGCTCTTCCCTGCCATACCCTGAGCCTTGGCTCTCCTTTTCCTGCCATGTCACAGCTCTCTCTTCCTCCCTCCCCTTGCCTGTGTTGTCCTTATCCTCTTCTCCCTCGCTCTTTTTTGTTTTCTTTTCCTCCAGACAACTGCTCACATATCAGTTTTTTTCTGATTTATCAGAAGTGAAGCAGAAGTGACACAACCATCAGAAGAAGCCACAACCAGGCTTTTTGTGTCCTGCTTTTCTCATGCAGCTCGTGCATTGGCACTCATCTGTGACTGGAGCTCTGCAGCATGGCCAGAGTGCAACCAGCCAAGCTTCAGAGAAACTGAGCCACTGGTCAGGCATGGAGACGCATGATGCACAGCTCTGTCTGCACTGGTCAGAAAGGAGGAATAGAAGACTTCTAGGGTAAGACTAGAGAAAAACAGTTGTGTGCCTCACAGCACATGCTCGTTTCTGGTGTAAGAACAGCTTTTTGATCACCTTTCAACAGCAATCAAAACTCCAGATAAAAAGGGAAATAGTAAGAATCTGAGCAGGCATTCCCTTTTTTACCCTCGTGTCCTTTTCTGGTTCAATTTTACAACTCCACTGCAGACCAACCAGAGACCAGCAAGTTAACAGAGACTGGAAGATCTGCCTAGGCCTCAGGGTAATTCAGCTCAGGACAAATCCCCCTGGGTTCGGGGACAGAACAATGAAAAAAAGAAGGGACACATTTCTGAAAATGCTAACCCAATTAAGTCATAGAATCACAGAATGGTTGGGGTTGGGAGGGACCACCGGAGATCATGCAGTGCAATACCCCTGCTAAAGCAGGTTCACGTACAGCAGGTTGCACAGGATCATTTCCAGGCTGGTTTTGAACATCTCCAGAGAAAGAGACTTCTCTGGGCAACCTGTCCAAGTGCTCTGTTACCCTCAAAGTATCTTTGAAACCCCCAAAGTGAAGGACCTTCTCCTCGTAATCAGATGGAATTTCTTGTATTTCAGTTTGTGTCTGCCACCTCTTGTTCTGTTGCTGGGCAGCACTGGTTGGACCCATCCTCTTGACATTCACCCTTATGATGTTTGTGTGCATTTATGATTCCCTCTCAATAGTCTCTTTAAGCTAAACAGGCCCAGGTCCCTCAGCCTACTTCATAAGAGAGATGCTCCAGACTCCTAATAACCTTTATAGTCTTCTGCTGATCAGTGAATGAAGTTCTAAGAATGTGCTTAAATACTTTAAAAATGATAGCTCACTTATATGTATTTATTTTCAGATAAAGCCAGCAATTATTCTTAAAAACTAAGTACAGTCCAAATGAAAGTCATTGTTTCAACAGCAACAAAAAATTATTGCTTTCCTTAGCAGTCTCTCTCCATAAGGTATTTCATGTGTTTAACAACTATAAAATTTCACTGAGGCCAAGTGAATGAAGGGATAGAGTCAGTGACTAAGTGAGGAGACAGCAGGTGACAGAATCAGGAAACAAAGTATATGCAAGCAGAAGAATATAACTCTACAGACACAGTCTTCTGATCTACTCTGTTTGGCACCTGACCCAGAGGAATGCACGGTGCATGTATGCTCACTGCTCAATTTCAGCTATTTACATGCACTGCCTGTCCCTTCAGTTCTGCCACATTTCTGAAAACTTGTCCTTTTTTGGCACATGCCATATTCAAGACACTTGGTTAGAAGCAAAACACCACTTTTGGTGTATCTGGCAATTCAGACTGCAGTACTTAATTTTTTAAGCCCAGAAAATGTGACCAAGTTTTTGCAATTTTATTTACTGCTCTGAAGAAATTCACACTGCATCCTGACAGCATGTAAGATGACATATGACGAGGAAAGGCCTTAATAAGGCAGGTAAATATCAAATGACAATTCAGTTTAACTTAAGAAAAACATTTTAAAGTTTTAGAAAATTTAGTTATATGTAAAGTCTATGAACATGTTTCTTAAGAAGCAAACCACTGGACAGGACCTCACTGCACTGAAAGGAATGGCCCTACTTGGACTGATGTCAAAGGGGTAAGGAAAGATGGAAGACAGCCTTTAAAAAACCTAACATCTCCATTGTTTCTCTCTTCTCTAGGACAAGTTGAACCCTTCAGAAGCTCAGTGTAGAAATTTACCCACAGCTCCTACACCTGTGAACTATGTGTTTCTTAATTTTTAATTTATATTGCCATCTTCCACCCAAAGACCTAGCCAAGTCTACTTCTCCTAGTAATCTGGAAGGACTGGAGTGCTGTGATTCAAGCTTTGGCTACATCTTTCATCTAGATCTGCTCTTGATTTTGTTAGACGATTGCATTTGAGAAAGCTGAGAAACAAAAATGAAGTTAACATTGGCATGGACTTAAAAAATTACTTCTATAGCTATTTTCTGCCTTTAATCTTAAGAATTATACCAAATAAAAAAAAATATATGGAGGAAAACTGATGAATTTTTAATTATTTTATTCCTTTCCAAGTATAATTTATTATTGTTTCCAAAATTATCTTCCACAGACTACTACAACAACACCAGTCTGTGCTGATTAGAATATCATCTCATTGGCTGATCTGATCTGACTGAGAGAAAGAAAGGGAGGCTTATAGAAAATGTTTAAGACTAAACAGTGTAACTAGTGCCAAGTTTCATCTGACTCACACTGTATGGAAGCTGAGGCCCAAATAGCCAATGTTCTTCACTGCCAGACACCCGTGTTCTCAAATCTAAACAGGTTTTATATTTGCCAGTAACACTTACAGTAATCACCAAGCTGTGCTAAAGAAGACATTTAATAATTCGTTTGATACCATATACTATATATTTTTTTCTTTAAATTGCATTAAGAAATATTTTGGAAAAAAATCAAATTCTTTATAAACAAAACGTAATCAGAATGGGTGTGTGTACCCAGATGTCTGTGTATGAGAGAAATTTTGGAAACGAAAGGCTCTAATTTCTCTTTTCTGAAAGGCCCTAGATTTTACAAGGTCAGAACAGGAACTTTTAAATAAAGAAAAAATGGTGAATGCACAGAAGGAACACACATCTGTTATGCTGCTGTTCATATTGCAATCCAAAAACAACACAAGGACAGGCATGCAAACAACAAAATAATTTTGGTGTTCTGGTGGGATTTTAGATAACCAGTAAATTTTTGGTTAAGAGCAAACTAGAAAAGATATGGAAACAGCTTATTCCAGCTCTAGCTCCTATGGCTACATTGCTCTAAAGAGACTGCTGAAAAAAAGACGGAAACCTCTGACATTTCTATTCCTCCTTCAAGAGGGAATCAGAGAGTCTGTGAGTCTTCCTTGTCTCAGTTTGGAGGCTGCACAAGTGCACAATTATGTTTTAAGACAGAATAGGGATGTATCAGAGGTCAGAAAATCCCTTTCCATGGGCTGTTTTAAACAAAGCTGTGGGACAACAGCAAGGAGAAGCGGTCTCAGGTGGAAGCCCATGGTTGGGGAAGAGTCTAGGCTGCCAATCACCTGAGGCGCCCTAGAGCAAGGACCAGGACTTGCACAAGGTACATCTTCACTTCATCTCACCTAGAAGGAATCCTGTAAAATATAATCCCACTATCTGCTGGGATTTGTAGACCTCCACAGAAAGACATATTTGGAAAGAGTTAAAGATAGATGCAGCTTCCTTTCTAGTAATTTAGGAAAACATGAAAGAAACTAAAGATCATGCTCATCTCCCCTGTAAGCAGGGAAAAAACCTTCCTTGTTTTATTTTCAATGTCAAAGTCATTGACAGCCATTAATTCAACTACAGCAACACCTGGTACAGTTTTAACCCAGTGAGCAGGCCTTTTTATTTTGTGAAACCTACTAAAAGTGGTTTTACTAGCTTGTTTGTTTAGACTTCGCGACTAGAACTCTGGGGAGAAATCTCTCTTCAGAGAGAAGCTGTTTGTTTGTAAAATAACTCGATAGGCAAAGCCTGTGGGAAAAATTGGCCTGTAACACGTAGGAAAAGCAAACAAGAGTGGTAGTGGATTCAAAGGTTAATGTAGAGACAATGAAGAAATTAATCAGGTCAATGAACACATTCTGCTACCCACCCCTTCATCAAAATATAATGGCATAGATACACCCCAGCTCTGGGCACATCCTCAGGAGGTTCAGATACTGAATCAGATACTGCAAACAGTGTGAGATGCAACACAAAGGAACATATGCAATCTCCCAGAGTGTCACCCAGGACATGTGACATGTTCATGTGTTAGGCTGCAACACCAATACCTTGCAGACTGCCTGCCTCCAGGCCAGGAGGGTCCTGCTGACAGCTGTTTTACCTCCATCTGTGCACAGACCCCAGAACTTTTCTCTGCAAGTGAAGGAAACCATTATTTTCAAACATGTGCATCACCATGCATAGCTGTGGTATGGCTAAACTACAGACCTGTGTGCAGGTGCAACACTCACCCATTTCCCAGCCCAACTTTATAGCTGGATTTTCTTGCACTAGCTCCTAAAAAGCTTAAAAGCAGCTAAATTAACTTCCTAGCACAGCTTAAATTCAGGCAATATTTCTGAAGTGACTCCCCAGTCTTCTTTTCCCCCATTTGGGATTTAACAAACTCCACCCAAAATTCCACAACACATCTGGCAAACAATTTATCATGACTGGCTTATTTAAAATTACCCTTTCGGTACTTCCCCATTACCTCCATAAACTACCTTGAAATTGTAAGATTCTGCAAAAAACTGTTTATGTAAATTTAAAAAAAAAAATAAATTCTGCCAATCAATTCTATAACATGATACCAAAATCAAGGTAATTCATGTATCTCCAAAGCTGAGGCTGAAAAAAACATCACACTTAAAATATTGTGTTAGGGTTAGAAAATGTCTTTCAAAAGATTTTTTTGACAGGAAATGTTGTTTGGGTGTAGCTGAAATTTTGTAATTAAAAAAAAAAAAATTGCATGCTTATAAGCAATCTAAAAGATCCATCAGGCTACTTCAGTATGGCTACACTGGGGGCATTTTGCCTTCTCCCAGTTCTTCACAACAATGTAGCCTTGGAAGAATTTAGTTTTCAAGCACCTGACACATCAGTTCTGGGCTCTGGGTTTAGCTTCTGGCTCTCACAACACAGGTTTTCCTCCTCTCAACCCAACCAGTTTGGAGAAACAGAAGTAGAACCATGACGTCCCATATGAAGATGCACTTCAGGTTTACACTAACTCAGAGGAAATTATTTTGCGACTTACAGACTTAAAATGTACAAAATAATGGAGAAAACACCATCCTACAACAACAACAAACCAACCAACCAACCAACTAATCAACTGACCAAAAAAAAAACCAGAAAAAAACACCACTACAATTTTTTGCCTCCATTAATAATATAAAGAGTAAATACAATCTATAGATATATGAAAATCTGGTGAATAATGGCTATGCAGACTGATGGGTATCTATAGTAGTGGTATGTTTGGGTTTGTCAGATGTGAGACCTTGGAAAGCCCTACCTGTGCCACATTTATGAGTAGGTACAGTATCTCTTTGGTAAGCTCTATCATTCTATCTAAGTAAAAGAGAAAGAAACAGAGACTGGCTTATTTTAGGCTGCATAAGAAAAAAAAAAAAAAAAAAAAAAAGAGGAATAATTAATGCAAACTCACAGTCAGGTAAACTAAGGTGCAGAATTTGCTGCATGCAATTCCCCTCCCAGGGGAGATGTTTTTTGCATGCAACAATAATAATGGACTGGGGAGAGCTTTAAAATTAGTTTAAGGCAAAGGAACTGCATGCAGACATAAAGTGGCATCAACAAGTGACAAGGTCACATCTGTCTGTAGCAGCACCAGAAGCAGCTGAAGCACTACAGCTGGTAGTTAGGTCAACCATGTGTAAACAGTTTACTGTATATAGCTTATTTTTCTGTCTGGCATTACTCCTAAAATAAACAATACTGCGCCTCATTAAAGATAGGTGGGTGACCATCTTGTCTTGTGCGTGTGCTGATTTGCTAGGGATGATCAAAATGACCTGTGAGGGGACACCAGACCCATGGATTTGTGTAGATGGCAACATAATGATAGCTCAGGTGCCCTCCATTAAAAGAGGGTATGGGAACAGGGGTAGTAAGAGATATCGGTGCCTGGGAGATTGTCTATCATCTCCTGAGATGACACTTTCAAGGGTCTTAACCTGATCAGCTTATCCCAAAGGAGACATAAGATCTCTCCTTGTATGGAAAACCATGATACAAGATGAGAAATAAAAGACTCTTTTAACAGAGCAGTGGAAAGCATAACAAGCTGAAGCTGGACAAGTTAGAAATTTGGAAAAGAATTAGCAGTGACAGTGAATAATTGCAGGAACAAGCTGCTAAAGAAAATAGAAGATTGTTATCTTTTCAGATCATGACCAAATGCCTTTCTGGAAGACAAACTTCAGTCAAATGAATTACTGGGCTCACTAAGGTGCAAGTGAAATGTTATGGCTTGTGTTAAGCAGGAGGTCAGACAAAATCACCTAATATTCTTTTCAGACCTTAAATGCCATGGATGTTTGGGTTTGTCTGTGTAGTATTTTGTTGGTAGGTGAGGACTCACTCTCTTTCTGAGTCTGGATAAATCCTTTCCAACAATGAACTAGAAGTGTGTAGCTGTGGTTAGCATGATGCACAACAAACCTAATAACTTGCTCCTGACCAGGCAGCAGCCAGCTCACAACACAGAATCAAGTTGCATCTGTCTGCAAAATACCACCTAGACACACCTACCCCTAAGTTTGCAAGCTGGCAATCCAGCCAACCTGGTGCATTTTTATAGATAAGGAGACAGGAGGCATGTCTGTGCCAAGCCCTGGAACGTGGTGCAAGGATTTCCGAGATAGCACCCATGGTGTTCACGCTGGAGTTGGCAGCAGTAGTACAGCCATCTCAGCCCACCACAGAAGCCTGGACAAGGGGAAGGCTAACCTAGATGCAGTGCTTTCAAGACCAAGAGGTGTACAACATGGGCACAGGCCAGGCCACACCAGGACACAGCAAGCCCCAGTGATTACCCTGCTGCAGGGTAGATGAGCATTAGGTCCTCTTGCTGCATGTGGTACTCAGAGGAAAATGGTATCATGGATTCTCTTCTTCTGAAGCAAGGATGAGGGCTCAAGATCAGCTCATTGGTCATAGCTGGAGTTTAAATGGACAACCTGCATTCCCTTCCATCAAACTCTTAGCATCTGCTTGGTGACCTGTCTCTTTTTCTCAGCATAAAATGAATGAAAACAACTCCAAGTACAAAACAAATGATGTAGTCACACTGTTTTCTATGCTCAGCATCTAAAGAGTAGAAAAATGAATAGGGTGCTAAGAATATGCACTGCACATGCAAAGAAGGGCAAATAAAGTGATAATGGGGTAATATCATTGCCACCATGTAGTTTGTCTTTACAGAAGGTACAGTGAGCAATACACTGAAAAACCTTGGTTTCTCAGCACAGAGCTCTACACTTGCAAAACACAACTTGAAGAAAGAAGACAGAACGTGGGCCTGAGGGAGGAATGTTGTCCTAAAGGACTTATGCCACAGGACTGAATGCTATGAAGAAATATTGAAGTAAAAGGGCAAACTAAAAGTGAAATTCAGATGTTTATTCCACTTGGGACAATCTGACTCAAAATGGTAGGTTCTGGGAAGGAATTAATGTCAGAGAATAGATTAACTATTTTTCAAGAAATGTAAGTACAGAGGAACACTTTTGAAAATGCCTAAAGATTTGTAAGAAGCAGCAGAAATTTACATTATACAGAGGAGTCAGTAGAAGTAAGAAGGACGAAGGTAAAAACAATGTAAGTTAAACTTTCAACCAAAACCTCCTTTGTTGCAGGATGTATTTACTGAGACATAGTCTCCTCTGGGGGCTGGCACTGCGCCCCCTCAGCCCTCCTTCTTAGGGTATCAGAAACTCAATTTACATGATGAGTTGATAATCTCAGGTTTTATGGCATAAAGAAGGTTTTCCTTCATGAAGTGAAGAAGAGCTTAAAACTGAGACCATAAGGATTAACCTATCAAGATAAAATACACAAATTTGCATATTTCTGGGCCTCTGCTATTCTTAATTCTGACCATTCATACCCTAATGCTTGCAAGCTTACATCTCAGGACCACTGACACCTGGTGAAGAACCCCAGAATAATGACACCAGTGTAGGAAGCTCAGGAGTAATCCCTATATTTCATGGAGATATGTAAAAAAATGCTCAAGAAGGACTGGTGCATGAGCAGTACAAGCACATATGATGAATTCCACAGGATAGTTCCTGAAAGCACTGAGTCACTGGTTTTGTGGGAGGATAGTTCCTTGAAAGAATAATGTCCATCTGGAGGGGCAGAGTAATTGGAAAGAAGCACTGCGGGTAGGATTTAAACAGTATCACAGCTACTGGATATCAACTATAAAACACAGTAAACATTTCAAAAACACTTAATAATTGCAAACCAGAAAACTTTAGAATTGTAAGAGTGTCCTTAAAGTTAAGCTTTTCTGCAATCATAGAACCTTAAAAGTTGAAAACTCTCTTCTCTCTATTGTGTACCAGTATGATTTCCACAAACACATCACTTCAGTTGCTGTACTAGGAACAAAAACAGGATGGGTATTAGGCATTGGAAACACTCCCATCTGCATTTACCACAAGGGTATTTTTTCCCATGGATCATAAGAAGGGCAGACGGGCATTCCCTCGAGGCAAAGAGATGTTTTCAGAACATTGTGCAACAGGAATACTCCCTGACAACATGTCTATAACATTATGTTCTAAGTACAACTTTCTGTACTGCACCTTAGGCTATTTGGTGGTGGACATATTTTTCTGCCCATTCATTTTCCCTGAACTTGTGTAGAGACCAACTGAGCTAAACAGCCTTTTAAAAGCAGGACATTTCATTAAGCCACACAGATGTTCCTTACAAGTCAATAGGTCCATAAAATTTTCTGAAAAACTATCTGTGTATCATTGTTACCAGTTTCTCAATCAGCAAGGTGGAAAAGGTTATGATGAAAGAATTGCACTTAGTCACAGAGTATCTTGTGAGCAGACAGATTCCAACCCACTCCTTGTCCCAGCATCCAGTTTCCTTACAGAGCCTCTATGTGGCCAGAGTTTGATAAAGATGTGAAAAGTGAGACAGAGTCAAATGCCATCCAAGGCTTCCCTGTGAACAGCCTTACAAAAGAAAAGAAAGAAGATTCTGAGTTTGTTTCAGTCCCACAAGACTTCATTCAACACACAGCTCATCTAAATGCCACCCCAGGATTTAGGCATTTCCCCAGGCACTAACAACAGGCAAACATTGATCCCTGCCCTGAGGAGTGTGCTAGAGAGCTCAGCTTGGTTCTCCCTGGGTAGCTCACCAGTACCTTTTTGCACCTCTATTAGCACAGCAGGTTCCGTAAATTCCCTGCCATGAACACAGCAAGTGGAAGAAGATTGTTGACTCTCATGGTCTGCGCAGCTACTTTCTCTCTGCATCTACATGAATTCCAGCTGCAGTAGCCCTCCTGAGAAAAACAGTTTTTCTGTGCTGCTGATGGTCCTTTCCATTTCACATCTGGAGGTCATTAACTGTATCCCATGTGGTCTGAGTTTTAGCAGTAAAAACACTCTAACAAATTCTAGTAAAACAGATTTATTTATATTAACTGGACACTGGATACCCAGATAATACTGTATAGAATCACAGAATATCCTGAGTTGGAAGGAACCCACGGGGAAATATATTTCCTTTCCTCCTCACATTGACATTTCACCTTGACCTGTCCTTTGAAATCAATACTAGGAAAACCTCATGTTTTAGTGGTTGGAAGTTCAAAACTGAAAAGGTCAGAAGCTGAAAATAATTTAAGCATGACATCTCCTCTGGTTAAGACAGCTTATGTACATATGAGGGGCGGAAGTCCCAGCTAAAACTCAAACTTGATGCTGTGAGGCTGTGACTTCCCCTCAGCTTACAGCAAACTCTGTTTCTGCAAAGTCATAATTTGCTGCCATGGAAAGAATTATGTTAGCAAGCACTGAGCACACTGCTTCAAATCTTTGAAGATTTGAAGGACACAACACTGCAGAAGGGGAAAAGATACATATACATATATATACATTATGCAGCTACATAAAAGAGAAGATAAATAAAGTGGGGGGAGTTCTGACTAGAGCTGTAAAAATGGTTTTAAGTTGCTAACATGGAGGAAAAATTACCTAAGTGTTGGACAGTAAAATTTACTACCTTTCCAGAGGGTGGACTGTTATGAATTTGATGTCAAAGACTTACTTAGTGTAAACATATTTCTGCAGAAATATCTTTCTTTAATATTTGAGCCACTCTTCGGTGAAAGCCAGAAGGCCAAGCTAAATGTTCTTCAAAAGTAAACTACCACAAGTAACTAAAGAAACCAAAGTATAATACTTACACTTATATATAAAATATATAATATTATACTTATATAATACTTATATATAAACAATCACTACTAACTAAGGAGAACTGATTGAATAGCTGCAGAATGCTTTCCACTCCATTCAAACTGCAAAAACCCTCTTGTATTCGATGACCAATGTGCCTAAGTTGTGTGGCAGAGAAAAAATTGTTAGAACTGAGAATGTGAGAACAAAGGAGATGATGGTTTACATCAAATACTTGTTCTGTTATTTTACTTTCTCATTTTAACTTAGTTTTGAGCCCATCACTGCAAATTTACCAGCCATCAGAGCTCTTTGCTGTCCTCAGTGCTACATAACCGTGTTGTATGAGGTGACAGAAGACCTAACACAGCCCAAAGCCACTGCCTGAGGCTTGCTGCCGCTGCTGCCACTGCTGTGGTAGTGGAGCATGCTCTCACTCACTCTGCCAGAGAATGTATCATTTTGGGATTCATGTCATGGATAAAGGTGGTGTGGTGCAGGATGCAGGAAGGCTGTGCTTGGCTGCCTTGTATCTAATTTATGGATGGGCGAATGAAGGCATGAAGTGTTAAGAGAATGCTGCGGACCACACAAGGCTGCAGCCATGCTGTGGCACAGCAAACTTAAACAATGCCCTTGCTCCAAGCAATGACTGGCTCCTGGGGAAAGCATTTATTGCCCAGAATTCATCATCAGGAAAATGAAAGAGAACAGGTTTTATTTGTGCTGTAAATCATGTACAGGACAAGAACACTTCACTGCAGTCAGCAAACGAATTCTGGTGCGGTATCTGACAAAGAGGCAATTTTGGTTTTGTTTTTGTAACTGAGACGAGTTGTATCTTTGAGATAAGTGAACCAATTAGCATTTTTGAAGAGTCTTGTGTATCATTCTCACTTAAGGAGGAAAAGATATTGAAGTCATAATATGATGGAGAGGATCCAGTACTGTAAGAAACAAGGTTTGAAGAATTTGAAAGCACCACAACTGAGCTTTCTGGTTTGTAGGCCAGTGCAGGAAAGCTGAGGTAAGAGCTCTGGCAGGAGGTGAACACCTGCCAAATTCCTACTAATTGTTAATAAGGACAGCTGAAGAAACTGGTCTCTGAAAGGAAAAATAAAGCTTGAAACCTCAGACCAACTTCTTCAGGAGCAGAACTATTGCTGAAGAGAGTAGTAGATCCATGTGTGTGGATAGATATAGGCTAATGCCTATAAATAGCTCCAAGCTGGCAGCGCTATGGCAGGAACAGAAGCCAGACTGTGATAACAGCCGGCTTTGCTATAGAAATTTTCATCTTAATGCCATCTTCCTTCTTCCTGTAGGAGACACATTAAAAACAGGCCTGGATAGTATTTTAAATCTCTATCAGGCTTTCAACAAGGTTTCATAGGGTTACATGAGCATTTTAAAATTTTGTTTAAAAATTCAGTTCAATCTCTATGCAACACCTATTAAAATCCTAGGTTTCACTGCTTACATGAAGATGCCAAGGAACATGACCCTTAAACATAACTTTTACATTTAATCTGGTAAGTTTTCTCTACAAAAGTAGCAATAGTGGTAAGGAACCTTATACTGTAAGCCTTTAGATAAATTCACCAGATTAAAGAAGCAAATATCCTTTACTCCTTTTGCTGCTGCTAATTTAAACCAATAGGCAATTTTAATCTTCCAGAATTAATGTCACACTTCTCAATTAAGAAAAGAATATATAAGCCTAAGTAAACTGTTTTAATACTCTTGTGAAGTTTAATTCATTTGTTTGCAAAGTGATCTGAGATATCTGGAAGATTAAGAACTATTTTCTTTTCTCATCAAAGGTTAGAACATGGTTGGGAATTCTGCTGCAGTAATACACAGGAGGCTAGTTTCCATGAACATAACAGAAACACTAGATTCCCAAGTATATTTCATCTGCATTGAGTGCACTGAGTTATACTGACGAAAGTAAGAGGAGAGGAAAATCATAGCACTTTTCTACCCTTCTGAGGTTGCTGGGGTTCACATTTCTTGCAAGAGTAAACGAGGATAATCATGCTATTCTAACATGTACTGACAGAAGCTGTCAGGTCTGTGTCACCTGTGAAGGGACCAAGCAGGGGCTAGTTCTTTTAAATGCTGTGCAGTTAAAACACTATCATAGAATTTTCAATGCCAGGGAATTTTACATATTACTATTTATATTTTGAAATTGCAGTCACAGAATGTTCAGACTTGCCCTTCTCTGCCTAGCAATGTATAGGTGGGATCTTCCACGAACAAGTAAATTCGATAAAATATGCTTGCAGGGTCACCACAGAATGTTCTTCCTGACACTGTAAAACTTACCAAGAGGCTGCACACTATTATATTACATGCTAATGGTATTTCCAGAAAAAAAAAAAAATTGCACATGAATAAGGCAATGAAAGTATGCAGGTAACCATGGCTACTGTTGTGAACTAAATAACATTTTTTATACAGCTGTGAATATTTGTGTAACTGCCAGCTAAGCCGTAGAGTTCAGATTTGAGACAGAGCTGATAAACACTGAATTCTTGCCTGAAGAAAGGTACTTCCCAAAGTGGATCCAGACCTCTACATTGTGCTGCTACTCATTCTGGTGTAACTTTGTCTAGTAAACATACACCTTATTACCCCAGTCAAAATAATCAAAATACAACTCTTCATGGCCGCTTCTTACAGTTTACTGTCAGTGACCCACGTTTGCACAAGCTATTTTCTGTCTTAGGGGTGTTTTTATTTCCTCTTACCCACAATCACAGCTATTGACATAACTTCTGAAATAGCTTTGACTCCATAAAAGTATTTTGAAAGATCTTTTAAAACTTTGCAGTTTATCAGCTTTGCTTGATCTTCATTAGTGGGAACACCCACCCATCCCCTTAAGCCCCCTGTCCCCCACTTTGGTCCAAACAGCATTCCCAGACAACAAAAGAAAAAAAAAACATTTCCAAAAGGACAGGGCAAAGGCACATGAGAGGGAACTCTTCACCTTTGACATATTTTCAGTTTCCAAGTTCATCCTTCTTAAATCATCCTTCTACTTATGTATTAGTGTCTCTCTTCCCAAATCAATCATCATCTGAGAAGGAATGGAAACCTAAGGGATTTTCCTCCTTACACAGAAAAGGTACACCCAAAATCAAATTATTTGGAATAGGTTGTCAGTAGTTGCTATACTAAATGAAAACATAAACACAAAAGCAGTTGGTGAGATGAACCTGTACTTCCAGTGATATAAACAAAATGAAAATAATGAAACGCCTATTGTAACTAAGTGAAGCAGGACTTAGAGCAACATCTCCCTATTCAAAAATTGAGTCACTTCTTCCTTCCAATAGTGTCTAAGTTTGAAACCCAAGTGAATGCTCATTCATCCACTGTGAATTTGTTGTCCTTGCCTGGTTTCTAGAGAGTGAATAATTTCTTAACAAAAGTACTGACTAATGAAGCAAACGCAGATTCACTTTGCAGTTCAATCTTTAATGAACTGCCTGTACCTTCAGGCAAACCACAAATTCCATGTTTTCATTTCTCCTCTGTAACAAGGGGAAAATACTAACTCTCTTCTGCTGGTCTTCACCTGTCCGTTCATTTAGGCTGAGAAAAAATTAAGGAGTAAACATGTTTTGTCTGTATCGAAAGAGTTTAGATAGAACTATAGATGTTCTTTAAAATTATACTATCTACCAATATAATTACTAACAGCTGAATGGCAATATATTTATTATGTATTTCTCTCTGTGTATGGGGGGGGTGTGTGTTTGAATGCATGTATATACACACAAACACTATATATACACTATATAGTGTATATATACACATACATGCATGATAAATATATTACCAAAGATTTACTATATATAGTAATCCTATCAAACTGATGTCATGGAGAATAAAACTATGGGAGGCTCAGTAGCACAGTGTTCAGACAAATAACTGGGAGATCTAGAGACCCACAAACTGGTGACAGTAGAGGCACCAAGTGTGCAAAGCAGGGCATTCCTTTGGTTTCTGAATGCATAAAAATGCTGGGAAAAGAGAACTGTTCTGTAAAACAGTGGTCACAAGAAACCAACTGAAGCTAAATTTCTGCATGTTGGTCTAAAATAAACTGTGGATGCCGTTTTCAATATACACTGGGCTCTTTAAACTTCTCTCTCAAGCTTTTTCTCAGTGAAGTACAGTACACACAATTATCACCTCCACCGTTCTATGGCTCTCTCCAGCTGACTACTATTAGCACCTCTTTATTTCAGCATTTGGTTTCCTCTACTTTGTTTTCTGTCTTCTCCTCCTTAACAACTTATAAGGCTATCACTTTTTCTCTTAGCTTCTGACACATGATTTTCTTTCTCCTTCAAATTCTCTCTTCTTTTCCAGCTTTAATTCCTCTGCTTCAGGAGCAGAGACCAAAATGTCATCCACCTTAGTCTCTGATCTAAGAATATGTATATTCATCTTCTAATATGATTTGCAGCTATATGAATTTTTAAACAACTTGCAGCCAACAAAAAAATTGTTCCTTAATGCAGACATAAGTAAATCTGTGTGTTAGTAAAAAAAACACTTTTAATGGATGTTTCCTTAATAGAAAACCATATAATTTCCCATTCCTTCATTTTAAAATTTGCCTTAAAATATGAAGTTCAGTAGATTGATGTACATATTTCCTCTTTCCCATAAATAGTTCATAAGAAGAAAAAATCTACATTACATATTGCATTTGCAAAAGAAGCTACAAAAATGTGCATTGCAGTGACTCAGCAAGTTGGAACCCTGTATACTGGCTTTATAGAAAGCTGGTAAAGCTCAAAGTAACAGAATAAAAAGCTAAAAGTCCCAATAAGCATATCAAATTTCTTCCTGTTGGAAATAAACTGAAGGATGTGATTTGACTGTTACAGCCATTCTTATAAGGAGGAATTTCCTTTCTAAGTATATTCGACTCTCTATAGCATGCCTCATGTCACCCTAGAATTTTTATGATACACCAGGAACACTAAATTTGTACATAACCATGAGTAATGTTATTATTTGTAGTAGAGGCCACTTGTGCTGTGCAGCAGAATGGACAATACCAACGCTAACTCTTAGTTGCATTTGCATCCATGAACCTCAGAGGAATCTGCAGCAGGCAATTCATCTCTTCACCATAAGTGAATGTACAGATTGCTGAGGCACATAAATGGGAAATCCCTCAGAGGTCTCAGCAAGCCCCAGCACGGTGAGAAGCAGAGGGCAGGCACAGGCAGCCTGGTCTGGCACAGCAGCCCAGCCCCACCTGGGACACTTCACAGCCACAATCAGAGGCACAGTACCATAAATGCTCTGACAGACAGCGGTGCTTTCCTAGCTACCACCAGAAAGCCCCACAAAACACAGGCACTAGCTAAAAAAGACTTATAAAAAATGTTTTTGATCAAACACTACATAATTTCCCTCAGATTGTTTAGTAAAACAGATCTAGGAATAAAAATAGAAATATGAAGATAGGGCTTAAGCAGCACTTCAAATATGCAGCATTCCTTGTTTTGAAGAGAAAGCAAGCTGTGAAGAGTTGAAGGGTATCAGTTAATAATACAATGGAGATGAAAGAGCCAATCATGCATTGGCCACTGGTCTGCCTTTTACCATTCTGAAACACTCCACACCCTCTGCTATGCCTCCATGGTCAGAGCTGTTTCCTGCTCAGGTAACTCTGGTGTCAGAGGGAGGGAAAGGGTCACCTTAGTCAGACTCACGGTCTCTGACAGAAACAAGACACCTCTGAAAGGTCATGGCTTTTCCTGACCAGAGCACCAGGATGGAACTTGGGTGCATTACGTAAATGTCCAAAGGTAGAAGGGACAATTGCACAACTGCATGACTAATGGCAGTGGCTTACACATTTGTCAAAAACATCCTCCATGCTACATCCCGAGTTTGAGCCTCTTGCATTTGAGGAGTTACTAGAAATGCACACTGTTTTTATTTATTTGTATCTATGTGGGAAATTTTAAAATATGAGGATTGAACATAACAGGTTATGTTAAAGCTTACAGTCTTCCATGAGCAAAGATCCCGAAGTTGTCCCCAAATTCTTAATTTCCTCCTATCAGCACGTATAAAACATTACTGCTGTGGCACTATTTCAACATATTAATCACCTGAATATGAAATTACTTCTGCAGAAATGATGTCTGTTTCAAAATACAAAGACAAATAGAAGACAGCATCTAAAAATGAAAAAAGCTACTTCTAAAAAGTGGTGATTTTTCACAAAAACAATGTCAAAATATTTCCTTGTATTAGTTTTCCTGAAGCAATAATGATATCTGTATACAGGGAGAAGCAATACTTTTTTTATTCCATTAACTTCAAGGGCTGGAAAAAGCCTATAAGCTTTTGGGCTCAGATTCTCTTCATCAGGTCTGCTGATTGTTCTGGTAGTGTGTCCATGTGAAATAACCCACTTTCCAACAATGATAAATAGGTAAAAGTCTGGTCACTGAGTTAGTACATATGCCTTCAATTGAAGGAAAAGCTGTCTGCCAAGCTTCAATCAAGTAGATCATGGGTCTGTGAAAAAAAGGATCTAGAAGGATGGAATTCTGTTGCTATAGTGGCACATTAAACAAATAACTGAGATACCATGGAATGCTGCAAAATATTTGTGGTCTGATTAAGTCATACTTGCCACATGTGTGAACACTAACAGCACAGTTTAGTAAAGTGGTTACAATTTAGTATAGCCCCACTTTTACTGTATGCAAAGTCTAATTCTTATCTGGGTGCTAATGGTAACCAGTGTGTCCAAGGGTACATAACACTGCATTTTACTGTAATCATAAGACAAAGTACAGTCCTTTAAATACATAAAGGTAGACAATAAATGCTTACTAAACTATTACAGCTTCAAAGAGATATTTGTATCCTTCCTTGTGTTTGCAAGACCTGCTCAGCAGACAAAGCTCTTCATCATGATAGCCTCCAGGATGACTTACATATTTAGACTGCATAACTTGTAGCTGGCAGCTGACTTACTGAATTTTCTTCAATACAACCCATTCTTGTCCAATACATTAATTTTTTTCCAGTGAAACATTCTCTTTTCTTGATGAAAGACTTTGCATATACTCATTATTAATCATAACAATCTATCCCATAATGTTTGACTCTACTATCTGCCTATGTTCTCTGGAAAAAAAACTCAGGGAAGAAACCAGAAATCTACTCTGTTAAAAGATAAAACAAATGTCTGATTTAGCAGAGAGAAGAAAGCATATATATTTTTATTGAAAATGCATACCACTTATTAATGCATTTTGAACAGATTTTAAAGTTGAAGATTTATTTACATTTATAACCTGTAATTGTATATCTGATAAATGGTGCAGTAGCACCAGAAAATGTACCATCTTAGGCATTACAAAAGAGTTGTGCTCAGCTCCAGCAGTGTCTACGGCAAGAAATATAAGCTGCACAAAAAGTGAATGTTAAAATAAAATCAGTATTCCTAATATTGTCAAAATGATGTGAATGAACCAAATGCACTTCACATTACTGCTGGTGACAGTGGTAACAAACAAACTTAGCAGTCCAGGGCCAAATTCTGCTTCTAGGAAACATAGCTCAGCACTCCACACTCAGAGAAAGGCTAAGTCTCCCTTCATGTGTTCTTCTGGGGCTTCGCTTTGGTTATTTGCTTTGTACCCATAGTAATCACTTTAACAGACATTAGTGTGAGTGACTTCAGCTGAAAATCTGTATCAGTATTACTATCAGCATAATTACTACTTCCAGAGTTACACCTGGCTTTGGCTGTTAAAGCAGGGCAGTTTAAATTATGGACAGAACATCTCCTTAACTCTGATATTCTGAAGATGTGACCTTCCAGCTCACCTGCAACTCTCAGCAAACTGCATCTGTTTTAATATGCAATGAATTTCACACTTCACAGCTGATATGGAAAAATAAGGGTCTTTTTTTAATACAGGACTCTAGTTCTGAGAGTCAAACAGATGATCAAGATAATGTACAGCTTTGTCAGATAGAAAGATGCAAAGACATCAATGTCATTCTACAGATGTCACACAGGTAAGTTTTATATGAACACAGGCCTCATATTCTTGCATGGTTATGGGCGGTTTCAAGCTTAAACTTTTTCCAAGTTTTTGAAGCTGACATGTCACTGCAAATACTACTTTACCTGACATGCAAACCTACATCCAATGGCAACAGAAGCAATTCTCCTCATCTATAAGCTTTCCTTGCTCTCAGTTCCTCTAACTATTACATCTCAGGGAGGTCTACCCAGTGAAGACATGGTAGAAAACATACTCTTTATTTCATCTTTCTTACTGTTTATTTCCTTGTTTCTCTCTTCCTCCTCCTCCTCCTCCCTGAAATCCTCTTCAGCATTTTGAGTCTCCTCCAGCTTGTCTACATTATTCTGTGGCTCCTTTTTTATCCATTTGCCTCATCTGTTTTTTTCATTTTTCTTTTTATTTTTTCCCCCTAGGTAGGAGTTGGAACAGCATCAGCTGACTTTTTAATTCATCTCTTTCCTCCCACCTGTCTTTTCCTCTCATTCAACCATCTTTCCTTAACCTCCCTTTTCGTGCTCTCTCACTGGCTCTCTCCCCTCCTCACTTCCTTTGGTAGAAACTCTGCAATTTGATGTCGACACTAGATGCTCTCATGCTCTCTGCTAGCAGACTGAATTACGTGACCATGTCAACAGAAGGTGGTTAAACTTTGTGAAAGAGATTATATCTGGGGATTTCTGCTCCCAGACTTTTCATTTTCAATGTTCACACCCAGAATACGACTCACAGGTTTTGCTGTTACTAAGTGCTCAAAGACATTTTAGAAAAGGCTCCTTGTTACTAAGGTTTAGGGGTGTTTATACGAGGAGGAGCCTCTGTGTGGGTTTTCTCCAGATTAGTGGAAATAACAAACAATTGGAAAAATTCTGCATCTGTGTTCAGTTAAAAAGCTGTCTTCACCTTACACTGATGAGTGTTCTCTGGCAGATATGTAACATGGTTAAGGCCAGCTTCCCACTTCACAAAAACTGCCATGCTGTTATTGTGTTAAGTAAAGGGGTTTTCCTCATGCCTCCAGAGGATGCCATTTAGACAACTGAGACTTCTTCACCCTAGCAGCCTCTCTCAATTTTCAGGTGTTATGCTATCACAGGTTTTGACATACCACCAATTTCCAAGCCCTTCAGATAGGTAAGAGAAAATTTTAAAAAATCTTTTAAGCTGATGCTGTTTTTCTCCCCAGAGCAGGGAGGTAATTGATACCACTGTAGTTACGCTCTAGCGGTGGAACTGGCAGATAATGAAGAGAGATAGCAGGCAGAGCCACATAACTACAGCATGAACATGCAAGAAGTGTACAAATTCAACAACATTATTTTCATGGGTTTTGCAAATATCCTGAGTCCCCAGGCAACCAGCTTCAATTGCTATTCTCTCCATCAGATAGATGTTTAAATAATAGCCATCTAGGAGTGGTTAGTCTGTTGGAAATTAAATTAAAAATTTTCCCTGATTTTTATCAGAAAACCTTGTAACTGATGTAAAAAGTGGGAACGCCTTCCTGGAGCACTGAAAATTTTATTCACACCTAACAAATGAAAATATTGTAAATAAATCAGGAGGAGCATTTGAGTTGTAATATACTTGAAATGCTTAAATTTGATTTAGAAAAAAAAATCCTGGAAAAATGTAAGTGTCTTCTAGGCAGAAGCATGAAGCATTACAAAGGTGCAGTACATTTTACAAGCAGAGCCCATCCATAGGATGTGCTGTTAGGAAGGCTTCCCTAAGGAGTAAAACACACTGTTTAAAATTAGAATTTCTGAAAAGGATTTTTAGGTCTACATGGAGAGAGACTCCTTGATGAAAAAAATAATATCTCCTTGTTCATACATCAGAGTGACCACTGTGTAGCAACTGACCAGTGAATAATGGAGACATGGGTTTGTTAAATAATTCATCCGTTTTGGACATTCCAATCTATAAATGTTCAGGTTACTATGGATTTTGATTTTTTGATGCCTTTTCTATTGTTCTTGTTAAATTATCAAGGAAAAAAGATTTACACCAGAAAAACGACTTTGATAAAATCACAGAATGATTTGTATTGGAAGGGACCTTAAAGATCATCTAGTTCCAACCATCCTGCCAAAGGGAGGGACCCCTTCCATTAGATCAGATTGCTCAGAGCGCCATCCAACCTGGCCTTGAACACTTCAAGGGAAAAGACACTCACAGCTTGTCTGGACAACCTGTTCCAGTGCTTCATCACCCCCACAGGAATGATTTCCTTCATAATGTCTAATTAACTAACATGTCCTCTTTCAGTTTGAAGCCATTCCCCCTGGTCCTGTCACTACATATCCTTGTAAAAAGTCCCTCCAGCTGTCTTGAAGGACCACTTCAGGTACTGAAAGGTTGCAATAAAGTCACCCTGGAGCCATCACTTCTCCAGGCAGAACAGTGTCAATTCTCCCATCCTTTCCTCATAGAAGAGGTTTTACATCCCTCTAATCACCTTTGTGGCCTTCCTCCAGACTCACTCCAACAGGATTATGTCCTTTCCATCATTAAAACAAAAAGACACACAAGCTATGGTCACCAGACCTGGGACAAGGCTGCTAGGACAAACAGTTGGAGATGTGGTTGGTGTGACTTTTTACCACTCACCGGTGACCTCAACTTTTCAGCTGAGCCGTCAGTGATAAAAAAAAGAAAGACAACTTGAAAATAAATAGAAACACATCTCTTAGATAGGCTCCTTTCTCTCCATAACTTGTCTTTTTCTGCTATTTGTCCCAGTTTCTTTGCATTCTCTTAGATACTAGGACAGAGGGCAAGTCTTTCTAGAAATGCCTTTGTTTCCCATTTCCCAAAAGCAGCTCAAAAAATAACAGAATACAAAATTGGAAGAGCTTATATAGACTGCAGTGGCACGGAACCCAGACAGTAATCATTTTTCTAACTCCACAGATGCAGAGCATATTTCTCTTCCCCGCTTCCTGACCTCTCCTCTAGGGTCTTCATATGAAGACATTACATTGTTTCCGACCTCCAGAGCATTTCAACTCCTCAGTAAGTAATTTCTATCTCTGTATTTTGCTTTCCTTCCCACAAACAAAAGATGATTCACATTTTTAAAACAAATCTGAGACAGTGTCTGCAAAAACCAAAGAAGGACTCTTGCTGAAATGGTATGCTAACTTGGACACATACTGCAGGCAGTCCTGCCATGTAACCTGGCTCAAAATCAGCAATGCTCAAGCTTAAATGAATTCAGTCTACATATCTGTTTATGTGGGCATTGCTTAGAATAGGGGCAACCTCTAGTTTTACAGCCTATGCTAATATTGAAGAGAATATAATTTCTGAAAACAACTGTTATCCATGCATCGACCTGGCCAGTCCCAGCACAAAAAGTTGCAAGGAATGAGCTGATAAAAATCCTTCTACTATGACACATTTGTTTTACACACTAAAGGTTAGTCTTCAATTAAAAATTCTTCACAGTGATAAAGATCGGACAGCCAGCCATCAGAAAATGGAAAAGAATATTTCCCATGCAAAATATGCCTTTGGAATTATGAGCTGATATAGTTCCAAACGGCAGGACATTCTCCAGAAAACAAATGACATCTTTGATGAAAGAGTTCAGTAATTTGGCAACTGAAACTGTAGCCCACAAAGATGAATTCATCTGCATAACTAATAAATCCAGAAAGTGCACTTGAAACTTCAGAAACAGACCAAGGCTGAGACACAGCCCTACTCTCCAACAACTCTCTTTCGACAGGTAGTTATTTCTGCTGACAGAAGCTTAGCCTCAGCTACTCAAATGTGCTCCTTCAGATAATGAACAGAGATTAAATCCTTGTGTTGGTCAAATCACTAGCAGCCCTGCCATTGATTTCCCTGGTCATTTATCAAGTCATAGTGATACCATTGGTTATGGATTAATTAACTGATGGAGATGATACAACACATCAGTTTTATGGCACAGTACAACTCTGTTAGTGACACCTTTCATAGGTGTATGAATCTGCACATGAGGTACTGTTTGGTACCATAAGGCACCACTTAATACACAGATTTTCCCAAATACAGGAATTATATTTGTAACTATTACAGGGTGTGTATATGTGTATATAGCCTGTGTATAAACCTCTCCTCTTTTTGTATGAAACTTTGTAAAAAATATTAAATTTGACTTGGTAATGGGACTGCATATTTCCAAGGTTAATTTCCCTCATGTTTCCCACTGCTAGAAAGAAATTTTTTCTACAATTCTGATTTTTTTGAATGCTGAAGAAGTGTTGCTATAAGGACTGGTATCTCTGAGTATTAACAAGACATTACTGTGTGTTCAAGAAAATAGGGGTAACAATTCCTTCACAGAGCCTTCAAGATAGTTACCTTAAAATGCTTCTAAAGTGTGAATACCCTCAAATATTTTAATACATGCCCTAATAATGGAAATATGACTGCTGTTATTATGGCCAGATTTCATGATTTTTCACTCCCTTTCTATGTATGGATTCTGCAGCTTGATGTTGACACTTGAGCAAGCTGTTACAGCTGATCATAATAGAGTAGAAGGCCTTTTTATTGTGCAAAATGTATTTTTTTGGTTTTTTTGGGGGGTTTCTTTGCTGTTTTTTGCAATTTTTTTTGGTGTGTGTGTCCTAAATAAATATTTTGGGGAAACTGCTGTGAAAAAAATCTGGATAGAGTGTTCACAGTTTAAGTAATGTTTGATCTCAGATCCTTAGCAGCTGTACCACATACTTTGTGGGAAGATCACACAAAAGTGAGATTAATCAGCAATACAACAGAAGCTAAACAACCCACCTCTCACTGACAGAGGAGAGTCTCTTGTGTGAGTTTTGTTGTGCAAGGTTGGGTTCCAGCATGGCCACCCTTGCTTTCAGAATAGTCATCATTCCATGTGCACGACTGTTGCAAAATGTGCAGGAATACATGGGAATAAGTGTTTCTTTTGGGATAAAGCAATAGCCAGGGATCCTGACTTTTCTAAACTGTATTCCCAGAGGTACAGAGGTCCTTTCACAAAGTGGACCTCTATCATATTCTCTAAAATTTGCCATGTCAAAATTTTAACTACAACTAAGTGAGGTGCAAGTATTCTCAAAGTAGTTTAATAACCCTTTCATACTATGATGAGCAATGCATCAGAATTAATTAGAATGAAATCTGGTGAGGATAAAATGATGGATAAAACATCAGAAAAAACGTGCTAAATATGGTGAAAAGCCCCACAGCCATAAGCTTCCCCTGTGATCTAACCGAAGAACACTTGGATAAATGGAGACTGACACAGAAACCAATTCCTTTGCAAAAGTCTTTCAAAAATGCTTTCTACAATATTTCAAGTTGAAAAAAAAAGTCTAAAATACTTGGACACAATACATTTCAGCAAACTCTATGATGTTCAAAAATCTCAAACAAAAGCCATCTTCACATATTTCACTAAGTATACATTTCTATAAAGCAACCTGAGCTTGAGCTGCCTTTTAGTTACAGCACAAAGAAGACTTCATGAATACCTACGGCCACTTGCTGCCAACTGCTTCACAATGTACATTCATGAAAAATGCTATGGGTTAGGCACTTCCAGTATATAGAATGCCACCTGAAAGAAATGCCATCAGAGCTGGCACTGATCTGTTGTGGGGAAAAAATCAAGATGCGCATGGTTTGGCAGTGTTTGCAAGTGTTCAGTTTTTAGCCTCAAAGCTCAAGGGAGAACAGCCTGAACAAACATAGCGGGAGTCATCAGACTCTTTCCTCAGCTCTAGACACACATAATATCATGCTGTTCCTTTCAAAACATCATAAAACAGTACAGGATCTAGCAGAAGCTGATGCTCCTCTTGTCAGTAACAACTCTCATACTGCTCCTTTGACACAAAATCTAGGGAGCAAATAAATAGCAGTGTCATCTGCCCCACTCTACAATGGACCAATTTATCAAGCACAGCAATGATGGACACAGTTTGATCTGCTGTGATGATGAAATGCACACACCCAGAAGGATGAGCTCTGCTGTTGTCTACTGATGAACAGCAGTGCCAAATGGTTTGCTACATCTTGATGAGGAAAACAAAGTAATAATGAAACATTTTGCACAGATGCAACTAGAGAAGCAAACATGACACTTTCCAGCTCCAAATGCTGCATAAACAGTGGAAAGTACCTGATGGCAAATTGTGGCCTTAACTTTCCCTTGGCATTTAAACATATGGTTGAGAGAAAGGACGTCTGACTTGACATAGCAGAGAGGGATTAAAAGCTCAGATTTCTTCTCAAGAAACTACCTTTATGATTACCAATGCATTAATTTTAAAGCTTTGCATTGATTCCACATTATTAAAAATATTCAGATACAGGTTCTGCTATATAAGTTTGGTGTGCTTGAGTTATTTTTCTAAAACAATACACATCAAAAAAATATGAGATTTTTTTGAAAAAGCATTTTAACCAAAACATTTTCATCAAGAATTATACTTTGGTATATTTGTAAAAAAACATTCAAGTAAGTGTTTCTGTCATTTTAGAGCAAGATTTGTCAAATTCAGAACTTCTGTTTTATGGAACAGCTTCTTCCTCATGACCACAGTGACATTTATCTGGGAAAGCTACCTTACACAGGAAAGAGCTGATCCCCACAACAAGCCTGGGATGTAGGACACGTTAGTTCAAATCTCCAGCTTCAACCTAATAAGGATTCAAATATGACTCCAGGAGTCAAGGAAGGAAAGATGTTACTCTTCCTTGCTAATCATGTTCCTTAATCACTTCTGAGGGGATCAGCACCAAGAGTATGCAGAAACAAGCACAGAGAAATCAGTGTCTTACACTTTTGTTTATGCAAGGAAGTGTTTCCATTACTTTACTCACCATTCCGTGATTTAGCCATGCTGGTATAAAATTATCGAGCAGCTTTGGGTAAACCAGTTCCCTGTCATAGATATAGATGCTCCAAAACATTGTCACAACAAACTAAGGAGAAAAAAAAAAAGACAAGACATTTTTAAGTACGTGCTTCTGAAAAATTAGTTTCATTCTTTAGGTAACAAAATGGGTCACTTAGCAAAGGATTTAGGGATAGATATGGGCATTATTGTTCTTTGAACAAATACACTTATAATCAACAGTTTGGATCTGGATCACTCTTTGCATTCATTGAGGTTTTAACTTTTCTTCTTTTTTTCTTTTTTTTTTTTTTTCCCCTTAACTTTTAGCCAGGAAAAAAAAAATCTCATTTTTTGACTTACATGCCTGTGGCCAAATTACAAGTGAATATTACGCTTTAGTAGCAGATGTGGCACATAAATAATGTTTCTCCACTAACAGGATAGAAAACAAATGGAAAATCAGCTAAAATATCACTTGGAATTCATACAACATATCAATATGAAATATTCACTCCTGAACAGAAGCCTGTAAATTCATATTTGCACTTTTCTGTGTCAGCCATCAAAACAGCTTTAGAAAAAAAAAAACCAACCAAAACACCTTTGATGACTATCCACACAATTCATAGACTGGGATCCACAGAAAAGAGTATCCTGATAGTTCCCTCATTTGTCAGTATGAAATTTTCCTTGGCTCTTCTCAGCGACCATTTATTAGGGCCCAGAAAAAGACCATTATTTCCTGTAGACTGAGGACAGGACAAATGGATCAGATAAAGTTTACAGTAGGCTGAGTTTTTGCCAAAGTGTTCACATATTCTTTCAAGTTATCCTGATGTCTGAAAGGCAAAGACAATACAAACCCATAAAAATGTACAGAAATAATAGTTTTAGCTTACCTTAGCTATGGCAAGTAATTTTCTAATTGAAACATCACTGCTTTCTTACCTTAAATTTGAGCCATAGTTTTATAATAATCAAAAAGGTTTACTGTTCATAGCAGTAAAACCCAATACCTGGGCCAGGAGCTTTTGAACGACCATTTACAGGAGATCTCTAAATAGTAATGCTGAGTTCAGGTTTAAAGTTTGAAAGCCAAAAGATAGAAGTTTCATAAGACTGAAGAAGTATTCAGTTATGTCCCAAACTGATGCAGCTCATGATCTTACAGCTCATTTAGAGAATCAGTGAAAGAAATATGGGGTGAGCATAGCACATCCTGCAAACTACTAGCATGTATAATAGTGTAGGCATAAGTTGTTTCATTAGCTTCTGACTTCAGAAAGTTAAAATTGAGGTTTGCAGTTAATCAATGGCACCTTGTTCTAACCACAGACACGCAGACTTCAGCCAGTCAGTTATGTGAATGACCTGAACCAGTACACTGTTCCCTCAGTGTGCATACAGTACATAGTTTCTTGGTTTCCAGCACAGTTGTCCATCTGTTATGACAGCTATCAGTGCCTGCTCAGAATAAGTTTGGACTAATTGACTAGTGCACAGAGGCCAGGAAAAAAAATAGGTTATGATGAACAGCCCAAAAAATATTGCAAGTGTAAAGTACCCCACAAGAAATCTCTCTTCTGGGCAGTCTTGGCATTGGCACAGCACAACCCTTTACGCACCTGCTGACACATAAGTGCCAAGATATGAATAGCTGAGCAGCAGGAAAAATGGAAGCAAAGTATCCTCTTCTCTATAGGCTTCCTAGAAGTCATGTATTATCACAGTGGGTCTCTGAGAACCTGCTAAGATCAACTGGGGCATAAAAACATCTTCTCAGGCATATGAAGACCAAGATTGATAATGTTTTTTCCTAAGGAAGTCTCAAAGCAAGAAAAATCAACCAGGGTTAGGCTGAACTTTATTACACTGAATACAACAGAGCTAGCGTGTTTTGTCCTGTGATTTTTGTGTGGAGCAGAATAAAACAATAGACTTTGTCAAGGAGGTAAATACAAGAAAAGAGGGGACATGCCATCTGTCCCTTAACCAAAGTCAGCCAATGGATGGAACAAGATCAGCCTAGCTGGTTGCAACCATCTGGAGCTACAGACGGCAAACTCTGCTTAGCAAAGCACTATCACAAGGCAGACATAAGGTAAAGGAAGTGCGCAAAACCAAACATGTTACAGAACTAACCTGTCCCAGAGGATGACCTGATATGAGACTTAACACAACACCCTGGGGAAGATTCCTTCCAGGGTCTGAATGTTCACCTTACTCTTCTTTACAACTAGTTCATTTGGATAAAATGAACTATAAAAATTAACTATTTGGATAAAATTAACTATAATGAGGGCTTGTGACATAGTTACTTTGGCTGCTTCTGAATTTGTTTACTTTGATTAATGAGCAACTGTTGGTCTGGTACTCTTAAGTCCCCTCTCCTATGCTTACATTTTGCTACTGGCAGACTTTTATTTGGGCTGGGCTTTGCTAAGATCCCACATGATCATGTAGTGCCAGACCATGACACAATTGAGCTGCTTCTTTACACTGCCTCTTGTAAAGTCCTGGACCTGCTCAACGTGTTTCTTATCCCTTTTTTATACCCAAGGCAGCACACAGGAGAAATGAGGCAACATTCTCAGGAGGTTAAACAACAAACTTTTATTCACAAACTTTAGAAAATAAGGGTACTTGGCAACTTTTGAAGCAACATTCAATCAAAATCAAGCATTTCACAAGGCATTGGCTTAGCAAACTCCAAACCATCCAACTCTTAAGATTTTGAGAACAAGAAATTGGGGGAGGATGAGAGAAAGATTAAAAATCATTGCTTGAATTCCAGTGTGATCTCAGCTACTGTGAAATCCTAACACTGGACTGTGACCACAGGTGCCTATGCAACTGCTTTTATCTGCTCTGGTCTCTCAGGGTATTCCCCCTTTGGTGGGGCTTTTGCTGTGTCAGTGGCTAATAGCCATTCAAGGGCTGGACCAGAGGCTTCAGGAGGTTAGGGGGTGGAGCAGTGCACCATCCCACCTATGCAGGACATGCCCTGACCCCATCCCTTTAATTATTTTAAGCCAGTAATCATTTTCTCCAGTTTCCCACATGACGCCAAGGCTTAAAACAATGACTGAGACCAGAACAATGGACACGGAAGCTTCTTCTTCCATGGTGGCAGTAGTGGGATTCTAACCTAGCAGAGAGAAGGAGAAAAAAAAGGAGAGGAAAAAGAGGAAAGTGTACAAGAAGTCATACAGCGGACAATACTTCGATAATCAAAAATATTGGTCCAGTCAGTATAGGGATTCCACCCTATACAAGCTATCATCCCTCACCCTGTGAGTTCCAGAAATGGCAAGCAAGATGCAAATCAGGATCTAGGGGGAAGAGTTCATTAAACCAGTCTTTCGGCTGCAGTGACTGGAAGAGTTCACCAGACTGGTTGGCAATTTTCTTTACTTTCGCTTCTTAAAACAACATTTTCGTATTGGTGAGGTTCAGCATTTCACATACTCCTTGCCCATTTAGTAACAATTTATTGAGGATTACACAGTTTTATAAAATCCTTTTTGATACTTGCTGGACTTGCAAGTTGAGCTCCAAAATGGCCAATTTAAGATTCTCTATTGCAATGCAATTGCACACCTCGCCAAAAAATAGAAACTTTAAGGATAAGGCAAATTTTGAACAGGTAGACTGCCTTACATTTTGGATCTGATAATCTTACAAGTGCAGATACCATTGTAACCCAAAAAAGCACACATTTCCTGCACTACCACCTTTACCCCTTCTACCAGCCTAGTTTCAGGTGGGTCCCTAGGGTCCATATTACAGTCAATTATCTTATTACAGTGCTAGAGATCCAGATGCCAGGATAAGGGGGAATATCAGGGTGCACCATGGGAAAGTTACATCAAGTAAAAGTTCTGCTACATAATGGTCTGGTTGCCTCAGGGGGATCAAAGGTATAACAAAACCTCTAGCCATTCCTATCTGCATATTTTTATAGACAGGGTCCTGGGTTCAAACCAAATATGTTCCTAACTTACTAAATACTTCACTAGTTTCCAAATCCAAAATCCTTTCTTCTGACATCTTGACCACTTAAGACTTCTTTGCTTACAGCTGGAGAAAACTTTCTAGCTGCCACCTCAGTCTCTGTCAATCCCCTTCTCTGTTCGATCATGCTTCATGCATCGCTTTCCACTACTACATGTGGTTCCTTTGGCACCAAACTACACTTCTTTCTCAATTCAAAGTAATTTTATACCTTGCTCTGAGGAGGTAGGAAGGGATATACAAATCTGATTTCATAATCATATGAAATCCTGTCTGAGCTTCCAAGCTAAATTCAGGAAGGAATCTTTTCCACCTCCTGTGGCAACCAGAGAGGAGACACAAACAGCCCAAAACAATGCTTATGACATTTATACACATACTGCAAAATCACTGAGACAAAACACATGAGAGTATAAGTATCACAAAACATATTAAGATAAAACATTTACATAAATATCATTGCAGCAAAGAACTGTGTAAATTTTCAGCCATATCTTTGCATGGAATACCTGCAGAAGGAGAGAGAAAAGAAAACTCGGTCCTACTTGGACCAGTTTTAAAAAGAAGGAATCATCCATCTGGTGTTGATTTTGTGTTCTCTGCCATGGGCATCTGTGGTTACCCATGCATGCATGTTCAGGGGTGTCTTTTAAGACCAGCAGGACCTCACTGGTAGCTGGCAGGCCTATCAGTACTGGCTGACCAGGAAAATGTACGGAGCTCCGGGGATCATCAGTCCTTTTGTTTCCGGAAGGCGTGGTAGGTGCTGTGGGGCAAAATGCTGTAAGTCATAGACATCTACTCTCCATGGGTCACTAACTTTGGTCACAGTGTCCCACAGCTGATCAGGCCACTTTGGATCCTGAGGTCTCAAAAACCATTTGAGGAGACCATTTGTCCTTTCTACTATCCCACTGGCTTGTGGATGTGGTTGTAGCGGATGTGGAACACCCACAGTACCCCTTCAGTTTTCACCCATTCTTGGATTATTCCTGCTGTGAAGTGACTGCCATTATCTGATTGCATTTATTTTGGTTTTGGGAAGGAAACTGATCCATAATTTTAATCCCTTCACAGTTCTTTCCCCTGTAGACCATGCCACTGCTTTAGTCTGTACCTAACTTGACACTATTTGAACACCCATCAGCACACATTACTTTCCTCCTGATTTGGTAAAAGGACCAAAGGGACCAATGCAGTCAACATGCCAAATTTCCCACAACCCCTTTCCCATCCTACAGTGCAGCACTGGCTGCAGACAGAAATGACTATTTCACAAGCCCTCTGGGTGACAGGCCATCCTCTACTTACCATCTCTCTTAACCTCTCTGGTCTTTCATCCCAGAGTGGCCATGCTTCACATGCAGCCATTCCAATAAATATCTCCATTTCTCTTCTTGTTCTGCTTCCTTTTCCTCAGCTAAAACTAAGCACCCAGCTAAGTGCCAGGGTCTACTTGGTCATTTAAGATGTGGGCTGGATGATCTCCCTTCTCACGGGCTGCTACCCATCCAACTGTTACCATTTTGGATCTTGCACTTTTCAGAATTTCTCCCCACTTCTCTTTCTGCCATACCAGCAGTCTTTGTATCTGTGTGTGCCAGTGGCTAACAACCAGTCTGGGTCTGGATTGGAGGCTTCAGGGGGGTGGTATGGAGCAGTGCATCATCCCACCTACGCAGGACTTGCCCTGCCCCTCTTCCTCCCTTCCTTTAGTTGTTCTGAGCCAGTACTCATTTTCTCCAGTCTCTCACACCTACGTAAGCCTCAAGCAGAACTTCAGCTCTTATGCTCACATTGCCTTACTTGTGCCATAACTCATCACTTTTGTGGACACGGACATTGTACTATACTCACATGCCAGGCTGAACAGGCTTCTCATATGAAGCAGAAAAATTTCAGGGAGCCCAATATTTTATTTGTTCCCAAGGCAAAATGGCACAAATACTACCCTTCCATTTCCTCTGTATATGACACACTCAAGGCTTTGAATTCAAGGAAGAAAACAGGCCCCAGCAATTGGTTTTTTTACATTTCTTTGCACGGGAGCCTCCTAAGATTGACAGCTTCGCAAAGATAGTACTGGGTTAAACATAAAATTAAGCAACATATAGAACAGAAAAGTCCCTCATTTGCTACTTATCCTATCCAGAGTCTGTAATCATTCTGTCTGTAATGATTATCTATCTAGGGTCCAGTCATTACAGACCAAAGGAAACCTCAAATTTTCCAGAAGACCTTGGAACCTGAAAATATGGAATAGCTCACTTACTACAGGCATCTGAAAGACTGCTGAACAAATACACAGCAGCAGAAAAAAAATAAGGCCGATAACAAAATGCTGTCTTCCCACTTAAAGAGGTATTCCTTGAGTGTTTGTCCTCTGTCTCTGAGGCTTCAGAGGACATGAGAACATCATGTGTCAAGGGAAAAGTTTTAAAGGACAAGTTGGGAAATGGATGGTTATTCAAAAGAGAAATCAAGTGGCCTTGTCAAAACACTACAAATAGAACCAAAGAGAAACTAAGAAAATAAAGCCAACAAAAAGAATGGTATAATTTGCACTTTTACATGAGTCCAACCAAGAAATGTTATGCAAACGAAGAAATGAACCCAGTGGAACTTTATTTTCCTACACTATGTGTTTTTGGTTTTGGCCGGGCTGCACAGTTCCGTCATTTCCTGGATGGCTAATGACAAAGAAAAAAATCCCCAACCCTTGTGACCCTGACACAATTTGTTATAACTACAGTTAAAGGTAAGCTTTCTGCCTATCTCCCAAGATACTTGTGGTTAACTGTGGGTATAAATAAGTTTTTTGTGAACTTCTTTGACATCTATCATATCTAGAAGAAAAGTGGTGTTAAAGGCAGACAGGATGCAGTAGGTACATCTTGTCATGGTACTGTCTTTAGGCAGGATTGAGAGCTAGCACAATACACCAAAGGGATTTGAAAAGCACCAGTGACAGGAATCACAAGGAGTGGGAAATAAAAACCAGGGAAAACCCCGCTCAGAGAATAGACTTCAGGGGGCAATTGTACCACTACTTGCTAATTATCCCATCACCAGTCATCTCATCACAACAGATGAGGGTAAAATCTAGAAGAGAGAATTTTGCATGGTTGAGTCAGTTCTGGAAATAAAATTATGCTGTAGTCTGGTCAAGTAACGAGGTAACTAGGAAACTGCAGGAAATGCCTACACATCTTTTCTTGGCGTGAGATCACAGATCAGCATAACTGATGATCTACAGAAGGGTGATCAGCTTTCTTTTTGACTCTACTAGTACAGAGAAACATGAAATAAGAAATCATGCCTGACTTTCCTTTGTATCACAGGTTTTTAAACTCATGAAAGTAAAATAGAAAAAAAGAGGTAATTCTGGTCAGTTTAGACTCAGATTCAAACACAGTTATTGATGCTACATGGTATAAAATGTCTGTGGTATAGTTTGTGATTTTCTAGGCAGCAATCTCTCTTTTAATATGTAATAAGATCAGTTTTTGTTCTTCCTATTTTTATTAAACACTGTCTTAAACAACCAGAGATGCCTCTTTTATCTCTTCTTCCTTTTGTTCAGTACAAATTACAAGAAACATATTGATAAAACCATACACAGTTTACACAAAACACTAATTAACCACAGAAACTTGGCAACTTTATGACCTATGTCAAACAAATAGAAAAAAAAGTAGGGAGAAGCTAAACCACTGGTGTAATGTCTGACTTTTAAGCATGTCTCACATCACTCTAGGAGTGTAAATTACTCTCAATCTCTATCTCCTTTACAAGATAAAGGGATGGCAAGTCCAATTATAGATGAAAATTGGTAATGAACTTCTAAAATGCCTACGCAAGCAATTTTCTTCAGTGGATACTTCCTAATCTCTTGTGCATTTGAATAATATTGTAGGCTTACAACAAACTAAAAAGGGGCTAGGAATTGTTGCCCACAAACCTTTTGTGGCAGAAGGCTTTACTGCATAGAAAATTAATCTGTTGATTTTTGACTTGATTCGCTGAAGAGTCATATAAAAAGGAGCAACAATAGGTAAATAGTAGCCATTATGTCCTTAGAAGAGGTTCATGTTTGTTTATTTCTTAACTCTACTGTGAAATATAGGTTGGCAATTCAGTTTTATCAGAGCCTCTGAAGATAAAAAATGCATATCGCAACACTGGAGAGATGTGATTTGCTGCACAGATTTTTTTAAGTTTTAATTTGTTGTGAAGCCACAAAAGGAGATTATTTACCCTTGGGGTGTTCTTCCCCTCCTTTGGAAGGTGGGAAGAAGTTGGTGGACTTCTTAGCTGGTTTGTATGCAATAGTTTTTTAGGAAGTCTTAAAAATTAAGAACTTTTGTTACTTCTTTTATTTTCTCTCACATCATTGTTTAACTTGGGAGTGGAAACCCCCCTTTTCTCATCTGTTTTTCAGAACAAGTCATCTCAAGGGCTCCAGTAAGCAGGAAATACAGAAAAAAAGAAAAAGTGGTGAATTGCTATTGAAAAGCTGCAGCTATTAGGTTTTAAAATGTTCCCCTAGTATTTGCATTATTGCCTGAATATGCCCAGTGTAAAACACTGAGCAATAAAAATAATTTAGATGTTAAGGTAACTGACAAGCACTTAAGCATGACCACTACTGTTACATTAGAAACCCAACAAAGATTTCATTCGCATCTGCCCAATTTTTATGTGTGAAGGTTCCCTTGTGTCACTGCTGGAATGGACTGAGAAGCTCCACAGAGAGCTAGGTGGGTGAGTCTCAAGGAAAGAAAGTTTGCATTTCAAATTATTTTCTTTCTTTTTTTGTTTTCTTTTCTGGAGTGAGGAAGCTGTTAAAAGAATATGAGAAACAAGGGAACTTTTAACTTTTTTTCTGCAGGCACTCCAGTGTTTAATAACTTTCTTGTAACGAGAACCTCCATCATAGCAAAATTTCACTATTTTCTTCCACATAAATAGCTCTTCAGATGACAACATCTGAGTTAGATGTTTGCTACTTTTGGCCCTGCATTGTTTCTATCTGTAATCCCACTAAAGCAGAGCCTGCAGGACCTAGCAGTCTCTCAGGTACTGGCTTTGACAAGTGGTAGCTGCAGTGTGATGAGGACTGATGCTGGTGAGGATCAGGTTTCAGGAAGGAGCTGACACCCAGTGTAAAGTTATGAGGTGCTGCTGTTTGCCTCTCAGTAGCCAGGATAAGAAATAATAACAAAAACAACCTTTTTAGGATTTCTTTTTAAGATGTAAAGTGGTAAACAATTGTTCCCCCTCACCACAGAAAGGTCACACTTGGAAATGGAGCACATCTGTACAACGAGCATGGCCACCCCTTACTCTGTTTGTTTAAGACACAAGTTGTTCTTGTATGAAACCCTTGGGAAAGCAGCTATCTCCAGGTATTCGACATATCTCTGGGGAACTGCTAATTTGTAAATGTTGCAACAACAGCTGTAGCGCAGGCAGTGGCTAACTGGGATTCTTTGTGTACTGGTGGCAAGAAAAACATTGCCTGAAAAGAAATGTTCAGAATTGCCAAGACAAAGCGAAGCTGAAGTCTTCCGAGATCTTGAGAAGTTTCAAGGTCAGAAGGATTGCAGGAGATGAAGAGCACACAGACAACAGTATGGAGCTAAAACTGGCAGGAAGGAATCCCTGAATCCTGAGAGGTGTGAGAGAGCCAAGGAGGGTGTGCTTTGATGCGTGTGAAGGAGTACACCTCTAGAGTGAAAAAAAAACTTAAAATACTTAAACACAGACAAATAGTGTGAAGTTGTTCTTCTTTTTCATTTCTACTATCAACGCAATAGGAAAAGCATCTGTTGCTAATCAAAATCACAACTACTTCTAAGTCCCCGTCTTCCTTAAAAATACAAATGAAACATAAATCTCTGCACCCATAAAATGCATACTTGCAAACTTGTCTGTGCACAGATTTTCTACTAGCAGTATTAGCTGATCCAGACTCCTCTACCATTGCTGGAAAACTGCAGTCCACTACCCCAACATGAATTGTAGCAGCTCCCAAAAGGCAGGCCAGCAATTATAATAAGGGAAGGCTACCAGCTGGGTTTTTATTAAAGAAGTACATGCAGTGATTCACATATGCTTTGCCTTTTGTAACTTTGCAAAAGCATTCTGTATTTCTTCATGTATTGTGAAATTCCACATAAATGGTGAAATGAAATTCTAATGAAGCATCGCTGAATATATGAAATTATAAGTGATAGATTGATATGTTAGCTGTTGTTAACTCACAGAAAGTGATCAGCTGTTGTGAAAGTACAACTTTAAAGACCTCATACAGCTTTCTAATAGTCCATGCAAAAAAAATCTGCTTCTAGTGAATTTATTTTGAACTACTGTACAATGAACTAAGAAAAAGAGAATTAAAGTTTGATCCTGAATTATAATAAAAGAAATAACTTTAATAAAATGTTCACACATTTTTGCATTGCAATCTAAGCTTAGAACTAGACTAATATAGGTGACACTTCCATGAAAAAACTTGTAACATTTTGGATTTTTAGCGGTTTTATTAGCTATGTAAAGACATTGAGCACCTCTTGCCTTTGAAAGTGACGTGCAAAGTCCCAGCAGGGCAAGATCTGATCCAAAGAATAGTTTTCTTTTGAAAAAAGACACGTCAACCCCACATTTTTACATACCTTCTGTGTGCTTTTTAACATTACTAACAAAACACTTTTTTTTCTACCTCAATTATTCTGCCAGTTCTGAATCCCCTGTGGAATTAACAAGGAGCAACCTGGACTTCTGCTTCTCTTCTTGCCAATGTCAAAATGTCTTACAGCCCAAATTCCCTCATGTCATTATGGTGTAAAACATGCCACAGTCAGCACTTTCACTACTCTTGATGATGACATGTGGTGCAGAAAAAGTCTAAATTGAATCTCAAGATGCTGCTGGTACAACCCACATTTAAAATTACTTATACAATCAAGTTCCTATTGTAACGTTACTTTTTTTATAATGAATCAGAAATTGTTTCAGCAACACACTGTATATTCTTTTCCCTTACACCCGTGAAAAACAAGAGAGTAGTAAAATCATCTCTACCATTTTCCCCTTTCTGAATAGTCTTTTGTATAGCGATGGGGAAACCCCTTCAGGAAGAAAACATTCAGTAAGTAACATTGTTCACCCAGTTTGCTAAGCCATGCACAGATTAACACAGTACTTACCACTCCCACAGGGAAAGCTAGAACAGCCATCATCCAGTCACGGAGGGAAATGAGTTTTTTCAGCTGCCTCTCTTGCTCTTGACTGTCATTCCCTCTAGTGAGAAGACTGGACAGGTCAGTCAAGACACAAATCCCAAAGAAGACAGCCTGGATAACCTGCATGGAAGGGAGACACACTCTTGAGCACATCTTAATCTTTCTGTGTTCCTTCTCCCATTTCTTCTTCTTTTGAACAGAGAAGACCAGCCCTTTGGCAGAAAGCAGGTCAGATACAGGCATGCATGAGGAATATTGCCACAGAATTGACATGGAGAGTAGGAATACATCAGTCCCTTAAATATGTTCAGAGTTTGTTCACATAAAAGTCATGTGTGCTTCAAAGTCCTGCATGCACCTTGCTCCTCATCTACAGGGGGAATCAATGAGAGTGGAAGGACCATCCCAGAGGTGGCTTTCCACCCTCACCTCAGATACATGCCACCTGCTGGTGGTGAACTGAAGCCACCCCTTCCTGTGTCACTCCACACAGCTCATCTCCAAAGGAACTGCCTCTGAGGCAGAAAAGTGAGGAATGCTCCCTGTGAGAAGAAGGGAAAGAAACAGAAATGAGTGTTTCCTTCCCTTGTGACAGGAGGTCTCTCTTGGAGATTCTGCCTGCCCCAGACACTTCACCTAAAGGTGAAGGAAGTGCCTGAGACTTCCGGACAGACACAGTACGTGGCCCAGGCTTCAGCAAATCTATCTCTGTTTCTTCTCAGGCTGTGAATGACAGAACGAGAAAGCTGCAGGAAATATTCACTTTCTTTTCCTGATGGCACACTGTAATTTACCTAACTTTTCCTTTTTTGCATTTACGTATTTGTGTGCAATATAAGGTTATCTGTTATATTAAATCGTTAGTTTAATCACCTGAACCCACTGATTTGGTTCAAACCTGACTAAATCTTAATGTGATCACTGAGATTTTCTCCTTTAATTAGCTTAGTAAAACTGTAATAAGTTAGCTTAGGAATGCTCTTGCCTGAGGACTTGCACATCCTTTCTAGTACAGTTCAGAGGAAGTGCACACAGCTTGTTTACTCCCCAAGCTGGAAGCCCGGGTCACAAACCCACACACATCAGGTAATCTCAGGTAAAAAATTAACAAAATGTGGGCTTGGTTCCCAAATTACACAGTGATTTGACAAAAAACATGAACATATATATGCTTAGAATTCATGCATGTTTTTCAAAGCAAGCATGCAATCCTAGTTTAGAAGTCTTACTGTAAACGTAAGTGTTCCACTGACTGGGAGACTCTGACCAAGCAGAAAACTATTCATAAGAAATAAGAATAGCATATACCCAGATGCTGCAAAATACAATTTATTATCTGCATACATCTTTGCAGAATTTACACTACAATAAGGCAGACAGGCAGGCAGGAAGGAAGGATGGAAGGAGAGAAATACCAAACAGATGTTGGCTACTAGGAAGAAATCCAGAGATGTGTAATGATTGGATGGATTAAAGTACACTTCCTTCCTCAACAATCCTTATATGACCCAAACACTTGTAAATTCTGGCTGTAAAGCTGTGAATGACAAACATTCAAATGGCCCCTGGATCTGCTTGCAATTCTGTTGCCATTTCTCTCTCCAGGCTGCAGCTACATAGAATTTGCTTGATAAATAGATGAAGCAACATTACAAAACATTTCCTAAAGCCGTGAGATGTGACAGACTATTAATGCTAGAGCTGTATATTGCACTAGAAAAAGGTATTACTATTTCAAATTACTGCTTGGAAAAGTTACAATCTTCTACATACTTTTTGAAAAGCCTTTTAAATGTAAGTTGGGGCTTCTTGGAGCTGCTAAGAACTCCTAATGCACTTTTTCATATTATTTGTTTGAAACAAGCACTTAGTAGAAAAAAATCTTTCCATAGTCAGCCCTGTTTTCCACCAAACAGATGGCCTATTTGGAGAACTGAAATAGAAGAACTAATTATGCATTTGCTTGACTTATGAGGAGATATGATACCATCTACTATTCACTCAAGAGTGTGAATGCCAAACGAGACAGAGCTGGGGAAAAAAGTATACCTAACAGTAATGATATCAATCTGGGTGTTAAAAAGTTTAGGCTGAGTACCAGGAAATATTTCCTAACAGTGAGCTCTGTCAGACCATTAAATAGTTTCTCAGAGGAAGTGGTGGAAGCCTCATGGCTTGAGTCACTCAAACCGATATTGGACAAAACACTCAATAATGTACTGCAGGGAACCGTATTATGCTGGCAGGGCTTGGAAGAGTGACTAATGGATTGTTTGCAGCTCTAACTACAATTCCCTGAAATGGTCCCTCTCCAAAGAAACATAGACTCAAACAATCACACGCCTACTTTCCAAGGGAATTGAGACTGTACATCCACTAATCAATCACAAACTGAGCAACTTCTCTCCCTATTATCCTGTTATGAACACAGAGCTTCAAGAGAAAATGTAATGATATCATTGGGAATAAGTGAAAACTCCTAGAGGAAAATACCCAAAGATTTCAGAGGGTAGGAATGAAGCAGACTACTCTACAAAAACATTAGCAAATAAAAATCCATATAGGAAAGAGAAAATTACATCTTTATTGAGAACATTCAGAGGCAATTGAAAAAATTTTACAGTGTTCAGGAAAGAACAACTTATTCATACAAATAACGTACATACATTCACTCCATTCATTCTGCTTCCTTTCCTGTCTAGAATGCACAAGAAAATTCTTCTGACACTTATCAACACTTAGGATTAGAGTTAGGACCTCCAGAGCTGCATGAATCTCAGCAGCATTAATTGAACAGAATCAGTAATGATTTACATCCTTCGTGGGTCTGGCATAGGAAAAGCACAGCATGCAGCTACTGGTGGTTTTTAGTATGAAATAAATTCTTCTAGTCCATGCTCCTTGGTGTGAATGCTGTCTAACAGATGTGGAAAGATCACAGCAAGGAAACAGAAACTCCCTCTAAACAATGTTCTTCAGATGCCCTGGTGTTACCTCAGATTTAGGAACACATTTTCAAAAGAGAGATCCTATTTTGAAAATTTGCAAGTGCTAAATCCATACATGAAACATCCTCAAGCTGCTGAACAGCTGACTTTTTTTCCCCTCAGAAATGTAAGCAAGAAGAGCATTTCAGAGGAAATACTCTTCAGTTTTGCCTCTAACTAGAGCTTGAAGGAAAACAGTGATTTAGAAAATGACAAATTTAACAGAAAACAGACACAGCTTCCCTATACCATGTAACAATATAGATAGATAATACAGGTAGTATAGAGAGAATCACAAACTTATAAGCAGTGTATGCCATCCCAAGAAAATAACTGAACAGGTATAAAATACTGCTGTTCCTTATCCTCCTAGAAGCGTAAAGGGGCTACTGCCATTAGAGTTGATACCACAGTATCTTTAAACTGTGATAACACAATGAAAAATAATAACAGTGGGCATCTAAAGGATGTTAGTAAACAAAACTTAGACCAGTAAAAACACTTGTTAAGTTACTGCAGAAGAAAAACAGCTATAAACAAGCTATAAGATGAAACCAAGTAGCACAGAAACCTTCTCAAACAGGGAGATGTGTTGAATTGCATAGAATGAACTAATTGTATGTGTCTGTCTACTAGCAGAAAATAAAGACTTGCTTCAGTAGGACAGATTTTTCACAAGGTGCTCATTTCAGGACAGCAACTAATGACCTTCTCGTACTCCCCCTAAATTGACTTCTCAAGAGTCAAACAGAAAACCTATTTCCTCATAAATCCTTGTCCAGGGCACGGAGACTCCCTTCTCCCCCCATGCCATGAAACTCCATGGTGTGGACAAGATCTCTTGAGGTCATGAAAATTCTGTTACTAGTCTTACCAGAAAGAAAAGGCAGAAAATCCACCCTTAAATTAATTGAATCTACAATTTAATTCTCTTTCAAGTTCAGTCTCAGAAGCAACTCCTTAGAGCTCAGGGCAGGAGAACTAGAAAAGTCTCTGCAAGCACTAATACTTTTCAAGGGTAATTTTCCTTCTACCTACCTGTGATTATGAAAAATCACTGTCCTCAAGTTATCATTTTCGACATTAACACCACTTACGTCATGTGGCTCTCTATGAAATAAGGCATCAGTCTGGGCTGGCAAATAGGCAGAACCACCAGAATAAAACATGGGAGTGACACTCACAAAATCCACAAGAAATAACAAAAAAGCACTAAGTAACCAAACATAACCCACATGATATGATGACTAATTCACAGAAGGGTGTCAGGGAGGCCTCACCAATCCCTGGGGGCAGGGAGAGGCAGGGGGTAGTCAGGGCACATCCCCAGCCAGGAGCAGAGCAGCCAGTGGCACGGGGCCAGTCCCAACCTCAGGGCATCAGGCACCTCCCTGGGGACAGGCCACCACCTCGCAGGTGGGAGGACAGACTTAACCTGACCCATCAAATCATTCAGGCTTAAGACACATGTCGTATTTCCCCGAGAAGACGCAAGTTTAGTTCTACCAGCATGCAAAATCAAGTTGCTGAAAGTTGTAATTTCTCTCGTATTTTTCAATCTGCCACAGAAAGAACATGGCTCGATTCTCCTCTTCAAACAATGGAAAATTATTCATAACCTTGGAGTATCTATTACTGCTCACCATCACCTTAGCTTTAATTTCTACAGCCTCTGGACATCATTACTTGCTGTAACAAATGAACTATGCTTCAGCAGTTAAAATAACTGTTTCAAGTGGTGTTGTGTTTTGGGGTGTTTGCAGGCATCCTGTAACAACATGTATCCTGTACAGCCTGCATCTTGTAACAACAGCTCTGTTATCTGTAGTTGCAACATAGAGAAGTCCAGGTTAGAAGGAGAATGAAAAGGTATTTTTAATAGAAAATGATTTGAATGAAGTAATGGGTTGTAGCTGCTTAATAAATGTGTTACTGTTCTTGATTGCATGGAACTAGTGAATCTTCTTGCCCATTGTCATTCCATCAATACTCGTAGACACACTGCTTTATTCTCGTCGCTTCTCCTCTCCTCGCTGTATCTTTGTAAGTTATGATAGCAAGCAGAAGCTGGACAACATGTAATCAAGTGCTAAATCTTTGTATCACAGAAGCTACAGACTTAAGAAAAAGGCAGATCTTTGTGTCTACAGACAAATGAAAGAGACACATAAAGAAAAAAATGCAAGAACAAAGAGCCTTTTAAATATTAAAACACAGTGTAATATACCTAACCACTAAACCTACAATTAATTAAGGTGCAAGAACCATGAAAAAACACTGGGTGCTACTCAGAATTTCTGTGCAAGTTAAAAAGAAAACTACTCGTATTTCAAGGATCAGAAGTAAAAAAGAAGCATCACCCCAGAAGATTCATTGACAGTAAACGGAGGCAAACAGGCAAAGCTCATATTGCATCTTCTTCCACACCAGCTGCAAGTGCTGTGGTTGTTTTAGGTTGCTTTGTTTCTTAAGCAAGTTCCAACATTACAGGGCCACTTCAGTACAGAAAAGGATGAACCCCTGGCTCTTCAAAAGCCAGTAGTCTCAGAAAATAAATACATCATATAGAGAAGAAAAGTAACAGACGCAGCAAGGAAAACAGAATAAGCCAAATGAATAACTAACACAAATGCCATCTATTTTACTTTGAGTTGTTTACTGGTTACGAATCTTGAAATAAGTATTTCTCCTATCCCTCCTTTCTCTTTTACTTACATAATTTAGAACTAAAAACTACACTAAACACTAAAAACATGACACTTCTAGCAGACGAGACATTAGAATCTCAGTAACTGGATAGAGGGACACCCTTATAAATGTCCAGCACTGTCCTCATCCAAGCTAATGACTCATGTCTCCCTTTGCAGCCTTCAGTGGGGGGACAGCTTTTCCATCCAGCATGTTGCACACAAAGACTAGTCCTCAGTAGAAAACTTAACTTCATTTTCATCATTTGGTCATATGATATGAATCAGTTTATAAAACATGCTTAATCCCTTAGCATATGATGCAAGTTCAGGGACTCCTTTAAATATAATCCTTTACATTCTACATAACCTCCTGTGCTCCCTTTCTTTGAAGCCCACCAGCATTGTCCAAATATAACCAAAGAGATGGTTTTAAACCACTGAGATTTTATAGATACACAAAATAATTAAATCTACTATGAAATGAATATGCATGAAAGAAAAAATGGTTTGATTTGAGTCTAGTTTTTATAGGTACTACACTGTTCAATTCCCAGTGCTTAACCACCTATTATGAAGGTGTGGAATGGAGACTAAGCTGTGTAAGATCACAAGATCTTATGTTTCCATGACAAGAGATGACTTTTAAAATTATGCCTGTTGGAATATGAGGTGCGTTTTAATCTGGACTGTTGCAGTCTGCAACCTCAGGATCTCGTCCAGGGAAGCAGCAGGATTCTGGGGACCAGCATGGAACACCAATGAGACGGGCCTTTGTTCATGAAACCATTTATTCAGCATGGGAACAAACTAAGATCCAGAACAGAGAGCCCCAAACAAAGGCAGGGCAGGGGTTTTTGAGGGACAGAACTCTTGAGGGCCTCCATCCTTGAGGGTGGAGTTCAGGGTCAGGGATCACTAGAAACACAGCAAGGGAGAAACCCCCAGGGACTCAAACCCAATCAGAACTCCTGGGCCGTACTTCACAAGGGGTTTGGGGTGGGAAAATGCTTACCTAAAAGTAACTCTTTGTCTGCCCGAGGCACGTCATAACACTGGACAAACAAAAAAGCAACTCAACAGGCTCTTCCTTTGTCTTGTCATCTTCCTTCCACTTAACCCAGGAAAACCCCTTACTCTGTTACTCTTACTGGAAAGGTTAAGCCTCAGACCATTCTGTCTTAGCATGATTCTTGACTGTCTCATAAAGTTTTCCAAAAATATGTCCTTGGAGAGGCAATGTTTTTGTGCTAACATAGTTTTAAAAGCAATTTTCATAGTACTTTAAGTACTTCTGCATGGACAATATTCCTTACTATAGCAAACTAAACTGAAATTTGGTAGGCTAACAAAAAATATTTGGAAAGCTTTATTCTTTGACTTCTACATAAGCATCTTTATTCTTTTTACATGGGCACAATACCCCAGTAAGAAAAAAAAAAAAATTATAGTGGACAACTGAGGAATTAATTTTAAAGTGCTACTCTATCTCAGCTGAGCTGCATAGATGACATTTCTAACATGATCTCAGCATGACAGAGTGTATGCCATCTGGCTCAGAAGTGCTAACAGCCTGGAATCCACCACCACGTATCAAATGAAGAGATGGAATGGACAAATATACAATATACTAAAGAAATATGAATAAAAATTTGAACAGATGCTGAGAAAGTACTACATTTTCTCAAATCTTTTTCAATTATATCAGCTATGTCATTCCAACATCATGTCAGTCTTCTTCTTGGATGTTCATGTATCTTACTTTGGTTATGGCTAATACAGTCAAAAGAAGCATGAAGCTCATTGTTGCAGTAATTAAGAAATCATTATTCTATTTTTATCTTTATATTTTTAATTGCTTTGATTAAACTCATTTTCTAATAATCCCCATCTTCTTCCTTGCTCTCTTATATTGTGTATAGAAAAGCTGCCATTACTACTTATTGTATCCTGCTTATAAGACAGTGTAATTTCATTAAATTTATATAATCCATTCAGCGAACATGTATAATACAGTTTATTCAGAATAGATTATGATTTTATTAAGTTATATAGTTTATGTTTTTCTTCAGTAAAGATTAATCTTATTAGGATTATACACTGCTTAGAAGGTTATGTCATTATTTTGGCTTAAATGATAATTTTACACATTTCAGCATGACTGTTACACTCTCTGCAGCAGCGCCCTTGTAGTCAAGGCAGGGAAAGCAGCTCTCTAGACAACGTTTGGGATAGCTAGCTAAGAAGGTAAGACTTGTTCTACAGCTGTCTGTGCTAAAATGAGCTTTAGGATAGGGTTTCCCATGGCTGGAAAGCCCCTAGCAGTTTGTAAATTAATTACCCCAAAAAAGAAACTACATTATATTAAGTGCAAAACTTTATTAAAAAAAACAAACCCACGTTTTTCTTAAAACCCCAGAAACTTCTGCATTGCACCAACTTTTTCATGTTTAGAAATACAGTCTGAATACCACTACAGAGAAGCAATTTTGACTGATCAAAGAGTAACCAATTTTGCTTTTAATTTCTTCCCTTCTTAATGAATAAGGTAATAGCTGCCTTCTAAATTGCTGAATTTAGATAAGGCCATTACAAATGTATCGCAGCAACATGGGGACAGAGTTGGAAATGCAAATGAGTAAGTCACTACAATCTTCTGAGACACTGCAACCTCAGTGCTGCCCTACTATGGCTTAGGAAATAAAAGGTTTTAAAGTTCTGTTTCCTGAGCACTGTGAAAATAGTAATGAATGACTCCACACACCAGTCCAGAAAGACAGGCTTTTACGTGATAAGCATCTAAGTTGGGCAATTCTCCTTCTCTCCAGGGAAGGTAAGGGAAGGAGACACTGAGGGCTTTATCCCACTTCGTCATTCGTCCAACAACACACAAATAAGTCAGTTGCAAACCCATATTGTGAAAAACAGCTGAAATTTATGATCAGGCTCATCTTCAGCTTTTGCTTAAAGTTTTCTTCCTTTCTGCACTGCTGCAGCAGCTGAAGTATAATTTATGACAGATAGGTAAAGTATATTCATAAAGAAAGTTATTACTAAGATAAGGATTTTCTGTAATTTAGACCACAGCAAAGGATGCTGCTATTCAAGCTCCACTTGAAAAAAAGACAGGACATAATTTTGCACATTAATTATAAAGCCCATGGTTCAATGAAAGGTGATCTAATGTGTTACACTGTACTCATAAACAGGACTATTCTTTACATAACACTTCAAGCAAGAGGCTGTTCTAAAGAGCTGCATTTCGGGAGAAAAAAAAAATCTCATTATCTCACATCTCTAAAGAAACCATGGGAAAACCCCTGATATAAACTAACTGCATTTAAATTAAAAATACAAGCAGGGGTTAAGCGTTCACTAGGTGTGTGGCATTCCAACCACAGATGATAACACTTTCCTGCTTTCATTGTCTTTCTTGTGAATCAGTCTCAGAGGAAATGAAGGATTTTTTTCCTGATTGTTGTTGGTGAAAGCAAATAAACTGGCCAATGCAGCAAGGCAGCAGGGCACCCCAGGGATGAACTCAGGTGTCCTGACCCCTAGGCAGTTCTCCAGGCATTGTATCAAGGTTATTTGCCATGCACCTACACTCACTCTTATAGAAACCGCCATTTCCAATGCACACACATTTCACTCCCTCCAAATGCAGCCACACTACTTTTAGTGTAAATCCAAATATTACTCCACTTATGCAGTTCACAGTGATCCGAGTTTTCAAAGACCTTCTTTAGTGTACTGTGTTTTTAATAGTTAGATACTATAATTCTGACCAGCTGATCTATTTCTGTCAACAAACTAGAGTTACCAAGGTCTCCAATACCTTTGGAGATCTTGTCCATTATACCACTCCCACCTTCACTGTTCTTACATCATATTTCATACAGCAAATTTGATTTTGAACAACACTAGTAGTGAATATATATTTTTAATTTCCCCCCTTGTTTTGCTCTGTATGAGTAAGTTTGATGTGCTGCAATTTCAAAGGGGTGTACACTTGGCTCCTCAGAATCCCTGTAGAACAGGTCACTGAAGAAGCACAACCACCTCATCTGCTACCTGGAGGCTCACTCTTTCTTACTCTAACCAACTTTATCCATTTATTGTGTTTCCAAACTTTCAGACATATCTGTTTACTGCAATTCTGGCTTACTCACTACATTTCATTTGCAAAAGAAAAAGAAGATTAACTATATGGAAGTTTAAATTTACATCCCCTTACGTATTAGGGGAAGCCACTTTATGACAACTACCTGGTGTCACACCAGGTTCCAAACCCATGAGATTTAAATATTCTCCATCAGCAGTGAACATATTTTTTAGTCAGAAAGCACTACAAGTTCAATAATAGGCTGCTCTTTCTTCTCGAAGAAACAGAAGGCTCCAACACCCGTTATAGTAGGTAAGAGAGTAGCAAATCACTGCAGTAAAGAGACCTTTGCTGAAATGTAGTTCTGGTGACAGTGTGCATAATGTTTTTGATTTTCCATGGCAGGAAAGGCACTTTGTGGTAGCTTGTAAACATGGCAGCCTGGTATGGAAAAAAAAAATGTATCTGTGTCTACCAAAGAACACAGCCTGCTAGTCAACTGAGCAGGACACACCAGGAAATGCCCAAGCATCAAGTGGCCTCTGCAAAACCTCTCGGTCCTCCCAACCCTCCTGCCTCCATGCAGCAGGTGGGTACATGCACGTGCACTCTCAATTAACACCCTAGCTGTAATTGTAACGCAGATGGGGACAAGGGCTGTGCCCCTGCACATGCTGTGTGTGCTGAGTCAGCCATAGGAACTCCCTGGGCAGTCCCGGGAACTCCCTAGCTAGTTTCTGTACAGATGAGATAATTGATTGATAGCTACTGGAACCCGCCCCGGGCAGTCCCAGCTCCACCAGAGGTCTGAGGAATCGATAAAAGAACTCCACAGGCAGTCCCAGTTCATGTTAATAAGATAATCAACTGCATGTCAGGGACTGGGGAGGCAGGGAGTTCCCAGCAGTCCTGGGAACAGCCCAGCTGGATCCTGCTTTGCTCATATGAAGTAAATGGTAAACTAACGGACACCATTTATCTATTGAGATAGGTGTGTCATTGAACCAGACAACTTTTTGCACACAGATGAGATGATTTTTAACTAGAAACTCATCATGCATACACCGGAGTGTTGACAAGGAACTTCAGGTCAGCTGGAGAAAACCAGAGGTTGGGGGGGTTCTCATCCAAACGAGGTGAAATTGCTGCTACAGGGTACTTGTGATGATCCTATCATCACCTGGTGAGAAACTGACCTTACTGTCACAACGGTGACAGCAGCAACAAAAGATTGTTAACACACAAACCAAAGTGTGTGTAACAGGAACCAGAACAGTCTCTTAAGAAAATGAGTCTACCACCATATAAACTAGCCACAATGAAATGCCACACAGATTTAAAACATTATCCTAGACTTTAAGAATATTAGTCCAAGTAAATGTATCTGATGTCGTTGTCTGATTTTATGTAAGGTACCTCTAATTCCCACTTGCAGAATTCATACTCATTTCCCAAAACACTTGGTAAATAAATACTTTCTAGTATTTCGCCCTGTTCTTCACAATACAAAAAAAAAGCTGGTTACTCAGATAATGTTTATAAATGTTGGAGGTTTCTAGGCCATGCCCATTTGTTCATAATCTGGCAGCAGCCTATTGCAACACCATGCCCAGACTCCCCTGCAATAGAAGAAGAACCTCTCCAGTCCAGACCACTTGTAACCACTCAACATGAAACTTCACACCAGAGTCCCTGAGCAGAGCTGCTGAGCAGCCCCTATCAGTATCCCCATCTTGAGACATTCAGTTCTGATTTACAGTGAGACTGGGTCAACCTCTAGCTTTGAATCAGGCAAGAATCCTGGCTCAGAGATACGTTACAAAGTTTACTTGACACAGTCTGACCAGGGCATTGGACTCTTCCACTCCCATGTCATGAAATCAAGGCAAACTACTCAATGCAGAGCTGAGCTGAGTCCACCTGGACTTCGAGCACCACCACAAGGGGCTGTTCTATTTACACTGAGGAAAGCTGGGTTTGGATTATGCCTGTACCCACCAGGAGGTTCAGGTGCAACACTGCACAGGGTTTTTAGATACCTGGCTAAAGTGGAAACACAGCTCTCACACAACTAATTTCTAAGGAGCAGACCTTAAAGTGAGATGAAATTAAAGAAAAATGAACTGGATATAATAGGGTAAAGAAGTGTGTCTGAAATCCAAACCTCTCCTGCAAGGTACATACATGCAGAATTTAAGTGACCTCAGTCAATTTCTTGTGTGAGATGAGCACTCACAGCTTGAAGCCCAAGAAGAAGGGCTTTAAGAGTCCAGTGTTTAACTTTTGGGACTGCTTATTGTAACATATGGTAGAAGAAAACACAATTTCTTGTCTTTCTTTTTATATCAGAATATATTACTTGCTAACATGTGCACCTTCTACACCCATTTCAACCCAAACTGAACTTAAAAAATAATTCCTGTCTTCAACAAAATATATATTACTGACAATGTCAAAGGGTATTATGCCCACCTTTCCAGATAAATTGTGCTAGTGTAGGAGAGAGCATACAGATGTCTTCGGAACTTATACTGAGGTTCCAGCCCTTTGCCTGTATTTCACCATAAAAACTATCTGCTAAAATACTTTATCTGGAGCAAGAAATAGGAATCAGAAACAAGGACTGCTTCCTCCTGTTCAATCCTTCACACAACACGCAAACTGGACAGCCACTATTCTAAGTACGGCTCTTCATGAACGCTCTGTCTACCACATTGCCACTAAAATAATTGTTTTCTTGGTGCAAAAACCAATATATTTTACAAGTCTCACTGTAGAGCTCATAAATATCACATTTCTTCATGCATTACTGAAACCTCAAGGAAAACACATGCTGGAGATGTTTTTCAAGTTCCAGTTAACTCAATCAGTTTACTTTGTTCTTCCCACTCCACTGAAGGGAAGAAGCATGTGTGAACTCTGGCCATATCCAAAGTTTGCTGTCAAGATCAGCCATTTTACTTCTTCATTTCTATTTATAAATACAGTTAGGTATTACAAGAGCCAGACTGTTTAGCCATGAAGACTGTCAAAATAGATAATGCATTGTGTCTCACTGAATTACAAACTGGCTGGGTGCCTAGCCTGTTGACTGCAAAAGTCCACTCCATTACAGCTCCAGCAATGTCTTCCATCTACTTCAAAAAGGTTTTTAAAAGCAGACAACTGTGAAATGACTATATGGATCATACAAATTATATTTTTTACTCCTTCCATTGGTTACCAGCAATTACTGGTTACTAGTTCTGATGCCAACTCAGGAAGAGTAATACTTTACCAGAAAATCTAACTGATGACCTTCAGTCTAATGAGATACCACTCAGCAGTGATCTCCCACAGTATCCACACAGATGTGTATTAACTTACTCTGCTGGAACTAGTGCTCTGATAAATTGTTTTCCTTATGTGTTTAGGGAGCGCATGTGCAGCCACAGTGTGATCAAAATTAGTATTACATTAGTATTAAAATTAGTATTAAATTTCAAAGTGAAGTAGCAGTTACAGTACGGTGATAGTTGTTACAAGAGCCATGAAATTTTATTTGAGTCACTGCAGGCATTGCTTGTATCTGCTTCCAAAATATCCAAAATAGGTAACTGAAAAACAAAGGTAATAATACCTACAAGTATAGCAAATTGAATATAGGTAGGCAAACATCTTCTTTTGAGTAGAAAACATTGAAACAAAACAGTAACCCAGAAAATGCACGTTGACTCCAAGTTAGAAAACCACAGCTTGTCTTTATATGAAATAGTATTATCTTTCAGAGGAAAATACAATTTAAATACTGGTTTGATTTATAAAATGCTTGACATCCAATCATCAACTTGCATACATGCAGTGAAGTAAAAGCACATTGTGCTTCCCTGCAAAGGGTTTTCTTTTCAAGAAGCAGGGTTTATCCAGCTATGAACATAGTCAAAACATGTACTTCATCTAAAAGCAAAACATGATATAGTATTCCAATAAAGTAGCATTATAATTAATATAAAACTACTACTTCAGGAATTTCCTGTCTATAATTATACCTGTATCAATGCCAAGATCAGCACAATAATCCACAGTCAATTTGAAAAATAAGCACAAAAAAATCTACAGCAGACATAGTCATATTTTAACCAAGTGTTTATTTACCTTGTATAGTAAAATGATAACTATCATATCAGGATGCTCATAGTTTAAATGTATTTACCTTAAAAAAAAATAATCAATCTGCATATCACAGTATCACCATGGCATTATAATTGCTTCTCTGCAGACATTTTCTTACCCTTGTTTTTTGTCATTACCACTTCCCAGGTTTTCAGACTGAAGATGGAGAAAGTATTAGAGGGACTCTTGCCCCTCTAAACAACTCAAGAAATCAGAGAAGGAATCTGAAAGGATCTCATGTACTTCAGTTCTAGGTTTACTTTCCCTTAATAGTACTCAATCAATTAGAAATTATTTTGCTGCTAAATACAGAGACAGACAGCTTCAGATAGGACTTTCTCTTTGGCACTATCAGACCGTTATCATCTTTTGAAGAAACCTGAAACTGATCAAAGAGATGATCTGTTTATTTCTTATCCATCTCTTATTTAAATTATTCTAAATGTCATATGTAAAGGGTGCTTTACATGGAACTGTCATAAACCAGCCTAAATGGTATCAATGCACATTACTCAGCAGCATAAATTGCCTGCATATTGTAATATTTATATTGAGCTATGATTGTTTTAAAACCAACAGAAAATCATGAAGCAGAGACCAATAAATTCTTAACTATCTATAATAAAATCTCAAAAACAATGAAGTCTGCTTCCCTGATTTTAATTTCTATACTCTTATTAATGGTAATCTTTTTAAAGAACTAATGAAAGAAATTTTTCATATATGTTTTTCATAGGTCATCATATTTATTTAGATCAAAAAGAGAAGTAAGATTTACAACAGAGATCTTCCCTATAAGTGGCTGTTTCATAAGAAGGCAAAATAGTACATCTGTTAACTTCACTGTTGCATAATAGCACAGGAGGAGCAACTAAGAGCAAAGCAGACAAATCCACAGCAATTTACTGTTTTGTAACCCAAACCAGCACTTTAAATTCAGCTTGAAAAAAAATACAGGAAACACTACTGTAGCTGGGAAAAAACAAAACAAAAAAAAAAAGGCAATTTCCTTGTCATAAGATATACTTAGCAAGCAGACTGCTACGTTTTGCACAACTTGCCATTTTTGGTTGAAGCCTCTGGTGAAGAAAACTGCAGAGAAATAAGGCCTAAGGCATTGATGCCATGTGAGCATTACAAAAATGTCACACTGAACACAACTGCCTAGTCAGCCACAGGCAGAAAAAAGGACTCCAGAGTTCTGGAAGGTACCCAGATTCATAAGGGCCAAAACCAAGCAACAAAATGGCAAACAGTTCCCCTAAAAAATGAAATCTTAGTTTTTGCTATACTCCTTATTTTTTATTATACTAGAAAATGGTGACTAAAATGTTGCATTTATTTTATTTCTGTTAGATAAGTATCATGACTGGTGATAGGATGGAACATGCTAAAATATCTCCAAGCAGAATTCTGACAGTTCTGAACTAAATAAATGATCTTGAGATGTGTTGTGAATGCAAAGAAAAGCTTAAAACAACACATTATGTATTAAAATGACATACTAAAAAACAGTATGTTTTCTGTAGTAAGTAAAACCAGATTTGGTGTTTCTTTTCACCATGCTCCACAAGGTTTTAGAGGTAGTAGATATCCTCCCACACCTCATTGTTATTCGCAGGTGAGTAGGAGGAAAACCAGTTTTCCTACTTTCTAACTCCCAGCTGGTTTCTTACTGAATTGATTTCTCCTCATTCTGTGTGAATGAAATAATTACTGAACTAACTTAATGAATAACAAAAAATACTTTCTCTGCATCTGCAGAGGAGAGCAGTGGTGTCAAAAAAGCAATTAATACTGAAGGAAACGCTAACTCTGGTGCCTAAATAGTTCTGTGGCGTGGTTCCTGTCAAAAACTTTAATAGCACAGTCTCCATCTAGATTTAACAAGAACAATTGAAAAATCTGGATGTGTAATACAGGCTAATAAAAGTACCTGAAAATATGCTGTTCTGGGATACATGATGGATTATGAGTGTGTTACACTATCACACATCCAGCATACAGGATTATCACCAGTGAGATTCTTAGCAGACAATGTGATTGAGCAGCTCTGTACAACACAACAGAAAGAGATGTGTAAGGAAGAGTGGAGGTTTCCAATTTATCTGTCAGAACTCAGGTGGAAAAAGTCCTAGGAAACCTGGGTCAGTGTTGAGCAGTGTTGATCTGACTAAGGAATTGGACTAGATGACCTCATGGCTTACCTTCCAACTTGAGTGATCCCATGATTACATTAAACTGGGACTTCTTGTAAGGAAAGTGTTTAGTTGCATCAAGGATTGTGAAATATCTTCATTAGTTGCAAAATTCACCTATATCTTGACTCCAGCTGATCACAAAATTTTAATCACTTCTATTCTCACAATTTACTGAAGGACTTTGCCTATGGTCGTTATAGGTTTAAGCTTCATATGAGGATTGTGGTGAACAGACACTGCTTCAAAAGTGCTTGGTTTTATTTAAGTGTCTCTCTGCTTCTAAGAGTTCAGACATGTTACTCAGAGGGGAAAAAAAGGAGTCGGGGGACATAGACCAGCTGAAGATTTGAGTGTAAAATTGTATACTAGCCTATCACTAATAGATACTCAGTAGCACCCAGCTGCTATTTTATATGCTTATATAGAAACAATCAAAAAAATTCAAATCCTATCCAGGTTGTCATCCATGTAAGCCTGGAAATCATTCTGCAATTGCAACATCTGCACTTGACAGGTTCAACTCACCCATTAGAATAAAGAAGAGTTATCTTGGGCATGTTTAGTCATGCACCTTACTGATTCTTTTATTGCCATTTTCTGTCTAAACAGGTCAGGAAGTTTTTACATACACACATACCAGAACTACCTTTTAAGTCCTTAGTGACTGTTCTGTTTCTATCTCCATGAAACCGAAAGACATTGAAACAAATAGCTTTGTCTTTTCTATGTAATTTTACAGTCCACTGTTTTTCAGTCATACAAAGAATTCTTACTCATACCATGTCAAACTTGTAGTTCACATTAAAGGGATGCTACCCATTCTTTGGTGAGTTCCTCATTATGGAATTTTTTCCTGGATTTACCTTGCTGGTGTCAGCAGCAAAATAACACCAATTCAGCTTTTAACCAAGATGCATAATGCTGATTAAAAAATTATCATTTCAGTATCAGCCAGGCAAGCTGCATATGAAATGCAGCACTAACATAATTTCTTGAAAAATTTTATTTAAGTTTTGCAGGTAGTTTTCCAACAGCTAATGGTACGTTATGAAAGGGCTTATCAACTGGGAGAATAATTTAAGGATTTGAATTCCCATAAGTGGTTGTTCATATCTGCGCACAATACAGACAAGTCAATAACAAACTAGGATGAAATTCTCTTTTCACTTAGTCGAGTCTTCTATTAATTAAAATGTAAGAGGCAAGATACAGATGCAACTGAAGTTATTTTCTCTGTTGCTGGCAACAACTGAACCCAAAACTTCAGTTTGTCTTGGGATATTGGAGCCTTCCAGTTTATTACCTTACAAGTACACTCCTCAAAAGGAGTCTGCCATTCCTCACCATTGGTCTTGAAAACTAGAGCTAGAACCCTGAACCTTCATGACTATTTAGGGCACCATAATTACATTTATTTCAGCCTGCAGAGATAAATTCAGCTAAAAGAGAAAAAGAACGAAGAGACTGTGGTAGGATGACTATTGCTCCCTTTCCCCTTACAAGTTCAGTTCTATGTAGCCTACATATACTCCACATACAAGATTCAGCCATTCTCATTACATATCCTGGGGGGTGCCTTTCTCCTTTATTTGGCCCTGTAGTACACCTTGAATGGATCTTGCATGTCTGCAGTGTTTTCTGAGCTTTCTATTTGTGCTGTATATGATGGGATAAATTTCCTTCATAGTAGCTAATATGGGACTATGTTTTAGATTAGTGCTGAAAAGTGTTGAAAATAGATGTTTAAATTATTGCTGAGCAGTGCTTGCACCAAGTCCAGCCTTCATCTGCCTCTCACACTGCCCCAACAGTGAGGAAGCTGGGGGTGAACAAGAAGTTGAGAGGAGACACAGCTGGGACAGCTGATCCCAAGAGACCAAAGGGATATTCCATAGCATATGGTATCATGTTCCTTATATAAAGCAGAGGGAAAAAGAAGGAAGAGGGCGATGTTTGGAGTGATGGCATCTGTCTTCCCAAGTAACTGTGATGTGTAATGGAGCCCTGCTTTCCTGAAGATGGCTGAACACCTGCCTGCCCAGGCAAAGTGGCAAACTCCTTGTCTTGCTTTGCTTGTGTGCATGGCTTTTGCTTTTCCTATTGAACTGACTTTACCTCAACCCACAGGTTTTCTCACTTTTACTCTCCTGATTCTCACCCCCATCCCACCACAGGAGGCTGAGCGAGGGCTGTGTGGAGCTCTGTTGCCGGCCGGGGTTAAATCATGACAGTACTCCACTACTGCTGGTGGTTACTGCACTTTAACTGCAGCAAAGTTTCTGGAAAAAACCCTCATTTTTCTTAGCATTTGGAGCATGAAAGCACAGAAGAAGTCTACATGAAGGACTTTCAGATAAGCTGCACTGAAGGACCATAACCGACTCCTCTACATACTGTCCAATAAAGTTAGGCTGCTGGTTTGTTTTTCTTTTATTAATTTTTTCCTTGATGTTCAGAACATTTGATAAAATATCCTACATATTAAGGTAATAAATATTCTCTAATGTAGTTTAAAAATACTGTATTACTGATTTATTTGAAGCAACTGCAAAGAAAAATTACAGCTGGTATTTCAGAAGAGTCTCTACAACCATTTAACATTTACAGGTGGGACCTTAAAAGAAACTGAAAAGGAAACCTACTAGAATTCATAGCTCAAGGTACAAAGCAGTGGAAAATCATATTTTACCTGAAGACATCATCCAGGGAAGTAACAAAAGCTACTTTTATTGTTATTTTTATAGATAAACTGAAGCCCAGAGAATTTACTCCCTGTGACAACATCTTAAGGTTCAGGACATTCTGGAAGAAGACAGTCAAAACTCCTGACTAAGCACAACTCATTAAATAATCCTTTTGACCTTGACAGAAGTCAGTTGGCAGAAATTCTTCAGGATTTGATTATCTCCCTCTCCTACAGACATCTTTTGAATGCTCATACTTAAATATAGACATGCACACTTCCAAATAAACACCACTTACATCTGTCTCTTGCTGATAAAGCAATGCCCATATGATAATTCTATCATGGAAAAAAAAATATTTTCAGTTACAGATCTTGACAAGGAGTGCAACAATTAAAATTCAGTTTGCCTGTTTACCAGATTTAACATGTCTTTCTAAATGTCTTTCATGGAAGAAAGAAAATCAGAGCAAGGCTGGACTAAGGCTGTGTCTTGAACCTTCAATCTCCTCTATGTTGACATACAAAGTGAAGACAAGATGTGAGCACTACCAGATGATAACAATGTGTACTTGCATTACTAAGATGCAGCAATGTAAATGGCAATACAAGGTGCAAGTAATAGGCCTTAAAACTGGATGAAGAATGCACAGAAATTCAAGCAGTAAAAAAGTTACATCCTCATTCGGAGAAGAGTAGAACAGTAATAAAACAAGCCTAATTTTCAAAGTAAAATTGTTAGAAGCAAATCTGGACTATGATTAATAGAATAGAAACACCTAAAATTCTTTTGCTGCCATGATTGTTTACTACTAATTAAGCAGATAATTTTTTCACACTCCATTTGCAGCAACATCTTCTGTTTGAAGTGTTGTGAAGATGTTGTGTTTGTCCAACACAAACACTTGTAAATTTCACTTTTTGATGGTTCTACACTTTGATCAATTCAGTGCCTTTCACGACTTCAAGAAACCTAGATTTTAGAGATTTATGCAATTTCCTGAGAACTGGCCATATGAAATATTTGATGACCTCTAACTTTGTTTCTTTACACTGTTGCCCATGTCACAGTTGAGGTGAGAAAAATAAAGCTGTGGAAAAGTCGTATCAAGGACAAACACCAATATTGCTTTCTTTTGTGGCTGTGGTTCTTTGTGAAATAATTGGACATACCTCATGAACGGCAAAGGTCTGAAGCACAGTTTGTTCACACACCCACAAGAAAATGAAGAGGTAAGGAAGGACGCTTATAATAGAAGTCTGATAGCTTAAAGTTCAAATTGGATCAATGACTTGGGATGTAGACTTTCAACTGATAAAAATCTGGAGGTCATTGTCATATGATTACAGATTAAAATGGCAGCCACTCTCAAGAACAGGTGTATCTGGAAGCCATCTACTACACTAACTGGCATTCCGCAGAGGCTTACTCCTTATCTGAGTGTAAGAGCAAAGCTTCTTAGGACAGCACGGGACAAACCAAGCACTAGCACAAAGTAAAACACCTGACAGTAAAACTGACTCTCTGATTATAGAAGTTGTTAGGGTTCATGCCTTCTTGATATTCTCCTAATAGAAAACTTTAGATCTTAAGACTTTGTTTTTAGATGATTTACTTTAATTAAGTCAAAGAGTTTTTTAGGCCACATAACTCAGAGATACTGGGGAATTATTCAGAAAATACTGATTTCAGGCTCTGAGATGGGAATGCAGAAAATATATACATAATAAAACATGGTTGGAAAACATTCTTGTGAGAAAAAGAGGAAAACATGAGCCCTTATTCTTCCCACAGAAAAGTGTTAATTAATGAGATGACTGAAAACCGTAAACAAAAAACTAAAGAAAACATAAAACCCAAAGGAGGTTGTGAATTAACTTGACACTATCCACTTCATAAATGCAATACTTTTTGTTGTGTATGGCACATTCTCCTCTTTTACAATCATAAGTATATATAAGTACATATACCTATAGTCTCTCTTACGAATCACTAAACCTTTTGACTAGGGTTGGCATTGCCTTTTGTCCTGAAAAGAGGGGGTGCACTCCACAGCTATAAAAGCTGGATGTCCTCACAGGCTGCCCCAGCTCAGCACCACAAGTTGCCTTTCCAAGCAGGGAGAGGAAGACAGGCACCCAGGAACCAAGCAGCAGGCTGTCTGTAGGCAAGGCTTGGCTGGGAGGCCTCAGCAATCTGTCCCTGACTGCCCTTGTTTCCCCATGAGGAAGAGGGTGACCAGGTCTCACCTGCAGCCACCCCTGAGCATCACTGCCAGCCAGTGACTACAGCAGCAACAAAACACGGCCCCAACACCCAAATGCCAGTCATACACAGACTTAACCCTTACATAACCACGGACTATGAAATACACAAATAAATAATGGCACATGCAAAGTTCAAGGTCAGAAACGCTGCCAGGACAATGCATTCTTCTCCAAAGCACACACACAGTTGCCTCAGCCAAGCTTTCAAGATGGATCCTTCAGGAAGAAGGGCCCAGTTCAGGAAATCAGGGACTTGATCCATGAGGATCCAGGACTGTCAAAATATGCATATGTCTTTGCAATCTCTTTCACGACAGATCACTGATCCTTTATGAATTTTCAAACAAATAATGAATATTGGGGAAAAAAATTGTCCAGCACAGGGAAGCAATAATCCACGGACATGAAACACATTCCGCATTTTTCTCCTCATTCAACTCTGCAGCTACAAGAAGACAGTAGCACAGTAAACAAGCCTCCTCCTCCTCCTCAACACACTTCAACTCATTCTTCCCACACACAGCTGCCACTATCATGCATATTTCAAAGCCTCCATCTGGGCTTGACAACTGTACCTTCCTTTCTTCCAGCCAACAGAAATACACGTCCTACTCAAACAGGCATGGATGATACTGCGCTGTTTATTTCAAAAAATAAGCTGTTCCACAAGTAGGTCATGTGGGTGGAAGCCTCCATGCTAACCTATATGTTCACCGTACAGGTTAGAGCTACCCTACATTCATTTTTCCCTCTTTCCAGCTAGAAATTATCTTCAGGCAGCATGTGAGGATCCATGGTACTTGTCCAGGCTGCTGAATGCCTGGTTCTTCTGCATAAACACCTACTGTTCACACAGGGATTAACTTCACAGTATACACCCAGCAGGTTCAACATTTCCCAGAGATTCTTCATTTATGCCACATATGCTACACAGTGCAGGTACACCTCCTTCTGTCCAGAAATATGTCCATAATTCCAACAGCTGTTGTAGACTGGGGATGTCCTGAACTCAGCATGCACACAGGCAGATCTCCGGTCTATGGCCTCGTCTTCTTTTTCTTAAGGTCAACTTGCCCTGCTGGAGCTATGCCTCTTGAAGTGCTGCTGCAGCAATCACCCACTCTGCACCCACAGCAGCAGCCTACGTTCTACCACTTAAATAGCTGCGTCTCTTCCTTCCTCCCTCATCAGCAGTCTGTACTCAGATCACCCTTCCTGTACCATCAAATGCACTCGCCTACATCCAGCATGTAAACACACACCCTGCCTCTCCCCACCTCTTGTTCTGCAGTGGCTGGGTAGGCATAGGCTGAGAGCAGTGCCTCATGCAACACCAGGAAGGGCCAAAGCTACCCCAGGCTGTGGCTGTTATCTTGGACAGCAGAAGAAGGTGATGCTGGAGTGGAGTTAGGCTGCTCCTGCTCCACCGAGGGGGAAGCACCTGGGTTCATTCACACATGGTGGCAATGTCCACACATTTACCATATCTCTGTGAATAGCAGCAGTGGCGAGTCACCAGGTGAGACAAGGCAGACTGGAGGTGATGCTTAACAGACCAGGCAGAGCAGGTTGAATAACCAGCCTCACCTCCAGCTCCACCCCACAAAAAGCCCCAAAGGTTGGCTGAATAGGAGTAATCTGCGGGTAGCCTCTGGCCCACATCACCTCCTGAACCACCTGAGATTAACAATGTTTTACATACAGATTACACAACTAAGGTAATTCCTAAAGGATTTTAATGATTATACATCCAGCCAATTTCAGTGTTGTCTGCTGTGTTTGCATTTGGTTCAAATCACACTTCTCTGCAGAGACGTGAGGCTTAGTTAGCAAATATTTCTTAAGAGCTTTGAGATCCTGTAATAAAAGGTACAAAGGCACTACAAAGGAATTTTAGTGAGACGCTATCAGAAGATGTTTATTTTTTTCAGATCTCTATCTGTGTGTGTACTGCTTCTTTCTTGGAATAAGGAGAACAAAGGAGATGGTACACTTGTAAGCATCCCTAAAGAGAACAGACAAGATTGACTATTTAGAATGGTCAATCAGCTGCTAATACTATTTTACCTATGCTTTCTTTTGGGAAGACCACCAAGGAGAAAAACTGCAAAGCAAACTCCAGTGGAAAGATACTTTCCACCCAGCATACTCATTCATTTTAGGTCATATGGAAAAAGATATGACCTAGATCTTCTGCCACTCTGCAGGCACTACCTATCTTCCTACTTTAACAGCATTTCCAGCAAACTGAGATATGGCCTTAATTTTCCTTAAGCTGATCATACAGGTTTAAAATTTTTTCTTTGATATTTATCATAGTGCTTCAGAGGTCACCCAGGCGTTTTATGCAGACTGCCGGTGCACTTAATCATTTCAGTGTCTTCCTGCAGTAAATCAGAAGACATTATATTAATAAAAGATGGGTCTGTTCCAGGTCTGATTCAGAATGCTGAATCCCTATCTACCTGGCTTAGAAAGAGTCCTTTAAAAAGGTCAGTTTACTCTATGGAATTCTGAATATCAAGGATATGTCTTCTCTCACACAAGATATATACACTTGAGACCAGCACAAAGACACTGGAGTGATTCAGAATGAGTGCTCAAGGCTGTCTGTACCACAACCTAGCCAAAGAAACCTCGTCTGAAAATACACCACTGAGATACAGGCACACCATGCAAATAAGTATCTCATAAAACATGTTTGCCTCCATCCCTACAGTTCTTTGTCTGGCAAATACTGTTTGGTCACATCCACTTAGCACAAGAAACAAGACAGGCAAAATACAAGGTCTGCAAGGGAAAGACTGGCCAGAACTTCTCTTGTACCATATTATTATTATTTGATCTTCAAAACACTTACTAATCCCTGTAACAGGTTGTATATTTATTAAAAAAAAAAAAAAAAAAGAGAGAGAAAGGTTAAAAATTGTTCAGTTATTCCTTGGGCTTGGATTTATCACATCCTTTTCTGACTCTCACTTTCAAATTTAAGTTTGCATTGACTATTCCACACACCATGGGTACCATTGCTATGAAATAAGGTAGTATTTATGATTAAGTCACAACTTTCAGTGTTATAGTCCTCTTGTGACATTGATCTGCCCCTTGCTAAAGGAAAATTTAACACATTTTCAACTAATACCATTGAGAAAATATTTCTGAATAAAAATTGCTCACTGCAATGGCTGATTCCTTTGTTACATCGTTTTGTCTGAGTATTTTAATGAAGATAATCAAATGTCTTGTTTTCACTTGATAAGTTCAACTGCATCGAAACCATGATTTTGAAATACTTTATCTAAATCTTTTTCCTCACAAGAAATAGTGAGATTGAGTTTTTTTCTTCCCATCTGGAACAAATTCATAATTTCTAAATTTACAATCATACCAGAAGAGGCATTAAAAAAAAAAAAAAAAACAAACCCTAGAAAAAAGCCTCCTTCAATATTTTATGTCTTATCTTGCAGTAAGCTAAAAAATCACATATTTTTAAGTCACATGCATATGTGGATGCTTTATATCTCCCAGAACTGGGAGTCTGACCTCAACTCCTGTGCAAACTAGGCAGAACACATGTGACTGACTAATACAGAGAGAATACCTTCCCATCAGCTGTCAAAAGTAACATCAAAATACCCCTATAGATCAAGCTACCTTCCCATTAGCTGTTGGAAGTAATATCAAAATATCCCTGTAGATCTGGACTTTTGCAAGATGCACTGAGCTCCTGGGACATTTTATCATGAGGCAGCTGTGAACACTGGCTCCAGGATGTGCCTCACAGGTCAAACAAACCCTGTGGTAGGGCTGGACTCTCTGACAGAAGTGGCATCAAGACCAAAGTGCTCCCACGATAACACAGCACCCTGACTGCTGCCCAACCCTGTGTTCAGCACAGGAAGGCTAACCAAGCAAGATACAGACTCTAGGTGGGTCATTCTTTGAGCATTCTTTGTTCCAAACATCACTTGACATCCTGGCTGATATATCTAAAAAGATATTGACCCTAAACCACCTAGTCCAATCAGAATTTTATTTGTATTGACCTGGATGAGAGGCAACCTGATTTTACACTTCTGCCTTTGTATGTGTCCACTGGGCATGTGTTCAGCCTTGCTCATGACTGGAAACGGGAGAGTGGAGCCATGGCAGGCTCATCTGTAGCTGGTAACCCCTGACAAAAATGAGAATGTTTTCATGTGAGTTTGAGGAGAAAGTTACCACTCTGAAATGTGTATTTCTCTCTTTCCTTACTCCTACACTGTATCAGGTATGTCTGCATACAGCCAAAATTCGCACCCACAAACAAGGTATAAGTACTTGTATATGTTCATACAAAAAAAAAAAAAAAAGCTGCTTCTATTAACAGCTGACAAGCTAAGCAATGTTCAAAAATATTTTTGTTAATTTCACTGAAAGTAGTAGATTTCAAACCTCATGACGATTGCTAAAAGACAAGTTTTCTTATTAAGAAATATAAAATACAATTTAAATAATTTCAGCATTTCATTTAAAATAAGTGCATTACAAAAAACAAATATATAAAATGTCTGAATAAATAGTGATTGCTTATTATGTACATAATTTTTATTTTTCATGTTAAACGTCAGGTTTTATCAAGGACCTGCTTCTGAATTGGAAATTTTATAATAAAAAAATTGAATGGCAGACTACCAAGAAATGACAAGATTTTAACACCATAATAAACATTAGGATCATGATCCATTATGCTCAACACTTACAGGCTTTTTTTTTTTCCTGTAACCAGGATGCTTAAAAACTTGTTCAAAAACAGAAAGCAAAGCTAAGAGTCTTATGTAACAGCATAATTTCCAAACTGGTTTATTTAAGGCCACGCCACACCAAGATCAAGTTTTTCTAGTGGAAGATGGCTTATTTTTTATTGGTTTGGGTCTATACAAGGTGCTTTAAAAACACAGGAGAATGAATGACACTGAGTAGGTCTGGTGTTTGGGAAGGACAGGGTGAGAACGCAGCAGAATACATGAGAGTGAATGCCCTGGGAGGAAAGACAGTATGTGTGAATGGTGGGGAAGGAGTGTAAGGAGTATGTGGGGTAAGAAAAGCAGCACTTGATGGGTAAACACAGGCTGCTGGAAGAGCACTGGGTGTGCAATTGGAACTGTGATGCAGAGCTGAAAGATCAAGGAAACTGTGCTGGGTTAGAAGATATTAGAAAAGGGAAAGAGATATTGGACAGGAGGATTCCTATAAGGAAAAAAAGGAAGAAAATATATATTTTATTTATAAAAATATACAAATATATATGGTTGCTGACTGCTGACAACAACTTGCAACTGAGGATCCTGACTGGGTGATACAGGGCACAAATGGATCAGGACAAAGGGACAGCACTTTCACAGACAAAGCCAGCAGTGGATGAAAGGAGTCATCCCTTGCACACCCTCAAGAACATTCATATTTTGCTTTTATGTTGCCAGCTGAATTTTAAAACCAAGAAGTTCACATCCCACTGGCCCAAATCCTCGAAGTAACAAGAGATCCCTCCACCCTTTTCTAAAATGCATTATCATAAAATACATCTCATCATTTGAACTCAGCCTTGTAATTAATAGGGAACAAAACAGCTTTGAAGTATTTTGGTAATATTTGGCAAAAAAATTTAAGTAGTTTCTTCCCTAAACCATGAGAAAAAGAGAATAAAACTTAGCCTGAAATGACATATAACTTAATAGCATAGAATACAATCTATGGAAAACCAGAGGTGTCTAGCTTCTGAAATTATACTGGCAATGAGTCAAGGAGATTTGAATGCTAATCTTCTATAATAATATATTAGAATTAGAAACATCATTAGCTCCTTAATAAATGCAGGAATATCCCTTTCTCACCATGGTAGGTCATGAGACAGCTGACCAAAAGCTATCTATTCTCTCCTGTCCTCTACAGCTGACAATGAAAAACTTGAACAGCATCTTGAACCACTGTAGTCTTTGACCCAGTGTTCATTAATTGGTCACCGAAATTGACTTCAGCAGTAGCAGACCACTTTACCCTGAGATGTGCACAGCATATGGAGAGGCTATGGAACAGAGTAGCTCTTATGAACAGTTTGCTGTTTTCAAATTATGTGCAGCATAGGTAAATAACTATTATTCCAAACGTACACAATGATGTGTATCCACACCTGAAGACACCAAATCCCTTTCAGCCTCCCGAATGTCCAGCATTAAAGTACAGGGTCATGCAGTTCCACACAGCAGAGGTTTCCATTGTGACTCATGCATTCCTGGGACTCACTTCTGGGGACCTACTGGAATGCAGACAATTGCGTCTACGGCACAGTCCTTGGAACACTGAACAAGTAAACCCAGGTTAAGAAAGTTTTCACAGCATGGAGTCTCCATTTGTTTGTAAGCCTAAGTGAACAGCAAATGGGGACCTCTGCATCTGTCAGTGCATATGGCTTCTAACTAGGGACAAGCTTTGCAAGCACTCTGCGCTGAGCAGAGCGTGCTAAGCCAAACACGTATGCGCGGGGAAGTGGTGCTGTGGCACCGGTGCCCCCAGTCAGGGGGGCTGTGTGGGGAGACTGTGTGGGTGTGTGGGAGGAAGAAATGACAGAGAGGAAAAGGAAAGAAGTCTGAGGGAGTTAACACATGCTGATTTAGCCAAGAAATACCAGCCACCATGCATCTCCACCCTTTGCCTTCCCTCACTTTGTCCTCATAGCTGGCAGTCAAATACCTAAATACCAGTTTGTCATAACACAAGACTGGTCAGCGTGGTGCACTCTGTCACCTACGCGCCCCAGGCAGAGTGCTGTCATGCATGATTCCTTTTCTCTCTCATTTCCCTACTTCCCTTCTTTACAGAGCTGAGCCTCTGAAAGCACTGGCCATAAACAACTTGTGTCTTCTCTGCTTCCCACTGCTGTGCCTCAGGATCAGCCACTTGCCCCAACATTAGCTGTATGAAATGCTTCCACCACTTCAGGCACAAGCTTGTTCAGCACCTTGCAGGGAAAACATCCTTTTTGTATCCTACTATTTTATCAACTCATACAGTGGCATTTAAAGTCATCAGTTTCTTTCTTCCTTTTGCTTTTGATCAAATACATTTAGGAACATACGCCACCTGTGCTTGCATGTGGAACTCCCACTCCTAATGAATTCTAATAATACTAGCAATAATAATAATAAATAATAATTTATTACTTAGGTGCTGCCAGGACCAGAAGGCTTCAAGACATATTATAAAATATACACAAATATAGGGAAGGAAAAATTAAATTTACCCTCAGGTACACAAACCCCTCGGTTTAATAAAATACACAAATACAGACAGCACTGAAATAAAAAATGAGCCTATCAATTCCTAATAGATTAAAATTTAAATTCTCAGCTAGGTCCTTTCCTGCACAAGCAGCTCAAGCAGTCTGAAGAGTCTAGCAGCATTTGTAGAGTTAAGATTTAGCCTCTTACATTATTTCATTTGGACCAATTGATTTCAAGAAATCCTTGTGCGCTGCTTTACAAGTAAGCAAGGAATTAGCGAGGTATTTTACATCCTGCTCTCCTGCACATTCTATTCTGCTTTAGCAGGACACCAATTATTCTACTAGGAAAAATGCAGCAGTACTAGTTTTGTTTCAAGCTATACTGCAGAGCCCTCATGCACTTTAGAACAACTACCCTGACCAACCACTGCAGCAAAAATACCTGAACCATGTCAGCTACACACAGATGTAACTGGAAATTATTATACAATTGCACCTTTTGGCATTCTTTTTTGGAAAACCTACTGTAAACTGGATGCTTGTAAGTGCAACAGCAAGACAAAATGTTCAGGGAATGCAACTAGAGGCATTCAAATGGAACATTCAAACTTTCGAGGGAAAATTGCATGGATTTAGCTAAGAAGCCAGAAGGAGGCTTCATACAAATGAAAATCAGGGTCTTGTTTTCTCCTAGCATTTCATATGAGCTTAGCCTGTTTTCAACCAACAGAATCCCTAAAATCTGCAGTATAAAAGCAATTTTGCAGTATTTAAAAAAAAAAAAAAGAGCTTAATCAGAAATCACCATCCTAACTGGGAGAGGGGTTTATTTTTAAGTCTTAAGGAAACTTACTTATAAATTTTAACTTAGAGTTTCTTCCTGTCTGAAAAGTCTGGAAGTTTTACTTTAGCTTCCAACAGATTTTGTTTTTTCTTCAGAATTGGGTTAACTTTTCCATACACTGAAGTTAAACACAGCTTTTTCAGTGGTAGCATATTTAACTATGCTGAGTTGAAAAAAATCTTGCATTATACATAGTAAGAGTAATGGAACAAAGCCTGGAAGGCTTTGAAGACTAATAACAATTTCAGAGCCTTGGAAAATACAGTACGGGGAAAATATAACTATACAAATAAATGATGGCAAATAAGGCAAAATTTGAAAAAGCTTTCATTGGAAGGATGAAAGCTTTTCATATTCAAAGAGTTGGTCTATGAAATAAGTCAATTGTCAATTTTGTTTCTACATTATATATTATATATATGGATATATATAGATACATATATATATACTGGAATATCAAGATGAGAAGACTAGGCCTCAGATTCAAATACTTAAAAAAAACCAAAAAAAACTACACTGAAAGGAGTTTGATGTTCTGCATGATGTTTTGCAAACAATAACATCACTTTTATTTCAGATATAGAAATACACAATGTGAACTTTGTTATACATCAATATTTATTTCACTCTTGAATTCTACAGAGAGCATACTAACCTGTCACTGGTGGTGATCTTTTTTACATTTACTCTCTGGAATTGCATTAGCAATTAGAACTCCAAATGACAAGAAATTCACCACCCACACTGAGCTCCTCCCAATATCAGAGTCTATATTAAAGTAGCACAATTAGAAAAATGTCTCCTAAATATTGCAAGCCCTCACAAAACCTATTATTAGATATGGAAGGCTACAGCACAGAAAATACTTAATCTAATAGAAGGAATCTAAGATTTCTTTTTTTATTGGTTTGTTCAGGTAAATACACACTCAGTACAATCCTCCACAATGAATCTCATCTATTGTGTTCAAAACACTGCAGAATTGCCTATTTGTTCTTTATTACATTTTACATTTTACTTTATTCAAATCTGCAAACTTCTATCTGTGGAATGTGAAGGTTTTGTAATTTCATAAGGGCTTTTTTTCTACTTATAGGTCAACTTCAATTTTGTGTTACAATGGCATAATAGCACACCAATAATAAAACATTTTTATCATGTGATGGTTTCCCTGTTTTCAGATAATCAAGTTTCTTTTTCTTCTTTTTCTGCCTAAGGACAAAGTAAGTTACCACCCACATGTATATTTACCCTATAAGTCTTTGTAAATCCTAAGGTTCATGTAACTGCAAAGAATCAAGTGTTATTTGATTTTTATTACAAATATATTTAATTTAGAACACTAAGTTTGCAATTTTTCTATCCTTGTTAAAAGTATTATTTGATAGGTTATATAGATCTTTACTAAAACTTAAGAAAATCAATCTTCCAGAATCTATTTCTTGCGTAAACTTACATGGCTGCATTAACATAACACAAATACAAGGTCAAAAATACATTGATTAAATAATTTTTATATACTTATATTCACAATGGATTAGGACAGTTCAGAACCCTAACGACTTCAGCGAAGAACACCAACACAGAACACGAGGTGTGTTGTCCTTGTTTAAACTAATTGTTTAAACAATTTGGCCATATGAAGGCATATAAGATTATCTGAACTATCCTTACCACTATAATAAAATTTTAAAGAAAACAATTCAACTGTTACAAAACTTAAGTAAACAGGATGTTTTTCAAAGGGCAACAGAAAGACTATTAAACCAGCTTCTTGAAGTTGTCATCATTTGAAACTGTTTTGGCAAAACTCTACAGACTGTACACTGATGTAAAACACAGCACTGTTACATATCACTTACCTACTCCAAGTTCTAAAATAATATTATTGTCATTAGTTAAATCTATCATCATAGAAAGTGATCTCCATTTTTTCTCTCTTCCGTTCTCCTGCTTTATGCTGCCAACCCTACTGCCAACACAAATAGTTCAAGATAGCCATAACTTCCCTGAGAATTCCCAAATTAAATGTACATCATACTTAAGTAGAATTGTAAAATAAAAGCAGACTAATGCAATGTGAAAACGGAACACTTCAATGTAGTGCTCAAATTCCACTCAATTTGTAATAGCGCTACCAACAGCAAATGGAAAACACGGGTCTATGAATAAAAAAGGGTGACACTATTACATTTTTATTACTGCATCAACAGCACTATACATTACTGTTCTCCAGACATGTTTACAGCCCTGGAGTGAAAAAAAAGGCTCTGAAACACTTAAACGGCTCTCCTACGCATATTGTTACCCTTTCTCTCAAATACCTTAAGTATCATTAAGAAACCTCATCTTGTTATTCCTGCAAAAGCAATTCCTTCCTATGTAAACTGATAAATTCTCCATTGACTGTATTCTCTGCTATAGTAAAACCACAAAGATATTTAGATATGATGATGAATTACTACTGGGAATAATACATAGTAATATTTTACACTTCTGGAATATTTTAACTCAAAACCCATAAAACACTTGCGTATCAGGCTAACTTCACAGATGATGAAAAAGGAATCATAAGGTGAAATTCATTTTACCAAGGGAAATCCTGTAAAAGAGTCATAGTTAAATCCCATAGAGTGTGGAATGTGTTTCTACTTTTGTCCTCTGTCCATGGCAAGTGTAACCCATACAGATAGCAATGAAGTTTTCTCAATTTCAGATAATACAGAAATGGTACATTTTATTATTCCTTAATTCTGAAACTTTTGGCCTCTAGTATTTTCTGGTCCTTTTATTTCCTATCAGCGTGACCAAATTCAAACTGGGCACAAATCACCAGAAGTTTTTAGCTGTGCGTTGTTAAATACTTTTGTTTGTTGTCTAGTAACTGTATCTCATGTAACTTCATAACTAATACACTAAATAAATAAATTGTAAGTCTTACAACTTGAGTTTCTAGTCCTGTTGATAACACGGCCCTCTTAAAATTTTCAGAGACAAGGAACTAAGTTCTGATCACTTATTTGAACTTAATCAAACTAAATCTAAAGGTATTTTCTGAAAAAAAATACAGCATTTACTGGCAAAAAGTATGTGCTGGGAACAGAGCACATACCTATTTTTTGTAGAACTCAATCTGCCAGACAATGTATATAAAGCTCACACAGACATCCTGCTATTTCTTTCATGAGAATAATAAATGTATAACATCAGGCAGATTTACGTATGAGCACAATCTGTTCCTTTCTACCTTTGGCTGCCCTGAATCAAGTCATAGGGATATTCAGGTTAACATTCTGATATTCAAAATGGGACCAATAATTTTATGATGATTAATCATGAAACACAACACTTGAGACTGCTTCCAAAAATCTGGCCTTGCTTTTTCTCTCTGTAACTACCCTGTGCAACCAATCAGGGAGACCTTAAGATTATGAAATACAAAACCAAAAAAGCATAAATTTGTTAATACATGTGCACTAGTATCTTGGTTTACTCTACTTTCTTTGAGTAATAAAGTTTCCAGAGAAACTGCACAATGAAAACTAGATGCTATTTAGACCAGCACATCTCTTACTAAGGAGGTACATACTTAAAGCTCTAAGTTACTTTTCTGCTAATTATTACCCACACCCAAACACAAAAAAAAATTATTTGGTCTTCTTTTGGTACCCACAGGCTCCACTTTATTCCAGAAGACAAATTCTATTTAATTTCACCTCCTCTCCCAATAACAGTAAGAGGTCCAAGAGAAACTGAAGAATAAAATGTAATAACAACTTTTAAACAAGTTGGTGCAGTGGACTCCTCAACAAATGTGTATTTATAAAGGCAAGTGTGTGACTGCAGTGTATGCAGGATGATCAAGTACTATTATCTTTTATCCAGCTACTTCAAGTACCTACAGAACTGCGTAAGGAAAATTTCTGAGGGTTTTACATAAGATGAAAAACTTGTTGCAAAGAATTGTATCTGCTGGCATAATTTCTGGCCTAACTTAAATTTCAGCTATTAGGCTCAGCAATGAATTTATGGGATGTGGCACAGGACAGTGGCGTCCTGCAGCATTCTACTATTAAAGCACAAAATTGTGAATCTGAGTTAAACAAAGGCAGCTATACAAGAAGTTTTAGGCCCATTTCTTGAAATATCCCATCTGAATCCAATTCTTTGCTGTTTTCATAGGAACTAACTTCAGGGATTGGTTTGTGTTTTGAGTTTAAATGAGAGCAACACGTAGTTTTGAACTAGCCTGAATATTCAGTTCCATAATTCCATCTGCTGGGCTCACTGACTGATTTTGGCAGCAACTCTTTACCTCTTCATACCTTGGTTTTCCACTCCATACATAACAAAGAAGACATTACTCTCTTTTCTGTGTGGGCTTTGGAATACACAGGTACTAGGCAGCTATCTTTGCCACCTTTTGAATAAGCAGGGTAAGTATCTACCACCTCTACATACCAAAAGAAAGGCTGAAGTGGAGATACTGCTATTAGTAGCAACAGTCAGGAGCATCTTGAGTGTAATGTCAAAACATATTGCCTGCACATTGCTTCATAAACCAGAAAAACATTCCACTGACACAGGTGTTTTAGGGAATGTTGCTACCACATTTACAACTGCAAAAAAATATTAAGTCATCAGAATGACAGCAGTTAAAAGAAGTCATTGGTTGCACTTGTTTTATTTTGTAATTCAAGGACAGGAGAGATTAAGAATGAACACTGGCATCTAAAACACCACTTAGATATGAATATCCAAAATATTTTGGATGGACAGGGACATTACATTTGTATTAAACAACCTCCTCATAATGCTCAACTTCTGTGAACAGTGTGGGGGCTCAAAGTCTACTGTTAAATCACTGCATACACTTATAATGTTCTATTGTCCTGTGTTTTAGAGTCCAAACTACTGTATTTTCATAGTTCTGTTCAAAAGTATATTACCTGCAGATAACTGTAAATCATTTCCCATAGTACCTCTACAAAACTGGCTACTTGAAACTCCAAGAGATTTATGGATGCTGAGACTGGAATGAACATCCCTTTGCAAATGGACAGATGGAAAAAGTCCAAATTACTTTTCAGATTAAAGTCATAAACTGACTTTTCTCAAAAACTGGTAGCAGTTTTTGGAAGCAGAAAAAACTTCTACGTGCTTCTGTGATGTCAAAGATGAAATCTCTGTTTGTGGAGGTACAATCTGTAGCAAGAACACACGTCTGCCAAGACTCTGGCATTGATGATATTTCGTCTAGACAGCCTTTGAATGTGACTGACACAGGAACAGTGCACATGGCTGAGCAAACTGAAACTTATGGAAGAGCTTTTCAAGACTTAGTCAAGATACAAGATTTTGGAAATGTGCCTAACATCCTCCAATCATGCCTCCTGGTATCCTCCTCAGGAATCTAAATGGTTTTGTTCCATCGAGTCTCCTAGTTGTCCCAGAGAACAGTAAGATAAATTTGCTTACATAAGATGCCAGCAGGGCCATTTGGACGTAAGGAAATATTGTCAGCAAGAGGAGAGTTCTGCATGCTGGCTAGTCACTGAAAGGCATTTGAGCCATTGAATTGTGTGTTATTTTGAAGGACTGAAGACTGTAAGAAATCGCTAAACCTTTTCTCAGCTACTGGGCTTGACTGTGGGAAACGCATGACAACTATTAGCTAAAGGAAAGAAATTACTAGACGCAGTTGATAACTATTCTAGGTATTTTAGAAAGCACTACATATTTACCTTGACCTTTTGAGGCCCTGAACCATGTACATGCTTTGATGGAAAAGTCCACATGAACTTGCCATAGACAAGGCTATAATTTTTGGGAAATGATGACTGTCATTTACAGTTAAATTTTCACTGTTTGACAGCCCTGGTTGACTTAGTTCTCAAGCAACTGTCAGGGCTAAGAGAAAAGAGAAAAGGGTGAAGGGGACTCAATGAGATTATCGGCTTTTAGCTTTAGTTGGTTCACTTCCAGTGACAGTTCCACTGTCACTGAAGTCAGCAGCTACCCCCCTAACTTACTGGGATTATATTATAACTTCTATTAACCGATATTACAGACAGTACTGTTCAGCAACCCAAAAGGTAAAAAAAAATAGATTCTATTTGTCCTCCAGAGAAACATCAAGCCTTAAGACACCAATTTACACTTGCAGCAAAAGCACTGCTGTAGATCCTCAGAGCTTCAGCAAATTTTTCCAACTAAAAAAAAATACCCTGGTTAAGTGAAAAATGCAGATGATGCTTCTTCTCTGCAAATAAAATATGGACCTCAGTGAACCTTAACTTAATCCTGATACAGAAATTTGCACGCTTGACCTGCTTGGCTACTAGTGTTTGAATTTGGTCTCCAAGCCCACAAACTCAACCTACTGAGTCAGTAGCATGCATGGAGGCAATAGCAGCAATACTCATGAATCTACAATGAAGTTCTGAGAGAGGTGTTATCACTGGGAGGCACTGAAATACTTGCATTTTGGGCCTTTTCAGTAATTGAGTCGGAACCGCAAAATTTCTCACCTAATTACACCGTGGATACAAAGAAAGAAAAAAAAGAAAAAAAAAGTATTTTGATCTAGGTACTAGGTGCAAGTTTGCTATCACATTTCTGAACCAGAAACGAAGTTTCTCCTCCCACCGCCTCTCTTCCTCCCGCCCCCTCTCCTCCCACCTGCACTAAGGGAACACTTGTGGAGGCAGCGAGCCTAGGAAGCTCAGATTAAAAATAGCCCTGGCTAGCACCTGGTGTTTTCCAGCAGGCCAGCATGCTGGTGACTCTTCCAGATCTGGACCCTTACGAAGAAATATAATGAAAGGACATGGCTTTTATTTCATACACTCGTTTATGGATTTGCAACCAAAACTAACTGGATCTGGCAAGTTGGAGTTGCCTGGCACTTTTTCCATCACTGACACAATTGCACCTGTCACGGATGGATTCCTCAGAAGGGCCAAAGGGAGCAAGACATATGTTTTATTTTGACGGCACACGGGAGCCAGATGCTGCGCCAGCACGTTCTGGTGTTCACTGTTGGCCATTAGAAAAGGGGAAACACATCATCGGCACTGGGCTGGGTGACAGGCCGTCAGGCGCACCTTCCCCGCGGCCGCTTACACGCAGCAGCCGCTCGGCTTTGTCCGTGCCTCTCTCCGTTCAAAGCACCCGGCTCCGCGGTGTCCGGCTGGCTCCTCTCACGGCCGGCCCTGCAGCCCCAACATGTCGCCGCCCCGCTTTAAGGTCACCGCCTGGCGAGGCCGTCGAGCGCCGGGGGCCGCGGTGCGCCCGGGCCGCGGCCGCTGCACGGGCAGCCCGAGGGAGGGGGCAGGGCCAGGGCCGCCGCCGGGGGCACTTACCAGGTCTATGAAGGTCAGAAATTTCCAGCTGCCTCCATAGGTCTGATGCGCGGGCATGTCAATGGCCTTGTAATTGCACAGGATGGAGCAATAGGATAGGAGGATGGCGGCGCGCAGCACCTGGCAGGGCACCAGCGCCATGTTTGCGGCGCGGGGTGCGCTTCGGTGTGCCCGTGTCTGTGTCCGTGTCCCAGTGCCCCGTGTGCGTGTGTCCGCGTGTCCCGGTGTGCGTGAGTGTATCCCCGTGTGTGTGTGCGCGCCGTGCGGGCGGGACTCCGAGCGCCCCCGCGGCCCCGGCCGGGGCGGAGCGCAGGGCCCGCGCGGTGCGGCGGCGGCGGCGGCGGCGGCGCGGGGCAGGGGGGCCGCAGGGCCGGGCGCGCTCCCGACCCTCAGCTCCGCGGCCGGGCCGGGCCGGGCCGGGCCGGAGGAGGCCGGGCCGTTCCCGAGGGAGCACGAGTTAATTGCAGAACCCGGCTGCCCGCCGGCTTTCAAGCGAGAGCTACAGTAGATCAGCAATTACGGGTTATGATTGCCTTGATCGGAGGAACGCTGTGGCTCGTGTGTACCCCCGGGCCTGGCGACCCCCCCTGCGGCCGGCGCTGCCAGTGGGCCGGCGGAGCAGGTGCCTCCGCCCCGGCGGCGGGAGCGCGGCCCGGGACGCTCGGGAGAGGCCGCGGGGGGGGCGCGGCTCCGGCCTGTCTGCCTCTCCAGGCGTGCCCTTCGTGTGGCCGGGCCCTTCGTGTGGCCGGGCCCTTCGTGTGTCCATACCCTGCATGGGTCCCTGTGCTTCGTGTGTAAGTACGCTTCGTGTGTCCATAGCCCTCATGTGTCCAGAGCCTTCATGTGTCCATATCCTTTGTGTGCCCATACAGCGGCCCCGCCGGGCAGAGCATTTGTTCTGCCCTCTGTTCCTGAGGCACTTTCAAGTTTCTCAGTGTTTCAAGTCGTCCCACACAGACGTTCGCTAGAAGTGGGCTCTCCCATGCCTACGAGCCCTGTGAGATGGGAGCCTCCTGATCCCTGGGTTGAAGTACCCCTGTTATAAGGTGTGATGCTCTGGGACATCATGCCGAGGGACTGGAGCATGGCTCTTACAAGGAAAGGTTCAGGGAGCTGGGCCTGTTCAGGCTCAAGAAGTGATGGCTGGGAGGGGACCTCATCGGTGTCTGAGTAGCTTAAGGGAAGGTGTCAAGAGGATGGATTCAGGGTCTTCTGATGGTGCCCAGCAGTAAGACAAGAGGCGACAGGCAGAAACTGATGCACAGGAAGTTCCACCTGAATATGAGGAAGAGCCTTCTGTGTGAGTGACTGTGCTCTGGAACAAGTTTCCCAGAGAGGTTGTGGAGTCTCCTTGACTGGAGATGTTCCAAGAACTGTCTGGATAGAATGCTGTGCCATGTGCCCTAGGATAACCCTGCAGAGAGGTTGGACCAGATGATCCACTGTGGTCCCTTCTAACCCAACTCATTCTGTGATTCTGCCATATCAGCAGAGGTTTGATCACCACAGGGATCCTTGATACTAGGAGAAATCAAGGAGGACTCATGTTTGGATTCCTACACCTTAGAAAAGAAAGCTCTTAAGGTGCTTGATTGCAGAGTAAATATTAAATTGTTCCATCAACTGGAAAAGTTATTTTAAAGAGGGGAAAAAAACCCGTGAGCAGTGATGTCTGGGCTTGGATAGACAAATCACTTCTATAAACACTATCTCCATACATCTGTCTTATGAAATAAATATTTGAACAATAAGGTGCTTTATCATAGTTAAGCTACTGGAAGGCAAAAAGAATCAATGATTGTGCAATGTATTCCCTGCTTCTATTCTACTAAGTACAGTCAAAGCCTTTTCATCTGATACCAACTGCTCTCGCGTTCTGCAAAAATGAAGGGCTTTTAGGAGAACACATGCTAGCAGCTATCATCAATGAATTTAGCACTGTTCAAGGTCTCTGCTTATGCAGAGGAATTGTATGTCATATGTATGCATCTATAAAGAGTCCTCTAGAACTATTAAGCATGATTTTAGCACCAGATGCTTTAGATAATCTTATCCCATCAGTTCACAGACCCAGCAAGCATGTTGGGCAGTCACGCCCTTGTTTGTGGCACGTGTTTTAGTCTTGCAGGCTAAAAGTCTTGCAGTCTCCCTGAAGCCTCAAGGTGCAGTGTAAGAGTCATCTGAGTATAATGTAATGGTCTGCAATACAACAGGAGACCAGACTAGTAACATTATCAGTGTGACCCAACAGGAGGGAGTCTGTAAAGCAGCAGAGCTGCTGGTGAGGACCTGATGTCTGTTTTGTATGCATGAAAGAGGTTTCACTTCTCTGGACCTGTGAATATTCATTAGTGGCTGAGGTACATTAAGTGAAATGCTGGAGCACATCTTCTGTTTTGGTTTTAATCAAAAGGAGTTCAGCTTGCTTTCTGAAACTGTGTCAGGTTGCAAAAGCTCTCAAAGTGAAGTTACTCTGTGCAGAACTCTACAGCACGACTGATTACATATCCATGCACACCCTTGTGCCTTGTGATCAGCCTCTTGACAGGAAGAGTTTGGGGCTGTCTAAGCCTTAGGCAGTTTGTCTCCTATTTCTCTCCTGCACCACCTCCTACAATATATAGGAACTCACTCCTCTGGTCACCTCTCTGTCGATAATAAGGTACTGCAAACACTAACACTCACTGAACATAACTTGATAGCCACCTTCAGCAGTTTGCATTTTTAGTTGTGTGTTGTTTAAACAGTCTCTGAGGTTACAGCATCCTCAAAACTTTTTTAAAACTGAAAACCACCCAGGCATTTTGGGGCCCCATTTGAATGTTCTTCAGTTTTACTCTCCACTCATCAATAGACATCTCAGCAAGGCTCACAGAAAATCTTAACCTCATTAAAAAAGCTTTCACTCAGCCTTGTAGCTGAGCAAGGTGAAAGTCTAAATGAAGCAGAATGTTGTACATTTTAACACTCTTGTTTCCCATTTTTTTTTCTTTCAGTGAAGAAAATCTCAGGGAAGGCTAACTTTTTATCGTGCCAGGTCCAGCCAAGCTTCTTGTGGTCAAAAACTCTTCTTTATTATGCATTTCTAATTCCTACTTTTCAAAGGATAAAATAGAGCATAAGTCTATTGTGGGTGGGTTTTTTGAGCCTGTGTCATTTCTAAAGGAGTATCTGTTGACTCTCTGTACAGTATTCTAATAAGGACTCAATTAGATTGGAGGCTGCCTTAGCCCCTGTTTGCTGCTGTGGACTTCATACTCTGTTTATTGAGAGACAAGTAGCAAAGTCTTTTGTGACTAGTTCTACAGTCACAAAAAAAAAATAAATCCAGGTCTACAATGGATTTTATTTTCCTTTGGATTTGGTCTTAAATATTTTTCAGCGAAGTAAAATTTAGAAATGTATTGTTTTGCCCTTTACATTGCTGTATGAATGCAATGTAAACTTTTTTGTACTTTGGTCAAGTGTTTGCATTTCAGGCTCTGGATTAAGTGCTTAAATCATAGATAGGTATACTTTAAGCATGTAAAGTCAGATATTCATGGCTACCCTATCATTTTTCAGATACCAATGTTTAAATACTTGTTTGTATGTAAATTGTGAAAAGACTCAATTTTCATAAGCAACATACTGTAAATTTATTTGAAAGTGGGATTTTTGACACAGGTCATAGTTGTCATTCAGTTGAGATGAGAGATGGCATTAGAAAGGAGAAAAAGTTCAAAGCACTAGTGTGTCTGGGATGGGAGATGTTATTTAGGGCTGTCTACTAGGGGAGGAGGCAAGATGCCTAAAAATCCATCAGAGAACTGACTGGAAAAAAAATAAAAAGGAGGGGTTTCCCATCCAATTGTATTAAATGAGTAGCATGGTGTTCTTGCTACTTGGCACCTTGACAGAATAAAGCATAACATCTTTGAGTCCAAGTTTTGATCTTTTCTAGGCAGGCTAGCAGATAAGAATGCTGAAGGAAATTTTGGGGGATTGGTTGTTTTATTTTGTTTTGTTCTGTTTTGGTTTGATTTTTTGGGGTTTTTTTTTTTTTTGTTGGTTTGGTTTTTGTTTTTTGGGGGGGGAGTTTGTTTTATTTTGGTTTTCTATTTTGCTTGGGGTGTTTTTTAATGGATTTGGGGTTTTTTTGTTTGTTTTCCATTTTTTTAAACAAATTACATTTGAATTTCTGAACAGAAAATTTGTTTTATTTTGTGAATATCAAAATATATTGGTGAGTTATCTGTGAAAGAGATTTTGAGACCCACAATGTGCCTTTCCTCAATTACTTTAAATGTAGATTAGTTGTCTACAAGGAATTATGCCACAAATACTTCCCTCCAAAGCAATGATATTAAATACTATATTATGTTATGTTATGTTATGTTATGTTATGTTATGTTATGTTATGTTATGTTATATTATCATATATCAGTTGTAGGAAATTGCTAATACTGCCTCAACACAATGTGCTTATGGCAATGCACCTTATACTGCAATTTCTAATATCTGAGGCATAGAGTACAAACTGTGCCAAGGTAAGTACTTGGATGTGTGGGAGTGTGACTCCCACATAAGCAGACATGCAAAAATTAAGCTTTCTTGCAAGGAACATAAGTGAAATTACTGAAACATTGCAAGTTAAAAATCAACAGGAAATTGTTGAAAAATCTCAGTGCCTAAGAGAAGAGTTTTTGAGAAATGTGCTCAGTTAATATGTATGTGTTTAATTTGTAGCTCTTCAGTCGAATAATGTACCACTCGGGTAGGAAATGGCCTCATGTATCAGGGGAGGATTCAACTCAAAATGTTTGGTAAAGACAGATACTGTAACTAGGCGTGTTGTTAAAAGTACAAATAAAGTTTAGGGAACTTTGTGTTTCTTCATTTTCTTTGTATAGTTATAAATTACCTATATAATAGATTGAAGGATGGAGGAAAAAAGATAATAAAAATTAAAAGACTGCATTTCTACGTGGTATAAAGAGCAAAGTGTTTTGATTTCTGGAACTACTTGGTTTTCTCATGACTGATTATTGCCAATTTACCTTCACATGTAGGTTTTAAGAATTACAGTGAAGTTACTAAGTTGGCATATTTTGTACTGCATATTGTACTATATATATATATCTATATGTATTTAACAATGGGAAAAAAAGCTGGAGCAGAGATGACCAGGAGATTAGTGAAACAAAGCTTGGGCCAGATGGAAATTAACTCTCTGCAAGTTAAACTTGGCTTTATCCTGAACAAACATGAACTTTCTTGCTATAAAGATGAAATGAGTGACAAAACTCATTATGTTCATCTTCCCTCTTGAATTATAGTGTTCCTAAGAGATAATTTTAATAAAGAAAAAACCTTATTGTACAGATCAGGAATTTTGAATATGTAAGTGATACAGGGACTGTGTAAGCAGATTAACTTTTTTCCACATTTGGAGCAGATAGTTTGTGTGTAACAAAACTGTTTCTTAGTAAGGATTTAATATCTCACTTTCATATGCTTTCTGTTGAGTACATTGGACAGTGTTAGGGCAGAAGGGGGAGGCAGGTACCAAGCCCTGAGGCACAGAAGTGTGCTACTGACTGGGAGTATTCCACCTGCCCACAGATCATATGGCCCTCTGTAAACCAGAGCAAATATTCTTCTGCTGTAGCATGCAGTCTCACAGAAGGATGTGGCTTTTGGGAAATGGTTTAGGAACATGGAGTGCACAGTTATAAACTATCTGCTGTCCTAAGAGCTTATCCCTTACACTACATCTAGCTATTGTCAGATTCTTGGAATGAACTGGATATTAGCATCATGCTCCAACCAACAGAGCTAATCTTGGGGTCAAAAGATTCACAGAATATTCTGAGTTGGAAGGGACCCCGCAAGGATCATCAAGTCCAGCTCTTAAGTAAATGGCCTATACAGGGCTTGAACCCACAATCTTGGTGTTAATTAACCTTGGTGCATGCATTGTTGTTTAGGAGTATCAGTGAACAGTAAAAAAGCAGAACTTTGCTACAGGGAAATATGTGTCAGTTTCTTATTCATTAAAAATATACAAATAAAGACAAACTTATTTTCTACAAATAATTGTAAGGCCAGAAAAAATTTACCCTGTGTAGAGCTGCACACTAAGGATCTGCCTTGTCTTCTTTCGATAGAAGACAATCCTGGCATAAGAATTTTTACTAGTTACCATTGAAAGACATGAAATCCCATCTGAATGTAAGAAAATGCTGTTTACTCTCAGATTGGTTTCACACAGGAACAGGTTGCCCACACAGACTGTGGATTCTACATCTGTGGCAGTATTCCATCTAGACATGGTCCTGGGCAAACTGCTGTAGTTGATCCCACTTGAGCAGGGGGATTCAACAGTACGTTCTCAAAAGGTCCCGTGCAACCTCAACAGGTTGATCTGATGTGTTAGTGTAAATGGAGATTTACATTTGCATTTCCATTTCCATTTATATTTAGTGACTAATGCATAGCTCACCAAGTCAAACTGAACTTTCTAGATTAAAAGTCGTTAATTTGTAATTTTAACAATTAATTTAAATTTTTAGATTTAAATTAACAATAAATTAAATTGTTGATTGTTAAAATAATTTCTCTGATGGCTGAAGTCCCCTAAGTACATCACCATGCCACCTCCGCTGAACACCTGGGTGAAGGTGTTAGTGGGAGAAGAAGGAATGGGTGCAGTGCTCCACACCATTTCTGTAGCACTGCTTGCATAGAAAAAGTTAAATAATTGTTAAGTTGTGCTGAAGAATTAACATGTGTATTTTATTAATTGAATTGGGACAAATCTCTACCCTGAAATTGCCCATCAGAAGTTGTAGAATCATTTGCTTGCACCATGTCTGTACCCCAAATTCTTATCCATAACTCTGGACTAGTAAAACTAGTAGAAACTTTATGTCTTGTGTCCTGACTGAAAGTTCATCTCAGCAAAAGCTATTTCTTAATTTATTTTGAAATTATTAATATGTAGCTACTTCATCCAGTTACACCCTGAACTTCTGAGGAAACACAAAATACTAAAATATACAGAATTTTCTTAAAAAAACGTATTTTTTCTGTGACAACCAACTCATAGGCAGCACTGGAAAATAGAGTAAACATGAAATATCTTCTATTGTGAATGACTAAATTTTCTGGTTCAGCTGCAGTAAGATTTAGCTGATCAAGGGAGAGCAGTAATACACACATCTAATACAACAGGCGGGACAGAGAGAGCATTTCATTCAGTAGCAGAAAGACAGCACTGGCTAGCAAGGACAGGAGTGACTGAATACCCATCTCAAAGATTTGGCATGGCCAGTTTTTTTCAACTAGTTTTGCTTTGATGCTTTTGCAGAAGCTTGTATTGTGTTTGGGCTGCCAAGCAAACCTGGAGGTGCCTCCCATCATCTGCTAGCCCCCCTGCAGGGAATGGTGATCGTTGCCAATTCCTCCTCTCTTGGTAGGAGTGACTCTCAGCAGAATGCCACACTTCTGGCTTTTTGCTATCTGCCAGACAATACAGCAGCAACCAAGCTTTCTCTGTCACCAGCTGGAAGCTCTCTTTCTATCTAATTTTTTATTCTAGTGCTCATCCTCAAAATGTCTTTCACACAACTTGTGGAATCTGTGTCATTTTTCAGTGTGTGTCCTTCCCTTTGATACAATCTGCTGCTGAGGGCTCGCATTTCTCTGGGCTAACAATGGCAGGGGGTCTCTATCTTACTGTGATGATATTGCACTGCAGATGGCTCCATAGGATGGTTTTCCTGGATACTGATGCTTTTTGTGTTGTGTTTTGTTTCCTCTTGTCTGTGTATCAAAAACATTTCATATTCTGGAAAATAAGAACATGAACAAGAAATCTTTGGCTAAGGTATGTTCATGCCTCTGGAGCATCCTTTTTTTTCCTGCCTTTTTAGTTCAGCCCGTGGCTATGCTGATGGATTAAACTCCTTTCCTGTTCACTAATTTACACTCTTCCAGCCTGCTTTCAAATCTTGTTCTTAGACACACAAAGCACCATGGAAATAGTAGACACAAAACTATTCCTGTAATTTCCTCACTTATTAATCTGCCATGTGTCTGTATCTGCATAACTAAAAGCCTCTCTTAAAATTAGCTTTAAAAGAAATCCACAATAGAAACCTCAAAAGGTAAGTAAAGAGGGAAGGAACACATATTGATGTAACAGAAAAAGTGAATTGCAAACTAGGTTTAGGGAAACAACCATGAATAACTTTCTCCACTGTTTGTTCAGCTTTGTATGTTTTTATAGTCTGATGGTCATTTGAGATTAATTGCAAAGGATGGAAAGATAATATGTATTAAAGGAGAATATGAAGGGAGAAGCAGGAGGTTGAGACCAACCTGCAAAAGGAAACCAGTTATGTACTATTGCATATTTGAGCTCTTAGGTAAATTGCCACAAATGCAAATGGGAATAAATGAACACACTGAAATTACTTCAGACTTTCTTACAAATATATTTTTTCTGTGTTATGATTGTTGCTACTTACTTGCTAAAACAAAAATAAAAATCTAAACAGTTTAAAACTATTCAAGCTAAATTATGAGAATTCCTCTACAAGTGAATGAGATAATCATAATCCTTGTTTTCCTGGATGACAGCAGTGTTGCACAATGTTCATAACCACTGCAGAGGACGCATTGGAAAAATGGGTGTTTGCAGAGAAAAACTAGTACTTAATACCCATGGGAAAAGTTTGGCTGCCAGAGCTCCTGCCCATGAATCTCAGATTCACTAACTGAATGGACAAGCCAGAAGTCACTTTGCCTTTTTCTTTATAGAAGGAACACAATTGTGTACACTTCACGGATACATCATGAAGAGACAGCAGTTTAAGCAGATGTGGAGCAGCATTACTGTAAGGCTTAGCAGTATGGTTACTAGCTAATAAAATGCAGTCAAATGAACCAGAAGAGGTGAATTAGGATGCCTTTGCTGGAAGTAACCCTGAAGACTGTAAATATGATTATTAGGATACCTTTGAAAGCCTTTAGGTGCCTTTTTGGAATATATTTACTGGTAAATCTGACTGATTATGCTAGTAATATACAGCTGCTAGGGATAATTGAAAATGCACAGGACTGCAATTTTTTTACCAAAATATTTCTGTGAATGAGGGTGGAAGAAATCCTGTTTCTGAACATTTTGCAAAAAATATAGTTTACTCTCAAGCATCTTCAAGCCTTGCATGAACTTATGCAGCCACTGGCCTAACAGCTTTATAATTTATGAGCAGCCCAGATGGCACACTATGATTCAGAACACAATCTAAATCTTTGTAAGACTCCATTTAATTTTGGCTGATTTAGATTAATTACAAAACTGTCCTCTATGTTTTCTTAACTAAGAAATTCAAGGCTTGAGAGGGTTTTTTTATTTTGGTTTTGTTTGTTTGTTTGTTGTTGGCATCTTTGTATAACATATATCCTTCTTGTCAGACTAAATTATATCATGAATATTTCCAGAAATGATTGGAAATACGGATTTTTAAAATTTCAGTAATTTCTGATGGCAGATGAGGAAATTTTATGTTTGTCATGGAAAACATATCTAAGTGTGTCTATTTTCTTTGTAACGGATTCACTGCAGGACGAGTTTGCTGCTTATGAAAGAACTGACCAGCTATGATGGATGCACACTGAAGAAGTACACAGGTTTCTTTCTGGGCCAGCATACCTAGTTAAAAACCTTACCAACTACAAAATATAATGATTTGTCTCTTGGAATTTCCTGGTCTGTGGTGAGGATAGGGTGTAATGCAGGTGAATGCAAATGGCTAGCATTTAACATTAGTATAAATTTTAAATGGTTACCTAAGTCTCTAGGAACAAAATCCTCGTCATGTAGAAGTCATATTTTTAAGATGTTTAATATAGTGGGAACACTTAAGGGCTTCTTTTCCATTTATTTGATATCATTCTTCTATCCCTCATTAATAAATTAGCATGCCTTTAAAAACCCTGTGCTACTTTTATTAGAATTAATCTCTAAAGTTTCCTGATTCAACTAACCATCTAAATTTTTTGACCAATTTTAACACTATCAGTGGTCTCAGTTGAAAATTTGATGCTTCTTCTTCTGAATATAATAATACAACTTCCACTGATAATGATACATTATCAAGCCTGAGCTCATATAACTGACTTATTCAAGGCCAATGTTCTGGTACTATTAAAACATTGAAAACAATGCATAGAGTATGTTTCTGTGTTAAAACTGGAACACACTATAGGGTGAGTAACATAACTCTTTTCTCAGTAAGAGCAGATATTCTTAGTTTTCACTAATGTGCCAGTAAGTTGAAATGGAAAAGAAATAAAAGAGCAGAATAATAAAGCAAAGCAAAAAGCATCTCAGAATGAAAAGGCTGCATGGAAATGAAAGTATGTGATAGTGGCAGGAAGTGATTGCATCCTAAGTCCTCTGCCTTTTTTCCAGATTTTGCATTATTATTTAAATACTAAAATTATAGTGATGGATCAAATAATTTTCATAAAATCAAAACAAAACCCATTATTATTAGGGTTTTTTTCACATTTATTAGTTTGAGCAGATAGACCACGTGGAGTTTGTTACCATTTGCTAATTTTCAATTCATTTATTAAGATCAGCTCTCATTTTTTAATTTTCAGTAATCAGTGTCACTCTAGTTATTAAAGCACCTCTGCAGTCTAGACAGTACATACTCATTTATGTGATAAATAATGGATAAATACTGAGTGTGCCATTAGCCATTAATGCAGTAGATTGATTCCCTGCAGCACACACTCTCCATCCTTGTTTTAGCACTTATGCCACCTGTCTCTTGCACTTACTGTATGATGCTTCAATAATATGAATGGGGTTCCCTGATCATTCTTAATTTAGCTCATTTTATCATCTCATTAGTAGGCTGGCATTGCTCTGACAGATGTGCAAATCAAGGTCTCACTATTGCCTTTATGATCACTGTCATTACTTTGTCCAATGTTTTTAGCACAATGCAGATTGTATGAGGGTGAATGGATAGAATCAGTAGACTGTTTTCTTTCCTCAGATTTCCATTTTAATGTATCACTACTATTTTGGCTATGTGGCTGACACAAAGACTTCAAGTCCCTGCTCCCATTTCCTTCAGCTATAGGAGCAGGGATCCAAATGGAATTAAATCAAATAGACAGATATCTGTAAGTCACCAGGGCAGGTTGGCATTCAACCAAGATTTTGAAGGAACTCAAATGTGAAATTGCAGAACTGCTGGCCAAGCTGTCTCACAAATCTATAGAAACAGCCACTATGCCAGACTGCCAGTGAAACTTCCACCTACAGGTAGAAATTTGTGATTGTAATTCATTGGTACATAAGGAAGATTATGTACTGATCAACAGTGTTTATATATAAATTTGTTACAAATATGTGTCTATAGTTCAGTGAAATAAAATTATTCCATTGGAGGTTCTATCAATCTAATCAATGATTTATTTGTCCTTACATAATGCTTTTGTTTTTACTTTGGTGCTCCTAAGATCCTTCTTACTTTTGATAGCCCATTGCATTTAATCTTTATATGGGTAATACAATATTCAAGTCCTGCTATCCTGTTTTGCATGGTTCCCTCAGTTCCTGGTGTTCAAAGTGAGAGGTCTGTGGCTGCAAGTGGATAGCAAATTGACATCAAACTGTTGGTCTGTAAGGGAGTATGTAAATCACTTAAATGTGAAAAACCCTTTTTATGTGACCTGAAGAATTATACTGTGGGAAAGATGGGTGAGAGCAGAGGAAAGAATGGACATGAGAAACTGAAAGGGTACAATTTTTCCCCAAATAATCCAGGAGTTAAAGAAATCATGAAGTATATGAGAAACTTGGTTTTAATTCTGCCCAGTAGAACAGACTATAATCTGCAACTTCCACTTCTTGTTCTCTCTTATATCTTACAGGATATGTTTGGGTGAGGAAAGATTCTAATTTTTTTGGTGACTGTATATTTTGCATAAATAATAAAATACTTTCTTTTGAAGATTAATGTTCAGGTTTCATCTCTGAAGCAGGACTGAGGGCTTATTGTGACTTTGGCTGCTGACAGTTTATGCAAAAGAAAAAGTGTCATCTGTAGAAAATTTGACTTGTCTATAGTTTAGCCTTTAAGGCGCTGATGTGATGACAGTGAGGGGGCAAGTTTGATTCTATTCTCTGCCTCATGTCATGTTAGTCATGTTCATCACTTGCATGAAGCTGGGGAGCAAAGATTGGGGTTCCCATTCATAATAATTTTCTTCCTTTGTTAAGAGGAGTCATGGCCATGGGGAATTGATAGTTGAGACTCTCTCCTCCCATGGTAACAAAAACTTCCTTGTCCACAAAAAGTTATCCTCCTCATGAAAATATAGACTGGATAAACTAGAAAATATGCCACATCAAGGCTGTTGACAGCACCAAGAGCAAAATTTCTTTCTGTTCAGAAGAGCCAGAAGGTCCCTGGTCTGGTTGCAGCAAGGTTCTCCTGCAAAAGATGTTTCCTCACCATCAGGTCAGGCCTGTGTCCCACTGGCTGTGTCTGCCCCAGCCTAGATTGCTACTCCCTCAACTGTGGTCCTGCATGCCTGGCTGAAAGCCTGGCTTCCCCCAGAGCAGCTCCTCTTCCCTGGGAGTCTGGGATTGAGGTGAAACTCAGAGTAAGTCACAGGAGTCAAGATCCTGCCAGCAGTAAATCAGGAGAAAAACCTGTGGTGCCATTGTCCCCTCAGCTTTCTTCCTTTCATTCAGGAGGCAAGAGGTGCAGCACCACCCTGTGAGCCACAGCTTACAGGGTTCCTGCTCAGCCTCACAGAAGCCTCACTGAAAGAAACCAGGGAACATATTTAGCTTTGCTGCATAGATCATAAAGCATATTTAAATAATGTAAGTCTGCTGCTCACTGAATATGCTTTTGCTTTAAAAGAAGACTAAAAGAGGAACAGTAAATGAAGTAGGCATTTCTCTGTCTTTACGGATGCATAAACTGCTTTGACTGTAGTGAAAACATAGCCAAAAAAGATCAGAATGCAAGCCTGTTCAGCTTAACCAACAAAAACTGTTTCCCTGCAGGACTGTCAGAAAAGGATTCACTTCTGTTTAATCTGTTAATTTTGTGGGAGAAAGCTACGTCTCTTATCCTCAAATTAAATTTATTTACCCATGCATAAGGGAAAAACAGTGAGCCTGAGAGATGCCCGGTGATTTAAAATTCAGTAGATTTTGCTTCTGATTTCATTAGGCTATTTCCTTCTTGAATTTCAAAGACTTTAAAGCAACTGAGTCATGCTACGTTGGAAAATCACACAAAACAATCTGACTTTCAGAAGAATTATTGTTATGGCTGAACCTTGGAAAAAGGAGTAAGGGGCCAGCTTAAAATACTAGGCGTATTTTATTGTCGGTTTTATAACACTGAAGTACGTTCACTCTACTTTTCTTGGCAGGTTTTTGCATTCAGGAGAGCAAAGTTGTTTCGGGCTGAAAAATAGCAACAACTATTCATGTCCTTCAAATAACACATCCCATGTATCTTTACTGTCAACTAATCTGATTCATGTATATAAGTTATTGCCCTGTCAGTTTGTCAGAAAAGACCCAGTCATATATTTTCTTACTTCAGGGGAAAATCACAACAGCCTCAAGAAAAAAACTTGTGCTGAGTACCAAGATGTGGCAGATAACAGAAAAATGGAAGCAACAGGGAAATGAAAGTAACACAGTCCCCTTCTTCCCATGCCAGCCTATCAGTGCTGCAACTTAATTTACCTCGGTGGACTCCTGATACCCTGTGAATTGGGTGTTTGTTCTGATCCCTTTCCCATAATCCCACCAATGGAGTAAGGTACTGGATTGAGACTGCAGACCAGTTAAACTTGATGCTGATCCTACCACATTCATTTCCAGGGGTATTAAAGAAGTTCAAAGCAGTGATAAAAATCTCCTATCAGTAGGATTCAAACATCTTATCCCACCTTTGTCCCTGTGAAGGCATAGCTCTACTGCGTGAAGAAGCGTGCTGGTAAATAAATTTTTATATCTATATATCTCAAAATATATATGGGACACAATCACTGACAATGACAGCAATTGCTTAACATCTGACTTCTGATAAATAGAATCAAATTCTCGATTCTACTTGCTGTCTTATACACCGACCCCATCAAAATGTGTAGTGCAAATGCACCAAAAAGGAAGACATTGTATCCATTCTATAAAAAAGGTCACAGAAAGCACCAGGGAGGTCTGCTCTTGGTGATTTTCTTGCCTGCCAGTGCAAAATGAAGTAATAATTTTTTACCTTCAACTTCCCATCTGTAAAAGTGGTCTATTTTCTTGCTTATAGAGGAGACTGGGGAGAATAAATGTTTTAGAAGCAGTCACATGCTACAGCAAGAGTAACTGCAGTACAGAGAAAGCCTCCACTGGCAAAGCCTTTGGAGGATTCTAAAGTTCCCTTTTAACTGACCCCTATATTTCACATGCATTAAATATACATATACACAAAATTTAGCATATGTAGCATTTACAAGAAATAGCAGGTTTTTTAAATAGTCAGACAAATAATTTAAAAATAACAGACAGAAAACCCTACCCATGTCCTTAGCAAGATAAATGACACATTTCTATTAAATAGTTAAAATCCCCTACCTCTCTTCTTAAAATTCTCCTTAGTAAATCTGCAACTTTATTCTGTCACTTCTAAATAGCTAAAGTATGTTTTGAGGAGCAATCTCAATCCTAGTCTGTTCTGACAGAGTAGTACATCCAGTGTGCTGTGCTCAGCCAGTGCTAGCAGGGCTCCAACTCCATGGGAACAATGAGAACACGTTAGTCTTGTCATCTGGAATATCCATTTAGCATCCTGGGTTTTTTTCAAGTATTTTAAGTTTTGTCTTCCTTGCTGTTTTCTTTAGCATAAGTCCTGTAAAATCTGAAGGAAAAAGGACATAGTTAGGTTTCATGTGGATCAGGGATTATCTGACCAATGGAACTGTGATATGGTAGAAAATGCCTTTTAGCCCCTAAAGAGGGAAAAAAAAATACTTATCACAGAACCTAGGAAACCATTATAACTATTCTAAAATGTTAGCTGTTCTACATGTTATGAAAGTCAGTTTATCTGAATGTTATAAATGAAAGTACAGCCCACTAAAAGGCAGATTAATGCATAGCAATCCCCAAAGCATTCCATCAAGGAGTACAGTCATTTGGGTAGATAGTTTATTATGAACCTGATTGGACACTCAAGATACTTATAATGGATTTAATTTGGTAATAATAAAATATTGCTTATGCTAATGGTGCTATCCAGATTAATAGGTTTTAAATGGTTAGTGCTATTTTATTGTCTCATCCTGACTAATGAACTAGCCTTTATCTGCACTGTACATTGAATGATGGAGACCAATAACTTAAACAGTATCATACAGTAGATCAGTATGGGACATCTTAACATTTTTTTCCTTATACATTGAAAGGTAAAGTTGAAGTTTATGAAAGATTATGAAAGATTAATGTGTGCAACAGGAACTGTAAATAGCTGACAGAACACTGGGAAATTGGTTTAAGTGCCTCACCACTCCTCACTTAAACCATCTGTCAGGCACTTCTCCAGTAAAAAAAAAGAAAAAAAACCAACAAAAATAAAACAAACAGAATTTTTAGAAGTGTTTGTTCTGCAAATGCAAATGAATACTTTTTCATTTATTTCAAGTGTCTACATGGAGATGTAGTGCCTATTTAACTACTTCAGCAAAAGGTTGTGATGGCCCAGACAGGCCATCCAAGATGAGTTTGAATTCTCTGTTTGACTTTGCTAAAAGAGGAGTGGAGTGGCTGAGGACACACAGAGTGCAGTTTGACAAGTGTCTTTAGCTTACGTCCAGCTCACTTGCATGTGCAGAAGAAGGCAGTCTTACCCTCTCCCCACCTGCTCATGTCCTCCAGCCCCCAGTGCAAATGCACTGCTGATGTTGCTGACAGTGCAGCTCCCACAGGTACTTGTGCCAGGAGAGGAGAGAGAGGTGGTGGAACAACAAGGCTAGGGACATTGGGAAGGGGAGGTTCACATCTCCCCGTGAACCATATACTTATGTCACTTTAAGCAGCTTGTGAAACTTCACTGCAGAGCCCCAGCTCAGCAAGATGCTGAAATATGTGCCTAACTTGAGGCAAACAGGCTCAAGAAAATACTAGAGCATATGCTTTATTTTTAAACATATTATTAAGAGCTTCCTGAATTGAGATAATTTCCTTCTCAGTATTCCTCTTCCCATCCAGCATAACTTTATTTTTTCACTTCCTGCCAATATGTATTTCATTCCCCTCTGCACATTGCCAGCCAGCTCTCAACTTGCTGGTTGGAATCTTTTCATTCTCTTAGGTAGTGTGTAGTGCCACACTATTTTGGGAAGGCATTAAAGATACAGGGCAACAATGATACAAATCCTCAGGGAGCAGGAATGGCATGTGGTTCACTGACTACTATAGCTACAGCTTTGTTGTCTTCTGTGTTGTATGAGTTCCATAGAAAATTAAAGAGAACCTAATTAAAAAGCCTAAATATCTTTAAATAAGTTTGGATTCAGATTTCCATACCAACCTGTTCTGTTAACAGAACCTAGGGTATGGAGGAAAAATCTAGTTCTGTACCATTTCTCATTGCTCTCCTGTCTCCTGTGGCCTTGGAGAGTCAGATAAGGGATGTAAGAAAGCTTGTGAGTACTGCATTGTGAGTCAGATAGCAAGTATGAGACAATGTAAATAAAGATCCCAAACTGTAGACAAGATAAGTTCACCAGCTACCTGATTGGTTGACCCCAAATATTTCTTTAACTAGAAGATTTTATTCATGATTTCACTTAACAGCATTTCACTGAAGCCAAACATGAAACTTTCTGTTTTTTCAGTACTTACAAGTTTGGGCGATCCACAAATGTATGTTTATATATTTATTTAAATGGGTAATACCTGTCAGTCTCTGAAGTTCTGCTGGGATGATAATGGATGACTGGCACCGAAAAGGTCTGGCCAATCTGTTAGGATGGTTTCGATGATTTCCCCCCCACCCCGTCTCTGCTCAGCCATGAGATTCCCACTTTTTGTTGTATCTGACTACTAGAATATTTTTACATTGTATCTTTTGACCAAAATCGGAGTTAAATTACACTTCAGAATATCTGTTGCCTATAGTCATCAACTGTCTTAGCCGTATTTTGGTTTGTGTGCAGAAACTGAAGACACAATTTTGATCTTTTGAAGGAAAAGAATTCCACCTAAATTATTTAACAGACTCTACACATACCTGCAGCAGAGAAGGTTGCTTTTAATTTATTATACGGCTGTGAGTGCCTATTGCTCTGACACGGCTATACAGGGTTAGCTGCTGCCAACTTTTCTGCAGTTTAAAAAGTTTCTGGATTGTTGAAACATACTTATGGTTCAAGTGAAGATGCCGCAGAAACTTTGAATTTGCTCTTTTATTGATTTCTACAGTCCTGAGACCCTGAGCCAGGAACACTGCTGGGCAAGCTGCAGGCCCAGGAGTGAATCTCTTCTTATACATGCCAGTATCCACCAACAGACTTTTCCCAGGCTTTGTGCTAGTTCCTTGCCAAAACATTTTAATTGTACTGGCAATTTTCATTCTTAGTTTTTGGGTAAATATGGTTCTTAAACAGTCTGACAATGTCCTTACTGACCAAGAACACAATTTTGACTCTTTCCACCACCACCTTGCTCCCGCCCCAAGCAGTGATTACTCATACTGAGATTACAGCTGAAATTGTTAACAAACAGTATCCAATGAATTTAACATGTTTGAATTTAATAGTGTCCACACACTTGAAAAATCAAAATATTCCCAAAAAGTAAGAAAACCATGTACTTGCATACTAATAGTCAACTAGAGATGGAGCCAAACTGTACATCTTCTCCTAGACGTGTGCAAGAGATGTCACTGTCTGTGAGTAAGAATGGAGGGCATGGAATTGTGAAGTTTAGGACACTTAAGCATTTGTTTAACTTTAAGCCCAAGAGAACATCACTGAAATCACTAGGTGTATTCCTCCACTTAACAGTAATGATGCTTTTACTCACCAGCTTCACTTCAGACTTGTCTGTGCTACACTGACTATGCAACTTTACCCAGCTCCCATTGATCAGAATCATTGCACAGCCCTTAGTGGGTCTTAAGTGATATTAGACATTCCATTAGAGAAACATTGTATCCATTACAGTTTACAATTTTAACATTTTAAAACAATCATTAAAATATGTAGCTTTAGAACATACTTTTTTTCATATATGTAGCAGATGGCTACTTACTGGCAACTGGTCATGTATTAATTTTTCAGAAACCTGTTTCCTGAATATGATTAATGACTCACATCCCCTTCATATCTCTTTATTCCAGATGAATGGTATATAGATTCTGAAATGCAAGACATATGCTGAACACCTAATTGGGCTGCCAATGGCTCAAAAATATTGTAAGTTAAAAAACTCAGGTAATACAAAGCCTGCTGCCTGGGTATTTCACATTTACAAACATGTGGTATTCAGAAAATAGAGCTTATATTGATATTTTAGCTATTAGACTTGGTTACATTATGACAAATCAGTAATCTGTTTGAGATCTTTTAATGTATTTTGGCTTTTAAATCAGAAACTATAACATGCTCTGCAGTGTCTCTTTCATTATGAAGAAGAAAAATAATTCAAGGATGAACCGAAATTTTCATTGAAGGCTTCTCCATATAATCTTTGAAACTGAAAATAATTTTTAAAGCTCAAAAGTTGTCAGACATTTGCAGAAAGAGAGGCCAGTTGTGACTGAAAAAAGCCCCCTGAAACAACCCACCATAAATTAGTAGGAAGATAAGAGCCAGATGAGAATTTTATGTAATTTGTTGTCCTCAAAGTGTGGCCAGTTACATCACTTAGGGAAAGGATTTCCTCTATTTGTCTCCTATGCTTTTTCCAGTATACTCCCACTTCAACGAGTCAGTGAATGGTTTAGGGACTGACCCCTAAGCATCTGCACAAATATGAGCTTTTTTCAATAGCCAGTAATGGATTATCTCACAGCTAATGATGCAAATTTTTTTTTCAAGAATTTCACAGTCTGGCACCCCACAACATTCTTCTGTGTTAGGTCTACACTTTCGCCATGTGCTGTGTTAAGTAAGTAGGGGGGTTTTGCCTGTCTTAAATCTGCTAAACCTCGTTTTCTTGACTGGGGGCGGTGGGGGGGATGGCACCATGTTGTTTTTCTGACTGTGCCTGAGCAGAAGAGTATTTGGTGTGTTCCACCTAGGTCTATACAGGTGTAGCACTTTTTTATCCCTTTTGTTTCCGAATTACTCCTAATAATGGTGCTTTCATTGGTCACTGGGCTGATAGTTTTGCCAGACTGTCTGCAATGCCTTGCAGAACATTTTAAACTGACAGTAGGTATAGACATGATGGTGAGTCTAGAGTTAGATTTCTCCCTGCTTTGTGCTTGCTGACAATGAATTTTATTTCCCTTCTATGTCGTACACATGTGAAAACTTGAACGGTACAGTTTCAGGTATTACGGAGATTTTAATGTAGTGTATGACAAGTTGGTTAAGACTGCCAAAACCAGTAGAAACACTTCAAACTTTTATTTTACACATCCTCAAACTGTTAATCCATTAAGATATCTATTCTAAACTACATTATTTTATTACTCAGCAGAAGTTTTGATGACATTCTTACTCAGAATATTTCTTAGGAACAAATCAGTCCAATACAGAAGTGTGAGAAACTTTTAAGGTGTATATTATCTGTTAATTTCAGTGAATCACAATTTTAGAAGTTTTGATCATCTACTGTAATGCACATAACAAAATTTATATTGCTGACTCAAAAGTGAAAGGCTCTGATGAACCTCAACATTGAAAATTTTTTGGTCAAGCGGTTTCTTAGATATTAATATAAGAAATTTGTCTTAAATTATTTATGTATGATCCACTGTTACAACACTTGAAACAGCACTGACATCTGTTTCAACTTTTTTGGTAGCCAAAATAACACATTACTGCGCATGAATAACGCGGTGGTGTGAGACTCAGGTAACCAAAGGACACTCTCTAGGTGTGTCAAACAGCAAGTTATGACAACAGCTGTGTAAAGTGTGCTTTGAGCTTGTTCAACCAGATGATTAACTGAACAAAGCGCACCCACCATCAGAGGCGACTACTGCCTGGCAGTGAAGCTGTTCACTCATTTGTTAAAAATGCCTAACTAACACCTAAACTGCAAATACCATGTATGTCAGTACTGCCAACTCATTCACGTGTTTTACTGGTTATCTACAAATCTAATATTTTCTTACATTTGTAGAGATAATTCTTGATATTGATCTCACTTCTGGCAAGAAGTGGCAATGTAGGAGTAAAACACCTGCTTTCAGACAGAAGATTTATCAAATTATGCCACTTACACATGAATTAGATAGAACCAGCCTAGATTACATTTGCTCATGTCCATATTCATGACCTTCCAGTTGCTGAGTTTACAAACTTTCATAAGACAAAGGCTAATTCCTAATTCAAATCAGTAGTGTGAAGGCCTGGAAAGTTCAGAAATGGGAAAGAACTTAAGAAAGTCCAAGACATATAGAAAGTGGCTGAGGTCCTTCAGTAGGTGGCACACTTCCCTCTCAATCAGTTGGGAAGGAAAGTATTTGCAGGATGCTTGGGGCGCTTGCCTGTGGGAAGATTCCAGAGATGCAAAACCAGGAAAGCAACCAATGTGGTTAGGAAGGTTCCCATGACATGTGCCAGAGGACTAATGGAGATAGGATAATATGGTGAAATTCTAGAGAGCTGCAACTTAGTTAATGCCATTTTTCTTATCCAAAGTGCCCCCTGCTATTTTGAGATTATCTTCTATACTCTGTTTTCAAAATTGTCACTACTCACTGTTAAGAGTGGTCTGCCCCTCTGTTCTCTCCAGCCCATACATGAAATTCTCTATGCATGAAGCACTGGAGGTTTCTTTGAATTGGAAGATGATGCAAAAGAGTTGCCTATTTGAGAAAAGTGCTAAATGAAAGGCTGTCAGGGCTAATGGGAATATAAATAGGTAAGCTTTTAGAAAATTAAGTAGCTTAATAGTTCAGGTTATATATAACTCAGGAGTTGCTAAATCATGCCATGCCTTTGGCAGGCTCTTACTTCAGTTGTTCCTAGAAAAAATGGGGCAGAGCAAGGGGGTGAACTGACTCCAGTATACAAAATCTGTAGGAGCCAATACTTTATATTTAAAGAGAAATAAGAATTGCTTAGTAACATGTCCCGCTTCTCAACAAGGTAAAATATTTTTTTCCAAATGCCTAGAAGTCTTTCAAAAACTTAATTGGATGGTGATTTTAAAAGGGACAATCAAAGAGAATCTGGTTATAGACCTTACAAGCTTTATTTATCTCACATGAGAAGTCCACATAATCCCTTGCCTGAGTTTCTAGTCAGCACTGTAGATTTTCCTATTCAGCTAGTCAATTAGCAATGAATAAAATGAAAATGAGTCAAATAAATCATATTTTATTTAAAAACATTTTTCCCAGGATTCATTGTCTTTAAAAAAATGTTCCCATGAAAGGGCATAATTTCAGAAAATTTTGCCTTTTTAATTTCTTCACCCTCTTCCAAGGTCAAGTGATGACATGTTATTATCAAGCTGTTGATGCATACAGCATGTTAGTTCTGCATCTGGAAATACTTTATGTGGAGAAAATCACTTTTTTTTTTTTTTTTAAGGAAATCTCAAGATAGCAGAAAAATATTTTTCCTTCAGGAAATGCAGCCATTTGTTCATTACCAGGCAAACAGGACTCCCCTTCCTTTGGGCCTTCTGCCAGAGTTATTTACACACAGGCTTGTTCAAGCTAACCACCTTGGCTTCGTGCTCCTTCACACCATTTGATACTGTATGAGATTGGAGCTGTTGTGGATAAAGAAGTGCTTCACTGTGACTCCTTTGTGTTCTGTGGAGGAGTCATGGGCACACTCCCCTGTGAGGAAAGATTACCCTTGTTTACGTAGGAGAGTAGACAAACAAGATACAGCAGCCTGGATTCAAGGAACACATAGGAAGCGGTGTTGAGAGGGTGAGGTGGCATGTCTTTTTCTCTTTTCTCATACTTAAAGATGGCACTTGAGCAAGAGGAAAGCAGTATGTACAAATGAGAAAGTGGAATGCTGTGGCTGGAAATACATTTTATGGTATTAAATGATTATATATGAAACTCATAGCTGCTAGTTATGTCTGAGAAGAGCTTGAGATGGTCAGTAGAAGGTAGGTATCTCTTAAAAGAAAGAATCAGTTACCTGAATTACTACTGCTTTTCAAATGGATTTTGTGATGTATTTGACATCCAAAGTAAAGTCAGAGGCAAATGCAGCCCTTTCAGTACTCTCTAAACTCTAAACTCTTCTGATCCATCTCAGTCTCCCTTCTCACCCTCCTTGCTGGCCCCAGAGCCCCTGGGTGTGCTCTCTCAGGCTCTCCATGAGTCCCTGAGAGGGACTGGTGGCCAGGACCTTCACCCTCACAGGCTGTTCATCACCCAGCACCTAGCTCAGGGCCCTTGAGCAGGTCTTCCTAAAGAGGATAACAGAAGAGGGAATATACCCACCCCTTCCAGCATTGGAAAGCCAGCCCTGAGTGTCTTGCATATTTTTCTACTGAGTGCAAAGAGGACTGAGTGTAATGTGGGCATTAGAAAAGCCAGTGGTGTGGGCAAGGGCAGCAAGAGACATTACAGCCCAGGCAGCTGGAAAAATGAGAGAAGGAACACAGGAGGAAGCTCCTGTATAAATAAGGACAATGTGTTTTAAACATCATTGATGGGAAACTACTAGTATTTGTTTATTTATGAGAAAAGCCATTCATGGGCAGCTTCCCATGGATTTTCTAACTTAATCAAACTTTAAGAAAGAGTATCTAAACAGAAAAATGACACCATTCATTTTATTTTGCACTCCTACCCTCTGAGACTTTCAGAAAATTGGATACATTTGGTCTGTTTTGCTTTACACTGCTCACAGTGAAATCAATAAATAGGTATCAATGTCTTATGTAAAGGAATTGTCTCTTTTACTGTGGTTCTATCTGTAAAAATTTTGTGAGGAATAGTAATGAGCTTGTAGGTACAGCTTTGGGGACCAAGTAATTTTTTCTTAAGAAAGGATGAATTGCTTTAAAATCATTAGCTATTTTAGGAACGGTTGTTTAACATTTCAATTCAACTGTGCTATTATAGAAAAATTATGTAATGCTTTCTATTATCTACTTTGAGAGCAGTATAGTTTACAAAATTGATGGATTCTGTGTGTTTTGAGATCAAACCAAATTTTTAGAATAATTTATAGCATTTAATAATCTGTGAACATCATTGCTGAATATTATCATTGTATGTTGTGTTTGCTGTGAGCTGAAGCTGTGATGTCCAAGGTGCTTTCCAATCAGCAAGAAACACTTATTTTTTGATGAATCTGCAAAATCTATATTTAAATAACAGCTGTAAATCTTATATCTGAGACTCCTTCAGTTCTCTTCTTTGCTCTAGAGTGATAGTTTTATTAAATGCTGGGTGTAAACATAAAAAAAAAAAATCTAGAGGGAAATGATAGAATGGTATGATGCAAGGACATCATTATTATGTTGTTGTCACAAGTAGGCGAGAGAAAGTGATTCAGATGTCTGATGCCTCTCTGTGTAGTCACTGGCAGGAATTTGGGAGAAAAAGTACCCTGGCGTCCCAGCTGCAGTCCCCCTGCAGGACAGTGCTCCTGCCTCATGCTCCTTGTGGGAGGGGGAAGGGGCATGGTCGGGGATGAAGGTCAGTCTGTACTCAGTCACACCCACTCCCCTACAGCTGTGCACAAAGGGGGAGAGGGCTGAAGGAACCCTGTGAAAACCTCTTTGCCTCTTTGCCTGGAGCGGTCTCCCCCAAGCTAAGGATCCTTGCAGCTGTAAGTTCTGCAGTTTGTCAAAACCTGCTCTGGGGCTTGAGCCAAACAAATTTTGTACAACACCGAGGGTCTCTGAGCACAAAACACCAAAGTGCCAAAGAGTTGTAGCTCCTGTACGTACCTCGTAGAGCCACAGTGAAGGAAATGGCTGTGGCTCAGATGGTGCAACACTAAGAGAATGTGGGAAAGCACACACAGGATAGCTTCTTGTGGTAACCAACGTAATTGGAAAAAGACCCCTATCTTGAAAGGCATTATGGAGAAACATTTTTTTACTTTGCTTTGAGACTCAGTGTAAATAAACTCCTTATGCTGAATGCTGAACCTTGTTGCAGTGCCTTCTGTGGGCTGGTCTCTGTGACAATAAAAATTAACTTCTGAAGTCTTGTAAGAGGGAGGAGAGAGGACGACAGTGCTGACCATACACAAAAAAGTCAAAGGTGCTGGTCAGGAGTCCACAGCCTCCCAGAAGGGAAGATACTAGCAGTCATCATTTAGGGGCAGAGATAAACACTGCTGTTGTAGAAAACAGCAGGATGGGAAAATCTCAGCTTGAAACAAATCCTAAGCACTCCCATTTCCCATTGACTTATTCTGACATGACATCAAATAAAGATCACAAAGTCAATGTTTGCTCAGACAGAATAATTCCAGTCAAACAATACTCGGTGTCAGGAATGACAGTATCACTTATACCAAAATCAGAAAACAAAGGCAGACATGTTCACGGACCTAACAAGAGGCAAACCCCTCTTTGTTTAGCCTCCTTAGTTTTGCATATGCTTGTAGAAGTAAAACTTTTTTCCTGTAAAAGAAGTAAAAATTTATCACGAAATTATGGTCACGTGATCTTGTTACTATATAACTTGAGGAAAACCCCAAGAAATCCCAAGACTCTCCTGCACCTCCTGGATTGAGCAAAAGAAAGCACTAGGAACCTGCCTCAGAGATCACCAAAAGTAACAGGGGTCAAGGACCACATTAGCATAAGAAGATTTTTATCAATAGATTCTATGTCGTTCTATGTCCCTGTATTGCCAGCTCTGAGCACTGAATTGTTATCAGTCCTTAAAGGGTGCAGGAGCAACTTAAAATTCTTAGCTACTAAAATGATGAAATAATGGTTTTATTTACCCTGGAATCTGCCCTAAGAACCATTGCTTTCAGGATTTATGTATAATTTTTTTTTTCCTTTTCATCCGTGAGGCTGGTTTTTTTTTTTTTTCTTGATTTCAGTCAAAAGAATAATCTCAGGTGCCAGTATGACTTTCGATGTCACCGTGACGGTGCTGCGAGTTGGCATCACTTCGAGTCAATTTCCAGTAGCCGGTAAAGGCGGCTGAATGGATTCCCCAAAAGAAAATTCAGTCTGAAAAGTAAGTGAAGACCTGCTGTCAAAAACTCAGCGGCCGTCGGTGCCACTGCAAAGCCCAACCAGGCGAGGCCAGGCAAGGGACCCCCGCTCTGCCGGAGCGGCCGGGAGAGGGAACCAGCCGGTTGAGCTTCACTCTCCGAGCAGCCGTGGCAGATCTCAGGAATACAAACGCCGATCTCCGGAATCGCGCTCAGACTTAACTAACTCAAAGCCAGTGTGAGCGGCAGGACCCGGGGCGTGTGTCAGTGCGGGACCAGGGCCGGGTCCCGCTTCGGCGAAGGTTGCCAGAACCCGCGGTGGGTTCCCGACCCCAGCGGAAGGGCGGTGGGATGTCCCGAGGAAGCACGAGCACCGCCTGGCCCGGCCGGGAGGGCATTCCCCCGCCGCGCCTCTCCGCCCCGGGGCTGCTGCGGGAGAGCGGCCCCGGCCCGGCCGAACCCCCGCCCCGGGCCCCCATTGGCGGCGGGCAGCCCCCTCAGCGGCGGCGGGGGGATGCGAGCCCCGTTACCGCCCGTGTCCCCCGCCCGCGCTCCCGGCGGCACGGGCCGCTCCCGGGGCCGCCGCTCCGCTCGGCTCGGCTCGGCTCGGCTCGGCCGCGGCGCTGGCGGCGAGCGGGTGTTGCAATAAATGCGTACGCCTGCGGCACAGCCCGGGGCTCCCTGCCCTCCGGGGTGGCGGCGAGCCCCGCCGGGCCGGCCTGATGTGCCCCCCCCCCCCCTCCTCCGGGGCCACGTGGTGAGGGGTGAGCGAGGGTCGGGGCGGTCCCCGCCCGGGGGAGACCCGCGTTCGGCCGTGAAGCCGGGGTCGGCGGCCAGCACGGGGAGCCCCGGCGGTGTATTGTTCTCCCTGACAGATAACGTGATCTCGGCCAGGCGAGAGCGAGGGGGCGGAGGGGCCGGGGGAGGGAGAGAAAGGAAACGGAGGGAGGGGAGGGGGCAGGAGGATCCCGCGTCCTCGGAGGAAATTCTCAGGCCGGGAAGACGCGCGGCTTGCGCACGGCAAGCCGGGACCGGCTCTCCTGGGAGTTCCCTCGGCGGGGAGGGGGAGGGGAGCGGCGATCTCCGCCGGCGGGGAGAGGCCGCGGCTTCGCCCTGCGAGGCCCTGCCTCCTCGGTGCGCGCCCTCCCCGCCGCGGGGCTCCCGCGGCTCCCGCCCCGCACGGCTCCCAGGGCGGGCAGCGCCCAGCACCGCGCCCGGGAGCGCTCCCGCCGCCGCGCGGGGGGACCCGGTGACGTCACGGGCGGCGCGCTCCCCGCGCTCGCTCCGCGCTCGCCGCCCTGTAACTTCTGTTCTGGGAAGTGGTGCCAGGAATAGCCCGGCGGAGCCGCCTGCAGCGCGGAGCGCTCCCTCCCGCCGCGGCCAGGGCGGGCTGCGGCTCCCGGGCCTCCGCCTCTCCCCCGTGCAACACCAGCCCCTCCGCCACTGTCAGGGAGATGGTGATGAGCCTTTCCAAAAAGAGGGAGAGGAATGACCTGCCTTAAGATAAACGCGTGAAGCGGGCGCCCCTTGGCCGCTGGAATATCTCTGTCTGTCTTTATATATAAAGAAGCACCGCGAGCCGCCTCACTCCGGGCGAGCCCTTAGCAAAAGGAGCAACACGAGCGCCCGGCGGGATCAGCAGCAGCAGCGGCAACAACAACAAGGGCAGCGGGAGGGCTTCCCTCCTTCCTCCTCGGTTATTTCCCAGGTGAGCAGCACCGGCTGCTGCGGGCAGCCCCCCTCCTCCCCGCCCGCCGCTCGTCCCCTGTCACCGGCACCAGCTGACAGCCGCGCCGGGGCGGCGGGGCTCGGGCGCGGGCGCGGCGGGGCTGGGGTCGGGCGGCGGCAGGCAGGGCGCTCAGCGGAGCGGGGGCTCTGTGGCCGGCGCCCCGAGCGCCGCCCGGGGCTGCGGGGGTAAATGGAGGGCAAGGCGGCGGGAGGGCGCCGGCGGGGGAAGCCGGCGGGGCTGTAAAACCGCCGGACCGGTAAGTCACCTCTGTGGCGGCGGCTCCGGGCGCCGGCAGGCACCGGCACCGTCCCCGGGCTACCGCGGCCGGCGGCCCTTCCCGCTGAGCCGGCGCAGGAGGGGGACACGGCGGGGACAGGCCTTTGTCGGTGACACGCCGTTAGGAAATGTGGGGAATACCCGGCTTGTAAGTGTATGCAGATGAGGAGAAGGCTGCCTTGCGTAATCCCCTCCTGCGGCGGGGAATGGGCATGGTCACCGCCGGGGAGAGGCGCCCGCGGGGGGGCCGACCCGACGGGGCTCACATCGCGGCCTCCGGCGCCCCGGGAGCGGATCGGGGGGGGCACCGAGGTAGGGGGGGCGCCCGGGGCCACCCGGCGCGGCGGAGGGCAGGGCGCCGGAGATAGCGGAGGGAGGAGGGGAAGGAGGAGCCGTGTCCCGGCTGCCAGCGCGTCCCCGCGGGGGTGCCGGCCGCGGGGGAAGTGCGTGTGTGTGCGGGGACACCCGGCACCGCGCCGGGGTGCGTGTGCGAGAGTGCGTGTGCGCGCTGCGCCGCGGTGACTGTTCCCTGAAGTGGGTGGGACGTTGGCCCGTTCCGGGAATGTTCCATGACGTGTAAACGCCACAGGAAGGGGGTTAACGAGGGGCTCGGCCGGGGCCGCCGCCGGCTCCCTCCCTTTCTCCCTCCCTCTTGTCCCCCCGTCCGCCGGCGGGGCTGCCGCGGGGGCCGGCGGGGGCACGATCCCTTATGTAATGCGGGGTACGTGTGCGGCCGGCGGGGATTATGTAAGCGGCACGTCCGCGCCTGTCGCATAGGATATCGCATAGGATACCCAGCACCGCACGCCGGCTCCGCGCCGGGAGGCGGGCAGGGGCGGCCAGCCGCGTCCTCGCCGTGTCCCCGCCGTGTCCCCGCCGTCGGGGTCAAGCGGCGCGGGGGAGGCGGGGGAAAGCCCCGGGTTATCCCGGGTCATGCCCCGCAGCCCGCCCCGACCTTCCTGCCGGGGGCTGGCGCGCCGCACGGCCTTCCCCTCGTGAGAGGGAGCCCGAGGCGGCGGGCACGGAGGGCCGTGGTGTCCGGCCTCCAGGTGAGGGTGTCCCCGAGAAGTCCGGCCCGCGGCGGGGGAAGCCGCGGGAGGCCCCGCCGCCCCAGCACGGCTGGCCCGGGGTCCCGGCCGGCCGGCGGCCAGCACGGCTTGTCTCCCTGGGCAGGCGGCCGGGGCTCGCCCCGGGACAACGATAAACCTCCGCAGAGCTTAATTTCCCGGAAAAGGGTTCTGTTTTTCTTATTAGTTGGCACTAATGGTCAAACTTTTTTTTTTTTTTTTTTTTTTTTTTAGGTTTTTTGAGTTTGGTTTTTTTTTTTTTTAATATGATAGTTGCAGAAATGAAACTTCTGCTGAAACTAAAGAGTTGTGTTTTTTCAGGCAATATTTCTTAAAAACGTTTTCAAACTAAAGTAATCGAAATACTAATGAGTTTCAGCAGAAATATTTTGCTAGATAGTTTCCCATGTATCATTTTAAAGTGAAACCTACTTTAATAAACCTGGGTTTCTACCTTATCAAATAGTAGCGGGGACGTTAAACATTTTATGCTGACTTAGTCAAGGGTGTCACTTTTCCTTTATTTTTTTCTTCTAATGAATTTATATTGATTATTATTACGGAAAAAAAAAAATAAAAATAAACCAAGTGGTTAGGGTGGCAAAAGATAAACATTGCTGGCTAGGTCTGTGTTTCTCTGCTTCCCGGAGCTGAGGGTGCAGGCGTGTGTTCGTGCAGCTCCCAGCGCAAGGGGGCTCCGGTCATCATCATCGGGAGTTCTGGGGACACCGGCTAGTTAGAGGAATTACTAGATTAAAGGAACTGCTGGTCTAACGAGGTACAAATTCACTGGGCCCAGTTTTAAATTCTGTTGTTGTTGTGGATTACCGCTGACTACCAGAGGAATTTGATCCTCAGGTTATCAGGACACGGTGCGGAATCCTCAATATTTTGATAGTGAAGGTGATATACAGACGTGCTAAAAAAGTGCATCTGTTTTTCAAAGATAGGAGAGTCTCTGCCTGTTAGATTTGCAACACGTGGACATATTTAGATAGATGCAGTGTAACTTGGGGGTCATAGCTATTTACGCTTAGATGTTTAATCTTTCCTGATCCTTCCGCTCAGGAGATATTTCTGAAACCTCAGGTATGGATTATCTTAAACTTTCTTAATTATTTTTTTGCTTTGTCTCATTTCTCAAAAAATTAAGTGTTGTAGAATAGGCTGAGAGGGATTTTCGTGCATGCTTAAAGAAGTTACTACTGTCATCTACAAATGTGTTTAGGATTACTGTGGTTTTCAGGTGTGCAAAGTCAGCAGTGATACGGTATTAAGTCAGTGTGTCATTACTTATGTTGCATTTTTAATATTTTTATCTGCATTTTTAATATTTTGTATCCTGTTGTGTTAATGTTGTTTGCCCATGGGTGTTTGGCATAGCAGTTCTGTACATCCTAGCTGAGGTGACTCCTTAAATCCTCGCTGCTATGGATTAGAATAGAATTGAGCAGCACTTGTCCCAAAGTACAAATGTAGAGGACTTTTAATTGTGTATCTGGGTCCAATTGTGTGGCAACAGTGCAGAGTGCTTCTTTATAAAGGCAGATTATTAGATTCTCAAGTGGCTAGATTGCCTCATATGTGAGATCTGTTTACAAACCTTCTTGTTACTATGAAGACAAAACAGAGAGCCATATGCATTCATGTGGTCCTTGCTGAATAATGGTGCATGTGTCTACTTGAGTGTTTGGCAGTATATCATGTTTAGTTTATGTGGTGGCACCCTACAAGGCTATTCTTTTTTGACTTTTAACTGTTTCTAATACCATTGGTTGTACTCAGTTGTGTGAGCAAATTTATGATCCTGCTCTGCATGTTTGTAACTAAGCTGGACGTTTTTAAAGCAGGACATTTATTTCTGAGCATTTTGCTAAACTTCTTTGCTTATTCATTTATTTAGGTGCTTTTTTAAAAAAGGAATCAAGGTGAATTGGATTGAAACAGAAGTGAAAGAAATGAGTACCATTTTGTATGTCCCTCTGCTCATCATTTTTGGTCAACAGCAGGGGTGATTACTATTACTGCTTTTGTAATTTAACCACGTTGGGTAAGGTAGTGGGAATATAGGAGCTGTGTGTCTGGCAGAGGTGGTTTACTGAGTGAAATACTGCAATATTTACCCATCAAAGAGAAGAATGCTTGCTATTTAAGAGTATTCCTATATACAAGTCATAGTAATGTGTAAGTCACAGTAATGTGACTGGGATTATGAAATATGGCTTGCCATCTTTCAAATTTGAGCCTGATGGGGTTTATAATAAGCTGTGGTTGTTTATATCTATAGTTATCTATCCAGCTCTGTAAGTACAGCTCAGCAAGTACTCCTTGCTTGTAGTTGATTCTGCCTAGGAATTGCAGGTGAATTGCCAGAGCTGTGTGCTGACTTCCTCTGTCTTAGGTCCCATCATGAATCGGGCCCATGAAGAGTTGCTTCTTCATGTCAATGGTCTTCACACAGGGTAAAGGGAAAACGTTTTATCCATTTTACCTTAGACTGTCAGCATGTGGTTTTAAATTACTGGTCCTCAAAGCAGGAGGAATACATAATTATTATTATTCTCACCGGTTAAAGGCTTCAGGAAGAGTTAATTGTTAATACTTTTGGGAGTTGAACAGGACTGTTGAGTGCAGAGGCTGCATACCTTTGTTATTTGAAAAAGGTCAGAGTAAACTGCTTTAAAAATTCTTCTTTTTAAAGAGGTGGGTTATTTTTTCTCAAGATTTCTTAAACAGCATCTCTGAAGTAGTATGTTACAGATTAAATATTTTTTTAAGTTATTTGGCTTTCTCCTGTAGTTTAACCATTTGTTTGTTGGGGTTTTTTTTGTTTGGTTAGGTGCTTTGGATTTTTGGTTTGGTTTTTTTTTCCCTTCAGTAGAATATCTAGCAGTTGCTAAAAAAGTGAAGAAACTGCAAGGGGTAGTGTAAGCTAGATGGAAAATGGAGAAGAGTATTTTTTGCATATTCAGTCAGTAATTTGGGATGCTACATTTAAATAAAATAGCACAGAATTATGATAGAACAATGAAAGTTTCAAGCTGGTTGTGCCATTCTTATAGGAAATAGCAGCTTTGTACAGACTTGTTTCGCTTTTGGATGCTTAAAAATTTTTATAAGACTTTGCAACAATTCCCCTATTTCAGCAGGAAATATTAAAAAAGCAATTCATTGCAGCCATATTTTTCATTCTCAAGTGAAATTAGGACTTGTGAAAATGCTGGTCTGACAGCCTGAGAGAAAAAATCCACTGTAAATAGAAATATTAGAAGTTTTTCCATGACAACCAAGTAGCAAGCCCCTGTTTAGACACTAAGAAATCAGTAGTGAATTTAAAGAATATGTTAATGTCTGGAAACATCTGTGTTTTTTACAATTTTTTTTCTTCTTACTGAAATAGCAAGTAGGAGGTACCATGGACATCTCATTTCACCATTCTGCTTTGTTCATAGATTGAACAATTGGCTTTACCCTCCCTACTCATTTGTAGAAGGTTATCCCAGTAAGGTTTGTCCCCAAGAAATTTCTCTCACAAAACTATGAGCATGGAAAAGGCATGAGAGGATATGGGTGGGGGAACAATCTTATACAGTATTTCAAAATCCCCCATGTAGAATAAGACATTAAAGTACCATATGCAATTTTGTCTGTCCGGAATCTCATGCCTTTTTTTATCGTCTTGTGGTTAAATTCTTGTCATCATTGGTATGGTCTAAGCATAAGAGCATCTTCTTGCTCTGGGGAAGTATTGTGGATTATGGGTACTTCTTTTCATTTGTCTTTCAGGCACATTCTGTACATCAGCAAAATGGTCACTCTGTTTTCTGTATGCCAGGGTAACAGCAATGGAGAGTGGACCAGTATTGATTATGTTTCCATATTTCCTTGTTCTGCCCTGGATGTGTCTCTTTTACGGTTTTTTCAACCTGGATATCACCTTGTACTTGAATAAGTGAAAACCTGTGCATGCTTTTTTCTCCCTTCACTTTCTCTGGATGGGAGTCTCAGGGCATACCTACCCAAAAATGTACCACTTGAGTGGATTTCTTAAAACAATACACTACACAAATATGGATTTAATTATCTGATGTAAATTCCCCTGGTACATGGTTACCCTGATATGACGAGTTTGTACAGTGATAATATCCCTTTTTTCTGAGTTTGTTTATGCACATTCTATAGCTGTCAGTATAAATTTGGTCTCAGCAGGAAAGTTCTTTCTAAATATGACATGGAAACCACAAGTAATGTAATAATGTAGTAGGTAACGAGTTTATGGCTACTTCATGTACTCATGGGTTTGTTTTGTTGCACCTCAATTTGTGTTTTAGAGAAAATAATTGTCAGGTTTTGTTTTGGCTTTTTTTCTATTAGTTGATAGTTATGCTCTAATACACTTTCAGAGTCTGAAAAATGCAACTTATGTACAAGAAATTTGATCCTGCAGACCCAAAAAAGAATAGTAAAGAATACGTGTGTTCTTAAAATGTGTTTAATTGCAGCTTAAGTAAGTCATAATAAACTGTTGCAGCTCTGGCTAAAATCTTTGATTTATGTAAGTTGCAAAAAAAAGGGGAAAAAAAGGACATAGAGTATTTTTTGAAAGGCATGGGTTAATTGCTGTTGTGTCATACAGGAGAAATTCAAGGTTTGACTGCTACAGAAAGTTTCTTTTTCAGGTAGTAGTTTATTGGAAATTCCATACAAAGAAAAGCGTTTAGGTAATTTGCATGTATAGTTCAGTTTAATAGTAAAGTGAAAACTGGAGGAGTGAATGGGAATTGAAATTACAGTGTCAGGTGGCATTTTAAAAGTAATGCAATAAAGTAGAGTTTGACCCCCCTCATAAGAAAATACTCAAAAAAAAAAAAACAAAAAACAAAGCAGAAAAATTCCAAGTTATTTTCTGTAATTTATGATGAAGTTTAGACTTTTTTGGCTACAGTGAATAGTGTTGCTAAAGAAATGTAAAAAACTGAAAGTAAACTCTAACTGCAGAGTGTAAGATACAACATAACATCAGAGAATATTGTTGGGATATTGTTATTTATTGAGCAGTTTTTCCATTGAGCAATATCTGTGCTTAGGCAGAAAGGAGCTCTAAGTTTAAAAAATCTAGTGGCATAGGATCAGGGTTATCAAAATTAGTCTTATTAGACAGTGGGGTTTTCTTGCATGTTGGTGTGGCGTTTTTTTGTTGTTGTTGTTTTTGTTTGTTTAAACAAGATAAATGTTCCAGTCTCTGTATTTATGTATTTTGTGTTTGTGGCTTGCATTAAAACAAAACATGTGTAGTGTGTCAAGAAAGAATAGTATGAAATAATAACCAAGGTTACCCTTCCTTGACAACAAGATGTGACACTATTTAGTTAGAGCAAAAACTATTTAGTTTAGACCAAAGCCAGTCTTCAACAGAGACGTAAGTTGCTGGCATCTCTTAGCAGTCTTCATAGGTCAGTATAGTTCATTTTGAGTGTAGTCTGCTTACAAAAGTTATAGAAGTATGTGGAGTTTTATGTTCTTTGTCTCTCAAAGACAGCTAAAATAAATAGCTGAAAAATAATATCTTTATTTGCTCTGAACTGTTGTCAATTTTTGTGAGGACTGGATGTGATTTCCTTTCTTTCTGCACAAGCGTTAGCAATGAAAAAGAGACGCCCTAGAGCGTAGTGCAGGCCCGTGGTTCACTGACACCTCTGCAGGCTGGCAGTGTTAGCTGAGTCCTGTGTGACACCTGTGAAACTGATTCAATTCGACAGTTGAACTTCTAAAACTGTTTTTTCAATGCTTTAGAAAAGAAAATTGAGTGCAATTAATGGTCTTCTGTAACAATAGGGGTGGACAAATTTTGACTTTTTTCCCATTTAAATCAATTTATGAATGTAATTTCTGAAGCTGCTTATGAAAAGCCTTTTAAGTGCATTTGTCTGAAGTAAAACAGTTCTTCAGTGGAAAAGGCATTTATCTTTGGCAGGACATTCATAGACTCCTACAGCCAAATTCCCTGTCCTGTGTAAGTCAATAAAAGTTTCTACAGTTTGGTAAAAATAGGATTAAACTATCAGCTATGAGACTATAAAGCTGGACATCTTGCTGCTGTCTTGATATGATAATCTGTTTTGATCACCAGGTGAAGTTATAATACTAGGCTCTTTGAGTAAAGAGATTTAGTTTTAAAATCTCTTCAAAGCTATGTGAATTTAATTTTCTTTCAATATTCTTAGTAAATTTGTGTCAAACAAAACTTGCAGTCTGTTCCATTATTTTATGCTTGTTCCTGCAATAGTAGCAAAATCCCTTTAAAAGTTAGTGAATATTTTCACAGAGCTGCTTGGCTGGAATATTTGATTTCTTAAGGTTTAAATAATGGATAAGTTACATGTATTTTATTTGTGAGGTACATCTGAATTTTGATACAGGCTTAGCAAGATGTTACTGATACATCTGAAGAAATTTGTGATAAGTGTAAGGGTAGGAGTCGTTTATGTAATATGCTTAGGAGGAAATGATGTTAGTGAAATACAAACTGACAGAAAAGTATTTGTTTTAGAGCTAGATGTCAAGTACAGTGTTGCTACCTCTGCAGTTGTTTTACGGTTGAAAATGTTGGGATCGAGAGGATAGTAAAGTTGGTCCAGTAAATTATCTGTCCTGTTTGATATGCCGTATATTTTTAATCTCTGATTTACCTAATTACTAATTAAATACACCAATTGTGCTCATCTTTGACCTAATTCATTGTAGTGAGTAATGTTAATTATTGGTGGAGAACTTCATAGTCAGCCACGCATTAGTAAAACTACTACATGATTTGGAGTAATTAGTAGGGCAATTTTGAGTCAGCTATTTTTTTCTAAACAAGTAAGGTTGTAAATTGGAGCTGATACACAGTAGTATGATGGCAACTTTCCTTGGTCTGACAGGACTTTGGTCTGTGAAATGTGGGGAGGCAAAAGGATGACATACAATACGTTCATTTTCTCTGCTTTTTATTTATTTTTTTTTTTTTTTAGCTCAGCTCATACAGTTTTTCAAGGATTCTATTAAATTAGTGATCACTTAATGGAAAAAAGTTAACCACTCTGTATCTTATCCTTATGAACAGGCTTAGAGGAGAGATGAGAAAGTAATAGAGATGGGAATGGAAGCGTTTCAGGTCTTCAAAATTTTTCTTTTGGAGCAAGGACAAGATGTGTTTACATGTCATCTTGGAAATGCTTGTTTTGCTTCTGGGTTGTACAGATTTCCTCCTCCAAGGCTGATAAACCTAAAACCTCTGTGATGGGAGGCTGGACTAGACACATTGTCTTGTAAAAGATGAGTGTACAGGAAGAACCTTTGCTTTAGTTTTGGTCCATGTCCTCTGTGTGATGCTTTTTAGTGGTGTGTCTGGGGTCTTTCCTCATTCTTCTGTAGGAACAGAGAAGCAGCTTGCAGTAGGTGTATCCTGACTTGCCTCCCTTGTTCCCCAGATCATCCTGTGCATGGCAGGAAAGAGGAAGGACACATGGGACGATGGAATTCCTTTATGCACGCTTCTCCAAAACTTCAGTGCAGCATATTTTCCACAAATGGAATGAATATGAGAGAAACCTTTCAATTTTCTTTCTCTTTCTCACTCACAGCCTTATTAATTATAGAAGAAAACAGGAATGTTAAATATACAGTTTTGGATGTATGCTGGTTGAGGATGAGTCTTAGAAGAAGATCATTAAAATGGGGAGGGGAGGTTTGAATGTGACTGACAGTGGATTATAATTGCCTACAGGAAGTTATTTTTATCAGATCAAGTGTTCCTCTTACCTACAGAATTTTAGTAATTCAGTTATTTAGAATCTCTGTTCGGTCTCAAGTTGTACAAGCGTGTGTTGATGAGTAACTAAGATCCCATGGAAGGCATATTCAAGGATACAGTGGTAACATCCTCTGACTTCCAACTTTGACATCTCCACAGATAGCTTGCACACAGGATATGATGCTTCTTATCTTGCTCAGTGCTTGAAGGTATTTATTTTTACATTTGCTTATGCATGGTTTTGATTTAATTTATTTGCAGTATCATTTGATCCCAGTCTATAGTTCAACCCACTTAACTAGCAAGCAGGGAAAGAAACTAATTTTGACTTTTTCTAAGTCAAGTGGGTTGTCTGGTGAGCCAGAAGTGTAATAAATACATTTGATGGCTGTTTACAGATTAACACACTAGAAAACAGAGCTGTGTTTCAGTTTCCTTGCCTAATTCAGACAGTGTCACATGCAGGTGATAGGATTGTAGTAATCTTTTTATCTCAGCCAAAAGTGCTTTTTTTTTTCTTCCTGCATTGATGCTTTCCCCTAAAAATGAACATATTACAGCAGAAAATGGAGAGGGTTTGCCACATTGTGTGAAGAAATGTTTAAGAATGCATGTCTTAAGTATATATATCTAAACTCATGTACATATATGTACATGATATGATGTGATCATAGCTTTTACCTCTAGTCATGTTCTGTTTCCTTCATACTACAATAAACCTGGAATAACTACATGAGAGCTCATGTTTGGAGGCCTGGCTTGAAACTGGGAGGAAGATTTGTCCTGGATTCCATGTAGGTTCAACTTCTGATGTTGGTTAACTATCAAAGAAAATATTTTAAATAAATAAATAAAATTATTTGAATTATTTATGTATGACTGTTAGCATTTATTTCACAAATGTCTATATAGATACACATGCATAGCCAAATTTTGTTGAAAAGGAAAGAATCTTATTAGTTTTCAATGAGGAACTGCTGTGGTCTCACTTTGGTGAGTATGTATCACAGTCTGCATCAGAGTCTGCCCAGGGTATCTTTCTAAAATGCTGTCCACTGTTCCTGGTGCTCTGCTGCTAGGAGGATGCAGCAGGATCAGTTAGTGAGCATGGCCCCATTTAGCTGCCTGTGACTGACTCAGCCAAGGTCATGTCTGGTTGGACCACAAAGACGTTTGCTTTTAAGCTGGAGCGCTTTGAATCCCTTTTACCTCCTCAAGTGTTTCTCAAGGACATAGTCACATCACTCTCAGTCTGCCCAGAAGGTTAAAGGGTCATTTTCCAGGCCCTGTCATCAGTGGTGCCTGACATTTACCTCGTGCATGGTGCTCCCCAAGCCTCAGTCCCCTGGTGGGACGCCCACCTCCCTCCACACTACAGCTGAACTAGTGGTGCCGGCTCTCACGGTTGTAGGGAAGTGACCAGAAAGTCAATCCATGACTACCCGTGCAAATAGATGATGGAAATCAAAGCTATCCTAAAAAGCACGTTGTGCCAACACGGGTCTTGTTGCTGGACCTTCACTATCTCTGGAGTCAACACAAAACCATCTTGCTCTCATCTCACAGTTTTCTGATCAGTGCCCCATATCTGAGAAGACAGCACCAAACTGTGCCCGGCACAGCTTGTGACACCGTGTGAACTGCCTTGTCTCTTGTGAATATAATGAAAATTCTGTCATTTTTACCACCTTGTCCTGACCAATAAAAGTGCAGAATGGGCAGTTGTTATTGATTTGATTTTTTTCTAATTTTTTTTCATGAGGCCAGGATTTTGCCACTGGCTGTAGATAGGACTTGTAGTGCTGAAATAGTGCTCCTCGTGACTGTCTCAGCCTATAAATGGAAACCTTCAGCATGCAAGGTTTGCTTTTCATTGAATATAGTGACACTAGGTGAGAATGTTGGAAAAACTGTCTGCGCAGAAACAGCCTCTGGATACTTCAGGAAGAGAAGACCTACAACAAAAAGCACTCTCAACAGAAATGATCTTTACATTGCCAGATGGCATAAGGTATTGTAGAAAAAAAAAAAAAAAGATACATTATGTACCCCAAGGTGCTTTCACTGAGATTTGAATATAAAGTCCATGAAGTCTTAGGTGGAAGTGTTGCAACTGACTGGCTTAGAGCTGTGGTTTTAGCTTTTTTTTTGTTATTATTTGTGGTTATAACCCAGCTAAAAAAGAAATGTGCTTGGAGCCAGGGCTGTATCTCAATTGTCCTGTGTACTCTCCCCAGTGAAATCCCATTTTCTGGTTTTGGAATTATTAAGATGTGAGAAACTTGCATTTAATTTCAGTTTGTGTATGATGTCCATTTTTATTTTATTTTTTTTAATGAGATCTGATGACTGTTTATTTCAAGTGGCATAATCTCAAACGTCCTTTTGGGTTTTCTTTGTCTGTTCCTGGTATGGTTCAGCATAAAAAGAAAGATAAAACAATATATGTGAAAGGTTTGCATGGTTCTACCATGATGTTTCATTCTGGTGCTCTACTACCTGCCCTAAGTATCTGCTTCTCCATCTGTAGCCCAGTAGCACCAAACTGAATTAGGTTATCCCTGATGGAGGTTTTTTTTACACTTCCCCATTTCTGAATGTAATTTAAAATAAAATCTTGTACCTTTTTTTTTTTTTTTTTAAACAGTACAAACAAAACAAAAAAGGAAGAGGAAAAAACCTAGTTCAACGAAAGCTTATGACATGATTCTAGAATTCATAACCCTGGGCAAAAAGGGCCACTTATTGGAGTAGTTCTTGAGTAAGCTAATTGTTTGATAAGGATCCTTGCCTGTTTAAGTTGTTGGTTGTTGGAAATATTCCATTTCTAAATTTGTGCCTTATTGCGTACCCTAAGGTATGTGTACAACCCACTGTAATTGCACAGTTTATTATTTTATTAATGAGAGCCGTGATAATGTGTTGGCTCATGAATTCCCTCCAGTCCAGGTACAGTCTCTTAATTGCCCAGGGTCCTGCAGTTCCATCATTTGTTCTGGGGATGGTGACAGGGAACACAAGCAGGTTTTCTGTAAGCATGGTTTAAAAAAACTCAGTCCTTGCCCTAAAGCCCATGTTTGGTGTGATAATGCAACCAAAGTCTGGAAAGGCCAGATACCTTTTTTAACACACCCGTAATGAACAACAATAGAAGAGGCAGAAGGAAATTCTTACTACATAATCCCGAGTGCCTGAGACTTTGCCAGCTGAAAGCAGAGGACTGCGCACCTTACTTGGCCTTCTTACCCATAACAGAGCACCTCTTAGCACTTCTTTGATCTGGGTCTCTCCTGCCTGCCTCCTTGCCCGAGCGGCTGGAAGATGCTCCCTTCGTTTGCTGCAAGGCACACAACGGTGAGCAAGCATCTGGCATGCAACAGCAGCTCCTACTTTTCACGTGCCTCAGGGGCAGCAGGCGTACTAGGGTGCCTGTTCCCATGTTCTGGAAACTATTTCTGTTCGCTTATCCTAGATCCACAGAGAAGGGAGCAGCAGCAGTGGAGGTGTGGTCTGTGGAATAGTCGGGGAAATCCAGTTTACTGTGTCTGTAACTCTGGAGACAAAACGTTCCCGTAAAAACCCGTGGCAAAACACCACATCCTCAAACCGGCGGCGCTTGCTCCACAGTGCAGCCCAGCCCAGCTTTCCTGGTACGCTGTAAACCTCTGACCCTGGGTTTGCAACATTTGGGGAGCTCTCTGAGGATGTTGTGGCAGCTCGGGTAACCCCAGCCCACAGCACGGGGGGATGGCGATTCCCACGGAGCGTATCACAGGCTGCCTCCTTACTGTGGTGGCTGGTACCGTTTCCCACAGCTTCTGAAACTGCTCATTACAGAACTTGGCTCTTCTACAAGGGCTTTTCATAGCTGTAGCCCCTGTGGCTTGATGCAGCATGCTTTTCTGGAGGAACAGATGGTATATTGCGTAGAAAGTTACTGTATTTTTGTACCCCTGGTTTGTATTTATTTATGTCCCTCTTCATCTTCCTCTCTTTTTTTTAAGGTGTGCATATAGGCCAAGTGCAGAACTTGGAATCAGTACTGGATTTGCCTTGGGTATATTCAACTTTATATTTGTGTATGAGTGCAGTGTTTTACACTGAGCAGGGTATGCTTTCTGAAGTTTTAGGGAACATATTTTTATCATGTGGACTGAAATTAGTTCAAAATACTGCAAGGGGAAAAAACCATTTTCCCCTTAGAAGTAAGAAGATCTTTAAAAGAAAAAGCCAGTATCTTCTTAAACGAGCATTGTACTTTACTGAAGTATAGTTTAGTTTTTAAGTCAGTAGATGTGTTTTCTCTATCTAATCTTTGTTTTTTTAAATAGATATCATCTGGTCAATTTGAGTGAAAATGCTACTCCCATGAGAAAAATATTTATTCTAAATATTATTGTTGCCTGGGATCTTGTTGAATTCATGGCATACAGAGGCAGTCAAGTTGATTTAATATTTTTAACATTTTTAAAGTGTTTTCTCTTTGTTTTCCTGAAAGCAGTTTAGATAAGTATTTTAGCAATTGCTTTTGGTTTCTGGAAATTAGGTTAGTTTTGTTGAAAACTTCAGGTTCTTAAACATGGGTTTCAGATCTACTTTGTCTTGATTAGACATTTGAAATAAAATATAAATACTTCAAGCCACTTAATAAGGGCTTGCCTTTTCCCCTGCTTAGATTCCAGGACTTAATGTGTTTTGCCTGAAGAATCTTCATAAGCCATTGCTTATAAAAGATAGTTACAGTCACAGGGTTTTGGTACCACTTAGCCAAATCACTTCATATATTAACTTCTAATGTGAATACCTATATAATTATATATTTAGATGTCTATATATTATTTTGTCTCTATGCACTCACATGTGCACAAGTGTGTATGTAAATATGTATAGACACACCACAGACAAAAGTACGCTCCCACACTGTGTCTCTACAGACACTCACACACATCTGCTCTAGCTGGGATCATTCCATTTCAAATTTAATGTTTCCATCCTAAATCCAGTCCTTACCATATAAGCAAAACGTTCCTCGTGGCAGCACAGCATTTTCCCAGAGGCTTCTGAATGGGAGGGAGGCTTCTCATCCCCGTGCCTGAAGACCCCCTCAGGTACCTGGCACGAGAGACCAGTGCTGGTGGCAGTGTCCTGCTGGGGCAGGAGAGTGTGGCATGGGGCAGCCAAATACAGCAAATGAGGAGACAGAATGACAGGGAATACTTTGGGAATTTCTACTTGCTGCCACTGCATTGGTGGTTGGATCGTGCCCTTCAGCAATGGACAGACCCCCTCCTGTTTTCTGTGTGCTGCTGTATTTAGGCTGAACACCAGGTTCACAATGAAAAGCAAGCCCTCCCTTCCCCCATTCCTTTTCTTTGCCACACATATTTTGAAGATAAATAATGACCTGCTATCAAGTGTTTCGGCAGCTTGGACTTTGTCATCTTCGTTTGCCTTGTTTTCATTATAAAATTGGTGCAGGGTATTTTAGTTAGCTGCTTGTAGGATCATTTGAGAGAATTCCCATATTAATGTGATAATTCAACAACAAAAAAAATGTCAAGATAATGGCTTTTCCACTTGCACTTCTCTTCAAATGGAAGCGAAAAATTATAAAAACCTTGTACATAATTTGAATTCCCAAGTGATACTCTATAGTGGCTTTATTAAAAGTATTGTGTGGATGGGTTGTAAAGGATAAAAGTGTAACTGAGTTTGTGGCAATCAATAAAGGTGTTAGATACTTTGTAAGTATCCAACTTTAAGAGTTGTTTTCTGTATGTATTTGTACCCACCACAACCAGTACCTGTTTTGGAGTGGAAAGGCAAGTGTTTTCATCAGTGTAGCAAGGGCACTGTCAGTGAGCCCAGGTCACAGTTTGCATCTGCCTCTTTGCTGTAAGTTTCAACCCTTTAATGAATAAAACCCAACACAACAGATAGAGCTCTTTTAAAAATATTAGGGTGGTATTCGGATATTATAGAGAGCATATTCCACTTTCTCACCATGGCAGAGATGGCTCTTTGTCAACTAATGGAACAGTAATCTGTAATTACATGAAAATTAACTCTCAGGACATGGCTGTGTGTTTGAATCCACTGCTGTTCCTTGTTACATTCTGTGTTCTTTAGCCGACACTGTATTGCAACAGGCAGCCATAGGTGAGTGGAAAAAGCCCTCTGTGATTTGGCACGGCGGTGCCTGCTGGTTACACTGCCTGCCCTGGGCTGCTGCTGTGCCATGCACCAGTTGTCTCAGTATGGTCAGAAGGACAAACTGACAGTGCATTTCCTTCATTTCTTGGACATGAGTCTAAAAACAGTCAGCCAAGTTTGTTCTGAGTGACTGTGGTACCGAGTGGTCAGATTTCAGAAAGTGGAATGGCTCTTACGTGTTGTTCAGGGTGCTGCACACCGTGGAAGCTTTCTTACAGTACTTTTGAAGGTTTCACCCCCTTTGTCCTCCTCTCAGGAGAATGTCGCTACTTACATCTACTGCTTTGTATAATATGGGCTGGATTCTGTTTCAGCAACCACAGTTTTAAGGGTGAGATCCTGCTCACTTTACTCTGACTGAGTTAATCCAAACTGTCTTTGCTGCAGATAATGCCTGGGTACTGCAAATCATTGTCAATACCAAAGACTGATTTGTCTGCTTATTTTTTTATATTGAAAAGAGTCCTGATTATTAGTGCCAGATTGACAACCTTCAGGATTAGGTTTTCAAGCTAATGTCAGAACAATAAACAGTAGAGGTTTTTTCATGCTACCTGAAAATGAATCTTAGAGATGTTACCTTTGAAAAATTTACTTCTAAAGGAAAAGGTAGAAAACAACCAAACCAGCTTGTATCCTTGTAGAATAATGCGTTTGAAAGTATATCCAAAATATTTAGGCTATAAATAATCAAAATACTATATCTGACCTTATTTTAGTAAAATGAGCAGTTTTGGTTATCTAGTGAAACTTCTTATGTCCCATGAAAGATACAGTATATCGAAGATATAGTGTGGTGATACCCGAGTTTCAGCTCTATTGTGCTGAATTACTAGGGCTGAAAACTCTCTTCAGTTCCCTGTGTGACCACAGGGTGGTTATTGCAGAATTAAGGCAAAAATACTCTCTTCAGCTAGTGATGGTGGTGTGAGAATTCAGAAGAGCATTTTCCCAACTCCTTGTAACCTTTTTTCACTGAGGTTTGTAAGTAACTCTGTTTGAAAAACGACTTGTGTCAAGTGGAGCACTGCTACCCAATCTGTCACATTCGATGTATGCTGGGACATGCTTATTGTGGGATGACTGTATTTATCACTGTTTTAACATGTTGTTCAGAGAGTCTCAGAAATGGGTCTGGAATGTGTCTCATGAGTGAGAGTGTACTGTAAGCCTGTCCATCCCTCTGCCTGAGGAAAGAATCAGCTATAACCAAAGCATTTCCTACAGGTGGTTGTTCAGCTTTGAAGCTTCAGTGGGTGGAGACTCTGAAACCTCCTGAAATTCTGACAAGAATCTCATTTGGATTCTTGTCAATGCTTTCAATTTAAAAAAGTCTTTCTAATGTTTAACTTAAGGAGGTAGTAATGATGGGTAGGACTGCAATCCAGATTCCCCTGTGCTTGCTAGCTATACTGATTTTCTTACATTTAGATGGACAGCCTGGGTGACAGTCAGTTACCAAATGAGGGACATCCACATACCAATACCCAACTCCTGCATTCTCACCCTTTCCCTTAAGCTGGGACCTTACCTGCTTCAGAAAGATGGAGGCAAATTTGGAAAGAAGCCTCTGTATTCACTGTGCCAGGTTGTTGGCCATATCTGATAAGGGAATCCTGGAGTTTTACCCAATAGTTGTGACTTTGATGCACTTACAAAACATGTTTTACTTCATGGCATTCAAAGCAATGTAAGGCTTGATTTCCAGATGCCTGCAGAAGTATGGGCTGCAGAAAAAAGCTAAGTGCATTTTGATATTGTAGTATTATTTCATTCTATTTCTATATTGCAGTAATGTTCTTACACAAGCTGTACAAGAAAAACAAGAGCAGCACGGCTCCTGAGCAAATATTGTTTCTAGTCACATACGATACTTTGCAGCTGAGCCTGGTAACACACTGCTTAGCTGTTTTGCTATGCAAGTGCAGAGAACACTGTTAGCAATAAAGCCACTGCTGGTTTCTCCTCCAAAACCTCCCTCCTTGCGGTGCATTGGAAATGACTGAACTTTGGCCCTCAATCTGCTGACACCCTGAGGGAGCGTAAGTGTAATGACGTCTTTGCTTGTTTCAGCTGCACAACAGGAAACGCTCGTGGCCTCCCCTTCTTCCTGCTCTGAGAAAGTGCTGCTGCCTTTTTTTTTTTTTTTAATTTTTTTTTTTTTAATTTTTTTTTTTTTTTTATTTTTTATTTCCCTCCCTTCCCCTGCAGTCGAGTGGGCTGAGACCTAGTTTCAGGTCTGGGCTTGGCAGCCAGCTGGTGCTCGCACAGGCCATCACTGCTGCTGCCTCCTCCCCGGGGCAGCCAGTCACCTCTCTATTGCTCTGCTGGGGTGATGATGCCAGAAGTACGAGCTTTGTAATTTTCTTTCTCTTTTTTTTTTTTTTTTTTAATTCCTTTTTTTTTTTTTTTTTTTAACCTCCTGGAGAAGTAACTGAGAAGAGAATACAGTTATGTGGCAATGGCTTTCTCCACGGAGCGTGTCACTGGACACAGCTGAGCTGCAAAGACCAGGATGGTCAGGTGATGATTTGCCTTGGGGAGACCATATCACTGCCTTAATGTAGAGGACACACTGCTAGGTGGGCATTGAGGGATCCTGGAATATGGTCCCAATAGTGCTGAATAATGCTGAATATACAGTGCCTGAACAGATTTCTTTGCCTTGCTGCAATAAAGAGGCTGGCTTCTTGCAGAGCATTGACAGGAAGCCTGTTTAACCCTCTCTGGCCCCTGCATTTACACTTCGTAACCGAAACAGGGATGTGAGTAGAAATGGTTATTGGCAAAACACAAGCATTTTGCTGCTTACTCAGAGAGGAGGATTTTATCTCAGCATAGTCATCCAGAACATTAAAGCAATACAGTGTTTTTGTGAGTGAAATTGATTGATTCATTATTCAGCTGTTATTCTCTAATGATTGGGGGGGGTGTGCAGATCGCTTTTAAACGATAAAACACATAGGTACTAGAGAGTTTGCATATAGTGGCATGAGAAATGACACTGAGAAGTCTGGAGTACAGTATCCTGAATTTGAAAGATTTAATTAACTTTGAATGTAAACAGTGCTGGTGCAGTGGCTTATTCCTTTGTTTAAAGTTGCATGGGCATAATATTTAAGGAGCAGCTTTTATCTGGGTTCTGTAATAAGTGACTTCTGGATTTACCTCATTAATCTCTCCTACTACCTAGCTGCATAACTGTTTTTAACAAGCTGAAGTTATGTAACATGAATCATGCCTGGCGAGATGCTTGCTAGCAGGAAAAAGCAAGATAGGCTTTAGAAATAACGGCACTCAGCCTTTTGCAGATTAGGAAATGACTGGGTTTTGAGATGAAATGCCGTGTGTTGGTACTCCCAGCTGTACTGACAAGGTCCAGCTATTCATTAGGAGGATGTGTCTTGAAACAAAGTCTTGGGATAGGAGTATTTAACAGACAGAGGAGTGGATTTGCTCAGGCGTGAGCAGCTCTTGGAGGGTTTTATATATGTGTGTGCTAGATTCCCCCCACCCCAACCCCTGCCTTCTTTTTCCTCTGGGATAATAAATGGGAAAATTACTTTAAATGGGCCTGATTTCACATGAAAAAGAAAATAACTTGAGGAGCTGTGATTGCCCCTGTAAAGTGTTACATAAATCTTTTTCCTTCCTTTTTTTAATATGCCCTTATAGTATCATTAGGCATGTGTGCAACACAACGGTCCTCTGTCTCAAGAGATTTTACAACCAGTTTATGGAAAGGATATATGAATGCATTAGAATAAAAGCAATTGATTTAAAGTTAATTTTTCCTTTAATAATATTTCCTTGGCAATTTTCTCTGCTGTTACTTAGGATTGATCTTCAAAGTCATGCTGAATTGTTAAGCCTGGGATGACTTTTTGCTTTAGTAGCATGTATACAAATGTTAAATGTCAGGAAATAAAGGTGCAAGAATAATGGGTGTTCAGGTAAGGAGTAAAATAATGACTATTTTAGAAAGGAATGGTTTAGTGTTCCTGAATTCTCCTTCAAACTGTCCTGCTCCCTCTCATTTTGACGAAATAATTATGTCTTTTCCCTTTGCCTTACTTATAAATGAAACAGCTGTAAACTGTGGCATAGGGTTATAAAATCCTGTACTTTTAAACTTGATTGTTATTAACAGCAGATGGTCAAAAATGAGTGCTGGTATTAATGGTCTTCTGCACTGCCACGTGTGCATATGAGCACAGTGGCTGATGGTGCCTTGGCATAGGTGACAGCTGAGGTGTGACAGTGACAAGCAGCCTCTGTAAGCCACTGCTGTAGCCAGGACCAGTGCTGATAACCTCAGCATGGAGACGAGGGGATGAGCAAGCACAGACGGAAATGAGTATTTTCTCACACAGGGGGCCACCCAGGTCATGGCCAAGGGATGTTGAAAAGGCACTATAAGGAAGTGGACCGTGTTGCTCTTCGTATGTCCTTATTTTCCAAACAAATGCAGGATTTCTCTTGGAATGTCAGTGCAACATCCTTCAGAAGAAACTTGCTTTTTTTATGAGTATTTAAAATTTATTTCATTCTTCTGGAGAATTTTCATTTATTGTACTGAATTGACTTAGATTTATATGGTCACGTTACTGTTACAGCAGCAGAAGCTTGGGAATCTAAATAGTGGCACATGAGGACACCAAGGCCTTGGAGGTGGAGAAAGACATTTTCCTGAACCTGCATGGTGAAAACCAAAATTAGAGTTCACCAAATGCTTTGTGTTTCTAACAACTCCAATATTTATTACTTTTGACTCTGTAGTGGGTTTTGTCTGACTAATGGTTATGTCCTTTCTGCAACTCCATGATTTACTTGAGGCAGATGAGCATTGTGTAGGGACATCTATAAAATTGTTGAAATTTTTGTTGGTGCACTTTTCTGTTGTGGCTACTTAGGAGGGTTGGAGTGTCCTTTACTTGAGTGTACTTTACTTGAGTTTCCCTTACCCTTTTGGATGAGAAGTCCCTGTGTCTTTGTTAAGAGCCATGACTTGTAAAGCCGGGAGGGTCAGAGGGAGCATCACAAGAGCCATGGGAGTTTCCACCCCGTGTTTTGGTAGACTCAATGAGATGAGCATGGCTGCAGAGGGAGTTGTTGTGGCTCCCCTCTGCCTTACCTTGTCAGGAGAGAGCCTGTGCCTGCTGGCTTTTGCTGCGGGGCAGCCAGGGGTGGGCTGAGGGCTGATGGGGGGGGTGAGCTGGAGGATGAGCTGGCAGGTGAGCTGGGCTGTTCAGGCACAGGAGAGTGCCACGGCAGATGAGTGTAGCTGGAATCAGCGCCTGTGAGGAGCGAGGGTTGTTCACCACGTGCTGTGGGAGGCGTGGGCTGGCCTTGATTCTGGTGCAATTTCTGCTGAAGTCTGTGAGTGAGCAGAGTAAGGTAAGCATGTGGCTGCTGGATGGAAGGAGGTTAATTGCTGCGAGTGGCACTGATGCACGGACAAGGTGGAGGTGTATTTCTGTGCATGAGCAGGCAGTGGCTTGCTCAGGAGTAAACTTTCACATCCTGGGGTCTTTGAATAGCCTTCAGAGGCTACTACTCCAGGTCGTATGGCTGGAGTGATTTCTTGCCCTGCAAGTTGCTGTACACAGTTTAATTTTCCTTGCTTTTGTGTATCTTGTTCATTCAAACCCTTAAGCGTTGTCAGGTTATCAAGTTGTTTCCGTGTTGCGGTAAAACTTGAAACAATTACCAACTTAAAAATTTCACCATTTTTGCCTGTTAAAAAGGGTGAAATTTAATTTACACTAATTATTTAACCAAATGAGATGCTCAGCATGAAAATGACCAGGTGCAAATTAAGATGAAATAAGTAAAGGGAAAAAATATGCTGTGCATTAACATTTTTCATATTAAGCATTCTATTTGTATTTCATTACCAGCCCATCTGCAAGAAGACTTTTCTTAGCAGATTGAAGCGTTTTAAAAAAATCTCAAATTTACTGTAAGTCTAATACAAATAAAGAATAGATTTAAATGTGAGAGTTTTAAACAAATCATCTCATCATTGCAGACTTATTTTCTCTTAACTTGGGTTGTGCTGTGTGCCTTGATATGGTGTGTGGAGCCATGCAAAGGCCACCCTTTTTCTACGTTGTGTTGCTGCAACACAGAGCTGCTGTGTGTGTAAAATTGGACCCTAGGTAATACTGAAATTTGCATAATGCCTAAGCTAAGTGTGTGTGTGGTCTTAGCTCCTTGTCACAGGAATGGATTTGAGAGCGTTTGCCTGGTTCCTGTGGTTGCGCTTGTTGCAGTCCTGCTACCTCTCAGCCAGTCCCTTGTGAACCTGCCGCTGCTTTGGGACTGGCAGATCACAAGTCATGATGGTTTCACTGTTCGTGGGGATGAGAAGGAAAAGCTTTTGTCCAGCTGTAGGCAAGGCTGGCTATGGATTGTGTTGGTTGCACCATCAGTTTCACCAAAGCGAGTTCAACACCGCGGCGGTGTTGCCATGGTGCATGTTTCTTTGGAAGTACCAATACAACACCCTTCTCTATTGTAGAGAACAGGTTTCACCCTACAAAAATGTGTGTGCTCTCTTTCTTTACCTTGGCAGGCCCTGGTTTTGAACCTTCCCAAACTTTGGAGATGTTTGTTGCAAGGTTTACTTTGTGAATGGAGTTGGGTTTTTTTGAGTGCATCATGAAAGATTTGGTTTATCTGCATGGAGCATGCTTCCTTGTGCAGTTGCTTTCCACAGTGCAGTGCTTGTAGCTTAAAATCCTTCCTGTTGTGCTTGTGCCAGTTCAATTCCTCCTGCAGCAAGTTAGTTTTCCTCACATACTGCATGCAGTAAGGTGCCTGGTTGCAGTGGTGAGAAAGAAATTTTTTTATTTCTGCTGACATGTCATTCTTGTAGATTCAAAATGGTAATGACAGTATTTTTATAACCATTTTGCAGAGAAACTCTGAAAACTAGAATAACATTCACTGCTTCAATGTATATTTTATTCCATCTGAAAAACTGCTTTAAATGCATGTGTTTGCACTTGGAATTCGAATGCTTTGCATCAAAACTAGAAATGACAGCGTCACAGGCATGGAGTAGACCTTTGGGTTTATGGTGGTGGCGTGTTTTATTGTCTGTGACGTGTGATCACACAAGCTCAGCAGTAGCCAGCTGACTGGATGTATTTGCTGTAATTCTCTACCCAGGGAAGTACGGTCTAGTGACTAGCAGGCTGGGCGGGGACTCAGTACCCACAGCTTCAGTTCCTGGTTCTGCTACACAGTTCATGAGTTCAGGGCAAGATTCACACCACCTTACATGATTTTCATGTGAGTTATATCCATAAATATGGGTAAGGCGCAGCAGTATCACGGTTGTGCAGTGTTCTCTTCATGTCAGTTCCACTTCCTTATCTTACAGAGATGTCCTGTAGACAGATGCTGTATTCTGCCACTCATCCATGGGGAGGCAATGGGGGGGTTTGTGCTAAAACTGACTGCCAGGTTTCAACCTTATTTTTGTTTTGTTTGATTGCATCTGATTTTAAGTGACCATTCTCAGTTGTGCCCTTTACTATGGGCACCTCTGCTCATGGTATTTATGGTATTAAACATAGAAGTCTCCGGGAAAGTCAGGCTCCATGTGGCTTTGGAGTCCAGTTCTATCTCCTTTACTTAAGAGGAAAAATACCCTAACTGAGGTGCAGACAGAAGCCAAGGCTGAGAGTAATGCAGCACAAATATCTGCCAGATGAGTCTAGTGCTTCATTAGCAAAACCCCTAAGAGAAACTTTAATTTCAGGCAGATTCCTAAGTCGTAGTGAAATCACTGGGTCCTACACATTCTCCTGAAGTTAAGTATATGGTTATATACTTTGTGAATAGGAATGGCTTATTGAGCTGGAGCCAGCGTGGGGAATTTTGGGACTCCTGCTGTTCTGCTTACAGTATTTTGCAGGAGAATTTAAGGGTGTAGAATGACACCAACTGGATTCACAGAACAATCTGCTCCTGTTCCCGTGAACTCCAAATTATTTTCCTTCTCACATGCAAAGTTGTATCGAGAGCTGCATTTAAAAACCCATCTGTTGTCCATATTATATCAATAGGAAGAAAAATTTTAGACTTCTAAAATATTCTGGTTATGTGTTCCATCCTGCTGTCATCTGTCTTTCAACTGCAAGCCATTGCACTTACTTGTAGCTACTCAAATCTTTTCCCTCATACCAGCAGATGAAACTCTGAGCTCCTAAACAGTAGAGATGGGAGCAGGATGCTACAAACTGGTAGTAGAAAGAAATGACTGCTTTCAAAATATGTTTTTGATAACATAAAATAAAAAAATCAGTATAATACTTGTTTTCTTATCAATTGTGGGAATAAGTAATAAATTACTTCAAAAGTTGTTTCATCATATTTTTCTCTACACAGTATATTTGAAGTATCACCCACATCTAGATGTGCTTTGATATAATTCATGACACAAATATGTATTTAAAATTTAGCCTTTTAAAATTTTTTTAAAATTTTTTTTACAGCAAAATAAGATTCTAATTTCAGTGCTGTTGGTTACAGTTTTATAATTCACCTGCTGCTGATCTGAATTTCCTGTGTTGCAGTGGCAGTAGCATGAATGTAATTACTGGCAGACACTTTTTCAAGAAGACAGTAGTGAAGTTCATTGGTGGTGTTTATTTTGGTTTTGTTGTAGCACTTTGCTGAAACAGCCAATTGTGACAGAACAAGAGAGACAATATTGTATTATTTTGGGTTTGGAAGTTTGTCTTTGCAAGTGTAATGAGTACTCAGGGGTGTGTGTATGAATCTTTTCTGGAAACTCCCAAGCTTTTTCTCGGCATTTTTAAAGCGGTATCTTCTCACTGAGGGCTTCAGGATTTTTCAAATGCTGCACTGTCTCCTCCCTAGAAAGCTCCTTGGGCAATGGGAGCTTTGTAGGCTTTTCCAGGTGAGATACAGACCACAGATACAAACTGTCCATCTCACGGTGGTTGGGTAGCTGGGTCAGTGTACTCCAGTGTGTGAAGTTGCTTCCTTTCACACTTTTATTTAGCCATATGGGTGCACCTGTAGCTGTGAACTTCAGCTTTTGACACCGTTTTGCATCTCAGTACATCTGTTCTATCTGCAAATTCTGCGCTCTGACTCAACATGGAAGATTTTTCCCTTAACATGAATGCTGACCATCTCCTGTCTAAGCCTAAGTTGGGATTGGAAGGAACTTCTGGCAACTGGATGATTTTGAGGCTGCTACTTCTTTGTTGAATGTCTTTAGAGAAATTAGTAAGAGAAGATGGACAGACGCGGGTGTGATATCACACACAGTTTGTGATTGCAGGGGTTTTTTCTTACATAGGAAACAAGGTTACAAAAGAGATCTTGGGAGGAAGGTCAAATTAATTCCTTTGAGAATACTTACCGGATAGGAAGCTATGTTAAAATGGTAAAATGTTAGAATTGTTTGATGTGATTTTTTTATTGCCATGACTTTTGTTTTCTGTGTAGTTAATATCTAAAGGCTTCTATGAAGATGTAGGCTTCCTTGTCTTTACATCTTCAAACTCACTGAATTTACAGCATAAATATCTGACATATGAGGAGAGGAAAGAAATGTTATCACAGGGATCAAAGACAGAGACAGATTGTGAGGTGCCCTCCATGGTCAGATAAGAAATCACTGGCAGCTAAGAACTCATTCTGTTTCTCAAGTCCTAGCACTCCCAGAACCATACATCACTTAGCATCGCAGAGGTCAATCTGTGTGCCTTTAGCCCCATGTTAAACCTTCAGCAACCCTTTTTTCACTGAAGCTTTTGACATGTTTAGTTTATTACATGTAGCTTCACATCGCAATTCGGACCCAAACTTGTTTATTCTTAAGTTTAAAGGTCCCATCTGACATAAAGCACATTGATTTTGTGGATGATTTATGAAATAATGTCTGATGCCACTATTTTAAAAGATATCACTGCCTTGCAAAAGTGAATGTCTGGTTTCTTTGTTTAGTAAATATTCAAAGCACTTGAAAGGAAGTTTTGGAATAAGGAGTTTTCTACCCTGTGGGAGTAGTATCCTGTGCTTTCATTAGGTCATATCAGGCCATTGTTTTGCTTTTCTTATCATAAAGATCTTGTATTTTTATTCATGCTCAGCTGTGGACTTGAGTTTCCTGGAAGAGAGTGAAATAATTAAGGAATAATACTACAAAATCATATGTTCTCTGTAGCTGTGTTTGTTTATGTGTGTTTATGTTTGTTATGTGTAGTTGAAGGTAGTTCTGATCTGCAGTTATGTAGAGTAATAAGTGGTGTAGATAGCTGCAGTAATGTGGTGTCTTGTATCTGCGGTTCTCATTGTAGCTGAAAAGAAATAGGATTCTTCTGTATGAAAAAAGCATAGAGAAATTCAGGGTCACCTGTCAAATGGCTAGTAAAACTGGGGTCTCTTGACTAGTAAAACTGGGATTTTCACCCCTGACTGCCAAGTGAGACTCTCAGTGGCTTTTTCTCTGCTGGTGGATGACACGGTGGCAGGGTATGGGAAAGGGCATGTTTAATTTATTGCTGTAGATGCAGCCTCTGGGGAGGATGGCTGGATACACAGGGTGGTTTATCAGTAGAAGTTATTGAAGCAGGGTGATTAATGTGGTGCCAGAGAAGGGCATGCAGTGTGTTGTGCTTGCACTTAAAATCTGTGAGCTGCCACACAAGGTCACACAGCCTAAATACAGTCCCGGTGAGAGGAGTCGCAGGAGGAAGAAGGGCACTGCCAGCCTAAATTAAGATCTCATATTGCTGTGCAGGTTTGTCAGGGGATGGAAGAACACCTCCTTAATGACTTGCTAATGGGATGGATGAAACTTGCTTGGTAAATCTGGCTTGGTTCTGGTGTGACAGAGCTGAGGTATTAGTATAAATGATGTGAGCAATAGGTTTCCTGGTCACACCCTGGGATGCATGTGCTTGCTTTGAAAATAGACAGAATTTCTAGTACTGACAGTGAGATGCCTTTCTCCAGGACTAAATTTATCAATACAAGGAGGCACGAGAAGGCAAAGCTTGTTATGTCCCATATTCATGGGACTTTTCCTTTGAAATGTTATTTCATTTCCTCCAAGTGTTCCTTGGGGAAACAGTTTGGATTTAGTATGCATTTTACCATTGATTCTTCATTCATCACTGTGTGCTTCCAGATTTTTGCCATAGTTTGTGTTTACCTTTATTTGCTTTTTATTTACCTTTATTTGCTGCTGCTCTGCTTGCAGGCTGCAAGTGATGTGCAGGTTCTAGTACACGTAGAGAAGAAGTCTTGGTAGAGCAGAGCAGGGGTGCTGTGGGTGACCCTGTAAAATACACAACAGATGTGCAGCAGCTGACAGATGTGTTAGCCTGCCCAGTTAGCATGGAAACTTCCCCCTGCACAGACCTCGTTCTATCAACCAGGGACCAACATGCTCCCTTATAAACAAAAATAAATATATTGCACCTAGGGTATTGTAGTCTCTCCAGGGGGCGGCTCTGACTGAGAGAAACTGGAGAAAAAGCTCCTGGCAGTGGTTACACACTGAGGTTCTCTTCTTCATGTAAGTGGCAACAGCAGAAGGAGGATGAAGCTGCACAACCATATGAATAAATGTGCAGAATCTGAAACTCGCACTTCTGGCTCATCTATCACATACCATCCTTTTATAGTGTGAGATGAAATGTCCACCACCAAGTTTCAGCTGCCCTCAGCAGACATGCCATTACCTTCTGTCTCAGTGCATGGCTGTAATCTCATCCTGAAAAATAAGATTTTACCTTCCACTTACCCTTCTGGAGACAGCTTGTCAGAGCAACATGGTACCGCAAACTTATCCTGCTTAATGTCAGCTAATTAAATTCGTTTTTGAATATAGTACTAAGCCAATTTAATTCTGTCTTTCAGAGCCTGCAGAGACAGTTGTGACTTTTAGATGGGTTTCTGTCTCTGATTAGTGATCAAATCTCTTTGTGCTTTTTCTAGACTGACTCTGTCTGTCTTTTTCTGCATGTCTCTCACCAGTACTTGGGATGTTATGTCCCAATGGGATATGGGGTGGAATAGGGTGTTTTTTTCCCCATGCTTTCATATCTGCAGCATCTTCTGTCTCATTTGTCAACATTCTGTGTTTAATGACTTTTGTTCTCTGAAATGAGTTTCATTAGTGTGGCTGGAAAAGAAATAGGAATTACTGTGAAATTCTCCTGGTGTTAGATCTTGATTTTAGAGGTTGTTTTCCAAAAGTGTTGATCTTTGGAGGGATGGGCATTGGTGTGACCTTCTAACTCTGAGCTCATATACCCGCCTCTGGATGATCATTCACATCACAGTTGAAGTCACAGTCCAAGGGCAACAGCCTCCAGAAATGTTTACTGTCTGTCACTCTAAATATATTTTGTGATCACAAACATTCATGAAAATCAGGGGCAGAATTAAAAAAAAAAAAAAAATTGTCTAAAAGAGAGAAAGGTCAAAGCAAGTCATAGAGTGACAAAGTGATAAAGAATAATGTACTTGATTAATTAAATAGTGCTGGTGGAATATATCATGCTAAGGACAGTCTAACAAGTATTTTTTAATTTTAGAGGCTTTCTCTGCAGGTTATCAAAGAAAGTCAAAGAAAAATTAGTTTGTTGGGAGATTTTCATGCTTTATTTTCTGTACATCTCTGGCACATTCCTCACTCCTTTCGTGCAGCTTTGTGGCAGGGAGTGCTTCCAATTTCCAGTTTCTGAATTCCCCAATGCTGTAGGGCAGCAGATTGCTGTGCATCACCGTGGAACCCCCTACTACCATTTACCCCCTGTCTGCAGCTGCATCTCCTTTCTCTCATTCTCTTCCTGCTTGCCCTCCCACTTGTTGATGTGACCCCTTTGTGTTCGGACGTTACAAAGGCAGAACTGAGCAGTCACTATCAGCAGTGTAATTCCCGGTTACTGAGAAACTACTGCTCCTGTTTTCCTCCCAGAATGCAGCTGCAGTGTGTGTGTGGAGATGTGGTTTGGGGAAAAGGCTGTGTCATTGTCGAGCTCCATGCCTCTTCTGTATGGAGAAGAGGGCTTCAGTCTGCGTGGATGTCAGTCTGATGTACTTTACTGGCCATCCATCCATCCATCATCCCTCCTTCCATCCATCCATCCATCCATCCATCCATCCATCCATCCATCCATCCACCCATCCATCCACCCATCCATCCATCCATCCATCCATCCATCCACCCACCCATCCACCCATCTACCCACCCATCCATCAATCATCCATCCATCCATCCATCCATCCATCCATCCATCCATCCATCCATGCATTCATCCATTTTTTGTGTTGCACAGTAAAACATAGACGTGCACTTGTGTCTGTAATGTGGCTTCTGATGGCAGAGAGAACAAAACACCAACTTTCTCACTTTTACGGAAATCATGCTGAAGTTGTAAGACAGAAAACAGGTGCCAGGAAAGTAATACTTGAGCCTTGGATTTATTGAGAAGAAAGGACAGAAAAGTTTTTTTCAGATCATTAATTGCATTCTTACATTTATTTTTAAACTCTTTTTCTTGAAAAAGGTATTTTTTTTATTATTATATTAAGAGGTATTTTTTTTTAACTTAGAAGCTATAATTTTTAATGAAATTAATAATAAAATATATTCTACTATTTGTATCTGGGGAGTTTTTAGGCTTGATACCTCCTGAACTGGGTTTAGCAAAGAGTTAGATGCTTGTATATAATCAATCTAAGCATTTGGTTTAGCTGCTTTGTCTATTTCTGAAGTCCTCATTCATTCTTCAAATGAGCATGAGGAGAAAGAATTGCTAAAACCTTGGCAAGCCCTAGAGCACAACAGTGGTTTTGTAAGGACTTTCTAAATATCTGTGGTTGTTAGGCCTCTGTAGCTCTGTTGGTGTGACTTTGTGTGTGCATTGATATGAATATTTATAATATAATATATTATAATATATAATATATTATATATAAATATTGTATTTAAAGTATAAAATAGAAAATAGAAAATATATATGTGTCATTTATAATATTTATAATATAAAAATTGCATATTTGCTTCTTCAATGCTGTACTTTTTTGTAAGAAAGGAGTAACTTTGGGGCAAGGGAATAACTTATCCGTAGTTTAGTGTGTATAAATGCAGTTATAGGATAGTCCTAAGACATGTAGACTCAGTTTCAAGAAGTGATGGCATACATGTATGGAACTAAGTTGGAAGCAAAAATTTAATTTCAACTTCCATTAATTTTTCTAACTGTGCCTAATATTTCCTTAAAACATTGCTTGTGAAAATGAAGGTTTTAATTGATAGCACTAGATGTTATCACTGTCTAGCTATAGAAAATAAACAGTCTGGACAAGAACTGCATTCATTTTCTTACTGGTCTCTCTCTCTCTATAGAGGCTATATTGATTGGTATGTTTAGTTCCCAGTCTTTCTCCCACTGAGATTTTAAGCACTGGGTCCCCAATGGATTTCTGTCAACACTATTTCCATAATTGCTAGAACCACGTACTTAAATACCTCCCGTATAATTTCCATTTCATTTCACAATGGCTTCATGCTCCTGCTTCACCTAGAAAACTTTTTGCCTTAAAGAAGGTCTTGTAGGGCTTGCAATTTTTTGGTGTGTTTTTGGGACTTTGGTGTTTGTTTCTCACCACAGGTAAGGAATTAGGAGACCTCTGACAGAAAGATGTGTATAAAAGATCCTGAAAGTTGTCGGGGTCATGAGTAATTACATCAATTCTTAGCTGTTGCTTGTTAGTGCCTCTGGCTCCACTAAAAGTGGTTTGTTTCGAGCACTTTTGGCTTTCTTCTACACGGTCTCTGAGATCCCTTCCATCTGCACTGTAAGCAGAGACAGCAAGCTCTGAAATGAGGCATAACTGGTGGCTTTGAAAATCTGGACCTAGCCAAGGAAGAGGATAAAGACTAGTGAAGACATTTGAGCAAAAGGTTCTCAGATGGAGAATTACAAGCTGATTTCCTACAGGACACTGGAGAGCAGGAAGCCAAAGGTAGCTGATGAGAGCTACCAACTTGAGTTAGGTTTGAACATGATTCGCTAGAGATAGCAGACTGCATTTCACCTGGTTCCAGGTGTGCTGTATATTTCTATTCATGATGTAGCTATCCGGTGATTATTCTTTTCAATTTATATGGTGATTTAGAGCTTTAAAATTAAAGTATTCATGAGAGTTTTCATTTTCTAACAGACATAAAGAAAACAGAAGGAAGAATGTTTAAATTATTCACCTGAAAAGTCCTGGTAGTTAGCAAGGTAAATGATTAGGTGTAGTCATTAGGGACAGATTATTACATGACCCCAAATAAATCTACAAGCAGAAAAAGAATGAGTTGCATGTCTTACTGTGTTTTTTTGTTGAAGGCTGTGTTTATCCTTCTGTGGGGGGGTCACGAATGATTTCTCTGGGAAGCAATATTCTTTTCAAGCCTTCAACAGGTTGAGAAATTTTGCTTTTGTAGGTGAAGGAGAGTTATTGGGAAAGAAAATTTCATCGGTTCCGTAGAACAGATCTATCTGCACTCAGAGAGATCTCCACACCGTCTGCCAGCCAGCGCTGCCTCTGGGCAGTCACTGCTTCCCCGTTTTCCTCCCTGCTGCTGGGTCCCATGCTGTGGCTCAGCAGCTCACCTCAGCATCTGGTATTTAAGTGTGCCTCTGCCCAAAAGTGTGTGCACTACTCTCTTTGTATTCATGCTGTTTCAGAGCAAGCAAGCTTTAGATATTACACTGTAGCATCATATCCATAGGGTATCCTTCACCTGGACCTTCACCAGTCATTTTTGGTTGTTGTTTTGGACCCATGGATTAGGTTATTTGTAATTTAGTCTTTACATGGTTTTATACTTGTTATTGAAAACCAAATGCAGAGTATAGGAGACACTGACTTGCTTAGGTGGCAGCACATGAAGTTGTGTGTGATGCTACTGAACTGTGGGCTGTTGAGGTTGCTCACTGAAGTGTAATAAAGGCAAGAACAAAGCCAATTTGGAGGCATTAAGAGTCAGAGAAGCATTAGAGTAAATTAAAGAATATAAACTATGCCTAAAAACTGAATTTTTGAAAATTCTTTGTTAGTTACCGGACTTTCTTCTTGAAAACCACTTACCTGAGGATGAGATGCAGCTTGTAGAGTAAGGAGCAAGATCAGCTTCTGTTTGGGGAGACTCAGTTAAGAAATTGGGTAGTTTGTTTGCTTGTTGCAGTGTGTCTTCTCATTGCAGATAGCACTGCTAATACAAGCTCATTTTCCATCTCTGCATTGGTTACCTACCAAAATATTTAAAGACAGACTCAGTCATTGGGTGATTTTAAATTATCAAATTATTATAAATAAAGTAGTTGCAGTCACCAGTGGGAAGTAAATGCTTTCTTAAGATCCCTTGGTCTCAAGAAAATAGGTTACAAGAGAGCTCCAGTGTTGTGTCTTCTTCCAAACCATCAGTTTGCAATGTTAGGGAAAAGAATAAAAAATTAAAAAATGAAAGCTAAAGCCAAACTGGCGATGCATTGGTGTACTGGTGAAAGGAATTACGTGCTTTTCAAGGACCTGACAAATGGGAAATCTGAAGTTATGTATCTGTTCACCAGACAGTAACAGCTTCTGCTTTAGTATTAAAAACTAGTTTTCAGTGCTTTGATAATATGCCTGAAATATGGTCTGGAGCAGTGGGCCAAAACCATTTGGCTACAGCAGGGCACTTTTGCTTGCCATTGTGAATGGCAAAATGTTTTCTGTGAGCCTGGAAAAAGCACAGACCCTGGAAATGCACAGGATGAATGTGTGAAATGCACAAATGTATTGGCAGAGCTTACTGTAAACCTCTGAATGTGATGAACTTAGTATTTGGATTTGTTGTACTTTCAGGTGGGACCCTCTTCTGACATGTGATCTGCCGTGAGCTACTTTGACTCCTACAATGACAATGTTATCACTGCCACATCTCTGGGAACCAGTTATTCACAAGTACATGGTATGTGAACGTCTGCATCTTACATTAACCATTGCTTGTTGGAACAGCACAGAAACAATAACAAGAAGGTGCTAAAAGTCATTGAAGTAAATGTTAAGCCACATGTACAACCAGTTACACAGAGCTGTTCCAGCAGATGCTTATCTGCTAGGCCTGGCCTGTATGCAGAAGAGTGAACTGTTTTAACTTGAACATGTATTTATTCACAGATATTGGTAGAAGCATTCTACCGATGTTTCCTTTGGACAAGATTATACTGGTACAGTGACGATATGTGGATATACAGATTATTCTCTCTCTCAAGAAGGAGGGAGTGGTAGCAGTAGCGTGAAGGGTTCTGTACTTTATTGTTCTGTACTTTAACTGTATTGCTGCGCTTACAGCAGTACTTTTGTTGTGTTTAGGAAAGGTCTTTAATTGCTTTCTTTCTTCATTCCATTTTCAATTTCTGGTCAGTCTACATTAGATTAATTTCACACATCAGTGAGTCCCTAAAGAAGTGTAAATTAACTCCATTTTACCAAACTCAACCAGATGATGGCAGTTATTCCCTTGATGTTTATCTTTACATCACCCACCATCTTTGACCAAGATTTCAATGCGAAGTAAATTCGTATTTGAGCCTGTTTTCATCACCCTGTATATGGAAATGGAGATTGAGATCCACATCTGCTGAAGGGAGGCTACTCAATTTATTGCCTACAAGGCAAAAAAACCCTAATGTCACTGATAGCTGGCATGGTGGTTTTTTTATGATTCTGGCTTGAAATGTTTAAGGCACACCCAGGTCCTGCAAGACTATGGCAAAATGGTTTTATGAGAGGGATTGCATTGTTGCTTTAAGTTCTAAAGCAGTTCAGAGCACACCATGTGTTAGCATGGAACATCTTCTTACTTGTGGCCCCAATGCAACTTCCATCAAAGCTGCCTGAAAAAAAGTTTTTTCATGCTGATGGGAGTGGAATTGCACTGCATTTAACACCTTCTGCTAAAGTAATGTTCCCTGCTTGGAATTTTTTTTTTTACTTCTTGGCCATCTCTTAGAGATTTAGTATTAAAGGTAAAAATATGAAACAAATTACAAGGAAATGGATAGACAAAATAATGAGAAGATAACTCAATTAGTGAAATGCTTGTTATATGTGATAAGGAGAGATGACTTCTCTGGAAGTATATATCTGGGTTTAATGCACTGTATTTTTACATGTAATTTTGAAGACTCTGTCAGAAATATCTACTGCTATAGCAGTGATGTGAGAGAGGGAAAACAGGACAGAAGTCAGATGGGGAGCAGGAAGAGAAAGATCATTCTTCACTGATCAATGCAGTGCATTTTGGGAAAGCAGTTCACAGCTTGGGTAGCCTGTGTGCTGGTTGGTGAAGGTTTCCACATCTGTCTGGATGGTTCAAAGAGAAGCTCTCAGAGGTGACATCTACCACTGAAGTGAGAGAACATTGCACCTGCTTCTGCTGGCAGGGCTTCTAGCATGCCTTTGTAGCCACCCTCAGTAGTCTCTGCTGGCCAAACACCATTAACATGAGCCTTTGCAGACTGTTTGTGTTTATTCAGATGTCTCTTCTGTTGTCCATACCTAAGCACCTTTTCAGGAGGGACATAGGAATAAGAATTTCTGTTGCTCATGTTTCTTGTGAATCGATTCATTTTCAAATGTTCAGAATTACTTGTTGGTATGTGTTTTTGTAAATAAGTTGTTTTGGTGTGTGTGTGTAAGCATTGGTAATGGAAAGCTGGTTTGAAGAAGATGAGTTTCATGTCCTGCAGAGGCAGAGGTCTGGAAAGGACCCAGCAGGCCAGCTGGTCTGCTTTGATGCCATCACAGGTATCTCATCACGAAAAGCATGAATGCATCTTGGTTGGCTTTTTCACTTTTCTGGTGGAATATGGCTTTTTATGGACCTCTCAGAGTGCCAAGGGCAGGTGGTGGGGAGAGGCAGCTGTCATAGAGTGGTGACCACTTGCAGATCTTTGTGCTCCCTGACACAAAGAGCAAGCAGCCATCTCACAGCTGTACTTTTAATGAGCTGTAGGGCAAGGGAGGCTGCATCTCTCACCTCATGAAGCTTCTGATATGTGGCAATAACCTTCATGGATTTGCCATCTACACACATCAAAATGAAATTTCCTTTGACTGGTGAACACAGGAGTCAGAAAGAAGTGGAGGTTTTCATGTTTATTTTTCTTTTTTGGGTGTTATTTTGGTTCTCCTCTTTTGCCTGTTCTCATATAGCATTGCAAACATTTCAGAAAACTAATCTGCGAGAGCACAACTCATAAAAGATCGACCTGCCAGAGGACGAGGCTCTGCTTATTACAGAAAAGCTTCTGAGACAGTGACAGCTGAAAAGATTACACACTTCCACAGGAAATTAAATTTGATGTAATATAGTGAAAGAATGACAAAATCGAAAGGGTATATATAACATATTTGTGATTATTAAGCAGTAGAAAAATGAAAACTTGAGATCTAATAAAGTGTGTGTAATTTAGATATGGATAGAAAATTCCCAATAGTTTTTTTTAAAGTTTGGCCCTCCACTTTGCTTTGCCTTCTCTCAGTGCTGTTATTTCATTGTGGAAAATTGTTAACTTCTTAGAATCATAGAATGACTTCAGTTGGCAAAGGACTTTTAAAGGCCATCTAGTTCCAATACCCCTGCCGTGGGCAGGGACACTTTCCACTAGACCTGATTGCATGGAGCACCATCCAGCCTGGCCTGGGACACTTCAGGGATGGGACACCCACAGCTGCTCTGGGCAACTAGTTGCAGTGTCTTGTAAAATTATGTTAACTTTTGTGCACGTTAGATTATAAAGCATTTAAATCACATTTCAGAGCAGCCCTATGGTAGGTATCCAGGTAGATTGCATTCTTCAGCAGAAGGTGCATATGTGACAGCAGAGTGGGAGAGGCAAGAGCTTCCTTCTTTGCTTTGTCCTTTTCCCTTGTGGATGTGAAGTGCTAGAGGGGGAAGGTTTTCTTCCCTGTCTGCCCATGCTTGTTGCTGAGGTGCAGCATGGAGCTCCATGGTCTGTGGAAGTCCTAGCTCTGTCCCAGGTGCCAGGGGGACCCACTGGGGACTGTTCAGGTCCTTGCTGCTAAGCCAAGGCACAGGCAGGTGATGTATCTCCTTTTCCCCTCCTCCTTGGGGTCAGCATAGGTGCCACAGTGAGCCTGACTCTCTCCTGGACAGGTGCTTCACAGCAACACATAGGTTTTCTTTCAGAGTGGATGATAATACCCTTAATAATTTTACACCTTAATAATTTTTTCTTTAAGATCTGATTACCTGCAGTTGGAAAGAATAAGCAGGACTCTGTCAGATTTAACTTTATTAACCATCATAAATCCTTTCCTTTTTTACTCTAATCAGTCCCTGGAGTCCTATTAAATCTCTTGACATTGCACTGGCCTTTCATCACAGCTCAATATACATTTTCCTGTAACTAGAAAACCGGTGGCGAGAGCCTTACGTAAACTGGAGGTAATGGACTCAGCAATGGGGACACGCGACTGTCAGACACTTGCTGACGATGGAAGGAGGAGAGGGAGCTTATTCTGCCAGCACAGCTCTGCGCTCTGCGGAGGGCAGCGGGGGGAACCCGAAAACACAGGCACTCGCAGGGTCCCGCTAGCACACGCTAGCACCTAGGCACAGGGAATCAGCTGCCTTGCTGTGGCCCAGAGACAGCAGTGCTTTTGTGCCTCATTTTGGCAAGTGGGCGCCAGGGGCCAGCCCTGCCTGAGAAAGCCCCTCTGTGAGCAGCCCCCAGCCGGTGTCCCTGGGGCGGTGAGTGGCCAGAGCCCGCCAGCGGCCGGCAGGCTGGCCCAGCCACCGGGAATGGGGCGGCACAGGGACCAGTCAAACCTGCACGGGTGGAGGTGCTGGGTGAATGGGGCTTTTCTGAGCCGGGGACAATGCTAAAAGGAAGGAGTGTTACCAGGTGGTTGAGGGGCAGGCACCAGAGCAACAAATGCTGCCTTCATAAAGTCACTACCTGGGTTATTGCCTCTCTGTCCAGCCTGCGCACAAAATCCTCCGGAAACCAAGAGGGGAATTCCCCGGTCGGTAGGCTGTCTGTCTCTCTGCTGTCCAGGAATTCATGGGAAGGAGAAGGCATCCCAAGAATCTGCCCCAGTGTGCAGGGACAGTAAATTCCCTCTTGTTTTTCCATATACACAAGTCAGCAAGTTTCTTCAGCAAATGCTTTAATTTTGAGCTTAATACTATGCAAATATTTAACTTGGGACAAAAAAAGCCTCAAGCTGGCTTCAGACCGTGGACTGGCTTCCAGTTGTTTCTGCAGGTACAGATCCAATGTTTACATACATGAATGGCTATTTGTTTGTTTGTTTATTTATTTACTATGGTAATCTTTTTTATAATGAACTTGGATATTTTTGTACTCTGCTTTCGCTTTGGACATAAAAGTCTATATATTTGCAATTCGTATACAGGCGTTTTCAGAAGATTTGGCAACAGGCTCAGATCTGCTGAAGATAATCACTGAATCTTTAGGATGACACAGAATTGTACTGACTTTGTTTTTTCTCTAACTGGAGTGCCCAAAGCTGTGATCACCACTGCTATCCCACCAGCCTAGGTTATCAAAGAAAGGTATTGAAAGATTTGGTCCCTACTGCAGGATCTCTATACTCTAATTTGTTTATTCAGAAAAAATGGGTACAAAAGAATATTCAGGAGCATCAAGAGCATTAGCAATACATAGGTTTCGAAAGTCTGCTTAAATGCCACCTTGAAAGATAATACTTTTCTGTACCCACATAGATTTCATACATTTATGCTTTCTGCAGCCCTCATCTTGGCTGCTGCAGGCCTGACAACAGGCTCCTATTAAAGAGGGAAAGACCATAGTCTTGTGGACCTTCTATAATGTGCTCAGCGTGAGAGCTATTGAGTTCATGGAGACGAGAATAGCTATGTCAAATGCGTTTCATTTGCATGTGGCAAGATAGAAAAAGCAAACTCCGTGTGAAGAGGAGCAGGCAAGAGAGACACTGAATGCCTTAAATACTAAGGGAGTTAATGCTATGCAGCGATTTTGCTTCTGTTATAGGAAGTGTAAGAACAGTATGCTTCCTGGCGTACATCGCCATCCAAACTGCAAAGGTTTCAGTTCCATGGCAACACGGAGGGCCCGACTGTGCTGAAGGTGGATGTATTAATGCATTCAGAGTGAGGGGTTGGGACTGAGCTGGGCAAAAATAAAATGCACCAAAATTTTTCCAGTTAACTTATTTATATATTAAATAAAGCCTTTGTTCTTAGAAAATCAAAGCTGACATGGATGCACCTGCTCCCCCTCTCCCAATTCTCTCTGATTCTTTTTACATGCATTTTTCTCAGGCAAAAAGCAAACGAAGAGGCTGGGTTTTTTGATGTTTTTTTGTAAGACTAAGTGCAGCAGCTCTTGAATGTTGCAAGAAAATTATATTAATCCCTGAGACAGTTGTATATCCCTAGAGAGAAAGACTTGGGATGGGGGTGGAGGGGCATATTGTTTCCAAGATGTGCTGCTTTACAGAGCAGAGTGAAGCAGTGGGTGGTTGGTTGGTTTTTGTTTGTTTGGTGGGGTTTTTTATTATTATTATTATTAATTTCCTTGATCCTTTTGATCTGCCCTCTTTCTGCCTTTCTCTACATCTACTTCCAGTTTCCCCTACCTCCCCTGGCTGAGGAGCAGGAAACAAGACTTAGCTCTGTTTCCTGACATTCAAAGAAATATAAAAGTACAAAGAAACGGTGTATTTTGTTTTCCCAGCTGACTTGGATTCACAGAGCTGCACTAGAAAGGCACCTGCTCCCAGAGGGGGTCAGGAGTCACCCTCCAGAACAACTGGGCAATCAGCCAGGGAATAACTGAGAGCTGATCATTATGTGTATTCTGTTTGATCTGTTTGGTTGACTGCAGGAATGTAGGATGGGGAATTGTGATAAATACATTTTGCTCAGGGTGAAGAACTACCTCAGGCTGATCCTGCCAGCTGTGCTGATGGGTGGATGAATTGCAGATTTGCAAGGTTTAAAGTCAGACTGGACAGTAGGAAAACCTCCAGATGTTGGTATTTGTGAAGCAAACAGCAGTGCTAATCTGGCATGGTAAGGCTGACAGAAGTGGCAAGTTAAACTGGATTTACAGCTGCTCTGTATTGCTAAAACAGGCAAAGCAGCCAGAACATACCAGAAGATCTGGCCTAGAGATTTCAGCAAGATTTCTCTGTCTAACTGCAGGAAAAATATAGCTCTGCAGTTGGAAGTTGCTGTGCAAGAAGAGAGCAGTTGACCAACTTCCAACTGCAGTTATACTGTGCAAGAGGAGAGGAGGAATAAAATTAATCTCTCGTTTAATTTATTTCTTCCTTTTTTAAAATTTGGTTTGTGTTTTTTGTTTGTTTGTTATTAAATAGCAGCAGGAATATATTTTTTCTTAAAGAAAAGCCTTACTTCCACTGCAGTGGGAACCTTGTGTTTGAGATTCTGCTTGGAGGAAATTTCACCCTCTTCAGGAGACCAATGCAATGTGGGTAAATCCTTTCTAAGGGAATAAATAGCAGTGGAAGTGATCCTGTCTTGGCATTCCACAAAGGGGTGGATTTCACCCTCCATCTCCAGCCGAGCTGCAAAGTAAGAAGGTGTCATTTTTAAATGTTCTCTTTCTTAGGGAGAGCAGCACTGGTATGACCAGGTCCCTTGCTAATGCTGCGCTTGACATCCCCACGATTTTGCTGTTGTGGCTTCTGATTTCTGCACAGCTCCCCAAAACAAGGAAGCAGATGTAGCTCATTACATACTGGTGTATGCTTCCCAAATTATGTTGCACCTCCATTTTCCTGAGTTTTGACAAAGGGACTGTGGATACAACCCTAAATGAAGAGGAGGAATCATGCAGCCAACAATGTAGCAAGAGAGCTGAAGGATTCCTTTTTAGGTGTCTCTACCTGATATTATCCTCCAAACAGCCCAGCTGCTATTTGTCAGCACCTTCCCAGGGGAGTGCCTCAGTCAGCTTGGCAGGAAGGATGAAGAGAAAGCACCAAGAGGAACATCAAAGAAAGAAGAAAAGGAGGAGAGAAATCAAGGATGGGAAGAGCAAGGAAATAGAGCAAAGGCAGAAGGGTGATCAGAGAAAGGACGGGGCTGGGAAGAACACAGCAAAGGAAAGAGATGTTCCTCTGTTCCTCTGGTGCCTATGAAGGAAAAGCTGTTTTTCAGATGTGATGTAGACAAAACCAAACCAAACAAAATACGGAGCAAGAAAATTGGAACACACAAAGTGGGAGAAGGTACCAGAGGGAGGAGAAATTAGATTGATTTGAAACTTGAAGAGGTGAAAATACATAAAATACACTGATGAATTTCATACCATGCTCCAGCCTATTTTAAACAGTAGTTGCTAAATTTGTAGCATCAAGAGCCTGTGACCTTCTTATGGAGGTTTTGTGGGCTGGTGAGGAGCAGTAGGGCCATACCTGGGAGGCTGCTGCAGGCACCAGAATGGGTGGTTGGAGGCAGATCTTTTCTATGCACCATGTCTGGAAGCCTGAAGCCAGTATGAATATCCCCAAGGAAAATTGCTCATCCTGAATCTGGGGACTGACATTCATAAAAATGTGCCTGCTTCTCTCTGAAGGTATCTGACAAAGGGCTGTTGCCATGCAGGCAGGGGTAAGGGCTCCCTCTAGATCCCTCTTCCAGTTGTTCAAGCTATCTAAGCTACCAGAAATAAAGAACTGAATGGAAATTTTAGTTCTGGCTGTGAAAAAGAAGCTTCTGAATGAATTCTGCATCCCATAATGAATGTCTTCTTTCCTCCTCCTCTCCACCTACCTTGTTCCTAAACATTAACATTTCATGTCAGTTGAGCTAAGTTCGGTGTCAGACTCAGAGGATCCTGCTGAAAAATACACCCCTGTTTTGTGGCAAGCCAGAGAAGATGAGAGGCTTGCGGTGTTTTTCCTTCTCAAGCTCTGCTCTGCTGGGAAAAACAGATAAGGCTGTGTGAAGCTGTCTTCTTCCCACTCTCCTAAACTTCGCTCCTAAAAATGCTGCTCTCTCAACAGCTTTGCTTCTTCTCTGAAGGAGGCACGGCTTGGCCTACTTAGTGCCATCGCTTGCCAGGGGAAGTTTTCTCAGATTGTGGTGACTTCCATCTTGATAGGAGGCTGAGGAAGATTGCTGTGGAACAACTCACTGGCATTGCTAGCTGTGTCATTTGAAAATGGTTACTTAGGCACAAAAGGGAAGAAAGAGATCAGAAATGATGATATTTAAACCCTATCCAAAGCTCCAAACCTCCAAATAATTTCTGCCATTTCTGCTTCTTCTTTTCTAAGGACTTAGACGGGATTTGTTTTATATTTTTAAGCTTTTCTTCAGAACCACCAAGATGAGAAACATCCTTTCTCTGAAATAGGTTGTTTTGTGGGAAGTGGTACCAGTGTGTGCCAGGCTGAGGCTCAAGCCCTGGCTGACCGCTGCAGTGGCCATGCAACACCCAAGGGCTCAGCTTAGGGCATCAGTCTAGAATTCCGCCTCAGAGCCACCTACCAATTTTCTCCAGACTTTTTGGAATGTCACTACTGAAATGCAAGAGGATAACAAATGTCTGCAGAGGTGAAGAAATGTACATTCAAATCAGTGGGTTTCTACAAGAAGAGAGGAATGGTTCTCTGGGCACTTGTCTCTGAGATACTCTGCAGTTTGTGGTAGTATTTCATGTTAAAAGCATGGAGACAGGAGAGGCCTGGAGACCTTGATAATTTTTCCTACTATAGAGAAAGCAAGTAGTGAAAAGCTCAAGAAGAAGATGTTGGTGAAAACAGGCCCTTTGACAGTGAGTGTGGTCTTGCTGCTTTTGTTGGAGAGAGTAGTGATATTCCTGTATCTTGCTGTAGTGGTGCAGAGATGTGCTGATACCTGCTTATTTTGATCAGGGCTGAAAAGCAGAGGCAAAAAAATTGCATGTGGCTTTGGAGTGCTGTAATACACCTGAAATCAAAGCCAGTGTGATGTGGAAATTAGGACGGCTGTATGTGTAACCCCAAATCTCTCAAGCAGTACCTGAATTAACTTCTCAGTTAGAGGAGCACCACCTTTCCCTCAGAAGCCAGGTGAGCAGGACAACCGTGTCCGCACAACAGAAGTAGTTTTTTTTCCCTTCTCTCACCTTGGTGTCCAGTCTAGCAATTGGGAATCAAATTTAACCCTCAATGTTTATTTCAGGCCCTCTGAGTCTTTAATTATTTGCCAGCAGCAAAACAATTACTTTTGATAGGCACACAAGTTGTTTTTTAATTTGTTTATAATCAGTTTTCTAGGAGGTTGCTTTGATGTGGGAGGAACTGAATTCTTTGGGTGCAAATATTTGCTGTTGACTCTCCTAGTCATTAAGAGATGTTTTCCACGTTAAGGTGCCTTTCCTTATAAGGGCAAATGTTGAGCATCTCCTGACACCAGAAAAATGAAATATGTGGCTGCCTAAAGAGGAACCATTTGCTGAGCTGCATCATGTGAGGGCAGGAGGGATCAAGACCAGCCCAAGCTTTCTCCAGCTTCCTGGGGAGAGGCCAAAGAACCCCTGGGCCCCTCTGGCTGCTTTGCTGCTGTGGCTGCCCACACCAGCCCCCAGGACCTGGGACCCCACAGGTGCTGGTTTCAGCTATTGACCTACATCCCTGCTGAAATGGCTTCATGCTAAAAGGTGTCACTGTTCTTTTCCAAAAAGAACGTGTTTCTTTTTTCTTGCGCTTTTTTCTTTTAAATAAATTCCATTGCCACCTTTTTTGTATTTTCCAACTGCAGCTCTTTTAAGGCTCCCTGCCTCTGCAGTTTTTTGCCTCTGTATAGGTTATTTTTGGAAACTGGGGAACCAGGAGGAGGGAGGAAATTTAGGGGAGTTGACTGTGCTAGAAGAAGAAAGCTCTTTCCCTTGGAGTGCTCTTTTTTCCCCGTCCTTTCTTCTCATGACCTCTGTGGTCTGACCCCCGTTGCATTGCTCATTCCAGGGCGAGCCGTAGCTGACCCTCTTTGTGCCCGGCGAGCGGCTCCTTCCCACGCGGTGCTGCTTTGCAAGCTCTGCTTGCTTCTTCCTCTCTGCAGTGGCTGCTGCTTCTCTGCTGCTTTTCTGGGTCAGCCAGTTGGCCAAAAAGTGGGTAGGTGGTCGAGCAGAGTTTTGGGAGCTGTGAAAACACTGGAGGCACTTGGGAGGTTGTGCGGCTCAGGGTAAAATGTATGCAAAGAAGAATGTGTTCCCTTAGTTGTTTTCCTCAGGGGAGCAGCCCCATCAGGGTGGTTGGCTTTTTCTTGAAATGCTGGTGGTGTTTTTTATATTAGAAGAGTTATATACTGACTTCCCAAATTTGCAAGAAAAAACCAAATTCTTTGAAAGACTGGGGAATAGCCACTGAAACCTGACCTGGCAGAGAGACCAGGAGCTCACCTTTTAGATCTGGTGTGTGGGGTAGGCACTGGTGAACACAGCCCCCCCCCCCCCCCCCAGAATGCCTGAACTCTTCTGAACAGGAACAATAAATTCACCACAAAAATGTAAGGAGAACTTTCCTGTGAAGGAGCAACCAAGGACTCTTTTTCCTGTCTAGGTTTTCTAAAATTACTAATGCATAGAAAGTCATTGACCATACAGTAAGTCAGGCTGCCCTTCTGCTGAGACAGTATTCGGATAATTGAGATGCCTGTGATTACCCAGGAAAACTTGCTGATGTTTACACTGCTGTCAGGTATTGAAGTCACACCACAATATTTGTTGTGGTATCTTGCAATAGATTTTAAAATAGATTGACATCACAGCACAAAGTGGGAATTTTCCTGATTTTTTCTGTGGTTATGAAAATGCCTAAATAGCAGTGTAATGCAGTAAATGTTAAACATTAAAAGCAGGGTTTATGTGTATTGATAAGAGGACATTGGTAGAGAAGAAAGCTTGAGTTTGATGGGAATATGGTAGAAATTAAAGCAGGGCATGGTGATTGACTCAGAGCATTAACATGGAGGCTTTAAGGGACGGATTTGGGTCAGCATCATACCAAGAGGTGGTATTGAGAAAGACTTTAACCCTAAGTAAATACATTTTGAAAAAGAAGATTCTGTACAAGAAGCCACACAACTGATACAAAAAGCCAGCAAATATGAGGAGAATGAAATCAAAAGAACGTTAGGTACTCTCTTAAAATACATGGAAATAGAGGGGATTTTACTATCATGCTATTGCAGAGATCAATTAAACTGTGCAGAATGGTTATGCAAAATGTTTGCTGTAGGGAAGTAGCCGTTTTCCATAGATTCTAGGAACAAGTATTGGCATGCTGCCGGCAGTGATTTATTTTCACCCAGCCCTGGTGCTTCTGTCTGGCATTCAATGAAATCTTCCAGGGTAAATTATTTATTTAATTAAGAATGGCCACAGTTGCACTGAGAAACTGGCAGCACAGCAGCAGGAAGTCTGTTAGAGATTGCATCTAACTTCTTACAGATAGGCTGTTTATATATGCTTTCATTAATTAATATAATAAATAATTGTATGTTGGCGTTTTTGGTAATTAGCAACAGTTCCTAGTTTGACTGTGGTGAGTGTACTGCCATGCATTGTAGAAATCTAATTTCTTGATTAAATAACCCAGAGGCCTGTGTAGCAAGTTAAGACATCAGATTGTTCCTAACTGAACTTTTGAACTTTTCAAAGGAAAGGGAGATGTCAGTAAAAGAAGAGTCATATTTATTAGTGCGTAAGATGGAGCAACCCAGAAACTTTCATTTCAGTAGGCATTCCTGTAAGACCAAGGAGAGATATCCCCCTTTTCTTATGCCAAGTTAGCCAGATAATGCTTTTTTCATAGTTTAATGTATTCCAGAGATAAGAGCTGGTGGTTTGAAGGAGTCCAGGAAGAGAGAAATTTGGGTATAACTAGCAAGCAAAACTGGTTTTTGAGGAGAAGTCCATGAAGAGTCTATGCAGTTTTGTACTTATTTTCTGTGTTAAGAAATATAAAAGATGAAGTAATGTGATTTGGTAATTGTACTGTTTTCAATAAATTGGATTTTTAAGAATGCTTTTTGAGTTTGATCCTTGCATTCTTTCATTGATTGTCAAGTAATACGAAGAAACTTCGCAAGAGGAAAAGAAATCACCTCTTTGAGAGGCAGTTACTCATGGGTTTAAGCTGCGCAGTTTGCCACAAAGGGAAAAAAATGGACAAAAATGGACAAAGGTTTTGGAAAAAGATCACAAATAGGCATTTCTGAAACATCAGGCATACCTGGGTTTCAGTGGGTCTAGTAAGCAAATCAACATAGAGCTAAATACACCTTCTGTGATGATCTCCCCTTCTGGCAGGTACTGGTGGTGGGGACCAGCCAGGAGGCTGCAGCCAAGCTGGGTCTCTCCCCTTTGCATAGGGTGGTTTGGACGTCCTTCTTTCTTCCCCCTGCAGCTCCCTCAAGGCCCTGCTGGCTCTCTGATGGTTCCTGCTGAAGCTGTCCACAGCAATATCTGAAAAGCCTCTCAGCTTTGAGAGGTTAGCTTTTCTTTCCTTGGCCTGGATTCTCCAGTGCTGCCAAAGCTGGAAACAAGTGGGGAGCTGGTAGGAGATCGAGGAAAGGTTTCCCACCGTTTTGGCTGTGGTTTCATGTTCCAGAAGGGCTGCTCCTGCTACCTGTCCTCTGCATCCCACACTGGGCTGGGGTTTGGGCAACTGGGAAGGCAGTGAGCTGTTGGATAGCCAAGGATTTCTGATGGGTGGGGACCTTGGATTGGCTCCCCATGGGCACAGGCAAACCTCTAGAGCTGGCAGGAGCACACAGCTGGCATTGAGAGGAAGAAGCAAAGTGGCATCCTCCCCTCTTGGGTGGCAGCTCACCACTGGACTGACCTCACTGAAGCATGAAACTTCATCCTCAAGGGCAGGTCAGATGGTGTGCATGTGAGGTCGTTAACACTTGAATGCGATCTTACATTATCACAGTGCTCAGGGATGGAGAAAGTGAGGACAGTGGAGTTTCCTATGCTGCCCTTTTCCACTCCTCAGTTTTGGTGACCCCTAGTCGCTCTCTCTGTGTTTCCCTTTCCAGATATTAGAAATGAGTACACATTCTGAATTAATTTTTCATTGGCAGTACCTGTGGATGAAGATTGTTTTTACTGATTTGCAATCAAACATGAAACTGAAATAAATGTCATTTCAGAATAGTCTCTTTTGCAGTCACTGTTTCTATTTTTGCTTTACAGTATCTCTGAGGTACTCCTAGTTCTGTGCATTGGAATTACAGAGTCACAGAATAACTTGGGTTGAAAGGGACCTTTAAAGATTATCTAGTTCCAGCCCCCCTGCCATGGGCAGGGGCACCTTCCACTAAAACAGATTGCATGGACCCCCATCCAATCTGGCCTTGAACACTTCCAGGGATAGAGCATCCACATCTTCTCTGGGAAACAAATTCCTGTGTTTCACCATCCTCACAATCAAGAATTTATTATTTATATCAAACCTAAACCTACTCTCTTTCAATTCAAAACTGTTTCCCCTTGTCCTATCACCACAGGCCCTGGTAAGAAGTCCCTCTCTTATAGGTCCCCTGTAGGTACTGGAAGGCTGCTGTAAGGTCTCACCAGAGCTTTCTCTTGCTTCTTCAGGCTGAACACCCCAAGTCTCGCAGCCTGGCTTCACAGGAGAGCTGCTCCAGCTCTCTAATCATCTTTGTGGCCCTTTCTGGATCCACTCCAAGTGGTCTCTGTTTGACTTGTGGTTGTCACCAGAGCTGCATATGGTATCCAGGTGGGGTCTCACAGGAGCCCAGTAAAGGGACAGAATCATGTCCCTTGACCTACTGGCCACACTGCTTTTGATGCAGCCCAGGATGCAGCTGGCTTTCTGTGCTGCCAGTGCACATCGCTGGGTCATACCTAATTTTTCATCTAACAGTGTATTGGGTTTCTGTGACAAGGTTTTGTTAGCAGGGAACTACAGTTGTGACTTCTGTGAGAAGCTGCCAGAAGCTTCCCCTGTGTTTAATGGAGCCAATATCAGCTGGCTCCAAGACGGAGATGCTGCTGGCCAAGGCTGGGCCCATCAGCAACAGTGGTGGTGCCTCTGGGATAACAGACTTAAGAAGGACAAAAAGTTGCTGCACAACAGCAGTTTCATCCAGAGAAGATCAGGGTGAGAACATGTGGGAGCAACAGCCCTGCAGACACCCAGGTCAGTGTAGAAGGAGGGGCAGGAGATGCTCCAGGCACCAGAGCCCAGATTCCTCTGTGGCCTGGGGTGCAGACCATGGTGAGGCAGCTGTGTCCCTGCAGCCCATGGAGGTACAGGGTAGATCAGATACCCACCTGCAGCCCATGGAGAACTCCACGTTGGAGCATGGGGATGCCTGAAAGAGGCTGTGACCCCATGGGAAGCCTGTGCTCTGTCCCATTGGGGGACCCCACATTGGAGCAGGGAAATGAGTGTGAGTTGTCTCCCCCTAAGGAGGAAGGCACGGCAGTGAAAACAATCTCATTCCCCATTCCCCTGCACTGCTGGCAGAGAGGAGATAGAGAAGGTCTGGAGTGAAATTAGTCTTGGCAAGAAGAGAAGGGTGAGGGGAAATTTTTTAAAGGTTTGGTTTTATTTCTCATTATTCTACTCTGATTTTTTTTGGCAAGAAATTAAACTTCTTTGCCCACATTGAGTCCGTTTTTTCTGTAATGGTAAACGGTGAGTGATCTCTCCCATCGTTATCTCTTTTGTTGTTTTTCCTCCCCTGTCCATTTGAGGAAGGGAGTGACAGAGCAGCTATGGTGGGCACCCAGTCTCCTGTCAAGTCAGCCCACCACACAATACCCCCAAGTCCTCCACAGGGCTGCTCTCAAAACATTCATTCCCTGTCTGTCCTGATACTGGGGGTTGTCCCAACCCACATGCAGGTCCTTGGCCTTGGCCATGTTGGATTTAATGAGGTTCACACTGGCCCACTTCTCAAACCTATTAAGGTCCCTAAAGATGTCATCCCTTCCACCAAGTGCATCAATTGCACCACTGGGCTTTGGTCACCTGCAAACTTGCTAAGGGTGTACTCAATTCCACTGTGCCATTAATTGATTAATTAAGGTATTGAACAGAATCAGTCCCATTGAGGTTCCATGAGGAACACCACTTGATGCAGGTCCATTTGGACATTGAGAGGTTGACTGCAGCTCTCTGGGTATGGCCATCCAGCCAGTTTCCTTTCTACTGAATGGTCCAGACATCAGTATCCTTATCTCTCCGATGCTGGGAGACAGATGTTGTGTGAGACTGTGTCAGAGACCTTAAAGAAGTCAAGATAATGTCATCAGTTTCTCTTTCCTTATTCACCAGTGCAGTCACTGTAGAATAATATATAGAATAAATCTGTCATGTTTTGGTGATTAATGTTATTTGGTCCCTCCAAGTCAAGTAGCATACATACAATGTGAACAGATCACTGAGACTACCATTGTTTTTCATCACCATATGCTAGAAATACTTTAAAGGAATTTTGGTAAAGAGTAGATCTTAAAGTATTTTTAGTTAATATCTTGGCATAGGGTTGTACACAGACAAGGCTATTGCTATCAAATGCTAGTTTCTTATTTCAAGAAAACCCGGTTTCAGGTGCTCAGGCAATAGCTTTCTTTAGTTTTATGGTTTCATCTACTTTAGAACATTGACATAAACTCTGTAATTTACTGTTAACTATGCTACCAATATATCTAGCTTAAACTATATCAAAGGTAGTGTTAATTTGAAATTTAACTGCAAATGTACTTATTTCCACAAATAAAAATGTTGATTTTTGTGTTAAAAATCTAAAATAAGCACAAGTCCCACCACCATCATCCATTGCTATTCATCTTAGATTTCTTCAGGGCTGTTTGAATGCAAAGAGAGGTATCAGAGTCCTGCTTCCAAATAGAGAAAAATCAATATGTAGTCTCAGAAGCCTGTGCTTCTATAATATTTTAATTTTGTTTTTCAGTTATAATCAATATCACCTATTTTGCCAATGCTAGCAATGAGGGAAAAGGCCCTAAGACATTGATGGGCAGACAGACTGAGAATAGCATGAACTATATTTATGTTTCTGACATCAGTGTCCTGGTTTTTCTAATGTTGTATGATATGGTGACTAAATTCACCATACTATCCCACCCTTAGTGAGCCAGTATTTTCTAATACTGCCCCTTGTTTCAAAAATCATAGGAATTATAAATAAAAATTTGCTAATGTGAGGTGTTCTCTTACAGTCTGTTTAGAAATCTCATAGTCTCTTTGCTTTTCATAAACAATATTCCTACACTCCATTAATGAATATTCCAAATTGGATGCTCCTGGGACAGTAAGAGATAATTAATAAGCTTCCTACTTCAAACACAGCATTTATAAAACTATCATGAAATTTTGTGGTAACAGGACATCTCTACACTCTTTAATACTTACTTAGATAGGTGTACTTAGTTACCACTGTAACCATGATTCCTGTTGTGTCCTTCACCTATTTTCATTATATTTTCTCTGTATTGAAAAACAGCATATTTTTACTGCTGAAAAAAACAAGAGCTCCTCCTGCCCTATCCTAATTTTCCCACCATATCTCCTTTTATCCCGCAGATACCACCTTCCCTGCCCAACTGTCACATTACCACATCTTTACCTATTCTCTTCAAGAGTTTGCTGGGTTCTTTTATGTTTCAAGAAATCAAGCTTTTGAAAGGTCTGTTGCCTTCCAGAAAAGAAGTTGCACAAATCAACCTTGTTATAGGTCTCCTGTGTGAGAACTGGCAGAACTGACAGCTGGTAAAAAAAAAAAAAAAAAAGAAAAAAAAAAAAAAAAAAGTAAAAAAAAAAAAAAGTAAAAAAAAAAAAAAAGTCAACCTGAAAAATGAACTGTGCCAAAAATTTCACTTTCCAAATGGCATAAAATGCCTGTTTTATGTAAACAAAGGGTTTTGACTGTTCAGTGCTCAAATAAGCCCTTCATCTTTTAATTGATGTAGAGATTTGGATTACAACCGCTTAATGAGTATTGACTGAGTCTGTAGCATCCTTTTGGTAGAGGTTTATGTGAAAGGATCATTAGCTGGAATGTTGTAGTAAGGTGCTAGAGAAATGGAGCCCTAGGACCCTTCCAAACTGCCTGGCCACTGTGATTAACCCATTCTGTCTTCCAACAGGCAGATGGCACATGGGAAGTTAACTTTCCAAAGATAGCAGGAAGTTGCAGGATCAGCCTGAATGCTTCCCACACATTTAAGCAGCTTCTGCTTTACAATTGCTGTTCAAACACAGAAATACACAGTATATGCTGCAGCTTCCTTTTCCCAATCAAGGTTTAAACAGACCTTTTGAGGATTATGAATGCAACCCCAAAAGTTAGTCTGTCTCACAGTATTTATTTTAAGCTTCAGATCCTGATCTCCCTTCCGTGTTTAATTTGATTAATGGTTAATAGGGCCATCCAGAGTTCTCCACAGAGGTTTATGTCTTTAATTAAATGCCCAGAGACAGCTAGCTCCAGCCGACCTCTGCCTCTTTTAGCTGGACAAGGAGGAAGAGAACAGAGCTTTAACCCTGCTTCCCACACAGGCTCCTGTTCTCTTGCATCCTTTGGGCAGCCAGTGGCTGCTGGTGTGGCTTAGAGCAGATGCAGTCACTCGAAGGTGCCAAAGAGTTGTGCAAAGAGCTGCCTGCCACCACAGGCTCAGCACTTCCTGGGACAGCTCTTCCTCAGCAGGGGTTTTCCTCCAGCCAGGAGAGACCTCCTCTCTGGGATTTGGACACTGTTTTGTTGACCTCACCTGTCACACTGATGTTCAAAGTATGTGTTAGGGTCCCTGCCTCATGGCATTCCTAGCTTTGGAGATGTGCTCCAGCTGGACAGGGAGATGCAGCTGATGTAAGGTGATGAGGCCCTGTACCTCAGTGGTACCCGATACAGCCTCCAGGAGAGGGGCTGGAGGCAGAGGGGATGGGGGCAGGCAGGACGGACCAGGGAGTCCGTCCCTTTGACAGACAGCAGAGTGGAAGGACATGAAAGCTCTCCCTGCTCACCGAGGCTTGTGTGATGGCAAAAGAGAGGTCCTGGGCTGATCCATCACTGACTAACTTCAGAATGGGTGGCAGAACATAATAAAACGCTTATAATCTTTTAAAAGGCTCCTGACAGAGGGGGAATTGTAATGGGTGAGGGGCTTCCTGTGTTTCACGCAAAATTGCAGGTTGTATTTTCCCATGAAATGTGCAGACTTGCTACAGAGTATATTTATGTGCTTCACCGGTTCTTGGTAAGGTGGTATTGTACACAGTTATACCTCTCCTATTTTTCATGGCACTTACGAAATTTAAAGAGCTCCTACAGTGGAGAGCACTAAGGGATTTGAGTGTTTTGATTCCTGTATCTTCTGTAGGAAGTGGCTTGTTTTATTCCAGGGCATTGCATTTTGGGGGCACCAGTGAAAGGCCCAGGAATGTAAGGAGGAAAGAGAGACTGCTGCTCGGTGTCTGCAGGAAATTGGTGAGAAAAATCAGCTAGAGGGCACCAATATTTCTTCTTAGGGCTGTTAAATTAGGCCATGTGGACTGGCAGCATATGGATGCATGAGAGAAACAGGAGGGCTTTACGAAACAGTTGTGCTAAAAATAATTTTTGGTGTTATTTTTAATAATGTTATCACAGATGAAGAAAGTGAGGTAGAAGTTTGTAGCCTGAGACAATTCCTTCTCCTGCTTTACAGGGTAAACACTATAAATCCTTGAGTGTTTGTTTGACTAGGTAATGCTTTCCAAAAGCGTGTCAATGAAATAGGCATCAGAGCCATAAAATATTTTCCTATATTTATATTCTAAATGTGCAATAAAAAGTCAGTAAACTTTACACTCCTAAGCACCGAAATTGCTTTCAAAAAGGGGGGTTGGATGTTAAAGTCAAATATTTAAAAAATTAAAGATTTTAGTATTGCCAGCAATGCACAGTCGGTGTTTCATGCTGCGCAGTGTTAGTAGGCTCAGCTATAGCCTAAGTAAGTTTTGTTGCTGTCTGGGCATGAGAAGGATCCTGAAACTGTTGGAGGGGGCAGGACCATTGTAGGATTATCAGTTGATTGGTTAATTTAGAGGATTATGTTTTTAATGCCAAAAAATCCAGCTGCACGGAATTGCAGAATAATTTAGGCTCAAAGGGATTTCTGGGGATCCTCTTTCTAGCCCCTGCTGAAAGCGGGTGCACGGTACGTGGTTTTGCATGTTGCAATAACTTACCTTTGCATGGTTTTGATTTGTGCAAGAAAGATTAACTATTTTGGTATGTTTCTTTTTTGTGTAGTACAGAGGCAAATACCAAGGAAGGATCAAAATTAAGGCAAAAGTTGATCCAGATAGCACTTAAGCCGCACCAAAATATCCCATACCATTTTGCATATATCGTTTTGGTTTTTTATGATTAAAAAAAACATCGCTCTAGGGTAGGACAAGGGGCTTAGTTTAAATATTTGCAAATTAATTTTAAATTGTTCTTTTCATTGCTGGCTAATATGCAGGAGGAATTGGAAAATACCGAGAGCAAAGGCTATACAGCGTTTTTTAGCCAGTGTTTCTGTTTAGACTTAATCGCTATAATGCAGTGTTAAAATTTACAAAACAGCTTGTAATTGCAGTAGCTTATTTAAACCAGCTATTTGTGGTTATGTCTGCTGAGGAAACTTAAACTTCAATGTTCCCCAGCCATCTAATAGCAGCAAATTGACTGCGGGTCTCTTGAAGGAATATCTAAATGTAGGCTGTTGAATAATCCCTTTGGGGGCCCTGTAACTATTTTTGTGCCTGGATATGCGTCATCAGTGGGTATTTTCTCTGGTGACTAGCTTACATCAGTAGGTCTCCTACCATACGCTCCATCAGTGAGTGACTTATGATTGATGGGAGTCACGGCTGCTGTTTAGCTTTTATCTGTGACCTCAAATAATGGACAACGGGAATTTCCAGGCTGTTAAATTCCTTGAATGACTGAAGACGCGGGATGGCTCCGCCGATAAACGCAGGTAGTGCCCAGATGCTGGGTGTTCAGCGGGGGCTGGGGCGGGGAGGAAGGAGAGGGGGGTTCCTCGGCTGCGGGGCGGTGAATCCGCGAGCTGCGCGTCCCCGGGCGCCGGGAAGCGGCCGCGCCGGAGCAGCGCCGGGCGGCCGTGATGCTCCAGCTCCGCCGGCTCTCCAGCCACCCGTGCCCGCTGCTGGCACTGCCCACACATGTGTTTAGCTGCCTCATCTTCAGGGCACTTTGTCCCTTCCCTTGAAACCGGGGAGACGCGCAGTTTGCGGCTCCGTGGAGGGAAAGGCTGTGGGATTTTCAGCTGCAGCCTGGTTGGTTTTTAACCCTTTTTATAACCATCGGCAGCGAGTGGATTTATTGGCGTGCTTCACCCAGGTGCAGCCTGGGCTAAATCTGAAGGTGCAGTAGGCTACGTGGTCTTAAGGTTAAGTTGCACCTGCCACAGTGACCCACTGAGCACGTAGCTCATTTCATGGTGTTCGGTACTTCGTTTTAAGGAAATAAGGACTGCAGATACTGAGTTATCTCCTCTTTCCGTGTCCACTCTGCCTTTCTGTCTGACATGTGAAATGGGGCTGCAAGACAGCTACAAGATTTTCTGCGTTACCTGTGATGAATTTAGCAGCTTGAGTCAGCCCTACGGCGAGGCACTTCGATATTTCTTCCTCTTTCCCTCCTGTTCTTCCTGTCTCAATCCCTTTGGTAAAAGCTATGGTTGGGAAGAGGAGGTTTGCTCTCTGTGAAATTGTGCACAGAAATCTCTCAAGCCCTTCTCCTGGTAACCGGGGAGTAAAGACGACAGATACAGATGCTCCCGGTGTGATCGAGGATTAAAAACAAAAAGCCTTGATGCTGTTTATCGCGTGGTATTGTTTGGCTGAGGGAGGATAGCAGCTGGATCCAAATTCCTTCTCACCACTTCTTCCTGTTGGCAGGTGGCCTTCCGCACAGGCTGGGCTCGCAAACTCTCACGCGGGTCCTACTTATTTCACTGCCTACTATTGTTTTTCATTCAGGTGACAGCGGACTGGGTTTTGTGCAAGATTTTGAGACTTGAAAAGTTTCAGAGGGAAAACAGGAGCTTTGTTTGAACTCGCCTGTGTGCTCCCTCCTCCGCATGTACTAGCCCAGAGGTCGTAGTTAATGAATGAAGGCAGGCTTCCTGCAGAAGCTGGTTAACCCCTGTCTGTGCCTCTGTTGACACAGCGCTCACAGCTGTGCGCTGTCGTGGCGTGGATGCCCTCGCTCGGAGCAATACGGGCTGTGCGTACCTTCCTGCTCCCTCCACACAGGTGCCTGGTCCAGCACAGGCACTGGGTCTGGAGTAAGTTTCCTCATCTGCTCTGGCTAGTTGAGTGCTGGTTAAGAATCGCATTCGGCAGATGCAGGAGGAAGAGAAGCGTCAATTAAGAAGTGGCTTGGAAAATCAAGAGGGGGAGAGGAGGGAATGGAAAGGTCTTTATTGAATTGTGATTTATGAGTACACTCTTCCTTTATTTCTTTATTTTTATTTTTTTTTTCCCAGTCACTTCAGTAAGGTTTTGGGATTCATGACAATCTGGTTATATAATTCAAAATCTGTAAAAGGTTGAGCACAAAAATGTTTGACAAATCTTGAGTCACTTGCATTAAAAATCAGTGGATTTTTCTAGGGTGTGCTTTGAAAATGTAAAGCTTGCTAACTGGTTGATGCTACTGTATGTGTCATTTACCTCAGCTTTCTAGGAATCAAAATGCCTGGCTACAGAGTAATATCTTCTGGCTAATATTGACCTCATTTGCCCCCATTTTTAGGGATATCATGTTTTAGGGTAGTGATAGTATTTTAGGGTAGCTTTCATTTGCAGTATTTTTGCAAAAGCTCAGCATTACCACCTTTCCAGAAAGACTCTGCAGACCTTCAGAACATTTCCAGAAAGGGTTGCCGTTTTCTAAGAAAAAGCGTTGGCAAGTTGCCTGCCGTTTCCTGATGCTTGGCACTGAGGCCAAGGCAGAGGGATGAAATCCAAACTGGCATGTGGCAGGGTGTGTAGGTACCTCCCTGTGTGCTGTAAAAGAGATGTCGCACTGGGGACAAACTTAATTTAGGTGCTGATCCTGCAGTGAAGTCACGCCCCGTGGATGCCTGGGTCTGCATGCCCACACCCTGTTGCCTTCAGTGGCTTCAGTGCAGGCACCAAGTTCTGCTGGCACAGCTTGAATTGTGGAATGATGACCGCCGTAGCTAAAGCCTTGTTTTTCCAGAAGAGCCTTCACTTATTCAATGGCCGCCTTTAAAATCTCGAAAGTCACGCTGCACAGTGGCTAACCAGCTATTCATCTGTTTAGTTAAAATAGTTAGGTGTTGTGAGCAAAGGATGCGGCACATTCACCAAAAGTCAGAGGATTCACTGCTGAATCTTGTAATATCTCCATCGGCAAACCTCTCCCTCCTCCAGCGAGGCGTGTTGGTGTTTCAATGTGCAACTAGTTCCCAGTGGGCACAGGACTGTAATTACCATACCTGGGAGGCGAAAACGGAGACTGAATCTGACACAGGAATATCACAGGGGCTTCATTCTGAAATCTGTTTAAAGATTAACTGCAATTCTTTTCTCTTCTACCTCTTCCACCTGTTAAATCTATGACTGTGCACTCTGTACAGTTCCTGTAGTGTTGGGTATTAGTCTATGGTCATGAATTGGTATTTAATAGTTTTTTATCATTTTTACACAAATCATACTTTCAGTGCTTAAATACTCTTGAGAGTAAAGAGGTTCTCTGGGACAGAAAGAGGAGAAAGAAAATAGAAAGCTCACCTTGCCATGGCCCACTGTTTTGACGGCACTATTTGCTTTGAAGAGTGACTGTGTGGAGGCAGTGCTGCTCATTCATTGGTGAAATCATAAACACAAGTAAACATATATTATTAGAGCTGGCTGTAGGTTGTAAAAATACTCTGAAATATGGGGCAAAGCAATGATTTGACATTTTCAGGGGACATGGTATCTTTTGTTTGTTTTAGTTCAAAATCATCTATTATAGTCATAAATACTTGATCTCTCAAGGAGATCTTTGTATTTCTCTGAAGTCTAATTGAAATCAGTGGACTAGTTCCCAGATGCTTGGAAATTGCAATTTCAGTCAGCTTGTATAGTTTCATTGGTTTGTTTTGGGTTTTGTTCCTTTGGGTATCATGGAAGAAATAAAGTTTAGCCATCACTTCATTTAGGCATTACTTTTCTGTAGGGAAAAATAAGGAGTTACTCATAAACATTGCTCATATTTGTAGTGATCAGAGTAACATAAGTGAAGAGGAAGAAAAATAATATAGTGAGATGAGACAAGAAAAATACAGTGTAAAGGAAAGTTGGAACAGTGAAAAAAGTTACTTCATTTTTGTGAATACAATTTTTTAAATCCACTTGCTCCAGTGACTGAGGAACCTTCCATCTTTTTGATGTTACTGTATACAGTAACGTGAGTGAATAGAGTCAGATACACTTCAGCTCTTCCTGTGTGTTCTGTGCCTGATAGATTTGGTCCTGAGACTTTAGTCATCAGCTCAGTCCTCCCTGCGAGTGGCCAGTGACTTTAATAAGATTATTGGAGATCCAGGACTAGGTTGTCAGTAAGTTCATAGATTTATAAATGTTACCTTGGCATCAGTTAATTTGAATAAAATCCACTTGTTTTGGCACATGGGGAGAAGAGAGAATGAATATTCTGCAGGTGAAGGCTGTGTACTGCGACAGATGGGAAGGTTTATATCAATAGCCTGGCACTAACTCCTGTAAACTGTGGCGAAGTCTTTTCTTGGTCACCTGTCTTGCTTCCTGTGTCTACTCAGAGCAGTAGTTCTTGTAGGGATTTTTCACTCTTGGCAGTATTTCTCTTCTAGTGCCACAAAGTGAGCATTTTTCCTGCAGGACCTCAAACAGCTCAACAAGTGGTGAGCTGCCAGTGACTCAGCCCAGCGTCCCTGTCCATCTGCTTGCAGCCACCAGCAGTCCCTGCCAGCCGCCTGTTCTCAGGGGAAAATCCAGGCGAGCATCCTGGGACAGGAGTGGGTAATGGACAGGGTTGTCCTGGATAAAGAGGTCCTGTGCTCCAAGGAGACAGTGAGGGAAGAAGCTTCCTTCTAACCCCAGGTACATTTTTTCTGAGTCACATCCTGGCCTTTTGCACATCCTGGCTTGGAAACTTGCTGTAAAGGAGGCAAGAAAGAGAGACCACATGCTGACATCCCCAGGAGCCTTGAAAATGTCAGGACACCTGACGGTACAGCGGCACTTCAAAAATGGCACTGTCATGAAGGATTTACATGATACTGCAATAGCTAATAACACAAGGGCAGTACAAGGTACTTATTCAAGATTGCTGAGGAGTTTGCCAAGTGTCTGTAGTTTCATGACATGACTTTGTCCCTCTGCAGACAGGCCTTTAGCACTGAAAAGTTTTCCAAAAACACAACCAGTCTTTCTCAAGTACAATTGCTAATTGCTACCCTGCTAGTTAAAAATAATAACAACCAAGTTAAAAAATGAAAGTCCTTACCTGCTAGTAATTTTGTTTTCACAAACTTATTCCAACATCCTCAAGGATGAACTCTCTTCTCTTCTTTTACACTCATTTATCCTTTTGGGTTGTGAAGTGAATGAATGTTTGAGGATTGCTCTGTGTGCTGCTTGGGACCATCTTTGTTCAGGGACAGAGGAGATTACAAAGTCAGTCCATGAGGTCATGACGTCTTCTGTCCCTTGCCTGGGAGGTAGGATAACAATCTGCAGTGTGAAACTCCTCTCTCTCCTTCATGGAATCCATTTCTTTATACTAAGGCCAGCCAGATATCTTAATCTGGAAGTCCACAATTTGGGAATGAAAAAGAGGTTATTACAATGAAGAAACAAAACTCATCAAACTCCCTTTCATAAACGTGCAGGGAAAAGTGATAGTAAGCAAATTTTCTCAGTCTAACCAAATCATGGATCATCATTGACTAAGGAGAATAGGAGCCTTTTGAGGCTCTCCATCCTCCATAAAGCTCAGAGCCATGCACTGATGAAATACAGCCTGTCTTTAGAAGCGAGGTAGTGATTTTCCACCCTCTTGACTCTTGACCAGGAGCTCAGGTCTCATGCAAGCAGCAGCTTGCTGCTGGATACAGAGGGAGCAAGGCTGCAAATCAGAAGTTCAGTTGCTCTTTTTAGTTTAGCATTTTATACCTGGATTGCTATTAAATTAGATATCACAGTGGTATCAAAGCCAAGATCACCTAGAAGGGAATGTCCCAAAGAGGAATAAAGTAGTAAAATTTTGCAAATGAGCAAAAGGAGTATTAGTTTAACTGCTAGGAAAAAAAACATTATGGTGAAAGTCTGTTCTCTTGATGGAAACTAGACAAGCTGATTAGTTTGGGCAACTCAAAAATGAGCTGGACAAAATGCTGAAAAATATACTACATAGATTTTTCTTCTCTAGATACAATATGATCTAATAGACTTTCATCATTTCCTTTCTGATCTAATTTCTGTGATTCTATGACCACTTTTTAAAAATGCTCATTTTCTTGCCTATCTCACTGCAAACCTTCTTTGTGATTTTTTTTTTTTATCAGTTTTACCACAGAGGGAGGCATTTGCAGTAGTCCAGCATGATAGTATTTTGAAGACTCCAAACACATTTCTCATGGCCATATCTTGCCGTTGCTCCATTGTAAAATTCTCAGAATACTTGATGGGAGTTTTGCATTAAATTGTAAGGTATTTATATCCAGCTGCTCTTTAGAAGCCCAAGTCATATCCATGCTGTATTCCCATGATAGCCTTCTTCCAGTTCTTTAAAGATACAATTTGGCTTTACAGGAAATAATAGTCATGCCTACCACACTGTAACTAAAATATTCAGACACATGAATCTTTTTCTTGACTTCCTATAAAAATGTCATTTGTAGCTTTATTTTGTTTGTTCTGGTTTGACTATAGTATAAACAAGAGTTTATTAAAACATTAGCTGTAAGTTACAGTTCTTTTTTGAGACTGCCAGGTCTTACAAAAAAATATGACTGAAACTGCAGGGCAAAACCACGTATTAACAGAAAAAATGAATAATGAGTCTGTTTTCATATGGATTTTTTTAAAAAGTACAGCTTGTAGTTGGACTAAATGTACTATTTCCTCCACTTCAGTCAGGAAGCCCTCACAGGCTTTTGACAGTGCCGCCAAAAAATTAATGCTTCAGCTGTTTAATAGGTATCAAAAGCCAGTTTGACAATTGTAATCTCTTCCAGGAATTCCCTTTCCCATTTTCCCTCCCTATAAAAACAGATAACAAGATGCTTATATAGAAATGGAAAGTCAGAGCTATTTTACGAAGCGTTGTGCATTCCTTCCAGCCTTAGGAGATGAGGCATGACATCTTCATGACAGGGTAGGAAACGCAGGCACTCTGTTGTGTAAGTAGCATTTGCTTCAAGGATTAGCTGCTTGCCAAGATAGCGCAGATTTAAATGTTTCCTAAGCCATTTCTGAGTTTTTACGTAACATGGCAGTGACAGGAGAGCTGTGGAGATGGCTGGGTGGGGACTCAAAGCAGCCACCAAGGAAAGACAAAACCAAAGGAAGCGGAGAAATATGCTGCATGTGCCAGCATCAGCTGACACAGCAGATCTGAAGGCAAGGGAAAGCAGCACCAGGCTTCTCTTGAATTTCTGTCCTCACTTTTAACGTGCGGCAAGATGAGACAAACTGAAAGGAGATGCCACTTGAACTTTTGTTCTGAAGCATCTCAAAAAGGCACTGAAATATAGACTCAAAGGTCAGAAGTGTTCCCTTTTCTGGAACGTATTCCCAGGACAGCTGTTAATACTACTCTGTCTTTTAAGGCTAATCTTTAATAGTATTCAGTGATACATATTAAGAAATAGATAGTATTACTGTGGCGGTGGTGAGGAATGGTTTGTTCTTCTCTAATGACAGAAAGGAGGTTCTGTGTTAGGAAGAGTGAAATAATTGAAGAGGTTGCCAATAAAAAAGCCACTGTGTTTGCAGAGGGTGCCCTTGTGTTCAGCAAACGCCAATTAGAGAAATGTCACTTTATGTGTACGATGGGTTATTGCTGCACAAACAGTGGTACAATTACGCCCTGGGTCAGAAGGGCAAGTTAGCTTCACCTCACAGCCATTATTCTAAAGCAAACACAAATACCAGGCACACAAACATCAGGCACTGTGGCAGTAAAATAATGACTCTTTGAAAATGTGGGCTAAAGAAATAAGAGTCCGTGTAACAAGCCTTGGCATTGTGGAAGGTAATTTTTACCATGTCTGCACCCTGTGGATTAGAAGCATCATCTTTATGTAATGGAGAAGCACACACTTCCTTCCACCACTTGAAATACAGTTTACATCCTGTTACGTTTTTCTGATGCTTGGAAATACGAGGAGACTATACAGAATATGCATTTCTTTCAGTTACCTTCTTTGATACTGAAATGTCTGTAGTCCACTTGCCCTTGTAAATGAGTTTGTGCACTTCCTTCTGCTGTGCTACCAGTGGTCTGATGTCACCATCCTCTGATGCACTCTGCTCTCAGCTCTTGTGTGGCTCTGACTGACTTAGTAAATGGAATAAAAGGCAGTTCTGCAAGTAACCTTGTGCAAGACATGTCCTTGGGTGTTCATTACTTGCACTTCTTTGTAGGTGTTCTACTTTGGTGTTTTATTTTGCATATTTTGCCTGAAGCTTCATTGGATTAAAATCTAAACAGGCAGAATGAGCTAGGGATGCTGTGGCCATCCTGGGTGTATGCACGATAGCTGTGCTGTGTGTGAATTCATAAGATTTGCTCTAAGGCTATCAGGTTTGCCTTCTTTTCTAATGTGGTTGCCATCTGTGCTTGTTCTGGCTTCTCTCTGGGTTGTAAGAAAGAGCACAGTTCGTTCATCAGGGATTGTGTTACCTTCAGTGGCCTGAACCTTTGTGCTCACTTGACCTCATACCTCTAGGAAGCTCAGCTGGCAAACCTAGCACAGACCTTTGTGGCAACACCCTCTGGGAGCGTGGGCAGCCGCTAAGGTTATCCTGCTTCCATATATGCCGAGGTATTTTCATTGACATGCTCTTTTCACGGGTTTGAAATCACTGTGGCTTTAAAGAACCAGCTTTCCCTAAAGCGAAAGCACCGCGCTCGCCCGAGGACCTGCTCGAGCCCAGCATCTGCTGGGGCAGGACGGGGTGGCAGAAGTTAAATGGAGAGCGTTAGTTTGAAAAATGTTATGAGGTCACCATCCTTTTAAATTGGTTTACACAGATGGCTGTCTGGTTTGTTGCTTTGTCCTTGCTTAATAGTAACTGTTTATGGAAAAACGAATTGCTTTGCAGAAGGAGGTCCAAAAGCTCATGCTGTTGTTTCCCTCACTGGAGATCTTCGTGTTTTTATGGGCATGCAAAGATTTGGCCTGAAATGGAGATTAATTAGGAAGCATAGTGAATAATTAACTGTTTGACTTATTCCTAAGATCTGTGGTCACCGGGTTAGAAATGATTTCCCAAACTGCAGGAGATAAGAGAAGGTTATTCCTATTTCACAATGTCCATACTGTTAGGGCTTTGTGCTGTGTGTACTCTGACATCAGCTGATACCTACGCAAGCTGGGTCCAGCTTCTCATCCAAACCACTTCCTGGGGTTTTCTCGGGTAATGGCAGTGGTTCAGAAGACACCACAGTGCCTCAGAAAGCCATTTTTTACACACTGCACCCAGACTGTCTGACCATGAGGAAACGAAGTTCTTAGGAAAGAGTTTTGTTCTTAAAAATACACACTCTTTTTGTTTGTTGTGCATTCAGGTTTAGATGTACATTGCTTGGCTTGCATCCTACTGACCTGTTCACAGGCCCACCTTCTGTTTTGTGGAAGATGTAGGAATATGATGTACACATATGCATGAGGCAGAAGCTTGAGGCCAGTCTCCAGGCAGAGATAGTGATTTTGTATCCAAAATTGTTCCCACCTGGAAAACAATTCTAAAAAACCACAACCAAGTGATACACAGGATTACATCTTTTTAAAGCAAATCAAATCTAAATAATGGCGCTCTGCACTTTTGCAGAACTGTCTACTTAAGAAGCTGAGAGTGAGTTAGGAACATTGATGAAGCCTCTATTCTGTGAGGTGGGTATGTGTTTGTTATTATGATTTTGAAAAAGCATAAGTAATTCAAACCATTTGCCCAAGTCCAGCCACAGAACTATTTAAGAATTTGGAACAGAGTCCAGAAATTTTCTGCCATGGCACGTGTTCCAATCAACAGTTACAAATAAGGTCTTTTGCCCTTCTCTGGAAGGAAGTGATGAGTATTTGCATTCTGTTGGTGTTTCAAGTGTCTCTTTTGATTTTTGATTTCTGACTAATGGAATAAGTGACTCTCACAGATACTTTTGCAGTGGCCTTAGATCAAAGTTTGGAGAGATAACGGTTTGTAATGGGGGAGCCAGTGGTATCAAACACGTCCACTGGATCCAGGCCAAACATAATCTGGGGCTCAGAGATGTTCTGTGCCTTTCATTACTTTTTCATTTTTTAGCATTCCGTCATGGTCAGATGCACCAGCAGTCTTTTAATAAATACCCTTCCGTATTCAGACTTGCAGCTCAGGTTTGCAGGCCCATGGGGGCTGGATCATTTGAATAAGTCTGAGAAGTGAAACTGAACATTTGTAGGTGCAGCAGTTACAGACAGCAAATCTAGTGAATCTTGTAATTTTGACAACCTTCGTTATCACAAGATGCTGCATGCAAAACCGTCAGCTCTCCTTGCCCTCTGCCTGAGCAGCTCAGATGTGGACCCTCAATGCTTCCTTGTGCCAAGGCTTGTTGCCCAACCCTGCTCGAGCATCCCCATTCCTGGGGAGCTTGTCTTGGGCAGTGACCTGGAAAACCTCTTTCTTGGGTTCTTGGCTATTTGCACCACTTTCCCTTTTGGCATTGTGAGGTAAACCCTGTTGAGTGGGATTCTGCCTCCTGCTTCATGCCATTGGGATCCTGGGTTTGCTGTGGCAAGAAATAAATTGGGATTGGAATTTTCTTTAAACTGGTGTTCGCTTTTAAAAGTCTATTTTGGAATAAATTACTCTGACAGTAAGTACCAAAATAGGTATCGATAAAATATGAATTTATGCATGCCAGCATTTATCTCTTTTGTGTCTATTCACAAATGCATACCAAAAATTGACTCTAGCTCCATATGGCTCCCAATCTCTTCCCTCCCCCGGCTGTCAGCTTCTCCTCATCTGGATGAATAAAAGGGAGCAGAGTGCTGGGCCATGAACTAAAGGTGGGTGTAGCAGAAAAAGTTATATTGAATATGTTTCCTCTGGGACATCACTGTGGCTCCTCAAGTGCCTCTCAGTTTGGATGGAAAATGCATCAAAAAGGTGATGCAGTTTGATGCCAATCTTAGTTTCACACTCTGAAAAAGGAATGAAAATACTCAGAGGGTGAGTTATTTCTGTGCTGATTTGCTTTCTGGACAGCAGTGGTTGTGTAAAAGCTATTATTGTTTTAGAAGCTTTTCAGTACACATTATGGCTATCAATTAAAATCACTCATTTTTTAATCTGAAATTTTCACTTGACTGAAGCAGAGATGTCAGGCCTGCTTGTAATATGTTCAGCAGGGCTATAAGGAAGCTGAGACACCTCCATTCCAAGATGTTCCATTCTCTGAGCGTAAGCACCATTTATTTTGCTCAAGTGTTTTAATTCAAAATCTGTGGTGAGATTCCTAATACATTGTTTGATTGAAATTATGCAAATCCATTGCCGTAGTGCAAAATGATGTGAGATCTTTGGGAGGGAGAACACCCATTTCTTCTGCCCTAAGGTGTCTGGAGGTGAAAGGCTCGGGTTTCCCATGGCACTGCAGGACGGGTGGTGGGCTGGCACTGCTGGAAAACTCACACTGCTCACATCGGCGTTTTGGTGTCAACCAACTCCTCAAAGCCTCCAAAATGGGAAAGTAATGATCCAGTACTAGGTGTTGTTGCCATCAAACAGTGATCCCAGTGTTACAGGGTTACCTCAGCTTCTGGTGCTGGGTGGGCAGGAACCCAAGTGGACTTCTGCTGTTGATGTTTTTCCTAAGGGAGCTGAAATGATCACAGCTGATTCCAAGGGTTATTTTTCCAAGATTGCTTTCTGTCACTTCCTTTAGAAACCAAACACGAGCCCACAGCTTTCTGTCCTGTTAGAACATTAAGTTTTGTTGTCTAATTCAGAGCAGTTAGATCAAGTTTTGAAAAAATCTAGAGGAATAAAAAGACAAAGAAGCAGCTAAGTAGGAACAGAAGACAAAAGTGGTTGAAAGAAAATTTAGATTGCAAAAGTCTCTGAAATCCTTTATCTCTCCTCTAACTGCTACAAAACCTTGACAACTCTTAAGCAGTACGACATCTTATTTCAGAACATTTTAAATGTTGCTTCAGTTTTATTTTGCATATTTTTATGTCATGAAGGTATTCCAACTGATCATGTATGTCTTGTTAAATTGTAATACTCTGAGCAGCACAATACCATCAAACTCTTAGTACTGAAGTATCTTGTTATATCATGAGGCCTATTATATTCATTTATCTTCATTTAAACCAGGGACAAAATTTCTATATTTTATTGAACTTTTCATTTCTATCAAATCGGTATGTTTTTCTTTCAGGAAACCCCAGTATGAAAAGTTTGGATGAGTTACAGTTTTAGATTTTTTTTCAATTCTTACTATTCAGTTTCCCTTTTTAAAATAAGTAAAACGTGCTTTCTTCTATTGTCTATAAGCCCCACAAATCCCTAGAATTACATATTTATGAAAGCATAGGATTTCAGCAGAGATAGGACTGACTTTCCATTTCTGTGAGAATGTTTACAGTTGAATGGTCTCAGGAATAAAACTGAAGCTTTTTTACGTGTATGTTTTGTGAATGTAAAACTTGCTCATGCTCTGAGCTGTGAACCAAAAGCTTCAGACTGAGCCAGCAGAGAGGAAGGAATTTGTCTGCTATACAGCAAAAGGAAGTATTTGCTGTGTTATTGAAGCACATGGCCTTTTGCCATCTTTGATAAAGTATTTAAGGGTTGTACACCCAAACTCTGCTGCCCTCTTGACCCATCATTCATCACTGGCTGTAGATGAGGTAGATGAGATGCAGCTCCATAGGAGAGCCATTGTTTCAGCCCTGCACCGTTCCTCAGAGAGCGGAAGCTGCAGACAAAGCAGCTCCCTGTGATTCACCACGCTGCTCAGCCTCCTGGCGTTTTTTCTTTCACCTATACCTTTTCAGGTCCTGCTCTGTGCTGGCCAAGGTGGAGAGGCAGCCACACGATGAAGCTGTGGGATTGATCTGCTTTCCACTCAGCTTCACTGGGCGCAAATGAGATGAGCGTCTGGGATTTTTTTTTTTCTGTATGGAGAAGAAAAAAGCAGATACAATTATCACAGCATTTGCCTTGGCAATGCATTCAAATTTATTCCCCTTTTGACTATTCAACACTGTTGATAGATGATGCTTAAAACGTGGAATTGCCCATAATTTTTCTAGCACACTGTGAATTGCCCAGTCTGTTTTTTCTCCTCTCTGTTAGCAGTTCTGGTTACAGAGATGCCAGCATCCCCAGTAAGTATGCTAAGAATGTAGAGTTATACTTTGTACTGCTAAATTAACAGACAGGAATAGTCACACCAAACCAGATTCAGCTCCCAGACGGGAAAGCGTCTCCTGTAGCCCAAATTTTAATGACTTCTTTTACATGAGAATTTTTCACCAATGTAGCGTGCTGTGTGATTTAAAACAAATGCTATCGTCTCTCTCTGTTGGTGAAAGGTAACTTGTAGAAAATACAGCTTTCTTCGTAATGACCAACTGGGGCTTGGAAATGTCTGGACATTTAGATTAATTAGGTTAACTTTTATTATCTTCAACTATTTAAATTTAAAAAGATACCTTTTAGTTTAGAAAATATATTTTTTTTTGAGCACTAGTTTGAAGGATCTGATTCTTACTTGAATCCTCTTAGCTTTTACATTCCTGTAAGTGACAGGGGAATGATTCCTGGCTAGTGTAACAACAATATCAGAAGAGTTAACTTGGATTGTTGTAGGATGTGGTGCGAAATATTCTCAGACATTTCTGCCTCCTGACTAGGAAGGGTCTGCTCATGAGATGATGGAATCCACGGTCTTTGGCAGTTTGCCTGTGCCAGCTGGAATATTGTAGGAGATTTTGGCCCCCTGCAAATTTTAACAATGACTGTGTTATGATGAAGTGATGCAGAAGTTTTATGATTTGTTTAAAAGAAGAGAAAGGGTCTTCCACTTCTTGTGAGTGCTTTACCTAAGAGACAGCGCAGTACTTGGCCTGACTCGTCCCTGGAACTCCTTTATGTTTCTGCCATGAAGTGAGATGTGCAAATGCTGGAAGGAAAAGTTAAAAGAGATGTACGTGGGCATTTGGACAGAAATATACAGTTCTCTGTAGCTGTACCAGACACTTTAAATACCCTACCTCCCAGTCACTGCAGCTGCTCAGCCACTGAGGAGATACTTTAGATGTCATTACTTTGTGCTCTTCTCCAGTTCATGGTATTTCTAATTTTGAGTGCACTATATTACCCTATTCCTGTTTATAAATCTTTTAAGTGTGCACATTAAAAAAGTAATTAAATTGTCATTATAATTTATAGTATGCCTGAAGTCAATCACCTAATTAAATGGAAAAAGCAGAGAGGTAGTAGGTTCATAAGCATTTATTAAGTACTACAGTATTAATTATGCAGGACTTTTGAACCAAGCAAAAGAGGAAGGAATGGAAACACCGGTCTAAAAAGGCTTTCCATTGCTGGCCTTCTCAATTTAATAATGTGAGACCCCCCCCTCAACCCTCAGTTGGCAGGACAACACTAATGCTTTCTTTTTGTTAATTTTTAATGAAATTATGATGGGGGTTTTTTATGACAATCACTTGCAGCATTTTCCTGTAATATTTTTGAAAGCATAATTTGTCCCCATGCAGGAGCCTATAAATACACGAGTAGAACTGAAGGTACATTTAGAGTTATGGTTTGGGGTGGATTGTGCCAGAGCAGACTCTTGGTCGTCACTCCTCAGCATCTCAGGCAGGGAGTGGAGCCTGTGCTGGGCTTGGGGGCTGCTGGAGGTAAGGGCTGAGCCCAAAAGGGAAGGTTGTGAGTGTCACTAGGAGAGGTCAGGCTTGTAGGGATAGTGTGGACATGACAAGGTTTGCACTTTGTTTGCAACTGTTCTCTCTCCTCCAGCTGCAAATCCGCGTCACTTGTTTGACGGTGGAGGGCATGAAATGCTGGCTCACCCTGCGGGACTGGGGTCAGGAGGAGGCTCCCTAAGGTGGCAGACTAAGAAATGGAAGTGCATTATACTAGTGAGCTTGTGAACCAGGGCTGTCTCACTGTGCCTGGTTTGCACTTTGCTGCATCAGATGAACTGCCTGGAGCAGGAAGAGGAACTCGATGGAGCAGAAGCCCTAGAGTTAGGATTCCTTCTCTTTTGCTAGTTTGTTAAAAATTTAAAAACTCTGGTAACACACACACAGACTGAAATAAATTTGCCTGCATTCTATGTTGTTTCCAGGATTTTCATTTCAACCTCAGTGACCTTTACACCTGAACATTAGTCATTGAAACCTCTTTTAGATAGCAGGGAGGTCTAACCCATCAGCCCAGGCCCTAAGCCCTGGATGCATGGAAGCAGACTGCAGGCTTTAGTGGGGAGAGAGACTGAGCAGCAGAGGCAGCTGCTGTGAGCATTGCAGCAGCGGTCCATGATCTCCTGCTGATCCATCAGCCTGCAGTGAACAAAGCCCAGCTGGTTCTTGGGAATACCAAAGCAGGCAAACATCAGTAATGAACCAGGACAAGCCCCAGTAAGGGGTTTGCAGAATCCACAGTATGCTTTGCAGCTCAATTGGATATTGATGGTAAGGGATACAGTGGAAAGAAACACCTATGCTTTTTTACTGCAAAAACTTGCAGCAACAAAAGCTGGCTCACTAGAGATGGGGCCTTTAAAAGACCTTCAGATCGCAGGTCTTTAAAAGAAAAGATGACCAAAAAACCCACTACTGTATAAATGGACAGGAAGGAGTTAGAGACTTACCTGCTTGCCCTGTCATTATCAAATTGATTTAACACATTTGGAACCTAACTGCACAGGTATCAGTTTATCTGGCAGTATATAAATAGGAAGTCATTGGCAAAACCTAATCACAACATAAAGGCAGCATCTGAAAGTTGGACCTGACGTATCTGAAAACTGAAGAACCAGGTCAATAGCTCTTTTTCTGAAAGAAATTGAGATTATGTGAATGGAATACAAATCCCCACTGAAGACCAATTCTTCTCACTGTTCTTTAACAGGCTGAACTGAATTGACAGTGAAGATGACCAAATTTACTTTGTATAGGTATTGTATGTTTTATACAAAAAACATTGAGTCTGTTTGGCCATAAGCACTGCAGGATTGTGTACCAACTTCTTCAGTACAAGGATGGAGAGGATTGTATACTAAGGCCAGGTTCAGCAGCTGAGGTTGCAGCATCCCTTTTCCTCGTCCCACACACCCTCTGAGTTGTAGGCTTGCGTGTCTTGCTGGAGGGAGACCTGTGGTTACTGTTCTAAACCTGTTTATTACCATAATTAATGTTTCAAACAGATACAACTGGGATTCCCTTTACAAGAAAGACAGTGTTTTACCTTATATGGAGAAAATTAAATTATTGACAGCTCTTCATCCCAGAACTCATAATAACCCTATAATGAGCACAGTCATTATGCTTCAGGTTAGCATTGCAGCAGTGTTATATAAGGAATGTAACTTGACAGTTGTCTGGGGAAAATAATTATATATAATATATATATATATATATATATATATATATATATATATCTCAAAGGTAGTGGCCTAACCAAGGTCTCAGATGACATAATACAAGATGGGTTATATAATTCATTTTATGGTCAATAAGCTTATCTTCTAAGCTGCATGTTGGAAAACGTAATGCTTGTCTGTTTGTATCAGACTTTACAGCTCTCTCTTTAATAGAGAAATTGCTCGTGCCATGCTATTGTAATCTGTTTTCAGCTTCTCATGCTGGCTCTAGGCAAAGGCTGTCCCAGCAGTGGTGTCTTCTCTTTGTTGAAACAGTGAAAAACTGGGAAACCCAAACCTTCCGTGTTTTGATTCTGAAAACAAGTTGGATGAGTCTTATATTGCAGCCCTTTGAAGTAACAGTGGAGCAGAGCTGTTCAGATAGGCTCTGCCAGTCTTTGTGTCTAAACAGAGGAAAATAAGTCTCCTCTTCATGTGTCTGTAGCACTTTAGGCACGTATTTTTGTTGGGAAAATAGACTTGTTTTATGTTACAGGCAAATAATTGATTTTAAGTCCCAGATATCATGTCACAATGACACACCAAATGAATGCTGTATTTTAAATCCACAGTTGTGGAAATTGCGTTTTCTCAGGTATCAAAACCAGCACAGGTGTTCTGTCACAGATGGAGAACTCGACCACCCTGGTCTGTCTTTATGGGTCGCCCTGACATCACTCAGAGGGGTATGTGTTAGGCGTTGGCAGAGTTGGGACAGGTGGATGCTTGGTGGCACACACCTTGCACACACAATGTGTGACTCCAGGCAGCTCAGCCAAAGACTCTCTCTGTAAGCATGAGGAGGCCACCAGCTTCTCCTGTGCTCCTGGACCTCCTCTGTGTTGGGAGCACAGGTGTGTCACATGTATCAGGTGAAGGGTGTTACTTAGAAATCAAAGTATATGGGCCAAGATTGCAGACCAGGCATATCAGAAGTAGCTTTTAAGTTCCTGCTGCTGGAATTTAGTGTGGTCTCAACAGCCTCCAGATGTTCTGTGTAAATGTTCAGGTAATCTTGGTGCTGATGTGCATTCTCAGCAATCCCTAATGGAGGTGGCATAAAGTTATGCAGGGATGTAGCACTCTTTGTGTGGGTGGAAGTTCTCTGGAATTATAGGGCACATCCTGAAGAAGAGTGGTATTAAATTCCAGCTATTTCATTAATCTGAGTATTGATCTTGTATGTGGGATTTTCTTTAGGTATCTCTTGGGAGAACAATATTAAATTTGAGAGAACAAATGTCACTATAAAGCAGGGAGTTGTGCAATGACATATTTTTAACTTCAAACCTCATAAATTAAATTCCTAACTAGACTTGGTACCAATATTTAAAATTCTCTTCAGTCCACACAGGCAAGGGGCAACCTCAATTCACAGGACTCTTCAGGAAGATGGAAAACTCCAAAATCAAGCTGAGAGTGTGTTTGAGAAAAAAATCTAGGTACATTGGGTCTGGAGAGAGCCCGACTGAGAGCTTTAGGTGCACATATATATCTGCAAGGCCTGGAATGAGCAGGGGAAGGTATTTTTATATGTTGCTGAAGAGAAATTGGGGGGAAATACTGTGGTTAAACTACAACAGGGAGTACTTTGCTCTAGGCTGTTCGATATTGGAAAGGGGTTACTACTATACAACATCTAGGTCAGTGGAGCAAACTGCCATGGGAGGGTGTGGAGTCAGTCACAGCTCGACTAGATAAGTGACTATTATAGGTGACCTAGGATGACCCCTTTAGAGGTGGCTTCCATCCCAAATATTTCTGTGATTTTTGTTCTCTTCAGATTCAACTCTTGTCACACTGACTTGTTCTTTCAGTTGGTATATCAATTATTACAGCCTTACTGACTGTAAGCCCTCTGCACTAAGAACAGCATGTAAGATAAAAATATGAGCAATATTGCTTTGCATTTATTGCAGATGTAAAATGCCAAATAATTATTACATAAATTCAATAGTGTGTTTGTGTTTAGGGATAATCTCTGGAAATTGGTATTAAAAATAAAAATATCTTATAAATATTTAGGCTATACTTAAAACATTTGGGTTTTTTCTTAGAATTATACTTTTTTTTCACAGGAATGTCTCCAAATTTTAAAGATAGGAAATTTATAGAATTTTAGAGAATAATCTCACACAGGAGGTGAGATACAATCTGTGTCCCCATGATCACATGAGCTACATCTCTCCTGCTACAAATGTCTGCTGTGGTGCAGGTTCCCAGGGGAGGGTTTAGAGGACCTACAGATCAGTAAGGTGCTGCATGCATGTGTTTGTATGTGTGTGCATACCCTTGAGTAATAGTGTGAGAGTCTTACTCAACAGTGACTGTAGTCAGTGGAATTTTTAATTGAAGACACGTTACCTTTATGCCAGGTTATGTTTTCTTTCATGACACTACATTGTTCAAAAGCAGGCTCTATTGTTAAGTAATTAAAATTGATGCATGGGCAAAGATTCACTTTCATCCACAGGAGCAACGTGATGTACAGCTAATCATGCCTGGCAGGGAAGAGCATTTCTCTTTGGTCTCAATCCAGGTTCCATTGACTTTTATGATATTTGGATCAAGTTTTCTAATCATGTTGTTGTGATGATCTGCAAACCCACTGAGGACCTCGTTGCTTATTGCCAGGACTAGCTTAATGAAATGGTATGAAAAGCAGTGGAACATAGGTGCCAAAACTTGCATCTTGCAGTTCAAGTTAAGAATTTTTTTTGACTTGTCAGAATGAAAGAAATGGAGTAGCCCCAGCAGAGTTATTTCTGACTCCTTTTACTTATCCTCTTTTAATCACAATTGAAACTGCTTTAGGGTTTATTAGTAAGCAATCCTTAGAGTAGTAGTGAGCAGTGCTTTACCTGTCCTAAGGTCATGCAAAGTTCATCAGGCTCTGCCTGGAGCCTCTTCCTGGGATCTCATTATTATGCTTGTCTCTCATGAAACAGTCCTGACAGAAAAAAATAGCTTCTTTTCTTTGAGTGCTGGCTGTTCTATCATATAAGTAGTTTATGGTGGTCACAAAGGTTCTAGAACAGTGCAGTAATGGTTTGGGACATAACTGACTAAATTTTAATATCTGTTGTAGCTGCCTGAATCAGAATTGATGGTATTAATCTCTGGAATGCTCAAGTCGGAATTTGAATAATTCTTTGGAGATGTAGAGTTCAGTAGGGATCTGTTTTGTCCTTTATTTCCTACCTTATCACTTTTCTTAACCATTCATTATATCTGAATTTCTGAGTGATCACTATGGTTTGTTGTGCCTTTTATTCGTCATGAGAAGCCTTTAGCTTGATTTCTTATGTTTCTTAATAGTAGCACTATGTTTTCCTGGTAGAAATATTTTTTTGGGCCTTATGTGTTAACTCTGTTATCCAAAAGCATTTTTAACTCCCCTGCACCTTTCTTATCTCTTTCCTAGGGCAGTTTTTCCTTGGTTGAATCTTCTACAGTCAGAGTGGCCTCTCACCATTTTGCTGGTTCTACTAATTTTTAAGTGGGAGCCCTAACATAAAATCAAACCTTGAGGGTTTAAGGGTACAAGTTTTAGTGAAATTGGCACCTTATACTCCTTAGTCTTTTGCTTGCAGCTGCACCAAAGCTCAGCTGAATGCAGCAGAGAAAGCAAAGGTAGTCTAAAAACCTGTTTTGCCATTTCTCTGTTTCCTGGAGCAACCAGGCCTTGAAGATACCATATGTTAATGTGAAACATCCTCAGAAACCAGGTTAAGCTAATCCCTGCCAGTCTCTTTAAGTCAGCCAGTCTCTTTCTGCCATTTAGTGTTATGGTATCTGTCCTGGCACCTAGCTTTTGGAGCACAGGCATCAAATTTAGTGGAGGATCTGCTCACCTGCACTATCATATGTGTTTCAAAGGTCAGTAATTTTTTTCTTAAAATATATTGCTTTTTAATGAGCTTTCTGGGCATTATTAAAAAGGCAATTTAGAGAGGGATTGGTTTAGTACACTATTTGGAGTCCGTACTTTATTCTTTCTTGTCTTGAATATCACAAAAGGATATTCAAAGGGGTACTTTGTCTACAACAACATTCATGATCTCTGAAAATTCAGGATAAAACCTGTGTGTCTGTTCTGAAGAAATGAGTCTTCTGTCTCGTACTACATCATAGTGGTTACCACATAGTACCCCACATAAATTTTTATTTAGTGCTTTTCGTTCAGTAGTGTGTCTGGTTACCTTATTTCTTCAGCTATTACTTTAGTGATGCAGCAAGTTTAACTTTCCATCTTGCCTTTTCTATAACTCTTTATCAGTGCTTCAGATCTCAGACAGTGGACAGGAATTGCAAGGGACTGCACAGGTTAAAGATGACCCTCTGCCCATGGGTCATCATTGCTTACAGGCTGGAGATTACTACCCCACCACCCTACCTTGTCAGAAGAGCTGTGGAAGTGCTCTGCTTCTTACTCCAGACAAAGCCATCTGGGTTGGCTTTGGTTGAAGGTCAGTGGAGGGCTCACACTGAATGAGGTAGAAATGTGAGCCTTCAGCCAGCATGGAACAAGTAGGGACAGAAGGACCTTCAGCTTCTATAGCTAGAGGAAGACGAGCTGTCACAGCCCTTAGCCAACAACATTTTCCTTTAAATGAGACGTGCCGGGATAGCTTGGACAGCTACAAGCTTTTATATCATGTTTTCCAACATGATGCTGATCATTCTTGAAACTCTTACAGAAAAGTGTACCAAAACCTGTCTTGTAACTGTCCTTGCAGGAGCTTTCCACTGGCCTCCAAAACCTAGCCTTTTATCTGAGGTTATTCTCCAGGCTGTTGATTACATTTTTCAGAGCTGCAGTGTGCTCGGTGATGATTGCGTCAGGACTATCAGTTGTTATTTCCAGGTCCTCAATTTTCTTTGCAACCTCCTGCTGTTTTAATCCCAAACCTTCAAGCTTCCTGTCTATGGAAACCATAGTAGCCTGGAGTAAGTCCAGCCTTCCAGAAATAGGTACTGTATGTTTTATAAAGAATTAGATAATACTGGGTGACCAACGACTGCAGTTGTAGACATTGTCTAACCAAAGGCAGGTAAGCAAGTAAGCCCTTTTAACAGGCTGAAAACCATGTATGAGCGTGCTGCCAGATCCTTTGCTGCTCCTAATTTCTTCAAAGGCATGTGAAAGTCACTTATGAGAATCACAGACGAGAGTCTTAAAATCTTAAATCGCTGAAATAATGGTGACCAGTAGGTCATACCATATAGAACACCTGGAAAATAACTTCACAAAGCTCTTGAAAGCTATCTAATAAAATTGTTTTTAAAATACATCTTAAATCAGTTTTCATCGTCTTGGTGAATTTGGTTGTTTTCTTGAACTGCCCACACAGTATCAGGCACTTGGTTTGGCATAATTTTCCCCCCATGTCTCAGTACATCATTGTCCTCCCTTCTCCATCCTGGGAGAAGGCTGTACCTGCAGCAGGCAGCAGCACCAAGCCCAGTGCCTGCTTCCCCCTCCCCGTGGCTCTGGGGAAGGGTGCTCAGCCCCAGCTCAGCCTCGCTGATGTGGGCAGGGCCAGCTGGGTGAGCCTTCCTCAGAATGGGGGTGGAGCAGGAGCTGGGGTCAGTCATGGGAGCGCTGGAAACTTCTGCTTGTGGAAATAACATAACCTTTCGGATAAGGACACGTGTGGTCAGACATTTTATCTCTGCATTTCTGCAAAAGTGCATGAGAAGGTAAGATTCCTAGTAAGGGCAGAAGCCAGTATTGAAGCCTTTACAAAGGACTTCTTACTCCAGTCAAATGAAGAACATGCCTGTTTTAAAGATCATTGCTGTCTCTGCTGTCTTGGCCCGAGGTGTAAAGAGGCACGATCCTTGACTTGATCTCTAACACGCACAAAAGCTCTCACTGTGGATACACTTAGAACAAACCTTCACTTTTACTGAAACACTTTCAGTGTGTTGGGTGAGGGAAGATGGACCTCAGGAAAAAGCTGTGCCAGCAAATAACATAATTTTGCTGGTACGATTGAAGTGCTGGGAACACTGTCAGTACAGTGTGCTCAGACAGCTGCACCAGCAGAGCTATCCTATTCTGGATACAGCCTTGTCTTCTGTTCCAGTTTGTCATGCATGATTTATCTTTCTGTCACCTCTTCAGAACCCTAGGCACCTCTCGGCATAAAAAGAAATTAGAACACAATACAGATGAGTCTGCTCTGTATTGGAGTCTTGACCTTTAATATATCAGGTTTTCATATTGCAGCTTTTCCAGCAAATAGGCTGTCCTACAAGAACAGAGGTGCTTTAGGGATCTGCAGAGGTCCTACCTTCGCCATACTTCAGTTTTATTTGCTTTCACCTACCAGCTCTCAAGCTGCCTGAAATGCCTGAGAAGAGATAAGGTTTTCAGATTGCCTGCGAGGTCATAAGCATGAACTCCAGCAGTCCAGCAAGGCAAAAAATTATCATTAAAAATCAGAGAAAACAGCCTGGCAACCTGAGTATTAGAAGGATTGCTTAATGTTTCATCCTGTTTTACCAGTTTAATTTTTATCAGCCTTTGGGGTTTATGTTTTCCCCTTGGTGCTCTCATTACATTTTCCTTCCCTTATTAAAGAAAGTGTTTGCTTCTTCCTCTGTGTCTGCATTCCTCTCGAACAGACTGGTGCATTTCTCCAATAGCAGCTTTGCTGTCAGACCCCTTAGATCAATAAACCATCATAGTTAGTTGTTGAGTATACCAGATCTGAATTTTAAAGATTCACAGTCACACTTAAAATACCTGATGTAAATTTTAAAAGGCATCTGAAGAATTTCTGTACATTGCAGTCATAAAGCTTTGCCAGTTACCTTTTGACACTGTTTGATTGGGTTTTGGTCTCATGTTTTTCTCTGCAACTATTCATGGTGTTGGTGTTCGGTTTTTTTTCCTCCAAGAGACAGACAACTCTGTCTTTAGAGAAACAAAACAACTGTGTCAACAGATGGGAGAGAAAATACTGTGTCTGAAATAGTGCTAGGAATAAACCATGTTAAAAATAGGTAGTCTTGCCACAACTGTTTCTTTGGCCAATGTGGAAATCCTTCTTTCCCATACTTGCATGTTATCAAAACTATACTAAAATCCTACTAGAAAAGCTGCCAAATAAACCTACAAAAACATTACTGCAACAATAACTACCCTTTTCCTGCCTAATTTTAACAGTCATGCTAGTAAAAGAGAAAGACTAAGGAAGTTGTGCTACCATGGGAGAGATCTGAACAGTGCCAGGGACTGACCCCTGGCCAGCAGCAACTAAAACACAGCTCTTTCACTTGTGGCTATAGATTTTATTGATGTGACCTTCCTCTCCCCTCCCAACACTACTAGCACAACACCAGAGGTTTGTCAGAATTTTACCCTTTCTTAGAAGTGTTTCTGCATTCCTAGGCTTGGAGAAAAATAATTTTCCCGTCCCACAAAATATCTGGGGAAAACCCAGAGCAGTTCTGCTAACAAGTTGGGGCTTTTTAATAAGAAAACTCTTTTCCTCTCCAAAACTGGAAAGCAAACTGAACTACCCTTAGCTGTGACTATTACCAGCAGAATTACAGCTGCAGTTTAGACTTTGCATTTCTGCTTTCCATCTGTTGTCTCACTTATTTTTGCTTATTTTATTTTAAGTTTGTCTCCTTGCTTTCAATTGCCTCTTCTGCGTCTCAATTTATCCAGTTTTGGGGGCTGACCAACCAGTTCAGTATTATCACTGTCCTAATGGCTGTAAAGAGGTCAGAGAAGCCCTTCACTGAATGAGTTTTTTTCCATAATGCCTCCGTGTTTTCTTTGGTCCATTTTTGTTTGTGCTTGGTGCTCCATGTTGTGTCATCTGGGAAGAGAGAAGATGTTTGCCTAATGTGTATTTTTCTGGAGTTGTTTAATTTCTGAAAACATTTATGCATTTGGCAGCACCTTTGGGGCAGGGACAGATTGCAATCTCAAACACAGAACAAGTCAGTGCATTGACAGCAGCTGGAGGAGCGGAAGAACAGGTAGAGCCTGGCCCTCAGCGCTCCCTTCCCCACATTCCTCACAGCTTTTTTCTACGGGGACTAGCTTGGGAGCTTGGCAGAAAGCAGCCTCAGGCAGCAGAGCATAATTTAGGGCAGCCCCATGGTATTTGTAATTGATTCTGATATCTGCAAAGGTAGATAAGGCTCCTTCATCTGGGGAGAAGGGCAGAGGCAGGCAAATGGTGCAGCCTGCTGCTGGGCATAAATTCCCCATGACTGGTTCCAGCCCTTTGCAACAGGCTTTTCCTTTCCCACTTGTCTGCAGTCGAGGAATGCTCCTGGGGATCTGTGCTTGGCTGGAAGTTGTCTCTGTTAGATTAATGTTGCTTGAAAAGACAGAAGGAAATTTAAAGGAAAAGAATGGGTTTCAGATGATGTTAGAGGCTGCCCTGTTACTTCAGTCCATCAAGGGAAGAGCCACATTCCTTAGCAAAGTAGTGTGTTTTTTATCCCCACTCTTGCCACATGAGGAAAATGTAAATGAACAGTCAAATGGCCCATTATTTTTCACTCTTCTTCCAGTAGATAAGAAAAGCTCTCAATTCTCTCTGTGAAAAGGCTCAGTGAGGCTCATCAGCAATATCAGAATATCCTATGGTAGCTTCTTACCTCGTATTTTTTGTGTGGGCTCCTGCCTCTGTGGTCCCTGCAATCCATGAGTAGTATGTATATGTCTGTATATATATGTCCACTCCAAGGATATGTCCCATGGCCTTTTTAAAATTTGTTTTTACTTAACCAGGCTATGGATGACTTAAGAAGACTAGTACTTTACATGGATGAGTGACAGTTTGATTAACAGCTGAATTCTACAATTCTACCTTCTTCCAACCTGATGGGCTCCAAAGGAAACCAAGGGAAGTTTTGTGCAACATCCTCACTCTGTGAAAAAACAATATTCAAAAAGATGCACATTACCTATTCACTTTTGACTTGAGCACATGCTTTGCTTTGCTGAATTGACTTTACTGATTAGAGATGGAATTAAGCATATGCTTAAATGACTTGTTTAGCTGTGAATGAGGTTGTGTAATTTCTCCTCCAGAGCTTTCTTCCCAAATCAGTGATAGTAGGCTCAGGCCACAGTGACAGAGGGGTGATGCAGTTGTAATGAGCAGGATCAGCCAATTAAGACTTACGCCCTTTGTATTGTAAAATGATATTTTGCTTCTTCATTGCTGCCAGTTTCAAATTATGGTTGTGAATTGTGGTAAAGTGAATATGGTTTTATGGGGAAAGTATAGCAAAATATTTTGCTTCAACTGTAGAAATACATAGCTAAAAGCTCTTGTGTGGCTGTGTCCAAGCTAACTGCTGTTACACTGCTTTGTTTTTCAGATTCTTTCATTCTTGTGTTGGACACAAAAATCATTAGAAAACATTCACTGGCAGAATTTAATAGCATATATTTAGAACATGAAATAAAGAAGCCAGACATTGGTGATGCACCATAATCTTTTAGTAATTTGTTTAACTCCACTCCTCCACACATGCAAGAGAATAAAATAGAAGTTATTAAAATAAAATTGATTTAAAAAAATAAAAACCTTCACATTTGTGATTATGTAGGGTTTTTTTCCTTTAAAACACCACCTATTTTTCTTTTTCTGAGAGTCAATGGTGATCGCAAAATGTGAAAAATTGCAAACAAAACTAAGGAGAAGTTCAAGTTAGCTGTGGAGCCAAAAGTGTGATTCAGTAGCTGAAAATATCCCTGCGCTTCATGCATCAAACTCAAACACTGTGCTTTGGCAACGCCCCCTGGATTAGAAGCGGAGTTTGAGGTCATTCCTCCTCCAGCCTGCCATGTATGGATAGGGCCCACGCTCATGACAAATTACTGGCTTACTGAGCACACCCCAAGAGTGGTGCAGAGGGATCTTGCCTCACTGAGGAGGACCAAAGACTTCACTGCTGCCTTTCTCTCGGTAGTCCTAAGACCTGGAGGACCAGAGTGGAGGGACTGGGAGAGAGGACACTTTAAAAAGTCCCTCTCTAGATGTGGCAATAACAAGGGATAGTGAGGTAGTTTCCTTGTAAAGGGATCCCATGATGTCCAGCAGAAGTGCTATAAAAGTGTGTGCTCAGAGATGGTTTGGTGGCGTGGTCAGATTTTCAAGACAAATGATCAGATGCCAGTGATGGTGTTACGCTGGGGCTGCCAACCTGAAACAGCAGTTATGTAATCCTGTGCTGTACAAGTTGTCTCTGCAACTGTCCAAGACTGATCCCAGCTTATCTGGTCTAAATTCAGACTACCTTGAGTGCAGTCTATACTTTCAATTAACACCAGACTCATTGAGCTCTTAGTTTTATTTTATAGGGAACCTTGTCTTAGATTTTGCAGGTAACAAAACTCTGTAAACAGACCCTAGGTCCTTAGATTGTTTTCCCTGCTGACAAAACTATTGCTCACAGACATCCCACATCCCTCCTGATATCCTGCATGGCTGACCAGTTGCCAGCTTCTCAGAGACAAGTTAGCTTTCACCTATTGCTGAGATTGTTCAGCACTATGGCCATTACTCTGCCATGGGCTTGATGTTGCAATGGTCTTTCCATGGAGACGGTTTTGACAGCTCAGGTGATTGCCATGGTCTAGTGGGATACCTGCCATGTTGCAGCCTACCTGCTTAGTGGCCTTTATGACCACTTAGTGCCTCTGCCTCAGTTTCTTCATTGTGCACCCGGCTGCATTGGTTTCCCCAAAGTTTTCCCAAACCCACTGGGTTTTTTTGGGTGTCATAGCAGGGTAGTCATTCAAAGAGAGAATGGAAGCCAAGGCCACTCAGTGTGGGAGGTTCCTCATGCTGATTTTGCCAAAGTCTGTTTTGCCAAAGAGCGTGTTTGGATCCCATGGAGCAGGAGCTTTACCTAGAATCCTATCTTGGTCTTGGCTGAGATCTGATGTTTTCATTTTCCTGGCCTACTCTCGGAGGATCGCCAGATGTACTCCCATCTTCCTGCCAGCTGCCTGCACAAACAGCCCTCTTGGCAGCAGCAGGCTGGGCAAATGGGCTGAGCAATGTGTGTTTGAGGACACCGTGTCAATTGTCAGCTTGACCATTGTCTAAAAGCATCAAGCCTGGTTGGTGAGGGTGCTCGTCTCAGCTGGCAGTGTCTAAACTGTTATTTGCTGTGAGGTTATGGACCTATACTTAGGGGGATGTGTTCTTGCTAATTTAGCTCCTGGCTGAAGTGAAAAAAAGTAACCCAAAATCATAGTTTCAGTGGTGGCAGCAAAATAAGCTCCTGTGCAGACTGGGCTCTGAAGACAGAGGAGATAACATAAGGAGGCTCCCAAGAAGAAGTTAGGTTCTTGGTTTTAATAAAGTGAATTACCTATGTGTAAAGTAAACAAAGTTCATAGATGTTCCATTTAGTAAAATTTTGTTTGAATTGCAGAGCCTGAGAAACAAAAAAACCAGCTCCACTAACATACATGCATTAGTAAATATGTCTATTTTTTATTTATATAATTTGTATAAATATGCATATATGGCTATATACATATATTTATGTGGATAAACACATACGTATGCATATAAATTTATGCATGTACAAATTTGAACTAACTGAAATTTTACAAGGATTTCTTGGTGCTCTTTGCATTGAGATCTGCAACATGGTGTTAGCAGGATACCAAAATGAAGAAAAGCTGTCTATAAAACAAATTGAAATGGGCTATCATACTCCTACTGAGAAAATTGAGGAAAACAAAAGAAGCATATATACTGAAAAATAAATCAGGCTTCAAATCTCTTCCTGTTTTAATAATGAAGACAAAAATGTTTACAGCATAGAGACATTTGAATCAAAAATAAATTATATGCCTTTTACCTTGGAAGTAGCTCAAGATTTGATCCATTAATTTTATCAAACTTGTTGTAGAAAACCGTATTTCTGCAGTATCAGGAGCTGCCAGAATGACCTGGAACTAAGAGGGCAAAGGTAGAGTTGCTTTAAGTATTTCAATTCATCTATTCAAAGATGATTTGTGGGAACACATTAAGAACACCAGTAAACTAATGGGAATAATTTTCTTCCACTTTTTCCAAATTCAATTGCATATGGTATGATTGCATTTGATCAAGGCATGAACATCATTTCACAGATGATTGTCTTCTGGCATTGATCATACAAAGTCAATTTAAAGTATGACATTGCTTTTACCTTCCTTGTGTCAGGAGACTTTTTTGCTTCTAGTCTTAGCTGGCGTAGCTATCAAATTGTGTGTATAATAAATCGTTTTGTTTAGAGAGCGATAACTATAAAGTATTGCTCATTTGGAGCAAAAGTGCTGCGATTGAGATTGATGCCTGGAACTTAATGCATCATAGCTGCAATCAAACAAATTTTAGACTTCTTATTTCTCCCATTACAGATGATAATTCACAGAGTCCTATGGACCTTCTGTGTTTGAAAAGGAGAAAAGGAGCAAAAAGAAAAATGAGAAAATGAAAAAAATTAAAATATTAAAAAATCCACTCTGGCTTCACCCTCTCTACATATTACAGTACAGAAGTTTTTATGATCAATTCATTGCATTAAGTCAGAAAATATCTATAAATAGAGAACTCATGCAAGATGGTTTAGAGTGGGAGATTTACATATAGCCCCACTGTTTTGAGTGACCACATGTGAATTCAAGTGTTTTGTTGATGCACTGCAGAAGTGTGCACATTTTTCTACCTGTATTGCCTGGCTCTTTTTTAGTACAAATTATTCTGTATAATCCTGGAGCCTGGCTGCAGCTTCATGGTACCTTACAGACCTGGTCAGTGTGAGGCTTTAGATAAATTCCCAAACCATGGTAGGTTACAGTCTGTGCTGGAATGCTGTCTTTTGCAATACAGTTAAGGAGTGACACAGGCATGGCTTTATTTGCCCTTTGTACTCTTGAAGCAATATCACCTGTTTACTGTACTATTTCAGAATCTTTGAACAATTAACAGTAAAATATTATCCAGTTGCTTTCCGAAAATGTTAGTTTCTGATTAAAATACACATGAGATTTCTGACTTTTTTTGCTTTGGAAGGTGCACAGGAATCTATATCCTTGTATACCCCCTACCCTCAACAGACCTTACTGTGTCAGTTTAACAAATACATAGGAAGTAACATAAAGCAAAGATTCTGTTGTTGATACATGGTATTGATTCATTCTTATGGTCAGATGATGCAGATGTCTCTGTTACATTTTTGTTTCACCACTGAAGGTGTAGTTTTACAGCTAGAAAATGATTAAAGAGATTGCCAAGGCTGCTAGCAGTCTTTCAAAAGCAGATGGTGTAAGAGTCATTATCAGAGCGCTTCGGCCTGTGTTTCCAGGTCCCATGTAAAAGGCTATTCCCAGAGCGTTTGAGAGGCAAAGTTCAAATTGGAAAAGCTCTTCCAAACAGTGAGACATGCTGTGATTTTCATACTCTCATTTCCCTTCTGATGAGCTTGTCTATTCATAGTCCCAGTGGCTGGCAAACAACTGCAGGAGATTAAGAGAGTCATGACCAGGTATGACCAAATAGAATCACAGAATCATTTAGGTTGGAAGTCCAGCTGTTAACCCAGCACTGCCAAGTTCATGACTAAGCCTCATCCCCAAGTGCCACATCTGCATGCCTTTTAAATACCTCCAGGGATGGTGACTCAACCACTGCCCTGGGCAGCCTGTTCCAAGGCTTTACAACTCTTTCCACAAAGAAGTTTTTTCCTAATATCCAATCTAAACCTCCTCTGATGCAACTTGAGGTCATTTCCTTTTGTCCAATCATTTGTTAGTTATAAAAAGAGACCTATCAATTTATAAACACTAGAAAATGCTCAGCAGTGGTGCTTACATTGCTGTCTGTCTTTGGTGGGCAGGCATTGGAGGCACATTAATTTTCTTCTGACGCAAAAGAACAAAGGATCGCTCAAATTTTTATTAATGCAGTGATAAAAACAAATTAAAAGTTCCTGGTTTTACTATGCAAACAATAACTCTGGGAGCTTTAATTAGGCAGCAAAGCCCTATTTGGTGACACATGTGTTGTCTGGGCTTGGTAGAGACAGAAACAGAAAGCAGGTTTGCTGTTCCTTCAGACCATGTCCTGTTTGCTAGAGCCAGTGCTGCTGAGAGATGCTAGGTTAGTAAGGAGATGCGCTTCTACTGGCAGGACAAAACCCTGCTGTCCTTAACCAGATCTGGGTTTGGATAATATTTTGCCTCCTTGTAAGTAATGATTAAGTTTCTTAAATACTCAGAAACTGATCCAGCCTGCACTGAATGCATCAGATGCTAGAGTATTCTTTGAGGAACCATGCTGAAGACAGTGAGATAACCACAGCAAGAGGAAAGACATTGGATCCCATCAGTTTTGAGCTAAAATAAGTTAAGGCAAAATGGAATATAGTGTTCCTTATGGATTTCCATTTAAACCCTCTCTGTGAAGTCAGAGCAGCAGGAGTGTAGTTTTGTTCCATAAATGACATCGCTTATGGCTTTATTCTCTTTTCATGGAAGTCTTCTCTTCTTCTGCCAGGGTGCCATAGAGAGGATTGAGTGTAAATGAGATTAAAACCCCTTGTATTTAGGTTGCAGATAGGATAAACAAGTTCATGATGCATATTAATTAAAAATAACTTTGTGCAAGCGTAGCTAGCATCACTAAAAACAGTTCAGCCTGTGGAAGTAGAGGGGGATCTGCTTTAGGGCTGGAAGGTGTCCATGCCACACCAGGGGGAGGATGCTGCAGTCCAGAGTACGCCATGGTCCTTCTGAAGGATGAGAGAATAAGGACTCGTGACTTCTTTATTGCTTTGCTTTGCTTTTTTGGCCTGTTTTTCAGGTCAGTTGTAAGAGTAGCGATTGTAATGCTGGCCCTGCTAAATACAGAGTTCTGCCCTTGAGTAGAGCTGTGCCAAGGTTTCACCAACAGATTAAAACCATATTGGGCCGTGTCTGTTCAAAGGTTCAGAGGTGATTCCTGGCTTTACACCCAGACAGTTTCCTAGAAAGCTGTAGATTGGTGTGATAAAGTGCCAGGGGCTGCAGCCAGAGCATGTGTTATTTCATATACTCAGATGCCTGTATAGGCTGCTGTTGACATTGCTGGTCAATAACACATTATCATTGCTATTTGTTTTTGTTGCTGGTAGCAAACATTGCAGGGAAAAGCAGCATAAGTGTATCTGTTTTGCTTCCAGCCAGTTCCAGGCCTGCTTTACCTTTCAGCTTTTGGCAGCCTGTTTCCACTGGCTCACATCTGTGCTCTGGTAGCTGTGGAACACCATGTGTTGCCCACCTCACAGAGGACAGGCTTTCCTGATGCTGGAAGCAGAGGGAAGTTTGCTTTGGCTTCAGGGTATGGTATGGTCAGGCCACAGGCACAAACCTGCAAGTTGGGCGTGATAAGTTTGACATTTTCCTCTCCGAGTCCTTTGACATGCTCCTCTACCATGACTTGTGTAAGCCCTTGAGGAGCACATACCTTCTTCTGATCACCTGAGATGGTAACCAGCCAGGGCCCAGTGACACAGCCAGGGCAAAAGAGCAGGAGAAGGGGTGACATGAGCTGCACTTCTTGCTGGAACCCTGTGCAGCCCTGTAGTGCTGCCCTGTGCAGAAGCACATCCACCTGGGATGCTCACACTTGTTGCGACCCATCACATCACCTGGGATCTCACATGAGGGTATTCAGGGATGCAGGGAAGCCTGAAAGAAAGTGCCCTGAGCAAAATGCATGTGATTGTCTGTATATTCACAGGAAGTGCTTTCTTTCTGGTCTTTCCCAGAGTGTCATCACATGTAAGGAGAAATGTAAGGATTATGACTGTTTTTCATAGTGTATGCTAATAACTTACTTTCTAGAACATACTAGCATCATATGGAAAAGGGAATTCCTAGAGGTGACCTCACTTTTCTAGCACAGTGCTAAACAGGAAAGAAGCAGGATGAAAGACAGTCACATTGCTCTGGTTCAAGAACAGGAAAGTATTTGCATTTAATTAAAAATTATGTTCTCTTAAGTTAGGATTTGGGCATGATGTTTTCAAAATTAGACAGAAATTAGGCAGAACACTTGGAATGACAAGGCCTAAATGTAAAGGTACTCCAAAGACACTTCATGCTTTGTGTTATATACCCTGCTTTTTGTATATATTATGTTTGAAAAGACGTCATTTTATGCAGCTACTGGCCCTGTATATCTGTTGTTTTCACTTTGCCATGCATTAGCTGATGTGTATTCTAGCCCACAGCAAGCTGGAAGCCACAGGAGAGCTGCTGATTTCTGGTGCCACATTGCTCTGAAGGTAGCAAGAAGGACTGTGACAATCCTTGAAGTTCTTACATGTATTGATGTAGCCAACACCACAATGTCAGTTAGTTATAAAATCAAACAGCAGGCTGAATTGACCACAGTCATTAAAAATCTTTAACATTTGTTTTCCAAATAGGTGGAAGAGAGAGTCAACAGCCATATTTGCTGGAGCAGTGAACCAAATTGCTTTGACTGGAACCATTACTCGCTTGCACCTTTGATGGCAGCAGCCAGGTAGGAGAGCGAAGGAAGGGTGGTTTTGTGTGAGCTGGGGGAGCGGGTCTGAGAGCACAGTTTTTCCCTCTCAAAGGGCTTCATGTGGAAGTCACTCACATTTAAATCCTGATTACGTGTTCTTTTGTTACAGCTGAAGTCAGCTTTTGACGAAATTAGAGACATTTCTCTTTTGGGGCAGGTTTTTGTGAATTTGGAAGTGATGTCTTTGCTTTGTCCACAGAATTGGTTTTCTGTTTTCCCTTCTCTTACTCAATTCTTTTATCAAGTATCCAGAGACTCTACTTCTTTAACTAAACAATAAGAAAAGTATGCTTGTGAAAATACAAGATATGGGTAGGGGGGGGGAGGCTGTGAGGATTTTATATCTGATATGTCTGGGGATTTTTATTTACTTTGTCCTAAAATATAAGTTGGTGATTTCTGCTTGACAATCTTGCCATTTCAAGTGCACAGTGCTTTTCAAGGTTTAATTTTTCCTCTGGATCTTGAACACTTGGGCATGAAGAAACTGCAGTTATGAAAGTGCTGATGTTGTTTTATGCAATAACACCCAACGTAGTTTAGAGTTGGTGGATCCCAAACAGAGGTCTTACTGTGACATCAGATAGTTCAGAAGACAATTTATCTTGTCAAGAAAAGGTCAATTTTCAGCTACTGATTGCAGTGCCATGTTTATTTGGGTTGGTAGTTCCAAGTCGGTCAGTTTTCATGTTCACAGTCTCAAAAACTGTGCCTGTGTACACACAGTTACTTTTGTTACTTTTCTTGCTATAGGAGACCTGAAGCACCGAGAAGCTCCTCTTCTCTCATCTTCTTTGTACAGGCACATCCTTGATTGTCAAAGAATTGTTAGCCCTTGGAATTTAATAAATTTAATAAGACATACTTGAGAGAGTGAAAGGTTAAGGAAAGTTTGATCTCTCCCATTGATTTTATTTATTTTTTTTTTAATTATCCAGTATTTTTTTTCAGCCATAGAACCTAGGTGTCTAAGGAAGACCCTGGAGATTCTCATGTGATATCATGAGCACAGGAGAAGATGTTCAAAGAAAGCACAAAACATATTTTGAGATAACCCCGCCTGATTTTTCAGAATTATGTAAATAATGTTGGACCTATGTTCCATTCTATATATGAACTCAGTGAAAGAAGGGGTTAAATTGAGAAAGGCAATCCCTTGAACCTTTGCTCAGCCCTGGAACTGATCCCACATATTCTGCATCCAGGATGGTGCTGTATGGGATATCTGTTCTTATGGGTCCCTCTCAAGCTCCCTGCAATGGGAGCTGTGGGTATCTGCGTTGCTCTCTTTCCCCTCTGCAGTCTCTGAGAGCAGCCGAGATGTTTCTGTGCAGCCTGGGATCAAAGCTGGGTGGGCGAGAGGGTGTGAGCTGATGGCTGTCAGCAGGGCTGTTACCCCTGCCAGAGGTCCTGTGGAATTTCTGTTTAAAGTTCAGCAGGAAAATAAGCTGTCCTCATGCACCCCTGAGCTCTGTTGCCAGTTTGGAAAGCATTAACAGCGTGTGAAATTTATAAGGAGGAGTAATGGAACACTGCTGCAGCATGGAAACCTGGCCATGTCCTGACTCACCAGGCAGGATTTAAGTGGAAAATTGAGAACTTTGGTACACAAGGGTATGGTGGCTGTCCTCTGAAATGGGTTTTTTTCATACATTTTTCAGGTTTTGTTAGCATGTAACTTAATGGCACTTGTGTGCATTGGGCCCTCATTGCTGTGGCTCTTGTACACTGGGAGCTCTCCCCCATAATGCGTCAGCCAAGTAATAGCACGCTTCACTTTTTGTTTGGAACAATTGAATTTTGGAATAGATGCTCTCAATTAACATAGCTCAAACCAGTGTTATTGTAACTATGATGATATGTGCCACTACCTCCTGTGCTAAGGATATTAAGGCAAGCACTTAATACTGGTAGGGTAGGAAGAATGCTGTGTGAGCTAATAAAAGGCTCCCATTAAGAAATGGAACCCACAGGTGAATTTACAGGTGAAAGCTTGCATGAAGTCTGATTCCACCACTAGGCACAGGGTGGTAGGGAGGCACATTTTCTCCAAGGACCAGAGCATGCAATGCTGCCAAACCAGCAGTGCCAGGCATCCTTCAGGGAATGCTTTCCTTTCCTGCTGCAGCTGAGCAAGATTGCAAGCTGTGGTGTGGAGGACTAGCTGCTTTATTTTGGCTGAGAATCCTTTGAAGATACTGGTCCTGATTCTCTACTGCCTGAAACCTTTTGCTATTTATACCTGGGTAAAGTGAATGCCGAGCGAGCATAAAATACCACTACGCTAGTGCTACAGGAGCTGTTATCCACTTTGCCCAAATATAAATGACTATGCATAGGGTGAAGCAAGTTCAAGGTCTCTCTTTTTGTTGTGACATTGCCCCTGGATCCTGCTGCTCATTGCTGACAGTGTGAATAGAAGGAGGCTGAATCTTCCTGTAGGTCTGAGCTTAAGATGTGCAAGCTCGGGCAAGTGAGGGCACTCGCTTCTGGTCCCGCTTGTAGCCAGAGGGAGGCAAAACACGTTTCTTCTTTCACGGAGGCGGCCGAGCGGGGTGGCTGGACAGCAGATCCATTGGGCAGCTCCCTGACAGCCTGTGCCGGGAGGGGGATGAGGTCCAGAGGAGGCAGAAGAGGGCTCTGCGCTCTCCAGCCTCGCAGCTCCGGGCACGAAAGGCCGGGCGGGATGTGGAAGGAAAAGCCCGAGCGCAGCTGCCGCTGCCGGCGCTCGTCCCCTCGGGCAGCTGCGAGTGGCACCCTTCTGTTCGCCTTCTGCTTATTTCAGAGCCTCCCCACCCCCAAAAAACCGAAACCAACGCCCAGAGCCGTAAAAATCAGCGCTCGTTTAATGAAATCTAACAACTTCACTTCCCCCCACACACACACACACACGGTGTGCGCGGCCCGTGCGGCCGCAGCGCATCCCGCCTATTGGAAGGGCACGGTCCTTGAAATGCTCTGGCACCGCCAGCTGCTGCTCTCCAGCTGCAGCGGAGACAGATAAGGATATCGTGAAGGAGAAATTTGGCGTATTATAAAACCGAATCCTTAAAAAACCTGCGTACTTTTGGCAGGATTTCATGTCTTGTAAATAGAACCCATATATATTCATGGGTATTTTAAGCAGAATATAGTGTACTGCAATTTCTGCCATCTAAGCGGATATCTTGGTAGAGGAATTTTAAAAACAGAGCTTTTTTTTTGTTGTTGTTTGGTTTTGGTTTTGTTTTTTTCCCTGTAGCCAGCACTGTGCCAATTAAATACCAAGGCCAGCATTCCGTGTCAGGCATCCTGGCCCAGGGGCTCCCAGGTGTCCACATACCTGCCCAAGGCAGTGCAGGAGTTCAGGAGATGACCTGGCACATCTGATGTCCTGGTGAGGGCATCAGTGGCTGGCTCTCCCTGAGCTGAGATGTGTGGGGATGGTGTGCTGCAATGGACACTGCTGTGAGAAAGGTACTTTTAAAAAGCAAGACATGGAAATGGTCTTGAAATACAGGCAGCTGGAAAGATTCTTTATAAATAAACCCAGATAGACCTCTATATGTTTAATTTCTTTATAATGCTGCAAGTACCCTACTTTTTGCTGCAGATAGGGGGTCATACCAGCATGAAGACTTGAACCACTGAATCCCCCACTTGATGACATTCGTTTTATTTAACTTCCAAGACATGTATATACTTATTTGCATCTATATTTCCCTCTGTCTAAAAATATCTTAAGATAGGTTCGAGGCTTACAGCTTCAGTTACAGCATGGAGGGAACAATTGCTATTTTAAATCTGCCAATGGCATATATGTAGAATTATTGTTACATACCATGCCATAGTAACCCTAAATAATTTCAAAATATGAGCAGGGCACTATACTACAATGTCTGTCTTTAAAAGTAATCCTATGCACCTTGCTGTGTTCTAGACAAAATTTGAAGAATTTATATTTTTGAAAAATTACACTCCAGCGCCCCATGCAAATCCGTGTGAATGGAGTCTCTTGCTCACTGTCACTTCACTGAAAAGTTCTGAGACTGCAAAGTTTCAGCCAGTTGGGAAGCTCAGATCCACATTAGCAGTTACCTCCAGATGGCTGCACTTTCATTTGGTACTAAGCCTTCTAGCATCTCAGCGTTTGCATGTTTGGGATGGTGATGTGTACTGTTCCACTTGTTTTTGCCAGAAAATGTACAGGGCATTGTATGTTAAGTTTTGACACTTGGTGTAGCTCAAAGAAGAGGTGAGAAAGAGAGTGTGGGGAGAGAGAAGGGACAAGGAAAAGAGTAGGACAGGAAAAGAAAGGAATAAGAAAATGTAGCAAGGGAAGTTTTTGTCAGTGTGATGATTTCAGCCTGACTGGCAAATAGAATCTGACTGCAAGTTGTGAATTTCATTGAATTTGATCCAAGAAAGACACAGCTGAGCAATCTGCAGGAAGCAATCTTTTCCTAGAAGTATGCAGCTCCAAACTGTACAAATTCTTCCACTGGTCATAAAATGTCTGTCTGCCACTGAACCTGTGCAATCAGATACTTTTGAAGAGAAAGTGTTGTACTGAAAGAGTCAACTGAAGAATAACAAAAATATCACTAAATGTAGAGTTCTTAAAGAAAAAAAACCTATATAATTTGAAGTTGGCCAATGAAGCCTTAGTGATAAGGATAGTTAATCATTCTGGTGCAGCTGTTTCCTGACATTTCTGCAAAATGTTGTGGAAAAATTAATGAAGGTTTGTTCAGTAATGGTTTCAAGCTTGGCTAGTGGAAAATATGACAGTATTTCCATCGTCAATTAAGAGCAAGCAAGGCCCTTTTTTTCCGTAGGGGAAGTGGTATGCAGTTTGTAGTGCACAGGAAACTGTAGACTTGAGAGCAGCTGTGTGATAGTAACAGGTATGCAGAGAATATGGAGAAGGGCCCAGGCCCTCTTCTCTTATCACATGTGCTTCAGTGTAGTACAAGTAGCTCTGTTATATACTGGAAATGCGGGATGCTTACGCTATCTACCATGTGGGGGTATTCCTTCGAGTGTCTGGCTCTGAAAATAAATGCCCTTCTTGTCACTTCAGTAGCAAAGCCTGCATTAATAAGGCTTTCATTGCAGTTTTATTGCTGTGACGTCAGAAAAGATGAGTTCTTTCAGGTGGAGAGACACAGGATTTTTTTTTGCCTATCTCTGAAATTCTAGTTACTTACACTTCTCCCTCGGGGTGTCTGCTTGTCGTAGCGGTGCAGCATGCCCTGGTGAGCACATCTGGTTGCTGCTGTGCTGCCTGGGTGCAGAGCAGCAGTGGGGCTAGGGGGGAACTCGCTGGCCTCGTGTGCAGTAGGGGCATGGGCTGTGTGTGCCAACTCAGTGTCATGTGTGTGTGTGTGGTGTTGCAGATGGCCAAGGAAGCATGGCCAGCGGGTGCATTCTTGTTGCAGATCAGCATAGCTGAAGGTCACCGTAGCAGCTGAGCAGTGGCCTTTGTCCACTCCTTCACCCTGCAGCCTGCAGCCCCTGGCAGGCAGCCAGCTGCCTAAAGCCTCCTCCAATGGCACCTTGGGGCTGTGGCTTCTGCCAAAGCTCCGCTGTGCTTGAGCTTCTCCAGCCCAGCTTGGTTTGGGGTATGCTGGATTCTCTCTGTGCTTGAATAGGCTGTATGGGGCAGAAGGCTGTCGAGAAAGAGACAGTTTCACTCTTTGGAATAAATTGTGAAGACCAGTCCCATACAGCCAGTAGAATTTTCTTTTTTGCTCAAAAGGTTCTAAGTTTTATTTTGTGTTAAAAATGCATTAGTATGAAATGTCCAGGTCTGGTAAAGAAACAGTGTAAATCAGTGCTCAGTACCTTTCTGGCCTGTGAGGTTTTGTACAAGCCTGCCACCTTGTTTCTTCCTCTGACTTTCTGAGATACTTTGAGCCCTACCATAAACATGATTTCTAGCCTGTTTTCACAGTATGATGATCCATGCTAAAGTGGTGGATAAAAGATGCATTATAATGAATGGTTTATGCTTTCCTAATATCACTCTGTAAAGGCAACACTTACTCAATGCTCCTGCAAATTTGGAAGACCCTTAGCAAGCTTGCTAAAATGTTTGTCTTGCTCTCTGTAATGGTAGCTGTAGAGTGTGTAGTTCTTATTGACAGGTTTAAGCCAGCGTAAAACAGTTAATAATGACAGACTTGTATCCATGATTTGTGACTATTCACATAAGCACATAAAAGTCAGCAAAGAGTGAACCAAGTTCTCTCTGCCTGATGCTTCTCACAGGCCACTATGAGAAGTTTCATTATCTTAAATGAAATGAATCTTAAATGAATCATTATCTTAAATGAATCTTCCAACCTGCAATCCCTAGTGCAGGTAAACCTGTTGCTGGAGTCAGTGACAGCTTTACCAGTATAAGAGTTACCAGAACATTAGAGACAGCTCATGTAAGAGCCTCTAGTTAGTCTTGATTTGGGACATTAAGAGATTAATTCTGCAAGCACCCCATCTGTAACCAGGTGCATGCTGCCACTGCAGTCAGTATGCCCTCATGCCCTCAGTGAGGTTGCTTGTGTGCTGCAGGGTGTGCTCAGGAGTAAGGGAAAGACGAGGGCTTTGCTTTTGCAGTTTATCTGATGTGGGAAATCTGAGGGTGCTGGGTCAAACATGAGCTGCTTTTAAACGTCTCAGCATGAGGGCTGTGCCTACAGCTGCTTAGGAATTTCCCATAAAAACAATTTGTCAATTGAAAGCAGAATTTCCACAAGAACAAATTTTCCACTGGAAAATTTCCATATTGCTATTTTTATTTTTTTGTTTTCCCATGGAAACCTCTGAATTAAATACTTCCCTTTAAGTCACTTTACTCCATGAAGAAGACCTTTGTTTGGCTGATCTGAGCTAAAATGGTTTCACTTGCCATTAAGTTGCATCTGCCTGTTACGTCTCTCATCTCATTATGAACAGCAGTACAAAAAAAAAAATGCTTAAGAAGTTCCTGTGGGGAGATCACCTTGACAGTCTTCGTGTCCCACGCTGGGTTGTAGTCACTTGTGTGAAAAGTCTACTCACTACTGAAAAAGCAATGTGAAAAGGAAACAAATTCTAAAATCGAGTCCCCAAACCCTGGGAAACCAGAAGAACTTTTTTCATTTGTGAGCTTATATCTTTGCTGTTTAAGCTCAGTTTCCCAAAATGTTGAGTATACTATACTGGTTATTTAAAATGTCTGTGCGGGTTGTAGAACTCTTGGACTCCATTTGAGATTAATGGGGAATAAAAAGTATGTTTAAGTGATTGTAAAATTGACTAAGATCACACTGTCAAGATGAAGGACTTCCACTTGTCTTAATTTCTGCCCTGACAGCCTCTACCGAGGGCAGCTGGGTGAGGGCTGAGACATTGTTGGAGGTGACTGGGCACCTGGTGCTGAGCATGTGGGAAGGGAGGAGAATACTGAACACCAGGGTGTTCATCGTATGACACAGTGACCTCTTATGGATGAACGTTAAAAAAGAATGTGCGCCACTTTCGCTTTTTAAACTAATGGTTTGAATAGCACCAATATTTGTAGTAGGTGCTGGATTCTCCTTATGGTTCTGTGCCTCTATGAACCATTTTCTTTGTCTTGCTATCTCTCATCCATTCTTCATTCTGTTCTCATTGACACACGGAGCAAGTTCTACTCACAGCACTAAAGCTTTGGTTATATTGCATGGTGACCAGCTGGCAGTTTTGGTGATCGTGACTGGTGGCATGCACAGAGTACCAGCCCCTGTTGTCCCTGAGGGAAATGTCCCCCAGGAGGAAATGGGCTGTACCAGAAAGCGTGACAGCTGCTGCACCAGAGGAAGCTTGCTATCTACGTGAGCCTGAAGGCAGGAGCAGATTTTTTCATCTGGTGCACACAGGAAGCAGCATGGCCATGTCTGACTTTCCTTCAGGCAGCCTCCCCAGTGCTTCTCAGAAAGGCATGGGAGTTGTGGTTAAATATCACAGTCTAACCTTTTACCTGCTCAAAGACTGAACAGGTAACTTTAAGTAACTTTAAGCCAGGAGCTCCGTTTCAGGTATAGAGATGAAGGGTATAAGGATGAAGGGCAGCTGACTCTCAATCAAATCTTCCAAATATTTTAAGTCACTTTGACTTAAAATCCTGGGCTACCTATGCCTACAGAAAAGCATGGTGCCAGCACACATCTAGAGCATCTTCCTCTGTCCCTTTTTCTGCCCCTCTCATAGGATTCTCTTGAGTTCCCCTTTCCTCTTTCTCTGTCACTGGTTTGTTTTGACCCTCATACTTTTTGCTGGGTAGCCTGAATTAGATTTCTGAATGCTGGGTGTTGGATCTGAACCTTCTTCCTTCTGGGAGGGGGATAGGACTGACAGCTTATGGAGAACTTGTTTGACTGTGAAACCAGGAAGAGTTTTTGAGAGTTACCTTAGTCATTTATCCTTCCAGCATCCCCATTCTTACCAGATGGTGCTGGGAACCCTTTTGCTTCCCCACTGCTTAGCTGCCCCAGTGGTGCTGAAAACAAAGATGACAGATCTGAACAGAAAGAAGAAGGGACACATAAGGACTGGTCATTAATTCTTTATTTAAATATGTCAACAGTTGCCTTTAGGCGATACCAACATAATTTGCTGGCATTCAAGGAAACACCAATTAGGCCTTCTGTGCTAACAGCGAAGACTTAATTGTAGCGAAAATCCGAACACAGTTTCAAAGAACACAATGTATCTCCACCATTTCCACCTCTGTGTTGTTCTTTGAGAAACACAATAAAGTCCACCTCACTTGTAGTCTCAAATATTAAAATGGAAGGTTTTCATCAGGTATAATTAAAACTGGAGTTTTCATTCACCTGTTAGAATTTGAAGACTAACTGAAGGAATGGTCACAGCAATTATTCACAGTGTTTGGCAAGGAAGAAAAACCACAATTGGCAAAACCTACATTTGTGACAATCAGTTGTATTTCACAATTCACTTTGCATTGCAAAGGCCTTGGTTCTAAATATAAGATAGGCAGAAATTGTTCTGTTTAGTGTGTCCTAAAATTATCCAGCACAGAAATAGTTTAAGGAAGTGTAAAAATGAATTCTTAATTTCTCAAAAGGCAGCTTAAAGGGGAAGGCATGCTGATGTGGAAGTATTGAATAAATGCCATCTCGGTAACAATTTTACCAAATGTAGGGAAGAGTCATACACGTCATGTCCTTGTTGTAAGATTCATGGAGAAAATACTCCCACTCAGATAGAAATTCACTGTAAACAGCTCTCTTGCTGTTAGAGTTGATGTACTTTTGAAGATGCAGCGGCTCTTAGAAGGAAAAGAGCGTGTTGTGCAATAATGTGACCTTACGTTGCATAGACACTTCCAGTTTTGGAATGTGAAATGTCTGAAACTGGGAGTGGGCGGACAAGAGGTGGAGCCAGTCAGGAGCCTGGGTGGCTGCGTTTCTGAGAAACTCTCTTCTCCTGGTGAGTACTGCTATTCGCCAAGCGCACGGCTAGAGCCCTGAATAGTGCTAAGTTGAACCACTAAACAAGATCAAGTTTCAAATGGACATGGAGCTATAGGGTGATATTTTGGAAGTTAATTGTATAAAACCTCATTGAAAACAAGGCTGAATTCTTTCAGACCTGAAACCACAGCCTCCCAAAATGCGTCAGAGACTCTTGATGCTGCAGCGAGGTCAGCTTCCCTCCCCCCCCACCTGTGAGTCAGGACAATTCTATTATAAGAAGCTTTTATTGGAGGCTCTCGATAGAGAGGTAGACAACATGCAGATGGTGAGGACACAATGGGACAGAGTTTGGATCCTGTGCCTGCATAAGTGGTCACCAACAGGCAGCCAACAGGTCAGAAGAGTATTTTTTCTGGAGAACAGTAGGATACTAAGGAAAGAATAGTATTTGAGCAAGAGGTAGGTTCAACTGATTTCACCTTCTGTCTAATTAAAACTTGGATTCAGAGTCCCCTCAAGCTGGCATTGTATTGATTTCTCAAGGGGGACAAAGGCTAAGTCTCTCGTGGGCTTAATACTTGTCTGCAATTCCTTCCTTATCTACTTTTGCTGAAAATCACAGAAAAATAATTTTAGAGCAGCTCAGTTCACTGTAGAGAGAAAAAGAAAACCAAGGAGGAAACAGAATGTATTCGACAGGTGGGAATTTCAGAGGTGTTATCTTGATTTTCAGTCAAGGCAGACACTTTTCAAAATAGAAACTTCCTGTGGGGTAGTCATCCTCTTACTCTTTCCTTTTCTATAAATTCAGACCTGCTTGTGGGTGGATCAACACTACTGGGACTTAAAAATATCTGTGAGCAATGCTGCCCCGTTTATATTAGCGTGCCTATAACATTTTCCCTGTTGTTTGTTATTGCTGTCATTACCTGGACTGCTCTAGGAGAGTGTTAGCATAGATGAAATTCCCGCAACAAACAGTATTTGAACAACTTGGAGCTGTGGTTTTAGATGTGCTCGTCTTTTAATGCTGGCAGATGCTCTGTACTTCCTGGACTCACTCCTACTGGAGAAGAAGTACCTTACAGCAGTCTGTGATTAAAAGGATACCTCTAGAAATAATTTACTCTATGAGGACTTTTATTATTTCTATGTGAGGTTTCTAGCAGCAGGTAAGAGATCCTGGAAACCCGCTGTAGTTATTTAATTCATGACCTGTCAGAAAATAAGGTTTTAGTTTCCACTCCTGATGAGCACCTTGAGTGAAAAGCAGAGCAAGCAAAGGGCTGACCTGCCTGAGCCCTCAGCACAATAGGTAGTTCTGTATTTGAGTGATTTTCCCAAGAGCACCCCATGTGGAGTTTTCCACTTTATTGAAGGCTTGTGTTGTACTGGTTTTATCCACTTTTCATTTCACTGGTGGAATATTTCTACTAACTTTCCTACAAGCTGATTCAAACTGCATAAAGAGGGGAAAAAAAGAAAAGATTCAGATTTGAATCCATGGGTGGTGCATTTTATGAGCAACTTCATCAAAGCTTTGTTCCTAGAGGTGTAAACAACCTTTTCTTTAAAAAATGAAAAACAACTGGATGCACTTTTGGTGTCCCTCTGAGTGCCAGGCATTCACTAGTAAACACTCAGGCAAATGGACCTCTTTATGCAGATGTGTCTGAGGCTGTATGTGGACCTATTCACATGTGGAGTTCGAGTTGGGGAAAATAAGGTGCTCTTGATAGGCTTGCTGAGGCAGTTATCTGCCTGAGAGTACGTTTGTGTTTTTCATTCAGGAAGTTTTAAGTCCAAAGATGGTTGTGATGGAAAAAGAGCTACCTGAAGCATAAAGCAAGGCCGTGGTTTATCTGAACTTTATGATGAGGAGGGGGTGGACAGGCAAACCCAAGCAGAGCAGTGTGGTCTCCCAAGAGGGGTGTAGAACTGCCCCAGACAGAGAGAGGATGCTCCTGGACATTTTGATGGCACTAGTTGCCACATTCCCCTTTAGTGTGATTCAGCAAATTATCTCCCTGTTGGATAAGATGGAAGTAAACTTCCTTTGCTGTCTGCCTGGTTGCCTGCTGTCCAAACCTGCTGTGACCAGTCAGCAGGAAATGTGAGTGCCCTTGACCTCCACTGGCCCTTTTCTGGCCTTCCTCTGCCCTTTGCTCTTTCTGGCAAGGTCCTGTTGCAGTTAGACTTCAGGAAAGCAGCCTAAGTGCCAGCATCTTCCAGCTGTCATGTGAAACTGCTATTTGGTCCACATCAGTTCGGTTGTTTCTCTAAGCAGTTTATACAGAATATAAAGTTCATATCCTATTTTATGATTAGATTTGACATCCTTGAACAGATCAAGGAGAAAAATGAATTGTTACCCCGAAGAAAGTTGTGAAGAAAAATATGTGTGTGATGAAAAATGAGTGATGGCTTTTTTGCTTTTAAGTTTTGATGATCAGAAATCAGAGGCTGAATTTTGGATCAAACATCCATAGCGATTTTGCAATCAAATACTCCCAGCTTGTGAAGATGCAAAGAGCAGCTCCTCCAGCTTGCTCTAATGAACCAGCAGCTCTTTGTTGATGCTAGCAAAGCAATTAGGCTCCCTCTTACGCAGTTGCATCTGAGCAATTTGGTCTATTTTACTCAAGCAGACCTCACCAATCCACAATTGAAGTGGCATTTTCATCTCACACTTAGGGGTTGAGAAAACGCTTTTGAAGGTCTTCATTCCTCTGATGAGCTTGGGAGAGGAGCAAAATTGAACAAGTTTTTTTTTTTTGTGGCAGGGGTTGGGTCGTGACTGAGACAGTTGGCTACTTCATTATAGCAAACACGTAGGTGGCCTTTCTCATGTTTTGAGATCCAAGAGAGGAGCTCTGACTTGACTGACATCTTTGAGGGGAGTGGAGTCAATCCTTTGCAGAAGGAGGGTCATGTCAGCTGTGCCATATGCAGCATGCACTGACAGTGAGCCCTTTCCTCTCAGCTGCTTTGAAGTTACAGTCTATCTTTTTGGCAGGATCAGATCCAAGTGGTGAGATGGCCCTGAGTTTGGGCAACTTAAAATGTCTGTAATTTTTTGCACCTGTTTGATTATGGTATTTATAGCTCATTTTTACCCATGCTTTCTTTACAGTATAACAGTTACCAGCGGACTTCCTTGCTGGTACTGGTTCCATTCTGAAGGAAAGGCTGGATGTAATTTGAAGGATCATTAGGGTGAGATCAGTTCTTGAAACTCGAGTCACGTTAATGATGAAACCTGAGTTTTGTTAATAATACATTGTAATTATTGCTCCCAGCAGGGCAGATACCTCATATATCTCACCTTTTTAGCTTGAGGATCCTAGTTACTGTGATCTTATTCAACTCGTCGGCTGTTCCTCCCCTTGCTTGCGTCTACAAGAGGAAGATACCTGGTCTCCACCACCAGATTTCCACTTGAGCTTTCCCAGGTAGAGCAGTGTCTCTGCAGATGTCGGCACATTACACAAGCTGGGGTGCAGAGGGGCCGAGAGGAGGATACATGATCAACAGATGAAACAGCAGAACGTTAATAATAAAAGACACCTAATTGGATGTGCCCTTTTGCCCAGCAACAAGGACATGATATGTCAGTGCACAGAAGGCACCAGGCCCGTGGCAACCTGCTCCCACCTCCTACAGGTCTTCCTGAGGACAAAATTGCATTATGAGCTGAGCCAGTTGCCTGCTGCAATTGCCAATAAAGCATTAATCCTAACCCTTTGTAGACTGCATCTATGCTTGCACCTCCGAGATGCTGGGCCAGATTGGAGAGGTGACATAAATCATGGTGTGCCTTACATGCTGGTGAGTGGGAGGGGAGCACACACTGGGGAAAATGACACCATGCAGGGGCGTGAGGGGGAAAGCTGTGGCAGGAAAAGCAACCTGCAGCAGGATGTAGAAAGATGTGAGATAGTGCAGACTCTTTTTACTTAATGCTGTATTTCCTTACTGCCTCCCGTAGCTCCTGCTGCAGCCTCCCCTGCTGTCCTGTGCTGGTGCCCACTGCCTCCATTTGCCCATGGTGGAGTGGTGTGCTTTAACCAACCGTAGGCTTTCACTTCGTGGGAAATGCCATTGTGGAACTTCAGTCCTGTCTGAAGTGCAGGACACCACTCTATCCAATCTCCCAGCCCACCTGTGCCCCAACTGTTTGTGAAGCTGCGACTTAGGGACTTACTTTAGGACAAGATGAAATGGCCTTAAGTTGCACCAGGGGAGGTTTATTTGGGGTATTAGGAAAATTTTATCCATAGAGAGGTTGGAACAGGCTGCTCAGGGAAGTGGTGGAGTCACCATCCTGGAGGTATTTAAAGTCTTGTAGATGTGGCACTTTGGGGCATGGTGGACATAACAGTGTTAAGTTAATGGCTGGTCTCTGTGATAATAAAGCTCTTTTCCAGTCTAAATGATTCCATAATTCTACATTTGGGACAAGAATGTTCAAACACCCATAGTTTAAACACTGGCCAAAGGAGAAAGCCTATAGCAGGAACTTAGCAAAAAAGAAGACCTTGTTCCCTGATTTTGGGGTTTCAGTGTATTCTACAGAATTTTGGAAAATGCAATGAAATAGTGTTATGTGTTCTTAAATGTACAGCAAAGATAATTTTTCATTTTTCTAATTAATTTTTCTGCAATTTTCTTAGTTTAGTCTTCTCCTTTGTTCATGTTTCTTTAAATGGGTGCAGTCTTAAAAAGATAGGTAATATATTACTGTTAATTAAACAGAATTTCTGCCCCAAATTTGAGTGGGGAGATAGGCTGAAGCTGTGATCACTTTGCTTTTAACTTTACAACTTAAGATCCTCAAAGTGGTTGAGGGTATGTGGTCCTGTCTCCTATTAATGTTATGGAAATATACTGCCAGAATATGGTCTTCAGTATTTAAGCCTACTAATAGTTATTTTTACATCCACATTTCCTCTAATATAATAACATTTATTCTTCATTTCAGATGAAAATTAAATTGTCTGAAGAATAGTATCATCAGCTGATTTGTCTTGCCTCGTCGTGTTTATCTATTCTAGTAAAAAAATCAGTGATGATTAAATTTACCACTAAGGCAAAGAATGAAAAGACAAAACTATGATGCTGCTCAAAGAGAGTTCTTGCATCAATGGGAATTAATCACAGTATATCAAGAAAAGAACATGGTCTCAATTTCCCACTGGAGTTAATGTTAAAAATTTAATCTTATTAACGTCAATTACTTTTTGTTTAATGTTAAAATCAGAGAAAAATAAAAATTCTAATTTCAGAATAATCATTTGGATTGAATCTTGCATGTGAAGTTGGCAATATGTTACGGTAGGCTTTTTTCCCTTGTTGTAAACGAGAGACAAAGTCTGGTAAGAACCCATGTGTTTTTGTTTAGCCCAGCAGAAGTGATGGGCGGTATTTGGAGGCACACAGGAAGGCTGCATAATAATGAAACAAACCCCTCTTGTACACGTGAAGCAAATGAGTCATGATATCAAATAGAAAAAGCAAAATTGTGGGAGAGACCATTTCCTTGCACAGCTCATGCAGAGCACTAGTCAGCACCAGGAATTTGGCATGAGTGTGGTTTCCAGTAGCAGTATCACAGTCACGGGCTTTAAATAGTTGCAGATGTTCTGAAGGGGATTGTGGGGACCATCCCTGCCTTCCCTTTGGGCAGCAGGGAGCAAAGTGCATGGCCTGCAGGAGCATGGAGTTTCCTTGGAAGGAAGCTTGGCTGAACATCTCTGAACACCTCAGCTGAGTGTAGCTGTGTCTCGTCCTGTTGCAGTCAAACCCACGGGAGGCTCAGGGCTCGGTCGGGATGAGCAGTGGGATGATGTGTGTGGCAGCCCGAGGCTGGCCAGCACCGCCGTACGTCAAGGCCTCCTGTTGTTGGCCAAGGGGCGACCCTTTGGCTGCAGCCTGAAACAGCAGTAACTAATGTGTCCCTTCCTGGCAGGTCCTTGGTGCCAGGGAAGGGCTGTGCACCATCCCAGGACAGGTGTGGCATGCAGGACCGGGCTGTGAGAGAGCCGCTGTGTCCCACTGCCACTGGCCGGGCACAGCCACGCTCCAGGGTGTGGGACCTGCCCCTGCCTTGGCCTCCTGCTGCTCCCCAGAGTTTGCTGGTACAGCTCTGCTTTTGCCTCTCAGTCTATTCCCGTATCTCGATGCGTTGTTTATTGGGATGTCTTAATGGAAAACTTCCAGCTCTTTGTTACGGGATGTCAGGATGCAAAAGCCACTTGGAAGATCTGCCTGGTGTTTTCACCTTTACTCTTGTTACAATGTCAGTGAAAAGGGGATGATTTCAAAATCTTTTACGCTCCTTGTGTTCTCAAGTTTCTCAAGTTAGAAACAGGAAGCTGTTTTGCATAAAGGTAAGATTGTGTTTTTAACAAGAAAAGTTGGTGTTAGACAGACTAAATATACCCACACAGTCATACTCAGTGGGTAGTCCTGGCTATTTTTAGGCTTTATTTGTGCTTCTATTTGGTTTTGTTTTTTTTTTAGTGACACCTCCACTGTACCTTCAGCTCGTAGAGAGGCACCACTTCCTGCACTGGTATGAAACTGGCAATTACAGCCAGCCTTGTCAGGTGTCGTTTATCAGCTGGTTTCAGCAAAGGAAGAACAAAGCTTAATAAAGAGAGAGAGAGGCAGAAGCATTCTGTTAATAATTTGCCCTTTGGAACAACAGACCCTTATCAGATCCCACGCTCATCTGTCTGCTGACGCTGTACTTGCTTCATTAGTACGAGCTATTTTTACACCTTTTGTGTCTTTTGAGGAACCAAGTGGGCCTGCTGGCTTGTAGTGATTCACCATCTCCAGGCGAACAGGGTGTCCTCAAGCCCTGTCAGTGGGGGGAGAGGGGAAAAGTAGGGGGAAGAGTTCAATTGAATAAGCAAGTCATTTAAGTAAATTATTTATCTTATGTGGTGTGAGAGCTAAAACTTTGCTCTGTAGTCTTAAGGAAAATAGACCTATATATTTTTGGTTTGCAGTGCAGCATTTCAGATTGTTAGGATCTACCCCAATGAATATTTAGTAATAATTAGTTGAAGTGTAGCTTAGCAAACATGAAGCCCTGCATGCTTGTGCATATACTCTATGTGATCATTTCTCTGTTTATAAAGGGAATGTTGAGGGCTAGACATGGGGATGTCTGGGAGTTGAACTTGATCTTTAAAGGTCTCTTCCAACTCAAAACAGTGGGTTTGATGTTGGTGATACATTCTTTTATTTGTTGTGTACAAGTGTTGTTGGTGTATCACAAGCACCCAAGATACTTTTGGTACAGACTGTTAGGTGATTTCACTTCCACTTCTGATAATGGAAAGAAAACCTAAACTTGGTGGAATGAGCCAGGCAGGATGCAGGAGAAGGAGAAACCTGTATGAAGTTGTCTGGATTTTTTTAAAGCTGAGTAACAGTTGCTTTCCCTTTTGATGGACCATCAGTCCTGATAATCTCCGCTTAGAGCCTGTTGAGCTCATGCCTGGTGGCTGAAATTAGCAATCTTTGTTGCCCTTACTTCAGTTTTTCATGGATAGGAGTAATTTGGTGTTCACTGGTTTCATGTTGCAGATTTCCTTGGAGTAGTTTCAAAAGTTAGTGGTATGTGGGATACGTATATGAAACTTTATGGTGATGCACCCTGGTCTGGCCTTGTGATAAAAAGCCATTGTGAAATCTGAACAGTGTCTTTCCCAAAAAATGTTTTGGGTTGTATTGTGTTGTGCTTGTTGAGAATCTGTAACATAGCTGTCAGCTTGGTCTGTGCCTTAAATAGCAACAGCTCTGGAATAACAGAGGTTCAAAATGCAGTTACTGGCATTTTGGTAGACATTCATGTCTTCAGAAGTGTTTGTTTGGGAGAGTGATAGTAATGTTAAGAAACACAGTTGATTTGTGTTTTGTAGAAAGAAAAGTGAAAAGAGTGAAATTTCATGTATAACTACAAAATACAGCAAAAGGCATATGCATATTTTGCTGAATTTTTAGGGGGTGTTCTGATGCAATTGAATGTTATACATACTGACTTTCAATGCTTCATACAGTAAAAAAGAACAATGAACTGTAAAATATGACCAGAATAATTTTAAAGAGTTTTTTTCCTCTCTTTTGTTCCTCTGCTAGGCATCCCGAGGGCTACAAAAGAAAACAGCATTCTTAAATATGCAGTCTACTTAATGTATCCTACGTTACCACTATAGTGATCAGAATATTTAGGCAATGCTCAGTGACTGGATTTGCTACACCAAAAAGCTTGTATTGAGTCATTAGTCAAAATGAAACATTTTGGCTGCTGAGTAGTGACTGTTGTGACACCTATGTGATATTTAGGATTTGAGGTTTAGTAGCTGATCTCAGCTGAATTCTTACACAGTATTCAGGATGGATTGAAATAAAATTGCTGTGAAGACCATTCTACTTTGGGGGCAGAAAGTGGAAAAAAAAAAAAAAAGTAGTAAGGATGTACTGTTGATGTTCAGCATGTGTCTGTTTTTGTTTTGACATGTGATGACCACAGAGCTTAGTAAACAATTGAGAGGTTTTAAAATAAGCTTGTATAATAATTGGTGTGAGTGAAAAACAAATGCAAGCTCAGGTACTATAAATGTCTTCATATGTAATTCTTCCCAGGGTGAGGGTTTCAGTCAGAGGCAGTGCATTTGCTCATTCAAAAAGGTGTTTGAAAGATACTGATATTTTCATGTGAAATGAAAGTGGTTTCTTCTGACATGGTGTGAAAGGATGCCTGGCTGTTCACAAAATCTGCTGCAGTTGCATAATTAGGATTGTGTAACTTTTTAACTTAAAAAACCTCACTTCCCAGAAAATTCAGTTATATTTTCCCTCTGAGGTGAAAATGCTAGGCAAAGGCCTGATTTGCCTGGTAATTTCCTTTTGGCATGAGAAGAATGATTACTTTGTACCTAAAAATGTTGCAATATTTACTCAAATTTTTATTTTTTTTATTTTTTTCCCCTGGGAAAACCTGGGGGAAATCTGTATGATATCGTAACAGGGATTTACCAATACAGCTGTGTTCTCTCCAGTGGCTACCTGTTTGCAGTCCTTGTGTGAAAATGATGGAGCATTTCAGCCTTTGCATGTCTTTCAGTCAGGAAAATTCTTATATCTGACAACTTTAACAGTTTGAACTCTTCAGTGAAAATGTTCTTACCCGTCCTACGTAGGTGATGTTTTATACATCTATAAATGACTGCAAACCACATCCGCATGGGAATCTTGCTCTCTGCATACACTTTATCCTTCCCAAGTGCTGTTAAATTAATTCATAGTTTACTTAAATCTGTCCTTTATTAGGTGTGAAATTTCCCTTTCTGATTAACACGTTCCTTTGTGTTGAACTGAGAAAAAAATTCTTTAATCTCAGTAATTTACACCAGTTCCACCAAATGTAAAACTTCCATTGCAAACTCGGTGGCATCACGTAGCATCATTGGTTAGCGTCCGAGCCTTTGCTTTTCAGAGGTTTTTAGCCCATTTTGGGCAGGGCCAAAGCACTGTTTCTTTTCTACATGGTGAAAAGTAACTCTACCAATGGTGATTGGAAACTATTTGACACTTCGATGCTTTGGCACAGTATCCTTATGTTTAACTGCTGCGGCTCAGAAGGGAGTGGGGTCAAGTTGAGTTTCTGCTGAGAGGGAGTAGTCCAGGAATTAGGAGCTCATTTGTATCTCAGGGCTGTTTTGGATACTCCTGTAATTGATAATGTGTATTTAGTAAATACTGTTGCTTACTGTTTAATTCACCCTTAAGAGACACTCATTCTTCTGCAAATAGTGCCAATGTGATTAGGCATCATATAAACCTTGTTTCAGCCATCAAAATGGTGTTTAAATAGGACCTTGGTGGGCATTGGTTTCTGACTGTTCTCTGCATGGGAGCTGTTCTGACTCTTGTAAGTTACTGTGTACTACAGTTCAAAAGAAAATGAGGAGTGGGGGTAGAGGTATGTGCAGGGCAAAACAACTGTGGTATTTTTGTTGCCTTCTGAAATTTTAATAATCCTGGAAGTACTGCCTGTCAGATCTGCCATTGCTCTGCTGTTACATTTTAAGGTCCACATGGGAAATGATTGGTATTTTATGAAACTGTTTCCATTTTTAACTTGTTTCCCCAAGGAAATATGTACCAGTGTGAAACAATTAGCAGTTTATATACTTCTCCTGTTTAGTTTCATATCTGAATATTACAAATCTTTTGGGTTTTTTGTGATGTACATATCAGAAGGCAGTAACCCAGAACAGGTAGGTTTTGTGTTATCTGATGTGCTCTGTCAGACTCTTGAAGTTCACAGCACGATCAGGCAACCAGAAACAAAATATTTACCTGATCCATTAAAAGCAGTGGGATCAATTAACTGCTAATTGGTTGACAAGATTGTTTGACTTGTTGGCTGTTTTGGCATTTCTTTGATAGCAGGGTTTTGTTCAGTTCAGAACAAAATTCAGAAAAAGAATTGTGAATTGTTTTCAAATTCCTACCTATAAAGGAAGCGTTTAAGATGAATTTGGCTCCTGCATAGTTTTTTCTTTTTTTTTTTTTTCTTTTAATACTCATCCTGTGGAAATAAGTGTTCAACTGGTCTTTGGCAAGGTTAAAGCTTTTTTTATATATTTTTTTCCATCTGGTAGTAATGTGTACATTGTGTATGATGCTGAAACAGGAAATAGTGATATACTTTTAAGTGAGCAATCCTTGTCATTATAGTTAAAAGGTCACTGTTAAAACATTTCTGCTCTAGGCTTCTATGGCTTCTTAAAATACACTCAATTTGAAGTGAAGGGTTTTGGTTGGTGCTGTTTTTCTACAGAGAACAGCAGTTTAAAATTATATTTGAGATAGTTAACATACCAAAAACTGAGTATTTTGTTGCAGCTGTCCTCAAATCATTTGTGATACAAACCAGCATCTCTTAATGAAAATCCCCCATGTTTTCTTACTACTGTGTAATTGAACATTTCTTAAAATATATGTTACAATTTTCTCTGTAGACATCTTTGAGGTGTTGGATTAGTTTATTTTCACCTTGTGATAAAGAACTTCAGGTATTTTGTATAGAGGATGTAAAAGCATAAACATGAGTGATCTAATTCTGTTTGTTGGTTTGTTTTTTTTTTTTTATGAGGAGTAAATCTGGAATGATGTCCTTGGATTTGTGGTTCATTGCTTCAGATTCATACCAAGTTAATGTAGAGCAGAATTTGGCTCTCCTTTTTGTTGATGGAATTATTTGTCTCCTTTTAATCTCTCTGAGTCAAGTTTTGTAATGAGAGGCTCTTGTTTCATACCTGATTTTTCTGTTAGCGTGTACCTGACCTCTGATTCAGTAGGGTCAATTCAGAGTCTAGCGCTTCCTCACAGCAAGTACACATAGACATTTATCTGAAATGTCTGAACAGGTCTAAGATCCTACAATTCAGGTTATCAGGTGTTAGGGTAAACCAGACTTGATTATTTAATTTCTTAGTTGGTTTCAGTGTGCTTTTAAGTAGACAGATTCCAGTTATTTCTTCAATATGCTTTTATAATGGTCTCAGGTAGTATTTTGAATTATGTGAAATAATTAAGATTAAGGTGAATTTAGTAAAAGCATAAAATTAATTAAATACTCCATACTACTACAGTTATCTAAAATGTGTTAGATGCCAATTCTCAATGGTTGAGATTCTAGAACAGCTCTCAAAGTATAAGCCAGATATAGTTCAAGCACTGAAATAATAATTGTACAAATCAAAATTCCAGGTTTTATACCAGTTCTAGTTTCATGCACACAGAATCTGTCCCTTGGAACCAGCATCTACCAGGGTCACCAATGTGCCCTCATGAGAGTAAAAGCCTGAAGTTGTTTTTTGGTCACAGTGAGGTGGCAGTCAGCCCTCGATGTATCTGTAACTGGATCCTCTCAGTGAGTCCTCTCAGTTCCCCTCAGTTCAGGCTTCTTGGGGAATCCTTGTGAGCAAATTATAGCAATAGAGAACAGATCCTGCCCTGTAGCTTGTCCTCAAGTAAACTTAGTACAGTTTGTTAGATCTTTGTGTACTGCATGTACTCAATGAGCAGCGTTTGGGTTTGTGTTGGATGGTAATTTTAAATGACATTTTTTAAAGTATATTGTAATAATTAGTTCAGCTGCCCAAATTAAAAACAAAAAACCAAATACCTAAAAAACTACCCCAAAAACCCCCAAAACCCAACCAAGCCCGTATGCATTATTCTAAATAGTTCAGTTTTTTTCCAAAACTGTGGTGCTCTAGCTGGTTATATTTCTTATTTCTTTATTTGGTGTACTTCTGGCAGTACATTCAATATAGCACTGAAATCCAGAGGGCAGGCAGAATATCTGAGGTGGAATTAAATTAACAAATTGGAGTAGTATCTTCAGATCTGAAGAGGCAACAACAGCAGCTACAAGATAAAGTGGTAGATTAAAATAAATACGTCTAACCTGTTGATTCTCATGTGCAAAATGTTGTCTTACAACTCCTGCCAAACTGCAGCAAAAGCAGGGGCATGCTCCCATTCCCCAGTACTTCAGACTTCGCCAAGTGTCAGTTGGTCACCTTCCTTTTCATTTGTGTAAAATGCCAAAACTATACACCCCAAGGACTTGCATTCTTTCTGTTATGTTGCTACATAACATCCTCAGCCCATGAATGAATATATAACTTTGGAAAGAAGGATGACCAAATGCTTATCTGTCTTCAATACAGTTAAATCCTTTAGTTCTGATGTGCACACTGGATGCTGGTTGAGAGTTCCTCTTCAGACTTAGCTCGCCTATGACTTTGCCTATGTAGGAGAAACTATAAATCCATATTTTTCTAGGGATTCCAGGCTTTTTTAATTTTTCACTGGGATATCAACACCAAGCAGTTCTTTGGGGAATCTCAGTAGGACAGAGGTGAAACATGTATGACAGCAAGCTGAAAGTATGCTGTCTTTCTTCCTGAAAGGCCAAGGCAATTTTCTTCTCAGTTGCAGGTGAGGAAGAGTTCAGAGGTGGCCTTTCTTGTAAGGCTGCTGGGCTTATCCCAGACATAAACTAGACTTGCCTAATAAGGGTCTTGGCAGAGGTCTGTGCATGAATGTAAGGATTTCATAGGAGCCACTGAAGTTTGTTTGTGCTAACGCTTGCCTTATAGAACACAAATTCTTCAGGGGCCAGTTACTGTGGTTTTAGGCTGGCTTTGTGCTGGCAGAGCTGGACAGAAAAGATTTAAAACAAGGCTGGATCTGACCCTTAGTCCTTACGCTAAGTCAATATTTATTCTGCATGGTGTACTCAGGATTTAGCCTGGAAGACATAAGCTTCCAATTTGTTCACTTGCAAGAACTGTAATATGAGCTACAAATTGAAAAGCAGTAAAAGTAATATTTTGCCAAATTTTATTTTAAAGTTGTTGAGTGTAACCATTTTAATGGTCTGCAAAAAAAGAGAAAAAAAAAAAAGAAAAGAAGGAATAATCTTGGAGCTCTGTAGTCAATCAGATATACGTCCCCTGCATACAGCTCTCAAAGGCACTCTCATTAAAAAAAAAGCAGTAGGATAATGTTCCTTTCTAGAAAGTTTTGAAAATCTTGGTTTAGTAGGAGCATCTGACATAAAAACAGCTTCTGGTTTCCAAATAATCTTCTCATGTTCAAAGTTTTCATAGAAGTGAAATGTCCTGTTTTGAAGCGGTCAGATAGCACAGCTAATGTGACTAGGGGAACTGGCTCTTGGGCCACATTCCTGCCAGGAAACCTGGCTTGGCCCCCAGACAGGAAGGACTTCGCAGCTCCTGTCAAACAATGTGCTCCATGCAACTCCCATACGGCTTCTGATCCGTGTAGGTGGGCTACTCTTACTCACTCCGGCAGAGCTGAGCCGTGCCAAAGCTATTAAAAAAATTGTGTGCTTCTATCATCCTTAGTTCCTTGGTTTTAAGTAGGTAGTACTTGAAATATAATGAGTTTCTGCCTATTGAATAGTATGTATGTGATGAAAAGCAATATTTAAAGGTATATTTACATTTTTTTTCTAAAGGAGAAACATTAATCACTTGGAAAAATGGAAGTCTTTTGTTGGTTTAAGCTAGGCTGTGAATGAGGTAGAGTCTTGACTGGATAAAAAAGACAGAATGCCAGCTAGCTTTGCAGTATCTTACATATCTCCAGTTAGGCCAGTCTCCCATTAGGGAGGGGGAAAAAGAACAAGAGAAATAATATTAAAGCCATCTTTGACACAGGATGGATAGCAGCTCAAACCAAACCAGAAAATATTATGTTTCGTCTGGAAAGGGATTCATTTTCCCCAGGAGAGTGGCTTTTGCCATACATAAACCATCAATAATCCCTGTAATTTGTCTATACCTGTTTCATAGTGTAGGTTGAAAAATTGTACAGAATGTTCTGAAACTGCAGGACTGAAGAATGGCTTTAACTCTGTAACAGAGTTCTCAGTCCAGAACACAAAATTTTGAATGTATATTAGCAGCATCTTTTGCTGAAATAAGACCTTTGCTGTCACATCACTGTGACTAGCAGATTTCTTCTATAAAGGTGCTCTCAGTAAAAGGAGTATGGAAAAGAAAGGATACTCTATTCTAGAAATTTGTCCTTCGCCATTTTCAAAATTGCCTAATAAGGAGAAGAGTATTTTTCTTTGAAGATGGAAAATAACTTTATGCTCTCTCAGGGAGGAACATTCGCTCATAGTCACTGTTTCTGATTTCTCAAGCCACACATTTTCCTTTACATCTGGGCTCGTAGAGTGGCATCAGTAGCAACCTGCTATTCAGTGTAGCTCAGCTGCTGGAACTGGTTGGCCACTTACCTGCTATTTCCTCATGGGCCCCTGCTGAGCTGCTCTGTAGTAGCCACTTCTGATATATTGTAACTCATGAACAAGGATTTCTTTTTCCGTTTGGGCTGACGCTTTTTATTTGAGGAAGTGGATTAGGAAATTTTTTTTAAAAAATAATTATACTTGGATGTCATTTTCCTTTTTATTTTAGAGAATCAGACAAGAGAGTTATTTTAAAAAGCCATTAGCACATCAAAGCTAAATGACATTATGACCTAAAATATTCTGGTTTGCATTTGATAACTTGCTGTTATTTTGTACTACAACAGATTTCTCTGTAGTTAAAATTGAAAAAAAAAAAAATTAAACCAACATTCCATCAGTTATTGCTGGCCTAACTACTGATATGTTACTTGTACTACTAGTGATGAATTCGTAACAGGTGGCATGGTACTGATTCTATTTGTGTCAAGTTATTGGGCTTTGCTAATGTCCATTTGTTCTTGGAAAGTGTTATTAATTTCAGAGAATTAGAAACTATTTTTCAATTTTTTTTCCATTTTTGTTGATATTTTTTTTAATTTATAGGCATTAGTTTTTAATCATTTTTTGGTCATTCAATGGAGAAAATATGAGTGCTCTAGCTTCTTTGTGATAGTTGCTAATCAAGGATCATTACAATAGTCTATATCCCCTACTCTGAAGCTAATGTTCCAGCTGTGTCTAATGATCTGTTCTTTAGAGATGCTCTGACTTTTGGCATAAATAAAATCAATAAAGAAATGCTGCCATTGTTCCTTTTGCTATCACAATTGAAGAAACATCCTTTTTAATGAAACAAAAGCAAAAGTCTGTTTTTGAAGAAAGATTTGTTGAAAACTGAAAGGGAGAGTCCTCCTTTGATGGGAGAAATGGTCTTAAGGCAATGAGATGATGTTCAGGCCTTTTCTCTGAGCTGGTCTTTTCAGCAATACAGAGTAGCCTGCAGTGTGGCGACAATCAGAGAGGTGGCAAATCATGGCAGTCACGAAAGTCTTTTAACCATGTATTCTATAATTTTCTTCTGTAAGTTTTGACTTTGAGAAGGCAGCCATATATTCTGTAGTGGTGTCACACAGGTGTTAACTAATTTGGACACCTACTCCTGTTTCACTACATTTTCTTGTCCCCAAATGGTGACACCCTGACCAGGAGTTTGTGCTGGTCCCTGAAACATTTAATGAGAGGCCTGGAGTCTAAAAGTATTAGCTGGAGAGAGGCATTGAAAAGGGATTTGCCAAGGGGATTCAGGGATAATCCAAGCTTAACAAAGGCATAGGAATGAAGAGGTACATTGGCAGCTCTCTTTTCACTGATTCAGGAAGGTGAGACTTTATTAGTTTAGACTTGGTGTTATTCATCTACACATTAGAAGCCTAAGTCCTTTAAAACTATTCATGCTTACGGTCTTCAAATGTAATTGCTCAGACCTCTAAGACACAACATGAAATTTTCCAGTGGATAAGTAAAGGAAATTTTCAGACCTCTACTGTAAAGAATAGAAGATTTTCATTACCATCTATACCCAATATCAAAAATTTCTTATAATCGTATTTTTTTTTTTTCCCCACAGGAAATTTGAAGATAGTCATGCCCATTAGATGTTTAGAAGATGCAGGTAATTACTTTATACTTTAAAAAAAATCAGAAGTGCCTATTACCTGTGCGTTTTCCTTCTCTTTGTTATTGTTTTTTTAAGCCAAATTAATTTTCTCTACTGTAGGAATGAAAAGTATGCTAGTATCTCTAATAATGACATTTTTTTACCCTTTTTCTTGCTATTGTTAAATCATGGCTGTCTTTATAATTCTCACTATTTTATCCAGAAAGTGTCCTGTGTTTGGATAACATGAAAACAGAAAGTGAACATTCTACTTCAAATTCAAATGCTGTACTTTTCTATGAAAATCATACCTCTGAGCCTTTGATCTTTTGAATAGAACTGTGGAAACCTGTGACATTTAAGCATTAAAAATGCATGTATACCTGGATGTAATTGTTTCAACAGTGAAATCTAAAATGCTAAAGTCACATAAGCACAGTCTCTAATACATCCTTTACATATAGCAAGACATTCTCACTAGAATTTAACACAGTGATTTGAAGATGGAGCCGGGGAAAAGGTACCAGTAGTGCTGTGTTTGAAAGGCCTCTTTGATGTCTCTTTTTTGACTGTTTAAAAGCAGTTTAGAATGGTGAACAACACCTTCTTATAAAACCAGTTAGATGATCTAAGGTAAGAAGTACCTCACTTGAGCAATTTTTTAGCAATATTCGATATATAACCCAAGTTGACTAGTTGACTGTAAGAAAATAGCATCTCCGTAGTGGAGGGCTGTGTGCATAAACAGCCAGAAGCACCTATCATGATATAGAAAGGTTTTTTTCTCTGATCAACCTACTCTGACTTCCTGAGAGGAAGGCCAGGTGAACTAAAGTGTGTGTCTGAACCATAGGTGAATAATACTGGATAAGGTAATTCCCACTCACAGTGTTAGCCTTCTATTTTCAGCAGATATTTGCTGAAAGAGCTTTGATAGTATGTGGTGGACTTTTTGTGATCAAGCCTTTAAACTGTTCCCTGAAAACCTTCCAAAACTACTGTTTAATTTGGAAAGTGTAGGTCTCCATTTTCTACTCCTAGAGCCGCTATTGAGTAGTGATTATGCTTGTGTGCAGTCTCTGGAGCCAGTCTTTACTGTATCTGCTCACAAAAGGGAGTTTTGTGAAATGTAGTTACCTTTGCTGAAGTCCCTCAGTAATTTCCATGTAGGGCTAAATAGAAGCGCAACTGACTGCACCAGTGTTGTTCAGTATGGCTGTACTAACTGCTGTGTGCAGGTTTGTTTACTTTTTTGTTTTGTATTTCTGTACAGATAGCTGTGTCACCATGGAAGAGATGAAGAGAACTTTTCTCTAGGAGACCACAAGTATCTCTGGATCATTCTGCATCTCAGTATTTAATAACAATGGAACATGTCCAAATGCTATAACAAGTCTTTGGAAATGTATAATAAACTGTTTAGGAAAGTTCATGCCATGAACAGAACTGTGTAATACTCTCATTAGTGCACAGACACAAATCTAATGCCTATAGACTACTGTGTGGAAAGTTCCAAAGAGAACGAAAAGTCTGTGAACTTGCAACAGCCCTGGAAAAATGGGAGCAACAAAACTTTAAAAAGCACAGCCGTGGGCACACTCCATGTGTCTGCACAGCTTTCAAGTGAACTAGCACTTAAGACCTTGTGTAACAAAATGGACTCTGGGGACACGGCTATAGGGCAAAAAGCTACCTCAAGGTCTGGAGAAACTGCTAAAGTACCAAGTAGATGGAGGCAAGAACATTCAGCTGTTATTAAGATGAGCACTTTCGGCAGTCAAGAAGTCCAGCGGCAACCACAAATAGACCACGAGCAAGTAGGAAACACGGCATCAGCACAACTTTTTAGTTCTGGGAAACTGGTATCATCAAATGAAGCTGCACAGCAAGTCACAGAGAAGCAATATCCACAGCATCGTCCAAGCCCTTACTCATGTCACCATTCACTTTCCTTTCCACAGCATTCATTGCCACAAGGCTTCTTGCACAACATAAAGCCACATCAGAGCTTGGAGGGCCCTCCGTGGCCATTTCCTAGCCACTTGCAATCAGTTGCCTCAGAGGACTTATTTCCTTTTCATATGCATAGCCATAGTGGAGGTTTCTCCAGGAAGAAGATTTCAAGTTTGAACCCTGCATACAGCCAATATTCACAGAAATCTTTAGAACAATCAGAAGATGCTCACAAAAAAGAGCACAAACCTAAAAAGCCTGGCAAGTACATTTGTCCTTACTGTAATCGGGCCTGTGCCAAACCTAGCGTACTTAAAAAGCATATTAGGTCTCATACTGGTGAGCGACCGTACCCTTGTGTCCCTTGTGGTTTCTCCTTCAAGACGAAAAGCAACCTTTACAAACATAGGAAGTCACATGCCCATGCAATTAAGGCAGGGTTGGTACCTTTCACAGAGTCAGCGGTCTCTAAGTTGGACCTTGATGCCAGTTACATCGATGTGGAAGCTGAAATACATTCAGATGGAGAGCAGAGCACAGACACTGACGAGGAGACCTCACTCCTAGTGGAAGGGTCTGACAAACTGAGCCCCGTCCCGCAGCTCCCACTGGACATTGCTAGCAGGAGTGGTTTTCACTCCTCCATGGAAGAGTCCTTGGTGGGGCCGATGAAGGTCCCCATTTTGATTATCCCTAAAAGTGGGATTCAGTTACCCAGTGAGAGTTCACCATATATTAGCTCTGATATGTTGCAAACCCCATCCTTAAGTACCAAGTCTGATGACTCTCATACAGTTAAGCAGCGACTTGCACTAAGACTGTCAGAGAAAAAAGGACAAGATTCTGAGCAGTCATTAAACCTCCTGAGCCCACACAGTAAGGGAAGCACTGACTCTGGCTATTTTTCCCGCTCAGAAAGTGCTGAGCAGCAAATTAGCCCACCAAATACTAATGCAAAGTCTTACGAAGAAATCATTTTTGGGAAGTTCTATAGGATTAATCAAAGGACAGCACTAACTGTAGCCACAACAAATCAGGAACACAGTTTAATGGGTAGAAAGGGCAAAACAGACCCATCACCTCTTTTAAATAACAGATTGGATATCAAGATGCTTGAGGAACATATTTCTCACCTGACTCCAAATAAAGAGGAACTCATCGACTCCAGCAATTTGAGCACTATTAAGTCTACACAAGTTTATCCAGGCAGCAATACTGAATGTAGACAATCCCAGACAATATCGTCCATCAAAAATGAATCCAACTTGTACCAAGCCAGTCAGCAGGGTGATGTACCTGTCCTTCTAGAGCCCCCAGTAGATTCCTCTCCTCTTATTAGAAGTAACTCCATGCCAACCTCTTCTGCAAACAGCTTAAGTATTCCCCAGTCTCTGAGAGGAAGCCATTCATTTGATGAGAAGATGACTGGCTCTGATGATGTATTTTATCCTGGGACAGTGGGAATATCCCACCAAAGAATGTTGAGAAGGCAGGCTGCCTTTGAACTGCCATCTGTACAGGAAGGACACTCGGATTCAGACTATCATGGAAGACCAGGGAAAAATATCATTATTGCTTCCAGCAGACAGACTGCAGGTGACAAAGGACCATCCCTAAAAGAGAAGAAAGGAGACAAGACCTTTTATGACTATGATGCCAGTGGAAAGCACTACAGAAGGTGGGAAGAATTTGAAGCTCAGAAGAACTACAGGGACTCACCATCCTTAGGTGGGATGAGCAAAGGGGGAGAGTTTTTTATCGATGCTCTTGGACAATCTCAGTCAGTGCCATCCATGCTTGGAACAACTTTTGAAAATAGAAAGCGCAGGAAAGAGGAGAGTGTTGGAGATGAAGAAGACAGTCCTATGATTTGCAGCAGTACAACTGGCACCCCTGGAGGAATTCAACCTTTGGACTTTGATCCCAAATCCCAAATTCAGGAAGTGCCAAGAAGTGGATTTGCCCTTCAAGGCCTGGAAAATGCTCCCCATTGCCATGCAGAGCGTTTTGAAATGTGCAGGCCTTACTTGCAGTCTGGAAGTCCAGCGGCTTCTTTGGAAGACTCATCCTTTACTGCAGAACAAGAGAAGACTGCAGAATCACTGGTTAGAAAGCCCCCTGGAAATGTCATCTCTGTCATTCAGCACACAAATTCATTGAGTAGGCCAAACTCATTTGAAAGGTCTGAATCTACAGAACATATTGCATGCCAGCAGGAAAAGATGTATTCACCATCTGAAACATGCGAGAGTGAGATTTGTGAGTCCCCGATGAGCCCAGACCGAGCTCCACAAATGGAAAGTGTTGACACTGGTAAGCCACCTCCATCCCAGCAGCCTCAGCCGTGTCACATGCAGCCCAGGCTGGTTCGCCAGCACAACATACAGGTACCTGAAATTCGTGTCACGGAGGAGCCGGATAAGCCCGAAAAAGATAAAGAAGTGCAGAGTAAAGAGCAGGAGAGACCCACTGAAGAATTCCAGTGGCCCCAGAGAAGCGAAACCCTTTCTCAGCTTCCAGCTGAAAAGCTACCACCCAAGAAGAAGCGTTTAAGATTGGCTGACATGGAGCACTCCTCTGGTGAATCCAGCTTTGAGTCTACAGGTACAAGTCTCTCTCGCAGCCCTAGCCAAGAAAGTAATTTGTCTCACAGTTCAAGTTTTTCAGTGTCCTTTGAAAGAGAAGAGAATATGAAGTTCATCACACCTTCCAAACAGGATGAATTTGGAAAACAGTCTGAGTTTTTAACAGTTCCAGCAGGTGCTTACTCACTTTCTGTCCCTGGGCATCACCATCAGAGGGAAATGAGACGCTGCTCATCTGAACAGATGCCCTGTCCTCATGCTGCTGAAATCCCAGAGATCCGAAGTAAATCCTTTGATTATGGGAACCTGTCTCATGCCTCTTCAGCTGGAACACCTACTGTGGCATTGTCTCCATCCCGAGAAAGGAAGAAATGCTTCTTGGTTCGCCAGGCTTCCTTCAGTGGTTTTCCAGAGATTTCTCAGACTGATCAGAGCACAGAACAAAGCATAAAGCAGGAGCAGATGGAACATTCACAGGTTGGTCTTCGCTCTTCCCAGCTTGTCTGGCATCACTCCCCTCCCTCTGTACTTCAGCCCATTCAGGTAGATGACTCTGGAAAACAGGCTATTGTCTCTTGTGCTCAGCTTAGTAATAGCTCATCCCACCTTGCCCAGCAACAGGCTCTTGTTGCAGACAGCCCGGAAATGTTAAGGACTCCCTTAATCCAACAAGCACCTTATATTCCTAACAAACATCCATCTGAGCAGCAGCAGCTATTTGCACATCAGGAAAAAGTCCCATTTCCCCCTCTTCACAGCACCTTGTTTCAGTTCCCCTATCCAGCTGTCTGCATGGTTCACTTACCACCATCTCAGCAGCCTATCTTGTGGCAGTCCTGCACAGAACCTCTGCACTTCCAGCATCAATTTGTACAACAGCTGCAGAAATCTTACGTTAAACAGGCTTTCCAAATAGACGTACCTCCAAGTTATCACCTGGAACATGCACCTGAGCTTATTGGAAAGAAAGCAGCTGATTATGGGCACGCTAAAGAGCAAGCATACCAGCATTACTCAGGAACATCTGGGCTGTATTCAAAAAGTACTCTTGCTAAGTACCAGTCAGACCATAGCATTAAACCAACAGATACCTCCTCTGAGCAACATCTTCAGACAGACTTTGACTCCCCAAGTGATGGATCTGTTCAGTCTTTGCCAGGGACAGTTGTTCCTGTCAGGATTCAAACCCACGTGCCATCTTATGGTAGTGTCATGTACACAAGCATTTCCCAGATCCTTGGACAGAGCAACAGTCCTGCAATTGTAATCTGTAAAGTTGATGAGACAGTTTCTCAAAGAACATTGGCAACTAATGCAACCATGCAAGGAATTGGATTTAATATAGCTCAGATGCTGGGTCATCATGGAGGACTGGAAAAATATCCTTTGTGGAAAGTGCCGCAGACACTTCCGCTTGGACTGGAGCCACCAATTCCCTTGTGTTTGCCTTCCACTTCTGACATGGCTTCTACCTTGGGAGGAAGCAAACGAATGCTTTCCCCTGCCAGCAGCTTGGAGCTCTTCATGGAGACCAAGCAGCAGAAACGAGTCAAAGAAGAAAAAATGTATGGGCAGATAGTTGAGGAACTAAGTGCAGTTGAGTTGACTAACTCAGATATAAAGAAAGATTTTCCAAGAATGCAGAAGCCTCAATTAGTAAGGCAGAGCTGTGCTTCTGAGCCAAAAGAAAGTCTGCCATCCTTGTCATCCTCTTCATCGCTGTCATCCTCAACATCTCAAGATTTCCCACCTGTCAGCATGGCGGGAGCTGATGCATTCCCACTGAGCAGAGAGAAATTTTCCAGTTTTGATTCCACATCACCGGGACAGAAGTCCAGTGGCCCATCTGAAGGAAGAGACTCACCAGAAGAGCTGGATGTGGATGAAACGGCCTCAGATATGAGCATGAGTCCACAGAGGTCGTCTTTGCCACCAGGAGAAATTCAGGCAGAAGACCAACTGAAACATCAAAAATTACCTCTGGGGATGTTAGTCCAGATGTCATCTAATACTGTTGGGAAAGTCACAGCCTCAACCATTCTCCTGACAGACGTAGCAGATTTTCAACAGATCCTTCAGTTCCCAAGTCTGCGTACTACGACTACTGTGAGCTGGTGTTTCTTAAACTATACAAAACCCAATTACACTCAGCAACCAACCCTCAAAGCTTCTGTTTATGCTTCATGGTGTATAAGTTCATGTAACCCAAACCCATCTGGGCTAAGTACAAAGACCACTTTAGCACTTTTAAGGTCCAAGCAAAAAAACACCACGGAAATCTACACCCTGGCTGCTATGCACAGACCTGGAGCTGGTAAACTGACATCATCGAGTGCATGGAAGCAGTTTGCTCAGGTAAATAAGAAATTTTAACAAAATTAATTTCCTATATGTTTATATGAGAAATTTCCAGTAAGCTATAAAATGCAAGTTATTAATTTATTTTTTTTTAAAAAGTTTCACCATTGGGAAATCAGCTGGTGATATCTTCCCAAGACAACTTTTGAGCCTCAGTTTATCCTTCTGCAAGCTCTGCTACTTCTGCTGTCTCTGTCTCTGCCTCCATTTTCAAAATCAGATGTAAAAAGTGAGGCTTTTAAACCCTCCCTTCATGTGTGCCAGAGCCTGATACCTTATCTCCTTTTATTTTGCCCTTTGTTTTTCCCAATTTAAACAGTGTCAGACACAAACATCCAAGTGTGTTTGTAAGAAAAGATTAAGATAAAATTGAGTAAGGATCTTCAGATCCATTTAATGTCTTTTACATATTGATTCTTCCTCACAGATTAAGCATTTGCTAATGGTGCCAGGGAAAATTCTGTAATGGCAATGAATTACCTTCTGAGGCTTTTCCATATCTATTTTTCATGATTTTTTTTCTCTGAGGAAAGATGCAGTATTGTCATTTCTGTCAAGACTCTCGTAAAAATTTGTCCATGTTGCCTCCTCTCTTATTCGCTGTCAGATTAAATGGGACAGATTAATTAATCGTATAGAGTTGGACCAAAGTGAGAGTTTGGCTTTGACCTGGTATGTTAAAAGTATTTGAAATGAAGTGTGTGTGTATTGTATGCTCCAGAAGTAACACCCTTCCTTGACTTTGTTCTGCAGATGAAACACGAGCCATTCTTCTTGTTTGGCAGCAAGCTTGAAAAGAAAGTAGTGGGGAATATTATAAAAGAAAGAGTAAAAGGAGACATTCATGGAGATAAAGACATTACATCCAAACAAACTGAGCCGATACGAATTAAAATCTTTGAAGGAGGGTAAGAAAATATAACTGGAAATTTCAAGCTCAGACTGTAATTTTAAAGACATTTGAAAATGAATATGAATTAATTAGAATGTGAACAGTCTCCTGTATGCTTGTCATGTCTTGTAGCTCCCAAGTCTCTTCTTCTTTGTGTATTTGTCAGTCTCAAAATGCACTGCAGGGTACCTGGGTACTCACTTTGGGCTCTACTTAGCTAGTAAGACAATTGTTTTCCATCTGTGTGAGAGCAGTCCCCCAAAATTGTTACTTTAATTCCTTAAGTCATAAGGAAGTGGATGAACTGGTAACATTTTGATATTTTCTATGCTGTTTCTTTGTATTTAATGACTTCCATGAAGATATATTCCCATTTTTAGGCACAGTATACTTCCACTCAGTTTCAGGTTGACCAGGCATGCTTAGTCTTATTCTTGTAATTTTGTATTATTTACTGAGGTTGGATTTTGGAGATAAAATGTATAATGCCAGTGAAATCTATGGCATCTAAGACTAATCCATAGATCTGTCATGTATGGCTGATGAAATAATGTTTAATTTTACTGTGGCAATGTATCACTCAAGTGGTAACAGAAACAAATAACATAAAGGGGAAAGGCAATTCACATTGTCATGAGGCTTAAGAAACTTAAGAAAGAAAATGAAATAGACACTTGTTTGTCTCTGCAGTATATTCTAAAATGGAAGATAGTTTAGTTTCTTTTACATAATTCTGACACAATGAAATTAGTTTGCTAGTTTTTAGTAGTGCATAGTCAGGTGGCCAAACAAGATGTGTTTTTCAGTCTTACCAAACTCAGATGGTCCCACAGCACTGTTTTATTAGGGTAACTAAATAGGTCAGGAGGGAGATGTGAGAAATTCATACATCCATTTCCTTCTCCTGTCAGTCTGTACCCTTTAAAATCTCAGTTGTCCTTCATTGATGTTGTGTTTTTGTCTAAGACTGAGTAATCTCCATTAAATTACCTTTGCCATTTCTCTGTAGTCTGCAACACTGAAGGAAGATAGCCTACATCTTGCCTGAAAGACTGAAAAAGTTATTTTGGAGATTTTTATAGGTGTGCTGTCCCAGACACCCTTATCCTGACTCTTCTCTGTAGTTGTACCTTGCCCTAGTACTTAAGCCAGTAGACTGACTTTGCAAGACTGACCCAAAGTCAGTGGTGAGCAAGAAATTTTACAAGAAAGTTGTAAAATTCTAAGTTTACAAGAAATTTAAAGAGCTGTTGCGTCAACTCACACCTACTTTCAAGTATTAAATTTGCCTGCTTCCCACTGTATACCATTTCTGAATATAGTCCAGCTGAATATAGTCTGCCTTGATGTAAGCTGCATGATGAGAGGTCAGAAGAGTAAAAGTGTGTTAAGAAGAGCAACTTAAAGGAGGATTCAGATGAGTGTGAGCTGCAGCAGATCACTCTACAAAAAACTTCTACTAATACTTATTCAAGAAATGTTGTGTGTTACTTCCACTACCTGAAGTTTTTCTGTACACCAATAAGGTTCATGAAACTATGAGTAAAATCATATAATTCACACTTCACCTAGAAATGTCTCCTAGTAATACTTGACTATGTTTAGATAAGCTTTGAGTAAAACAAAACATGAGAAACCTTGATATGCACATCAGTTTCTGGAGTGGGGAGAACAAATAGTCTGTGCAATAGACTGGGACTTCCTCAATAGAAAAATATAAAGAGCAAAACTCCAGCAGGTGATGCAGTGTCAGTAGGTCCACTCTACTCACACATCATAACTTTATGGTACATTTTACAAGAATTGTTTGTGGAAGAATAGATTTGTTCTTTCCATTCTAGACATTCATTTGGCTATTTTTTAAATTGATGTAATATACCTTAGACATTATTGTCATGTCTTGCACTGCTTTCTGTCCTGGTTATTGAATTTTTCCTTCTCTTCAAGTTATTGTCTATGACTTCTTACAACTAGTTTTTGACATGGGTGTGTTTCTATGCTTTCTTCTTCTTGGCTGTTAGTTGAGCTATTTTGTTCTCCCCTCTTTGAGCACATCTTCATCTCCTCTCAGCATGTGGTGCAATGAACTATATAGCAAATGTCTGTTGTCTTCATGTCACATTTTCTGCTCTGGACAGGCAAGCATGGATGGTCATATCTTGTTTCAGCAGGATATTTTCATTTTGATTTTATGTTTTCATGGGGAATGGGTTTCCTTAGGCTTTGTGTTTGCTTTTGATTCATAGGTGTGAAGAAGGTAATTAGCTGAGAAAGATCTGTGGTTGTCTGTTTTCGGTTTGTGGTGAAAGCCTGTCCACCTGGCAGGGACATGTAGCTCTGCACAGCTGCCTTGTGCCAGTGGGGTGGATCATTCATATGACAGCTGGGCAAAAAGCAGATAGCTGAGGCTGGGGATGAGTGAGAAGCTGAAGGATCAGAATTAGAACTGAGGCAAAAACTAGATCATAGTATCATGGCATTATGGTTGGAAAAGACCTCTAAGATCATCAAGTCCAACTGTCAGCCAGTACCACCAGATGTCACAGCACATCACCTCACTGCAGAAACCCCACCAAGAGCGTTTTGTAAGCATTGTAGCAGAGGGAGTTTGGAAGGAAGAAGTTTAACCACTGCATTATTACCACTGGCAGGTGGCTTGATTCAAGTGAAATTGTCTGAATCACAAAATCTGATTTCCATCATCTGTGACTGCAGATGTGACTGATGGGATTTGAAGCAGTATTTCTCAAAGAAAAGCAGTAATTTAAGTTCATCCCTTGTTGTAGTACAGTTAGCTGCTAATGGTGTGCAAAGAAAAAGGGACAGGACAAGCAAGCCTGCTCATCTGACATCTACCTTAATACATTATCAGCTGACAGCAAGAATTCACAGTTTGCTTATCTTTGTACTTTTATATCTATCAGTAATAGACTCTAATTGAAAAACACAAGTAAAATAACATTTTGGATAGAAATTGCAGGACTCTAAGACTTGGTAATGCTTTTTATCTCGAGGGTCCCATCTTAGTCAAATTCAGAGCAGCAGTGGCCAAAGTCCTTTCATGGATATTACAAAGTAGGAAGGGGAAAATTCCTCAAAGCTTTGAGAGAGGTGCAGGTTAGCAGTAAGATTGAATATTCCTGAGGGCTAAAAGGTAATCACCATAGACTCAGACTTCTGGTCCTTTAGTTTTTGCACCAGCCCTTCTTTAAATGTCAAGTTTGTGTGTGTCATTTCTCTCACAGTCACTGTTATGATGAAGCATTCTTAAAGAGTCAAGGTCAGTTGTGGCCGAAAACCGTCTATATGAATGATGAAGAGACACGTGTTTTATCACTGTCTTTGTGTCCAATGGGATTTGACAGGTGACAGAAGCCAGTGGAATGAGGTCAAGCAGAAGAAGAGCAGAGATGGAGCAACAGAAAAGCACACGTAATAGCACAGCATTTATCTTACGAGTATCAATCAGGGGTGGTATGGTAGACTCCATCCCAGAAAAATCAGACTGTAGGGAGAGATAAAGAGAAGATAAAATAGCAGTATTTCAAATAATAATGGGCTCCTTTCTTTTTTGTCTGTGGGAGAAGGCTTGGAGGTAGTTGATGAAGCAGTGGATAGAAAGATGACTGACAGTCATTGGCATGTGTGTTTGAAGGAAAACCTGGGAAATGGGGCAGCCAGACAACCAAGATCCCAAAAATGTCGTACAGAAAACCTGCTAGAGAGATTGCTAAATACTAAATTACATTAGACTATGCCAGTTTTTCCCATGGTGCCAGGGACAGTGAAGAAAATGGGAGAGGTACAGCTTTGCTGGAAATGAGATGAAAAAACCTGAATTTAGGCATCCACATTTGAAAGAGGAGCTAATGTGTTTAAAAGATAAGAAGATGGATTTGAGAACAGGACACTGTTTTATGTTATTCTAAGATACTAACTTCAGAATTTATATTGCCCATGATATAGCTAAACATATGGGAAAGTGTTCATCTAAGAACAGCACACTTGAAAAATTTTCCAGCTCTGTAACCCAAAATTTGCCACTTTTTTCTTGTAGAGTTATCATCACATTAACAGAATCTTTTACCCAGTCCCTTTTTTATTTAAAGTACTGAATGTCGGTACCAGCGATATTTTGTGGACTGTGCATCCACAGAATGACTGAAAGTACTTTTTGCTGCTTAGGAAGAGGGCAACGGAGGACAGAGGGCAGAAAAAAAACATCATTTCTCAGTTCTTTCACTTTCTGGATTTTACTTTGGATGAATGAGGATGAAATTCTTTCCCCAAAGGAATGCCCAGCAGTCTTCAAACCTCAGAGCAGCCTGAGTAGATTCCCTAGACTCTTTTAGATTTCAGTATTAACAATTCAGCATGATAATAAAGGCAGTGTACAGCTTTACATAGATTTTCATATTTATTTTCTAATTACATACTATGTGATCAGCAAAAATACCATAGAAATCTTACGCGTTTGCTAAGAAAAAAATCAGTAACAGCTTTCTTCAAACTATCCATGTTTGAGATATACCTTTTTATTTCTAAAGCATCACATACCTGAGTGAACTCAACTCGGTGTCTCTTTAGGGAGCGATTTATCTTTGGGAATGTCAGGCATCTGTAATGTGAATGCATACATCCTTGTTCCCTTTATGCTTAATGGGAAGAAATGGGCATTTCCAGGATGTAATTTATCTGATCCCAAGGGATAAATACACTAAAATAGTTAAATGAACCGTGCTGGAAAACAACGCTGTTTTCAGTGGTGGTAAATGTCTGTGCTGTACGAGACTACAGTGGGCTGAAATAAATCCAACCTCCAGGCTTATATTTTGAGTTGTGTCTATAGGAATGGTTGTTCATTGGTTTCCTGACAAGGTGTTTATGCTGTTCTCATACTGCAAACTGTTGGTCTCATGTTGTTTAAATACACTGGGACCAGTACATTCTCTGAAAGCCAAATACTTTATGAGTTCCAGACTGAAAATTCAATTGTTCCTTTGGACTTCTGTGAGTTTGATGATGAGGATCAGATGCATAGAAGCAATGTTTATACATGTATGAGACCTAGAGTCTGTATGACTTAAATATTTGCTCTCTTCCAACAGGTATAAATCAAATGAGGACTATGTATATGTCAGAGGTCGTGGCCGAGGAAAGTACATTTGTGAAGAATGTGGCATTCGCTGTAAAAAGCCAAGCATGCTCAAAAAACATATCCGCACTCACACTGATGTCCGGCCTTATGTATGCAAGTTGTGCAATTTTGCCTTCAAAACTAAAGGTACTTGACCCTTTTTGCTGAACTCTTGCCACTTCTGGAGCTATTTTGTCCTCTGGGATCCAATCACCCATTGCAATCAAGGAGAGTATTTTCTTCAGAATAAAATTGTTGTGTTTATATATACAGGACTCTCTTACAGAGTTTGTTCTCCTCTGTTTAATTGATCCAGGGATTTTGTAAGGCTCTGAAACTCCTTGTATAGGACCTATAGGCTCTTGGCTGGTCCTTCTGTCTGCAGAGAAAATGTAGTAGCATAAGAACCACCCAAAAACTAATACTCTGCCAACATTGTTACATGGTGCAAATTTTAATTGCAGCAACACTTAAATGCTACCAGGAGACCACACTTCTTATGACATAATGTAGAGGCAGAGCATCAGCTGCTGAGGAATACATGCCTTCACAGGCTTTACAGTGGGTCAGTTTCAAGTTTATAAATAATGTATGTCTCCCAGATGGGCCGCTCCATCCACTGTGGCATTAATTATGAATAGAGATCTGATAGCTTCTGTTCACATGTATTTATCAGCACAGAAAAAAGCTTCCATTTGTCACCCTGAGGCCACAGATAATGATATTCTTTGGAATTCAGATTTGTGATGCAACCATCTCCTTGAGAGAAAAAATCCTTTCCTTGGTATCATTTCTTTGTAGCATAGCCTAAGTAAGCCTTACATTCTCAGTTTTTTACCTTCCCTTTGGCAGACAAAAGAAATGGATTCTGGTCCCAGTGCAGTGAAACTTAACTCAAAGGGAGAGAAAGGAAGCTGAAGGAGATTTCTCCCAAGATCCCAGTGCAGCTTCATGGCTGTTTTGAGGATTGAGAATTGTAATAGTTTCCATGACTCCAGCACTTCTTCCTGTGCCAAAGGAATGGTAGTAGACCCATCAACCTAATTTAAGATGAGAACTTTCATGGGCATGTAGAGACAAAGACAAGGAGCTGCTTGTTTGTAGTCCCAGTAGACCATCATGAGCTGTTCTCATATCATTGCTTACATTTGACATATCTGGAGGAATGGGTCTTGAGGAGGGCCTTGAAGTACATGACCGTACTGTGGTTTTACAGCTGTGTTCAGAGAGGACATTCCAGGAAGAAGAGGTGGCATGGAAAAAAAAAAAAAAAAATAGAAATTGCTTGCTAAAGCTGGCATTTCTGACAAAGAAAAAGAAACATGGGGCAGGTGGTTTCCTATTGCACAAGAAGGGCATTAGTAGCAAGAGACTAGATTAGCCTTCCAAGTATAAGAAGTGTTTAACCAGTGTATTACTGATTATAAGCAGTTGTCAGCCTAATAACTGTGGTTTCTATTTTGCTGAGAGCAGTAGGTGACAAACTTTCAGAGGTACTTAGGTTTTCAGTTTTTCTGAGCATTTAACCATCCAGAAGCGTCAATGGCCAAGTTAGCCTTTTCATATGGTGCACAGGCACAAGAAACTCCTACAGAGAAGGAAATTATTTGAACTAGCTGGAACTGAAAGTCTGAAAAGAGCCTGGCTTGTGAGTTTCTAAGCACACCTGCACTATCCAGCAGAGGGGGTTAAGTGTTCCTGCCCCAAGATGGTGTCTGGAGATGCTGGTTGGGGTCCTGGAAGCAGCATAAATGCATTTCCAGAGGGCTTTCCTTGAGCTAAGAAGCACCCTGTCTTGGTAGTGGGTTAGGTTTGCTTGTGCCATGCTTTCCCTTTTGGGTGTTAGAATGAGACTGAAGTGGCAAATGGATTAGAGCAATATTCTCCAGCTTGTGCTTTGTACTCAAGATTTTTTGTCATGAAATGTCTCTTGGGGCCAATCTCGACCCAGTTTTTTTATCTGTGAAAAAACAGACCAAGACAGGCACTCCAGAAAGTCAATAGTCTAGTATTAGATTGCTCCCCCAGGGGAATGTGAGATTTGCTTTCAAATCTCTGCTGTGTCTGGTTCAGATCTGTACTCTAAATCTGGGAGCTGAACCTGAATTTCCCACATCCCAGGTGGATGCTGTGAACACAGCTCCTCTCAGTTCAGAGACTGCAACTAGATGGTAAACTTGAGAAGTCTCCCATAACTGTTCTTTTGAATTTTTGTGGGATACTTTTGCTTCCAAATGCTTCAAATACATGGAGCATTTGGAAACCATGTGCCAAGTAAATGGGAGAGCCCTTACCTTGAGGGTGCTACTGTGTATACAGGAGCATGAGCCCTGAGTGGCTGCTCTGCTGTGGACTTACTTTGATGTCTAAGCAGTCTGTACGTATCATGAACAGTGAGTCCAGGAACAGATAACATCCAAAAGTGAGATTTTTAGGAGTGACTAAATACCATGTGGAAAATTGGAGAGATGCCTATGTACCTCTCAGGCCCTGAGTTTATTTGAATTTTTTATTCTCTTAAGATATAAAAACACAGTCTCATTAAAACAGGCTCTGAGACCAGTGGTCTAGATGAATCTGCCCTATCTGTTGAGGTTTTTTAAAGCTAAAACCCATTGTCTGCAGCATAGTGGAATTAAGATGTACCAAAACCTTACTTGAAAAGTGATCTTTGTTGTTGTTCATTAATTACATTAATCTCTGATCCATAGGAAATCTGACAAAACATATGAAGTCTAAAGCACACATGAAAAAATGCTTGGAGCTTGGAGTATCAATGACATCTGTGGATGATGCTGAAACTGAAGAAGCAGGTATGTCAAAATGATTTAATTTAGTTGGAATGGCCTCATTCCAACTCAAGTATGGAAAGTATGAAATCTGCAAATGACTCATTGCACTTCAGCACAGTGATGGGCATGGGAAAATATATTACAAGTATTTGAGGCGTTTTTTAATTGAGAGTTAACTTTTTAATAAACAGGAAGTAAAAAAGAAAAATATCCTGCCTAGTTGTCTGGGTTATACTTTTTTACATGAAGAGGCACTAGAAATAAAAGGATGGCCTATTGTCATCTGTCTCATACGAGGTTCCCAATCTTTCCACTTAAAATGTGAGAGATGGCAACATTTAGTGATGTTGCAAGGTAGTGTAGGATGAAGTTGCTTTTGTACTTCCTTTCAGAACTTTATAATAGAGTTTTAAGGTATTATTTTGAAAAACGTGTGGATTTAATCGATGAGGAATGGCTTTATGCAGCCATCCCAGATGAAGAACATCCAGCAATGTCAATGAGTGTGCTGGGTGGGGAATGGCTGTGGTGTGAGAGGTGGGATATGTGCCAATCATTTGGACTTGCTGTGGCTGTTTCAGAAAATATGGAGGACATGCAGCAGGAGGCAGAGAAGAGCAGCAACCTGGCAGGGCTGTCGGCAGAGCACCAGTTTTCTGACGCGGAGGAATCGGATGGCGAGGATGGCGATGACAATGATGATGATGATGAAGATGAGGATGATTTTGATGATACTCAGGGAGACTCGACACCAAAAACCAGATCAAGAAGCACCAGCCCGCAGCCCCCTCGGTTCTCCTCCCTGTCAGTGAACTCGGCTGGGGCATCGCAGGGGGCTTCCCCCGAGGGCTCCCTTTCCGTGGGACACTCTTCCCTCATCAGTTACTTGGTCACCTTACCTAGCATTCAGGTTACTCAGCTTATAACACCAAGCGACTCCTGTGAAGACACACAAATGACAGAATATCAGAGGTTTTTCCAGAGTAAGAGTACGGATTCGGAGCCCGATAAAGACAGATTGGACATACCCAGCTGCATGGATGAGGATTGCACGCTTTCCTTAGATCCCAGTTCTTCTCCAAGGGACCTCTCACCTTCCAGTCGACAATCGTCACCTGGCTACGATTCTTCACCCTACAGAGATAACTCACCAAAGAGATATTTAATGCCAAAAGGGGATTTGTCACCCAGAAGGCATCTGTCACCCCGAAGAGATATTTCACCCATGAGGCACCTTTCCCCGCGGAAGGAGGCTGTGCTGAGGAGAGAGTTATCACCAAGACGGGACGTGTCACCAAGACGTCACCTATCGCCAAGGAGACCAATGTCACCAGGGAAAGATGTGTCTGTTCGAAGAGATTTGTCTCCCAGGCGAGAGAGGAGATACATGGCCTCCGTCAGAGCGGCGTCTCCCCGGAGGGGCTTGTACCATAATCCAGCATTGTCCATGGGTCAATATTTGCAGTCTGAATCTATTCCAGTGGGACATTCAGTAAGTATGAAAGAACATTTTCATTCCTCTTGTCAAAAACCGTGCTCTTACTGAATTTGTGCATTTCAGAAATCTCAGCAGCTTTGTAGAAGTTATAAACTTCGAACCTTGGTGGGAAGTCCTAGAACAAATGCAAGAAATTTGGAATAGACAGGGACAAAGTCAGGATGCTGATTCATTTAGATGCACTTGAGTCACCCTAAGGGAGAAGTGTTCACTTGGCAGAATTCTGAGTAGCTCCATCAACTTCAATGAAATTAGGCTGGTTTGCATTTTCTGCCTTCATATTCATTATATTACGTATATATTATATATTATATATTATATATTATATATTATATATTATATATTATATAATAGATATATACGTATATATATATATGTATGTATGTATGTATGTATGTATATGTATAATTTTTAAACAGTCCAGAAGGCTTACATGGTTTGGGAGGCTTGCTTCTGCTCTGTAAAAATCTTGTATTTCCTGGACTCTCAGGCGAGATCAAGCCAAGTTCAAGGCTTAAAGCCCTGTTCTTGTGGTATGGTGCCCATCACTGAGTATTGTTTAATGGAATAAAAATGCTAAGATAATGAAACCTCTTAGAAAAGCAGAGTGCACACTGAAATCAGGATCTGTGGCTGGAATTTAGATGCTATAATTGTGTGAGAGGAGCAGGAAGCTGTCTGCCCTGCAGAAAGTGCTGCAACTGTCTGTGTGGAAATATGCAAAACTTGCACAGCTGCTGTCTGTGCTCTTCCCTTTTGGTAACTTTTGACCAACCCTAGCATTCACAAAGCATTCCCTCCACAAACAGATTGCATCTTCTGAGATAAGATGGCCTGGCTATGTGTGAATTTATTTACTTATTTACTATGCTTCCCTCACCATGTTGCTGTTGTGGCTGCCCTCTCATTGCCTGCCTGTATGCAGGTTCAACCTGGGCAAGCTGTGACAGTCTCAGATGATCTCAGAACTCCTTGCTCCCTGCTCTTCTCCTGGCTGACCTCTTCTCCCTGCTCCCCCATTCCCAGTCTTCTTGGCTCTCCATGTATTCTTTGTGCTCTTCCTCTGTGGAGAAGAACTGAACCCGGAGCTCATACAGTCAGTATTTATCAGCCCTGGTGTGATTTTCTCTGTAGAGTCAGGATGATGTATTTATTATCTGCTGCCAGGAATGGAGTGAGGGATGCACCTGGGCAAAGATGTTTGGGGTAGGGGTGGACCAAAAAGAGCTGAGATGCTGCCAGCCTGGCAGATCCAAAAGTGATTTCTCAGTATTTCAGGGGTATAAGGGAAAGCTGCAACTTGAGGGGCCATATTTATAGGAGAGAGCAACACAGGCACTTCTCCCACATCTTAGACATGGCCCCATGACCTAGTAAGTTGTTCAGGAGAGCACTGGAGAGGGGTGACAGATTAAACAGCCCTTGAGAAAGGGCATACTGAAACCCTGCTGCACTCTCACAGGAGTGATCACTGCACAGCTGAGAGAGGATACAAATCCCACCAGCAGTTCTACTGACTACATGAGGAAGCACAAGTAGGTGAAGAGTCACCAGTTTAATCAGTCATGATGTCTTAGTATCAAATGAGTGGGATCGATTCTACAGCTGACATTGTGCAGGGTGCCCCAGTCCCTCATGTCCCACATGAGACATGCTGGCATCCTGTAGTAAAGATTTGGGATGTGTGATGATGCTAGCAAAAGCATGTTAACAGTCATCCTTGGCCATCTGACAGTTCTTGCTGTAATATTTTTCTTACGTGTTATGCACACCTTCCAGCAAGGCATTTAACACATTGTAAGGACTCTCTTAGCACTTCTCATTCCTTCTTTTGAAAAGTCCACCATGCCAGATGGACTTGTAAAGCTTACCTTGTTTTTGAGGTAGAGTCAGGCATGTGGCAGTGAAAAATACAATGTAAAAGATCATCTGTCTTACGGAAAGCAGCAGTAACTTGATGGCATGTTGAGTGTTTTGAGAGAGAAGGCCAGACCTCAGTAGAGTCACTACAACCTGAATACAGGAGGCATCACTGGAGCCCAGGCAAACTTAAATGAAAAAAAAAATGACAAATGAGGATGATTGCCATTTGCAACAAATGACTGCAGGGAAGAAAAGATGGATTCCTCGTCTCTTGATGCCTTTCTGGAAACTGTACTTTAGCCAAACATTAGACAAGCTTAAGTGAAACACAAGTTATTATACTCAGCATGTGGGAAGACAAGTAACACCTGAGCTTGCTATAAATGAAAGCTGTCAGAGAGGAAAAAGGAATAAAAGTTGTTTTTCACTTTTTAGACTAGTGAAATCCAGCAGACCAAAACATCATTAGCAGCTGCATTGATAATGCATATGCCAGTTTACAATCCCTAAAATACTTCAAGAGCTGCATTGGGTTCCCAGTCCTTGAAGGAAAAAGGGCAGTTTTGTGCATCTAGTGCTTGCAGTTCCCAGAAGAGGCCAGTTTTCTTTCTTCTCAAGTAAAATGTTTGTATTTGCTCTAACCTCTTTGGCCAGTGCTGGTCTTGTTGCCCTTCATCTTGCTTCCTGCTCCATGCACTTTGGTGGTCTTGTACAAAAGGCTAGTAAAGTGCTCTGGCATTGAAAGCACCACATAGAAAGCAATTAAAATTATTTGCTGAGGAAGTGGAAAAGAGCATGGTGAAAGTAAATTCTTTTTTTAGATTGTATAAAAATGAAAGAAAATACACACTTTTTTTTCCTGTGGCATTCAATAACAGGATACACTCTTGCAACAGAGTACTCTCTCTAAAGTAGGCTAATTCTCTAGTGTATACTGGGTCACACTTGGCTTTGACAAGTTAAATTGGTGTCTTTAAAATTAATGCCAGATATCTTCTGCTCTCTAAATACAGTTGGGATCTTCTCTTCTGTCAATGCCAGAGGTTTCTTCCCTTACTGAGAAGACTGATGCCATTATCAAAGGGCTCAGATTCTTCTTCCCAGTCACCTTCTGCCAGTACCAAGAAAAAGAGAAGGAATAGGAAGGCTTCATTTTTTCACACTGAGTGAATCTCTTCTAGCATTTTAGTTTGGATCAGGCATATGTGTCTGCTGTCACATTTTTTGTGCATTGACTCATATTTTCAGATCAGTCTTGGTGTAAGTGACCTGGATTGTTGTCAGATGGAATTAAACTGAAAATGTGCACCAGGAGGGCAGCAGGTGCCCTTGAACTGTGAGTGACCGTTCAAGTGACTGCAAAGAGGCCACATAGGGTTGATCTGAACCAACCTTCCCTTCCAAACCCACAACACATGCATTGTGAATGTGGGGTCCAGCACAAACAGTTTTCACTCCATTCCTGCTTGTCCCAGCCCTTAGTACACCCTGCTACTTCCTAGCACAGACCAGAACTTTTGCCTCTTCTTCCAGTCCCAGGATAGACACAACAAGATCGAGAAGTTGCCTTGCTGTGAGTGGTACAGACTTGTCTCTCACAACTATTTCAGCTTCTAGGCAGTAGTGGATTTTGCTTGTGTTGCCATCTTGTTGCTCATCTCGTTCATTTTGAAGTCTTGATACATTCAGAAGGGCTGACGGGAATTAGGCACCTATATGACCACTTGAAAGTTGATAGGACTTGGGATATCATCCCAAACATAAATATTAAATCTCTCCCCAAACAGTCACTATTTTATCATCTTGAGTGAAATGCATTCTTGCATTGTACTTCTTGTACAGAGAGCCAGAAACTTATGAATTCCAGGTAAACTGTAAATATGTTCACTGGTGCATCTGGGCTACTGTGGTGTATTCTCTGTCGGGCTGCAAATTGAGCTGATCCTGGAAGTGAAGGCCACATGGAGTTATAATCACTTTATTATGCATCATATCTTTCAGGAGGCACATTGGCAGTATGCTCTGCTACTGACTTTCACTCCAGAGTTCAGTGTTTTCTGGTTTTTAACTTAAAAAAATCTCAAGTACTTTATGATGTGCAAATCAAAGAGACTATTTTCTACCCAACGTGTCTTTGCAAGCTGTGGTCTGAGGCTGACCAGAGGATGTGTGAAGGGTGCTTGGCTTTGAAATGTGATCTTCCTCTTAATCTCCCACAGCCTGATTTGGGTGATGTACCAGATACAGGGTAAACCCTATCTCATCCCTGAGGCATTCTGGGGGACTTGTGAAGCTGGATATGGCTTTGCTCAGGGGTGTGATGTGGCAGTCTATCTTTGTGACCAGGTCACAGCATTTAGTGAAAAGCTGCTACAGAATACTGCTGCTTGGGAAATTATATGTCACCTGGAATTGAAGGGAAATATGCTAAACTGTAACAAATGAAGATTAATAGGAAACTAACTGGATTCCCGTCGCCTGACAAAGAGAAGAACTCAGTTCACAGCACTGGCAGCAACCCATTCTGACTGCAGTGCAAAAAGATACTGTGACTTCCTGCACTGTGCTCTGTGATCTAATACTTGCCCTGTCAGCTGAAGGAAGTCTTTGGATTTTTAGGATGCTGGTTGAAAAAAGACAGTCTTTCCTGTGAATATGTGTGTCTGCTTGTAGGAATGAAAATGCTAGATATTGGTAAAGGAAATAAAAGCAGGGTAAGAGGTAGGAACAGTTACTAGTGATTGTAGCCATTTATGTTTTCCGTTTCCAAACTTACCTGCCATAGCTAGAGAAAAATAATCCAGTATGTGCCCAGCCAGGCTTGGAAGTTATCCAGTGACATGCACACACTGTCACTATGTTAAAATCATGCATAGGAGACATGTCTTGGATGATGCTGCTCATCTTAAAGCACACAGCAGTTTGTGTCATGTTAGCCACCTCTCTCCAACAAGGACAGACTCTTGCTCTATTCCCTTTTGAAGCTTTGGAAGGGTAAAACATGAAGCCAATGTCTTTCTCAATTAGAAATTTGTGTGTGACTAAGTTTATTCTTTGATGAGTTTTACTCTTTTTTTTTTCCTCAATTTCCTTAGCCCTCGTTCACATCAGATGTAATAGTAATAAATGTCATGGTGTAGGAAACATCCAAAAGGACAATATGACTGAGAAACTGGTTGACAGACCAAAGATGGAAAAAAACCAGGGGGCAAGCAGCTGTGCAGAGGTGAAGTTAGCAATAGGAAGGACTGACAGAGTAGGTGAACTGTCTTGTGGCTTGGCAACTGCAGTTTATTTTATATAGTTTTCCCCATTCAGCAATATAATGTGTTGTCACTGGGCTTTCTTGTGACAGTTTCTGTTTTATGAGACTCAAGTGTCTCACTTTCTGAATAGGAAAATTCCCAGCATAGATTAGTCTCTCAATAATATCTCTGAAGTTCGACTCTGACGATTATGGGTCACCCTTTCCTGTCTTAACATTGATTTATATTAAACAGGACAAAGCATCTGAGCACAGTGAGATTGAGCCCTTGGGTAGCACAGAAACTGAATCTTTAATTGCCCCCTAAACCAGCTCCCTGGGATGGGATCAAGAGGTTGCTTAATGCCTTGAGAGCTAGGATTTCCCAGCAGTGAACTGCTGCCACTTCAACGCATTGGCATTTAGCAGCACAGTCCTCAGGCTGCCACACCAAGGCTGTGGTACCATTACAGCTCTGGGGCAATTGATCCATGCTTGGTCAATTTACAGAGCAGAGATGAGAGTTTTCATTCATTTAATTTCATATGAGAGTCCCTGAGAGTTGTGTGGCCAAATCCCACATATAATTATGAAAATGTCATCCTGCACTTCTGTCATCATTACTCCTCTGGTCAGCAATAAATGATACTTAATCATCAGATAGCAAACAAATTTTAAAACTTAAGAATGAAAAAAAAAAAGGAACCCAAAAGCCCAGGGCATATTTAATACTGAGTGGAGATGGAGCTATTTATTCTTCCAAGGCAGGAACTAATGGGAAGGCAGTGAAAATGTCAATACTGCGAGATTGGCTTTTATTAGCCGTTACAAAATCCCCCATTCTTCTCAATCCTATTATGAGTTGTTGAGTCCCTCTGGGACAGAATCATCACTTTTGCTCACAGCTGATGCCTGTGCTTTTGGTATTATTTATTGTTTACACTGCAGATAAGCCAGCGGGGTGCCCCATTGTCTCAATGACTAGAAAAATTTGTGTCTTCATTGCACAGAGACACTTGAACTTGCATGGAAATACCCACTTGCTTTCACCAAGGATTGGGTAAAGTTCCCAGGAGCAAGTGCCTTCTGTGGGGCTCAAGAGCAGATTTTTCAGAAGGCAGTAAATACATACATGCTGTCAAATATTCCTTGTTATGCCAAGCAGGGGTGGTGAGCAGAGGATGTTCAGACATGGACTTCTCTGCAACAAAGTTTAAATACCAGCATGGTTTTCCAAAGGAGAGGGTAAGATGGATCTCGTGGCCAAATTCTCCTGGGGAATGAAAACCTATCTACCCCAAATTCTGTTCAAAGTTTCAGTTGAATATAATACCCTCCACTTCCTGACCTAAATTGCTGCATTGTGTTGCTGAACTCCCTTCACTGGCCACTGCCTTTCACCTCAGAGGCATGAGCCCTGTAGGGCTGAGCTAAGCAAAACCTCCTCTGTTGTTTGGATATGCAATTAGTGGAGTTTTCCAAGTGCTTTGGGATCCATCTGGATGAAAGGTGCTTCGTGAATGGAAGGTTGTGTTAGACAGGACAGGAGATAGGTGGTTTGGCAGCCAGACAAGAATTCTGCTAGTAGCATTGCTGACATCTCTTTGTTTTTTCTTCTGGTTACAGAGGAGGGGGTTGTCTCAGGCACCTTACTTCAACATATATGGAGAAAAAGGAGGCATGGAGCACCGCAGGTCTAGCCTGTTCCCCGAAGGTCCGAGCGACTACGTCTTCAGTCATCTTCCACTACACTCCCAGCAGCAGATCCGAGCACCTATCCCCATGATGCCAATTGGGGGTATCCAGATGGTCCATTCAGTCCCCGTGGCCCTTTCAGGTTTACATTCTCCGTCCACTCTGGCCCTGCAGAGGGAGGTCTCTGAGGAGAAGCAAAGAGGAACTGCGGAAACCCTTACAAAAGAATCGTATAGTATTTCTAAGCACCATGAGAAACGTACCTCTCCGCACAGCTTGCACCCCGCTGCTCCCCCCAGCGCCCCCTCCTCGCCGCTGCTGTTGCTGGCGCAGAGCACATCCGAGGACAGTGTCGTGGCTACCGAGAGGGAGCAGGAGGAGAACATACAGACTTGTACAAAAGCCATAGCCTCTCTGCGGATCGCCACAGAAGAAGCCGTTCTGCACGGGGCGGAGCAGCTGCAGAGGCCTTCTGAGCCTCACCAGAAACCCTTAGAAAGTGCACATTTTAGCATTAAACACTTTAGTGGATCTGAGCCGGGCCAGCCCTGTGCCTCAGCCACCCATCCTGACTTGCACGGTGGTGAACAGGACAGTTTTGGTACATCACAGACTGCGCTAGCCCATCCCACATTTTACAGCAAGAGCTTTGTGGAGGTCCAGCAGCTGGGCTTTCACAGCAGGAGCGACCCCCCATCAAGCACACAGGAAAGGAAAGATCCGTCATCTGAGAAGAGCAAGCCGCATTGATCTGAGATGCATGGAGACTTTCACCCATACATTTACCCCACTTTTCTTTTTTTTCTAGAGATAGAAAAAGTATTCAACTTTACAGCATGCCTGTTCTAAGTTACAGTAGTTTGCTATTATATATACTTTTGTTATATCAAAAGAATTAGATAAAGTAACAAGTCATCATGAACCTGACCAAAACTAAATTTGAAATTCTTATTGGGTCTGGTACTTTTAAATTGTACAGATGTTTGTGCCTTTTCTTTACTTTGCTTATATTCTTATAAGCATTTTTTTAGCAGTAATTTGTACATATTTTAGAATTTGTGTATCTGCTTTGTAATAAATGTAATTTCTTTCCTTTTTTGGACACTTGGATCTAAATGATGTAAAACAGAACAGCATCAATATATGTGAGGTTGCACTAAAACATATTTTTATATGATTAAAACTGAACAGCTTTTATGTACAGCTCTGATTCTGTAATACTAATATTTATTTACTTTGTTTCATAAATTGTAAATTTTTTTCTTAATGTTGTGGATTGCTTTTCTATGTGAAGCATGGGATTTACTGTTGCGTAATTAGAACAAAATGTATATTGTAAAACAAGATATTTAAACTAGAGTATCTTATCTTATTCTGCACTTATGCATTAGTTATAAAAAAAAAGATAAAAGATGTATCAGTCAGTTCTTAACTCTTGTAATTTTTTTTGTCTCTTGTTTGCCGGATTGACTATAACTTAAGTGCTGATTGTGATTTTAAACTGATAGTACCGTAAAGCATTAAAGTAAAACAATGTGCTATTGTGAGTTTTTTCAAAGCTTTATAAAACAGTTATAAATATATTAAAAGTATTTGGTCTTATGTGAACATGTTGATCTATATACTCCTTAAAAAGCTATGGGAAAACATTCCACCCCGTGTAAATATGTGCATCACTGGTGCCATCTGTGTAGCTCACCGGGACCGGCAAGGTTTGCTATGCTGGTGCTGCCAGGAGCGGGACCGGGGCGCTGCTGACTGCCGGAGGGCAGAGTCCAGCAGCGTGCTGACCCACTCCTGGCCTCCAGCAGCAGGGTGGCGAGGCCCCTACGGCCGCCTGGGGCTGGGCGAGGAGCTGGCCTGCTGGCTGGACACACGGCGCCCTGCCGAGCCTGGCAGTCCCCTGCTCCTCAGGGCTGGCCAAGGGGCATAGGTGTCACGAAGAAGTGCCCTGGAGTATCAGAGAGGGGTTTGGAGAGGAGAAAAAGGTGTTTCCTTGCACTTGAACTCCACAGCTGGCCACTCCCTACTGCAATACCCCTGCCAGCTTCTTGGCAGCTCCCGTTCTGTCCCGTTCCGTCCTGTCCTGTGGACGGAGGTGTGTGGCCCTGCCGGCGAGGCAGAGAGCACCGCCACCCCTGCCCCTTCTGAAATGGGTTCATGGGCAAGAAAGTCACAGTCTTCCAGTGTAGGACCTCCACCTGGGCAAGGTTTGCTCCAGAGGGAAGGGAGGAGGAGCCCGGGCTTGTGTTTGAACACGTGTGGTGGGTTACCACTACCACCAGCAGCATGCGTGCATGCACGCACGCACACACACACACACTCAAACACACGCATGCATACGCACAGATGAAAGAAACCAACGACCTGGATTATATTTTGTGCTATTTAGTGGATTATAAATCTGTGAAAACAAGTTTGTATATTGAAAATACATCTAAGGAGTGTTCTTTAAAAAGAAATAAATATACAGTTACATGCATGAGGTGTCTAGTTTTCATGTGTTCTTTGAATTTTCCAAGTTTATTGGTGATCCAGCATTCTGCACAAGAAGCACCCTTAAAAATGTGAGTGGTAGTGAAAAATGTGAACCATATATTGGCTTTCTCACATCTCACTATCAAACCAAACCAGTTTATTTCTTTGGTAATACTGTGTGGGGGCAGAGCCACAGGTGGCATGTTGTCATAATTCTAGCATGATGGCATATGATTAGTGTAATACCATAATGGATGGTGACCACTTCAAAACATTAAAGGTTAGCTTCTCATACCCACTGCAATGTTCTGCCTTTATTCCAGATCACTGTGGTAACCTTGCCAAGATAAGCATATGCCAGAAAACTGGCTCATCTCAGACTGGAGAGAGGAGAAACAGTATATGTAGTTGGAGATGAGCAGCCTGTTGGATCATGCTTCCATAAAAAAAGGAGAACTCAATTATACATTTTAAATAAACAAGCTCCATCTGATAAAAGCCTCTCTCCTCCTGGGCTTCATGGCTGCATTGAGAACAAAATGCTCTGCACAATGATCAGCTAATCAGGTAATCATAGATATTTTATTAAAAGGGAACCAGGCAACCCCTGATGGTAAATGCTCTATTAACATTGCCTTTGTAAGCAACCCTCTTACTGTGGGAGTTACCTCTGACTTGTTTGATTATTTTAATTAATTTGCAGCTGCAATTTGCCATCCACCTTCTCAGCCTTGGGGCATTTTTTTTTTTATAATCGGTGAGCAAGTATCACTGAAATTACATGTGATATTTTTGGGTTACAATGGAGCAATGCTGAAGAGGTTTCAGGTACTTACAATCTTAATTGTATTTTCTTAATGAGCTAATGTGTATACACTGCTTTGAAAAAAACCATACCCTCATACAAGGCCTAGGCATCAATGATGACTTTTCATGCTTTGGAAAGGGCGTGGAGGAGGAATGGCAGACACGTCTGACAAAATTTTCCCAGGCATGAGCAATTTTCAGAATCAACATAGCAAGTACAGCAACTGGGACTGGGGGACAAATAATTCCGTGAGCGCTCTGCCTGCGCTTCCCAGTGCAGCCCCCTGCAAGCTGCCTGCGGAGATGATGGTGTGGGGCTGTTTGTGCCCTGCTGTGATGAGCCTACAGCTCCAGCCTCCGTGCTGGGAGAATGCAGCTGCATGGCTCCCTGCCGGGAACATCGGGCTCCGGGCAGGACTGGAGCTGCCTGTGTGAGGCAGCCCCTCGGAGGGTGATGGGGAGGGGATTCCTCCACAATACTCGGTGCAGTGGATGCACGGAGGTCTCTTCAGACCAAAAAGTGTAGCCCCGAGCTTGCTGATGTAAATGTTCTGTGTTTTCAGAAGGGGTGAAAAGAAGAGATTTAACAGGGCACTCTAGAATAAACTGCAGAACCAAACAAGGATCTTTATATGCAATGTGCTAAAAAAATTCTATGTCAGGAATATAATTACCTATTATATTGCTCAAGGAGGTTATAATTTTCCATGAAGATCCATATGTCTTTTCTGTAAACCCCAAGGGAAATACAGATGCTCTGGCAAGCTCTCTTTATTTTCCTCTCTCAGAATGCTGTCACTAGAGTCACTTCAGGACTTACTTGCATCAGCAAGAGGGTGTATCAGTCTCTTATAACTGCCTGCACAATCCTCTCACGAAGCTTTAGATTCTGACTCAGGGTAGTAACTCCATAGAATGCTAAATACTTCTATGGGAACTTCCCCAGTGTAGGACACACTGCCAGCAGTGGATAACAATTAGCCCCCAATAAAGGGCATCATTAACTACAACAGACCCAAGTGGAGTCAAGGGACTTAAGTACAAAAATTTCAATTCAAGAATGCTGCTGTCAAATCCCATTTAACCCTAGAGGCACCTCAGTTTACGAGGTGCCCTGCCTTGTTTGAAGCTGTTTCCTGCTTTTGGGCAAAAGGTGAACGTCTCTTCTTGGAAGTGCTTCACACCTCTTCCCCTCCCACATTGATCTGGACACCAGAACACATGTATTTCTTGCCCTAGATTCTCCAAGGGACCTGCCCTACTGAGTAGGTCTTTGAAAATACCTGACATATGATGAAATATTCTTCCCTCTTGATTTATACTTTTGGCAAATGCTATCACCATCTTTTACAGATTAGTTTAATGATTTGGTCCCCATTTATGGGTATCTAAAAAAAAACAAAACACCCCAAATCTCTATTGAAACTGGCTAAATCAACATTTCCAGTCTCCTAGGAGAGTGCCCTAAAGTGCCCCACAAGAAGATTTTTCTTTTCTGATGAAGTTCTCCTACTGTGAAACAAAATATTCAAGATTCATTGGATCACCAATACCGTAGGCTACTGTCCCCAGGAGGAAGAGCTGTTGGATGTGCCCTGCTCAATAGGAAGAGAGCTGCCTGGAAAGCTGGTGAGTAGAGAGGTGTGACAGAGACTTAGAAGGACAAGGACTGAGTTCAAGCAGCTCCTTGCCTGAAGTCTTTTAGACAGCTTGGAGAGCATAGTTTCCAAACACGCTTTCTACTTAGCATCCAGCTCCTGTCTGAGGTGGCTGACTCTCTCATGTCCAACAGAGGCGGGCCAAAACTTAAAATTCTGGGCTTCAGAGTGAGGAACAAATCCCAAAAGTTAGGTGTTACATTGCCTGAACCCTTTATTGGGTTTTGCCCTAAATAGCCCAGGGAGAACAAGCCTTATTGATTTATCTCATTGTCCAGTGGAACAAGTCAATGGGAGTTATTCTTTTAAATCATTTAGCCACCCCTGAAAATCTCAATCGATACTCTCTAAAGAATGTCCTTAAAGTAAATCCAGGATTTTCAATGCAAAACCTGCACATCATATTTTTTAGTCTAGTCACTATTTTGGTGGGGCTTTTTTCAGTTAAAATGCCTGCATAAAAAAAAATCAGCAGTCTGTGTACTAATTGAGTTTATTACAGTGACAATGTTCCTGTGCCCTTTTCTCAAACACAGATTACACACACTAAACACAGACCCTGAACATATGCTTAGTGCAAGGTCAATTTAAGATGAAAATGCTGGATGGCTTGACTCGTTCTGCAATTATTCTTGGGGTCTTTACATATGCTACATCTGTCACGTGTGTTTGCAACTATCTTTAATATGCCTGCTTTTAACTGGCTTCAGAACCACCGATAGCACCAGGAACGTGGGAGACAGCTTTCATTGCGCAATGTTTGGCTTTTGCCCCTGTGATGATGCCTACATGAGATATAATAAGCTGATTTGTTGTGTGTACATAAGTATTTTCCAAGTGATTGTGCTTGCTGACAAAAACTCTTTCTAAGAGTTTAAATTTGTGAGTATAGAGGTGGCCTGTACATGTGTGTAGGGCTTTAGTAGGCATATGATAGAATTTAGGGAAATGTCTCTGTCTTTTCATATAAGATAATCTTAAGTGGAGGCAGAACAGAATGAAACACATCCTTGGGAGCAAAGACCATGAGCCACAAGAATCCCCATAAAGGACAAACTGACATTCAGGACTACTGTTCTCTCCATGCTGGCAAGTGTCTGCACAAGGTGCCTTGGTGTCATTTTCCCTGAGCTTTCAGATATATGGATGGTCTTCTATTGCACTGTGCATTGCTGTATATGTTGCAAAATCATGTCCTACAGGCAAACTTCTCACCCACAGCACATCAGGCACCAGTGCACCTCTGCTGTAGGGCAGCCTAGCACCTCCAAGGTCTGTGCAAGTGTACAAATAGCCTACAAGATCTGCTTGCAGGCTGGACTTGCAGGCTGATGGGAGCAGTGGTAGAAGAAAACAACAGGTTTCTGTTGAAAAAATTTCTGCTCTAGTGAGGTTCCTTGCTTTTCTGCATTGTATGAATATTCATTCTGAAGCTGGCATGTCAGGGGAAGCTTGGTCAGCAGGAGGCTTAATAAAAAAAAAAAAAGCCAAACAATATTACCGTATAAACTGCCTTTTCAGATACCTTCCTGATGAGTGACATCTCTGAGCTGACAGGAGCGCTGCAAAGCGAAGCAGCCGGGATGAATATGCATGGCAGCACACAGCCCCGTGAGCACCCAGTGAGCTGGAGAAAGCCAGCGGAGGCAGATCCAGCTCTGTACTGAAGAACAGCATTTCTTTTCCCCCATCTCCTGCCAGAATATAAGAAGAGGCTGACACCCTCCCATAGAAATTAATGGAGTTTCCACATTCATTTTAACAGCAGGAGGTGTAGTCTCTGAAGGCTTATTTCCATGAGGTGATGAGAAATCTTGCTGCTAAAGTTGCAGAGGAATGTCAGAGAACTTGGCATTTTGCCGTTCCAACCTCTTTCGTTCCCATCTGTTCCTAGAGAAGCAAGCCTTTGCCTGGTTCAGCTGTGCTCTGCAAGGGCCTTGGGGGGCAGCTCTGGGCTATGGGAGGAGGTGGTCCCTGAATGTCCTCGTTTCTGGTATAAATACCCTGAATCCTCTGAGCACATTAGTCCATCAGCAGTAGTCTTCAAGGAAAAGGAAGGCTTGGGAAGAACCTGTGTGCTTATTCTTTCTAAGCAGGTATACACTTAAAATCTCTAAAGGGTTACTCTGAAAGAGCGACTCTTAGAAAAGCCAGGCTTTCTGACGAGCTGGACTTTGACTGAGGCACTTAGATGAAGTGGTCAGAGTTTTCAGAAGTGCTGAGCATTTGTTATCAGCAGAAACTGCTGGTTTCTGGCCACATGTGAAAATCTGGCCCTTAAAAACTTAATGACTAACTTAATGATGTCTGACACTTCACCTCCATTTGTTATTTTCCAGAATCTTTCTTTCCTCCACAACACTTTTATTTAGCCAGAAAAAAAGGAGGACAAAACCAAATTAATGAAACAATGAACCAATATTCATGGCTGAAATACCCTGTTCCTTTTATTGCCAGGAAAAATGTAAATGATAAAGCGGAACAGTTTTGTGACAAAGTTTTTCCTCTCCATTTCATATTTCTTGATGACATTTTAACACATGGGGCTGGCACAACCGTCTTGGACTAATTTTTAATCTTTCAGAAATTTTCCTTGGACATACAGAAGAGAGGGGGTCTTTCAACTCCAGGGGAAAAATAAAAAAGAAAAATCAGAAAGGCAAAGGGATGGAGTACTGCAGGGAGCAGTCCTTCTCTGGCAGAAGATGAGCTAAATAGTCTAATAGTTTTTTCCATCTGCATTTCCTCTGGCCCTACTGTGAGCAAAAGGGATTCAAATCCAGCTGATCTGTCAGGGTGGGGGCTGAAGGGAACCGGGTGATATAAGCAGAGTCCTGCTGCCTGGTCCATCAATTAACACAGGCAGTAGGAAGAAGCTGAGGGGGATAATGCCCCTGTGGTGCTGCCCCTGCTCTGCAGGATCCTGTGAAACGTTTTTGCTGGCTCTCTGCAGAGCTGGATTGCTGCCAGACTGCAGGAGCAAAGGATCAGCCACTGTCTAGAGCGTTGCCTTGCGCTAACCTGCTGGATTTCCATGCAGAAATCCAAGTGAGAGTTAATGCTGTGTTAGGCAGCCTAAACTTTGGCTTGGTTTGCTCTTTAGCTGCTGCTGCTGCACAGCTGTGGGCTGTCTTGGCCACTGCTATGAAAGCCACTGGTGGGGCAGGGCTGGCTGGGGGCCTCAGTTGAGTGGGGCAGGTCAGGGAGCTGGTGCAGGCTCCAGAGATGCTGGATTTGGAGGGTAGTGTTCTGCTCTGCTTGAGGCTGCTCTGGCTGGTCAGTGTCCCAGGAGCTCCCAAAAAGCACTTGGAAATTCTGTATCCTGGAGCTTGCAAATTTTCCTGGCTCCTGCAATCTTTATTTTCCAGGAAAGGGGACAAACTAAACCCTCCAATGGTTTGGTTTCTGTTTTTTTTTTTAAATTTAAGGTATTCAAAATAATGCCATTGGTGTCAAACATTGCTTCTCCCTGGGGGAATATGAGACAGGAACCAAAAATATGTTGTCACAATGCACACTACCTGAGAATTTCATCAAATTAAAAAGAGCAGTGAATAAGAAAAGGCCTGACTGTTTAAAATAGATAGGATAGAGTCTCTTTCCTTCTCTAACTTTAGTCTGTTTGCTCCAGAAACATCGGCTGTGACGATAATTCAGTCATCTGTATTCTGCACTTTTTTAATGGGATGCCAGCTCCTGATTTTACACAAAAGTTTTATGATAGACTGTATTTCAGCAGAAATTACTGTTTTCAGCTTGGTGCTCAGGGTGCTAAAATTATCAGTGTCTGAGGTGGGTTGACCCTGGTGCCCACCAACACCACTCTGTCACTCCCCACCTTCTCTGGGCAGGGGAGGGAAATTACAATAGAGGGCTGTGGATTGAGATAAGAACAGGGAGAGATCAATCACCAGTTATGGGCAAAACAGACTCAACCTGGGGAAATCGTTTTTATTACCAGTAAAATCAGAGTAAGATACTGAGAAATAAAATTGGATCCTAAAACCACCTCTCCCCATCCCTCCCTTCTCACTAGGCTTAATTTACTGCCCATCTTCCTACTCCCTTGTCTTCCCCAGTGGTGCAGGGGGATGGGAAATGGGCACTGTGATCAGTTCATCACTCATTGTCTCTGCTGCTCCTTTCTCCTCATGGGGAGCACTCCTCACACTCTTTCCCTGCTCCAGCATGGAGACCCTCCCATGGAAGACAGTCCTCCTTGAACTTCTCCAGCAATACTCCGTCCCACAGACTGCAGTTCTTCACAAACTGCTCCGGCATGGGTCCCTCACACAGGGTGCAGGCCTTCTGGAACAAACTGCTCCAAGGTGGGTCCCCCCCAGCATCACAAATCCAGCCAGCAAACCTGCTCCAGCGTGGGCTCCTCTCTCCATGGGTCCACAGGTCCTGCCAGGAGCCTGCTCCACTGTGTGTCTCCCAAATGGTCACAGCCACCTTCAGGTACCTGCTCCAGAGTGGACATCCAAGGGCTGCAGGTGGATCTCTGCTCCACCATGGACATCCAAGGGCTGCAGGTGGATCTCTGCTTCACCATGGACATCCAAGGGCTGCAGGTGGATTGCTGTTCCCCCATGGACCTCCATGGGCTGCAGAGGCACAGCTGTTTCCCCATGGGCTACAGGGGAATCTGAGCTCAAACACCTGAAGCACCTCCTGCCCCTCCTTCGTCACCGGCCTTGGTGTCTGCAGAGCTGTTTCTCTCACATATTCTAAATCTGCCCTTCTCCAGCTTCACCTGGGCAGGTTTCCCCCCTTCTTAAGTCTGTTATCCCAGAGGCACCAGCACTTTTGCTGATGGGTTCAGTCTTGACCAGCAGCATCTCCGCCTTGGAGTCAGCTGGCATTGGCAGCACAGGGGAAGCTTCTGGCAGCTTCTCACAGAAGGCAGCCCTGTAGCCCCTCCTGCTACCAAAATCTTGCCTTGCAGATCCAACACATGTCCCAGTGTTCTAAATAGATGATGCACAATGTGACATCTGAAGAGAAGAGCTCAGAGGGTGCCACATTTTCCAAAAAATTGCCATCATTCAAATGCTATAGGATCTGCAGTTGGAGTGAAGGCTGAGGCAGGGGAAGAGGAAAACCTTTTTGCATTATAACAATTAAAATGCTACCATGGAGTTTGAAGGTGCAAATCAGGCTATAACAAAACATGAGTGTGCATGCTTTCAACACCAAAATGACTTACTGGCTGCTAATTAAATCTCACTGCAAATAGGATTTCATTTTTATTTTTTGATGGAAAAAGTGCTTTTATTACATTTACTTGGCTGACAGCCAGGAATACAGCTCAATATGAATCAAGCAAAGTTAAAGGCCTTCTGCAGCAACATATGGCTTGCTTGGGAAGTATGAGTCATAAATGGAACCAGATGCAAAAAAAAAAAAAAAAAAAGTTATAAGAAGGTAGCAACTGTCCTCAGACAGATGCCACTATTGTTATTTCTGATGTTTCCACCTCATTGTGAAAAATTTTCACATGCATATTGGTGAACAATTTTTTTTTTCATTATGGATTGCTGCCTGTTTCAAAGCTCTTCAGTGGCATGGGTCCACTCAGTCTCCTCATGCAGCTACTTCATACCTTACACAAGCTGTTTTGTTCTTGCGAGTTATTAAAACACAGATCTCAGTACTGTTTGTTTCTTCTGGTTTCAGGGTGTTTCTTAACATATGCAGGGCTGGCCTTTAGTTTGTTCTCCAAGTCCTGTATAAATACAGGCTAATAGAAGTATGTCCTTGCCTAGGAAGAAACCCCACGGATGCTTTGTAACCACACCCTGTGCTTATCTGTGGGAGGGCGTGTGTGCATATGCCTGTACACACACAGCCAGCCCAAGTGCCAAGAAAATGACAACCAACAGGGGAGGGGAGCCATCAGGGACTGTCTTCTGCCAAGAGCTTTGACTGCCAGCAGCGAGGCAGCAGGTAAACATGGGGACGACCAGAGCAGTGATGGGGGAGTGAGCAGCCTGGGTGCATTTTGGCACTGTTATTAGGGCTCCCAGCTTTGTCTGGTGGCTGCTGCTGTAGGACTGCTGTCAAGGACTTCCTACAACCACATAAAGAACTACCTGCCTGTGCACCCATTGCTGTGTTGAGTACCCAGAGGGTTGGTGTGCCTCTAGCACAGGGGCCCATAAGTTTCTAAGAGTTTGACTCTTGAGCTCTAAATACCATTTTCTTTTTGCCAGAGTCTTATTGCACCTTATTCCTGTTGCTTTTCTCCTAATTTTTCCAGCCTTTCACTCCCCACTTCTCATTAAGTATGTCAAGAGATTTGTCCAAATTTAACTCATCAAGAGCCCCTTCCATCCGACGTAAAATCCTCTATGCTACAGGTAAAACAGATTCTCTGTGTCTCCCTGCTGAGCAAAGCCTAACCAGTCCTGGTCTAAAAGGAAGTAATGTCTTATATGTTCAAGTCCTGTGGAAGAAAATGGCCAGGGACTCTTGAACAGTGACACAATTCACGTGGTGCAAGCAGTGCAGGTGCAAACACCAGGGTGGTAGGGTAGGCTGTAAATCAATCTCCTTCACTCAGTGGTGGACACCAGATGACGACTAAACAGTGAACACTGCAACATGTTGTCCTATGCATGTGTTCTGCCAGCCCCAGCTCTTCCACCAATGATCCTCCAGTGTGGGCCTGTTTGCACAGCCCCTACAACAACAGGGCAACACAGGGATGATGTCCTGTGGCTAAGCCCTGATGTATCTCCTCAGAGGTGTATTCCTGTGCAGTGGTGAACAAGGCCCTTGAAGAACTTTGCTTTGTGCTGTAGCCTGTTCTAGCAGGATGCACAAGAGCTGCCCAGAACCTTGTTCATATCTCCCACCTGGAAACTCAGTGCTTAAACCACAGCTTGAACCACTGCCTTTTTCTTAGTGGGCATTCTGTCCTTAGAAAGAAAGGCTTAGTATTGACTAAATGGCTACCTGATAACAAAGCATCTCACCTTATTTGATCTGCAAAGTTGGTGAGTCACCTGCTTCTCTCAGTGGAAATGTGTTTGGAGTCAATGGCTATGGCCTGCCCAAAATGCCCAGTCACAGTCATGCCAGCTCCAGCCTCTCTCACTGCAGTTCAAGCTACTGCCCAGCTACAGCATAATCTGACATATGAACAGGCTGGCTGAGCTGAAGAGGGGGAACTGGCTCAACTCATAACTCAGGTGTGTGCTTCCTCCCTCTTATATTAGTAAAAAGTCAAATTACAGGCAAACATTACCTCCCAGGGTTTGCAATACAGTTTATGTGCAACCCTTTGCACTTTAGGAATTCAGATTGCATATCTGAGTTGGAAATATTATTTCCTTATTTTGTACCTTGTGTCTGATGTCTGGGATCATGACCGAGAGGAATCGTTTTTAAAGTGATATCAAGGACTGAAGCTAAGGAGAGAATTACTTGTAAGGCTGTTGCTTTGTATTCAAAGAAATCCTCTGGGAAGGTAGAGGTAATTTCAGAAGACTGCATTGGCCTCTGGGGAGAACAAGAATCTGTCACCTTGACTGGGAACCCAGAGTTAAGATGGACAATGAATGGATAAAAAAATTATACCCATGATAAAACCAACCTCATGACACACTATGCTACTTACAAGCAGATAGATTTTGCAACTCTTTCTCATGCTGATGACATCAATGGGATTACTTAAGTGAACGGGTGTTTATTAAACATGAATAAGAGCTATACAGCATTAAATGCACCCCAGTTGGGCTGGGGGTTTGGGAGTTCATGTTCATGACTAATTCTTGGTGCTTGCTAAGAAGAACTGGGAGTGCCAGCAAAGGAGCTTCCAGCTCCTGGGGGGAATGGCTTTACTTTCTGTGCATTAATTGTATTAGTCTTGCTCATTGTGAAGGAAAAATTGAGCTCTCCATCTTACCCTCCAAAGGCTTCCTACCTCAGGAAGAACTGTGGGAGGTTTTGTGTGCAAATGCTCCATAAGAAGAAAAGACCAAAAGAATGGAAAAAGTCTGTCTCTATAGCAAACTCCCACAGAGAGAAATTTCAAGGGGGTTGGTCCTACCAAGAGAGAGGTATGTGCTTAACACACCCAGAGAGGCCCCATTGATTAAAGATATTTTAAATCATCATATGGTCTCTGCCTTAACTTGTAAGCTCTTTTAGTCACAGATTTTGTCTGCCTCTTTGGCCAAGATTTTGTTTCAGACAGAGCATCCTTCCAAGCACAACACTTGTGGCAGTGTAATGGGTAACCCTATTTCTTAAGCACAGGAAACCCAGCGGTTTTTCCATGCTTGAGGGCATGCTAAAGGGTTATTTTAGCATGCACTGGAGGCCAAATTTTCTCATGGAACATGCGTCCTGGCCCCTGGGGAGACTGAGCCTGTCCCTAGTACACAGGCAGCCCTCTAGAGTGCCTCATCTCTGCTGTTGCAGATCCAACAACATAGATGCCCTGATTTATTTCTACAGGAGATTTGGCTTTTAATTTTGCATGATTTTCATGTGCAGCTGGATGGAAAAATAAATGCCTGGAGCTGAGTTTTGTTTTGAGTTTCTGAGATTTCCAGGTGAGTACAAAATGTATTAACAGCAATCAAAACCAGATCTGTACTTTTACAGACCAAATATATATGTCCTTAGACTATATGTGGCTACAATAAACCATAGACAGTTGTATTTAGCAATCCATTTGTTCCACCTCACTGAATGTACACTCATGATGATGAGTTGCTACCATAACTCTCAGTGCTGCACACTCACAGGGCCACAGCAAATTTCAGCTTTTTAAAGAGTTTCCTGTTGTCTTAGCAGTACAATTTTTCACGGCTGCCCTGCATCACCAGTCTAGCGACAGCTTACTGACAGCTGACAGCAACATAGAAGGAAAATCCACCAGCTTTGGGCTGTTTGTTCCCATCAGCACAGAAATCTGGAAGTTGTTCCAGGTGGCCTGGGGGGACAAAGCCCCAGGCAACAAACTCCAAGGCCAGAGGAAGGTTTGAAAAAAGGACAGTTTCCCAAGAGTCAGGGGTAGGTCACTGGTCCTTTTAAAGTGCAAATTGGTAACCAAAAGAGGGAGAGACAATAGTAAATGAAACAGCAAAAAGCCCTAAAAAGGCTGGAAGTATCTTTTTGTATAGCAGGTTACACTTCCTATTACATGATAATTTTGTGATGTTTGCATTCAGATATCTGTCCCTCCCAGGAACAGTGAAATTATAGCAGCTCTATGTGGAGACCAAGTTCAAATAGCCAAACTTGCAAAGAGATATTTTAACAAAAAGCTGTATGTAAGCACCTGTATGTGAGCATCTGGCTGCTGCTGAGAATGAGGCCAGGTAGAACATTTGAAAGCAACTTGTAGTGAATTGCTTTTTGGAATCTTCGGATATATTAAATGTTCCTAAGGAATTCAACTCTTCAAAAGCAAGAGAACATCCAAGCCTTTGTTTAGAATTTACTTTAAGACTCTTACTCACTAGCAGAAGAATTAAAATTTCAAGGCTAAAAAGAGATATGTGCAACAGGAGCAAATTAGAAAATTCAGCCTTTAGATTTATGTATTCTGAATGAGAAGATTAATTAATTTAAAAGAACATCCTAAAGCATCCATGTCATGGGTAACAGGTGTAAGTTTTTGTTCTGCTGTGGGATCCTTGATATCATGGGAGGATAGGTTGCTTCCATGGTACAGAATATTTATTTTGCTGGATTCTTCTCTGCATTGTACTGGTGGCACATTAATATCCAGTGCACTCTAGTGAGCCAAGTGAAGTATATTAATCAGGACATACAAGAGATTAAGTACTGTAATATTTTGTTACGCTGGAGGCAGCTGGTGTCTTGTGGCAGATGTGATGATTTGGGGGGTTTGTCTAAGAGAAGTTTATGGGTTATGGATTTTGTAAATTTGTGCGATTCAAAAAACTCCGTTGTGTCAGAAAGCTGATCTTTGTGTCACTACTACCTTTCACCCTCTGACTCGGACTAGCTAGCATTCCTAGGAGGAGCTGGCACGGGGCTTGCACAGATAATTAGTGATGCCTTGCAATGCTCACATGCTGAGCAATGGCAAGTCAAACTGGTTCATCGCTGCATAACTCAGTTTGGCAATGCTGTCACCTGGCAAGGGACTGTTGTTGTCAAACGAGGTGAATCAGAAACCAACCTGACAAAGGAGGGAGAATTTACCCTCTTGAATCATGTTAAGACTCGATCAGCTCATCCAGCTGAGGAACAGCCTGCAGGAGGAAATCCTTAAGAGAGGGAAATCCCAGCTGTTTGATGCACATGAATTACCAAGGACACCCAAGAGATTGGATGAGACAAGAGGCTAGAGATAAAAGCTGTTTAGTGAAGGTCCTTGGAATTCAACTGAAGCTTAAAATAAAAGGTAAACCAAACCCCAGGAAAATTATGTGTATGTATCTGCTAATTTTTGCATGTTTGGTTACACATCGTATTTGTGCTCATGAAGAGTTAATGCATAAACCAGAATGTTAGTTTGTCCTCTAAAACTCCAGGAAAGTGAAACCCTGGACCCCAGGAAAAGGTAGTTTTCCTTCCTTCTCAAGAGACTGTGCTGGGTGTAATATTTTCCATTTTAGGATGGATTTGCAGGATAAGCAGACTCCAGACAACTATTAGGTATTGAGCTAGATTTTGCCTTTCAGAGCAAAGGCAGTGAGAATTAGATGAGTGGAGCTGCCATGAGTATGTGCAATCCACCAGTGGATCCCTGCAGTAGCCCAGTGGATGTGGAAGGAGCCCCTGGTCAGACAGCAGCTCATCATTTCAAACTTGTCAAGGGCAACTTTCAATCAAATAATGAGGGAAAGAAAAATCCAAAATTGGGCTGTCATATTGTGAAGACTTTATTTTTGAATCTGTATGTGCTCAGTAAACCCATGGAAATTGGCAGTACTTCAGAAACTTGAAGCAAGTGGATCAATTGGGTGCAATGAGGGAAAAAAAAAAGATCATAAAAGGACTTCCATAAGGTTGAGGATGTTTGCAACAGAACATCCCAAAAGCTTTGTGAAGACCACTTGAGGGAATTGTATCCTGATACAATGGGCAAAGAAGGAAGATTTGAGATGCTCTGAGAATGAGAATTTGAGGACTGAAATGCAGTAGTGACACCTGGTAATTGCACGAGAGTATGAGCTCTGGCTCACCTATGACATAACGATAGTGACAAGTGTCATGCAGAGCAACACCAGAAGATAAGAGACCCAGAATAAGCCTCATGTTAGTCTGAGGGGCAGAATGTCACATGGAGTTGTGCAGCTGTTCAGACCTTGGGAAATTATAGAAATTTTGAAAGTGGAGTTTTGAAGTTTGAAAAATAATACATAAATAACTGGAACAGTAGATTCCTTTGCTGTTGATTCATGTCCTAAATGCCAGAAAAGAGAACTTCTATGTGAAAACATCAAGCAAATAGTTTGTAGGCAAATGGTCTGCTGTGGTAAAATGGCTTTGCCTCAGAAAGCAGAAAATATAATTGATTGTATATTGAAATAACATTCTTGCAAAGAGTGGAAAAAGAAAAAAGCAGTCATCATTTGAATCTGATTTTGAAGTCCAGGTTAGGATGAATTTTAAATTTTAACTATCAAAGGATCTCAGTGGTTATGGATTCCTACTTGTTTCTGCAATATCTTTGATCCACACCAACATTTAATGTGTTTTATAAAAGAAAACTATGACAAACCCCCCCAAAAAAGTGAGTCAGCAGATTTGATAGATCACCATTTATAAGACAGACATAAAGTTCAAAGAGATGAAAATGTCTCCATCTGAAATAAGAAGTGGTCTAACTTCATCCTGTCCCCCAGCTTCCCTCACCATTCTGGTTAAAAAGTCCCCAGTGACCACAAACTCGATGCAGTCACTTAGTTTGCCATCACATAAAGAACTGTATAAAATGCAGGCAGGGTAAAGAGCATTGACACAGCAGAGGTGATGTCTGTGTTACAGAAAAGGATACATGTAAGACAAGAGTGGTCCTTGTGCTGCCACATCTCATGGGACCATCAATGGATCATAGTTTTGCTTTGTTTTGGTTTGGTTTTGATGTGTGTAAACCTTTGCTTGAGGCAGAAGTAGGCAATCAATATTTGTTGTCAGCAGCCAACTACTTACAAAATGGTTGGAAGTTTTTCCACGAAGGAGACAAGAGACTCTGAGAGTAATAAAATTTTTGACCAGATCTGACAAAGGCATTTGCAGAAATGGTTTTGAACCTACAGTTATTTCAGGAGTTTACAAGGAATTGGCAGCCCACCCACTGCAGCATCTCATGGGATGGGGGAAGAGTTCATTGAGGCTTATCTGTCTCCAGAGTGAAGCCTGTGGTTTTGGGGCTGGGCGCATCCCATTTCTTCTCGTAAATTACAAGGCTTTCCGGATTGTTCCCTCCCCATTCAGTGAAACAGATCTTTGCACCTTCTCTGTAAATGAAAGTCAATGCCCAGGAAACACTTGGCTTTTGCCAGCCAGTCATCCTAGCCATCCATTGCTAGCCAAAGTTCCCTGCATGGCTCCAGGCACTAACTGCTCAGGGCAAAGCAGAGCCCCTACAGGGTGGTAGTGGTTAGGTTGGCTTGCTAAAGCCTGCTTAATAAGCGTGCTACTCCAAGGAATGCATTTCCTTGAAGGCACTCCCAAGGTCCCTTCCCTAGGAGGAAAAGGTTTTCCTCAGCCACATAAATACCCCTGAAATAAAATTACCTGGTGTTCCCAGACCAACAGTGCAGCCTACTGGCCATTTCACTCTAATTAGCTCATTGAGTCGCCAGCAAAATTCAGTCTCCAGAGGAAATCTCATCAGATCCACGCAGACATGCTTGGTTTCAATACAACATGTTTTTACCAGCAGAGACATAATACCGAGGGTGGCTTAAATACCTTTGACTTGTGGCAGATCCCATATATCTTCACAGAGAGTTTGCAGTTACTCTAGCAAAATAAGTCACTTAAGCTGCCTTAAGTTATTTCTTGGAATTTTCTTTGATTTATTCATGGCTGGAGGATTTGCAATTCAGAGTTTTGGCCGCTTGTCAACAGTTTCTCTAAGGGAGAGCTGCATTCCACAACCTTTAAATAGGCTGGGACCATCTTGTCGGATCTGTTTCCTACATCTGACCACATTCCTTATGCCTATAGTTAACAAAAATTTCTTGCAATTATTTCCACTTTCACTTTATTTGCCATTTCTCTAGGCAATTTAATTTTTTCCTTGGAACTTCAGTTTAAAAAAAGTTGTTTATCACAGAATTATTAGGTTGGAAGAGATCTTCAAGATCATCAAGTCCGGCCCATTATCTTGTAGTTGATATGAACACAGGAGAACATGGGACAAGTTTTAGAAAAAATTATAATTCTTAGTATACAACCAAAAAAGAAGTAATTATTATCTGACACAATAATACATTGTCTCTTGTTGTGGCTTAGTGTCAACACCTTCTCTAGGTAAAGTATTTTCTTTCTGGCAGTCCTTTGACAATGTGTTTATCAAAAAATTACTTAGTCGCAAAAAAAAATATACAATGTGAAACACAATGTTATTTTCAATGGAAATTATTGCATTCCTGAAATTTGGCTTGGGTTAAATGTAACTGTTCATACTGATCAGAAAACATACATTAAAAATATTTCAGCAGTGTTTATATTCATAATGGTGTCCTCCTCCATTAACCTAGCATTTCATCATGTTGCTTCTCATCAACTGTTGTGTAAATATGAATATAAATACATCTCCATTCCTGTGCTTGTTTCTTGAAATATAATTTCACCTCGATTTATTTTTAGAAATAGTAATAGAAAAAGAACCTAATAGTATTTTCAGAGATTCTAGCTCTGTGCTCAGGAATTTTGAAGGATCTTGGTCAGGACAGCATCCTAAATGTCTCAAAACACCTCCTGCAAGAGCATGTTTATCCAAACTAAGAGGTTTCTGACCCAGCCAATCACTTAGCTGCTTATTTAGCTTTAAACCTCTGCCTAAGTGGCTCACTGAGCTATCTTCTCCCTGCTCTGAAGGGTGCTGGATGGAGCTGGGGGAGTAGCAGGCATAATTTTTTGAGTCAAGAAAGTTTAACACACCGTGGAGGAGGAGAAATGTGGGAGGAATATGAACTGATTTCAACTTATCAGCCTCAAAGAAATGAGGAATGAAGTCTGAAATTGTGCTGCTCCTTTCCCCTCCTAGCAAAAGTGAGAGCATCCTGCTGCTCAAGAGATCTCCTTGCCTGTCAAGAGCATTCTCTGGGCCCATCCCAGCCAGCCCCCATTTCTTCCTCTGCATTGAGTGCACACAGGCCATCTAGTTTATTTATTATTCAAAATTTATTATTTTTTTCCCATTAATTTATCTATTAGATTTTTTTTTTCCCCCTGTGCAGGAATACAGGAATTGAAATAGTGAAGTAACCTTTGGACTTGAAAATGTATGGAGGCAAAATAGGCAGTTGGTATCATTGGAAATCACCCTGTAATTACAACCTGAAACACTTGTTATGATTGGGCTTTGGCTTGCAGGAGCTAGCATAACCCCCTAGGCTGAAAGATAAAGGTCTGCTGACGTTAAATGAGGGTTGCAAATTAATGTAATGAATGACTTTTAATAATAACCTTTTGGAGGTGGTTCAGTGTTGTTAGCAATAACTCACAGAATCACAGAGTCATTAAGGTTGGAAAAGACCTTCAAGATCACCAAGTCCCAACCTTTGACCAAACACCACCATGTCAACTAAACCACAGCACTCAGTGCCATGTCCAATTGCTTCTTGAACACCTCCAGGGACAGTGACTCCACAACCTCCCTGGGCAGCCCATTCTGACACCTCACCACTTTTTCTGTGATGGATTTTCCTGATGTACAACCTGAACCTCCCCTACGGCGTCTTGAGGCCATTTCATCTTGTACTGTCTCTGTCTGCCTGGGGGAAGTGATTGATCCTCACCTGGCTACAGCCTCCTTTCAGGTGGTTATAGAGAGTGATCAGGTCTTCTTCTTTTACCCAGGCTAAACAACCCCAGCTCCCTCAGCCACTTCTCATCTGTCTCTCTGGACCTTTCACTGGTCCTGATGAGGGTTTGCTGTGCCAGCCTGAAGGATGGGGACAGGTACCCTCAGGGAAATTAAGTGGAAGTGGGAGTGTCCTCAGTTTTCCAGAAAATCTCCATTTCCTGCGTGTGGTTGCTGTCAGTCCTATCACGACTCATAATTTTAAGGTGAGAGCTTCTTAACTTTATCTCCAGAGATGTGAACAGAGGGACTTTAGCCAGCGTCATATTGTTAGGTCAGACCTTATTAAGACATAACCTGAATCCTGAGGGTGATCCTATCACAGTCAGGGAAAAAGACATGATGGTCAGCAGCTGTAACTGTGTTTCAGGGCCAGACATATCTCTTTTAAGGTTTGTCTTCAGGAGAGGCATCTTCCTCTGCTCAGACCCTGGAAGGCTGCAAAGGGAAATGATGACAGAGACCAGAGAAAGCAATAACAGAGAGCAGTAAAGAGGGAAGAGTATGGAAAAGCAGAAAATAGTCTCTTCTGGGTGTGCTCAGGGCCCCTTTTAATTATTTGGCACTTGGCTTAAATTTAAATATACCCGAGGCACTGTATGCAAGAAGAGACTGGATGCCTCACTCGGCAAGGCGAGCTCAGTGTTTGTGGCTACAGTAAAGAGGGAAGGAAAAGTATAGCCCAGACTGAAGCAGTAGATAGAAAAACCCTCAGACATCCTTGTTGTACTGATTGCTATCTTGAATCATTGCCTTTGAGGGAGGTGAGAGTTTCCTCAGTATGGTGGAATTAGATGATCTCCTTTAATGAGGTTAGATACCAGAGGCATTGCACAGTACGGTGAAGTTCCCTGAGGGGAGAAAAAAAAAAAAAAAAGGATACCTTTTTCCTGCTGAGAACTGAGGTCTAACTGGGGGTAATCCGTGTTAAAACAGTAGGCTTTGAGCGCTACTGAAGCTACCCTACCTATGGCAACTGGAAGCAGGAGCTAGAGACGGGAAGAGCTGCCATGTGTGTTCTCGGCTGCCCAGCAGATCTGCCTGCTGAGCCTGTGCCACCCCTGGGGTGACCTCGGGGGCTGTCCGGCCTGTGGGAGGCTGGCCCGGCACCAGCTGCCGAGGCACGGGAGGTGACACTAATGCAACCTGAAACCTCCCCCGGACTGCAGGCCGGGCAGGCGGAGGGGAATGAGGACACAGGCAAACAAAACAAACAAAACAAAAAAAAAAAAAGGGAAAGAAATCAGGCTGTCTCTTTATCTCCTTTCAACAGACATCTGTTACACAATGTGTGTCTTTCTGCTGCTTTATATAGCATGCGTTAAGTTTTCCTGCTTCCTGCAAGCGCTGGCCGGGACAAGGCCCTGAGATGAGGCAAGGGCCGGCTGCGCTTCAGGAGTTAAACTCACCCAAGGAAAGGTGAAGGTGCAGCCTACACAAACCCCATGACTGCCGATCTCTGTCCTGTGACTAATGGAAAAAACCCCAATCTGGCTGTTCCAGCTTGGAAGGCACTTGTGCCCGGGCTGGGTCCCAGGGGCCTTAGTGAGTTTCAACACCAGGGGCAGGGCTGGCTGCTCTGAATAACACGGCCAGAGCAAGGCAAGCAGAGCTGGCCACTTCGCAGCCAAACCTGTTGAGCACCCTCAGCTAGCAGCTGGACAAACAGGTTGTTGCCAGCTTCAGGTGGCCACTGTGGAGGGCTGACCCCTAAACCAAAGCATAGTTTGTCAGGCTGCTTCACTGAAAATCTTTTCAAAGTATTCAACAAAAGCAATAGAGGAGGGTAAGATTGGAGATTTTGCTTTACATGAAGTGACCTGACTGCACCAAGGTTGAGTTTTGCTTTTAGATTTTTTTATTTAATTCTGTCTCAAGAATTTTCTGCTCTTGATATAATTTTTGTAATCATTTGGAGGGTGTTTAGAAGCTTAAGATTCTCTTCATTACCATCTTTCCCTTTTTGAAAGTGCCAGACTCTTTTTTGCACAAAATACGTATTAATAGACTCAGGGCTGCTATAGTGATAATAGAACAAAAATGCAGAGCAGCTAGCACCCTGCTGCAGAGGAGCAGTGAATCCAGTCACCAAACCTGCCTAACCAAACCAAAGGGGCTCTCAGGAGCCCTCTCCTGTTCCTGTCAGCAACAGAGTTCAAACCAGCAGCAGATGCCCCAAGGGTAACCAGTCCAGCTGAAGCTGCACAGAAATTTAGCCAAAAAACCCTAGGTAAAGATTTGAGATCCAAATTTAGCTTTGGACCTTTTGAAAGCACAGTGAAGAGTTTAGGTTTGGAGTTCTTGGTAGCTGCAAAGCTGAAGAAGTTCAAATCTCAGTGAAGTTCATGGCAATGAGAGGGAAAGTTGGTCCTGGGATAGCAAATGTGGAGGCACCACAACTACCAGTAAAAACACCCCTAAGCTACTTCAGCTTTTCTTTGGTGAAGTGAACATTTCTCTGGTCCCTTTAATGCATTCACTTCCCCTACTACCTTTCAAGATAATAGCTATGAATGCCTCCTTTGTTATAAGATGCATGCTGCCCTGTGTGTGTGGGAGGTGGGTGTTACGATAGGCATCATACAGCAGTATTCTGGTATTTTAATAAATGAGCTTTTGCTGGAAGTGACATTCCTTGAGTGTAAAACCAGGCATATCTGTCTCCTTAGTAAGATACAGGGTATTTTGTGGGGGTGTGAAGTAATTTTCTCTGAATAATTGAATTAATTAATTACAAGTTACATAAATGTATAAAGCTCCAATTGCCCATAGTATCTGTGTACCATTCACAGAACTCTGTGCAATATTTTCTTCTGATTACATGAACACGCTCTTCCGAATATGCCAAACAACCTTCCTTTCTCCTTTTTTATACTTCCCTGAGAACTACTTCTGTAACACCCATGAGATGTGAAGAACAACCAGAGACCTCCTACAGGGAACAATCTGCCACCATAAGAGCTGTGCATTTCACTGATTTTTTTGGCTCCAATGCCAACTCACACCCTCATTCTATGACAAAAAAAAAAAAAAAAAACAAAAAAAAATTTAAAAATTGTAAAAAATTGTAAAAACTTGCTTGCTTCTTGGTGAAGCAAAATCTCAGAACATCTAAAGTGTTCAAAGATCTTGATTGAGGTCCTTGCAGAACAATACAATAAATGCTAGATTCACAAAAACTGCTATGGGAGGATATATTACCCAGTAGTCTCTAGCATGCATCAAGCTTTAGGAAAACTAGTTCAGTTTCCATCTCTGAAGAAATCTGAGAACAATTGGACAGTGTTTTCACTAGCAGCCTGCAAGCTGATTGTGCATGTACAAGGCTTGAAGCATTGCTCCTTGGTTGCTCCTGATGAGACAGCCACTCTGTGCAGCATTTTACATTCACTGCCACATGCTCTAGAAGCCAGACAGCCACTTCCCAGAAGCATGAATCATTTTCACATTTGTTTTCTGCTTCAGCTGCTGTTAAAAGTACTTTATTCCAAGTAGAATGTCTTTAAATGGAATACCTGAGGAGATTCAGCAACTGGATAGGGATTTGTAGGACATTCATCTGCAAGGTTGTTCTGCCTCTAAAGAATTCACCAGAGCTTTGAGTGGGCACCTAGTGCTCCCCAGCAGTGTCCAAGTGTCCAAGCCCTTAGGCAACTTGTGCCCCAGAAGCTTGCAAGCATCTCCAGGTGCTGAGGACAAAAGTGAGAATAATGCCCGGGGGACTGGAACACTCACATGGGAAGTGCAGCCACGCTGCAGAGCGTGCAGGGCTGGAGCTCAATGTCTTGTACTAGCCAAGGTTTCCGTCACCATAATAACTTGGGAGTGTGGTGCACCTGAACAGAGCAGTCCATCCTTGTGGACAGATGTGTCTGAGGTGGAGTTGGGGTGCCACGACACCTTTTCCATTCTTGCTCTTTCTTCCCAAGGCTTACAAAACAGGATCATAGCAGCATTAAGCAAAGCTGGGTTCTTTTTGTTTGAGGGGTCTTCAGATGAACTCTGGGAACCCAAACAAGAATCTCGTTCAGGTTTATTGAGGAATGTGAGAAATTGCCAGGAACACTGATGATGGGAAGCCCCACACTCTTCCTTTTTTCTTCTCTTTAGCTTGTGCAGTATGAGTGAAATACAAGTTTGCAATACCAAGCTATGTATCAATCATTTTTTGCTGCTCTCTGGGCTGTAGAAATAGTAATGATTTAGCTTTAACTACTCAATTTCTTTTCAAGTTCTTTTTTTGACATTCTTTTCATTTTGCTGCTCTTTGTTTAAAAGCACTGAATTTTTCCGAGATCCTCTGGAAATTTCCAAGATGTAGTGTTTTGCTTTGGGCTTCAGTAGTGCCACTTGTGACAATGTTTAGATTTTTATTTCAATTGCACCTCTGAGTCACAGAGCTGCATTTCTTCCTTTTTTTCTTTCCCTTTAGAAAAATGTTTCAAATCCCTCCCTGTAAAAGTGCTTTGGCAATAACTGGAATCTTAACAATTAATGGAGCTGTTTCAGTGTCTCTACTAGGAAACTTATATTCACTGGTTTTAATTATGATTTGGAAATAAGCAGGTATGAATGTGCAGTGCTGTTTGTTCATGACTTTGTCTTTTGACATAGTTTAAAATCATAATGTCTCTGGTGCTGTCTGTCCAAGAACAGTGCAATTTCATCCCTTCAGGTGGTTCTGGTGCTACCAAATGTCACTCAGCTGCCTAATAAAGTCAGTGAAATGTGGAATAAACCAGTCAGTAGCCTGGGGAAGTACCCCTTTCTGTGTGGCTTTGCGTTCCTTGGCAATTTTATACGCCTGCATACATTATCCTTGTAAGTGTGATCTGATGTGTAGGTGGTCCCTATTTCTGACACATTACATTTATCTGCATCTCTGGAGAAGCTTAAAAAGTCAAGCCTTTTTTACAGTCAGAATATTACCATGAATATGATGTATTCTGGGGACTGCATTCTGCATCCCAAGCATTCAGCTAATCAGAGCTGCAGCTCCAGCTGGCCTTATTTTCCCAGTGAAATAAAGTGGAGCTATATAGGGAGAACACGTGAAGGCGTGCAGTAAATTTTTATGAGCCTGAGAATGGAATGACCACATTGCTCAAGACTCACCAACAGAGAGCTATGAAAGGCTTAACCAAATAAGTGGCAATTAAAACTTTATAGTGTTTCACATTGTCATGTGTTTGTGCCCTGTGTGTCATTTTTATCTCTTGATGACACCTGCACTGGTGAAACTGGGGACAGTACATGTTGCTGTACAGTCACCCAAAAGGCATGGTTTCATTCAGTTTGTGCATGGGTCTTCCTTGAAGCTACTTGGAGGTTTTATATGTTATTTTGAAACACAGGGAGGTATGCTGCCAGGAGGGAGATGTGTGGTGGCATTGCCTTCTTCCTTCTGTGCTGCACAGTGAGCTGCTCTGTGCCAAGTACTGACAGTGCTGTAATCCACAGTTTCTCATAGGAACTCTTATCCGCCAGGAAGTATACTTTGTAGATGCCATGGAAACTGAAATGTACCGGTGGTGCTTATTACTGTATAAAAAGAGATGAAATACAGATGTTTGTAATGGCTAGAGGGTGTATTTGTTGGCCATCTCCTTGTACCAAAACTAGGTTTAAACATACTTTTAAGCTTTGTGCCTGACCCTAACTTTCCTTGGTTTCAACCTACTTCCAGGGTTTTTTTGTTTGTTTGTTTGGTTGGTTTTGTTTATTTTTTATTTTTTTTAAATTTAATTTTTTACTCCTGATACAAGTGGCCTCTGGTTTTCTTGGTATCCTGGCAAGGGACGTGGAAGGTCAGGACAGGCAGAGAGGAAGGGGAAGAGTGCCAGCTCAGTACATCAGGGAGAAAAAGGGTAGAAAAATCACTTCAGTATGGACATGAGAGCAGAAAGCAGGGCAAGACAGAGTTAAATAGCTGGGATTGCAGAATCAGATTTAAAAAATAAAGTAAATAGTCTTGAGACCTAAATTCTGAATCTCAAGTTGAAAAAAACCCCGAGTTACTCAGCCTCATTCACATAATGGGAAAATCTTCCACTTTGAAAAGCCATGCCTCTGCTATTAATACCAGGCATCTCCCTCCCCGTTTCTGGCCTTAACACGTTCACCGGTGTAACCCTGGAATCCTGCAAGATGTTACTTTAGAGATAAGCCTGTCCCCGGGGAATCATAGAAAACAGAGATGGAAAACACCTCAAGAGATAATCTACCCCTGTTGTTGCTCCAGGCAATGGAAGGCAAATTACATTTAAGGGCTGGGGTGTGGGGAGATGCATGGGCAGGGTTTATTTGCTGGAAAGCTGTTAAGTAACATGCTGGGAGAACGGTGAGGTAATGGGAATGGCGTTGCATCCAGGTGGTATTGGAAACTGCCAGGTAGAAATGAAGTACTTTGTAGTGACAGTGGAGAGGCAACAATACAGGTTAATCACTAAGAGTTCTCATCTACATGATTTAGGGCCCTGTAGTCATCCTGAACTGTATGGGACATTATTCGTTGCACATCTGTATCCGTGGTGGGATAGGAGTAAGAATTAGGAGGGCTGCAGCAGGACTATAGCTGCACATGCTGTGCTGTTAGTGCAATCCCAGTGTTGAGCAACCCTGCCCTTCCCAGTGACAGCACTGATGGATCCATCCAGGTTGCTTTACAGGGTCAATAATTTGCAGTAATCAGCTCAGTAGTTGAGCAAGGTAAAAATCAAACTGACCTCTTCGAGAAGACTGATTATTTCAGACATCAAAAGTGGTCTGATTCTGCAGTGCTAAAAATGTGATTTCAGACATAGGGTGCCAAGTTCCTGCCCTGTGAATTGCAAAATTTCGAAGTGCTGTTTTTTCTCCATCTAGAGTAATGGGGAAATGAGAAGAACTAATGGCAAGCCCGAGACTTAACTGAGTAAGGTTCAGATTTAGGGTGTATAGAAGTGCTGAAAGTATGGGAAAATCAAGAGGGAAAGTCACCAAGGATTGAAGAGCTCCCACTCTGTTGGAATGGAAAAGTCATAAGCAAGAGGAACTTCAGCATTTATCCGGATAAAACTCTTCCAGGTGATTAAATAAATAAATAAATAGATAAGAAATATTTCTGCAGAGCACAAGGGGAAAGAGATTGCAAGATGCATAACAACAGCGTCATTTGCCATCGGACAGTGCCAGGGGTGGCGAAACTTGGTCCTTCCATGCCACCTAGTGTAGGAAGCTGAGCAGCTCCCTGCTCTTGGCAGCAACTCCACAACCTGTTCATCCAGCCAGGCTGGGATCTGCAAGCAAAGGTGATTAGCAGGAAATTAAGTGAGGATCAGCAATCTGCCACTGTCTAAACCATCCCACCAATGTGGGTTAAAACCTGTTTCCAGTATACCATGGCAGTAAGTGATGCTGGTTGCTTGGCTGTGTTTGCCTAGTGGCACACTCAAAGGTTTCAGAGAGAATGGCATAGCTTGCTCACGTTTTAAGTGAAAAAGAGTAAGGTTATCTAACTTGCAGCTCCTGACACACTAAGAAGGAAAAGATATCATGGGATGTCTTCATTGTGACTCTTAGTAAAGTGGTTTTAGTCTTCCTTTCTGTGACTGAAACTGTATATTGGGGAAGCGGATATTAGATAAAGCTGTAACGTTTGTTTTGTTTCTTGATTTGTTTGTTGTTTGTTTGTTTGTTTTCAACAGGAAATTTCTGGCTTTTGGCAGATTTGTGTAAGGAGAAGAAACATTTTTTTTCCGTTAGTAGTTGCTCCAAAACACACCAATGGATAAAAAGGCCCCGAGGTTGTAGTGAACTATCTAATTTCTAAACATACATATGCTTCAGCTGAGTGGTTAGGAATGCTTTTCTCTAGTGCCAGGTACTTCTGAAACTAAAAGACTAAAGGCTAAACCGAGGACTCTTGACCTTACTTTGAAACATTCAGTGCTGGTTTGTCTTTGACACAGAAGAGCAGATTAGGTGGGAGAAAATTTTGATAGCCTTTGATGCTCCCAGAAAATCTATACCTTCTCATTAGACTTGTTCAAAGCTGCTTCTTAACAGATTGCAGTGTCAGTCCAGGATGCTACCAATCCCAGAATAACAAGATAGCTATATATATATATTTCACTCAGCACCCATGGACAAGGGCACCTGCGCGCTGGCAGATTGTCCTACACATAAGATGTGAAGTGTGTTTATAAGCAAGTTTTGAGAGTCATAGTTGCTAGCCTTGATATATAAAGAATGAATGATCTCAGCAGGATTAAAAAAAAAAAGACAGTTACCCTGAATAACTGTTCTGGAGCCTGCATCAAACATAGGAAGAAGTAGTTCATGTTTAGGTTTGGACCTAATAAATATCTCATTTTCCCCCCTCAGTTTTCTCATTTTTATTTAATCACTTTGTTTATTCCCTCTAGAAAAATAGCTGTTTGAGTCATCAGGTCACTATCCTGCTGGAGCTGATGAACTCTATTGCCTCCAAACAGAAACAATCCAGGCTTCAGAGGAGATCTGTGTCCTTCCTCCACCCTGGCTCCTTCTAGATGCCCTCACCTGTGTACAGGCTTCTGTGTTCCCACATGCCTTTACTGTGGTGCAAGTAAGGTTTTATGTGGTGTGTAAACAAGGAAATCCCTAGAAGCAAAAGAGCACTTTAGATGTTTGGCTTGCATGATGGTGAAATGATGACATGTAACCACAGCACTGATAAGGGCTGCATGTCTGTTGTGTGTTGAGAAATGGGTGAAACATAGCACAGGGGAGGAAGAGATGGAATGTCATCATGTGCTTTCTGTTTGCAACCATGGAAAAAAAAAAGAAAAAATAAAAAAGAAAAAAAGGATAGTGTTTCTGCTCTTTCCAAGGCGATGTGATGTATGTGTCTGGTTTCATTATTAAAAAATGATTAAAATGATTTAAAATATTTTTTCAAGATTGACAAAAAAAAAAGAGGTGGATGTTGGCCATTTTGAGTCATCAGCCAAACTCTTGGCCTTTCTGTTTTTCCCTTTGCTTGGAACTCCCATGTACCTCTAGTTAAACAGAACCCCCAAAGATGAGTGGTGTTTAAATATTTAAAATCCTCCTTTTTCAACATTTTCTAGTCTAATTATTGATCCCACAATGTTTAGTATCCAGGAAGCAATCCTAAGTTCCTGAAATGAAAACCACCTTCCAAAAGCCAGGCTTTTAAAAGATGAGTCATTGGCTGGCACTTGAGCATTTTTTGGCACTTAGCTTAAAAGTAAGAGGTTTTGAGGACAGTTTCTGCGTGTGAGAAAGTAAAACAAAAATAAAATAAAATCAAAAAGTGCTTGGCATGCAGCCTGCCAACTTTCAGAGAACAGTGTAATAAAATCACAATGTCCAGGCTGAAAGTATTGGCACTCTTGTATTTGGTATTTAACTCTTTCCTGAATGGCCTGTAATTACCATCCTGTATTTCTCTGAAGCCAGGGCTGCATTTCTCTCTTTCTCAGAGTGTGTCTTTTTGCTGCTGAAACTCTGGGATCTACGAGGGCTTTAGTTTGCTTGGGGAGGTGAGGAAGGGGGTTGTGGAGGCTGAGGGGCTGTGGAGACCAAGCTCTCAGCCTCCTCATTAACTCCCTGCAGAAGCTGCTAATCCGTACTAGGACTGCTGTCCTTGAGGCAAATGCTGGATTGGTAGAAGGTGCACCTGGGGCTTGCGCTGCTCTTTTTTCTCTTAGGCAAAACCTGGAGCAAGGAAAGAAAGGGTAGGCAAACTGATAGGATTGTCAGTTCAAGTGCTGTAAACATCTGACTGCAAATAAAAATATTTTCCCTATTGTTTTCAATATCTTCCTCCTGAGAGCTCCAGATGACTTTGAGGGAGGTCTGCAGGATCAGGTCAGCAAATATTAACTAGAGGGAGAGTTGAGAAGGCAGCAGTTGGGATACATACTTTTGGGATACATACTCCCTGTACTGAACAAAATCCCAACAAAAATGAGTGTATTATCAGCATGGTGGGTAGTCCCCATCAACCCTTGGAGATGGAAGGTGTATTGGTCAGATGCATAGAGGACCTGTAGCACAGAGGGCAGTGCTGCAAATTCATGGGCCTCTTGCTAGGTCGATAGCACAGTTGTGTGCTCCACTGTTCCTGCCATGAGTAAAGGGGGAGTAATTTCAGTGAATCAAGAGAATTGAGGGTTGATAATTAAGGTGTTTTTTAGATTTCTTACACTTTTTCTCATGCTACTCTAAATTTGTGACTTGCCATTTTCAGCTTGCCCCTCCACAATGTTCTGCAATGGCTAATCTTTATTTGTTTCAGGCTTTATAATTTAATCTATAAAGCTTCTGTTGCAGCGTTTGTGGAAAATGATGATGATGGTCTCACAATTTCCATTCTAGGTACCTCTTTGATAAACTGCAGAATGACAAGGACTGAGGCTCTGTACCTGTGTGAACACTTTGAAGTCATGTAGCGGGAGACAGGTTGACAGACTCAGGAAATATTTTTCAAGCAGGAAGTATAACCAGCTAACCTGGAGCAGCCATGGGTTAGCAGTAGCATCACCTGCTGTTATGCGACTCTCATGTCAGTGGTGCTAACCTGACACGATGCGCTCCTTCCCAATGCCAAATAAAACCAAAAAATTGGTTTGCCCCAAGAAAACCAATGAGGTTGCAGGTGTGGGGGAAGAAATGTTCTGTACTGATCAGGTGATCATTGCTGACCTCCACAATTCAAGCAAGCACTTTGGAAGCTGCACATGCAGGAAGCAGGTGTAAGCCTCTCGGTGCCCGTGGCATCGTGGCTGTGGAGCGCAGCTGGGAAAGGCCTCGCCTGCAGCTGAGCAGAGAAACAGGGCTTTCCTCTGGAAGGCGGCTTCCCACGGCTCCCTGCCAAGGAGGCTGCACTGAGTAACCCTGAGCATTGGCCCTTTGCCCCTGTATTCCCCTGCTGCGGTCAGTCCGGGCAGCAGGATAGGAGGGAGCCGTGTGATTTAAGTTAAGGGGAAGGGAGCAGATAAGGACACGGAGTAATGAAATGAGTAGCTGGAGTCAGGGGAAGTGGGAAGCTGACCTAAGGACTGAGGAATGTCATTGGGGACGGAGGGGTGGGGACATAAGGACTTGGCAAAGAAACTGGGAGGGGAAGCCAGGAAGAGAGGGTGTGGAGAGGCTGAGATTAGATGGGGACCAGAAAGAAAGTCTTATTCCGAGGTTGGGCTTGTCTCGGGTTTGGGAAGAGGACAAGGACCCAGAAACTCAGCAAGTGGATCACAGCACTGGTCAGGAAAGGGGTCAGGAAACAGAGCAGGAGGAATAAGTTGAAGGGCATTATACTGGGAGAGAACAAAGACAGAAAACTCTGCACCCACCCAAGTGTGCAGTCCAGAACTGTAACGGGACCCAAGAGGGCTGCATGTAGAACCCACCACTGTCTGCAAATACCTTTCAGACCTATTCTTTGAGACAAGATTCAAGAGCATGCTTTCAGCTTCTTTTGTGAACTTTTTGAGAACTTGGCTGAAATGGTGTAGGATAACTTTGCTAGGTTAGCAAAGCCAGGATGGTGAGCCATGATATATGCAAACCAATTTGTGTATTTTTTTTCCTGCTTTGTCATGATGAGTTTTTATGTAAAAATCACATTTTATGGCCAAAATATTTGTCATCGATTCCTTAATTTGCCATGTAATTAATCCATTTGTCTATACATGTCAGCAAATATTTGAGTAGATTAATTTTAGAAAGATTTCTTATAGAGATAGCACATACTAAATAAATGTAAACATGTTCTCTTGATTTATCTTATTAATTTCTACCATTCTTAAATAATTTAAAAATTGAAGAGGCTATTTTTCTTTTATTGAAATTTCTAGCAGCTGGCACAGATAAAAACAGTCTGTCAAGACATGATTCAATATTTCCATGCATTTCATGATGATAAAATGTGGTAGCCCCTGTGATTTTTAAATTCTTTTGTCAGGTAATGAAAGCAAAGATGGTCTACAGTTGTCTTATCACAAGTGTATTTAGCAGTGCAATGTAGTGTGTGAACTTGGTAGTCATGTGGAAGCAAATATATCTCCTTAGTTCCCAGTTAATTTGGAGAAAGAATAGAGTTTAGGCAGAAGAATAGTCTGCCACAATTAACATTGCTAGTATGAAGTTTGCATCTAATTTCAAAATTAAAGCCATTTTACTACACAATAGGTTTTTACATTTTTCAAATATTCCTGATGCAGCTTCAGTGCAGTCAAAAATAATTGTGAGCCAAGTAATTATTTTTCTTCAGTTTTATTTAAGGAATGTAATTAAGTGCAGTCTTTGGGCAAGATAAGGACAAAACTTCATTTTGATTTATTGTTATGTTTTTTTCTCAGCTTGGTATTTGTGTAAATTCTGCACTGGAAGTAAGTATGGTCAACCTGCTGAGGATGGATTGGTGCATTCAGCCTCCCTCACATTTATGTGATAACAAAATGGGAAAGGTATCTCTGTACAATGAGGCTCTGCTTCTGTCACAACGAGGCCCTGCACAGTCATCCCCTTTGCTTCATTGCCTGCACTGGGAGCAAGGGAAGGTTATTGGTCCCATGAAATGCCACACTAATCTAGAATCCTTCAGCTGCAAAACTGGAAGCCACATAGATGTGCCTGCACTGTACTAACACAACTGTGCAGATTGGCAGAACTCCAGCGAGATTTTTGGTATTGCAGTTTGCTGGATATTTCTACTGACTTACCTAGAAGTTGCTTCAGTATTTCTAACATTGCCTAGTGCAGAGAAATGGAAAATATGATGGCATCTGTTAATTAATTCCACATTGAAATGCAAGCACATGAGAGGACTTAACATTCTCAGCCTCTGGTGAGAGAGCACAGGATACTGATACACTTGCTCCCTTCTGATTGTCCATTACAGATGGCCTTTGGAATATAGCCTTGAGACTTCTTCTTTATTCCTTTTTTTTAAAAAAAAAATACAATGTGATGTTGCTAAAAGCTATTTAATGAAAATAAAATCTTTACCAGAGCAGCTACCATATGAACAGCCCCTTTTCCTTTCTGTTCTTCATATTTTTACCACATGTATTAGCAGTGCAGTTTTTAAGGTTCTCATCCAGAAAAGTACTTGAGCAGGTGCTTAATTTTAAGCATATGCTTAAATGTTTTTCTCTCTTAAACCCTTATTCTTGGCTCCCACTAGGACTGCTGAAAAGGGTGATAAATGTATGGAAGTTTCTGTGATGTAGAAAGCTGTCTATTAGTAACTCCAGAGAAACCACCAAGTGATTCCACATGGACCACCAAACTGTCTTCAGAGTCTAATGATTTTCATTTGCTCTGTCAGTCCAGGGTAGACTCAAGATGAAAAGTTATGTATTATTTTTCCAGCTCCCCGAGCTATTCAATCCTTCTTCCATCATTTGTTTAATACATTCCTCATATGCTACTCTGGTCTCCTGACACCCAGGCTGGTCCTGGGAACAGCTGAATTCCCACATGAGGGGAAACATATTTTCATATGTTTTTGGGCATTTCAAAAGTGTTATTTTATTTAATAGATTTAAAATATTTCAGCCCCCACCCCTCTGGCACACTTTAAGTGGGTCTCCCAAGAGACTGTAAAGCAGAAATGAGAAAAGCTAAAGCAGTACAGAAAAGCATGCTTTTCATAGGAGTTCAAGGTGACATAGAGTCAAGAAATACATTTCAAATAAACTGAACTTAGTTTCCTCTCAGGAGGAGATCGACTCTTCACCTCTCTGTTTTCAAAACTACTTTTACTGTTTTACTTTTAAGAGCTAATAAAAAATACAGAACCTGACTCTCCTCTTGCATCAATTTTAGATTGGCAGTGTCAGGGTTATTATACTCCATTACCTACAGAACTCCATTAAAAGGTTGGCACTACATCAAGAAGGAGAACCATGTCCATGTTACCTGGAGAATTCTGTCCTACTAGTATTTTGGGAACCCCTTCGATGTGCAGGTTAGAGGTATCTCTTTAACACGGAAGTGTTAGTCCTGCAAGAAATTGAAACGGAAACAGAAGATGATAGGCTAAATTTTAAAACTATATGGAGAAAATATGAGAATAAGGTAAACTCCCAAAGTCAGTTTGTGTTCATAGTCACACCCCTTTATCTTGCTGAAGCCTCTGAAATTGCAGAGGACAGATGCCAATTACTCTAAGAAGGCTCTATAGAAATAACACTTTTGGAGCAAAATACTGGCACAGATGAATGCAGTGGGAGTTACCTCTTGCTTCTTGTGTGAAAGGATTTAGGCAAAGTGTAGATGCTAATGGTCATGTTTCATTTGAAGGGTTAAGTTCTTGTTCTTGCCCATCCCAATCAGGTGAAACCATCACAGTCTAGTAACCAACAGATCTCTGGAAGAGCACTCTTGCTTAGCAGCCATAGTGTTCCACGGCTGTGGAGCTTCAGTAGAGTGGAGTAACCCAACATGCATTGTGGAGAACAAAAGTAACACAGTCCATTGAAATAAACAATCTTTTTAATAGGAACAGCATGGAATCATGTGGTGTTCATTAACGTATGCTCCTTGGGATTTCAGTATTCCACATATCCGGGGAGCGCAGTGTGGTGACCCCCAGCATCTAGTTTCCAAAAAGAGTGGAAATCTCTGCAAATTAGAGAAAACATAACAGAGCCAGAACTCTGCTTTGCATATTTCCTCCCCTTCTCCTCCTATCTATGTCACCAAGCGTTTCCTTTTAACACTTCTCCTTTATCCTACGCAGTGCCAGAACTCGAATGAGTCACTGCTGGAGAAGGGCTTGTTTGATGGCAAAGGCAAAGCAGCAGCATTAACTAACAGTTTCAAAACAATAGGGAATACTTGAATGTACAAAAAAGGAAGTACTAAACTTTTGCTGTGCAAGACTGTCACTGGCTTACTGTCAACTCATTAGGCAGCATCCTGAGCAATGACGAAGGAATATATTTGAAAATACATTTGGGACTGTTTTGCAAGCATCAGATTGTTTACACTCCATGTGAGCTTTCCCCTTCTTTCCTACTGGGTTATTGTGCTAAGAGTATTTGCAGTTAAGACTGTTGATTACCCCAGCAAAAAGACAGCATTTTCCTTTGGTGAGTACTTCTGAGGTTATGAAATTTGATTTTGGTCCATATGTGGTGGAATAAAAATTGGAATTTCAGTGTTTTCTTAGGAAGAACAAGTTGCTAAGAGAAGACTCAGGAGAGAGAAAACAGCAAAAAGATTAATCTGGCATTAACCTGATATATAGGAAAACAACAGCTGGTACATCTCCTGCTAAGGTGAGGACCTCATAAATTACACTTTCAGCTATTCTGCATTCTTCTTTGATAGCCTCTAGGAAAGTTTTCTGATCCACAAAACATTCTGTGTTTGGCAGAATGCCAGTTCTGGAAATAAAAATATGACTGCAAATACTTGGATTAGCTGTATTGAGAACTCAAGAGCCAACTTTGAGAAATTAGACCTGGAGGAATGGAAAGTTAAAAGATCTTCAGATCCTAATCTTACATTCCCTTTAGAGGAACCTGCCTCTAAATATCATTGATTTGACAATAAATAGTTTAATGAGAAAGTGTTAGCAGCACCTACACTTTACTCTAGGAAGCATGAATGGTATCCCAAGACTGTCTGTAATGAAAAAATGTAAGTCTGGTCTCCACATAGCGTCTCTCATTACCAAATTAGTATTTTTCCCTCTGACCAGCCATGCAGCTTTAGAAGAAGCCATAGGCCCATCATAGACAATAGCTATTGCAAAAATTTCATGTAGTGGAGAAAAAAAGGAAGCAGGTCAAATTGAAAATCATAATTTGGGGTTCTGCAAATCCTGCTTTCTCTTTTCAGATGTGACTTCCACTACTGTGGCAACACCTAAATCTTATAAATTGTCTCAAAAATCTGAGACACTTCAGAAACTTCAACTGACACCTGGAATAAATTGACAAGAAAGGAAGTGGAATGAAGAAGCGTAAATAATCTTGAGTCACCTTTATTTATGAACAAAATATGAGGTGAGGGATATGATGAAAAGCAAGAAAGACTAAGAGAAATTTAGCAAAAGAAGGATAGACGTACCAAGATATCTGGCCTTTTTCCTGTGCTTTAACAGTTCTGTGCTTTAATCACAACCTAGAAACAGCATATGCTTCACTCAAGATCATAAACACCCTCCCTACATGGCCTAATTCTATAAAAACTGTAATTTTGCACAATATCTTCTAATCGCAAACAGATGCAGCATCAGTTCCAGGTGTAGCAAGATATAGTATCTGAAGAAAAAAATCAATCTCTTCAGGAATATTTAGGAACATTTTGGGTATAGTGATCCAAAAGTGGCCTAAACAGTGGGCTTGATCATGTATCCTTTGCATCTTTGCATCCTGATGCTGTCTCAAAGTGGTGGGTCATTGCCAGCTTATGTCTAGAAGCTGCTGTGCTGGTGCAGCACTGTGCTGCCAGAGGGGGACTGAGGCTGGTCTCCACAGGTACCCTGCTTACTTCTGTTGTGGACTCAGCTGGCCTCAGTTCAGGCTCTATAAATTGTGTATTATCGTGCTGTGTAGACTTGAAGTCTACACAGTCCTGTAAGAATACACAGTCTACATAGTCTTATAGGACCATGTCTGCTGGTTTAACTTAAAGCAAAATTTGAATTGTGAATGTATCCCAGAAGTGCAATTTTTAGTGTCTTCTGGCATCCACTTCTGGTCCTGGAAGACAGAAGTATTTCTGGCCCTAGTTAAAGAGAACAGTATTAAAAATTGGCCTTTCTGCATACAAAGACATTTAGACATTGAATCAGGCTTTTGAAAAAGCCTTTGTGTTTGTGTATAAGTGTGGAGTTTCTGGGGCAGGAAAAGACCAGAAGGGTAATCCTGTGGCTCCCATCTTCAGCCTTCTTATGTTTGAGACATCTAAGAAGGAGGTGGTGGTTGTAACCAAGGTTCTGCAGTGTTTGGGACAGAAAGGCTGGTACAGGCAGGCTGCTGCTTCACTGACAGAGGTTATAAAGTCCCCTTTCTTTCCCAACCAGACATCTTATCTGGAGAGGTCTAACAAGAGCATGAAGACATTTTCTCCTTTGTTCTCCTTGATTCTGAATGACACACAGAAGTATACCACGTCACCTCTTTTACTTCAGGTAATTTCATAGGCTTATGTAATTTAATAATAGAATTTTTATCTCAGAGCTTCAAAGGTCATAATACCTGTCAGAGAGTTTCTTGCTGTTATAACCTGTGAATTGATACCACTGCAAATCCCTTCTGCACACAAGGCCCTTAATGACAGCAAAGTGGCATTTTTAACTCAAATTAGTGGGCTCACAGGGGAACATTAACTACAGTTTATTAGCTCAGCTCCCCAGCTGCTAATCCAATCTCCCTGCATGGCAGGGCAGTCACTGTGCAGTACAGGTGTTAGTGCACAGCGTGCTCTCCCTCCAGCCTGGCAGGAGCATTAACTGCAAGGCAGGTGTCTGGTTCTGCAAAGCAGCTATGGTCGTGGCAACAGAGTCAACTAGCACACAGCAGGAGTTCAGATGTTAGCTCTGCGTGAAAGATTCAACCAAAATTACCTTTTTGTGTGCAGGAGATGCTGAGTGGATGGTGTTCTCTAAAGTTTTGAGATACTCAGTTTGAAACAGCTATGAGTCTTCCATTTTTGATTTGTACATTTATGTTGAAAAGTCTTTTTAACACCTCCTCAACCTATCTGCATTTTGGTTGCCTCTGAAAAGCATGTGCAGTCCCACTGGGGACAGACCCACCAGCCTGCTGGCTCTTCTGCACAGTTCCAGAGCAGATGTGGCAGACAGGAATTGAAAGTGACTATGTGGGTAACAGAGCTTTCACCAGTCCCAGCTCTCAAAGGCTGAGGGCCTGTTTCTCTCACAAAATTCAAATCCACAAGCTGATCTGTGAATCAGAGTCTGGGTCTCATTTACTCCCCTTGAAAGTCAAATAGGCAACTTCTAGCTTAGGCCACATTCAGATACTCTAAATTCCACCAGCAGGCTTGCCTGGTGATTCCTAATGACTGAACCTAGGTAACTCCCTTTGTGGTGTTTGTGCAGTTCCTTTGATACATCCTCCCGGGGTTCTTGGATTTTTCAACAGACCAAATACAAGGAGATTTGTGATTAGGTGGTATTTAATTATTCCTAGGCCATGTTTGAGAGTGGTGACACTGGGAAGCAGAGAATCTTTATTATAGTGTAAATTCCCCTTAGTTCACTCTATAATTTTCTGCCCTCAATTTTAAAGGCCCAGTACTGAAAATCAGGCTAAAAATCTCCAGTGCAGAGCAAAAAGAAGGATTTGTTGACTGGTGACTTTATGGAAGCTGAGATAATAGGTAATTTTTTGGCTAACCTGACAGAGAAGGCCTGCTTAGGTTGCAAGACCACAATTTCACCCATTTTCTCCAAGTTGCTTGTTCAAGGGCTTTCAACTCAAGTTCTGGTCTGGAGAAATTAACAACGGAGTGTTTTATACCTGGAAAATCGAATGGATTGATGGCCATAACTTAATGAGTTTCCCATATTTTTCATCCAGAAAGTTTTTTCCCAGTTACGTGTTTTAACTAAGCACCAGAAAAATACTTGGAATGGAGAAAGGTTTTAATATAGATAGCTTTGCAAGACTGAGTAAAACTAGTTTTTCATCAGAGTGTGAAAGGGGGTGCAAAGAAGGGCATTGCTGGGCCAAAGGGCTATCAGCAAGATGTGAAATGTTAAACTGAACAAGTCTTGTGTCCACCTACTGGGGAACTGGGGAATTTTCTCCCTTGAGAAAAAGAAACCACAAGTTTTGATGAACAATGCATTGAATAATGTCCTACCACCATAAGTGGATCTACAAGGGATTTGCAAAGATGCATCACCAGGCAATATCTTATATGCACTTGCACCAGCACCAGTCCTGCCAGCAGGAAGTTTTCCCTGCACCTGTTTCAAATAAGACCTTTTGAATCCCAGCAGAAGGAACCTGAAAGAGATTATTTACACATAACTGTTAGAGAAACTTTCCAAGTCTATCAGCAGGTGATTCATATCCTGAAGCACTAGAGAATGTCAGCTGACACTTTTGCATGCAAGTAGTATGTGAAAAAGCAACTAAAGGGAAGTAAATGAACACTATAAAGTTCCAATGTATTTTATTTTCCTTCCTAGCAATTACTGAGAAGTGCAGGTTAAATTATTTTCCTTTGGCCTACTTCTTGCCATCAGGTTCTGTAATATTTGAGCATACCTTATTAAGATTAGCTATGTTCAGAGCACTGCTCAGATTGGGTTAAACGAGCCTCAAGACAAGTCCTTAGAAACTGATTCAAGGAATGCAATCTCAGCCAGCTTTACAGAAATGCCAATATGTTTAACAGATGTATAGTCTTTCAGAGTTAAGCTCTTCTGAGCTACAGTCTAATGCTGATGTATCAGAGGCTGATAGCTGCTTTGCTGCTGCAAATCTCTGGCTCAGATGGATTTCATTGGAAAAAGTCAGTCATGTGCAGTAGAAAATCAAGATCTTGGACACTGCTTGCTCCATCTCCTGAAAAAGCATCACCTCCATGCTCACAGAAAAGGAGATTCAAAAATTCAGTTTCAGAGGCATTTGAATGCCAAATGATGTTTTCCAAAAGATCTTCTGATCTGTAAATACCTAAAAGTAGCTTAAAAGTCTCATCCCTTGTGACTACATAATTATATTAGAGAATATAATTTTGGCAATGACATAAGTTAAATATTTTAAAAACATACTTCCCCTCTAGATGAGTTTTCCATGTTGAACTTTATTTCAGTTAATTGTAGGTGTAGACAGAAATATTGGAGTTGTTCCTATGAAGAAGGAAAATATGCTGAATATGGGAACATATTTCAGACTGAAAGGGCCTGACTATAGGATTTCAAGTCCTGGATCAGGGTTTTCAGTTATCTGAGTTGATACTAAATGACATGTGAGTCTTTCTGCAAGAAGATTCTGTAGCAAGCCATTTTAAATAGAGAAGATTTTTGTTGAATTGAGAGTTATTTTTTACTTAATTTACCACATAGAGCAGCCATGCTACATAACTGGAAGCAGTTACTAGAAAGGTACAGAAGATAAATCTGGCAAGTTTTCTCTACATATGTCAGAAGTGTTCTTATGTTAATTGTTTGACTAGAGAGTGGGAATTCTGTGTCTTTCAGAAGCATTGATTTTTTTTCCCAAGTGGAAAACAAGGTCAGAAAGAAGAAACTGCCCTTTTTCCTTGCCTTGTACTCTTTTCCTGCACTGATTTGGGAATTTGGATGCTGTTGCTGGGCTGCATTTATAAATCTGTCCTAAACTAAGGCATTTACATTTGGGTTTTTGTCCAATGAATCATTTCACTAGCTCTCCCCAAAATCTTGAATTAGCTCTGTGTGAGAAAAGATTTGAAAGCATTTGCACTGGTGGGGGCAGGGAGGATAAGAAGAGGTGAAAATGTTCTTTATGTGCCTGCTCAAAAAAGTTAAAGCTGCTCATTGGGTCAGTAAGTTCAGCTAAGCTCCTTCCTAAATTCTGCTGGATATCAGATAGCAGGATTTAGCCCTTATTCTAGTAAAGCTTCACAGTGGTGGTCTTCCACTGTTTGAATGCAACATAAATACAATTTTTTGCTTCAAGCTTTATCTCTGTGTCCCTGTGAAGCTGATTTATGGGAGGAAGAACCAGAGATATATGGAAACTGCTGATGTGGGTTTATCAAGGTATGCTGGATCTCTTGTATCTAAAAATGAGCTATCCTGAGTGAGTCACTTATTTTCCATCAAGTGCTTCATGATTTCATGATATAAATCAAATACTCATTGTAAGGAGTTGCCAGATGACAAATAACACTGAAAACCTAAGGTTTTGTTTCTCCATGAGACATTTTGGAACCTTGAATGATCTTGTTACTAGCAAGAGTAACAAAATTCTTGGGAAAGAAAAGTGATTGTTATGATTTGTGAGTGTCGGTCTCACTAAGATTTTTCTGCAGACAGGTTTTGACCTTGGAAAGAGGCAGAATACCTTCCTCTTTGCTGGCTGCTCACAACCCCAGAGACTGTGAAACTACTTCGTTCTAGGCTGATCTGCAGTGCTTTGGGGAGGTAACTTAGAGCCGCTGTCTGAGCTCCGGTGTTTGCAAGGGCTCTGGGGGCAGCACACTCCCACAGCAAGCTGCAGGGTGAGATTGGTCTCCATCCTGGCAGACTCTGCACTTTCAAGGTCTCCTGTATGCTTCTGTGTCCTTTCTGCCTTCAGTCAAGTGATGGGGAGAACATTTCTGTGGAAGCTCCTGACAGGCCAGAGCTGGCACATCCCTGCTCCACTATATCACCCTGAGCAGAACTGCTCCGGTTTCACTGCTTCACTGTGGTTCCCCCTTGGTCTTCAAATTTGCCTGTAAAACTCATTCTTCAGCACAGGCGCAGTTCTGATTTCATGTGTAAAAAGTTTTTTTTTTAAGCATTTCTCTCATCGATGAGGACAGATTCCTTCATAGTAACTTTGTTTCCGCTCCCTACGCATATCTCCTGTAGATATGACATATGCTCATAAAACCAGCTGGAAATGGGACATATAAACAGCAGTCACTCAGCAGTGGCTGCTCATGCCAGTTACAGTGGAACACAGTGTGAAGATTATATTTATATTGTCCTGCTTCCCTACATAAAACCCTTCCTTGCTCGTGGTACCAGCTTCTTATGTAAAGTCAGAGAAGCTGCACCACTTTGCATTTAGCTGAGGGTCTTTATCTCTGAATCTTCAAAAACCTCTCCTTCCTGGGGGGAAGGAGATGAGGGGTAGGAAAGAGCACTTGGCTTTACCAAGTGGAAGTCTGTTCTGGTCTGGTGAGAATGCCAACAGGAGCGTTAGTGGTTATGTTACTTTTCCTGCCGCAGGTGTTAATCTTGGCGTTGGAGAGAGCTAGCGGGACAGAATGAGCCCTGGGCTCCTGCGATGCAATGACGTTTCTTTAAATGATCTGTTTACTTGGGTTGAAAAATTACAAACTGACAAAACTGGAAACAGGTTTTCCATTGATCCACAAAACTTATAGCAAGGAAGAAGGAAGAACAGATGTCTCTGCTAATCCCCTTTCCCCAGTTCCCTCCAGCTAGCAACTCACCTCTAAAAGAGTTTCACTTGTGGGTCATTAAACTGGCTTTTGATCTGGCAATGCCTCTCTTGCTACAATTGCATAGGCAGTGTCCACAATAATCAATTTAACTTCAATAATAAATTGAACTTATTTAAAAGCCACCAAGAACTTGTCACTGGGTCCATCACAGTTTACCTAGCTTGGATTGGACTCTTGATTTTTAATGAAAAATCACCCATCTTCCTTTTTCTTCAGTGAAAGAAACACCATGGAAATGTCTTATCATAGCAGAGGAACATCAGCTTGTATCTCATATCTACTTACTCCTAGCACAAGAAATCTTTCCCTCACCACCCTGAACATACTCGCAAACTAGCAGAAAATACCAAATATAACTTCTTTTGGAATGTGGATACTTTAGGAATTGCACCATATGTAAGCTGGATCATCTCATTGTCCAAGCTGGCCTTGTGGAGGAGTACATCACTTTGAACCACAGTGATTTTCTGCAAAAAGAAATAAAATGAACTAATTTACATGTTTGTAAACTTTGGGCACTTTTCTGGCAGTTTTCAGAAGTACTGAGGTGAATTGCACACTTTTAATGTAATCATGTGTCCTGGTCCCAGCCAGGACATGGTTAAGTTTTGCACCAGCCAGGAGGGGTCATGGCTAGGACTTGGAGGTAATTCTATATCCCCTTATGATGTTTTTGGGGGATGGGGGATAGGAACTCTCTTCCTGGGAGAAGGGGTCCCTTCCTGGTCACATAGGACGGTGAAGGGAGTGGTCAGGTATTGTCAGAGGTGAGAAGCTGTGTGTTTCTTTCACACTCTCTCATTAGTATTTTTGCTATTACCGTTTGGTTTTGTTTTTCATCTCATTGCTCTTCCCAGCAAATTGTTCTTATTTCAACCTGTGATCCTTACCTTTTGTGACTCCAGTTCCCCTTTCCATCCTGCTTCAGGGGGAGAGGGAAGACAGAAGGGTGTGAGAGTGAGTGGCACATGGTTTGGAGTATCTTTGTGGGAACACTAAACTGGGGAGTACCACTGCTAAACCACAAGAATATGGTAGGAAAATACTCAGCAACAAGGACCAGGGATTCATTACCTTTGTGTACAGCATGCAGCATGTTGGGGTACTGAAGACAAAAGAGACATTTGATTCCAATATATTTATTGTTATTTATATTTCTTTTTTCAGTGTGGCAACAGAAGCGTGTGTGTAAGACTGTAGAGGCAGTTGTATTCATTGAACTTTAGCTTTTAGTTTAGATCAGAGTTCTTGTATCCTGATCTGTCCTTTTACTTGACCTGATGTGAAAATTGCTGAAGTCTCTGGCTTTGGGTTATGCTCACACAGATCTGCTGTGACACCTGGACTCATCTAGTGACTATTCTTACATTCCAGCAATACTTTTTAAGACATGAAAAGCGTTTGAAAGTAATTAAATTTCTAACAGAAAAAAAGAAATCCCCTTGGATATTCTAACTGTAAAGAAAGAGAGAAAATATATTGCATACTTCAAAAACAAACAGTTGTCAAATAACAACAGCAATAATAATATATTATATAATATAGTATATTTTAGCTCTGTTTGAGGTAGTATCGTTAGTATCAGCTAACCACATGAGATGTATCAATTTAGGTCAGAAACATCAAAATTACTTTAAATCATCAAAAAATTACTCCAGATCTATACAGTATAATTACCTTAGAGAAAGAGGTTTTCCTTCCTTTACCTTCAATAAACCCAACTCTTTTCTTATTCTTCAGGTAGTTCAATTTATGTATGGAATATTGTGCTGCTTTTGGCTGGGGTAGAGTTAATTTTCTTCCCCGTGGCAGGTATGGAGCTGCCGAGTGAATGGTTGACAATATAGAGTTGTTTTTGTTACTGCTCAGCAGGACTTAAACAGTGCCAAGTCCTTTTCTTTTTTTAGTACTGCCACACTGGTGAGGAGGCTGGAAGTGCATGGCAAGTTGAAAGCAGACACAGCTGGGACATCTGACCCCAACTGACCAATATTCCACAGGATATGACATCATGTTCAGTATATAAAGTGTGGGGAAGAAGGAGGAAAGGGAGGACATTTGGACTGATGGCATTTCTCTTCCCAAATTCTAAATTTTATTTCTTTTTCAAGCTGTCCTGGAGACTTGTTATGTCTTCCATAAAGTTTTCACTTTTGGTGACAGAGGAGAGCAAAGACATTATCCAGATTGTTGGGTTATCTTCTTTTCTTTGGAAGAAAAGGAAAATGTGGTGGTTTATATTTGTTTATATTTGTGCTGAACAAATTCTTTGCCTTCTGTCATAAAGAGTTCACTGACACCAGGACTAAGGTGAGGGCTTTACAGTTGAAAGCATCTTTGGTAAGTGAATATAATTTTAAGTTCTGTAGCAATCATCAGATGTCCATAAACTGCACAGAATTTGTGGATTCAGTGTAGCTGAGATTTTCTTGATTTACTTCTTTCCTGTCTTTGTCCTTTTCATTCACTCTGCAAGCTATTCATGCTTCAGAAGCAAAAATTAATTCCCCCTCACCTGCATTTTAAAGTTACTAATTTTTTTATTTAATGCATCTTTTTAGAGATGTTTCTGTAAACCCTTACTATGACCCTGGATAGCATGTCTGTGAATCTTTCAAGTAAACAGCAAATTAAAGAGTTCTGATCAATGCAATGAAGTTTTCTTCTCTAATCAATGCAAAGAAGATTTCTTCATCTCTTTGATCTACTTCCTATGAACAGAATGAATGTTTTTTTTTTTAAATGAGAAAATGTGAAATCCAGTCTCAGGAAAAGCTGCTTGGGCTATTCTGCCTATTAGAACAAGAATGGAATAATCTGAGAGCAGACTCAACACTTATTTGACTATCCTGTACTGGATGATGAGGCATGGATTACAGGGGACTAGGTGTCAGGGTCATTTGATTTTCATGTGCTCTGACAGTTCAATGGCATCTGCATCAGCTTATCTGGGAGAGAAACTGGAACCAAAGACTTTTATGTAAATAACTGCCCCAACATGTTATGAAACAGATGCAACATGGATTATTCACAAATAAATCATCCTGCAGAATTAAAACACTGGCAGCAAAGTCTAAGAACCTCACTCCACAGTAGAACTGAACACAGAAAATACTGAAAATATTTTTTATATGGAGCAATGACAATTTACACAAAGGCAAAATTATATCATCAAGTTTTTAGCATATACTTCGGTGGGAATCAAAGAAGTGTGTTCTTCAGAAAATGGATGGTAAACTGTTTCATGGGGAAGTGTTCCAGGGACTGGTCTGGCAGAGAAACATACATCTCCCCAGGCTTGATAGTGAAATTAACATGGCACTTTGTGCTCCTTGCCCCCGCTTCCACCCACCCTGCACCTGTAGTCTTTGCCAAAGGATGTAACTTGCTCTCCTTTAGCTGTTTCACTTGCCTTTATGATCTGAGAACACTCTCCCAGTCTGGAGCAGGTGTGAAAACTTAGAACAGCAGCTGTGGGATTTTATGCTTCAAAAGGAATTGGCATTGGTGCAATGATCATGTTTTGTACTTGCTTGTCCTTTTAAAATCACCTAGCCTTTTTATCTAAATAAAACCATGTCATCCTTGGGAACTGTAAACACCTCAAAGATGATTTTCTGTCCAGCAGCCTCACCTAGGTCCATTTACCCCTCTGCTTATCATCATGTTTGTCCTTCAAGACTTTTCTTTATCATCTTGCATAGGTATCAGTTATCTTCCACTTTGTCTTCAAGCAGGCCTTTTGAATGAATGTTCCCAACTTTCCCCCTGGTGTCCAGAGTATTTATGACGTGTTCTAGAAGTCCAGCAGAGAAAAGCAATGAGACACTCCAAATTAATTGACAAAAAGTTCATGCCAAACTTGTTTTCAATACAGCCCTAGGCACAAAATGCAAAAGGATTAGTTCAGGTACCAACATCTCAGACTGTGGCGTTTTGTGCTGGTTTTTGGACTGTGTGCTACTGTTAGACAAGTATTGTAACAAATTAGGAAACCATTTTCTGCCAGAACAGTGTGAAGTCTAAAGAAATGTATTGACTTCTTCAGATATAAGATTTTTCTTTCTTCTGTCTTTCCATGGTTTTGTGTGTGAGTGAAAGAGAGGGTATAATAAGGACTTTAATGTTAGGGTTAGGGGGGAATATATGTGCCACATACAGTGGGGCTGGAGAGTGTAAATAAAGGATATGGGAGAAAGAAGATAAGAAGCGTAGGGGATTCAAAGCACAAGGCTGGGAACTCAAAGTGATACAAGAGAGGGTGAGTGAAAGGGAATCAGTAAGTAGTAGAACAATAGATATTGTTGTGTTTGTTGTTCCTATACAGAGTATGTCTATGTGAAACATGTCTGGCACAAAAACACGCAGAAATGGACACTTGAAGCTCCTTGCACCATTCAAGGAGCAAGATGTACCAAATGACAGACACAGGCAGTGTCCCAGCTGTGGCTGTCCCATCACTGTCAGGGTGCACACACTGCACTTGCAGGGAAAGCAGCAGGGGATCAAGGAATGGTGTGCAGGACCTTACCCATGATGTTCTAGTTTTGTCTGAATAAGCCTAGTGAGACACTGAGCAAAATGCAAAATGTTTTTTATGCACAAAGTATAAACTGCTCTATGTGCTTCTTCCCCATCTTTCACCCCACTGGCACCCAGGGGAACTCAGGACTGTGGAGCTGCATTGTGGGACACTGCTCAAGACGTCTCCTGGGAAGAGGAAGAGGGTCTGATGGCCATCAGATGAACTTTGAAGGAGCTAGCGCTTTAAATGAATTTATTCACAGTTAAACATTTCACATGAATTACTCAGGAGAACTTGTTTGTTAGAGGCAGGTGGTGACTAATCATCTCTTAGCCCACCTTTACCACATTCAAGAGTTGTCAGAAAGCTGACAAGCAGAAAAACCTCTTAGTAACTCGTCATTGTAACAAGCTGACATGGGAGGCACCGACCCCCGCTGCAGTTGGATTAAAATGGGAAAAATAGGGCTTCCAAGTTCCTTTTCCTTGTCCTTGGAGCTTCATTACCTAGGTAATGGCAAAAAATATACTAAGGTATGTTCCTCACATGGTGAAACTAATACATATCTAAATTCTCCTTCCCCACTCAGAATTAATCATAGCTTCCAAATTCAGAATTTTTTTTTAACTCTTGTTTTGCTGCTGCAACCGAGATTAGAGATTTAGAGAGTCTTCCTTCAAGGTCCCATGAAGTGCCTTATGTGCTGTTCTGCCAGCAGAACAAATAAGCCAGACTCCAGTGTTACATGTCAAAATTGCAAGCAGAAAGAAATGGCTGTTATTCTCTCCAGCCTGGAGCAGATGTTGGGGTGCTCTATATTCCATAGCTTCCAGGCAGTCAGTAGAGAAGCTCTGAGCTGGCTAGGGTATAACCTGAGGAGTGACACCACCTTTTTTTTTGTCCCCAAGCTGAGGAGAGGCCAAAAGGCAGAATAAAGCTCCTTTTATATCCATTCTGCTGAGATAGGGATGACAGTAGCTTGGGTGAGCAGAAGTAGCTTAAAATGTAGCAGATGCTTCTTTTAAGCCTTAAAAAAAAAGAAAAAAAGAAAAAAAAAAGAGAGAAAGTTAGTTGTGCAATGAGGAAAATATATTGCAGCTGGAACAGAGAACACTGCAGGGATGAAAGGAAGCTAGGTATCCTTTGAGATGGCAGATGTACTACCAAATATTTATTTCTTTTAAATATTTTCTTAAGTCTTTAAAGTAAGGTAGTAGCTTCTATTGTTTCCTTTGGCAGCTTATTCTAGCCATGAGCTTCTCTGTGTAATGAAATTCCACCTACAGTAAATCTTCTGAGTGCCTGGCTGTTCCTGAGGTTTAACTCTTCCAAGTCTAGTTCTCTGATTATCTGCCTGCCCTGTACTGAGTTAATTCCAACATAATGTGAGATTGACATCAACTGTCTTGTCCCAGATGTCCTGGACTGTCTACAGGATGAACTAAGTGACCCACTTTCTATGATTCTCTTATTTATCCACTTGGTTTGATCACTGAAAATCTCAGTCCTTATTTCTGCCTAAGAACTCAATATTTTGACCCAGAGAACCACTCCTTTTAAATTCAGTGTATTTGTCACATCTTAAATCTGTGCAGTTTGAACACTGGATGATCCCAGTCTCAGCAGATGGCCTACTGTCCTGGTCAGTGGTCTTCAGGCTGGGCTGGACAAGCTGCAGGTCTGTGTGAAGGGACTAGAAAATGTGTCTCAGGGAGCTGGGATTTTTTAATCTTTAGAAGAGGAGGTGCAGGGGGGACCTCATCACTCTCTACAACTCCCCGAAAGGAGGTTGTAGCTAGATCTGGTCTCTTCTGCTGTGCCTGCACTGAGGACTGGAGGAAATGACCTTGAACTGAGGCAGGGGAGATTCAGATTAGATTATCAGACAATTATTTTTCACTGTTGAGGTGGCCAAGCACTGGAATAGGTTGCCCAGGGAGGTGGTGATGCCTGGAAGTGTTTAAGAGGTGTCTGAATCTGGCTCTGGGTGATATGGTTTAGTGGTTTAGGGGCTACAGTGGCAGTGCTGGGTGGATGTTTCTATTTGATCTTAAAGCTCTCTTTCAACCCTGATGATTCTACTATTCATTCAGTGAGATGCTAAAAAATCTAACATCACTGTGGTATGTGGAAAACATCTAAGAGAACTAGGAAAAGAAAAACAGAGGATGTTGTCCTTTCCAGGGTGACTTCTCTGATTTTCTAGCAATAAGAGGCCAGTTGAACCTTGGTGACTTATTCTGCAGGTCAGACCCATTTCTGAGCAGTTCTGCCCCATTTCATGTTGATCATACGCTTGAAGCCTTAGCTGCAATAACAGCAAACTGAGCTCTAGCTCTTCCTCCTGACAGCAGTCAGTGATCCAACATCCATGCTGAAGTGAGAAATAGGAAACAAACTGGAGCTTAAGGAGAGCATTTGATCATATATAGAAAGCATTTTTTTAAAGACATAATGTTTCAATTTATTCATTCTTGCTTTTCTCCAGCAGGAACTGCAGAGCTTATTTTAACCAACATCCCTCACTGATTCATCCAAACCGTTCTTTGGAATTCCTCTACTCTGTTGCCATTGACTAAAACATTAAAAAGCAAGTTATTCTGAGGGAACAAAAAGGTATGTGTGGATTCTGGCACCAAAGCTTTGGTCTGTATCTGTAGATAGTGGAAGACACTTGCTTCACTGGGAGTTAGATGCTTAAATGCCTTTATTGGGAAATTATGTAAGCTTACTTCTTTTTTTTTTATTCCCCTATCCTTTCCTTTCACAATCCATGTAATTCAGATGGTAAATATGTTGTGAAAAGAAGCAACTTTGCAGTGTAAACATTCTGACTGCTTAATATATGAACAATTGCCATAAATAAATAATTAGTCCAGGTCACTGTGTATGGGACTGGTTTGCCAACAAGCTGAAAAGAGGGGACCAGAAAGGACAGAGAAGAGGCTGTGTGCATGTTTCTTTCCTTAGAAAGAAACATTATTCAATAGAATAAGAAACAGACATTAATTCATTTATATTGACAGAATCTGAACACTGGCTTATTTTATGTGTAGAAAAACTTTTCCTTCTGTGTGATATTCTAGTTTTTCCCTTAGGAGCTGGGAACATTACATAACCATTGAATAACCTTCTATGCCCTGTGTTAAATTTCCTAAACCTGCAAGGAGGAATGTGTCACCAGTCAGAGAGATGTCACTTTGGTTGACTGCTGAGTTCTTTGAAGTAAACTCTACTCTGTGCATATTCACAGAGAAATGGTTTAACAGGACGAAGAGATTTATTTCAGCAGACATAGCTTCTTGGGTAAATGAAAAAACAGTTGTTCTCTCTGCTAGATTTATTAAGCTACAAAAAAACTATGGCTATTCAAATGAGCTCTGAGCTATATGTACCTGGGAGCATCCAGCACTGTGTATCCAGGTACCAAATCTGTCATAGCTGCATTAGCTAAGGGATGATCTGGGTCTACCTTACTGCAGAGCTGCCAACATGTTTGTGTCCAGTATCTTGGTTTGCATGATTATCCAAATCTCTGTGCCAGAACAATGTGTAAATATATATATATATATGTAAATATAATTATTCTACTGCTTTTCCCTTTTTACTCTCTGAATTTAAATTATTGATTCTATTGTGGTATTGCTCTGTAGTGGATCTCACCCTACAGATCATTATCAGCTGTAAAATTCTTTCTCTATTTCACAGGCAGAAAATGAAACACTGAAGAGGGTGACTGAATTTCAGACTCTGGATCTGTGTTTGTATGTTGCCTTCCTGCTCTTGGCTTATTTTAATCACTGAGTTAAAGCCATGGGTGACAATATACTTCTTTGCATGGAAACTGAAAAAGAAGTTTTAGAACTTTATTCACAGAAAACAGCTCTGAGTTTGGGACATGGAAGAGTTTCCCTTGGGTATCACTGTCACCATGAACTGTTAGTGCCATAAAAAGATTTTCATCCAAAAATACATTTGGTTTTGAAATAAGACATGTGTCCCATCAGTGGAGATGATTAAACTTTTGAATGATTTAGCAAGGCAGTTGATGAATTTGTCTAATATTATAATAGTCTTTAAAATAGGTTTTAAAGTTTTTAATTTTTTTTTTTTTTTTAATTCAGGAAGACATCTCTGTCCAGCAGTTGGAAAACCTCTTACAATCTGGGCATGCCACAGTCAGATGATCACTGTAACACAGGCTGTCATTTCTAGTATGAGAAAAATCCCAGAAAATTCAATTGCATTATTGATTGTCCCTGAAGTCTATAACCCATTAAGTATATATTAGCAAGTCTTTCTCTGGACTTACAGGTTGATAGTAACTAAAACTAAAAAACTAGTAAGCTCAGCATATATATGTATGTGTTTTTATCCATACTTGTTTATAGCACATTATAAACAGAAACTAATCTTCTCATCTTACATGAAGAAGTATTGAAATATCAGACACATTGTCATGGCTTAAGCACAGTGGAGAATCAAAAGTAAAACCTGTAGGTTGAGATAGGAAAAGTTTAAAAATTGAAAACAAACAAAAAAAAAATAGTATTGGAAAGGAAAAAAACCCCATATAATTGCTCACCATCCACTGCCCTGAATGCCCCACTCCAGAACCCAGATCAGACCCTCTTCCAGTTTGTGTACTGGGCATGACATTCTGTGATGTGGAATATCCCTTTGACCAGCTTGGGTCACCTGTCCTGGCTATGGCCTCTCCCAGTTTTTTTATATTTTGTACCTCCTCACCGTCATGAGCATGAGACATTAAAAAAAATATTCCTTGACTTAGGATCAACACAACTTAGCCAAAACCAAGACATCAGCATGTTATCAACATTATTCTCATTCTAAATTCAAAATACAGCACTGTACCATCTACTATAAGAAGGAATTAAATTTATCCCAGCTGAAACCAGGACACACAGAGATCTTCATAATTAGTATTTGTCTAGAAAATTTTAAAAGCAGATGTTAAAAGTGCAAAATGCATAATTCATCTCTGACAAATCCAAAAAAAGGCTGCTATTTTTAAAAAAAAATACTTTATAAGCTCAAAGGTCACACAAAGGTTAAGCCAGTTAATGTAAGTGCTTTGTTTTTAAATTGAATGAGAGCTTTGCTCATACATTAATGTGACAGAAAAAAAATCTCTAATCAGATAAAAATGGTAGCTAGAAGAAATACATACATGATCTTTAACGAGATACAAACTGAAGAAGAAGAATTGTAGCTAAGGATATCTCTTCTGGCCTGAATCAGTGAATCAATAATTGCTATAAAGCATGGGAAGTGTAAACCAATTTTTAAACTATATGGATCAGGTTATGTTTCAATAAACAGTTTCATTAATTCTCTCCCCTGCACCCCTGTTGGTTTTATTTTCCAGACGCATTCCCTTAGTAATTCTTTTGGTCTGTATTTACTGCATTTTGCTCAGTGAAAAAGTCCCTGGCTGTATTCCTACCAGATAATGTGGTAAATTCTATTACATAGCAGAGGTTTTGAATTTGCAGTGTGTATATACATATACATATACATATACATACACATACACATATGCATATACATATACATATACATATACATATACATATACACATACACATACACATACACATACACGTACACATACATATATATATATATACATATACATATATATATATATACATACATATATACACACACAGACACACACACACATATATATATATATATATATATATATATATATGGTTTTTTCTCCCTCCCCTGAACAGGAAAAATGCAGTAATCATTGACTCAATCAATATTGATTACTACCATCTTGACTTTGCTGTTACACATTATATAGACAGTCTTTTGCTGAACTGAGTTCTGTGATTCTTATCATTGTACCAGAATCAGCAGAAAATTTTGAGATGGATGGACCTGGAAGCACCTTGAGCCATCTGCCTTTGAAGCTGACATTTTTTTGTACTTAATATTTCTATTTTCTGTAGAATTGAAGGAGTTGTAACTTAAAAAAATTCTTTCAAAATTAGCAAGAAATATCTGCATTATTTTCTGGTCAGAATTTGCAATTAGGCCATAGCCTCATAAGTCCCAGGCTGCTCCTTTTGAAAAAAGAGTAAAATAACAAAAGCACAATAGCTGAAGTATTAAGCATCTCTCTGGACTACAGCATCCATTTCCCTGAATCACACACAGATGGTTCAATGAAAAGAAAGTCCACGTTTATTCTGGCAGGAATCCTGGCCACTGTCAAGGAAACACTATCTTCAAAAGAAAAAAGATGTTTTAGATGAAAATTCCCAAAGGACTGACTCTTAGTTTTGATATCACTATAGATTCAGAAATGAAATAATTAAAAAACTAATTCAGGTATCTTACAGACTCACACCATAATGCCAGATATTTTTAGTGCTCCATAAGGATTCTTGCCTCGTGCTGAGTTGTACTGCACCTTCGTGTTCAGAGACAAGAGCAGTGCATCCTGCACAAGGAAAGGGCACATGATTTCCTAAGAAGATGCAGAGTACAGGGTGACAGAGGGTGAAGTGCAGACTCTTTGTTCACCTCATTCCTTGTTTCCATGGGCTTAGCGGAACTCACTGGAGGGATACACGGTTAATATCCTGCAGGGCATTACAAGGCAGCTCAGGAGAAATGCCTCTTGTAGATAAATAGCCAAGGAATATTTTCATCCCAGTCACAGATATAGAAAAAGGATATCACACAAAGATTTTTTTTTTTAAATAGATGGCTGTAGATGATAGGTTATAGAGAGGCTGGACAGAAAAAAGGATCAGCAGGATACCTGGATGTCAGCATAATGACGTCCAAAGGCCCATCTGGTATCTATGCAGTGGAGTGAAAGGAGATGTCTGGTAATCAGGGTTTTGAGGTATATTCACAAAGTGGAAAAGAGGTTCTGAGTAAGGATAAGGAACACAGAAGAATCACTTATGGAGGGAGAAGGAGGGGAAGGGGCGGCCAGAGACTTCTCTATCAGGAAATGGTTTAGCAGAGAAGTCTTTATAAGGCTTCATAAAGCTCCTTTGCTGTCAGTGAGGGAAAAACAGCAAAAAGGCCAGCCTCATTCTTACAGTTGTTTTTTCTATTTCATCTGCTCATGTTTTCAATACTGACAATTAGTTCATTCACTTGAATTAATTACAGAAAAAGTAAAGAAACAAACTTTTATATATTTCTGATGTGTTTGACATGAATGTTTCTTCCTCCAGTTTTTCATTTGAGAGTATAATCAGAAGTGGTAGAAATCTCAGAAAAGGCTTGTCTTTGTGAAATTTCCAATGTCTTTTTTTGCTTTTCAAGAAATGAAATATGCAGGAAAATTGGATAATCTTTCAGCTGTTTGGATGGTTGTTTGAAGCAACTCCAGCAAATCCAAAAACTTTCAAGACTTCTTTCCTGCAAATGCATATTGACAAACAAACAACCAAATGCCACAGAAACAAGCTCTGGTAATGCCTGTAACTGAATTATAATACTTGAAGAGTGTTGAGTAAGAGGCCCAAAATAAATAATATAATCAGTCTGAAATTTGAAATCTGTTTTCTAATTAAAATTACTCTACAGGCAAAGCCTATTCCTTCATCCTTGTGTGAACCCCTACAAATATGTTACTCCTACTCTTCCATATTCTTGGACACAAACTTTGCAAATCAGGGTCAGATTTGTGGATTCAGATTCTTATTTAATCTGCTTAGACTTGTCTGGCTAATTGAATAGTGCTCTGGAGATGGACAAATCTCAAATAGAAAAAGGAGGGAAGTTTAATACAGGAGATAGCATTACCTTTCTATTAACAAACCCTACAGTACTCATAACACATCCACAGGACATGACAAAACGGCATTTTGTTCCTTCTTTTCACCCTGTTCAATCAAAACATATTTTAAGAGCGACCAGCAGAGAAAATGTAGAACTTCAAATCCCAGCATGTGAAAGCACATTCACCTTGGCAACGGAGGAGTTCCTTAATGCCTTATTCTTACCAAACCATTCTCTGCCATGTCAAGTGGTTGAGAAGTATTGCTTCCTGAATTACAATATAGATTATTCTTTGATTTGAGAAAAAGATATGGGATTTTTTCTGTGGTCAGACCTGTGTATTTAGATGACTCTCTTCAAGTGAGCATCCCAGTTAGTGTGTTTAATAAAACTCGTTTCAGGACACTGTTTTCACTTTGTGTGATCAGAATCTTCCTGCTGTAATATGACAGGGAATGGAAGAGACTGAGATATCATATTTCTCTACATCCTTGGAATAAACTGGTTTCTTTGATTTTCTGGAGACATTTTTTTGTAAGTGCATCCTTCTTATGAGTTCTTATTTCTGGGGAAGTGTAAAATCAGTGAGGTGAGATGAATTCCTCAAAATTACACTGAAGAAAAGTCCACAAGACCAGATTATCAACCCTTTGTACTGAATATCAGCTCATTAAAGGATTCATCCTCTCTAGCTACATTCCTACAACATATAGGCCCATTTTTTTTCTACTCCAATCTCTTTCAGGAGGGGGATGGATGAGGATATTTTGATAACTGGTAATTATCAGTACAATGAAACAAGCTTCCAAATATCATGAGGTTTCTGTGCTTGAGATAAGGCAAGATTCTTTAAGTGAAATGAAAGAACTCTAAAATTACACACTGAAAAATCAATATATTGTTTTGGTTTACTTGAAAAAGACATCTTTCAAAAGGGCCTTCATTTTTCAAGTCCCATGACCACAGCTGAAACACATAAACTGAAAAGAAGTGCTACAAAGATATAAATCTTCATACAAATCGTAACTTTCTTATGCCATTATTGCTGCTCCTTAGCGAAACCATGCAGTCATTTTCCATTCATTTAAAATTCAGTCAAGTAGGATCAATTCAGGCTTTGCTTGTCTGTATCCTGTGATGTAATTCCAGCTAATGAAGTTGCAAAGCATAAAATCTGGCTTCAGCCAGCAAGACCATTACAATACTCCTCCTTCTGTTCTGACCTTTAAGTAAGCGTCTAAGGCAGCGAGGGCTGCCTGTAACCAGCACTTGTGGCAATATGTTGAGTGCAAGTATGGATGATGATGGCTCTGTTGCTATGAGTCATCTAGATAACATTATCTAAGCAAATAATTTATTTCAAATGAGAAAACTTCACTAGAAATAGTAAGACTGCCATGCCAAGCGTGCAAAATTTAGGAAATTCAGCTTCAATTCAAGTCCCCTAATACCTGACATGTTATGGTCTCTATAGAAGGTTATCAGGAGTTCGTATAGGATTTTTCCATTGATGTGTTCTGCAATGGAATCCTACTAAGTATCTAAGATTGTTCTCTTTCTGCTAAGGTGTGTGCAAAGCTCAAGAAGACATGATCTTTATGTCTGACTATGCATTTCCTGGTAGATTTCTGCTACATGTGCTTAAGAAAATTAGTGCCCCAGAAAGACTGATCTCTCTCTTGCCAAACATGCACAGAGTCAGACATGCAGCCAGGTGAGAGCATTTGTAAGATTTGTAAGATGTGTGCTGTGATCATCACTTCTTTCTTTATAAGGCCTGTGCAAGGCTGAGGCACCAATCTCCTTGTGCAGTTCCCATGGCATTCTCCTAGCCACAGAAATTGGGACACCCTGGGAGAAGTGGCCCATTCACTTTGTCCAGCTTTTCAGGACAACACGATCAGTCCCCATCAGGCTGCCTCCCAAAGCACAGCTGGTTCTTGAGAGCTGATGCTATGACCAAATTTGGGCCGGATTCTGTGGATGTCTGATGTCTTGTCTATGGATTTGGTGCTACAGCAAGAAGGTGCTCAAAAATTCTAGGCTGCACAGTGTGGCTGAGCATGAGATTATTAGAAAAAGGATGAAGAAAACAAGTATGCCTCCCCAGTGTGATGCAAGTATCAAACATTCCTTGGGACAACTAGGGGAATAGAATAGGTGGAAATTGTTTCTTCTGTGTTGCAAATAGAGAAATCAAGCCCCGGAATGAAGAAATCTGCCAAAAATGATACATAAATCGAAGGCCAAATGGGAATTAGGAGTTTTCATCTCTTATTTCTGTGTTTATTTTTCTTAACCAAGCTTCTTATTGTTATTCACATACTGTCCTTTATTTTTCAGGCTTGACAGAGAGCTTTGACAGAGGCACCTTGCAGTCAGCTGGAATCAGTCAGGTGCAAATAACTGCCTTGTGAATGTGTGTCGTTCGCTTGCCCTGTTCAGTTCAGCTCTGTAAATCAGAGCATCTGCACAATGACCTGCTCTGTGTATTATTGTGGTCAAATACAATACAGGTCAAAATTCTGTATTTCCAGTTTGGTTTTCTGCAGCTCTGTTTGCTACTGCACTTTTTCAACTGGCTTTGCCAAGACGTTACAACCTACTTTCACAAGCAATAATTCAGGATGCATTTTCAATAAAATTGAAAGGATTTTTTTAATGCAAATATATTCCATGGGCATAAAAAAGAAGGTGCAACCATCTCAGATCAACGCAAAAATGCAAACTTCAGCAGTAATCAAAACATCACTTCCAGGAGAAAATCACAATTACTTTGAAGGCAAGGTTATAACTTTGGTTGCATTTAATAGACATAATTCTACCACTAGTATCTCCATTTATGCTAGGAATTTAATGGAAAGCTTGCCTGGAGTAGGGAAAATAGAACAGGAAATTGTGGCAGGTGAACACGAGAAATTGCTTGAGAACTGTTTTGTTCCAGCTCAAAACACTTACTTGGTGTGGTGACTGTTCAAGACCCACTTCAACTGCCCACTGCATAAATACTCATCATATTGAGTTATTCAATGATTTAGCCTGCCAGTCTAACTTATTACAGATGAGGCAGCAGAAAATGCATTTCTATTTTCTTTTCTCTGTCTCAACACTCCACATTTATATTTGCTGGAAGACCAAAGAATCACCTGTTACTTCACTTGCTTTTGACAGATATTAGAACCCAGCTGTATTTTCTAATCATCCCTGGGTCTGTATTATGTTTTCTCAGGGCAATTTCCACTTCCTTCTGGTGTTGTTCTGTTGTGTTTTTTTTTACAATGCTCAGTGAGACACGGCAATCAATAATCTCATGGAAATTGCTCAGGAGATTAAAATGCTAAACAATTTTTCAAACACATTCTCCTCCTGGAACAAACATCTTAAACCACAAAATTATCTCTCTGAAGCACCATGCCAGCAGGCTCAGATGGCTTCTTCTAGCATTTACATTTTTTTTAAAATCTGCAGTAACTCCAGGGAAATCAGAATAGGCACTTTGTAGTGAGTGGGATTTTGCACAGTGAAGTTATACAGGAAGCTCTGGTATCCGGAGATACTCTTTGGTAGAGTACACCCAGAGAGGTTCAGCCAGGGGAAGCTCCCACCATCCATTTTTCCATTGGCAGTGGCAAGTTTTTTTTGGAAACCTGTGTTCAGGTTTTTTTGCATTCCCTTCCAGTGAGCCAGCTCACAGAGAAAGTTGTTTGGAGGGAAATTGCAGTGGCACATGGTTGTTAAATATTATTTTATCACCTTTATGTGTACCATATGGCTTCTATAAATGTGTCATTTGATTCTGCTATTGCTGGCTAATCAATAATTTTCATATCTCTCCTTACCAGTCTCTCAATTTCTGGGAAGAAAAGAGAGATATGAAGATCCATGATCTTGTAAGTCTTAAATTTCCTCAAGAATTTTCAACAGTTCCTCCAAATAGGCACCGTTGTCTTGACAGCAGCAATCGCTATAAAAACCCCATACAAACCAAGACCACCCCAAAACCACTGAATCACACACTTTGTTATTTATCAAATCAATTTTCCTCAAACCACAGATCAGAAATCACATAGCAGATTGTGATCTACAAGACCAAATACATGGACAGGAAAAGATGAAATGTCATCTTTTCTAAGTTTGCAAGGATGGATCAAATGTGTTTTTCTGGGTCTTTATGCCTGGTCCTTTTCACTCATTCTGCTAAAACTTTATTCCTTTAGGGAGAAATTTCCTCTAGAAAACTTTCTCTTGTGGCTCATCATTATGTTAAGTAGTTGGCCAAAAGGAGAGGATTGATTTTTTCCAAATGTGGATTTCCAGCTAGTTGGAAACTGTGGGCTTGCAAGTACCTATCTCCATAGCAGAGTGCCTGTGGCCCCTGGCACTGCTGGTTATCCTAGTGCCAAAGGTCCTGGAAAGTTTCTTTCTTTTCCCATCAGGTCCAGCTGTGACCTCATGGGAAAAGCTGTATAATATGATGACTCTCATTAGTGTGTTCCTAGAAGGAGATGTTTGGAAGTGATGTCAAATGTTCTGTGCACAAACACACAAGTGGCTTTTGGTGCTGGTAAATTGATGTGTGTAATAAAGTGACCATCAAAACTGATAATAACTAAAATTATTCGAAAAAGATAAAAATCAGTTTACATTATATGTGAGTTTGCAAACCAGAAAAGGTCCAAGATTTTATTATTTGGCAACTTTCCATCCATTTTTTTAATCTGCCTACAGCCTTTTTAGCACAGTGGGAAATTTCTTTAACATACTTATGTAACCATAACCCCGAACCTGTCAAAAATTGTAATGTCAGTGTCCAAAATGTGATAGACATCTGCTCAAGAACTTGGAAGAAAATTACTTACAACTCTTTCTCTCCATTTTTGCAATCAGATATTTGACCCCAGTTCAGACAGTGAGATTCTGTATAGTTTATTCTTTTAATATTTATTAGTGTATCTCTAGCAGTTCTAAATTTTCAACTGAAAAGAATTATAGGAAGCTAATATGAAGTGAAAATATGATGCAAAAGTAATTATTTATTACTAGCATTTTCCCATTTTAATATTTAAAAAATCCCAGCAGAGTTAATTATTGTAGGCTTTTAAATCCTCAGTCTGTTATTTTTCAATTGAAAGAAATCTTTGAGGACCTCTGTGACACTCTTAAAAGCTGATCCAACCTCCTATGCAGTCAGTGGAAGAACATCAAATGCCTTCACCAACTCTGGATGAGTTTCCAAAAACATTGACTTGGAAAAATATTGAATGCTAAATTTCTCTCTTGTACCGTGGACCCTTTATGTCAGTAGAAAATTTCAGAATTAACATTTATTACTTTCCAAAGGGGTTTGAAATTCATCATGGCCTATACTATAAAGCAGCATCTATGGGAATATTAAACTAAACAGAAGCTCAAAAGATTAATCACAAAGTTACTCATATTCCTTGACTTTAGTTTAAAGATTATGTAATTTTAAGGATTTTATCTTTAAATTATCCTTGTTTGAAGATTACTTTTAAGGATTACTTTGTTGTAGATTTGTGAGATTTTTTTCCTGCATACTAGACCTATTGAACCAGCCATTTTCCATGGCAAACACAATTTCTAGAAACACCTCCACCTCTCATTTTATTACATAAATAATGTTAACCAGTAGAATATGAAGGACAATGAAGACAAAATAATACTGTTTGCCAGATAAAATTTAATACACAAGTCACTGGAAGATTTCTCTTTAAAAATTATAGGTGGTACATATGACAATTAATAATTTAAAAAGCCAATATTCTAAAATAGAAGATTTTCTTATCAAAACTGGCATGGACTCCTGTGTCTATTGATTCTTTACATTACATTACATTTCGATTTACACTGAAAAGAATATACTGAGATAAACCAAGTCTAATTATCATATGACATTTTGTAACACTGAGATACCTCACAGTCAACTAAGATTGTGACTCAGAAACTAATGTTTCTGTGTAACTCAAAGTCTGGCATTCAGGAATTCCAGAGTTGTGCAATCACACATGGAAATTATAGTTTATGAATGGCAGTACAAGTTCCTTTGGTTTAGAATTAGTTTTTGATATGTGATGCCAGGAACTGACAAGCCCATTCTAGATCAGAGATATTTTCAAACCATCCTCATTTGAGAACAGAAGTTCCAGGACTATTTATTGAATAAGTAGGTCCTGTAATTTCTTTACCTGAAATACTTCTGATTATGCAAAACATGAAAACCTGACATTTTATAAAAGCATCATCAAATAAAATAAACTTCAAGTTGTTCCACTAATAAATAATTCTGGTTTCTTATTATGTACTGCTTATCATGTAACTTATTGCTGGCTAAAGTGGCCCAGATTCTCCAGGCCTAAATAGCATCCAAACAGTTTAAACCTTGGACTATCTGATTTTAAAGCTTATCAAAGGCATTGCATGGGCTCTGTGTAAATGTCTGCATCTTATCTCTAGAAACTTACCAAAAGTTCTGTTTCTGCTTCACTGGAGAAGGCAAGATGCAGGCTGTGCACCTGCACTCCAGGTAAAAATGCCCTTCATACTACCTATATTTTCAATCTCTAAGAGCACTGTGCAGAGTCAGTCTCATCTATCCATTTTGTACTATGAGTGCGATGAAGGACTATTTCTTTCTTTAGCTAAAATCATAGCTTTTCTTTCTTTTGTTTTTTGCAATGTTTTTGTTTTGTAATTCCTTTAAGAAGGAAAGAAATTATTCTTCATTACATGTGTGCAAAACCTAGCAATAAAAACTATAATGCCAAATTTCTAACAAGTACCTATCATTATAATGATTATTAGAGTTGCATAGTTATGCATTGCTAGCAATAAGTATTTTTATGGCTTTCCAGGAACTTGCTCCTCATGCAAGTTTTTCACCATATGTTAGTGTACCATGCTTAATGATGTCTGGAACAACGAAGCATGGTACAGTACAATAATGCTAAGTTCTCTTACAGAGCAACCTCACATTAATTTTAAAAGAAACTAGCCATTTATGGACTGCAGAGTTAGGCTAGCAATATTTAATGAGCTTTGTTCCTAAGTCTATCCTGATATCATCAGCAATTCTGGTTTATGGTTGAGGATGCAAATAAATAGAAGGGAAATATTTTTAAGAGCCACTAAAAATATTAGGTCAGAATAAAAAATACAGCTGTGGGGAAATAAGGTGATTTTTAAATAAAAGTTTATTTTATCAGATTTTCTCAGCTTTTATGCTACTGCAATGAGCATGAAGTTATATGAATTACTTAAAAGTGTCTTTTTGAAAGCTGACTTAACTTCCGTAGTACAATGCTTACCAAATATTTTCCTCATTATAAGGAATTATATGGGGTTAATTTGCTGTTGTCCATTGCAATGGTGATCATCACTGCTTGTGATTAAATATATATTGTAAATAATTTCAGTTCATTGAAATACAAACATTGGACAAGATATTCTGGAATACTGTAAATATGTATTAAGTGTATGAAATTACTATCCAATGCCTTGGTGGACAATTTGAGAAGTGAGGTGGAGAATTGCATTTCATTTACAGAAGTACAAACAATGTGCAAGGAGTCATCAGTGTGTTCTAATGGGGAAAGTGGCGCTGACATTTTTGTGGGGGATGCAGAAGAAATTAATCAAATTTTACAACCCAGTCACAATATGAGTACTGGATAAATATAGACCATGGAAGTGGTGGTATCACATCATTGCTAGTGACATCTTGCATCATGAAAACTGAAATCTTAATAGGAACAGCAATTTCTCATCTTGCTTTCAGATGACATCAAAGGTCCATGGGAAATTTGTTTTCATTAACATGTTCTTCCCTTATGGCAGTAGGAAAACCATTTTTTTTGTCTAGTAAAAACAAATCAACATTTTTTTTTTAAGTACTGAATATCTTTAAGGTTTTTTTTAATTTGAAATTTCTTCAACATATGCTTTGCATTCTGATTCATTAGAAACTTCAGAATCATTACATGACGTCTTTTCATGTTTTCATTACAGTGTTGTCACACGGCCTTTCCTCCCTTCCCCTTGAGGGGCATCTGGCATCTATCTGCAGCTGAGACCTCGGCTCCAACACCAAGCATGAGGTAAAGCCTTCACTGGAACTCTTAATGGCCACCACAGAGTGTGAAAGGTGCTCATGGGACCCTCACTTTGTAAGTTAAACCCTGAATATTATTTCAGCTCCCTGACAGTCATTCCAGGGGAATGGATTTTCAGGACAAGGCCTGGAGGGAATGGAGGTGACAATGGTAGGGCAGTGAGAAGAAAGCACAGACCAGACTGCCTACAGCAGCAGCAGCAGAGAATGTCTGTCCCTCCTCATTCCCTGTCAATCCTCAGCTCTCTGTGCTGAAACTAAACCAGTGGTCATGAGTGGAGCTGCAACCCAAGACAATAGCCAGGAACTGAGAGAAGGAAAATGGAGCAAGGGAACGGATTTGAGACAAAGAAGAAAGGAGGGAGGCACTGACACCTGAACCACTTCGATAGGTTGGATGGGGAGGGTGCATGATCAGATACAGAACCCTCAAACTTCCCAGCATGGGCCAACCAGGAGCTCACACAGAACCTGAATTCAGATGAAGAAAAATGGTCTTCACTCTGTCCAAGCCAAGAGAACCTTGAAGCACAGCCCCACATTTCCCATGTGCTTTAACTGCCAAACTGAATTTGCTTGCAGGCATATCCATGGCCAGAATCAGCCTTTTGTGAGCCCTAGGAGGCCTGGGGATGAGGTGGGTGCTGAGAAGATCAATATGACCATGGCTTTGGAAGCACTGCATTGCCCAGAGGCAGATATTTAGAGGCTGTGGTGGTGGTAACTGCCAAAAGTTAAAGAAATGCAACATGACAGAGTGAACCTCTGTTTTTTCTCTATGTGTCTCACCTGTGCTCAGTGCTCCCTGAAAATACATCCTATCTTTTCTCAAAGGAGGCAACTGAAAAAGATTTTTAATGGATTGTTTGGCATTTTCCTGCACAAAAATGAAGGTACCCCTGGTCTGTTCTTATCTAAATTTTTTACTTAATTTTTTTTAAATTTTTTTAATTAACTCTAAAAACACACTACAGAAGACTACAGTAAAGTTTAGGAATCTAAGTCACAAAGTGGGGTATGGTCCTTCAAATCAGCTGTTATACAATTTATCCTAAGCCTTCCTTTCCCTTCTCCAAAGGAGTACACTTCTCTTTCATGTGCAATGGGTAACAGAAATGTCACAAATGTGTCTCCATCCTGTCTATTTTTCTCATTTTCTTCAAGTTGGGTCCCTTAGTGTTTGAAAATTCTTTTCAGGGATGGGCTTTTTCATGATATATGTTGAACATGTAGTAAACACATCTATAGCCCTAGACCGAATTGTGAGGCATCAAGGAGAAAGATTTACTGTCAAAGGGCCTAAAGTTGTTATTATTATTGCCATTTTGGACAAAGAGATGCTCTGCTCATGCAAGTGTTTAAATTGACCAAGCAATTACTTTTAATGCCTTTATTCCTATTCCCCTCTTATAAATATTTGCTGGAAACCGGTAGTTTCACTTCACTCAAATAAGCACCAGATTCCTTCAGGGAAAAGATTGGCTCGAGGCAGATGTTCTGCTTAGCCAACTTCCTTTCTTTGGAGGGAAAAGAAAAAAATGTCAACACAAACACAAGTCTGTGATTGATGAGATGTTTTAGGGCATGGGGGAATATTTCCAAATTTAATATGTTTTGCCCTTTAACGATGAAGGAAATAGGTAGATCCTGAAAGCTTACTTAACTTACATAAACTTACTTATTTGCTGGCCTGCTAAAGGCTCGACCTTGGACAAGGATAAAACAAATAAAAAAATAACATTTCTTCTGTTGAGTTAGGGATATTTTACTTTTAACTTAATTTTCAAAAGGCGTTATTTGCATTAGTATACAGATGGCCTTATAAATATGAAAAAGTGTGTGGGTAATGAGTCCTTGAACATAGTGCCTTTGGGGTTCTTTTTGACTAGTTAGTCTAGCACAAAACTGACAATTCCTGTGGGCAATGTCGAGTCAGAGACCTGTGGTCACCACAACTCAGTGGTGCCAGTGACCAACATCTTGTGTATTTTCTTAGAAAATCAGGATTAATTTTCTAAGAACAACTGAGCACTTTAACCTATCGTGATTATTTTAGCAAATGGGTCTCTCCTGATAGACTTGTTTCCTTGTGATTAATAAGGTTCATTAGGAAAATGGATTTGAACCTTTACAGCTGTCACTCATGTCAGTTCAGATTTGTATAGATAAATTTATAACATTGTCATAGATGAAACACATTTTCCCTTAAAACTTACATGTGTGCAGAAGGACAAAAGAAAGGATTTTATGTCATCCCAGTACTGCTCTTTCTCATCCATACAATTCTCTGAAGTCTTCCTAAGAGGACTTTCCAATTTTTAATAAACTATATCTTTTATCGGGTATTTGGCTGATTTATTTGATCATCCCTTAGGAAAACATTATTTTAAGAGTTTGGTCCATTTGATTTGCTATGAAATTAAAACTTTAAAATTTCTGGGGTTTTTCATACCCTTTTGTGTTTAAAAGCTCGTTCAAAGTGAAATCTTTTGGAAGGATCAAAAATTACTTCTCTACTGCATTTCCTGTCAGGGTTTTGATTTTATCTAAGTTCTCTTTTTAATGTTGCAATGATTCTTATGGTACAGTAGATTTCATTTGGAAGAAGAAAAAGAAGAAAAAAAAGTTTTCTTTGCTCTGCATGTCTAGTGAATGATCTCGATTTTTGTCTTTCTCATTTTCTTTTCCCATTTATAGAAACCATGTAAGGTTTCTTCTGTTTCGTGACAGGAAACAGGAGAGTGTTGTAAGAGGGCATATAAGGGATGCTGCCTTGGCTCATGGCAGTTATAGGAAGGATGAGGAAGAAGGAGGGACCATGTTACCAAGAACACCTGTGGAACACCAAGTAGAGCTCCCAGTTTGTGCTAGAACTCTTTGAACACTCTGGGAAAGTGGTGTTTCAGCTGCTGAGTCTGTGCTCCAAACACAGTTTCTTTGAAAACAGGCAAGGTTCAGCTCAAGCCTAAAGATCCCAAAGAGAATGGATTGTCTAAGTCTGAACGTGCTTGTTGTGTGAGACATGACAGGTCACATGCTACTCCCAACAAGCCCTGGATCATTGTATTTGACTTCCAGCTTTTCACCTGGAGTCTGTGACTAACAGGAGAGTAATTTCCTCATGACCACATGGGGTATCATTGGGAATTTGATTTCCTGTTCTGCCAGTAACACCTTGCAGTCCTGCCTTAGAAAGGCTTGGTTTTATCTTTTAGTGTCCCTTGCAATCCAGAGCTGCCCATTTCTTTTACAGAAGGGTGTTCAGCAAAAGTGTCAGCAAACTGCAAAAGTCCTGTGTGTGGGCGTGGTTTCAGCAAACCCCCTTGTTAAATATGGAGCTCTCCCTAGACACTTCTCTGCAGCCAAAGACTTAAATATTCAAATAAATATATTTAATGAGTCGATGGTTCCCTTCTTCATTGGTGTGAATTTTCCTTTACATGCCAGAGAGCTAAGAGGAGAGCCAAGTGGCTTGAATCATGATAACCATGTTGCCAGTAAAAGGCAAGCTCTTTGTTTTGATTGGCAAAGGCACTAAGGAATATAGCAGCTGTGAATTATTTCTTCTCCCTGAGTAAGGGGGTTTTCAGGGCAGTAAAAAATAAAGCCAAATTATCATGGACTGGGAATGATAAGGAAGTTGAGGAAAATATTGAAAAGAGCTGAGAAAAGTCCAGAATGAGCTCTCCTGTGTTGCTCAAAATTGTCCATATTTGTCATCTATAGTCAAGCTACAGACTGCTCTATACACCTCTGAGAAAGACGAAGAAGATGAACCTGAATGAGGACAAAGACTCAGGAAAACCTGCATCTATTCCCCTGACATAGCCAATATTAGATTTTCTAAAGAAGAGTGTGCATGTGGGGGAAAGTTGTGAATTAGCACTCTTAGTAAACTATGGAAAATCTTAGCTAAGGCATGGAAACTGGAGCTAGAAAGATCCTGCTAATCCATCTAATTGAGACTTATCACTGCAGGAAAGCTCTCTGATGATATTTCTAGTGACTCATCTAGCCTCACTTAAATTCATATCTATGAGGTTATTACTTCCTCTTGCTTTTTAGGAATCATAATCATGGAAAGTGGGGATCCAGGCTTAGCTGCTAAGAAATGGAAATTTATTGCATCAGAATGCATAGCTCATCTCCAGCAGAATGCTCCCTTTTCCTTTGTCATTTAAAAATGTCTTTCTTTCTCCTGCTCCTCATATGTCTTCATTTTTCATGTCTCTTACCTCAAATACTCCATAAAACATACCTAGATCATGTTTTTTCTGATAGGCTGTTGCAAGATTGCTATGAGACACCTATGGGGCAGCACCAGTACCAGATCTCGATGGACACAGACTTCATTGACATTACAGATAATGCTGAGGCTGGAGTGGCAGCCTGTATAGAATATATATAGATTTGTAGGGGTGTCATGCTAAATGTCTGACTCTGCCTGGGGTACCTTGTAGCCACAAACAAAAAGCAATTAGATTAGAATAGAGGAGGTCACTAAACCATTTTTTCTCCTGATGCCATGAAGTAACAGCCATGGAGAGAAGGCTGGCCAGGCATGGTGAGGGGCTCAGAGATGAGCTGCTGCTGTACATCCCTTGCAGCCAACAGCTTGCTGGGTGATGCTGTCTGTGCATCAAGGCACAGCCTGAAGGAAGGAAGGATCCCAGAAAAAGAGAAGCCTTTTCTTTTCACTGTCTGGAGAATGCCTTAGATGTAAATGATAAGAAAGTCTTTGTCAAAGCAGAAAACCCCACATATTTTTCAGATCTGGCTACAATGCAAACCATAACAGAATTTCTTGGAGGTATTTATATTTCAGGCTTTTGGGTGAAGAAGGACAAACTTTACAGATCACCAGGACTAAATATTGATAGTGCCGTGAATTCTGAAGAATCTCAAACATAACATTACTAAACTATTGCACATGGGAATAATGTATAGTTTAAACCTTCTGCAATACCAAAGAAAGGAAAGCTGACAAAGATCATTTCAGTCACTGAAGAGTGGTCATAGAATGTGTGGATGAGTGAGTCTAATTTTTCATTCTGGAAAAATTCTAAATTTTCATTCTAAAAAAAGCTTCAAACAGATATTTGATAATACATACGTGATTTTGATAATACATTCTAATAAGGAACAGGCAATATGCATATTATCAAGACAGTTATGCCTCACAGAGCTGTTAGAGTCCTTAATAAGCAATATATGTGGATCCATGTAGTATATATGGACTTTCTACAAGCTTTCAGCAAGATCATTAGCCTATGATCATTAAAAACCCTAAAAACTCTTAAAACCCCCTCCAACTAGGAAAGAAGCCCCTTTGGGGCAAATATCTGCTAAAAGATAGAGAATGAAAACTTTTAGCAATGGAATGAGGTTACTAATGCAGCCCCATGACAGACACATTACCGCAGGCTATATTGTTAAATATACCCATACACAATTTGTGAGAAAAACAGAGAGGTGGTGAAGTCTGAAGGTGATTTTGAATGTTCAGCGGAAAGATGACAGTAAGAAACTGGAGTGTAATATCATAGTATGGGGCAACAGAGGAATAAAATCATAGATAAAATATAATGTAGAGTACTGCCCAGAGAGTGTGGGGAGGAGGGGGATACCAGCACACACTTCCGACATGGCTTGTTTTACATTCTTTTTCCCAAAGCACCTGTACATATTTTCTGTTGGCCAGACAACAGATGGATGAATTGTCAGTCTGAACCAATGGGCCATTTTGTTGTGGTTAGAAATTTTAATGGAAAAATTGTGAAGAGATGCAGAATTCATGCAGGCACTTTAAATGTTTTCTGCTTTCTTAATCTCTCGGCACTGATGAATTTTATTTTAAAATGGTTGAACCATGGCTGCTGTAATACTGACAGAAGACAGACTCACAGGCCAATACATAAAAATTGTATCATTCTCATAATGTAATCAAAAAAGCAGAGGAAACTCAGAGGTGTTGCAAAGGTAGTAAGATTTGGAATAGAAGCGTATATAAATACATGAATGCTTCTGTTTCATGTAAGACAAAAAAAAATCATGGTTTAAATCTCTTAAAAACTCACTTCTGAACTTGTGAAATGTAGGCAAAATATTATGTTTTGGACAAGAAATGACTTTTAATACTGGCATGGCTAAATCTAGCATAAATTATTAATTTTTTTTCTATGCAAATATAAGGTTTTAACTTTTTCTCTTTGTTTTTATTTTTTCCTTACGGTATTCTTATGTGCTCCTCTAGAGATGCTGTATTGTAGTTGCATTTATTATATTCCCCTGCTGCTTTAAGAGATTCCTTTCTGTGCTATTTGAGAAAGATTGAGGTTCTCTGGAGGGCAAGAGTGAGAAACATCATCATCAGTGCCTAGTTCAGGGCGTTTCAGTCTGATGCTGTCAATTTGTCATGCACCAAGCCCCATCTGGTCATGGCCTGTATGCACCAACACCGATGGTGAAAGGAGAAGGGGTGTGGTCCAGGACCTCAATCCTTACTCAGGGCTGTCTTCTAGAAAAGTCCTAGCTTTCTCTTTCCTTCTGTTGTAGCCCGTGCAGAGTGTTGGGGGGCAGGGTGACATCAGAGACATACCTACCCTCAGAGACAGAGAATTTCTAGGTTCTCCCTAGACCACCCTCCGCACATGAAAAGCCGCAGTAGAACAGATACCGTTTACTCTGGCTAGCAATACCATGAAGTGAGGGTTACCTTCTCTCCTGTTTCTTGATTTTTATTTCTCCTCTGTGCTCTTCCCCTAAATACCATCAGTTCTATACTGGAATGTGCTGCACATGTTTGAAAAGCATTATCATGAGCTGAAGGGTTGCCAGCATTTTGCGATCCTTGGGTGGCAAGTGAGGGGAACCTGGTCTATTGCTGAAACAGAACCTCTGGAAAGGAATGAAGAATAAACCAGAAAATTTCTTCTGTCTGGTGAATTAGAAAAAAAAAATATCTATGGAAAGAATTCCCCTTCATAAACTGTAAATTGTACTTGTGGACTATTGAGACCAGATATGCATGTTCTTTCTATTACAGCTCATGAATTCACAGCTAAGATTTGCTTTTTATAAAAGAATGAAAGAAGAAGAAAAAAAAATATGCAGTGAGCCAGCCCATAAAGCAGTTTTGGACTCTAAAATCATATTATAATTGGAATTTTTAAACTTATGTAGAAACATTGCTGCATTAAAACATCTGAAATGAGGTATTTTCAACATAGAAGTTAAAAAGAAACACCAGTAGTTTAGAGCAGGAAATTACAAATTGAAGCTCTCAGTTTAAAAGGAATTATGGCTAATGTAAAATAGGCCTTTCACTTAGCACTTCTTTGCTATTCTGGCAACCAGGCACCAAAAGACAGTTACATTATTTGTGGCTATAAAATGTTATGAGCATTAAAGTCATGTTACAGGACTATCAAGTTGAGAAATCAAACCTTGTGAGGAGTCTGCTTACACCACTTAGGCTTGCTCCTGCCTTTACAAAGGTAGTAGAGAAAGGAAAACAAAAATCAGCTCCCTAAAATGGGGGAAAAGCAGAGGGCCAAGGCCACAAAAATCTGCGACTCTTTATCTTCAGTTCTTCCAATCTTGGGTTTGGGCTGGTTTGTTTTCTGAGAGACAAAGGAACAGGTCTGGGTTCCAGCAAGAAAAGAGCACACAGAGACCTCAAAGCCTGTTGGGAATCCTGTTGGGTCCAAACAGGTAAACATGAAAGGAACTGCAGCTTTCCCAGGCTAGGATCCAGCACTGTCCGCCAGCCTTGACCTCTCAAGTGAACTATAAAAGAAAAGTGGCAAGTAGAGCAAGACAACCAACACCAAGGCAGAATTGGCAGAGAGGTAGATGTGGATGTGCTTGCACTCCTACAGCTGTGTTGGTTGCCCCGTGTAGATGTGTACCAGGGCACTGGAGCCTGTGGGGCTAGTTTTGACCTAACCTGAGCTCTTATGGCACTGCTGTTACACTGCAATCGGTTGTGGTGTGTTGCAAGACCACAGTGAGACCCTAAGTTAACTGCTTAAGGTTTTGAGAATGTTTACTACAAGTAGTTATAGACACTAAGAGAAGACCTCTTGCAGGGACAAATGTTTTAGCCTGCAGCTGCATCAGTTATCATTCAAGACAAAGGGTTCAGGCTGAGGGAGAATGTGTTGCTTTGTAACAATTCATATCTGAATTCTTTAGAATTCATTACAGGACCGGGAAAGAAGCAGCATGTGAGATAAATGAAATGGTGAAAAGATGCATGGGAAGAACCTGTGATTATTAACTGAAATAGTTCATCATAGACTGTAATTCCACCAGTATGACTATGATGATTTATGCCAACTGAAGCTGAGATTGTTTGTTTGCTTGTCTTAATTGCATTTAAAAGTAAAGCATTCATTTCTAATCCTCATGTTTGCAGAGAAGTGCTTGAAAATCTAAGTGCATCTAATTGTTCAAAGAAGCAGAATGCAATTAGAAGACAACCTAGTGGTATTATTATTTAATCTTGTGGTACTTAGAGAAAATTATTCCTATTTTTAATCAGACTATTTTGAGAATGTGATTGGAGTTTTGTATAATGGTAATTTCCCTTAATTTTTTTGGTGCATCTCTTGAACAGTGTCACAAAGCAGTAAACATTACTTAAGGTAAGCAATCTTTAGCTTAAAAATTAGGCAAGTTTGACAGAAGCAGATCTAGTGAATGTATGCTCTGCTTAGCTGGAGAAATTGATTGGTTGCATCCTGTACAAGTTCCTATGAATTTTTGACCCTAGATTTTGCAAATATACTTCTCAGAATTTTGCACCAAAATATTTGAAACCTCCTTTGATCAAATGACCAGAAAGAAAAGAAATGAAATGCATGATCACATAGAAATTTATTGCAAACTTTTAATTCTTTTCAGGAGGATGTTTATCCAAGAAATTTAACATTGTAGAACGTGCTGGTTTGGCCATACTAGAGACTGAATTCTCCATTCACCAGCCAGACACAGAGCAAGATGCAGCATGTGCAGTCAACCAAACCTTTTCATACTTTTATGGCTTAAGTGGTGTTCTGCCAACATTTAGTGAGTTACTGCTTTTGCTGCTGAGTCAGACTATAGCAAATGTGTGTTTCCTAGAGATGTTTTTTCTGGGCTCCTGTCCTGGTTTCAGCTAGGGTAGAGTTAATTTCTTCTCAGTAGCTGTTACAATGCTGTGTTTTGAATTTGGAATGAGAATGGTGTTGATAACCACTATTAAGGAAGAGAAGCAATTATTTTCTCATCCTTTTCAAAGAATGTAAACCTGAAAGAGGGTGAACTCAATTAAGAGCTTGGATGCTAGGTGGGGAGTACAGCAGCTTTTCCCTGCACCTCTGTGTATCATGCTGTCTTGGGGAAACCTGTCTTCTTCACAGAGCAATCTACCTGGCATGCTAAAAAGCCCCAGACACTATGCAAATATAGAAAGACAGTCAGTGAAGTGGCAAAAATTGTTACAGATGAGCAATAACATCAAAAGACATCTAAAACTTATTTGCTTAATATTATTAGAGAATTAAAAAAAAAAAAGAAAAAAAAAAAGGCCAGAACTGACTCTGAGATAGCTGTAGGCCCCTTCAATTCAGAGCCAGGTGTTCCAGAGCTGGGAGACCTTACAGTTGCAACTAATCAGGCATTTCTGCTGCAGCTATTTATTATTCAGTTCCTATCCAAGGACTTCTTTTTTCCCTGCTTTTTCTTGAGGATGTTCCAATTTTTCTGAGCCCAGCAGTTATCCAACAGGATGTAGCAGATAGAGGGTTGGCTCACCCCTGCTCAACACCAAAAAGTAGTGCCCCAAGGAATGGCTTACAAGTCAAAAGGTATTTTGGGGTGACAAGTTTGAAGAGTGACTTGCAGGTCACAATGTTACAGGAGCTAGGTGGCTTCCCTAGTGCTATGTGGGAGTTGGATGCAGGCAGTGGTTTTGCAGATGTGTTGGGAATGGAGTTTTGCATGAGCAACACATGTAAACTCAGTAACTCTGTAGATACTAGGCAAGATGAAATTCATACATGCAAAGAGCCACATGAGACCCTATAAAACCCTGTAAAATAGATAAGAGTACTCAGGAAGCTGCCTGAGGGGATGGCAGGATGTAGAGGCAGCTCTAAGACTGATTATTGCAGCCTTACTTGTCCACAAGGACAGTAAAACTATTTTTAATTCAGCCATACACTCCAGCCTGCAATGCCCTCAGTTGGATCTCTGCACTGGGTGAAGTTCAGAAAAAACTTATGCTAGTGCCTAAAGTTATTAGATCTTCTGCTGGAAATTCTCATTTCAATGGATTTTCCCTCTATTAAGCAGGAAAAATTTCCAGCACAGGAAAAATGTGTTATCCTCAGCACTGCTTACAGTCAGGTGGCACTGCTCAGGCAGAGAAGGGCTCCTCTAAACTAAGGAAAGTACAGGCTTGAAACCAATGTGGAAAAAAAGTGGTTTCTGACAAAAAAAAAAAATAAATGTTGTTTTGATCACTATTTCCTATAGTGGCTTTCTTTTTAGAAACAAATACGTTAAAGAAAAACATCTGTCAGTGTCTGCAGGTTTTTTGTATATACAATTTTTGTCTTAAAATGAAAAGAGATGCCGAAGAATTAAAAATATATTTGCTAACATATTCCAGTAAATTTTTGAGACCTTTCCAACATTTTCCCTTGCTTCTTTTTAATGTCTTCTTTTTTTTTGCCCTATAGCTTATGCATAAATTTATCCAAGTTTTTACCTGGATTTGAAGCCAATTATACCAGACAGAAGTTTAACATTTGGTGTGTGACAAATTTCCTAGGAAAAGCTTTGGTCATGAGTTGGGATCTCTTTTGGGTCGTGGGTGAATCTCAGTGACTTTTGCCTTTTCCTAATGTGCGTTTTCAAAAACGGCTCCACACAGAATTTGAACTGGGTTTATTGAGGCAAGCATGTGGCAGCTCTTTTCACAGAGAGCAAACAAATCAAAGAAAGATAAAACTTCCACTTTTGCATTTCTGGCACTGCAGCAGCTACGGAAGGAAAACGAACACAGGCAGTGCTACAGCTGCAGCCATGGCTTCTGGAGGCAAAGCCTTCCCACATGCCTTATCACTACTTATTCCACTGCTGCTTAACACTGATTATTCCTCTACATTTCCAGATAAGATTTTTGTCGAACTGTTTCAGTCCCCCGGGCCCGAGTTAGCTTATTTGTAATCATCCGCTCACGCCCGAGCACTCCAGCCGCCCCGGAGGCCTGGCCCGCTCGGCGGGAGGGAATCACCGTGCGAGGCGCGGCCTGGTGCCCGCGGCCCTGGCTCCGAGGGGACGGAGCTCTGTGCCGCCCGAGGGGAGCAGCCCGAGCTGTTTCCGAGGGGTCAGAGCTCCGTGCCGCCCGAGGGGAGCAGCCCGAGCTGTTTCCGAGGGGACAGAGCTCCGTGCCGCCCGAGGGGAGCAGCCCGAGCTGTCCCCGAGGGGACAGAGCTCCGTGCCGCCCGAGGGGAGCAGCCCGAGCTGTTTCCGAGGGGACGGAGCTCCGTGCCGCCCGAGGGGAGCAGCCCGAGCTGTTTCCGAGGGGACAGAGCTCCGTGCCGCCCGAGGGGAGCAGCCCGAGCTGTTTCCGAGGGGACAGAGCTCCGTGCCGCCCGAGGGGAGCAGCGCGGCTGGCGGGAGACGTGGCGCTGCTGAGGGGCGCGGGTGAAGCCTGGGGCCCACATAAAGAGCGCCAGGATCTGAGGGTGCCGGCGGGGTGCTCAGAAAGCAGCGTCTCCTCTCTGTCTCCCTCCAAGTGCCGCTGCTCACCGGGAGATCCACGGGAAGTTTGAGGATAAGATGAGAGTTGGAATAATGATCTGGCAGCAGCTGAGCTTTGCTTAGCACTGCTGTCAGAAGGAACATTTTGTTTCAGTGGCATAGCAACCACAAGATGAAAAGGGCCAGGAATGAGAGGGAAAGGGGAGATGCTGTCCCAGTCTGTAATGCAGTTTCCTGGTGGCGGAAATCCTGGGGTGCTCTAGAAAGCACTGAGCATCTTGAACTGTGCTCACAGGACTCAGGGTTTATTAGTGCTCTAGTGCCCTGGTAATTCCATGGCACCTGTCTCTTGTCAGGCTCAGTTTGGTCCCACTGCAGAGTGCAGCAGCTCTCCCAGATCTCCAGTAAGGATGTATGTAGTATCCACAAATCAGACCACACATTAAATAACTCCCATCTCCCTCATTCCGTGTGTTTAAGGAGAAACGTGGCTCAGGAGTGCACTGGCAGATCCCTTCCTCAGAGGCCAGGCTGTGCCAAGCCCCTCTCCAATAGAAATTGTCCCAGCAGGACCATGCTCAAGCCTGGACATCTCACGGTAAGTCTGATGAGTGACCCAGCCTGCCTGGTGCAGTGTCACAGGAGTCACCTGCCACCCTCCTGGGACAGCCTTTGTGAACAGATTTGGGATGGCTTTTACCTCAGTTTCATGTTTTCAGGAGATAAATGACACAACTTACAGCTGCTCTTTGCCTTGAATTTTTAGTTTTGGCTCATTCCTGAGTCTTAACTAAAAATCTGCTATTGGTTTAAGGTATCTAACAGTTTCTTGCAATTGATGCATTGATCAGGTCAAGTGGAAATGGTTGATTTATCTTTCAGTAAATGTAGTTGCAGATTTTTACATCCTCTCAGAGAAGTGCAAGATGCACTGTTCATTTGCCTTCGTGCTGTAACTGATCAGATGCAATTCCTTTTTCTTTACTCAGGACTTTGAAATCTGTTTTCATCTAAAACTCCACTGCCATAAACTTGGAAGCAGCATTCCTTCTGCAGATAAAAGTATGATAAATCCAGTATGATAAAGGATTTCTTCTTTTTTCTCCCCCAAAAAAGTTCAGATATTTTTAAACACTACGTATGTGTTATCCAATGGTCTTATAAGTTGATGTTCTGCTTTTTAAAAATGATAATTTCATTTACATTCAGACATCATTCAGCTATAAAGGGTAAAAATAGCAAATACTATTTCCTCATCCCTCTACTCTGAAATTTATGATCAAAATCATCACAAAGACAAGCAATCCATTAGTGTTTTTTATACCACTAGTACACCCAGATTTACAGGCACAAGAAGAAGCCATCAGTAGCATGTCACACTTGATAAATCAGTGCATTCAGGTCCTGAGCACAATGCTCTGCTACAGCAATTCAGTGTGCATCAGCTGAGTGTGGTCTGGCAGCAGGGAGTTCAATTCTTAGCTTGTCACCACTGAAAGGTAAAACATGTTGGAGGAAAAAGATGTGGATGAAGAATTTTCATCTTGGCAGTCCTAATGACTCAGGAGGATAGGGCAAACTTCTTAAATGACAATAACTTCATTGTAAGTCTGAGCCCCAAGATCTATGGAAATGACAGTCTGAGTGTGTGAGAAAAGGTCCAGCTTTGTGGATATGAGAGGTCAGCCAAGGAGAATACGTGTGGTGAAGTATCTACCCATGACTTTAAACTTCTGCTACCTCGGCAGTGAAAATACATGCCATTCAAATTTAAAAGCTATCACTGTGCAGCTTAACAGATCCTGATAAAATTAAAGTCAATAATCCATACTAATCATGCATTTTTGGTTGCAAAATGATGAGCAAGTTCTGGGGAATCACAGCACTAACACCCCACTGGAAGGACACCCATGGTAGAAACCCCAAAACTATACAGTGAGGCTATGCACAATACTGGGCTCTGACTGTATCAGTGTCTAGGGAAGGTAGGAGGGCTCTTATCAACTTGAGTGAAGCTGGTGTTCCTCATCCTCTTACATAGTGTGGCTTAAGAATTAAATTCAAAATGTAGGGCAAAAGAGTTAAAGCATACTGGTCCTGATTTAGCTGATATGAAGAAAACTATTTCAGTGAGTTTCCTGCCTTACATCTGGGTGTTGGTTTAGTGGATCCTATCCATCCCAAACCGGACAAATGAAACTGTACAAGACAAACAGCCTTTGTTTCCTGAACTCAGGCACTTAGTCATCAGTAATTAATTGCTACAGGTAAATGAGCCAAAACACTTCATAAAGCAATATTTTTTTTTGTTTCTCAGCTATTGCATCTGCTGCTTTTCCACAACCACCTGAATAATAAAATGCTTCTCTTGACATTATGCCAGCCATGGGAGAAACAAGCTGGTTGAAATTAATCACATGCCAATCACAGTCACAGGGTTGCTCTACACACATTGAAATACCTGGTTTATGGGAATAAGCTACTGCAGCTCCTATCATCGGGCAGCTGAATCCGTTGTGATTTGTATGCGCCAAAACAGTTTAAGGTTTGTGTGCATAAAAATCCGGTTAGGCAAAGATTAAGATCTAAGGAAGAGGGATTCTGTGCTAAAGGGAGAATTATTTTCCTGTGATATGAAAATAACAAAAATCAAGGCATTTAATTAAATGCCTCAATGTGTGGAGCTGGGTTGATACATTTATCTGCAAATATCCTGGAAAACTATCTGTTAATTTCTGTGGCCTGACCTAGGGACAATTCAAGCTAGTATTTTGCTTTTGTGTGCACAGTGGTTCAGAAAAAAAAACAGAGAACAAACACACGGCCCATTTTTCAGACCTGTCTCGGATGTGTGTATGTGCTATATGTGCAGTTTGTGTTGTTCCTTATATTCTTCCCATCCCGTTGCCTGCTGACTATCTGATGAAATGGCTGCTTAAACAGAAAGCACTGCAGCAGACTCTGTGCCTACATGCCCAAGTGTTAGAGAAGTTAATTCTTGCCATCCCTGGCAAAGTCAACTTTTGAGTCAACTCAAGTTTAAGAAGTTTAAGTCAAACTTCTTCATGTGAACATTTTCCCTGAAGCTTCTTTCTCATCTTCTTTTCTCAGCCTAACCAAAAGAAAACACTGAAATGGCTTTTTCAGCATCTTCAGTAATGGTTTCCTGGCAGAGTCAAAGGAGGTGACAGCTGTCATGCTCACACAGGTAACTGCATGAACTCATTTCAAAAGTTAAAAAGTAAAACAAATACCTAAAGCCCTGGCACAGATTTAACCTGGTCCATAAAATTCCAGAGAGAAGCCTGGGTTCTAGTGAAAACAGCTCACGCAAGCCTATACTGGACATTATTCTGAAGGAAAATGGAACCAGAGATTCTCAGGAGGGTGTCTATTTTTCCTCCCTGTTTAAAATCTCTGTCAAAATCAACCCTGAGATACTTATGCCTAAAAACCTAACCCAGAGTTAGCCAACCCATCTCTAAAAGGGACCAGAGCTCAGGGGTGATGTGGCAAAGGTGCCTGCACCTGCTCCTCCAGCACATGTGTAAGTCACTGCTGCACTGCAGCACCATGCCAGTGCCAGGCTCCTCAGGAGCTGGGAGATGTTGCTGTTGTGGCCATCTCTGCTTTATCCTACAGAGGTTGTTTCTGTAAGTAAAGGGACAGGGGCTGTTGCTGCAGTGGGGGTAGGCTGGCAACTGGAGTGGTTATTGGCAGCATGGAGTGTGATGACTGTGGGTCCTTGTTCAGAGGGGTGAAACTTTGGTGGGTGTTGTTACAGGCAAAGGGTTTGCAGCTGAAAAATTGAGGAGTGTGAATAAGATAGGAGAGAGGGTAGTGATGAATTGATTGTGTGAGCACCTTCCTTCTCAAGCGGTGTGCTGCGCTAGTGAAAATAGCTCCATGGAATTAAGGAGGATCATCACAGGGAAGGAGGTTGTCTCTGTATCACCTGATACTGCTGCCAGTGTTGATGGTGGCACCCACAGGTGTGGGTTTAGGAAACCCAGGTTCAGCCTGTTCTTAGACATCTCCAGTGACAGAGGGTTTTCTCTGTCCTGAAAGTCTTCCGGTGCTTCACTAGGACATGCCCTTCACCTGCGCTTTGTTCAGGAGGCAGTTCGTAGACTGTCCTTGGATTAGTCCCCAGGTGATGTCCAGTCTGGTTGCATTGAGAGGATCTCTTTGCATGAATGCAGGAAACTTCACATACTACATCTGGTAGGATAAAATACGACTGGGGGCTGCCTATTTGCTTTGAACCAAAGCATGCTTCAGTTTGGGTGAAAGCAAGAGGCAAAGTGAAAAAGACCCATCTTTCAAAGAAATTGAAAAACCAATGAAAACAAGAGCGGGATGTGTTAAAATCAGCTGTCTGTAACCCAGCAACTGTATCCAACACCCTCAGGGACAGGCTGCTTCTGCCTGTGCTGGTCTTTTTCTGGTTGATCTTTTCTGCAATGAAATGTGCATTTGGCTTTTCTGCCAGTTCTGCCCAGCTAAATCAGGAGTGTCATGGCAGACTCACATGACCATACCTCCATCTGAAACTGGTGTACATATCTGGAGGATCTAATCCAGGTAAAATAAATATAAGTTTCTCATCTCTGGTAAAAAAAGCTGCCACCTAACCATAGCAAGGAGTAGGGACTACTTTGGATGAGGATTTTAAGCCCCAGTCTGCCTGAATATATCCTGCCAACATGTGAGAAGTATTAGCTGGACTGCTTCAAATCTTGCCACAATTACCACCATCTCTAGGCTACACAAAGAAAGGGTGAAGAAGATACCCATGGGTTGAAGTCCAGCCAGCCTGCTGAAGCTCCATGCCTTGATCTGTCCTTCCCACTGAGCTCATCCTGGGCCTGTGCAAACACAGAACTTCTCTAAGAGCTGTTTCAGTTGCACTCTGCGTGGAAAACCACAGTATCTCAGCCCCTGACATTCAGTGCCCCTGTAAAGCTTTACAAATGCTATTTTTCCATGCTTGCCCTCCTTTTTGGAGCATCCTCACTGTCCTATACAGTTGATTGCAGTTCTGTGACTCCAGCAGGGCTGCATAATCCCCAGATTACTCTGTACCTTGGTTAGTTCTAGAAAATGGTTGTATCTAAGCAAGGAGATATTTGCAGCTAGACTGAGAGGCATACTGGCATGTCTGTGCTCCTGGGAAGTGAGCATTAGTTGTAAAGAGGACAGAGAAATTTTGGGGAGCTCATGCTGGCTCCTGCCTTGTTTAGAGCTGTGCTCATGTAAAGACACCAAAAGATGATGTGCCAGTAACACAGCTGTGCTGTGACTCCGAACCTGTGCTACGCCCACACCACAAGTCTTTGGAGAAGTGATGGTGTCATGACATCTGACATCCTTCTGCTCTGCCCTGTACACCAAGTCCTGACCCTTTGTGGGACTCCCTTCCCAGTGCTCCTTCTTCCAATAGCCACAGCAGCCATACTCCAAAAAAAATTAAGTGAGGCTAGAGCAGGCCATGTCCTTCCCTGCCTCCCCTGCTCCATCTCCTCCAGGCAACTCCTGTTCCCTTAGCTTGGTGCTGGTGCAGTGTACATTCAGAGGGACATGCCAGTGAGAGTCCAGGGACAAGCCAGAATTACAGGTGGGGCATTTTAATTTCAACAGGGTGCCATTTTCCAATGGAGCAGCTTTCTGGTCAGTCCTGCCCTATGATGGAATGGCCATGGGCCAGCTGTACAGCTGGGTCTGAAGCCCAGCAGTTCTGCACTTTTCTTGAGCTGACTGAGTAATATGTGCCATGGGCAAGGAGTATGTGAACAGAGGATCCAGCTGACAGCAGATCTGTTGCTATGCCCCTGATGGAAAAAGAGGTAGGGAGGTATGGATCTGCATGCCACTGTCAACAGAGAACTGATGGGTTTTTTTCCTCCCTGGACAATTATGCATGCAGTGAATTTCTGAGTCACAGGCTGACATCTCAACAGATCACATAATTTGCCCAGTACTGGAATAAGCCAGTGTACATGCCTGAAATGGTGAGCTGGTTCTGTTTGCTCAGCTGACAGAAGTGTAGCAGTTGCTAATTCCATTGCATCCCTCAGAGCAAAAAAAATGGAGAAAATGTAACAACCAGCAAGAGAGAATACAGAGAGACTCTCTATTGCTCTTTCCACTAAATATGTCCAAATGCAGGCAGACAGCTCTCTCCCCTCACTTCCCTGAGTGCAGAGTGTTTGCTTTATCCAATGATGTAACCGATTGCTAAATAATAGACAATCCTGGTTTGAACTCTCCTACTTATTTCTGTGCGGGTGCACATATGGAGGAATCTTTCTGCATTTTTTACTGGATTTTAACAGCTTTATAACTAGAAATATGCCACTGCCCTCTGCTGGAAAAGCTGGAGCCAGACAAGCAGAAAAGAAAACCAGAGTGGAATTTTGTAAATGCATTATACTTTTGCATTTACTGCACTCGGTGCTGGAGATCTGTGAAATGCAGCAGGACTGGGCCAGTGGAAATCCTCTTCCCACTAGACAGAGCAGGATCCATTCCTCTACCAAGGAGGACCTCCTCACTTTGGAGGGCTCCCAGACTGAGAAAAACTTGGCAGTGGAAGAAAACATCAGACCAGACTTACCTGCATTTGCTCTTTTTCCTACATTTCATGTATAGAATACAGTTTGGATTTTTGAGAACCCTTTTCTATCTAAAACTCTGTTTTTTAAGAACTCCTACTAGAATAGTTGGGATAAAAAGTGCCCAGTTTAGATTATCTGTTACCAGCTAAAGAATCAAACTGGCATTTATTTTCTAAGGTAGATCCCTCACCATACCTCGAGAACACTGTATCACTCAGAGTGCCGTGGTTAAGCACAGATGCTTGTGGCTAAGCAATCCATATGGACAGCACCACAATGTGCACTCCTCATGGGTACTAAAACTGTTCTCTAGTGAGAACAACAGCAGCATCGGCTTTGAGCGAGCAGATGCATCTGAGGAATGGTTATCCTTCCAGAAAAGGTTTCCATGAGATTTGTTTAGCCATTTCTGGTGTGGTGTTATCAGTCTGATTTCTCCTCATGAGAGGAATTAGCTTCTTCCTGAACTACAGAAATATTATTCTGGGTTAGTCTTCAAGCATGGAAATGCTGGAATTGTTGCCTTGAACCACGACATATTTTCAATTTAAAGCCAAAGAGTCAAAAACAATAATTTACACTGACAAATGCACAAATAGCTATGGTGGTGTGTCTTACCTACTCCAGTGGCCTTGTCTCCATTGTTGGTCAGGGTGACACAACCTGGGCAAGGGGCAAGAAATCATTTAAAAAGTATAAGAAGATGCAAAGCAGGCCTTGGCAACTACCTTTCCCCTACTTTTACTTTCAGTTTCCCTTTCTCTTCTTTTCTTTCCCTTTCCCTTTCTCTAACACTACAGTAAATGATTGTCCTGGGGATGGAACTGTCACGATGGTTCCAGGAGATCTGACAAATAAATGGACTGAGTAAACAAAGACCAGCTAAGTGGAGGGTGAAGGGGAAAGCCTCCTTGGCACAGAAGCAGCTGGAGTGCTAAGCATGGAAGGTCTGCTCCACAGACTGGTTTGCATGATTGACTTCCCTGACATTAACTTCTATGCACTTTGCTTAATTTGCTGACCCATATGTGAGTTTTCATCCTCATATACAGCAAATGCATAAAAACTTTTTATAATGACTCCATGAATGACACATTGCTGCCCTGTAACTCGGTAGCTGTCCCTGAAGTTACACAGATGAGTCTGATTATAGATCAGCCTTTCAAAAGTAATAAAATGAAGTGGCATTTTATGTAACTCAATGGGTTACAGTAGGAAGCTGCTAACAGTAGAGGATTAAAATAAAATTGTTCTTGGTATTTAAAAAGTGATGAAATGAGGAGAAAAATAAATCCACCCCCAAACGCTGCAAATCACTCCTTACAAGTTTGGCATCTGCCAAGATTCTACTGGGGAAAAAAACCTGTGCTCCTTCCTCAGAGGGTCCTCCCACATTCTTCAAGGCAGAAAGCCCAAGGGTAGTGTTCAGTGTCCACAGACACACAGACTGTACACAGGTGCACCCAGCAGCCTCATTATTAAATGCCACTTTCCCCATGTTTTTTTTGTTTTAATGCTTTCTAAAATATATCACTGCTAAATCCTTGTATTCTGTGCATTTTCTGTGATCAGGCTTAAATATAGGGAAGCAGATCTGACACATTTCAGCATATTTCCATCATCTTTAGGGGTAAGCAAGTAAAGGTAGGCCATTAGTGTGTGACATTTACTGTTTATACATTAGTGTGTATTAATCAAATGATTAGCTGAATCAAATTTTTCAGCAGTGATCAAAATATGATTACAAGTTGAAAGAAATTTTTGATAATGAGGCACTGCATTCAGATGGAGAAAAACATATAGAAAGGAATAACTCCTGAGTTTTAGATTATTAATTTCTATTACTTTAAAATATCATCCCACCATATGGTCTGTTGCCTTGATTTTTCTTTCATATCTATCACGATTGCCACTGTAGATAAATGAGATTGCATAACTTCCAGATCATTCACTGAATGTGGCATTGAGTAAACTACAAAAAGGAAAGGCATATTCTGCAAAGTGTGTTCCCCTGATGAGATGAAGTTAGTGCTGCACATTTATTTCTGACATTTTGGCTAGGCGTGTACCTGTCTCAAGTACTTAAAAACCACAAGATTATTTTCCAGAATTCCACCATGTAATTTTTGCCATTAAACACTAAAAAGGGAAAATAAAAGTCAACCATTCACTATTAAAAGACTTTAATTATTTGGAACACTAACATAAAAAATGTTTACTTGAAAAGGTTTCTTTCCATTTAGTCCATCTTCAAACCTGTTACATTATATTTCACTGACTAGTATCACAAATTACACTGACAAGTTTCCTGAAAGTTGCAAAAGATAGAGCTACAGTAAATTGTTTCACAAGTTATTTAGAAAAAACATAAAAGAAATTATTCTTTCCCTCTTCTTCTATGATGAAGCAGAAACTTAGCATTAAAGTAACAAGAACAGTCATTATAGTGCTAAGTATATTTGACATATTTAACCTCACAAATAAATAAATATGTACAAGGGAGGTTACAGCATGTACAGAAGCTATACATTGTAGAATTGAGAGCATTCAAGAGCAACTAAGTGACACAGACAGTTTAAGATTACTACATGGTAGTAAAAAAAAGAAAAAATCTTAATTCAGCAAAAAATACAGGTAGATGTACATTAAACTGATAGGTTACAGCTCAGCTTCATTCAGGATACTGTGTTTTTATTTATATTTTATTATCTATTATGTTTTATTGATTCCTCATTTTTTCAGGAATGTTTGGTTTTTCTTTTCTTCACTTCTGAACATCTGAATCAGGTAGAAACCTCACAGTAAGCTGCTATGTGAACACTATTATCTACAGTAGTTAAGCAAGTGGGATGATAAAATATAAGTTCAGTAAATGCTTGTACATAATTTCTCTGTAAATTATTTCAATTATTAAAGATATCTGACAACACTCATCCCTTTTTTTAATTACAGTTTCAGTGAATGGGGCTGACTTCCATTCATACACCGCAAATGTATTTGCAGTTATGAGACTGAGGTTTCATTCAGGTCCATGTAGTGACAGCAGTGTTCCTGGGTGGAATACCGTCAGGACATCCTCCTCCCACCAGGTGTTTGCAGCCAGGGAAAACGTGCCATTTGTGCGGTCACAGCATTAAATGATCTCTGCACACAAAAGTAAGTGCAAAGAGCAGAGAAAGCACAAATCCACATCCCTAATCACTGAGCATCCACCTGCTTGGCAACTGAAAAATCTCAGCACAAATTTATGCTCTCTGAATTAAAATAATTAAATATGTGGCTAAAAATATTTTGGTTAAAAAAAGGGGTAATTTTAAAAATGAAAACTTTGATTAGGAGACATTGTCCACTGAAAGCAGTACTTGAAAAAACCTTTTATGTTTCAGCACATGCCTTCAGAAACATGTGCAGGTACAGTTGTTATAAAGCTTGTCATGGGGTGAAACATGGTTCATGAGGAGAGATGCCCTTTTGGCACTCAAGCTCACTTGCTAATATGTCACACATTTATAGAGAGTAAAACAAGTAAGCATTTTATGCTCTTGTCTGTTCTCTGCACACACACCCCCTCAGCCCTCAGTGTCATTATGGACACAGTATAGCAATGTGGAATTCCTTAATATTGCCTGAACACCATTTAAACTCTGCATCCAACAACCTCAATCATGTCATGCAACAGGGCAACAGAGGGATATTGATACTGATGAAGTTATGTGCCCAGAAAGATGCTGTTTATTTATTTTTAGTAAACATATTCCGGGTTATCCTAATGCTGCAATGCCATCTGATGGAGGCATCTATACATACAGTATATGTGAAGCACAGAGACTGACAAACTCATGGCTTTACAAAGAATTAATCTTGTATTTAAATATTTAAACTTAAGTTTTAGCACCGTCCATAGTTTTTAGATTGTCTCTGGTATACGTTGTCATACTTACTGTGTGTATTATTATAAAAATATGTGTATAGAGAGAGTTCTAGGTATATATTTATAAATCTGTATATAGTTGAGTGTCTCTTTGTTATTTCATTTTGTGAAAAAAGAACATTAAATGTTGACTCGAGATGGAAGACACTGCATTTCATACATACCAATCAATAAATGCTGAAACACAACTTTGTGTAAGCTGTTTTTCTGTGTATATGGGCACAAATTGGCCTGCATTTACAGCACATACTGTTTTGGTGAGTAAGGTTTGCATGATCAGGTCTTTTTAGGCAAAAATGGTTTAAAATAATCCTTTAAGTGATACTAGGGTTTTACTCACTTATGAATAAAGAACAGCACTAGACATTCAAGAAGCAAGAATCTAACAGATGTCATAGGGAAAATACATATTTTTCAAAACAAAAAGACCATCAGCAAACTGCACAATAGAAGCTTGCCTGTACTGCATGACATGTCTGCTATTTTCTCCAGGAGTCAAGACTTGCTTCTGTTTGGATTACATAATTTAAAGTTAGGCTTGTGCCTCTTCAGCCTTAAAAGATATTTACACAGGGTTACTATTAGCTGTCCAGGCATCATGTTGGCTGGCTGGCATTTACAGTATGTGCTGTAAATTTAAAAACAGCTCAATACCATGGTAGAAAATTGCTGTTTTCTACAATAGTCAAAATTTTAAAAAATCAGTCCTTAAGTGGAAGCTGTTTGCAGGAGAACACTATAAACTGGGAAAAAATAACTGAACAGGTCACATTCTATGACATCCAATGTTCTCAATTTCAGATAGACTTTTGGTATTTCTTTGATTTAAAAAAACCCAGTAAATCAGAAGGCCAGTTAGAACTTTGTGCTGCGACTAAATGTGTCGGACATGATGATATTTTTATAGAAGTTATCGGAGTGAGGATTGCAGTATCCTTTGACCTTGTCAATAACCTGGTGGACAGGGATGATTGATGTCTGTTCTCCATCCTCTTGGGCAAATTTTGAAGATGGCTTGTCAAGAAAAACATTCTCTAAGAGGAGGAAAAAGCAACAAGAAGAAGTTAGGGCCTCTTAAACAAATTCACAGTTTAAAAGATGTGTCCTTCCCACACTGATATGCCTTCAATTGTGACTACTGCTGAACTAAATTACTGCCCTAAAAGTCAGCAAAGAACTTTTTCGCCTGAGATTGCTTCATCTAAATTCTTTTGAGATGTCTGTTTTTTTGGGCACACCTTTCAGGTATCTCTTGAAATTATCCCTCTCTTATTTTCAGTTAAGTGTTATTGACTCCTATGGCCTTTTAATACATTAATTTACTGCCTATGCTCTGAATCTTACAAACCAAAAACCTTTTGATAGTACTGGATCTCCATAAATAGCATGTCCTCATAATAAAGTACTGTAGAATGACTGAACAGATTTAGTTCTTTCAACAGTGGATGTTTTGAGCTATGCACACAAATGATGCAATCTGTTCTGGATATAGCAGAGGATATCTTCCATCCTAAAGCAGATAACCACAGCCAAAACTTTGTGCTTGCCTAGCCTCACCTCGTTTTTTTCCGTAATGTGAAGGGTGCGGGCTGAAAACTGTAGGAAGGAAAAGATGCAACAACCAGGCCTCCCTTCATAGTCCATGTGCTAGAGGTCAAGGGTGAAGCTGAAGAGGTAAAGAAACAAGGCAATTCCCAGCCAGACTGGGAAAGTCTGCTTCAGCGGCTCGCATTAGTGCTGTTCAGAGAATGGCCAGTAGGGAGAGCTAATGTAGCGAGAAATGAGGAGAGAGCTCGTCTCTCATTTTCTCAAGTATCCTGTCCTAACCGAGGCTCTCTTTCTTATCTCTTCCACTGTAGTGAAGCTGGAATTAATTCCCTGAACCTGGACAAGATCTGTACCACTTTAAGCCAGCAGTAAGGTGGAGTACCCTGGGAAGCAATGTTTTCTACAAGTGACGTTTTTGGTGGCTGTTTACAAGACCTTGGTGAAGTCATCGGCAAAAATTCCTTCTTAAAGGATCATTTAAGAATTAAGCATACTACTTGAACTATGATTTCATAAAAGACTTTTCTTAGAAATAAACCAACTATAAATAAACAGAAAAGTAACCCATCCCTGGAAAAGTCATGATATCAAGCCATAAAAGAGCACAAAGTGTTGCAAAGGAGAAATGGATCGCAGACAGAGAAATTAAAACAGTTCCACTCATTAAAACAGAAACAGGCATGTTGAGGCTTATCAGGATGATTTGTCAAAGCACGCAAGAATGTTCATGGATTGCAGTGAATTACTCCATGTCCAATGGCAAATTTCTGAGTACTGAGAGCCTTTCAAATGTATGCATTTACTAACCAATGGCTTCACATCTAAGTACAGGGTAAAAATCATGTATCCCTGAAGTAAATGGGAGTTGTATGACCAAATTCTCTGCAGAGACAGTCTTAACTTCTAATTCACAGAAGAGTTACAGAGGTTGTTTAAGTACTTTCTACAAGTAGTTTGGTTTGGGTTTGTAGATAGCTGAGCCACAGGATGCACAGATGACCCGTTTCGTTCACCCATGAGGGTCCACCCAATATTTGTGTTGGTACATTCTGTATTTAAGCAGCAGTTCACAGGACGACTTCCAGGCATATATATTTCATCATTCAGAGTAAGTCTGGGTGTTAATGGATATAAAAATCTCAGTGTCTAGAAGACTAATTCAGAAATAGCCATTGACTATATAAAAATACATTACATTTTCTGTAATAACTTTGATAAATACTAAACAATCTTCTGCAACTCAATCAGATTGTTATTGCTTTTTAATATATGCTTCGTGTATGGATGTTTCACGATAATCTCCTTTCTCCAGACTACTGTACACAGACATTAATGTCAGGACATGGTCAGCTTTCTAAAATGGTATGTTCTAAATGCTTTGTGCCCCATGCAGAGTGCAGACACCCAGAGTCTGAAGCATGCTTGTCCTTTGATTCAGCATCAGTGGTGCAAGATGTAACAGAAATAAGCAGCGTTTCTGATTAGCAAAATCCTCTGCATCAATGAGGACACCATGCAAGAAGCATCCCTCCACCCTGATCCAACCATGCATTCAACAAAAGCAATTCTCACTTTACCTGTAATGCTCCACCACTGATGAGGAAAGGGCCTTAGAAGACATTATCTACACCACAAACACATGAATGCTTGTGTCAATTCCAGGGAGCACATTATAACCATATCAACAAGACTTGCCAAGACATGTAGCTATGACATTCTTTGCCTGTAATTTAGCTAAACTGGCAAACTGAGAAGATCAGCTGTATTAACAATCAGAATCTGAATATTATCTTTTATTACTTTTATTATTTTCACACATGAGAAGATATGTCAGTATTTAAAAACCTAGTGCTATCAAAAATTCCTGTGGAGTATCACAATAAGATGTGTATTTTTAGAGAACAAAATAAAATGTATCAAAATTCCATAAAATAAAAACTGTTATATTTCCTTAATGCTGAATAAACCATCATATGAAAAACTTTGATTGCATTAAGAACTGCAGTCCCTTTTAGGTATAATTGATGTATGGGATTAAGCTCATAATTTTTGAAGAATATATGTGAGCAAGTTTATTTTAACTTTACTCCTTCTTATCTAGAACAGTTTCTTTGTTTTACTTTAAGAACACCTTGCAAAAACTCCAGCACCAAGTCTTCTTAATTGATATCCTGATAAAAAGCCCTGAGTCCAATGAAGCATTTAAGCATATTTTTATCATTAATCCCAAGGATCAAGGATCTAAAGACTCATCTGCCATGAGTACAAAAAGGAATTCTCTGTCTGCTGCAGAAAGGGCACAATGCTGTCCACCTCTACCATTAAATCAACAGTAGCACTGTGATCAGTGGATATTAAAGATGCTGCTTGTGGAGGACTGCTGGCAGAAGTGTTCCTGCAGGGAAGAGATGAATGAACAGCTTGATCAGGGCAGCTGGGTGCACTGCACACCCAACCTGACCCAGCAGCAGGGACAGGCAGCCTGGGGAGGGAGGCACCAGCCGTGTGCTCCCAGTGCAGTTGGGAATAGCAGACCTGAGAGCAAGCTCAGGTGCTATCAGTTATCGGGAATTTCTAAAATGCTTCTCATTTTTACTGTATTCAAAGCAGATGTAACTCATGCATATTCTCAATAAAGTTTTAAACTCTTGAAATACTTGATGCACAATCCCTCACGCTAATGGATGCACTGAATCTTGGTTAGTGAGAAAACAACAGTGTAATTAATTTAAAAAAGGGGTGTTTGTGCCTAACTGAAGCAGTTATTAAAAAAATAGAAGGTATTTCCTGGAAACTATGCCATGCATCAAGAAAGGAGAGCGTGCCATCACAAATGAGACATTGGGGGCTTAATGAAAATAGTTAATACTTAAGAAACAACATAAATTCCCTTCTAGTCAAATCATCTGCATCAAAATATTTTTTCTAATGAATATTTTAAAGCAAGTAAACACACCTTTGAGTTAAATATGTGCGCAGATTTTATTTCCACTGTATTTATAAAGGAGTATTGTATAATAATGCTATGTGACTTTACACAGGACAAAAACATGCACTCACAAAAACAGAGTAACAAAAAAAAAAGCCTGAACTATATAACTGAATTTCTGAAATATTATCTCAGACACAACCAAACTTGTAAATCATTGCAGCTGCTCTCTTTCTTTGCTCCCTTAAAAAGCTTTTTAAAATGAGCATATTTTCATGGTATGAGTGGAGTACAGATGATGCCTTTTATTACATATACCATTGACATCTAAATAAATAAGCAGTAAATATGGTTATTTAGAAGGGCAAGACAATGCACACTCTGGGAACACCGTATCCATTTCCGAGTAGGCTCCATTTGTCGTTTTACCCATAAATGTGTTACAGTTAGATGAAAGGAGTTTAACCAAGACAACCAGCTGTGGACTTGGAGTCTGAAGACTTGGTTCCTATTTCCAGCTGTACTGTCAGCTTTCATGTTACCTCGGGTGAAGAACGTCATCTCTCTGTGCTTTGGCTACCCTGTGTTTACAATAGGATAATAAGCAAAATTTGCTTTCATCAAGCCTATTTCATTTAGTATGGGAACATATGGAGATCAGATCTATATATTGGATGTATTGCATGTTAGATAATGGTTCTTATTAAACAGTAACATATATTTAAAAAATACTGTCACTGTGCGAATTGATGTCATTTTCCCTTTTTAACCTTTGGGTAGAAACGCTTGCTGTGCCTTTAACACAAGCCCACGTATTCACAGGTGCATTGGTTGCAGTGCAAGAACTCACCTGTATGGCTGTTTCGTTTGCAGTATGTGTTTGTTGTAGATTTTGATTTGGATGTTAGGTAGGTTGAATTTGAGCCGATGGAACTAGAGGATAAGGATTTCCCGAGATTATCAGAACTCTTCTTTATAATATTGGTTGCTGTTTTGCTCCAATCTAAAAATGATTGAGAAGTTTTACATAAATAACTACCATAGGTAATATATGCCTAATTTATTCATTACAATTTCAAATATCTGATGCATTTCTTAGTATTGTTTATAACAAATATCCTATCCTTTTCCTGCTAGGTATCCTCTTTGGTTCTTAAGAACAATAATTCCTACTTGATTTACTCTACTGTAGCAGTTGAAATTGGTGGCTCTAACATTCTAACAACAGTTTTGTCTGGACAGCAGAACTGCAAGTATGACCTGGCTTTCCAGAATGCAGAAGAGCAGAGAAGCTCTGTAACAGTGTAGGGATACCAAACTGTCCTGACCTGAAAGGCAAAATCCAAAGGTGACAGGAAAGGGATAGATAGGACCATTTACAATGATCTTATCATCTGAGGGTTTGATCTGCTGCTGAGGAAGATACTACATACTAACAACTAACTTGTTTAGCATATAGGCTCACAATTTATATAATAAAGATTATTCAGGAGTTCACATCTAAAGAATTTTGTCCAAACCATTAAGACAATAGGCTCTTATGCTGGAACAATTTCTAAAATTAAATTAAATAGCTAATACCAATAGACTGACTGAAGAAAAATAACACTTAAAAACTCCTCACAAAGTGTCCCAATACCACTAGAATAAAAGTATCTAACTACTTTTGTACCATACAATTGCAGGGAAGTGCAGGAAGTTTCACAATTCAGTCACCTTGCTGCTATTCACTACACTTCAATGAAATTCACAAAATGGAAGAGAAGTCCAAGTCAAAGACATGTGTGCCACTTTAGTCTTGATTTAAATCAAGACAAATACTTTATACTAAATTATTGCTAGAGTGTTTAGGTATTCAAGTTCACATTTGACTTATATTTCAGTGTTCTGCCTGAAAACAGTGTCAAGTTTTTGGAGATTAAAACCAGCCCATGGAGATAAACTGGTTAATGCCAAACATAATGATATCACATTAACTATACCACTGAAATATTCAAATCCTTCATATTTTTATTTCTACTATATTCATACCCACAACCTGCCCAACAGCAGCATAAGAAAAAAAAAAAGGAAAGAATTTGATCCATCTTTGTTTTTCAGTTCAGGAGTTATAAGATAAATCACATGGAAACTGAACATATGAAACAATTTGGATGGCAAATCAGAATGGATATGATTTTCCTAGTTTCCTTATTAACTCTTTGAAATAAGGAATTAAGTTTTCTTACTTGCAAAAAAAGAAATGAAATTAAATGAAAAGAATGAAAGTTTTACCATAGAAAGCAATGATCTTATGCCACCTTACACCAACTGTAGATTTGAACCTGGTCCTTGAACAAGAACCACATGAGAAAGAATGATATGGTCCAAGTCACCACATCAGACAGCAAAGGAAGAGCCAGTTGCCTGAACACAGCAGACTCATTCCATCCATGATGGCCAAAGATGCAGGAAAATTTAAGTATAGTGGCTCAAGCACTGCACTTTTCATGTGTCCAAACCAACATCTCTCCTTTCACTCTGACTTGCAGATGAAGGTGAATTCCAGTTCTAGGACCTAATCAGGCTTCTTTAAAAGAATTTTCCATGTTTCTGTGTCTTTAATAGTCTCGGAGTTCAATGGAAAAGGACAGGGAAGTTTAAAAAGGCAAAGATAAAAGCAAAAGAAGTCAGAATGCTTCTATGCAACTTTTAAGAATTGCTCCTACCTCAGTTTAACAGTCCATACAATTCAAAGTCAACATACTTTAATATAGGAGAAAATGAGTAAGACTGGGTTTGGAATGACAAAGTTTGAATCTCTTTATTCTTATTTTTTCTTTTTTTTATTTTTTTTTTATTTTTAGGGTATGATGGGCCTTCCAAAACCATGCCCATAGCACTACAAAATACACCAGCTGCCTTTAATGGAACCCTGAAGGACTTGAGAATTTTTATGAAGTGATATCTGAGAAGACTCTCAGCAATTATTAGTAGTGATATTAGCCTGTGATTAACCTATTTTTCCACACCTCTGGCTTACCTTGTATGATATTAAAAATAACATAGCAAGCTGTTTACTTGGACTTTTATAGATAACTGCAGCACCTAAGGAGGGGAATTGTGAACTGCCTTTACCTGAATTGTCTGCCAGTCGGAATCTGCCACAACAGAGATGTCTCCTCCACTGTTTCTGCACATTTTCTTTCATAGCACAATGGAATACAAATATAAACAAGCCTGTGACAAAAGCAAATAAAAAAATGAAGCATGTATTTATAAACAGATTAACTGAAATTTGTAATCAGAGGAGTATGAAGTACAAATAAAAAAATATCATCTTAATATTTAAAATAAAAAAATGAAGCATGTATTTATAAACAGATTAACTGAAATTTGTAATCAGAGGAGTATGAAGTACAAATAAAAAAATATCATCTTAATATTTTGTTAATATCATCCATGCATCATTTAAGAGGTATGGAAAAGAACTAAAGTTTTCCCATCCTCCATTTGCCACATGTCTGGGATATCAGAATACACAGATTGGGATGCCTTTTATTAGCATTGTTGATTCACCTCAGTGTTCATTTTTATTTTTTCTTTTTTTTCCCCCTTTGCTTAGAGGAAAATGAAAAGGAGTTTTCTTTGAAGTAAATGACTATTCTGCACCCAACAGGACTGCAAGAGAGAGACTGCAAAATAAATACCAACATTATTATATTAGCAAAGAGATACTTTATGTCCTGGATATGGTTCCACTTGTACAGAACAGTGGGCTGTATTCTTTTAAAACCAGACATCTTGTAAATGAATGAAATGGTGCACTGAAAATCCTGAAAATCCACTTGGATTTATGTGTATGACATACACGTACTTGAAATGATTATAAAAAGGGTAAGAATATCTTCACAAGTACTAATTAGGAGTCCAGCTACTTACTTCCAAAGACAACTAACTGATTTGCATAAGCAATTGTAATGTATGTGTTTAAGAATGTTTTGATAGAGTTGATTTTTCTCATGCAATTATAAAGTCTTTATTTTCAAGACAGGAGATTAGCATCCTACCATGTGATCAGGTAGGTCTTGACAGGGTGTACTGTAAGATTTCATCACCTAGAAATGTACTTTGGAGCTAAATACAGAGGTTGGAAGTCTCATATGCTCCTGGCTTCTCAGGCAGGCACCGGCTGTGTAATCTTTTGTTGTTCTGTGGCTTAGCCTATTTCCTGTTTTACTTGTATTGTCTATGAGAGAGACAACCTGAGGCCGAACACCTGACAGCAAAGTGCTACTGCCAGATCTTTCTGATTATATCTTAAATGTGAATAAATGCTACATAATGTGGGCAAACCTCATCAAGTGGCTTCGTTTAAGATCATCATGAATAGTTCTGTATACTAATGTACACTGTATTTCAGCTGTCAGAACACAATGGCAGGGTATAGTTTAGATATTAATGTTCAGAGAACCAAATTTTCTTCTCTCTCCCAAACTGCTGAGGTCTAATTTTGAACTAATGCATGTCATTGAACTGGACTTATTTGCTTATCAGGACAGGTTGAGACCTTTAGAATCAGCTAACTTCAGGTAGGGGTTGGGTCATGAAACATAATTTTTCCAAAACTTTTCAAGAGCTGATAGGGAGAAAATGGAAAAGCACATTTTTGAAAAGGCATCACCTTAATGCATCTCAACTCTCTTGGATTATGGATATTGTATTTGCATTTGGTAAAGTATTTTTTCTGTGTGATTTGTTTAAAGCACAGAGCAAGTCCAATGCAACCACTAGCAGCTCTTACAGGGCTGGAAATATGAAGTAATTTGTGGCCCAAAGTTCTTCTTAGGGCTTTTGCATAGCTTACAGACTTAGTAAATTGATACTTAATTAAATTGCAGTGAATGTTCTGAATGGTTAAAAAGAAAATGCATATTCCATAGTAATGCAAAACAAATGTACTGCATTAAGTACTTTGTCTTTACCCTGTCTGGGCTTGGTCTCCAGAATTTTTTTCTCTGTATTTCATTATTCATTAAGTTTACAATGTGCTTTTAGTAGTACAGCTTTGGTTTTGTTTCCCAGAGACAAATCAGACCCTAGGCTTGGTTCTAGCTTGGCTCTGACTTGAAAGTATTTGGCTTGCCCAGGCATATATATAAAATGAGCAGCCAAAAAAGAAATGTTCCCATATTTTTCACTCTGAGTGTCAAGGAGAGAAAAATAATTTCCTTTGTAGATGAAACAGCAAAGTACAGTAACACTAGCAGTTGCTGCAATCTGCTTTTTCATTGCCAGTGCACAGAAAATTGCTGCTGGAGGCTGCTGGTATGGCTTGAAATACTCATGCAGCTTTCAAAAACTTGAGAGAAAACAGGTTATTTACCAACATCTCTATAATTAAGCTGCTAATACTGATGAAAGACTTGCCATATTGAAATGCTTTTTGCAGCTAGAAAAGGCTTCCTGATACAGATTTGCCCCATTCCATCCCCTTACGGCTAGATGAACACTGCACCAGCTATACAGGATTTTAAACATCCTCTTCCCTTATTCTTTAGCCTTGCCAAGCTCTTTCTAATATACCAATTAGTACTTTCAGATAGAAGATTTTTATCTCCTGTTGCTTGATATGACATGCTTCAGCCTAGACTGCATCATCTTTGCTACCACAATCCATGAAAAGCTCATCATTCTTCTTGTTACATTTACTTCTTGTCTTTTTCAGTTTCATGTTCTGACTTAACTGCCTTCCAAATATTCGTTTTCCATTAAATAGTGTTATTATCCCACTTAGGCAGTGCTGGCCAACCTTATATGCACTCTGCACATACAAGCTTAATTGATTGCACTGGAAATTCTGGTTCCAGAGAACTTGTTCAATTTGACCCTTGGCAAGATTTTCAGAATTTAAGTCTTTTTTCATGTTCTTCCCATACTTCTGATCTCTCTAGACCTGTCTGAATTTCTAACACAGACACAATGCAGTAAATACTTCATTAAGCTGCTAGGGGAGTATCAGAATCTGTCCTTTGGAAAAAACAGTCTAGTAAGAGCACCACATCCAAATACTTTTTATCATTTTGCTTAGCATTTTATGTTGAAAATGACCCAAACAAAAACCCACAACATGATTCTCCTTCCATGAAATCTCAATAAATCTTTCAGCGCAGGAAATACATCTCAACAGTATCAGATAAAATCCGCACAGGGTGATATTAAGTACTTTTTCCATAAAGAGAAGATGTTTTGCTGACCCTATGAAAATTTCATTTTTTATCTCAATATTTGTGTTGCATAACACATACTCCTTCAATTACATTCTTGAGAGTTTTTTTGTTTGTTTGTTTAGGGGTTGGTTTGGGATTTTTTTTTTGGTTTTGTTGTTTTGGTTTTTTTGTTTTGTTTTGTTTGTTTTTTTCCTGGCAGATTTAATTTTTATGTCAATATGTGTGTGGCATAACACATGCACTTCCAAGACCTCAGGGTTTTCTCTTCTTTATGCATTTAATTGTTCTGCATAGGTGGGTACAGCAAGTACCGGTAGAGAATTTTATGACAGTTGAAACATATGCAAATTTTAGCTCTGAGCTGAATTTTTTTAAATGTCAGCTATGTAGTTCTGTAATTTATAGCCATTTTATTAGAATTTACAGCATTTTTCAGAAAGACAAATTATTCTGGAAAAGTAAAATACTGAAAAATTGAGTAATGGAAAGAAAAATAAGCTGACTGTAACAAGTCAGTGGATTTTTCTTAGGTGAAGACTATCCCATATGTCTCTGCTATCTCTCCACACTGAGACAGGACTGAATTTTAATTTATGAGTTTCTCATGCCTTAATAGAACAGTTATGAGTTTTATAAATTCTCTACAGGAATAAATTAAGGAAAAAGGCTTCCTATATTTGTTATAATCAGTGAAAGGAAATGCTGAAGGTCATACAGCATGTATCTCAAAAGAGAACACTGCAGACTGTTAGCTAGGAAGATCTCCATTTATAATGTAGTTCATTTTAGGGAAAAAGACCTTGAAACTGTAATTAATTTATGTAAGATATTCAACCCACACGTAGTTGCTATCATTATTCCACATAAGGGGAAACTAATGATGGTTTAATATCAAAGGAAAACCTAGAGAGCTCAGATATCAGTTCCCTAGTCCAATCACTGAACATCATATGCCCCAGAACAGTAACAGATCAAATATTATTTGTTCATAGAAGAAAAACTCAGCTTACCTTGCAATGAATTGAAAATTGAGAAGAGGTACAGGAAAGCAAGAGTTAAGGGACCCCAGGCAAAAAAGGCAAAGCCCCATGTCATGCCCAGGAGGAAGGTCAGGCTGACCACGCTACGGAGGTTCCTCAAGATCTCTTCCTTCAAGCTCCGGTTGGTTCTTTTCCCATTCCTTCCACAGATTTGCACCATCACCACAATAAACATGGCAACATTCATCAGAAACATGATTCCAAAGTAGCCAGCACAAGTCACGTAAAAGACAACTTCATTCTTGATCCAGCAGCTGTAAAAAAAATTAAAAAATTTAAAAAAGAATAATTTTTGTCTAATGGAAATTATCCTCCAATTATTCATATGACTGAAGGAAAATGAGCTGATTTCTGATACCACTGATGCAGAATTAGAGTGTAAAATGAAACCTTTGTCCATTTTCAGTTTGGAAACAGGATGAAGCCCAGAGGCACCTTAAGTGACTATGGCCTATAGTACTACCATTCAAGAAATCTGAAGGCTGTGCCACATTTTAGTCAAAAATATTTTAAAAAGTGGGAAGTGGTGGGAACTGCAATCTCATAATGAAAAAAGTTTAGACTCAGTACAAAAAAAAATTGGTGTTGTCATCTGTGTGAAGCATTGAGTGCTTTAGTAACAGAATGAGCAAACTTGGATCCTCAATGTCAAAATCTCAAGTTTCTGCCACTGGAGCTAAAGGAGAACTTGAACATGTAAGAACTGGAGAAGTAGCAGGACTTTTGAGGTAGCCATTTGACAGTCAGCCATATGAGAGCTCTAACTAATTCCTCATGCAGCAAATGGCCTGAATGCTCAGCATGATACTAAAGTAAAATTAAAAAATTAAAGTTTTATTTATCATGATGAAGCTTTGCCAAGCGAGGCAAAGAGCACTCACATAAAAATTTTGGCATTTGGAGTTATTATCTGGACATCAAGAACATAGAGGACTATTGAACTACATTGGCAAAAGGATGCTTGATTCACAAAGGAAACTTTTTATACAAATTCTTCCCTTGTTCTTACCTAGAAAATATACTTTTCATTTAAGACAAACCAAAGCAAGTATTTTTATTTTATTTTCATGACAAAATCTGTAAATTATTCTTTTGCTACAGGCATGCTTGTACCTGGTGTTGGGTAATGCAGATTTCCCTTAAATTATTCTAACAGCCTTCTTCACATTACAGATTCTAATCATTCAGAACAGTTTTGCCCTTTCTGCTTGTTTAATGCACCATCGACTTATCCAAAGCAACTATAAAGGCTAAATTTCAAGAGATCAAAAGAAATACTCACAAATCATCTCCTCCTTGCCCATTAGCATCTCTGCCATATAACTCTTTGCCATAAACATGACTTGCATTTGTATTAGCACTTGCTAAAATGATTGCTATCACCAGAGCTGGCAAACCTGTAACACAAGAAAATTTGTGAGCTTTCGAATCTCCTAAACTTTCAAACTCACCATGGTAAGCTGAATTATTGATGTCTCCATTCCTACCAAAATTCTTTGGTGCAGAGCATCCTGAGAAAACTGCATTGAGAAGGTAGACGTAAACAATTTTTCAAAGAGTACAAATATATTGAACTATCAAAGCAATTAACAGGCATTCATTAATAAGCCTTGTAATGTTCTGTATGGTAGAAGAAATTTAGTAGATGATAAGGAAATTAAAGTAAAATAATAAACTGAAGTAAAATAATATCCCTTAATTACCCAAAGTTAAATTTGCAACTGCACACAGGTTCTCATTATATAGTGAGAAGATTAACAAATTATTGCAAAAATGACATCTAGTCGAGGCATGGTATTAGGAATTTTTTGAGGGACTTTTTTTCACGCTATTGTGAATACATTAGGTTGTGTAACTGGGGAACATGGACTAAATAAAACCTGTAATTTCTCCACTGCTTTTCTCAACCACATTATGTTACGTATCTTCTACAGGATCATACATATTATATATAATTTACTTATATGTGGTCCCCTTGCTTCTGTAAAGCAAACCATGCATTTCTTAATAAAAAAGCAGAGGGAGTATTTGGGGAAAATAGACAAGTATGCAGAAGAGAACTCTGCAGAAAGGTACAGCTCACACAAAAGAAATGTACATTTCCTGATGTGCCTTATTTACATGTCTTATCCTTGCTATAACAGAACAGATTCAAAGGGGAAGAGGTTAATTTGCTTTTCCGACCACTCAGTCCTTGTCCCCTGCCGAGGCTGCCAAAGAGGATGCTAGTTGCCAATGGAAAGACATCAATTATCAGCTGTACTGAGGTCAGTGCTCTAGCCGTAAGGTTAATGGCTTTGTATTGTCTTGTATTATTTCAAACACAATATGCACATTCAGGGAGAAACCACAGATTCCTGATACAGACAAAAATGAAGAATAAAAGTCTTGCTGCCTGAGCCTTGCAGCAATTTTTCAGTATTACTTTTTCCATTTCTGTCCTGCTGTGTACATTGCTTAGGGCAGCCAGGATCTCTTTGTGGTTTAAACACTGCTGAATCTCAGAAAGTTTTGGTTGTCTCTGATTCCACAATCGGCTTTGTTGGCAAGAAAATGTAGGCTGGACTCAAGAGTTTTTGAAAGTCAGTGCAAAACCTCCATAGGCTTTGCAGTAACTGCAAAAGTTTCTGCATTCATCGTGTGACACAGTTCTCCATATCTGACACGGCACTCACATTTCCTCTCTCCCACTCTGGCCTCTTTGGAAAACGAGACCAGTTTATCTGGTGTCTCTGCTCATTCTGGGGCTGGGAGCTGCTCTGGGTGGAGAGTGCCAGTGAGAGTGCATTTACACAGAATCACACCGGGGAACTCGGTGACAGGGAGGGCTGGCGGTGTGCCGGCACTGCTGCGGGCTGGGGGAAGGAAACGACACACTGATATGCATTCTACTCTGCATTTCTGACAGAGACCTTTCACATATGTGTTTCTCTTTTACAGAAAGCATTTTATACAGCAGCATACCCGCTAGGTAAATATTGCTCCTAATGAACTCACCCCAGCCAATGATGCAAAACTTCAGTATGTATCGCCGTATATACGTGTTGAACACCTTCACCAGAGCAATGTACATGTGAACAGCTTCCAGTCCCATCCATGTAAAGGTGGCCAGAAGAAAAAAGTGCAAAAGTGCAGCTACAGCTATGCAGAGGCCGTCAATATCGAAGGATGCAATCCAGCCATCAAGCAAAAAAATCAGGTTAAGGAAGAGCAGGGCTGTGCTCAGATTCATCAGGATTTTGGATGGATAATCTCTTCGTAACTTCCTAATGAGAGAAACACAGGTGCACATGATTAAGTTGCTGCAATCACACAAACCACCTACTGCAGCTGGGTTTACTCCTTCACAAAGTCAATAAAAGCACAAGGAACTCCTTCCAGCTGAATTTATGCGCTAAGATATAGAGGAGTGTATTTTTGTGGGGGATTGTTGAAGGCTTCAACTGTGTGTGGTAGGGGTAAGCTACCAGTTCTTTGGGTCCATAATGTGCTAATTAACTGCTGCAATATTTTAGCAACTGATTTTTTTTTTTATTAAAAAATCCAAAGAAAACAAGTCTTTCAAATGAAATATAAACCAGTACTTTTTATTTTAAATGAAAACAAAAAAAAAATATATAGCTGATGAGAAGGTCATCTGTGATCATTTCATATGTGGCCTTATATATGAGCTTGATTTTTGGGATATATGATCTCTTGAATGTGGTCTTCTGTTTGTTTTTAAACAGGATCTTAGGAAGACTGAAGAGCAAGTATTTCTTTTTTCTATCTGATCCCCACTGAAATGTGGATGACAAGGGGCAGCAACCAATTTCTACCAACTTGAACCAGAACATTATACCATAGGTAATGTAATAGGAATGCAGTCATTGAAGATATTTAAAACTTGAAAACCCCCTTCTCCAGCCCTCCCCCCATCCACAGAAAATTATCTTTCTTTATCAGCTACTATGTCCTGTCACTGAAAGAATGCTTTCTTTGTGTTGACACGACTTCATTTTCTCTTTTCACTGTTCACAGAACTGCACCACTTCAAAATTTTTGCTTTCTCTTGAGTCACTTTCACATTTTAGCAGGACTTCTGTTGAAATTGTTGTAAGACTTCACAATTTATTTTCATTTTATCTCTCCCACTTCTTTCTGAAGGGCTAGAGAATGCAATTACTCTAGTTGGAATTTTTTTTTAATTTGGAACCTGTTATGCTTACATAGGCAAGTTTTGTTTTTTTTATAAAAGGTCTGTTTGATAATTTTAAAGTAATATCTAGCTGTTCAAAATCTAGAGGATTCTTTCTTGCCAAAAAGAAAATTTTGATACACACCTTATTCCCTAGTCTGAGCAGCACAACACATTAGAAACTGGAAGAAAGGCTCTGAACTTATGTCCCCTTGAAAAAGTTTCCACTTTACAACACTGATTTTGCAGGTTTGATTTTTTTTTTTAAACATGGACTTCCCCTCCTAGGCAAATAAACCACACTAACCACATAACTAACTTATTTTATTCTGTGCATACAGGTACTTCTTTGTGATGCTCTTCACAGAATTAGTACTTACTCAAACGCAATATATGTCAGAAGAGTTGCAGCTGAAAATATAGCAGATATTCCACAGCCTATGTAAGTGATAAAGGTCAGGACCTTGGTGTTCTGTGGGTCAATTTGTGTCACGGTTCTCTGCAGGTCCTGTGGGAGAGAAGGAAGAGACCCCATTTGTAGGCAGCACCTTTGCTATGAGCACAGCACTCTTTCTTGGTAATTAGTCAAGTAAAAGTGAAAAGCATCCTGGCAATATCACTGTAACCTTGACACTGGCGTTCGTTTTTGCTGAGTGTACTCGGTCTACAGTTGTTACACCTCTCACTTCCTTCCCACAGCTCTTCAAAACATTGTGCTTTAAGTATTATAACTGCTGGGAACAGCAGATAGAGCCTGATTCTGATCCTCATAATTCAGTACTAGGAATTCAAATGTACTACTCTGGAAAAGTCTCCAAACGTTTTAATTCTGTTGCGTATATACAAATGTTTTCCAGGAGATGTAAGATTTAGAACAATGTAACTTAAAAACTATTCATACTGAAATATGCAACATTGTAAGGAATTTTTGGCCTTTTTGTTATTAAAAATCCATAGGAGTTGATGTGACCAATCATCCACAGGTAAAACCAAGGGCAAGATTACTGCTTTTTGGATTTAGGGTCTGTTTTGACATAAGAACTACACTTTTAAATAGAATTGGTCAGAAAAGTAGTGACAAAGACAGCAGGAAAAAATTTGGAAATTAAGCAGGAACATTCTAAGGTTTTTATTTTTCTTTTCTGTCTAACTGCCACATGGTACCATCTGAGAATAAATATCAGTGTTATTTTCTGTTTTTTAAGGACAAGAAAATATAAGAATGTTCAGACTTGTATCACTGTGGAGAAAATGTGAGCAACCACTAAGAGACAATGAAGTCAATTCTGCAGTCATTGTCACTGTGTCACTGTTGTCCCTAGCAAAACTAGCTAGCAAAAAGAAACATGAAATGCTACAAAACTTTGCGTGCTTTATAGGAAAAGGCAGGAGCAGGGCTTTTTTTACTGTCCATTCCAGTCTTAAATGACAGTTTATTTACACATAAGGAGAGTGTTCTTTGGAAATAATTTAGTATCTAAATTAAAGTCAGAAGAAATGATTAAAATGGAAAAAGCAACTCGAATGGTCAAAACTGTGTAAAAATCTACTGGAATGCAGCCCGAATTCAAAGACCTTCTGCCTTATTTCCTATTGCCATTAAAGCATTCAGGGAAGAGAAGGGGCTCATTGAATATATCCTAAATAAAGCCATTTCTTAATCCCTTTGGGGATGAAAAGTAGAACAAAACTATAATTTAGCTTGCAAGAAGACACAAAGTTTGTGGCTTTTCCATATCTACATCTCAGCATGACGTGAAGGGAGCAGTCCTATTAAGAAGGGTCTGGAAGGCCAAAGCTGAAAAATTCAGCGTATGTGGCTGCCTTGTGTGGTTCAAGTCCTTTTTGACACTGTCGCAAGTTACTTCAAACTCCAAATACTTCCACTTAGGAATTATTCCTGCTGTGACCAGGAGCCAACATCTTTTCTGCAGCTATGTTTTACAAGCCAAATAATATTAATTTCAGCTGGAAAAAAAAATGTATCAGCCCATTATTAAGCATAAACAACCACCAAAAGTTAAGAAAAGATAGCACTATTCCATTTTTTTCATGTTGGGACTTTTTTCTCTCTGAAAAACACTTCACAAGTACAAATTGCTGGAGGCAGCTGAAGGCTGGAGGCTATGCTGCTGGGGCTGATGTGCCCCATATGGTTCCCTCTTTCATCTCCTCCGGGATACACATTGCTCTGCCAGCCACCCTGTCTGGAGACTTTGCTTACAGCTCTGACAGAGTTTGGGCTACGTGTTCTGTACCATGTGCTCCATGAGCAGTCTTTTTCCAAGAGAAGGCCAGCAATATAAGGCATCCCCAAAACTAATTAAAGCCAAGTAAGAAAACAGCCAATATGGGTTTACACACTGTGCAAAAGGTGCCACTTCATAGTTTATGACATTAGATAAATCCTGTCAAATTTATAAACTAGATTTGCAAGGGACAAGTCAGCCTTTCGATCTAAGGATGAAAGAGAATTATTGTGCTCCCTTGATTTTTCATCCTCATTACTATTTCTACTGTCTGGAGGATGTTTTTCTTTCCCTGTTTTTCCCTACAGTGAGTCTCTCTTTTTGTTCTGAAAACAGCATTTCTAACTATTTGGGGTTTTTTGTTGTTGTTTTTTTTTTTTTTGTCCTGCAAGCAACTTCTCACTCTCTCAATCTGGAAATTTCAAATACACTTAGACTTCTTTCTTATTCACTTCCCTCTTGTTACACACCTCCTGCCTCAGCTGCAGGTCACTTTTGTCAGGTTATACTGTTAACAGATATGTCAGAGATCCCCTGCAAATTAGGACTCATTAAGATCACTTTTTTTCCTGTAAATCTAGTGGAAATGTTAGTGCTGGGCCTTGGCTGTATTAAGTTGGCTGTTATGATATGCCATTTGTATTTTGGTATCACTCAGAAGTCTCAGTCTCAGGTCTTTTGTGGCAAAGTATTTTCAAAACAGAAAAATCTCATTGGTACATTTTAATTATTAAAGAAAACAATATTTAGCCACTTGTAAAGAATTTAATAATGATTATAATAATAACAACAACAATAATATTCTTCCATTGCTAACTTTATTCATTATCTCATTCTAGAATCCTTATCACTAGCTACTTTGTTATGAAAAGATAACTTTATGATAATAAGGGGGAAAATAACGTACTATTATAATTAAAAATTATATGCAAAAGAAAGAACCCAAGTAACAAGAATGTGAGTTGTCTTGACACCAGACAAAAGCTGTGTTGCTGTTCATGGGAAAGGTAACTTGGTGAGCAGTGAGTTTGCCTACCATTAGGACCCCAAAATGTGTGAGGTGGTTGCATAAGCACACAGTTTCATTTTCATTGGACTCCGCATCCACCTGGCAGCCCGCAGGGTTCCAGCCACCACTGCCACCTGTGGAAATGAAACATGAGAAACTGCTGCCCAACAAACACATGTCAACCTCTCTTCCTTCTCTCTCACAGCACCTGCAGGGATTTCTCACTTCATCTTGTGCAAATGCAGAAGCGCTTTCTCAGACTGAACGAGCCAGCATTAATAACAACCAGGAGAGAAGCAAGTGTCAGATTTCCTAGTTTCAGCAAGGAATCACCCCAGATGCGTGTCCCAGAAATGGACTACTGAGCAGAGGCAATAGATGGAGATGTAGAATAAAGGTAGGGAGCTTTTTGGTTGTTGAGTAAAACCAACTACATGGATCATGCATTAAGACATGCCTTAGTTTACTCCAATAATAAGATGATTATAGAACTCCTTTTACCCCACTGATAAATGATGTCTACACCTGCCTGCCTCCCACTCATATATCCTCAGGCAGATGAAAGCTTTTATAGCCCAAAAGCAGAGAGTGCCACCCTTCCTCTCTGCAGCATGTAATGCAGGTCAGAGTGGGTAATCCCAATGATCTCCAGTGACCTTACAAAAAAACATGAAGTGAACTGTTCCCAACCTGCCCCACTTGAAAAGGCCATTCTGAAATACAAGTAGAAAAATTTTAGTTTTAAAAATTAAATCATAAAAAGTAAAATTGTTTCTTTTTTCATTTTTTTTCCCCCCTGCCAAAATATGAGCTGGTTTTGTGAAGTCATTCATATTTTCTGACTCTTAAAGACATTTTATTCACAGCTCTTGACAAAACCCAGCATAATTTGCTCTGTAACTTCAGGACAATCAAACACTCAAATTCAAGACATTCTCTCAAAAATGTGTGAATGTCTCATCTGTGAAGATGTTCCAAAACCACTTAAAACTGTTCTTTGCTCAAGCAGCCACCAGGAATAGTTTCCTCCTGTGTGTTTCTCCTTTAATGTGATTCTTAAGTTCAGCTTCCTAACTAGTTTCTATGATTTTTTTCTCATTTTTATCCTCCCACATTCTCCTCAGTTGCTCTGTCTGTATTTCTGGATTTTAAATACAAATTCGGATGGTAAATTTTATTTCTTGCAGGACTGTGTAGGGAACCTCTCCATCCAAAATCCTAAAGCTCTATCTGTTTCATTGTAAAGAAAAGAAACAGCTCAGCAGTGATTTCTAAAACAGAGAGATCTGGAAAGTCATCCCAGAGAACAACTTGGTGCAAAGGACTAACAGCCTGAGTAAAACATCACACACAGGTTTGGCAGTAATGACCATTCTTTGATGAAGAAAAGCTTAAGATCAGTCACAAACTTACACCTATATAACCCAGTTTTTAAAAAAATTAACAGTTAAAAGTATGGTTAAGAACCACTCATGTGTCTGAGTAGCATTATAATTGAATTTGCTCATGTGGACAGATCAGTGAAAAACTGCAGATATAGGGAAAAAGTGGGAAAACCCAATTGAAAAATCTAAAATGTTAAAAACATTTACACTAAAAATAGACTTTTAAAAAGAAATTTAACATTTGCTGTTACATGTAACTATACTAACCAGAAGAAATTATACACTTTACTGAGTAGACTTTATTGAATCCTGTAAGGATTGATTTGGAAGCAAAATTGCAATACTGTGACCAATTTTAAGACTCAGACACATTTATTCCCCTCATGAAAGAAATGAAAGTATTTTTAAACTTACCATTTTTGTTCATGTCCCAGAAGACACAGGTGGGTTTAGGATCTTCCTAAGAACAGATGTAAAAGTATACTTTGTGTATCTCTTCAGACATAAATCTCATCAGCATTTACAACAGATGTTGCAATGCATATATTTTTATTTAATAAGCAGAAGAATCCATATCATCAGATTGTTGGAAACTTACTTGCCTGGTGTCAAATTAGAGGTTTTTTTCTGCTAGAGAGATGGATTTGTCCAAACTGAAAAATCTAGAGCACTACTTTGTACAATGCAATGGCTCCTTTTGCATGTCCTCAGAGTAATGAAGTTTTCTTGTGTTAACTGAAGTTATCCATGAATATGATGTCTTTATAGAATTTAAATAGTTTGCACTGTTTACTTCCTTAAGGCTTCTCCATGAATCCTCTACGTAAAGCTTGAAAATGTGCAAATGCCTGCTGAACCCAGGTGTAGGTTGTTTTGCCTCACATTAAAATAGTAATTGTAATGCACTGCAAAATAATGGAGCTGTGAAAATTACCAACCAGGTTCTCATTATGTAAACAACTTAGGTAAATTTAAAATCACTTTAACAATTGTCTTTAACGTTTCTTGTGCTATTGCCTCTTTTGGATTAGATACAGAGATCGGAGTCAAACTCACACATTTTCTAACTGGAACAGTATGTGACAAAAGGTTGTATTTGGTCTGTATTTCCCCTAAATTTACTGCAGTCATCTTTTATTAATGAGTTTCTGTCCATTCCTCTGGTGAAAACCACACAACAACAAAATAATTCTGGGAACTATTAACAAAGTGAATAATGTTTGGTCAAAGAATTCAAGTAATTATGAAGTTCCAGTGTAATAAATCATGTCCCTGGTCTCTGGTCATGAATATGGTCATTAAAAAAGGTTTCACCTACAGTTATTGGCACAGAAATTATTTCTGAGGGGCAGAATCAATGATCTTGCAGATAAGTGTTGGGTCATGAACAGAGTACAAATACATGGGGATAGGAGAGATTGTTTCTACTTTTTGCTTAATTGCTTTTGTTCTAGACTTTTTCATTTCAATTTGAGTTTGATCTAACTCAAAATTCATCCATATAAATCGGGCTATAATCTTAGCCTTTATAATCTGCATTCCCGTTCTTCTGAATAATCCGTCTTGTTTTACCTGAATTCTGGTATGCTTGATTGTAACCTTCACGTAATCCTGAAGATCCTGAATGGTTAAGTTTCCAATACTGCATGCCACCACAAAACTGGTCAAATTGGCAGGATTTTCTGCATCCTTCAAAAGATTAAGAAAAATATAATAAGTGCTTACATGGCACATGACATAAAAGCCAGAGTACACAGTTTCATTTTTGCAGCGTGCCAGAATAAGTAAATTGTCAGCATTTCTGTACTTCTGATCACACAATGTAAGAACATTATGTTTATAAAATCAAATTATGGGTTAGCCTTATGGAAGCTTCCCTATTTTCCTTGTAGCCATAAACATGCATAGGCACAATTATAGAGAGAGGTTAGAAGGCAAACAAAATTATAACTCAAACAGTGTGGCAGATAACAACCTATGATATGATTAGCTCATTTCCCTAAACAAGCATGAATGAGCTCACTTACCTTATTGTTGACACTGTCCTTTAGTAAATGCAAAGTTTTTAGAGAATAAACTGTTTTCTGCATATAGTTGTTAAATCAATCTCCATCTTAAAATGAATGACTATGAAGTATTAAAAAACCACAAAGCAACGTTACATATTGAAGGAGATAGCATTTTCTGTAAGGTGTTACTTGATAGGAATTTAAATAGAATACTGACATTGTCACTGGCCAGTAGGATTTTTAACCTGCAGCTGGCAATTTTCCAGAAGAGGTTTCCTTAGAAACCAATTATTTATTGAAATGGAATTTCATAGGCAATGCTATTTTCTTTTGATAGGCTTCTATTGGAACCTGCATATTTCGATGCCTGGTTGGGAAGCTTGGTCATTGCCTGTGGCAGATCTCAGGTCAAATGAGGTCTTCTATTGCCACTCACTCTCTCTCCCAAAATCTGGTCTCCCAGACTCCTGAATCCTTGATTCCTTCTGGTTAGGAGTTTTATTAGCATAACAAGACATCAGGTTTCAGCTCAGCACCGGGCTTGTGAGATCCCACCACTCATGAGAGACACAATAGCTTCAGTTATTAAGTGCACATTATCCTGAGAAGAGTATTTTATTTCTTAAGAACCATATCCAAGAATTTTCAGACATAGTATTTCAGACTATACTGGAGCTTTGTGGCAAAATTTCCTAAAACCTTAAAAACTGAAGTGGAAAGAAAATGCAAATTTCTAGGCAGCTCTTGAGTATTCAGACAAGAAAGATTTCTTGGCTAACACCTAAATTTGAACATCTGACAAAGTTTATGGAAGTTCTTGGGCATATTTCCACAGGTTTCAGTGGATTCTATCTGTAGCAGATAGGAAAAACGAGACAGAGCTGGTCTCCTTAAGGAAGGCAATTTAATATATTCTTATGTGTGCATTAAAGTAAAATACAGATTACTACTTGTTTAGCCATGAGGCTGCGTTCAGCTGAAGTTCAACAGTTCAGACATAGATGTTTACACTGAACACAGCTGCCTCTGGTGAGGTGAATCCCACCCTGAACAGCTTTTATAAAGTTCTCTAAGTAATGGAACCATCTTTAATGAATTGCAAGACAAAACTTATTGGAATTCTCTCAGTTGCAATCAAATAACCCACTACCTCCAATGCTGCAAAGCGTGTTTCTCTGTTATGTTGAATACTTTTAAGGAATACAGTGAATAGCATTCAGATATTTGTAATTTCATGTGGAAGAAATCTGAAATGCAATAAAAATTAAATACTCATATTGATGGATAATGTTATTTTGTTTGTAATGGCATGTGCATCAGTTTATTTTTAGGCCTTACTTTAATCCTGTTTTTCTTCCTTTATTTTTAGACTTCCTAAAAATGTGAGGATCGCACATTTTTAATTCATTGTGTTAAACACATCACCCATGAAGAGTTTGAAAAGCACACAAAAAATGAAAGGCATTTTAGTTGCAAATTAAGGTGCAATTTTTATGGTCTTTGTTTTTCAGTGGCTTATTAAGTGCCACTTAGAAACGCATTCTAGCACCATTAAGGGACACATTCTGACTTCATATGATTTTCTGCCATTATGACTGGCCTCCATCTGTATTCTTCTGGGTTTTTTTTTTATTCAAGACATCCATCCTGTTTTTCTCAAAAGCAGGCTTAAAATGAGCACAATTTAAAATAAAAGTACTTTGGGGTGTATTTCAGAAGGCAACTGTGGGTCATGGGTATTTTCTTGCCTAGATTATCTGAAGAATCTGGATACACTGCCAATAAAAACGATAATATAGAGACAATACAATACTACGGAGTTCTGCGGATGCACAGGAGCCAAAGGTCACTTGAAATACTGATGGGAAAACAAACTCAAGTCTTCTGAGACACATTCTGCAGTTCAACATGAAACAATGTTTCCTTCTTAATTAACTTTTTTTTTCTTTTCTTTTTTTCCCTAGTATGTGTGGTTTTGGTTTTATTTTTCCAAGCTGCAAACTCTTCCTAATATTTTGGCACCTACCATACAGGCACTATTTAAAATAACTATTTGACAAGACTCAAAAAATAAAACATCAAATCTACCTGTGCATGTTTGGGTTTCAGGTAGAACTATTGTTATCCTTATTCCTATTAAAATATGGTATACTGATGAGAACACAGGTGTGGAAAGAATTGTGTATATGTATGAACAAAAGTTCTCTGGCTGCCTACCATCAGCCCAGGGTTTCCAGCTAAGGTAAAAGCAGAGATAAAGCAAAAGACAAAGCAGAGCTGAATATGACTGCTAACCAGCTCTTAAAAGGAGAGTACTTGACAGTGTTACATGCCAAACTCCTTCCTTCTATCCTTCCTGATAGAAAATAACCTGGCTCCACTGAACACCAAGGACTTATATTAATGCATTTTAACAGAAGTTAAAAGTTTTTTAAAGGCCTTTGCTGCTTTCCTCTGATTTTAAGCAGTTGGGGTACAATTTTCCATAGATTACCCTGAGAAAAGATTTATTTCACAAGTGAGAGGAATTTTCAATTAAAACCATTGACTTCAACTCAGCTTGGGCACTTCAACTGATTTGCTGCTCTGAATGTAAGACTGCCTTCATCTGCTGTCATCTTTTAACTCCTGTAACTCATGAAATACCGTGAAACGATTCCACTACAGGAAATTTTAGCAGCTGGCTTTGATTTACCCTATCTGAAATGACTTCAAGCACATTAATGCTTACCTGAAAAAGACCATTTTTGTTGAAGAAAGTAAACTGAGCCCTGGATATAACTTCAAACTCGTCTTGACTTAAATTCTTCAGTAAACTTGGTGGCAGAACAACTGAGGCGATGGCACTTGACTGATCCTTGTCAAAATCTATCTGTTGAATAAAAACAACAGGAGAACGTGTTCAAACAATAAAGAAACCATCTGTTGTCCACAACTGGGTTCATACTCTTACACAGAAATATCTAGATATGGGACCAGAACCAATCCATACTAAAATGACTTGTGAATATGTAAGAGTTGATGCAATAAATACATTTTTTTTAAGTCTTGGGAGGTTTCCCACTTTTCCAGCATGAGATCTGCCTTCTGCTACAAAAAGCTATTAGATAAAATCAACAAAGAGACAAACTTCTCCACTGCTATAATGATGATTTGGAAATAATGAGATGGTAATTATGACAGTCATAACCATTTTCAATAGCATTCAAGATGCAAACAATAGCAAACATAGCAAACAATGTTGAAAACTAAAAAATAAGCTCTGAATCTTCCTTTGTTAAATTGTATTAGTTGGCTTAATCTGCACATCTGAAATAATTCTCTTATGAGGTTTTATAGTTTCTGTGTAATGAAAAGGAGATTTAAAAATGATAAGTGTCACTTCTCCATATTTATTGTGCTACACAGCACAAAAAAGACACTTTCTGACATCATATAAATTTAATCTTTACTGGCACTGTATCAGAAATCTAAAAGTCCTCTGTAGCCCAGGAATGTAACAAGTGAGTAGGAAATAAAAGAGGATGCAATCCTGTATTTTATTCGCTATTTTATGACTGATCACTTCCCCAAGGCCTACCCAAGGTGTGCCACCATACCATTGAAGGAAGGGGAATAAGCCAGCTCACAGTGCCTGTGTAGTAAAATCACTTAAGAATTTCACTGTGAGATACAGCAACTCCCACTGCTGACTTCCCCAGGGGCATCCTGGTCATGTATTTATGCCTCTCAGGGACAACTGTGTAATTCTAAAAGCACCATTAGCTAATAGAAAATTAAAAGTCATAGGCCTATTGACAGATTATTCACCCTTGAAAATCAGTAAGAGGTAACTCATAGACCCTCATCCTGACAGGGATAAAGGCAGTTCAGATCCAGGTTTTCAGAAGTTGATTCTGCCACAGTAAACAGAAAGTGTGTATGTGATAAAGGTGTCCCATTAGGCATTGTCTGCAAATAGAGTAGAAGAGGCTTCTCCAAAGAAGCATGGATATATTACAGGAACAATTTAATAATATGAATCACCAAAACCTAACTTAGTCAAAGGTTTGGCAAGAAACATAAAGACACAGGGGACTGAAATAGAATCTTTCCAAATTGCCATGGATAAATTTACTTGGTATCTACTTTAAGAAAAAAAATACAAAAAAAAAAATCTGGAAACATTCTGACGTTCTGAGTTTAATGTTCCCTGATGAACCTCTGATAGAGGATCACATCACTGGTGAAAAACCTGGGCTTTCACAAGGGAATCTCCCTTCGGCAGGGATAATAAGTATCTTTCTGACAGGCATGGAAAATATAAACGGCGCTCACAGCTGCTGCAAATTTCTGGTAGGAAGGATGCTAAGAATTCTCAATCAGCTGTTGGAAATATGAATATCTGAGAAGAAGCTTGTGTTCCAATAGGAACATTATAAATAATTTGACGGAGTTTGGGTTTTATGATTATTTAGACAGTGCTGTAATAAATGATTCCAGGACCAGAAAATTCCTGGATGTCCTCAAGCCACAGATGGTAATTCCTGTTATATGTGCGATCATCCAAACCCTGGCTTTGGAATTTTCCTTTCCTCTTTCCATAAATAAAAGATGAAATCTGCAGGAGAAACATTCCTTTGATAACAAAGAACTATTCAGCTTCACAAACAGCTATTGAGCTTCATTAATATGAGAGCTAAACAAAAGTAGATTTACAATCACCAAAAATTTCTGATAAAATAGATTCAAACTCAGGTACATTAAATCTATTTTTATCTATTTAAACAAACATTGGAGTTTTGATCCAAAGTCTATACACATGCACAAGTCCTAAAACCTACTATATTACTACTATTTTTTCTAGAAAGGAGATTTTTTTCTGTCTTCATTCTTGTTTTGACTTTTACAGTATATAGTATCTTATAAAATGATCAGACATTTATTATGTTGTGTTGCCAGTTTGCAGCAGGAATTAATTTGTACTTATACTCTAGTGATTAGTCTTTAACTGTTTTATAATACCATATTTTCTTGAATTCAGTTTTAGTTCCTCTGGCCCAAATGACAGCAGATTTTTTTCTTTTTCTGTGTAATATTTTCTGTGTTTCTCCAAGTAAGGCTCTCAGTACTTGCATAGTTAAACACCCAGGAAACTGAGATTACATTACCTCTGTCACAGACTTCCTATTTAACTGAAAAAAAAAATAAAATTAAATTGCACTGCATCTTTAAAAGCGTTTAGGTGCCTTAAGGTGCAGACAAGCATGCAGTGAAACTTGAAAGTTTTTGGCACCTCATCACTACTGATTTCAAAAGAACCTTTGGAAAATCCTACAGGTGCCCATGTGTATCTCAAATAGTATTTCAAACTTTTACATGTCTGAGTTTTTTTATTTGGGGGAAAAAAGCAAAGAAAAAGTATTATTGATGTGATGATAAATATCTTAACTATGGTATCCTGTCTAGATACCGTAGCGCTGGAGACCTTCCTAAATTTTGTGTGATCTCTGTTTGTTTTATTTTTAATATCTAGGCTGGTCAAGCTACACATGAATGACTTGAACTGCCTCAGATACCCTAAATGATAGGAGCCAACCAACCTATGTGTGGAGAACTGGGTTAGGCTTAGGTTTCTTTTAGCACTAAATGTTTAAACTGTACTGGAAGGTTGAAGAACTATTGTATCTGCAGAAATCTATATGAAGATACCTATATCTAGGTATCTTATTTTAAAGCTGAAAGAGATTAAAAGAGTTGTTAGATATTGTACAATGGTCAGTACTAAAGATTGTTAAAGGTTATTTTCCTTTTTCTAATAATAAAAAAACCTCACAAAACTAAAAAAAAAGTCAAGTGTGTTCTGGATTTATAAGCCAAATTACTTTTTATCTGCATGGAATGTGAGTTTATCTGTGTTTCCTGTCACTCAAGGAAATACTACATTAATCTGTTATCTGTTTGGATGATTGTAGGAAAAAGGAAATAGAAAGTAGGGGGAGAACTGGGAGTTGTAAGTGGATTTATAGGAACCACAGTAAACACACTTGGAACAAAGACACACCTCGTGTTCAAATACAACAGCTTGTTCTGTACCTGGAAATCAGATGCATTATTCTGTGGACTGACGCTGAAAGAACCACCTTTGAATGAAGTCGAATTTATAGAAGACACTCCAAGTGCGAGATTTCGTGTTGAAATACTCATGGATGGTCCAGCAAAATGGATCTTTAAAGCCAAGGCATCAATAGTTTTTAGAGCTCTAAAAACAGAAATAAAATTTACTCTGAAAACTGAATACAGAAAAAACTCCCACCTATGCTCTGCCCATGCCTCACATCACAAGATGATCCTCTTGTTACTGACTATGTCTCTATCACCCATCTGTGTATTCACAATGTAAATACACTGTGTAAATTCATGTATCTCTCTTGAAAACAAAAGCTTTTGACTGACAGAAACTGTGTGATTACATATCACTGGTCCTGTAATAATTTTCCAACAATACTTGTATCTATGTCGTGTCATATATCAGAAGACTTCTTTTCCATCGAAATACTTTCTCTTTGTCATGCACACTAAGAGAAATATTAGTGCATCTATTTTGGAAAATTATTTTTGATGGGAATCTGAAAACTTTGATTTTCTGGTTTGTCTATACATGGAAGGATGAATCCTGACAGCCTTGCTCTCGAAAGCTTTTCTCAGCTGCAGAAACACTTACTCTGAAGATGAGGCTGCCAATACGCTGTCTGAACTGGTCAGAATATTGGAAAAAATTGTCACCACGGTAGAACCCAGAGATTCATCGATTTCTTCATCGTTCACAATTTTTTTGAGCTTCTGCACAACGTCATTTACTTTGTCTGAGGTCAGCTGCTGCCCCTCACCAGTGAGATTTAGAAGCTGATTGGCGATATCTGCTGCATTTTCTGTGAGCATACAGAATCAAGCCAAAAGAGAAAATAATGCATTACAGTCCTGAAGTAATCCAGAAATACAAATTTTTATAACTGCTGTTGAAAGCTGGAGTATGTTTTATGGTACTCTTAGTGAACAGAGGGTTTCATCACTTTGTCAAATTTAAATTTTTTAAAAAAAAAGTATATAGGCCCTTCTGATACTGTCCTCATTTGCTCTTTATTTTATTTTATTTTTGTTGTTTTTTGAGTATGTAAATCAGAGCTATTATAGAAAGGGCTGATTGAATGAAAAAGAGAGGAATAAAATGCATATTATCTCTCCTTCTTCTTCTGCTATTTTTTTTCACAGGGGAAAAAAGGGGACCCTAACATTGTCGTCCTGTTGTTTTATTACTCTTTCACAGCTGGAATGACATCAGGGGGTATTTAAAAAGCAGGGAAGAAATCTGAAAATGTCTGATTGTAAGTCCAGTGAAGAGAGCAGGAGTCTTTCCCCTGGCAAGCATTCAAAATATTAAAAAATTTGTCCTAACTTGAATATCAAATAGAGGTAAAGTACCCCCTTCCTGTACTCTTGATTAAATTGCCTGAGGAGTTTGATTTTATTTAGTAACTGGTATCCAGAGTTTTTAATGGGTGAGGTGAATTGAACTTGGGTGCACTTACTCAGAGTTTATTTACTTTGCATGGATTTTTTTTAGAGAGAATTTTAAACAACTTATCATAAAGAGAAAATATATCCTTGCAAAGAGTAACACTAATATACCCACCTGTGCAATTTCTAAGATCAGGCTGACCCCAGTATGATGTATAATTCTGCAGACCCAAATAGCTAAAGAGGAAAAATGACAAAATTCAAATTAAATATAGTAAAAAAAAAAAAAAAAAAAAAAATATATATATATATATATATATATATATATATAAATATTTCATAATTCTTTTGTAGATGTCACAGTGGTCCACTTTTCTCAATTCTCAATATTCCCAGCAACATGGCCCCTAGTGAAACACAATATGTATACATGACAATGAAAGTATATGATTGATAAAATGATAGCGCTGAGAGAAACCCCAGTTCTTCAGTGGAAATTCTGGCCTTGTATTTCAGAACAGAAAAGACCCAAGTATTGACACAAACTATTACACCCCTATTATGGCCTAGTCAGATGCTTTTCTATAATTTCTCCTTGATATAAATGGCTTTGATCTAGTCAGCAGCAAGCCATAATGCCTCTCATAAGAGCAGGCACAAGAGCCATATGAAGGTATAAATGTATTCCACCAAAGAAAACTAGGGTAGGTCACTATCAGATCCAGGTCCAAAGTGAGGGGCAGATATAAAGATTCCTTTTTTTTTTTTTTTTTAAGCCTTAACATTGTCGTTCCGATTGGGAACGGCCTTAAAGAACGACACTGGACTCTCAAGGGAGTCTCAACAGGAGAATTCCTCTAGTTTATTGCTTCAGCCCTGTCTTATAGACAGATACGTGGAAAGTACAGAAAGGAAACTCTTATTGGTTAACAAAGTGCTACATCACCATCATTGGTCAGGGGCACTCTACCCCTCTGACCCTCTCTTGCAAGAGGAAACAAGAGGACAGATAAACAGCACCTGGCAGTTGTTTTCTGTCTCTGAGGATTGTTTTGAAATCCTCCTTTGAATTCCCAGGCTAGCTTCTCAGGCAGGACTGAGAGGCCATGGGCCTGCATTTTCTGCAGCTCCCTGCAGCCTGTTCCAAAGCTAGCATCCATATTAACATGGCAAAATACAGAATCACTGAATGGGTCGGGTTGGAAGGGACCACAGTGGTCATCTGGTCCAACCTCCCAACTCAAGCAGGGTCATCCCAGGGCACATGGCACAGGATTGAGTTCAGATGTTCCAGTGAGGGAGACTCCATCCACAACCTCCCTGAGCAATCTGTTCTGGTGCTTGGTAACCCCCACAGTACAGAAATTCTCCCTCTCATTCAGGTGGAACTTCTGTGCATCTGTTTCTGCTCACTGCCCCTTGTCCCATTTCTGGGCAGTACTTAGAGGAGCCTGGCTCCATCCTCTTGACCCCTCCCCTCATTGATAGACATTGATGAGGGCCCTCCTCAGTCATCTCTTCTCAAGGTAGAACAGGCTCAGCTCCCCGAGCCTTTCCTTGTAAGAGAGATGCTCCAATCTCTTAATCATATTTGTCACCCTGTAAAAATGGCTCCAAAATTAAACACACTTTTTTCCTCAGTTTTTCTTTAAAGACAATTGTTGTCACAGCATGAAAAAAGGCAGGATGGGAAAAAATTATCCTTTACTCACCACACGATAAAACAATATTATTCCTCAGCTGATCACATTTATTGTAACATCACAGGTAATCACCTACTGTGGGATGAAGATGACTAGAGGAGGCTGTTAGAAGAGCTTCCTCTTCTCTCCCAGCAAATCCTACCAAACAGTGCTCCATATTGGCCAAAGGTAGTGGAGGCAGAGGCAAGGAAGTCACAGCACAAGACAGAACACAGTAATTTATTTTTTTTGTTTTTTATGTGCTCTACACAATCAGTGGTATAGTGTAGACCACAAATGAATAATAAAGATAGGCAATACTGGGACAGCAAAGGCCAGAAACCTTAATTTTTAATGATTCTGAGGCTCTGACATAAAAACAATTTGATTTCTGCACTTTTGTACAAGATTAGGAGGTTGAGGAAGTGAGTTATTTAAATATAATGCGGGTTGCTTTCCTGTTTGGCACTGAACCTCAAAGCTGATTCATATCCATGTTGCCATACTGTTTGGAAAAAGTAAAAGATCTGGTCTTCTCAGAACATGTTCCAGAAGCAATGTGGGTGGATAAGACTAATATATTGCCTTTAATAATAATCATCCTAAATACTGAAGAAATTAATTAATATTGCATCATCATAACCATGTTTAAGGCACTCAAAGGAGATCAAAGCCACAATGTTTTGGTAATACATAAACAGAAGTAATAATATCCCCATTTTACAAATGGGAAATGGACATACAGGGTCAAAGTCTTTTGTAGATGTTTGCAAAAAATCCTACATTAGGGAAGATTTCGTAAACCTTAAAGTCTCTAGTCCAAAACTTTGAGCCTAAGATTAACCCCACCTTCAATTATGATTAACTAATGGCAAAATATTTATTTCACAATTTCTTTTACTTTTCCCTTAATGAGATGAGGTGTTTTGGATTAAATCAAATACACATCTCATCTTCATAGAATTTTATTCTAACTCTTGCACAAGTCAGATAGCAGTGGTGGAGTGGTAGCAAATGTGAGGCTTTGGGTATGGTAACATAAAGGTGACTGCCAAGTGCAAGGTCCTGCATGTGGCTCAGGGCAATCTCAAGCACAAATAGAGGCTTGGGAGGAGAATGGATTGAAAGCAGCCCTGAAGAGAAGAACTCAGAGATATTGGTGGAAGATGCAGCCCTGAAAGCCAGCCATATCCTGGTTGCATCTAGCTGCATCCACCTCTGGGGCCTGCAGGATAAGAAAAATCTGGACTTGTTGGAGCAAATCCAAAGGGGGCCCACAAAAATAATAAGAGTGCTGGAGCACCTCTCCTATAAAGAAACTGAGAGTTGTTCATCCTGGAGAGGGCTCTGGGGAGCACCTAAAGAGACTACAAGAGATCTGGACAGGGATCTTTTACAGGGACATGTAGTGACAGGACAATGGCAAATTGTTTTACACTGAAAGAGATTAGGTTAGATATTAGGAAGACATCTTTTTACTTTGAGGGTAGTGAGGCACTGGCACAGGCTGTCAGGAGAGGCTTTGGATGCCCCATCCTTGTAAGTGTTCAGGCCAGGATGGATGTGGCTCTGCCCAACTTGGTCCAGTTGGAAGTGTCCCTGCCCATGACAGGGGGGTTTGGAATGAGACAATCTTCAGGGTCCCTTCCAACCCAAACCATTCCATGATTCTATGACTTGAATAAAACAGTTTCATTCTGTAAGAAGGTGTTATTTTTATAGTCATGTTGAACATTAATTGTGGGCCCCAATATGCCCTACAGAAGTGGTAGATGAGTCTTTTTTTCTTAACAATGAAAGACATACAATTACTGTACCCACCTAATCCCTCACAGTATAGAAAAAATCTTCCTGAAATACAATACCAGCCATTGGCAACCATTATAATAACTAAATAATAACTATATATAACCAGAAAGTCGCATGTGAAACAACTCAGCTTCTCAGATATTTGAACACCTACCAGGTTCTTGATGCAGTCTGAACTGAGCTCCCATGGCAAAATGTGAAGTTGGTCACAGTAGGCCTGGTATCCGGCCAAAAATAATTTGGAGGGTTTTCTTCAGCTAAACATTTTTCTGTAAAAATGAATATATCAGTATTAATAGGAAATTTCTTCACCTAGTTCACCATCTTCCATTTCTTGTCCTCAGCTCATCACCCAGTCTACAGTACAAAATTGTCTTCAGATGAAATGTTTGGTTGTTTGCAATAGAGTGTCAATAGAGAGGTGCACAACAGGGGATCACACATGCTGCTGCTGCTCAAAGGAAAGACTTGGATGTGCATGCTGCATCCATCTGTACTCCAGCAGCTTCCACCCCCTCCCTCCAAAATTAATGGGAAGAGATGAGAGCTAAAAGAAGACTGATTAAGGACAACAGCTGTCATAAACACAAACAACATTGAGAAGTGGGGATGAGGGGCCTTGGAGGTACAAAATGTCTCATTTTAGCTCTGGCTGTAAAGCATATTTTGTTATCCTCAAACCACCAGAGGAACTATCAGGAACTGTCCCAGACTCTTTGAACCAGACAGCAAGACACTGACTAAAGCAATCTGGACAACTTTGTTTGTGTTAAAATGGTATTTTGAGCATGGCTTTCTGAGATTAGTGGAACAACCGGGGACAATTTAAAATCTGAAACAGTCATACTGTTTGGAAATGTGTGATTATTTTAACACAGAAGATGCTGATTTATGAACAAGCAAAAAAAAGAAAAAAAAATTGTTGTGTAACAAAGCTGAACACAACTTACCCACTGGATCAACATCCACAGTATGAAGTTGGTATCCTTCTTCCATGGTTCGATTATTACTTATGAGCTTCTGTCGGATGTCTTCCTCTTCTAAATTGATGTTGTTGGTAGAATTATAAACCAGAAGAGCCAAAGCACTGAAACTGCAAAGAAAATTTTCCAAGTGTTTCAGTCAGAGCATCAGAGGCCAAATGTGTGGAAATAAAAATATCTGACAAACTCTGGTTTTCTGAGTATGGAACAGTGTCACCAAAACAGTGTTGCTCATTATCTGTAAATTAATTTTTATATATATAGGGCCATGACAAGAAAATATGGTTGGGAAATTTCATCTTCTAGTTGCCTTTAAAGAAGCATCTCGTCAAAAGGGCTAAAAATTGTTTTCAGAAGAGTTGATGAAACCGTAGACTTGTGAGATCTAAATGGGACCTAATTAATTTTAAAAATCTGTTTGCTGACGGCTTAGGAACTTAAGAGCTGATTCATCCCACCTCACAAAACTTGTCAGGGTGGGACAAGTCATCCTCCAGAGGATCCACCTCTGGATCTGACTACAGAGAAAGGCTAGGAGATTAACAAAGAACAGATGCCTAACATTTAAATCTCTGAAGTTTTTTATGGAGTGAAAAACACCCTGACATACTTCTGAAGCTTTTAGTCATTATTAGGAAAGTCGAGTTCCTCAGATGACTGAGTTTTGAGCTCTAATAGCTCTGTTCTGTACAGTAGCCCACTGCTACTTTCTTGGGCATAAAAAGTAGTTCAAAGTGCCCAAGCCTCTTTCCTTTGAACAAAATGAAACAGTCCCCACCCTTGTCCAAAAACATAGCTTTTCTGGAAGGGTAATCATGAACAGCAAACCAGTTCTAGCAGGACACAGGAAATAAGCCCAGAGTGGAAGGCACAGAAATTTCCTCCTGGGACAAAAGAAGATGTTGGATGAAGATGAGAATATGTTGGTACCCAAGAGCATTGCTTGGCTCTGGCTGGTAGGAGGTAAGCCACTAAAGCATGGAACATTGGATGTCCATGGGAGCCAAAATGTGGAAAAAGGGAAAAAGCAAACATGCTTTGGGCTGTCTTCATCTTAGCCTTGCCCTTGGATACCCATTAGCCTGAATAAAGACAGACCTTTGGAGAGTGTGAGCTGTTCCTGGCAGCCTGGGGACTGGTGGCACTGCCAGCACACATACAGTGAGCAGGGCACACAGCCACCAGGGGTGCTTTCACCTGTGGCCCCCTGTGCAAGAAAGCAACAGTGAGCTAAAGGGTCTACAAGAAGAAGAAGAAGAATAGCAGAAAAAAATCTGTAGGGGTGCTGAAGAGGGCGAGTAGGGTTCTCAGGTACTCCTTCCTAGACAGACCAGGACTTCAATTAAAAAAATCCTTCAGAAAGACATCCCCATGATGACAGCTCAGAACTGCACTTTCCAGATGTGCCTAATTTTCTTGACATATTCACCGTTTTGCTGGTAACATGTTGCTGGAGAAGAAAGATAAAAATGTGACCACCTGCAGGCTTGGCTTTCTCTTTTCCCAGTGGATGTATTTTAGCAGAGAAATTCCAGCTACCTCTGGCCAGGTCGCTCCTTCCCTGCTCCCAGAGATACTGAGTTCCTCCTAACATTCCTTTGGTCTCTGTGGAGTGTTTAATATGTAGATGGCAAATAGCCTCAGTAGGGTGGATATGCATTAGCAGGCTTTTGCTGTATACCTCAGATATGTTACAAGCACAAATTTATTACAGCATTTATTTTTAGCAGAAGTATGGAAATTGCCTACAGGATTGCCAATTCCTTCAGCCCTCCAGTACTTCATCCCCAGAGTCTCCTGGCACTTAACCATCTTTCCTAAAAGATTCTGGCTTCATTTGTCTATTCCCTTTACTTCAGAAAAGGAAAACTTAACATACTGATGCCACTCCCTACCTCAGCACTCTGGCTGCAGAACAGACACTCTGAACAGTCACCACTACTTGCTAAGCTGCCTGTTTCAGGATTCCCAGCTAACCAAAATGATATTTAGTATCCTCATACCTGTGAGGAAGGGTAATGCCAAAAAACCAGAAGGGATAATGATAGACGAGGTAGAACAGGTTGCAGTTATATTGAAAAATTACAGAGAAAAGTAATGATTATGAAGCACGGATAAAAAATAATCCCTTAAACCAATCTGTTGTTTTCTGAGAAACTCTTAGAGCACGAGTCATGTATATTGTATAATAAGAGCTTACTCCATAATATGATGAAAACAATTTCCACAAACTTTTCAGAATGACTCATACTAGCTTCCCAGGGTAAATAAATACCTTTTAACTTGACAGCTGACGCAATATGAAGTTGAGTGCTTCCTTCCAGTTTTGTCACACTCAGATCCCAGAAAGAAAATATTATCATGGTAAAGAGCAAATTCTCAACTTGGGAAACAGTTGGCATGCACTCAAATAAATGGCAATGCTGCCATGCTCTGCTGGTGTCACTGGATTTGCTACACCCAACTTTAAATCTTTTATTGTGTGATATATAAAGGCAGGTAGATTCTCACAGCAGTAATCAATTACAATTTACACATCATCTACAGTAACCTGTACTGACAACATTACTGCCATCGATGCAATAAAACAAATGGACAGTGGTGTAGGTAAACACAAGAGGGATTAGCATGTTTCTCTTTTCTTTGACTGAAATGGTGACAGCTGTAGCAAGCAGGAAAGCTTGGTGAGACCAGTGTCTATCCCAATTTGTCCTGGTCTGTTGAGCTAAGCTGGCTCAGAGAGAGGAATTCACGAAGCTGCGTCCCCATCAGAGGCACAGGAGGCGGTGGCGGAGCCTGTGCTGCCATGGCCCGGACCACAAAGCCAGCTTTCTTCTCCGGCAGTGTGACTCAGAGCTATTCCAGGACAGTGTGCCTACACACGGGCTGTGGTCTCGCTGCTGCGCCCTGCGAGGAGCCCGAAGGAAGGATTAACAAACCACGCGAACTCTGCAGCACAGACTGACTTGCACCTGGAGGGATGCGGTTGATAATTAGCAATGCACATTTCTCCTTTCTGTTGTACTAGACAGCCTGAACTAATACTGAATTACTGTTGCTGTCAAACTGTTTCACTAATCGCTATTAACTTCTTTCAGAGCTAGTATAACCTGATTTAAAGAATATAAAGAATTATTTTTGAAGAACCTAAATATTTAGAGAATCTAAATTTCACTGGGAATTTCAGAGCTGACTACCCTGGCATATTTTAAACAGTTTTCAAATGTCAACATTGAATTTTTTACTAATCTCATGGTTATGTTTTCTCTGAAGATAAGTGGTGATGGGTAGCTATAGCTGAAGACTGGCAGCACAGGTAGTCCTACAAAATCACCTGTGAATTTTTAACTGTTTCACATTAACTGGACAGACAAAAAAGAACTGACTGTTCCATAATCACTCAGTGAAGATGCGATACAAAGAGCAGACAAAATGTTAGAAAACACACAGAATAAGACAGAAATAAGTATAAAACCAGACAGAAACTAAAAACCATTCCACAGAAACATCTGAGTTGTGAATAATCTTTTACTTGAGATGATTTTGACTGCAATACATTAAAATGTTCAAAACAGAGCAAAAGTACATGACGTGACATAACATTCAAAGAAATGTCAAGGATGAAGAGTTTCCTTTCCCTGGAGAAGGTGATGTTAAAGTTAGAATATAAAATCTGAGACTTTGTGACACAAAACTAAAAATTGCAGCTACTTTTGGGACTACTAAAAATAAAAGCATCCTAAGACTTCTTTTTAAGTTAGTGACCATTGTAGCAGAGCAATTTTGCAAGCACCATGGTCACACCTCATGCCTTGGCTTGTGTCTCTGGGTCTTGCTCCTCCTTGCAGATCTGGTGTGGGAATACAAACAGTATGGCTTTTCAACAGAAAGCACTTATAATATATGCTAATTTGGTATGAAGGCTATTCACTACTAGAGAATGTTGCAGAGTCAAACCAGTAAGGACTGGAATCCCTCACATGGAACAGCTGGTCTTTGCTGAAATGAGTTTTTGGTTACACTTGCACTGTGTTCAGGAACAATGAAGAGAACACCCATGCCCTAATCCCCAATACACTGCTTTTCCAAAAGTGGCATCTAACAATGTCAGATCTATGCTAAATCTAGTTAAAGTCAGTGGAAAGACAAAGGAAGTCACTGGAAGCTGGAAAAGGGCAGGAAGCTTCAGCAGGAGACTAAGGATCATCCTTCAGTCACTCAAAAGGAAATCCCAAATCCTTACATCTGTGATGGAGGCTTTCTTCACAGATCATGGACACAAGATGCCAGCAGGGCACTGTGGAGAAACCTGAGGATTTTCATTTGGTGCTTTTTTGGTTTTTTTTTTTTCAAACAGAAATATTACATATAATGTGCACGTTATGCGGCATTTTAAAATATTTCTCAGCCCTGGTAAAGGTTGTCCCTTTGTACCTTCAGTAACATTGAAGTTGTGGGGGGCAGAGGTAGGCCAGGTACACGTCCTTCTTAAAACCTCACCAGTAGAAGCCCAGAAAACTTTTGAAATAGGAACAGACATCACAGATATGTTCATTTATAACAAGAATAGCAAAGTTACTTCATAAAAAATAAAAAATGGAAGTGATCTACAAAGAATATAAAAAGCCTAATACTTTACTAAGGACTAGGAAAGCAAAATTATGCTGTTCTAATGTTGCTAACTCTTGTTTAAAAATATTACACAATCTAATTAACATTTTATCCAAGTGCATTAGACTTTCCATTAAGCAAAGCAACACCCAAGAACACAGCATGCAGAAGCCTGAATATGCCTCACTGACATTGGTGGCAAAACTCCCACAGACTTCAAAAGAGCAGGACTAGGCATGGGTAGTTCTGATTTCCTGCTTTCCTCTCTATTTTCATTCCCAAGACAAGGGATTTCTTAGATTAGAAAGATTAGATTTAGTAGTTTTTATGCAGATGGCTACCACTGTGGTTTTTAATGTGGATGAGATGTTTAACAGTACTAACATTAATATTTAGTTTACCATAGAAGGAGAAACCCAACACTGGAAATAGGCAAAATTATGACAGTCAAGCAGTGGAAGTTGTAACAAGCATAAAATTATTGTATGTTAAGTCAAGCAAAATTCATAAATTAATTGGGGCCTGAGTTCTCAAAATTGCTTGCAAAATAAGAGAAGAAAGGAGAATCAAGGCAACTGACCTCTTCATTAAAGACCAATACCCCTACTGTGAGGCAGCCTTATGTAGTCATCTGACAAAACCTAGGATCAGTAGGACTTTTCTAAGAAAAGCAGCAGTCACAGAAAGTTTTGACAAAGCTGCAGAGTCATACAGACTCTGAATTAATGAAAGAAACAAACACATGTACAGTTTATCCACAAAATTGGTTCACTTGGATAACATCCACAAACTGGTTTCACTTTCAAAGATTTGTACAAAAATAATGGGGACAAAGAAATAGGCCATGCTGAACTCCTGTCTATTTTGAATAGCTGCCCTTTCATTAAGCGGCGGAAACGGTACAACCAGAGGAAAAATTGAACACTGACATAATGTCAAATATAGCTTTGATAAAATTCTGTCTATTGAAGTAGTTAATAATCTACCAAAGTATTAGCTTAATAAATATACTGCTGTCATCCAGAGACATCCCAGTAATAAAGGTGCTGATAATAATATGCACTTTTGGACTCGGCATTCTGTCTCTCATCACTGCTACATAAAGCACGGTGTACTTTGGATTTCTGCAGCTCTACAACACAGCAATGAAAGAGCAACAATCCACTTCAATAATTTTGCTTTGCTCTTCTCCAGAATGCAGTAGTTTTAAATATTTTTTTGGAAAACACCTCTTTTTAATGTGACAAAAAAAAATGCCAGCTTCCTACCTCCCACTTCCAGCTACTATTTCTTCTCTGAATCATTCTCTCTAACGATTCTTCCTCTTTCACATGCAAGAAGACTAGGTGGGGAAAGTGACAGCTGAATTTCCTTGATGAGGAAGCAGTGTGGTAAATAAGGGTGGAACAAAGCAAAATGCATAGACAACAAGCTTGGGGATGTTGTTTTGTTGGTTTTTGGGGTTTTTTAAACTGCTGTATAAAATACTAATCCAAAAGGAATGCAAAAAATATGCGATTCGAATTACAAGAATATGAATTCATCTAAAGAGAGGAAAAACCTCAAAGAACAATTTTAAGAATTATTATACTGCTTTGGAAAAAAGAAGGCTATGATCTTGTAGAAAATTCAGAAAAGAGAGATAAGACTCAGTGAGTTAAGAGTTAAGACTAATATGTTCACTTCTGTAAAAGACAAAGTTAAGGCCATGATAATTCTGTGTTAGGTCTTAAATTTTAACTGTGGAGTGAATTTCTGTTTAGATGAAGGTGAATAGAATAAGAAGTACTTAAAAATTAATGGAAATGGTAGAATATCTAAGGTTGCAACAGACTTATCCTGGACTGTCCAAAATGAAGAAATAAGAATATATTTGGGCAACTTTTCACAGAAATAATTTATAGGAACAATAAATTAATAGTAACTGCATGAAATCAAACTGTGAGCAAATTACATACAAGAATTCAGCCAAAAAATTTCAGTGAACCACCTAGGCAGTCAGGAATTACCATTACTTACATCAGGTGTTTAGAATTTCTAAACTGTAAACTGCTAATTTTTTATACTCTCAGGTGTTACCCTAGCCTCTTCTAGGATTTCCTAAGAATCCCATACAGGAAAAATCCAAGGAAAGTCTAACAAAGAATCTTGACAGTAATCATGTGGACGCACGGAAGCAGGAAGAAAAAAGGTTTGCTTTAGGGATCCTCAGAAATTCAACAGATTTATTCCCCACACAATTCAAAAACAGATGTGTGAGCCTCAAAGAAGTAAGGAACTGATGACTAAACCCAGGAGCACTGAAGACTACATGGAAGCTGATCCCTTTTTGGTTTCAAAAAGAAGGCAGGTACAAACATAGATACATACACAGAAAACCTAAGACCTAAAGATGCTTCAACCAATTTTTCTGAAATGTTTCTTCTGTAAGAGGTAAATGATGCATGAACATGTACTCAAGACATGAAAGCTATATGAAAAAAGGCAGAAAATCAAGTGTACATATATTTCTATATATGTGTATATACATATACAGTGGGTAAAAAGTGTAATTTTTGCTAATCATATATCACGTAACTTGCATTTTTAGTTATCCTTGCATTATCCCATCTGGATTTCTAGGTTGAACAGGGTCTTGACTTGTATTTTTATTTTGTTTTGTTTTCTAAGGAAACATTCACAGCATGGCACTCCTGATTTGGGGAACATTAAAATTTGGTGTGACATGACCAGCATTTACACCAAATTATTCAGAATGATGAAAAAATGCCATTTGACTTTGACACAAAGTGCAGTAGAGCCCCCTACTTCAGCTTCTCATGAGACCAGCCCTCCCTTGAAAAATGACATATTATGAACATGTAATTCCACTGCCTCTGAAATTACATATAATGAACAAAAGAAATAAAGATGGGGTTACTCCCCTGTAAGAGTAATACATTATGAGAAGTGATTTAGTGGCATATTCACTGTATATCTAAAAGGGAGAGAAATGAAAGGGAAAGGAAAAGGAAATTACTAAATCAGCTTCTGCCTCTTCAACTTTCTTTTTTGAGTAGACTAGGGAGAAGGAAAAAAATCCAGAGGGCAGGATGGTGGGAAGGTGAGACAAGAATAAAGCAGGTGTACAGCTCAGCTGCTAGACTCATAAAAAGATACAGGAATAAGGATGGGGAAAGCTTTACATTCCTCAGCAGTCTTGGATTGTTGGTAAGACCTGAGGTGTGGTCTCCACTTGAAAGGCCTTGCTGGCATAACCATATCATTTAGAAGTGTGAAAAAAAATCCTACCCACATCACTACACCTTACTGTAAATGTAGGTCAAGCAGCAAAATAGCCCATTCAGAGACTGGGCTTACACTTACAGTGTAGCAGTTAAGAGGTTTTGCCAATCAAAGCTGTCTTTCTGCTGTGGCTATGTGGAAAGGAGATACTATCTTTCTACAGATCTTTTCACGTCTAGGCAAACTTTTGAAAACTGGAAGCACCACTAACTACTTCCTGATGGTAAATTAGGAATATTGGTCTATCTCTGATATTAAAAAGCCCAACTTCTACTGCCATTATCATGGCAGTGCTCAACAGTCAGCAATTAAAAGTCTTTTCTTAACAGGACTTTTGACTACACTGTGAAGAGATACATCCCATGTCCATTTATTGCCCCATTCTCACAAGACTAATTATGTTTTGGTTTCCTCTCCTTAATTTGGTCCTAAGATTACCTCCCTCCCCCTCCCTCAACATCCCTCAGAAATCAGCCTGCTGCTTTCAAAGAAGCCCACAGAGGCCAGATTTTCAGGGGAGGTGACCCATCTAACTTTCTCTGGCTGCCTTTGAGGTCGTTCCAACTCCAGCGCCTCCAAGCCCAGCAGAAGTCAGGAAATGAGAGCATATGGTAAATAGTTTAACTCACACTCGTTTAGCTTTCAATTCTAGCATGATTTTTCAGTGTTTTCCATCTAGTAAGATGTCTATTAACTCAAGAGTGTCTGGTTCAAGAGAACAAATGCAGAGACAGTGGACAGATACTGGTGTGCTAAAGAAAGCAGGGTGTGTACTACAACTTAAATACCCTGTATCTGTTCAGTTTTGTGACAGATGAAACCTGAGCTCTGAAAAAAATGATCTGTTAGGGTTTAAAGCTCATCAGGTTTAAACCAAAACAAACATGATAACCAGGATTAGGTTTCTAAGAACATTCAGAACACTGAGATTGCCAGCAGTCATGTATTTACAGACTTGCAGTGTATGCCAAATAATAGGCAATGAATCCAATGATAAACAATAAAGCCTGTTGTAAAGCCACTTGCAATAGCAGCTGCTGCCTCTATTGAGAAAATGTCTTCAAAACATTACCTTTTAATACTCCTTTTTTGTCTTGCTCCCTCTCTTATGGAGGCAGGGTGGATGCTACAAGAGAAACAGACATTAATTAGGGTGGATTAATTCTCCAAAGGAACACAGCATAAATATCTTCCTCCTTAATTTACCTGATATTCACCACATACACAGTGTAATTCCAGTTCTGGAAAGTACGGTTCAGCTGAAAAACAGGAAGACATTGATCACATGAATGGCAAGATGTTAATGGGGCTCTTTGTTGCTTAAAGCAGTGTTAGAATTTCACCCTTCTGCCCCTCGAGAAATCCCCTTCAGATTTGCAAAGCAAGGAGAACACTCACTTTTCAGTGAGGTGATTGTTATACAGCTGGTAGTGAGTGATGTGGTTTCTTGTGGACAGATGGAAATCTGTATAAGGTCATGACAGAGTGAAGAGGTGAGTGCACAGGATCCTGACCTTTTCCTTTTCTCCCTCTCTTCCTCATCTTAAATTCTCAGATACACTTTGAATAGAACAGATTCCCTGAAAAACCTACCGGCTATATTTTCACCTGAAAGTCTTCAAACTTACAATGATCTTCTTTTCAGACCTTTGTACTCTTTATTCTGAGTGTTCAACAGCTGCTCAGTTTTCCCCCAAGAGACACCTTAGCATACTCTGCTAGGGCCAAGTGACACCTTTCTAGCTTCCTTGGCTCTGGCACCTCTGTACTTCACCTGGGTACTGCTGCTAAGGGAACAACCTTGGCAGGTGTGGATGACAGCAATTTTGTTTCGTATATTATATTATATTATATTATATTATATTATATTATATTATATTATATTATATTATATTATATTATATTATATTATATTATATTATATTATATTATATTATATTATATTATATTATATTATATTTATTATATTATATTACATTACATTACATTATATTATATTATATATATATATTATATCATATGTTACATTATATGTTATATATATTGTATTATCTGGTTAATGGATTCCTTAGCTTCTGATAGCTGAAATCTCCAGGTTCATTAAATGAAAAACCAAGAATTGTTGCCATATGTCATGATATAATATTTTCGCATAAGTAGTTGGTATAAAGGTTTTATAAATTGTGTGAGTGGGACTATGTGAGCTGTCAAAAAGGACAGAGAATATCTTTATTCAGACAAGAACTTTTTGAGGCAAGAACTTCAAGAATCCCTCACCCAGAGAGGAGCTTATGTATGCTAAAATGGTCTGAAAATCCAGGGTGTACTGGAAACCTCAGCAACTGGCCTATGGCAGAAACCTTTTGAAGTAGAAAACATTAGGATAAATTGGAAAAGTTTATCACCTCACACAAATATTACCTGGTGTTTCTATGATTTCTGCCACAATATAGCTTCAAAACCATATGGGGGAAAGTTTTTGTCCTGTATAGTGATGCTGGAACTCAGACATGTACCTCTTTTGGAGGACAATTCTGATTTCTCCCTACTTTCCAAAATCTCACCTACTATCTACATTTCTTAAGAAGCTAGCTGGTATAGTTTCATTATAGAACATTTAAAATTTTATCCATTGTGCTGAAGAGCCCCAGCTAGACCTGAATTTATTACTGCACAAATCAATAAAAGAAAGATATTTGGAGAACACATTGAAGAGTTGTTTTTGGTAGTCTCTCTTATTTTTTTTTTTCTTTTCCAACTGATAACAGTGATGGGCCAGATTTATATATGTAATCACACAGGAAAGAAAACTTAACCTTACCCATTCTGCAACGACGTCATGGACTTTCGACACCGAGTTGGGGTTGGAACTAGAGACAACTATAGATATCCTGTAGAATAGCCCACCTGTCCATTAAAAACAGCATTATATTGTTAGAAACTGAGAAAATTTAGCTTTTCAATAAAGAGACTTTAGCTTAATGATTAATATAAAAATTGTGCTGAACCCCAGATATAAGGTCACCTCACACTCTTGCTGGAATTTAAAGTCTGAAATGAATAAGCCCTGCAGGTTTGGGCCCATTCTCACTAGTCCTGCTGATTTTGACAAGAATTCCCTACCCCTCCATATTTTCAGAGGCACTTGAAATGTGACATGGAAACTCAGAGATAACATTCATCTAAACTGTATTTTGCATACGCCTCTAATATGGTGTGTAAAATCAAGATCATGACAGTGTCAGGAATTTTAAAAATTATTATAATTAATGAAGTCTGTAAATGCAGATAAATTCTGCTCCTAGGTATATTGTTATAATATTATTATATGTTCCAGAATTGAATCACTGCAGAATAGAGTTTAAATATTGTGAGAGCAGATAGAGCTCATCAATTAAAAGTAACAAGGTAACTGAGGACAGAATTAGGTGTGAGAAGGGATATAGAGCTCATGTGTCCAAAGTACAGTCTTGCTCTCAGGCCTGGCAATGGCCAGACAGTAGAGGAACCCATATTAGCTTTAGAAAATTGGCAGCTGAACAAACCATCTTTCAGTCACAAAATGTGTAACACTTGGCTTAGAGCAATTTTATATTCAGAAAACTGTTTTGAAATGGTACTGGGTAAATATAAGTTCTCTTTAAGCTCATGAGTGGGTAGGCAGCATTACAAGATTTCACATCTAATAAATAACATCAATTCATTTCATAGTTATGCTCTGTGTTAAAAGTCTGTACTTTCCAGAAGTCTTATTTTTTTTCATTAAGCTACTAATCATTCTGTAAGCTCTAGTTGGGTAAAATTTCCCAGGATGTGGGGGAGGTTTAAGAACTTCTGGATCAATTCACTTGCATGTATGTGCATTTGTGGCATTGCTCGGATTTGGGCTGCTACCAAGGTTGTGGGTCTTGACCACAGATACATGCATTTATATAATCTTATGTAAATCTTACAGAGACACTGCACAGGACAGAGCAGGACATGACAATAATTATACAGAAATCCCTTTCTGTCTCTGATTGGAAAGGAACTGCTCTATCTTTCAGAATCTAAATAAAAGACCTTTTATTCTAAGTGGAGAAAATGCCATAATTTTACAACTTCATAGATATTTATTTTACAAGAGCTTGAAATAAAGGCATCTGGGAAAAAATTGAAGTCAGTATTTTCCACTTTAAGTGGTTTCTACTCATTAAATGGTTGGAGTATTGTTCTTTGCAATATGGAATTAGTGATATGAATATTGAGATTGGAACAAAAATTAATTTATGATAAAACACTAAAGAAGATGGTTCGCTAGATACCTTCTTTGGTAAGCTATGATTAAATTTTTAATAGGAGCAGAATTAACTTTTGAGTTACTGCCTTTTTTAACTCTCCTGAAGAGGCACACAAATTTGGTACATAGTTCAATCTGAAAATGTACTTTAGTTTATTATTACTGTGACAGCTTCAATTAAAAAAAAAAGATGATTAAAAAAATTAAGTCTTTGGAAGTAGAAATTTGGACTTCAGGCAAATGGAAAACACTTGGAAGATCTGTATGTCCTTTATATGTATATATCTCTGTATAAACACATATTCCATTTTAAATCCATAATGTTCCTTTCATATGTGGCAATCAGATACACACAGACAGAAAGTGTGCATTACATATATTCTCACAAACTCATATATAATTATATATCTAATTATAACCTTACATAGATAATTATGTATAGTGACAAAATCACCTTAATATAGGAATATGCAAAATATTTTAAAAATCATACACAGTAACTAAAAACTAAGCAATAGCTTCAAGATCTTCACCAGATGGTGACCCAAAGCATGTTTCAATGAAGCAAAAAAAAAAGGGGCAAGAACTAATTTGCATTTTTAAATACTCTCAGGAGACTGCAGTGGCAGATAGGAAAAACTAAAACTTATTTATCCTTCTTCAAATTAAACAGCTGAAATCCTTCCCCAAAATGTTGAATGAAAAAAGAAAAAAAAAACCAGTATATAATTGGTGGAAAAATAGCCAAAGAAAATTTGAAAAAAAAAAAAAAAAGAAGAAAAAATAGTGCAAAACCATGCAAAACCATGCTCCCTACCCCCACCACCAACTATTAATATAGAGATCAATTGAATGTGTTTTTAAAAATTCTGTTAGAAAAATCCTCCAAACATTTAGCTTTGAAAAATCTTATATTTTTGAAAGGGAAATCTTCAAAAATATGTCAGTAAAAATAATTCAAACTATCCCAAACAATAAATTGGCATTAAATTACATAAAAGACATGGAAACTAGTATATTATCCTCAGTCTCATGAGAGCTTAGAGAAGTACACAAATATTAGAAATCACACGTTAATGACATTTACCATAACTAAGATGTCACAGATTCCCGATTCTACTGTAATTATATTATTATTCCAAAATATCTTTGTATGCTAAATGGTTCTATATTTAAGGGAAGGAAGACAGCTACTTCTACATTCAGTCTACAAGCTGAATATCTAATAGATAAGATGATCTGGGGTTTTTTCTACATCTAACTTAATGGCCTGACATACTGTAGTGGAACTCAGGTTGACACAGGCAGCCCAGCTCAGTGAAGGACTCACACAAACAAGGCAAAAGGACTGCAGCAGAGCTAATAAGTTGTTTCAGTGATGGGTAAGAGGTGCTGTTTTGGCTTGTCCCAGATGGTAAATTGTCCAAGGAATAAACATGGGCTGAAACTGATGACTCATGGTATGTCACAGAAGAAAGTGATGTTTGGATCTGCATGAGAGAGTGATGGATGGCTGCTGCAGCTGTTGTCAGAGTGCCTGTCAAGCTGGTCTCTTTGTGCTGAATAAAATCTCTGCTATATGAAGATGGCAAAGGTACCACATCATCCATTATTGCAGTTCTTGATGACTCCAGGACAGAAGAGGGATTTGAAAAATGCCCATAATCAGCATTTTCAAAATCCAAGGCATTAGCACTAATGATAGACATTGCTTCTCTGTTCCTGCTAAATGATCCGTACACCTCCCCTTCTGAATTCCACTCTGAAAGCCTTGGTATGTTTGTTGATGTCAGAACAGCAAAATCCCTTATGTCTTTATTATTGTCCATGATTTCTTGTTCTACTGCCCAGAGAGAGTATCTTGGACTGTTCACTTGATTTTCCATAGAGTTTTGTCCTAAAACAGTTAGAATATTTCGTGGTGTTTCTGTTGCTGGCAAGTTTAACTCTTCTACATCCCACTGAGGCAGTAGGCTTGGAGACATTGTATCAAGATGATTCTGAAAACTTTGTGGGAGTGGAGGTGTGGAATAGCTGTTAGGAGGAATGCTGTCTCTGAATTTGGAGTCTGAATGAAGAAGTTGCCTTAATTCCAAAGACACTGGGAGAAAGTCAGAACTCATTGAAGCAATGTTTTTTAAAAAAATACCTGCATCTTTTTGAATTTTACTTCTTGGTTTATCTATGGTATTTGTTATACCATCATTCTCCAGAAGACTTTGAGAATGTGGTGTTCCGTGTGCTCTTGTACTGCTTATCAAACTCTTAACTATCCAAATATTCTCAGTCCCAGGTGTACTGACCAACAAAGGAGCTTGGCTATCCCTTGAACAAGAAGTCTGGGTTCCTGAATGTGCTGGAAAGACAGAAACAGGCTGGTGCCTATTGTTGAGGAAGGTCGTGTCAGCTTGATCATTTCCGATGTTAGTTTGAATTTGCATGTGCACACTATCTGCTGAGTTCTCAAGTGTCTGATCAAAAGGACTTACCTGTGCCCACACAGAGGATTGAATGTAAGGTGCTTCCAGGGAAGGGAAAGGAAAATCAAAATAAAATTCACTGTTGTAAGTGACAGTTAGGCTTGTGAAGTTCATTGTTGACTGCAATTGTGATATTGACCTGCCATTACTTTCTGAAATTCTCTTTGAAATGCCTGGAGTAAGTGAACTAAAGATTCGTGTTTCCAAAGTTGATTCATGACTAGAAAAATTAATTTCTTCAGCTCTGTGACCTAAAAATCTAATGGCAGATGTTTGTTCAGAGATACTGTCAGACTCAGCATATAAACTAATGGACAGCAATCTATTAGTTGGGGAAGAAAGCAGTTTATTAAATGAAAGCCAGAAATTTTCTGATGGTTCCCCAGAAAACACTTGAGATGCTTCTTTCAAATGATGGGAAGCAGTCCAGAAATTTGCTCTTAAAGAAGGGGAAATATCTACATATTTTGTTGGAAAGTCCAAGTAATCTGAATCCCAGGAGCCAGCAACTGGATTCATGTTCTCTGGCTCTAATATGGAAAAAGCTGACTCTCCATTTTCATTACTACCATGAAATGCATCTAAATTGTTCTCCAGTGCTCCATTTCTGAGGGTCTCACTTGGATTTTGAAAGTATAATGAATGCTGTAAATAATGAGACCAGTAATTACTACTAGATATAAATATGCTGTCACTTTTCAAATATGTGTCAGTCAACAGCTGTTGATAAACAGGCAGGGTTGTTACAACATACTTCAATGCTGAGCTTGTCCAGCCTGCTTCTACCAGAAATGTTGGAAATATTAATAGTTCTCTACTGTGTTCTTGGACTGAATTTGTCAGTTGGCTTTCAGGCATAAATTTTGTGTATGTTTTTTTCATGTTCTGAAAAAAACTTGTTGGTTTTGCATGTAGAATCTCCACAGAGGCTAAATTTATAATGCCTCTTGAGTGATGTTCCTTAATGTGCACAGATTTTCTAAGCTGAAATGTGCTGTTTGCTGCTGGTGTAGAAAACCTTTTCCTGTCAGCATTGCCTTCCATCATTTCCAGGTAAAAATTTTCAGGTGCCAAGTCTAGCAAATCTAACCTACTTGTTTGGAATGGTGGTTTCTCATCTGTAGGTGACACAGAAAAGCTAGAACGAAAATTATGTCTGTCTTCCTGAATGTCAGAGTTGATGTGATGGTGAAGTACGGGCTCATTCCACCAGTTCACAGGCTCCAAGACATTGCCTGTATGCATGAAATTGTTTGTGTCGCTGTTGGAGGAGGAAATCCACGGAGTTTCTTTTGTGTGTTCGTAAGCAGTGCTGCTGCTGCTGCTAGCGGGAGAGTGGAACGCTGGCTCAGAGTAAGAGTGACGAAGCCTGCTTGCCAAAGTCCTTGCTAGCTCTGCATTAGCATTTCTGCTGTGAGGAAAAGGAACCGCTGCATTCACAGGCGGCTCTGTAACTGCATTTGCTGCACCAGAACTACCATGGGATGGACTTCTAGAATAATTCAAAATATTTTCATTTGGCAACTGATTATCTAGGTTGATGTTTTCTGTAAAAGCAGATAAGGTTTTGTTGGTGGTCTCCTCAGAAGAAGTTGGTGCGGACAAAGTTGGAAAGAACAAGCTGTGTGGGTTTTTTCTCTCTGGGTTATCATCTGCTGAATTTTTACTGAAATGCAGAGGCCTTTTCTTCACTGGCCAAATAATTGGGGTTGAGATAATTCCTATTGTTTTGATCCCTTCTATCTTAGATTGTTGCTGCCACTGTGGTCGTGAATGGGAAAATTCAGGTGAATTTCTCTTCATTCTGAAGATAACTGTAGCAGGAAGTCTGAATTCCTGCAGGTCTGTGTGTAGCAAGCCACATAGTTAATGGATCAAAGAAAATATATGTAACCTAAGTCTCTGTTTTTGGCTGTCTGTTCTTGGTCTAAAAATCAACTTAACAAGCATGGAAAATGATGCCCCTTAGCTGAGAGAAAGTTTAGTTTTCTTCTACCATAAGTGAACCTGGCTTATTTTCATAATCTTTCTGCTTTGTCTTGGGACTTTCAAAGCTAGAGAAAGACTTAATTATCCATTTTTAAATTCATATTAATATTAATAAGATTTATTTAATTCTGTCATTAAAAAAAATCAGAGTTAACTGCTCATGATGAACATTTGTGAGTGGCTCCACAAAAAGGAAGCAAACACTACTTGGAAGAAATTTTCAATATTTTCTTTTTACTTCTACTGCTTATTAAAACCAAACCGTCTGGATTCAGATAAATTCTTTCACATTATGTACTGTGCTGCCTGATTGCCAGTGTACAATAAATGATCTGCCAAGAGTAAAAAATACTCCAGGAGTTTTAAATCCTACAGTAACAACTGATGGACTGGGGGAAAAAAACACCCAACCAAAAACCAAACCACTAACCCCACCCGGATTCTAATTTATTTCTGTGGAGTACACTGAAAAAAAAAATCTTTAAAAAAATATACATTTGAGCATGTGATGAAATTGGCAAAATCGGTCTTTAACAACCAACTATAACAAACTAATAAATATTTTAGCAGCACTTCACAAAATGATGCTCAGTCTTTAGGAGACGGTGATATCACAGAATTTGAGGAAGCCTCAAAAGAAACCCTGGCTTGATTCCTGTGCTAATAATAGGCTCATTTACTACCTTATTTTTTCCCTTAATCTTTCTAAATGAAAAGTAAACGATATCTGATACTGTCAACATTTTCCCTAGTAAAGTCCAATCCAGCTCTTCTTTAAGTCAGTGGAAAGATTTTCTGTTGACTCAGTGGAAGTGGCTTTGCTCCATAGGAATGGTTCCACTTGGCTCCTGCGCCTGAGGAGCGGCGAGGACCTAGTGAGGAGCAATCCAAGCATACTACCACCCTGGCTGCACAAGTGGGAGCTACACAACGTCTGAAAATCTCCAGCCTTGGAACACCTCAACATCATGGTTTTTTTTGGACCCTTGCCAAAAATCCCTCTCCCCTCCCCTTGTTCTTTGCATTGTTAAATGCAGTGGGTGACACAAAGTTAGTCCCTTTCACAGAACAGCCAGGTAAACACGAAGCAAATAAACACTGAGTTTGGGTCTGTTCTCATTTGCACCGTTCTGACATGGTCCAGAGATTTAGTCCTGATTCATTCAGTGTAAATGAGATCAGAACTGAGACATGACCCTTGACATTATGATGGTAGGAAAAACACACCTTAAAATACAACAAATTTGCTTTAGACACAGTACAAGGAAAAATGTAACACAGGATTTCTTACCATTGTTTGGCTTATCGTTTCTATTAGTATCGGGCATGTTAGTGGTGACAGTGGGTGGTGTAGGAGTAGTAGCATTTACAGTAGCTGGTAATAAAGATGAGAAAGAGGTGAACTTGAATGAAATATGAATGTTAATAAGGTAAGACAAAATGGGAACAATGCATGACAATGTAAAATGAAACCATCTACACACAATGACGTAAATGTTAAAAAAACACATTATTTTTTCTGTACAAAGCGATGCATACATATGAACTGAGGCCCCAGTCCTGCAATCCTCACTTGCACTGACTTCAGTGGGAATTTTGCCAGTGTAAATTTTGCAGGATGAGTCCTGCACTACTTTCATAAACTCAAAATCCTCTCATGAGAGCAGTGGTTGTGTGAAGACCAGAAAAAGGAGAAGTTCTAAGATGCGTGCACTTAGAATGCTGCTTGTGAATAGAATCTTTGTCCCTCCTCAAAGACTGAATATGACAAATGAGAAACTAAAACGCTCATGTAAGGATTCAATTAACTCCACTGAACTCAAAACAATGAAGAGAATCAAAATCAGACTTGGAACAGGTGAAGTAAAATATCTATTTTGAAAGCTTTATGTAGAAGCTCAGCTGTACTGTTCCCACTGACACCAACAGGAGTCACTCCACAAAATCCTGAAGAGCTGGCTGAACACTTTTCAAAATTTGAAGGAGCCAAAACTCCAAATTTCCCCCAGAGTGGGCTGGGAGGGTTTATGTGCTAGAAGAATTCAAAGATCATACCACTAAATTTTCAAATAATGGTTTGGAAAATAATTTACTTTTGTTCAGTAACTCCCAGGGAATGCAAATCCATTCACTGATAGATTTTTTCCTGAAAACCCATATTTAAAATCTGAAGGTTGGTATGGTAAAATCTCCCAGTGTTACATGGCTTTGGAAGATTTTGACCCAGAATCAACTTAGAAAGGTTAAGAAGTTATATTTTGGACAAGAAATAGCATTTTTTTTGTTTTGCTAGGTTGATTTATCTAACCTTTTGAATCCACAAGTCACAAACCTGTCACAGCTTGAGGAACACATTCATGTTCAGGTTTCAGTGAGACAAGAAAATTAGGGAAAGAGAAGGAAAAGGTGGACACAAACAGATTTTAACTGGGAAGGGGAGCATATAAGGTGACACCTCGAAATATAAAAAAAAGCTCTTCCATGAAACTTTAGAGCTATATTGTCTGAGGAATAATTTAAAAGGCTTCTTAGAGATTGTGTCCTCCAGCCAATGCTGCTGAAGGAGGCATCTAATGAACAAAAATATTGCATGAAGTATATATTGCATAATGAGCATAATGGAGAAATCAGCTCTTTCATCAGACATAGCTGACATAACCTGGCATCCACAAACTATTTTACTGTTGTTATTGCACAACACTCAACAAACAAAGGAATCCAAACTGGCCTCTCAGTTTAGACAAAGTCTGTGGTATTGACAGAAATGGACAGACAGACATATTTTTATGATTTTCATTATTATGACTGTAATTAAGATGGTGCTAAGTGGGATAAACCTGATCTGGCATCTTATTCCAAAGTGACAAACAGAATACAAGGGACACTTTACCAAACACTTTTTAGAGAAGGAAAGAGTATTACCTTTGTGAAAATACTCCTAGTCTATATTGAAGTCTTTACAGATGGTCTAAGAAATTAAGAAGGAAAGTTTGAAAGGCAGCATCTTTTATGAGAGGCGCTATCTATTCCTAGAGAAGTCAATTAAGCTGGGACAAAGGATGAGGCTTTGAGAAAAGCAGGCTTGTTTAGCTGAAAGTGTGTTCATTTCTGCAGCCATATTAGTTTATGTTATGAAAGATATTCTCTCCCTTTCATACTAAGCCATTTTAATGAAGGAAAATACTTCGAGATCTTCTGAAAGAATGGACTAAGTTATTTATACAGTGGCACCCTTTACATACAAAAAGACCAATACTGAATAATTGCGGATGCCTCATTTACCCAAACTATTTGAGTAGTAATATTTAGATCATACTGTGCTTTGTGAATATGATGCCTTAGAATTACTGTTTAAAATCTGAGTATGGCTATTAATAGCATTTTGCTTTCCCTATGGAGACCAGTACAAAAAGCTCCAAGAACCTGAACCAAATTTATCTCAGGAAAATCTGAGAAAAGTACACCGAAAGCTGTCATAGGTCTCTTACTGGGTTTCCAAGTAGAGTGCATTTTCCCTTTTATTTTTAAACTATATCAAATTTACTTATAAATACTGGTTTTGAAAGGTTCTGAGACTTCTTGTTCTCCTTTTATATTTTTTCTCTCCTGTCTCTTTCTTCCACCATTCAGCTGGAAAGGGGTTACAAAACTGGATATTTTTGGTGCAGTTGCTGCTGTAATTAAAGTTTAGTAAATCATGCCAACACATTGTAAGGCCTGTGTTCATGAAGACATTGTGTAAGTGTGTTGATGTTGCTCTTGTCAAACACTTTTTATGGAACTTCAACATCTGAGCAGAACAGTAAGAATTAATCATCCTTGCATGCCCACTGATTCATGTGACATGGAAATCTGTAGGGTTCACCCATTTCTTGCATTCAACTGAGCTGACCTTTAAAAACACCTAATGAATTTTTATGTGGTGATTTTTACATTATTAATCCATCACTAAGTGCCCTAGCATGTGTTTCTTTCTCTAAAAGCTGATTCATTTTGCAGTTCGATGGTAATTATTTTACCGGATAATCTCAAAGTATCTAGCCTCAAAATACTTCATTGAAGAAAAAAACTGAATAAAAGCTAGTTCTTTTATTTACATCTGCTCTTTTTTTTTTTACAGATTTACCTACTACTTATACTGGTTAATATTTTACTCTGAAAATGTGCAGGAGGGAAAGAGGTGGAGAAAGAAATGAAAGCAGTTAATTCTGTTTTGATATAATGAAGGCTATTTGGAAAATGTATTATCAAGGGACTGATCACATTTTTTCCACATACTGTACGTAGAGGACACCCACATACTTGATGAGACTAAAGAATTCCTTTCCTTGCTATTTTTTATTGCCACTCACCCTTTTATAAATGATAATAAAAAAGAAATTGAATAAAACCCCGAGGCAAATAAAGATTTCCCAAAGATGAAACTGTGAAAAGGATCTGGGTTTCTTACCTTGGCAAAGGCTTCCTAGGTTTGCACAACTGGTTGGTTCAATTGAAGAAGAGGGAATTAGGTATGAGCCTTTAAAAGAAGAAATCAAATAATTTAGAAAGGGTTAGTTACTGAGCCTGAAACACATTATATTGTGCAGTGACACATTCCTCTTTCTAATTTCTCTCAGTGGCAAAACTGACACTGCCATTTGCCTATAAGTCTTACAAGTTTTCAGTTTCTGTTGTGGCTCAGGGATCCCTGAAAACCCTGCTGACTTGCAAGTTAAGAGTCACTTACATAGCCTCCCGTGGTTTTCTTAGCTTTCACTAAATAACCTCACATTAAAGGAATGCAGCTTGTGTGTACTCTGTGAAATGGGTTTAAGCAAAGGGGTCAGCATGGTCATGGGATTTATGTGATTTTCATAACAAGGCATGCTTTGGGAGAGCGACTACGCTCTGCTACTGCAGCACAGGCTACCCAGAACACACTTCTGAGTAATCTGCCTGTGACAGACACCAACCAGATAAAAGGTGATTAAACTTGTTCCTCTGCCCAGGGCGAGGGTGTGATTAGCGTTCTGGTATGCATGATTTATAAACAGATAATGTTATAAGTCTGTATCTCTACAGAATTATTCATAACAACAAGCATTGCACTTTGATGATCTGGAGACAAAACCAAGGCACACAAGAATGGCTACAGAAAAAGAACTGGCAAAACTGCATTAATTACACTTCACGTATCCCAGAGGTTCAGCTGCAGATGCAGCTGCCTTTGTACACTGTGTTGAACATAATGGGACCACAGAGCTCTGGCAAAATGTGAACCCACTAGGAGTTTTGCCCTTTTGGCTTTTGCTTTACCACTTCAGAATCATATTGACTCAATGAGGTTCTCTCATGAAACACACTATCCTTCCATAAAATTAAATAGCCACCACCCATCAGCTTGTAAAGATAGCTAAGAAAATATTTCCTGTGATGCAAGAACAAATGAAGCATGGAGCATTGACACAGAAATTGTATCATGCCACAGATACCACTACATGTATTGCCAACAAATATAGGGTGGTTTAAAACAAGTGATCCTTAACAAATACTAAATTTCACCATTTTTTTTAATGGATTAAGAGATAGAGGCAAATTCACTTTTTTGGTACACTTGTTATGAATCCCAGGAAGGATGTTCTAAGTGAGAGGATGTTCTATCCTTTGAATGAGGTGGTTTTTTTCTCCTAAAGTAAGTTTGGTAATATTAAACAGTCAATATCAAAACCCACTCTAAGTTTCACCAATGTTGTGTAACATGGAAAGATGACTTGAGAGTTGTGGAATATGTGGAATATGAATACTGTGGGTGTTCATATTTTCTTCACTGAGTATTTAAAACAAGATTGTGATTTTATTTGGTGAAACTAAAAAAAAAAATAAATCCAAATTTACAGAACATTTAAGTCAGAAGACTACTGCATTGAGTTTGCATGGCAAGTGTTTGGCAGCAAGGGGTTTCAGGGACAGTTCTGTGCAAAGCCTCTCACAGAAGCTTTCCCTATGTCAAATGGAGACAGTTCCAGCTGGCTCCAAGATGGATGTGTTGGCCAAGGCTGAGCCTGTAAGCAGCAATGGCAGTGTCTCTGGGATAATGGATTTTAAAAGGGGGAAAACTCACTGCACAACAGCAACTGCAGCCAAGAGAGAAGTGAGAATGTGTGAGAGCAAATTCCCACAGACACCGAGGCCAGTGAGGAAGGAGGGGCAGGAGGTGCTCCAGGTGTCGGAGCTCAGATTCCCCTGCAGCCCATGGGGAAGCAGCTGTGCCTCTGCAGCCCTTGGATGTCCATGGTGGAGCAGAGATCCACCTGCAGCCCTTGGATGTCCATGGTGGAGCAGAGATCCACCTGCAGCCCTTGGATGTCCATGGTGGAGCAGAGATCCACCTGCAGCCCTTGGATGTCTACAGTGAAGTGGAGATGCACCTGCAGCCTGTGGAACACCCCATGCTAGAGCAGGTGGATGCCTGAAGGAGGCTGTTACCCTGTGGAAAGCTGGCACTGGAGAAGATTCCTGGCAGGACCTGTGGACCCATGAAGAGAGGAGCCTATTCTAGAGCAGGTTTGCTGACAGGACTCATGACCCCATGAAACTACATTACAGACACATTGTAATACATCTCACTTCAAATGTCTAAAACTCAGACATCCATATCTGCTTGTGATTCTAGACTTTATACCCAGTGGAGAGGAACAGACACTCCTACAGCAAAAGAACTTTGACTTCACTGAGACATCATTTCCAGCATGAGATGCACTGACCTGTGGAATAGCCTTTTTGATTCCACTGCTCATAAACAGCACTGAGGGCAATTATCTTAGCCTGAAATATTGCCCAGCTGCCTAAGGCAGACACATCCCACACTGAGTTAAATCTGAGAGTGAAATTAAGGATTCCTTTGGCCTTTGGGAATGAACATGAAATGCACATGAAAAAAAAACCCATTGCAGGCATGGACAGATACGTGGCCAAGTTACCCTTAAAATGAGTCGATCATATCCTGCTATAGCTGTAGGCAGTGCAAGCTTCAGAATCAGAACCAGAAGTTGATTAAACACTCCTCAGTTTGCCTGCACTGAACTCTGAACTGGTGGTCAATAGCTATACATCTATCACTACCTAGGTTACTTGTTTTAAAATAAATCCGGATACCTAAGCTGTGTATGCATACCTTTAAATGCAATTTACACAAAGGTATGGCAATAAAAACGGAATTCTATCAAGTCTTATTCAAACACACCACCACAACTGCACAGCTGTGAAAACATTAGTCTAAGGAATAAATTAATAAAAGGTAAAACTATGAAAAGATTACCTGAAACAATTTGCCAGTGTTTTACGCTCCATAAATCTACTTGTAAAAGCTTTGCCTGAAAAACCCTGAATATAATACCTCTTGAAAATATAAGTACTGTTCAGGCAAAGATATGTTGAGATTGCTTCTAAATGCTTAGTTTGCTTTTTTTTTTTGAAGTTACAAGCCACTTCCTGGTGAAGCATTATTGGAGCTGTGTGAAAAACTCTTTTCTGCATAAATCCATTCACTGCTGTTAAATGAAGCCTAATCAGAGTCAGCTCCCCAATGTCAGTGGTGTATTCATGGTTGATAGCCTGACTCATCGACTCTCCTGTTGAAGGCTGGTTTTACAAAGAAGGCTTTTACTTGAGAGAAGGAAGGGAAGACAATTCTAACAATTTAATCTCTGGGTTTAGTAACCATCTTTGAAATGGCACTGAACCCAGAATTTTCTTTTACTCTGGCTCAGGAAAGCCTGTATCACAGAGGGTGATTTCACATCAAGGAATGAAAAAGACTGGCTTGTGAGTCAGTTTCCTCACAGGCTTATTTAGAGGCAACAACAATGTTTATATGTAGATACATTTTAAATTACTTGTATAGATACTGGGCCTAAAGCAAAAACATTAATATATTTTTTTCTGAAACAATGTTCTGCTGCAGGAAAACTATTGATCGCTCATGTCTCACAGAATAAAGCTGTGGAGTTAAAATAATTCTGCTGTTTCTATGACCACAGCTGTGATATTATATTTGTGTCTTAGGATTGTACAGTCTTTAACAGAAAAAAAAACAAAACAAGACTCCTACTCCAGTCAAAATTAAACGAGATCAGCTTTTACAGAGATACATTGTTTGGTAAAAGTGTTATGGTGACATCATGGAGTAACAGTGTAAGAAGAATATGATTTTCTGGGAAGTTATTCTCTATCAGATCAGTTTGTACCGATGAAATAGAACTTTTTTTGTCCAGAACACCTTCATCAGTCATGGTCAGATCAGCCTTTTCTTAGTTCTGGTAGAAAGGCAAAGGCACCTAGTTGCTTGTGGTTTTATACAGGTGTTGCTTAAGTATTTTTAGCAGAGGCATTTTGACATCTTTCTCAGTAGTTCTAGCTATGAATGAATATCCCACACTTTGATATGAGTACAGTAAAGCAAGCAAAGCACCTTTTTAGCCACCTTAATCCCTCATGAGCTATTAGATACATAAACTAGCATGCCTTAGTAATGGCAGCTTCTCTTCCAAACTAAGAATTCTCAGAATGCTGACAGATGCTCTGTCACATACACAAAAAACACTCCAGGACTTTTATGTGAATCAAGTGTCTGAGCCATAAAATGAGAATAAGCTGGTAAATGTATTGAAATTTATCTTCTGGAGTAATCTACAGAAAAAAAAAAATCAAACAAACTTCAGTAAGTACCAGTTAAAAAAAGGACTGATGATATGTCATCATGAAGAAAAAAATCTCCTGATTTTGATCTCAAGACCTTCATTCCTGTCCACCTCTTCTAATTTAATATTTTCTTCTAGGTTCCTGTCTCCTATGCCCTGCTTTTGTCACTGCTTTTTGCTGGCTCTGCATATACACCATGGGCTCCTCTGGCTAATCAAAGGGCCAAAGGGCAGGTACAAAAATATTTAGTAATTAATTAGCTAAGGTACATTTATTTTCTCCTGAGACCACAGGAATCTTATTTGAGGCTAGCAGGTACCTGCTGTTAGCCCCGCTTTTGCATGAGCCAATAAGGAGTGTTTAGGAAATCTTAGATCTGCAGATCATTTCCAGCAGCAACTCAATACACCTAGGGGACTTGTTCTTTTCCTTTAAAGAATCAACTCCATACCCTTTCAAAGCCTCTGTGTATGGCAAGAGTTGAGCTAAACTCTAATAAAGGTAAGACCTTGCTATTTTTCTTTCACGGGAATGCTCTCATTTTTTTTTTCCCATCTTGATATGTGATATGTTCAGCACAATACAGGAGTGTGGGGGGGAAATATGCAAAAAAAGTTTTGGCAAGGCATACCCACCACAACTCAAATTGTTTTCTGCTTTCAGTGCTGAAGTTGGAATACTCCAGAATTCATTTTCCCAGTCTACAATGTTTCCTTTCACATCGCAGCTGAGGTTGGCCAGTGTTTGCGCATTCATGGTGAAATTCCAGAGGCGGAAGTTGTAAATGTCCCCATTTAGAGAGCTCACTTCATTGCTGTTAGAGCCCAGCACCAGCCTCCCATTTCCAGGGATAACCTTGTCAAAGATCTCTGGACAGTCCACTACGTGATAGGTGCTTTTGGCATATACACCTACAGTGCCCAAGAAGCTGTCCCATACAACACACAGCTGCTGAAAGGTTCCAGTGAAAAACTCTGCATTTCGGGGCAATGCATTCTTTAGGATGCACTGTGTGCCTGAGATGGACAGAAAATGGCCTTTTGTGGTCTTCCCGAAGCTGAAGAGCTCTCTCAACAATGCATCAGTGTAGGAGAAAACCTTCCAGTCGTCGTTGTCATCGCTGTTGCCCTTGGTTGCTTCAAAGCACAGCGTAAACTGTCTGAGCTCTGGCACTGAGACAGTCTCTGCCACAGACACATCATCGATGTCAGGAACCTGGGGAATGATGACTTTCTGATTCCTCAGAGACACAGCAACTAGAACCAAGAGCAGATAAGTAAATTAACAACAACAAAAAAATTCATCACATAGGAATAAAGGCAGACTGGCAGCAGGGGTTAAAGTAATATTCATTAAATCAAACATTCATCAGGTCGTTTTTATCACTGGGATATACCAACAGCACACACCAAGGGGAATTTGACTTGGGAGTGCACTCAGCTGTAAATACGCAGAGATCCTTTCGGTGGCACAGAGAATGCTGTGTGACACCCAGTTAACAACCCCATGAGCTGGTTAAGAGCAATATTAGGACATATTACCTACTGACCTCCAACTCTGCTTCAGCTCACTTAATAAAAATTACTTCTCTTTCATCTAGTAAGGATGCATTAAGCAATGGAATAAACCAGTTATTTGAAAAACACAGTATGACTTGCTTTTAAGATACATTATTTTAATTTCTTATCTGCATGACTGCATTACATCAGTGAAGTTCAGACCTTCCTTCTTTTAAATATTGCAATAGAAGAAAGCCCCCATTACATTCCTTGGCAAATTGAAGCATTTTGTTGCTGAATTTAGCTAATGGGTATTTCTGCACAGCATTAGGCATCTTCTCATTTTGTCCCCAGCAGTTTTCTGGTCGAATACTACAATTGTGTGCTCATAAATATTTCTATCCAAGCTGTTTCCATTTCCTAACAGTTGGGTCAACAGTTTTGGACTTTGCACAAGTATCTAGAAATTGCTAGTCCTACAGCAATTTACGTATTGCTGGAAGGGTATTTAGGCAGAATTGCTCTAATTGTTGTTAAGTATTCTCATTTGCATGGGCAAAATGGCAGCCACCAAATGAGAAAGCATCACGTGACACAAACTTTTTCTCCACGAATTACAATTCTGTTCACTGTATGTCAGAGAACGTTATTTTTCAAAAAAAAAAAAAGTTAATATGCTCAGTTTTATTGGCACATTTATGGCAGCACAGTTCTTCCAGCCAATTTCTCCACCAAAAATTTCCAGCTACCAGAGGTAGCAGAGGATGAAAAGGTGTCTGGTACAGATTGCAACAGCTCCTGGTTTTACCTCTGGCTCTCCTATCTCCTGCAAATGTCTGCTACCTCTTAGACATTTTCACAGTGTGTATGCTGGAAGTGAAACTGTTTCCGGCAGAACCTGAAGATTAAGTGCCACAGTAATTAATTCCCAATCTCCTTTGGGATTTTTTAGTGATGTCCCATCACTTAAACTAATTAGTACACCTATTCTCTTCTCAGAATGAAATAAAACCCTTTCAGATTCAAGAGTGTGAGACACAAGGGACGGATGACTGTCATGGCAGAGAAAAGACAGATATATAGTGGATAAGGATTCTGTTTTGTCTGTGGTACTGCAAGTTCCCTTTGCCAGAGGCTTGCGAAGACTCTGAGCTCCAAACTACCATATTTGGATATACACAGGAACATAATTTGACCAATATATTACATAGTGAAGTAACATAAAGCATTTCACATTATCTGCCAACCCAGTAACTGCATAATGGGAGGGAACAGAGAAAAATACTGGGCTTTTATAGTTACTGGATTTGCTTCATAGATTTATTTTTCTTCCCAAGGGAAAAAGCGTGCTGTAACAACTTTATAGATAGAAAATGCGTTCAACTCTCCATTGAAAACAGGGCATTTTTTAGCAGGTTAATTATACTGTAAACTCCTTTACGTAACATGGAAAGTGTTCCAGAAGAAGCATAAGGATTCAAGACTCGAAAAAGAAGAAAGCTTATTTATATGAGCAATATCCAGACCAGGTGTACACAAAAGTTACAGACCACCTGGTCACATTTAAGCAGTACAGAAAGAGAAATAAATGGGAAGGACTTTGCACCCATACTGAAGAAGTCTACTTAGTTTTGCTGTATTTTTGTACAGATTTAACCACTAGCTTCCTCGTATACTGAAAAAACTGACAAGAATTTTGTCCACATAGAGAAAACTGAATCCTGCCATCAGTATTAAGTGCAGATCTCTTTCCTTGTTGCTGTTGCATAGTCAGTCATCATACTGATGAATTTAAATGTTAGTATCAGATAATATTCTCTGATTATTTATTTATTTATATTATTTATTATCTGGTTATTCTCTGAGGAAGAATATACATATACTCTTGGAATACTCATCCAGGTGTTTCAGAATGCTTTCAGAATGATGTTAAATTTTTTCTCTTAGGAAGATCCTCAGATGAGCTCAATTGGTTAGAGGATGGTGCTAATAATGCCAGGGTCGTGGGTTTGATCCCTGTGTAGGCCACTCACTCCAGAGCTGGGCTAGATGATTTATCTGGGCCCCTTCCAACTCAGACTGTTCTGTGATAACGGGATTACATTGGGATGGGGTCTTTTGACACATTTTCTTATGAAGAACATACAAACACCTACCTTACTTGCATCTCACTGTCTCACATCTCATACACCCCTTCACACACAAGCAAGCCAGGGGTCCTTAGGCTCTATTTTACAACCCCTTGCAGGGAACACTGGTCTCCTGCCAGCTGATGGGCTTCTCAGTATAGTCTGGTGTTTAAGAGATGCCTTCTGCTGTTTCTAGCTCCCCTGCTTTCATCTACCCTGTCACTGATGCTGGAAGAAATGTGTCAAACTTAAATGAGGCCTGCAAGTGTCCACATACCAAGTGTGTTTGGGAGTGTTTTGTTGCTACCTCAGTGAATTGTACTTTTAATCTGGACTGCTGCTGTCCTTCTTAACAGTATGCTAAATTGCCTCAAGCATTTATGTACTAACAAAGGTCTGTTGCTCTCCTTCTTCCCCTTTTGATGACTGACTTCTACTTACTGGTGGAGTTATTGCTCACACAGTTGAGTGTTACTAGGAAATTATTTACCATGAAAGCTCTTCAGCTGGTGTAAATTGACATAATTCCTCTAAGACTCCAAAGTTGGATTGGTTTGCTGCAGCTGAGGATATGGCCCATCCATCTGCTACTGGTGTGTTGCAGGAGGTGGCAAGCAGGAAACTAACATTTGTGTGGGTGGCCAATTTGATACAGACAACAGGACACCGCAAAACTCAGTTTGAAACTTACATAAAACTGAGCAGTCACACAAAAGCTGTTCTATTCCCAAATACCCTCCCACAACTCACTCTCTTATGTCTGACTTTCCCCACATTCAAGCTGTCCTGTGTACATACTGCATATTAAGATGTATGCACCACTAATGTCTTTTTAAACTACATTTCTGTATAGCCAATTGTGTGTCTTTGAATGGCCTTTGACTTCCCAACTTTGTATTACTTTGTGAAATTCAAAGTGGAACAAATAATTTTATCAATTAATTTTATCATTTTATCATAATTTTATCATTTATCGTTATAATTTCTGAGAAATGAAAAAAATGTAACAGCATTCCCTTAGTTCTGTGAGAAATTAATGCTCTTGCTCCCTTATCACATTTTTAGTAGCTAAAGATGGTGTCAGCTTGAAGTACAAGCTTTGAAACTTCATGTGAAGTGAGGGGGTGTGCAGTTTTACACATGACCTGAAGTGAAGGGGTGTGCAATTTTTTGGATGGCTTTGGGAACTCTGCAAGCATAGCAGAGCACAGTGCTGACATCTGCCATGTGGATGTGTTGTCATTTCAGTGTGTGTGCACACTGATATCCTATTTCCCACATGCATTTATAACTTGAAAGGAAAGCAGTACGTTATGATCCCTTTTCCAAGACCCTGTTCTGTATCCATTTCCAGGTTAAGCTTTACTATGATCTTTGTCTCCAACTATGTTCTGAAAGTAACACAATTACACAGCTGTTAGCAATAAGTAGAATGGAGTCATAATCTGCCCTAGAGGAATGCAGACAGCTCTCCCAGCATCCACAGTCAAAATCAAGATGTCAGGTGAGAGTTACACATTTGGAGTAATGAAACCAAATGAAGCCAGCCTCAACCTAGCTGCTTAGCAGCAAGCCTTAACACAGAGCTTCTGAATTAATATATATGTGAAACATTAAGATATGAGTCACTGGTGAAGTTTTACTCACACTGGAGAATAGCCTTTTTCAAAAGGAAAGGCTGTCTTCCAAGACTATTTAATTTTGATGGTGCTGTTCATGAGCAAAAGGTACTATTCTATTTGTCATGGAGGTAATGCTCTTGCTTCCATAACAATACATCACTGTAGGTTCATAGACACAAAGGGTTCTCTGCCTATGTTTGTGGACCTTTCCTCTCCTTATTAAACACAGCTGAGGTCAGCATTGCATCTTTTAATTCTGATTGTAACTTATCTCTTAAGTCATACTTAAACATTAAAATATTGAAGAAGAATAAAGAAATAAATAATTTTGCATAATCTGACTGAACATGAGTTTTTATGAATCACTTGATTTTACAACTTCTTCCAAACAGCAAGAGTTTTGTTAATTTCAAATAGAGAAGCCTTTCAGAAAATTTGCTTTGACTTTCATAAGAAAACATGTGCTCCTACAATTATTACTACATTATTTTGTCAGTATGAAAGGACCTCAGTAGAGACAAGTATTTTTAGCTCCTCTGTGATGTTACCTTTTTTTTTTCAGGACTGCACACAGATTTTGATTACACAGTCATCACACTCCTACTTTTGTCTTATGATTCCTGGGATTTACTATCTTAATTATTTTAAAATATATGAAATGTGTAATAAATATTTTTAAATAATCATGTGGAAGATGTGCTTGTGACTGAAGAGAGAACTGCCAAACTTCCCTGCTTTGTGTTTCACAGCCAGCCAGCCTGCAGAACATAGCTGTGCTACAATAATATAAAGGCTAAATGCAATACTAGTGTTCAGTTTAAGGTGTGCAACCATTACAAAAAGAAAGAGCATACTGAGAGCATACTGAAGAATAATGCTGAGAATACTGAGAGCATGCAACTGGAAACTATAACCCTGAGGTGGAATGGTCAGCCACACATGGGGTCTCTCTGTGACTGTCCTAATGCCCTTTGTTACCTAACTGCCCTTTACTGTCTAATTTACTGTCTAATTAATCCTAATTAATGTGCTTAACAAGAAGCCAAACACCAATCAGAAATCATTTGTGTGCTTGCTTATCTTCTAGGGAAAAAAGCATGAGTGTCTTTTTAAAACATTGCTACATATTTAGGGAAGGGAAAGAAAGGTCAGGGAACTGGAATGACAGGTAGCCGTTTTGCAATGTCAGTTCATCCCTGGGAGTTTGTTCCAGAGGCTGGATGAACTATGAGAAGTTCTGCTTTCTGCACAAACTTCTCCCCACTGCTGGGAGTTACACTGGGCCAGAGGTGCAGGCTCATCTCTCTGGCTCTGCTAGGTTCCCTCTCATGCTCTGCTTCAAGTTTCTACGTCTCTCTGCAGGTATGCTGGCCTGAAGGATGCGTATCCTGCTTCCAAATCCTCCAGCATAATTTGGCAGGGAGAGAACTGTTAGGCCTAAAATCTTTGCACGTGAAAAGTTTTTCTAAGACATTTCCTGTCATGTCCTGAAATAAAGTAATTTTGATCCAAAGAAAAATAAATTAGCTTATAAAAGATACAAGGTAACCCTGTGAAGTGCAGCCTCACCCATTCATTCTCTTCTCATGGAGGACTTAATTCCTTTGGGAAGTGCCATTCTAATCCTTATAGCACATTTCTTTACAATATCTATAATGGGATGAAATGCTTTGGACTTACTTCGTATATAGCTGGCATTAAAACCTTTCTTCTGGATACTGAAGTCACTTTTAAATGACACAATCATTTCATTTCCGGTAGAATTATAGGATAATCCTTTGGCAGTGATGCCACAAAGGTTCATTGGGCTTTCTCCATTGTCTAATGTCAGTGAATCATAAATGCAGCCCGGAGCTTCTTCAATGTCGAAATCAATAAATGTTAGCTGTATGATAAATCCATGAGGTGCTCGGATGATCCACTTGCACGCTTGGCTGTTGGGATAGTCACTGGGGAAGCATGGAGAAGTGAAAACTCCAGAGGGGTCAGTGAGCACGGTCCTACAGTCATAGCATCCATGAGCTGACAATAAAAACAGAGAAAAGCTGGAGGTCAGGCAGAGATGTAACCTAGAGTAACCATCAACGCAATAACTAAATGTATTTTTATGCAGAAAAATAGAGATGGGAGGAAGAAAGGCAGAAAAAGGCCTTGTTTCTAGTAGGGAACATGTTGGAGGAATAGTAGAGAGAAAGCATATTTTATGTAAGAAATCCTATAGCAAAGAAATATAAATTATATTGCTAAGCAATAATTTGTGCACATGATATATATATTTACTAAATATACTGGCCTGATAAAGGCAAAGCAAAAGCAATGCTCTTCAATTCAGAAAGGCAAATTCTAAAACTGCAACTTCTAAAAAGATGACTGGTATCATTCACATTTTTTAGCTCCTGGTCTGATGCTGACTGGAGGTTATCCCCGAAGCTCTATGACATGCTACTGTTTCCAGAGAAGTGTCCCTGGAAAGGAGCAGCACAAGAACTGGGCTGAAGAGCAGCAGAAGCAGCAGTCCTCGAAGGTTAGTCATCTGCATTTCCAGCTGATGCATTCCACATCACCCAGAAGGGTAGCAGTGAGCTACTGGCTTTTGAATCAACAGTAAATTACTGTGTTCTTCCCATGCTGACTCAGCTCCATTGGCATATTTGTGGCAGTCAGGCTTTAAGAAATTCTTACCCTATTTGTCATACTCCTTTGCTCACCTGCTGTGTTTACCCATGAGAATTTCAAGCCCAGTTAGTCCCCAGGGCTGCATTTCATGTTTGGTTAACATTTGCTCATTTATCATATATTTACTTAGTGTATTATAAGATATAATTACCGTGAACTGCCTGCTGCTAAAATCTGTTACAGTTTGCCAAAGCAGCACTGAACAAAATAGGTGGGAACTGAATATCCCCAAGAGATAACCAAAGAAACTAACTGGCCCATTTATGCTGAATTACTCTGCAAACATTTCATCAAGCCACAATCCTGTGTCAAGTCCTACAAGGATGAAAAAATATGCATTATTAGTTGACCAAACTAAAAACAAGTTAAAAAGATTTCGAGTGTAAATTACACACAGAAAAGTTTTAGAATAGGAATAAATGCAACTAATTTCTCCAAGGAGCCCTTGATGTTTCTTTCCAGTCAGGGTCTTGATATTTTTCAGTCACATTTAAATGGTGTTTGGCATAAGCAAATGGACCCTGACCCTGTGAAGTTGCATGCCAAAAATGCAGTTTAGTTAAATTTACATCTGCAGTTAGAATTGAGAGGTATATTTTTTATAGTTTTTTATAATTTTTATTTCCAAAGCATGAATTGATATGGCCCCAATGAGGTAAAGAGAATATTTGAGCTCTCAGAGCCAAATGCAGGCTGGTTACACGAAGAAAGTTCAGTAGGACGCTTATTTGTTCAAATGGGGAAAAAAAATTGAAAGATTTGCAGGTAGCTTTGGGAAGAAATGAAAACTTGATCTGTGTAGTAGAAACAAAAGCCTGCCCATTTTTAATACTCCTGCAAGTCTTTACAGTCGAGGACTATGCTCACCTGCACTGCAACCCTGGTGTTCCATTTATTACCCAGAGAGGGAATATTTACTTATTAGTACGGTGAATATAAATCCTGCAGTTGTACAAAGAGATGATGGCTTCATCCAGTGGGTTTTATAGAGATAGGTATCAGTTTTCAGAGAACCACCTTAGACTGAAAGGAGGAGAAACAGGTAAAGCATGCTCTCTGCCACAAGCCACTGCAGGCAGACTCCTAGTCCAGGGCAAGTGAGCCTCTACAGGGCAGAGCAGCTGTAGGATGGCTCTGGCAGGAGCTGTCTCCAGCTGGAAGGCCCTGTGATCCAGGATCCTGGTTGCTAGGATGAGGGCTTACAGGGGCTGAGGATTTGGCAGAGGATCTTGCTCACTCTCCTTCTCATTCCTGCCAGAGAAACAAATGACACAGAGCTCTCAGGGAAGTTGAGAACTCTCCTTGGGCACGCAGATGGACCTGAAGCCAGGGACTAAGGTGTTAAGGGATGTAAATACATACAGGAACATGGGTGTGAATGTACATTGATTCATCCTGGGGCACCTAAAGTAATCTTAAGGGCATTATAAGACATGGCCAAACCAGAGAAAATATGCTACTTGTCAGTAAAGTGTATGTCCATAATTGGTAGAACATTACACACAACCTGAGACTGGAAAAGTCAAATTTGTCCATCAGAGAGAACTCTGATGTTCTTCATGTTTATTAATTCTATTGATCATCAGCAACCAAAAACAGGACGCAGCTTTTCTATTTATCTCTCTCTCCTGAGTATTTATCATTGTTTCTAGGCTGTGTAAAAAGAAAAAGTCAGCATATATAACAGAAATACTTTTATCCTTGATGTCACTGTAGATATTAAAACATAAATGTTATTTATGATTTTTAAAATAATTTAATCTTTGCAGGAATGTACTCTCATTTTATTACATTCATATTGTTTTGTTAATTTTACAGAACTAATGTTAAAAAACAGCCCCTAAATTTAGATAGGAAAATAAGTGCTCAAAACTTTGCATACACAGAAGAAACAGATTTGGTAAGCAAAATAGTTGGGTTTTCTTTTTAAGTGGGTTGGCTCCATTTTGGTATAGTAGCTATTCTGTCCATGACTGCAATTTGAAGGAGAAATATCCTGTTTTCATGCAAATGTCCACAGTAGTAAGTAAAAAGAAAAGAAAACAAACAACAAAACTATATATAAACAGAATGGTTTTAAATGGAACGTTTTGCACAGCTTCTCATGAGGCAGTTATTTTTCTATAAACATCACCTATTTTACTCATTAAAGAGAAAAATTGCTGTGGCAACGTTAGGCTGTCAGCCAAAGCTGACAGATATTTTGCAATCCCATTGGCCCAGAGCAGTTCTGAGCTGTGGAGAATGAATACTTGTTGAAATACACACCACAAACATTTCTAGAAGCAATCCAAGATATTTTATTGATTTTAATGGGAACAAATTTAGCTATGATATTCCTGGTTAGGAGCCCCACATATCCAGAATCTGCCTGTGAAGTAATTTTTACCAGCATAGACCAAAGGAAATGTCTAAATATATTTTATACAATAAAGACCTTTCTTTTTTCCACCCTCTATTCTTTTCCAAACCAAAACGAACACCCTCTTCAGATAGTGAAATCAAGGACTTAATTTCAACATTTACTAAATGGAAAGCTTCACTGGGCAATTAATTTGTTTCCATCATGAGAATACATAATCATTTTTTTCTGCATCATCTGCATCTGCTTTCATTTCATAATCAATTTTTTTTCTGCATCATACTCAGACTTCCTACAGTAAAGAATATTTAAGTATCTAGTGTGATACTTCAACACTAAACTGAAAAGGGAAATTAATAAATTCCTCTGGAGCTAGTTAGAGGTTTCACCAAAGGTTTATCTGTGTGATTCAAAATCGTTAATTGACTTCAGAAGCAGAATAGACTGTAGGGGAAATGGCTTTTTCCAATCATGGAGTGGAGATAATGGGCAAAACCAGAAAAACTTTCCACAGATTTTGGGTTTCTCATCAATGAAATGAAATACTGATTTTCCTTAACTACTTCATATTTTACAGGGTTTTATATGTGCAAAGCACACTACCAATGACTTTAAACTGCAGCTGGGAGAGCACTTTGACAATCTGGCCCACTGTAGAAAACCCAAAAAATGAGTATTTAGTGCCCAACAGAAAATTTTGGGCAAAGCAATTTGACCACTTTTAATAAGAACTTATCAGTAAAAGCAGGGATAGAATACCATTCTCACAGTTGCCAGTTTTCCTAACCATGAAACCATTCACTCTCTTCTAGGAGTTTCCTGTTTTACATATACACCTTTTAACTTGTGTGAGGCAGAAAACACCCTATCCTAATCTTTCCTACACTATGCTGAATCATCTTAAGACTGCCCTAAAACTAAGGGGCTAAGGAAAGCATGTCTGGCTCACTAGTGATTGCACCATACAGTCATGTGTGCCATGTGTACATATCTTCATATCCTAAACAAAATTAATTGTCCAGCTTGTCCTGTCCACTGATTTTGCCTCCTTTAGAGTCCCAGCACTGAATTCCACCATATGAACTCATCATGACAACTGTAAGTACTGAAATACACCATTTGAAAAGCGACTTTCATGAGTCATTTGTGGGAAGCTAAAGCCACAGACAGACACAGAGGTACAATGCCTAACAGCAGATTTGGGAAGGAAACATTCTTTATATAATCTTATCCCATACATTCATACTTCTCTTTTTTTTTTTTTACCTGAATGACTAACACATTCCAACATTTGCCTCCAAAATCTGCGCTAATATTAATACTTTCCTCTAGTTTCTCACACTCCTCTACTTCTCTCCATTGTCATTGTTTACCACTAAAACCTGTCTTTTGTCCTATACTTCTTACTCAGGCATGAATTTTGACTTCCACCTCTCCACCTGATTTCCACTTATCCAACCTTGCTGAAGTTCTGGACAACAAATTTTCTTTGGCCAAGAATTTTTATAAGACCACAAAAGCAATCCAGTTTGGAGCACTGTCTATTTCAGCCTTAAAGACCCAAATTTTGTGAAGGTTACAATCAAACAAAACCAAGGTCACTGTGGGGAAAAAGCCCGTACTTGCAGTTTGTGCTTCATCCAGTTTTTTTTCCACGTAAGTTACACTTTGCACTGGAACTTTCTTTTCACTGCTGAAGCATGTAGCATTTCCCACCTGGCAATAACATAAATTACTCCACATGCTTAGGCAGCAGCACAGAATACCAGTGACAGCTGGGGTGGGTTGTATGAACACTACCAGTATTTTTTAAAATACATTAAAACGTCCCCTCACAAACAAGAATGCTGTTGGATTTCATTTTGGCAAAAAAATAAATTTACTTCTCTCTGTTGATGATACAATTTTTATATGAAAATATACTGAAATAAATCTAAGCAGCTCTGGAATTGAATTTTCAGAAAAAAACCCTGAATATTTTATGTTAACTCTAGTCATATTCAAGTGAATAACAAAAATCTCCCCTGCCTGACAGAATTAGGCCAATTCTAAACCATAGAAAATCTTAACTAGAGTGCCTAGCACTTTAGACATAAAAATGCAGTATAGAATTAATTATAATTTGCTTTCATGTTGACATCTGAGATATTTTAAGCACTTTACATATATTTTAAAAGGCACTACTAACAAGGCTGGTCATTTGAACTAAGCACAGGCAGGTAACACAGCATAGGCACTTGCAAGTGTGTGGTGATGCCCAAATTAAAAGAGACTTTACAATCATTTTGTGTCACAGCATGAAAAAAACACCTAGTTTGATGAACATTAGGTGGCAAAAAGTTTTGCTTTGTAAGAAGCAATTAATTTTTCAGGTTTTTATCTATTTCAAGAACATCACAACACAAATATGACCAAACATTAGGTTAGATGTATTTATGACTGCAAACAGATGGGTGAATGAGGTCAGCAATGGGCACACCTGCAGACAAGCACAAGGAAGGGCCAAACCACCAAGATGTGGGTGGGCTGGAATGGCTACAGAACAAACAAACCCGTGTTATTCCAGCAAGACACAAACACCAAACCAAAAACAGCTATCCTATGGCATAGGCTCGGACAGCTTATCTTCACCTTAAAAATCATTTTGAATGTAAAGGCAACCTGTGGATATAAAAAAAGGTCCATATGCAAAGTGTGAGCATATTAATTGCAAATAAATATCCCAACATTCACTCTGAGCATAAAGTAATGCCCTGCTCTGCTTACTGACATTTAAACTAGTAATGAGATAAAAACCTCTTCAATTTGTTTATGCAAAACAGGAAGCCCAGCACTCTTCTGGAGCCCCTGCAGACCCAACCATGTACTCTGCTCTCTGTGCAACCCACACTTTGATTGAGCTCAGTCTGGGAAAGTTCAAATGAGGAGATGTGGCAGGTTTATTTTTGCTTCCTTATTTACTTTCCAAATTGTAGAAGTTGTATGATCTCTCAAAGAGATCTTTATTCTGCTACACTATGCTGATAAAAATTACTATACGCCACATCTAATTTAATGTTTGCAGGTAGCGTAATTATCAAATTAAACAGACAATCCTAATTCTATTTAAACATTCAGATTTAAAAATAAAGTATTATCTCTGCAATAAATAGAAAGGAAGCAAGACTCATTCTGATGAGTATAGAAGTTTGTCCCTTTACAAATAGTGTTACTGGGTTGAGGTGTACTGCTTGGCACTGACTGCTGATTGTGTAAAAATACAGATAGACCTGGATTTGCGATCATCATATGGAACAATATCTACTTTAACATTTCTACAATGTGCACAGCTCTAAATTCCACAAAAGTCTTGAGGAAATCCTATAACCTCATAGATATGCTTTGAATTTAAGCATGGACTTAAAATTCAGCAACTGTTTCAAGTCCTTTCCTGCACAATGGTTTCTTTGAGCCGTGTATGTGAAGCTTTGCAGTCCTTCTCTTCAGCCTTGCAGCCCCCTCAGGGCTGAAAGGGGAGAGCATGACTCCATAGCTGCTGCTGCTGCTGCTGCCTGAAAACCACATGGCAGGCACTGCCCAGACCCGAGCAGTGAGGAAGGCTCTGCCACCCTCTCTACTTCTGACCACTTTCTTTTCCTGTCAATGAAAGGAGCAGTAACTGGACCAACATTGGAAAACACCCGTTCAGGGAGAGAGATCCACTCTCAAACACAGAGGATGCATATGGAAATGTGGTTACCATGTAATTAAGTAATGCTGATTGAGTTTGTGGGGAGGTTGGTGTTTTACACCAGTCTGCAATGAAATAGTTCCTTCCGGACTTTGAATTTCTTTACCAAATAACTTTATGCCTAAAGACCAGGAAAAGCTAGGTTTAATTCTAAGTCAGCCATAAACTTTCTAAAAATGTCCTTTTATTCCCTGGCCTCACACTTAAAAATATAAGCATTATTCCTCTGGGTAGGGCTCAAACCCATCACACCACCATTACATTAGTAATGTAATTAGTAATTAACATTAGTAGGATGCTCTGCAAAGGCATCAATAGCAAGCTTTGATGCTGGACAGTCTGGGTGTGGAGAAATAAATTTCAATTCACCCTTGGGGTTTTTTGAATTTCTCCAAACGCTGAACTGTGAAAATCCCAGGCAGTATAGAGTGCATCATCAGAAATGTAACTTAGTAAAATTTAAATAATTTTCTAAAACATTCCAAGTATTTTTTATTACTAATAGCTGTAGTATACAGAGAATTCTGAACAGGATAAATATTACAAGTTTTTCTGTGAAATCACCTGCATAGACTCATCAGTAACATTACCAACAAATTTTATAAAATAAATTTTTATAAGCTTTATATGAATGAAACTTTTCATTCTTCTTCTGCAACACATAGTCAGATGTGTTTTCCAGAGCACAAGTACAATAAAGTTGTAGTTAGCAAGCATCTTTTGTGTCTGTGTTATTCTTCATTTGCAAATGTGACTCTTTTGGTCGATTTGTAAGGAATCACTATTTTAAGCACTATTAAAAACTCAGTCCAGACTCTCATTCTGCATCATTCCCATTGCCTCATCTTCACAGTACTCCTTGTACCCAGCAAGAATTTAAAGCCTCCATATTCCTGACTGGAAATAGCACATAACCCTGGCAGAGTCTTTTATAATTCAATGAAAGACAAGATTGTGCTCTCACAAAATAATTCAACAATTGGGTTTTGGCCACTGAAGTCAGGAGACAAAGAGCACACTATGCCCTGGCCAGTCCTATCAGCTTGCCTTGCATCATCGTTTGCTGATGCATTATGTGCTGCAACATATGCTTTAAATGGATGAACTGGTTGGCACACCTAGGAATAATAAAATGTTTGAGGAAAAAAAAATCTCCTTACAGGCTAGTATAGAGACTTATATGAAAGTGTAATTGTTGCCTATGAATTCACTTATTATTCCTGCTTCCTGCTGCTCTAGCCCTTATTGCTTATCAGTTTATTAACAAATTAAATTTGTCATCACATGGAATTAGAACTGATTATCTTCTCTCTTTTGTAAGACTAGAACAAAGCACTTAATAAAATTATATGTGGCAAATTGAAAACTGATAAAAGACAGTATTTTCTCTTACATAACAATGTCAGTCTGTGGAACTCTGGCCTGAAAACTATCAAAGCAGGGAACATAAAACCCAGAAAGTGCACGGATGTTTTCCCAAGTATCTAATAGGATCTCTGAACCCCTCCAGACATAAAATAATTGATGAGAGATAACAGTAAGAAATTGTAAACCTCACGGCTTATGTTTAAAATTAATCTTAACCATCTGTCCAGAACAGTATGAATAGCTCCACCTCAGTCGTGGACACAGTCCCAGTCTCCTGCCCACATAGCTGCAGCTCAAGGCCACCCCACACAGGTCTCCTCCAAAGCCTTCCTGGGAACAGCCAGCACAGGTCAGAGGCCATTCCCAGCACACAACCCTGATACAGCTAGCCTAGTTTTTTTTGTAACTGTGTGCACTTGGAATTCACGTCCCCTGAGGCAGAGAGCAGCCCTGGGTGTATCCCACTGACCGGGGTGGAAGCAGCCGTTGCACGTGTGGGAAAGCAGACGAAGCCATGTGAAGCTGAACACGAGGCTCTGTCTCCTGTACCTTTCATAGGAGCCAACTGAGCAGCTCTCATTAGTTTTGGTGTTCAAACACTACACAGAAATCGGGGAGAAACAGGTGGTATTACATCCTGTTTCTAACGTGATAATCAAAATTATCTTTCAGGATACACTTGAGGTCGGTAACAGTAATAATGTACAAAGAAAAATCAGGAAGAGCGAAGCTTAATTTTCGAATCAGGTTTAAGATTAGAAAAGCAGACATGAGAATAGTAAATTACTGACTCAGGAAGCATTTACCATGAACACAGGCAGTAACCAGCTACTACTAAATCCAGGAGCAGGTTTTTCACTAAAACCAGGGCAGCAGAAGCTAATTTGCACTTCCTCTTGACACAACTGTGTAGCTTGGTCCTACACCAAGGAAGATTATTTTATTTACTTTTTCACAAATAAATATATAAACCACAGCTTGATTCCTAACCTTTTCATTAGGCACATAGATGGACTGGAACTTTACACAGGTTTAAGGTGTACCATTCCTATGCAGGCTGTTGACATTTTGGACAGGATATTTCATGGAACTGACACCTTGACTTCTCAAGACTAGCACTCTATCCAGTCCTGAAAGGAATCATCCAAGTACTGACATTATCAGTATTTCTTATGTGCTGGATCTCCAAAATTTTATGATAGTCCTGGTAAGGTAAGAGCTGATGCTCTTGAGTGGGATGCCAGCACAACACAATTAGACAAAAAGGAGACAATTAGAGAGTCAGTGTGTTTCAAGATATTCTGTATTGCCCCCAGGCCCCATTTTATGCTGGAATTCAGTAGGTATTTATTTCTGTAGGGTTATCACTGCCACAAAAAAGCTCTGACCCCTCTTGATCACTCTAGCACAGATATCCTACTCCCTGACAGCAGCTGACTTTATCACAGCAGTGACTCCAGCAGGTTTTGATTGATCTGGGAAATTGAGGGAACCAGCTACAATAGAAGAAAATACGTTCAGAGCCAGGGTGGGGGCCCTGCACTGCCTGTTTCCCCTTAGTTGTTTGGTTTTGTGCCAATGAAAATGGAAGTGGAAACAAACACACTGACTGGGTAAATCAGCTCTGACCCATATGAGTGGAGTTCACACTGTAGACAAAGTTATGGATTTCCCCCAGAGGGAGGGGGTAATGTGAAAATCCTGTGTTACACCCATTGTAACTTAAGAATATTTTCATTGGCATTCCTGTGATAATCTTATAAAAATAACAGAATTGACTTGCTAGTTTTGGCCCGAGTTGGATTTTTTTTTCCACAAAGTAGCAGAAGTTTGGGACAAAGAAAGGTATTGACAGTTCAGTTTAGATATGCTGGTTAAAAAGGCATTAACTAGTAAGTATACAGGTGAGTACAATAAGCATGTAAGCTAGCATACATGTAAGTAAAAAGAAAATTAAGCCAGGAAATGGATAGGGTGAGAACAGGTGAGGGTTTTTTTGTGAGGTTGCTGCATGTAACATAATGTTTTTCAATCTGGGATCTACATATCACTCCATCACGAATTGTGCTAAGATTTACAACAGGAATGGTCATCAAGAATGTTGTACTTTTTTCTGCTCCAGCAAGAAGATCTGGCTGCTGGCCCCTAGCTGCTCTGCTGCTGCATTGTTACAATGAAGAACCCACCCTCAGCTGGAGAGAATCGATGGCTGCAGTTGGATTCAATACCAGGCTGCACAAACTGAAGAGCTGTATGGCTGTACACGTTCTCAGGTTATCACTTGTGCAAACACATGTCACGCTTCTCTGGGAAGTAGTTCAAAAGATGAGTGTGAAAAGAGCTGACAATCCTTTAGTGAGGAAGAGTGGTTTGTACGAACTTGAGCTGCCTCCAAACTGTGCAGATATGGGTTAAAATAATGTCACAGCTAGGCACAAGTGATCTTGGTAAACCTCAGTCTTACAGATGTATGCATTTCTTCTACATATACATTGGAAATAGACTAAAGAAGTTGTTAGGATTAAATTCTTGGGTAACAGAATATTCTGTGCAGTGAAAGTAGAAAATATTGCATTTTCATCAAGAGCTTTACCCAGCAAATTTAACACACACCCAAAGCACTTTCCATTTGATCCATGATACATTCAAAATCTTTTATTGTTTATAAGAGGATAGGTCAATTGCAGAGTTTTCTTTCTGAGGCTTCAATGCTGGAATGTCTTTTCTGGCTGCTACTATCAGTATTCTGAATACACATCATTTTTAAGTCCTATGAAGACCTCTAGAAAACACAAGGTAGAGGAGTTATTGTATGGTTTATCAATTATATGCTTCAAACGTTGTCCATTTACAGGCTAAATTTTTTGTCTGGATTTTTTTTTTTTAGAATTTTTTAGCTATTCCAGAAAATCTGCTGTTAATTACACAGACCTCTTACAGTAGATGTTGAAACTACATTTTGTGGTTAACAAATTACAGAAACTATGAAAAATTACTTTACACTGGAATTCGCTATTATAATAAAATACCAAGGCATTCTAGACATGCTGGGAAACACCAACTCAAAACTGATTTCATACAGAGCCTATGAAACACTTAAAGCATTTTATTAATTGTCTTCTCTATGAATTTTCAAAGTACGTATTTCAGTATTATTTGGGCTACTTATATGCCAACACTTTAGTGTTTTCTGGGTCCTTTTATCCAGTTATTAAAAATATAAGCTGTTGATAATATATATGTCTTGTGCTCTGAAAGATGTAGCAATCTAAGTCAAAAACTTCGGGATTTTTTAACACTACAAATTAGTAAAGAGTTTTTCTATTACACACAGAAATATTCTGTTTGACCCCATCACAGAAAATCAGCCATTCTTACACCTTCTGCAGACAAAAACATACTAAGTATTAACACATATAATTCAATTAGTTCTGCCCAGACCAAACTGAAAAGAATAAGGATATCAGGTATTTTCTTGTACACTTTCAATGGAGGGGCGAGGAGACTGGAAAGGGTTAGAGCTTCTTTGCTAAGCCAAAATTTCAACTTTCCTACTTCATTTAGGGACTTTCTGGAAGTAGTCCAGCTACACAAGTAAAAGTGAGATTAGAAATGACTTCTCAGTATTTTTCATTGATGAGAACTGAATAATGCTGTGTAAAATATGGCAGACTAATATCTATTGTGGTAGGGAAGTGTGTGCATTTTGGACATTTTATGTTAATGCCGTTTGTTGCTTTATATTCTCAAACAAGCCATTCATTATAATTTTGAATAATGTCAGTTATACAGCATCTAAAACTGCTTTCTTATCACATTGTTTTTATCAGATGTAAAGATGGAAGGGACTGGCATACCTGAGTCAAAACAGTAATTCCTTCACTGATGTATTATTAATTTCCACCCCTGGTATGTTGGTGTATTTCTCCTCACATAACAGCTGAAAACTTTGTGAACACAGACTGCAAAGTCTTTTACTGAACAGCCAAGTGTCTCCTTATTGCTTCCATTAAGCTTACAGTGACTGATCTTTGTGTAACTATACCTGAACCTTTTATTTTTCACCAGTCTGGGCTATGTGATTTATTTTTCTAACCTCCATCCAGTACTGCAACAGCTCTAGATGCTGAACTCCCACTGCAATCAATCAAAAATTCTCCTCACACATTCCAGTGCTTTTTCCAACACTAAAGCCCTTTTCTACCAGTTCCCTAAAGAAAAATATTCCATGGATGAATGGACTTCCAAATTAGGAATTTGATTCTGATCAAACTAAATGCATTTAACTCCTTGAGCATGGATACTATGTACTCCATTTCCCTTTTTACATCTTGCTTCTTTATATAAAGAAACCCCCCAAATTTACAGTGATCAGATCAGAAATAAATAACTCCTAAACAGGGTCTTTTTTTTCAACTATGAGTACTTACTACATAAAACCTGAAAATATTCTCTTCTTAAGCACAAAAAACTACAACAAGCTTAACTAAGCTTGACTTTAAAACCTCTCTGCTAGATTCTAAAATGCTTTGTCTCATTTTTAGTATTTGTCTACATCTTAAAGAACAGGTTTGCAGATATTGGTGTGATGTTTATAAACATGTCTACAAAAATATTAAAGTGGTCTCTGTGTTAAAAACATGTACAGCAGTTAGTTACACAATACTAGACAACTTCAATCTCAAATAACATGAGAAACCAATTCTTACATGAAAGAGGAATTCTGAAAATAGACTTCTTGTTTGTTTGGGGAAACTTGTTTCCCCAAATCAAAATCAGCAAGTTATTCAGCTTAATAGAAGACCAAGAGTGCTTTCTTAGTCTTAGAAGAACTTACTTCATGTGAAGGAATTTATTTTCTGTGATGGTTCTGCAGTCATCAGCATTATTTGGAAACAACATCTAAAGAACTTGCCATTTAATGGGAACTGAAGTTTTACAATTGACTTACTCTGCAATTTCTGAAACCAAACCAAGCCAATCAAGCAAAGGAAACCTCTTTCATGGATCTGTTATTTACATATAAAGCAGACAGGAAAAAGGTATTTTGTTAGCTCTGGAGACACTGTTTAAGGAGGTTTTAAAAGATTAGGAAGTATAATGACAGGTGCACAGTGTTCCTTAGAATGAGACAGGAAGTGAGTATGAGAAAATTTTATGGCATCATCCTTCTATAAAACTAAGTGAACAAACTGTTCTCTCTTAAAAATGACTATACACTCACATTTACAACCAAGTATTGTCCCTTTACTTGACCTTTAACACATTGTACTGCATTAATTGCCTTAACTATTCAGTTAAAGAAAGCCAAGTACTGTATGAGCAACCTTCTGTATGAGGTTATTTTTTAAAATATTTTTCCAAAATACTAAACTCTGCCATTGTTTTGTATTCAACGAAGCTCTGAAATTCAAGCACGCCAACATGTGCCATCATCTCAAAACTTAACATCCTCACTGTGCAACTTTTCAGCTAACCATTTTAGCAAAACCTACCTCAGCACACACCAGTGACCCGTGGCACTCTCCTTCTTAACACCATTTCCAACATCACTTAATATTACATGACAACTGTTCTCAAGGAACGCCTCTTTCAAAGCCACAATGAAAAAGGTACTTTCTTACTTAGAGCTGGAGTCCATTTATCACCTTTCTCTCTCTCTGCACCCAAGATATGAACTAATAATATGAAAATAATTTGAGTATCCAGACAGATTATCTGGACACCTCTGAGAATTGATGCTCACTTTGACTGCAAGTTTTCTATTGCTGAAATTGTCAAACCCACCAAGATTGACTCCTTCAAGGTAATAAGTCCTGGGTCTTCCAGGGATGAAGCCTGGCAGAGGCTAAACTGGACCTAATAAAAGGAGTAAATATGGAAGACAGTAATCAAATTCTAATACTGAAAATCTGACTATGAAGTTCCAAGAGAGCTTACAATTCCCACTGCTTTCACATTACTTACCTTTTACTATAGCTTTTAAGCACAATTACTCTGATTCTGTAGATTCTGAAAATTTTAACATTTGCAATACTGTAGTTTTCGAGCTAATTTTAATAAACAGTGGTGCAAGCCCAAAGACAGAAACATAAGAGCGTGGAGGGTATAAGCCATAAAGAGGGAGGGGATTTTGCCTCCTGAATGTAGATTTACTTGGCAATAACAGTCAGTAACAAAAGTAAGAAGCAAATAGTTAACAGTAAGTACATTTTTACCCATGACTCCAAGTTTATGAAGAGTTAACTGCAAGGTTTGGAGGGAGAATCAGATTGAAATATCTCAGTGTTACAGAACAAAGTGATTAACAGAAAAGCAATTTGCCATGTGTGATAATTAATAAAAATGCAGCAAAATATAAAGCATATGCCCACTGCTATGGTACATGCCATGTTGTTACCAGTATGACTCTTCAAAATGCAACGAAGTGTTTAAACTCACCTTTTACAAAATTAGAATAAAGCAGTATTCTTGGGGTTCTCTTTTTTATTTTATTTTTTTTTTTTTGCCTAATTTGTACACACTTGCTGTGTGAACTATTGAATTGCAAACTGTATGAACTTGAGTTCATAAATGAACCCATAAATGACTTCTATCTCCGCTCCTTTAGTGTTTATCTCAGTGATCATTTCCCTGCATTGAAGATTTACTTCAGGGGCTATTGGAGCATATCAGTGAAGTGTTCAAAAGCAGTCTGAGGAGACTGGTGGGAACAGTGGCTATCTCCCACATCTGCATCCCATCAGACTGTCAAGCAGAAAGTTATCACAAACTCCATTCACTGCTGTTCACCCAGATATTTTAGACATTTTATCAGAAGTGCAGAGTAATGCTTAAAAATAGAAATTCAGGGTAGTAAGTTTAAAAGTTTAGAAGAAGCAGGTATGTTTAAACATATTAAACAAATAACACATAAAATACATCTAATTCACTTTATTTTAGTTCACCATTTAATGCTTACTAAATGTTTTTCTCCTTTCATCATCCTTGGCCAGACCATCTAGTTTCAGGCTTCATCCAAAACTCAATAGAAATGTTCTCACAGCAGGATTTGGACCATAGCCTTTAGATTCAAACATAAAAAACTATAATTGACAATAACAAAACCTCATCAAGTGACCTGAGTTCTGGTCATGCACAGTTTCTATTATAGAAACAAATTACCTACCTCACTATCCTCACACACAAAGTTCAACAGAAATATAGAAGTTGTTTAAGGTGAGCACCTAAAGCATGGCAAGTTTTTAGATGGAAATTGTACTGCCTACGAGTGACTACAATATCCAACCAGAAAACAGCAGGCAACAGAGCAGAGAAAACTCTTCTTAGTTCTTTTTTGTTGATAAATCTACATTGTTTTGTTTTGAATCATTATTCAAGGTGGTCCCCACCAGGCGTACACAATGAAGACAAAACCTGCAGAAACAAGAAGTAATCTGAAAAAATTTTCCAACAACACTGCCCTGTGTCCCTCTAGTATATATTTGAATGCAGGAAGTAATAAAAACTGTAAGATAATTAAACTGATCACAGTATTTTTATGGAGGGAAGGAAAAACATAAGTACAAGGTCTCTTTTGGGCAATGTGTTACCGCTATAGAGGTAGTGTCAGAAAAAGCGTGTTCTGAAAACACATAACTGTTGTTTGGTGAGTTCTGGCTCGAACACAGAGTCCCAAAAGAAAAACTAGACACTGAAAATAAGGTAAGGCACAGAAAAACACCATTTTACTTCGTAAGTCATCATATCATTGTATTCACAGAAGAATAAATCATAAAAAAAGCAGACAAGCTTAGAGGGGAAAAGAAGTGAGGGCTACATCTGACTCTCCCATCTCCTAATAGTGTCTCCTTCTGAATATGACATACTCTGTCCTGATAGGAATTAGGAAGAGGCATATTAATGCTGAACTGTGTAGGCTGGAACCCACTTTATAGACCTGCATAAACACAGCTCAGCATACTTAACAAGTTGGTAGGTGTTCCTTGCCATACCATAAGATTTGTTTAGAGGGCATATTTTACTCATGGAAGCAAGAGAAGAATGAGTCATGAGTGATTTCATAACAACTCTGCAGAAATTAGTCCAACACCATGGCTGCAGAAGAACTAAGCTGGACAGGCTGTCAAAGCACAGAGGAACAAGGAGAAAAAGTCCAAAGCTATGAGCAAGAAGCACAGAGTAAAAAGGATGGAGCCTGTATAAACAGGAAGTGAAGTCTTGCATTTCACCCTGACCATGGTGTCTAACTGCTATGGATAACAAAAACCAAAAAATTCCTTTCACACTACCTTGTGCATAACCAAATAGCCATTTTACTCTACAGTCACATTCATCTAAATCCACCTTGCTATTGTCCTATAATAGCATTATTTCTTCCACAAAAGCCAGTGACTAAGCCCAGAACTATGGTAGACTCTCATGGATAAGAATGGCAGAATTTTTAGGCAGGTCATCTGACTTTGGTCAGGAGTTCAGTCAATAAAACTTAGTGATTGTTCTCTTCAGGGTTCTTCTATTAAGGACTCTCAGCTATTAGCTCAATTAAGCTACAGTCAATATAAGGAGGTCCTTAGGGAAATTATTCCTTCTTACTCTAATAACTCCAGTTGACCCTAGTGCCAAGGTCTGCAAAACGGCTGCTGGCCTAGAGTTAAAAAATTATTGTGCCTACTTCCTTAAGAGACAGGCTATTCCAGATCTCCTAGTTCTTATGAAATCTATTACATCTATTTTAGTAGCTGTGTGGCTGGCACTAGCATCAATCATTGCAAGTTTTTCAGCAAAAGCTGCTGAGCAGTACGTGCAAACCAACAGGGAACTCTTCAGTATGGTTCAGGATAGCTTCAGTACAGCTTTCCCACAGTCTGCATGGAAAAGTAGAGAAATGTTTTAACACCTGCAAGTGTTAAACCTAGTATGAACCTTATACCTGGTCAGCTGATCCAGACATTAATTTGGTGCAGCAAAGATTAACTGAAAAATTAAAAATGATAGGTGTAATCAGCCTTCTGAAAATAAGCAGTATAAGAATAATTAGATGGGAAGTCTTTTTTCCAAAAAGAAAAGGGAAAAAGAAATCTCTTTCAAAAAATAATCTGCAAAGTAATTTCTGGTAAGTGTCAAAACATTTGGTTGTTATTGCCTTTAAAACTTTTAGAAAACCTTTTTTAAATACTGAAAAAAATTCAAAACAGTTACTTAAAATTTTGCTTTGATTTTCAGAGCAATTTTTTTCTACATCATTAAAACACTTAAGCTAGAACTTTTATCCTGTCACTTTTCCTTAAAATTAATACGCCTTTAAGTTTCAACAAAATAAATACATTTTTTGGGAGAAAAATCAATTTCATTTAATAACAGCAACTCAGTTCCTCATCCAAATAGCTTTCCAGTAACTCTGGAAGAAAATATTTTCTTTCTCTTTGTAGCTTTCTTAAGTGTTATTATGCAGCACATTCTGTGGTGAGACAGAGTGCTGGAGATCCATTTGTAGTATGAAAAGCTTTTGGGTGTGCTAGACAGCTCTCCTGTGACTCTCATGACTGCTGGCTTTTCTCCATCCAAGCAGTTCGGGTCACCTCCTGTAGTCAGACTCAAAACTATTCAGCCAGAACAGCCAAAACAGGCTCTGACAGTATGCAGGACTAACAGCAATTACAACATTTTGTAGCATGTGGTAATTGAGTCATTATGATCAGGCTGCAACAACTACATGAAGGAAAACTTCTTATAATAGCTCTGATGGTAACTGCTTGCATATTTTCCTCAGTCTGGATCAGTTATGAAAGCTGCAGAGCAGTGCCTACTGGTCGGCTGGAACATGTTCCTTCTGACAGAACCACTCTGGTACCACCTGCATGTGTGCCATGCCCTGGGGACAGAAAGGCCATGCCAGCCTGATGTAAATGCCTCTGAAACCGTGGTCGCCTGATCCACTACCGAAGAGATTGCGCCGCACTACGGAGCAGTAATGCTGACAGGCTCACAACTCTTTTCGGATCGTCTGGTGAGTCTGCTTCAGCCTGAACTCTAAACAGACCTACAGTGTACTGCCAGCAGCAATTTTAAGCAGTTTTTAGTTATGGAAATAGCAGTGGGTTGTTTGTAAGTAATCAGGCAACTCCTAGATTCTCCACCAACTATGACTTGGAAACATTTGCCAGAAGTGAGTTCATTTTTAAGTAGACAGAATTGCACCTTTTCTTTCAAGCTTCCTGACTCTTTGCAAGTGCTGCCTTCAGGCAACTGATGAAACAAATGCAAAGTAATAACAGAGACAAAAATATAAATAATTCAGCCTAAAAAAGCTGATCATATAAACCTTCCAAGTGGGATAAATCAACAAAAATAAATACCACCACGTTTACATTCAAACCTTTTCAATAGGGTAAGAATGGTCTTGCACTGCCTGTCTGTAGAGAAGGGTTGTGAGGAAAACACTTCAGCGAAGTGTAAGGGACAGAGTGGGCTCAGTGATACAGGCATGATGCAGAGGTCTGGAAAGCCAACCTTGCAACACCTACTGCTTTTATCACTACGAGGTGATAAAAGTGTGAACCACACGCTCACATCCCTTCCACAATGGCAGCAAGGCCACCCTACAGTATGCAGCAGGACTACAGCAGGTCTGCTACCTACAGCAGACTTCTGCTAAAATCAACTCTCTGCTCTGCCTGAATCTAGTCCATCTCCCAGAACTGTATCCCCAATACTAACCAAAGGTCCAGTTTCATTTCAAAAGCCAAAGCAGCAGCTGTGATGGGAAATCACCTTATTTTGGTTGTAATCTGTCTGTATTAGCACAGATGAAATGTGAAACATTATTATTTCATGAAAAAAGATGACAATAAAAGAACTGCAGTTCCAGTGTACAAATATTTAACATTATTTTGTCTCATAGTTAAGTCTCCTTTAAGCCAATTTTGTTTTTCCCTGCACATGAAAACCTTGCTACCTCATTTAAAAGCAACAAGCTGCGCTGTTCTAAGAAAGCAATTATTTTACAGGAAGTAATAGTATCAGAAGTTTCTTGGCATTTGGTTTACTAAAAAACCAGAACTGGCACAAGAGTGTTATCTACTGCTTAGAGCTGACACCTACATGATCTTTCAAATAGAAAGGTGTAAAAACCTCTGCGGTCTGAAGCAGATGATTGCTGAATTGCCCACCAATAAGAAATAACCTATTTATGTGACCATATTTGAGTTGATATGTGGATATGGGGAAGTGTTCTGTCCTTCCAGGAAGAGGTAGGACCATTAGTCCTATGGCTACCACATCTGCACAGTGCAGAATAACAGGTTTGTTCCCTCATTTGTGAGAAGGAACTTATAGCATATATAGTGCACTGCAGACTATCTAGTCACTTCTGCACCGCAGTTTCCTTCTGTCTCTTCTGCATTTCAGAAGAAAGAAGAAATGAATCCACTTTCACCAAGGTGTGAGACGGTGGTCTAGCTATTTGCTCCAACTGGAAAGGTTGTTCTGCTAATGTTCACAGTTGTGAGGAATTACCACTCAAGTGAGCTGCTCGAAGCTTTCATTACATTTTAATAAAGGACCTGAAGTACCACTCAGTCCTTTCCACTGCTTGTCAACATGATCAAACACACCTTATTGTTTTCAGACCCATTTTACCAGATGCAGTCTTAGACTAGAGCACTGGAACAGGAGTGTAATTACAAGTCATACATCCTAAAGTTTTGTTAATAATGTTAACACCTGTACAGTTTGCTGGTAACAGGCAAGCAAGCAAAACTAGTTTACCACAATTTTTCCCTCTGACCAGACCAGTGCCTTGGCTACCACAAAGGATCTGTAGTACAAGAAATGCTAGAATTAGTGGACGCCTGAATAAATAAAATCTATTTGGGGAGTCAACATGACTTCTGTTAAGTGACATGTTGTCTTATAAACTTCTTGGAGTTCTCTGCAGGCTTGAGTTGTGCTGTGTGGGTTAATATGACCCAGCTGACATATTTCACTTGGATACCCAGAAATTTTCTGGCAAAGACTTTCACCATAAGCTTCAAAGGCCACTAAGAAGCCAAAAAAGCAAAGTTTTGGCACGGATAAGTAACTGCTTAAAAAGTTGGGCATTCGAGCAAATGTGATGGTGTAAAAACACAAAAAAGTCACCAGCAGAGTCCCACAGGGGTCTTTGCTGGGTTCAACACAAATTAGTGTATCCAGAAAGTATCTGGGAAAGCAGTAGAAGAGTACAGACTAAGTTTGCTGCTGATGGAAAGCTGCTCCAGACAGTAGATACCTTGAAGGCAAACTGTAAAGAACAGAAAAATGAGTCTCTTCTAAGACAGAGTGACTAGGCAATAAAATAACAAATAAAACTCAACATAGATAAGCATGACGGTACCCTGAGTGCACTAAAAGCCCTTAATTGGCTTTCAGTTCTTGCTGGACATATGCTGTAGGTGTATCTGTCTCTGGCCTTTGTCTCTGGCTGCTCCTAACAAGACTTTCTGGATGCACCCTGGACCTGCTTCTTCACATCACCCTTTCTATTAACCCAGCCCAGACATGGTGAGACTGTATCCAGTCAGGACCCTGTCTGTGCTGGGGTCAGCCTGGCTTCCAGATCCCGCTGCTCCCAGCCAGGTGACAGCCCAGGGCATTGTGGATGTCCCAGCCTGGATTTAATGAAGCTGTTGGGCCACAGGAGGAGGATGCATGGGTGTGGGTTCCATGTGGGGATGGCCAGGGCAAAAGAGGGAGTAGCCAGGTGCTCTCAAGCTGGGAAAGAGACAACGTAATGGAGCACAGACAAAGGTCTACAAAAGGTCTGTAGGTGACAGGGAAAAGAGAGATAAGGAGTACCTGCTCACTGTCATCACTCAGTGACCCTTTGCTACAGAAGCCAGGTTCAGAGTAAGGAGAACAAGGTGGTCCCCCATACAGCAGGAAATGGACACAGGGCACTCCCTGCATGAGAACAACTGTGATGTGTGAGTTCAGAGGGAGTGGGCAGTGAGCTGGCAGAAATCCATTGCAGACTAAACAGGCAAGCCACACCAGCCTCAGTTAGATTTGCATGCCCAAAATGGAAAGGGTCGAAGACTTAGGAGTTTTGAGGAAAAGTGTCAGTACACAGGCCTTGCTTTAATGCTTCTATTCCAGATGCACAAATATGAACACTGGGCTGTTTTGACCCCATCTTAAAGAAGAAACAGACCTACTTCTGTTCCAAGGACAGATGGGCATCAAGATTTTGTCCACAGTTACAGGAAAAAAATTATTTAATATAACCTGTAGTCTGAAAAATTAAGCAGTTATTAAACATTTCATAATTTCTAGAAGACTGGTTTGTCTTACCACTAGCTACAAACCTGGAGAGTAAGAAAAACAACCTCAGCTCTAAAGGAAATCCTTTTTCAAATCTGGTGTCTTAAGGATTACGATCCTTGTTCTTTTTGAGGATGTTGGCACCAAAGGCATTAAGGAAGCAGGGGGTGCTTGGCACTGCCTGCCAATTCCAGTCTTTCATCTAACAGACTATCTTGACATCAAAGATATCCTACCCTTCACTAAGTGTATTAATTTATTTACTTTATTTATTGCTGAAGAAGTAGGAATCTCTCCACAAAGCTCTGGGCACCCTGCCATTACCTCAGACACACAGATTGTATGCATTTCAGAGAACCCCACTTCTCAGAAAAATGCCACCTTCCCTCAAACTTCAGTCCACGCAGGACCTGCTCATCCAGACTAAAACACTGCCCAGGTGCTCCTTCAGAAACTAACACTCCAGAAGTAAAAGTCTTCTCCCTAGATAGATATTTTCTTGTCACTCTTTTGCTAAGAGTAACATTGAATCCTTTATTCCTAATGCCAAGTGTTTTGTTTCCTTTTTCCAACAGGACAACACAAATCAATCATCAATAAACTAAAATTACATTGCCTTAAAAACAAACAAACACAAAAAAGCAAACAAGCAAGCAAAAAACCAAAACCAAACCACACCCAAGCATCACCCTGGAGAAAATACCAGAGAAGATGAAGAAATGGTATTTTTCAAATGTGTAACCAGAAATTCCCCTGAAGTTTTACAGAGAATAGAAAAATTAAGTGAAAAAAAAAATCTTGCAAGTATTAGGAGTGTGCTAGAAATACAACAACAGAATATCTCTCTGTTCCTTTTTTCCCTTTATATTACAAAATACTGTGTTCTGGTGTTACATAGATTGTACAGAACCAGGTTGCAGTTGCTCTAACTGCTGGATCATTCAAGGGCTGCAATAAAGAATTAAATGAAAAAGGAAGTTCTAGTCTTAAGCAAATTGCTTCACAGGGAAGTAGTTTGATTACTCCAATCACTGTCAATTTCAGCTTCCTTAAAGTGTCTCAAAAATACAGTGGAGAACACCTTGATTAAGCAGGAATGCATGAAACAAGAAAAATAAGTAAATTGCATTTTAAGAGGACTTTCTGCTCTGCATATGGGATGCATTAGAATTCTAACTACACAGCTTTAAGAGTAATTATAGTTTTATCTACATATACACAGACATCACAACAATATAAACCCCTCCCAGAAACAGTCAGACACCATTAGGGTTGCACAATCAAGGACAACTGAAGTTAGGAAATGCCAAAGTTAACCTTCCTCTGGCCCTTGTGCACAGATACTTGAAAAAAAATCTTCAATTACATAATCACATACTACTGTTTTTGCAGGATCTCATTCAGTGCACAGGAAGGACAAACCCCATGAAATAAGCAACTTTGCAGTATCCTGCTTGACTTCTGTTCTTCGATGTGTTACCCTCAGCCTTGAAGCGATTCCAGTTCTCTCCTGAGGCATTATCACTGACTTCCTCATGAGCTCTTCTGTGGTGTTCATTAGTATAACATCTGAACGTTTCTCCAACAGTTATTTTATTTAAAAACCTACAATACAGCTGGGACAGAAGAAGTATTCTTAAACTCATTTTACAGAAGTATATCTGGGGAGTATCCAGATCAGAAAAATCTTCTGTTGTTAGGTGTCTCAGACATGCAAGACCTGACTTGTGATCTGCAGCATTCTATGGAGGTTAATATAGTCAAAGACAGTTCCTATTCACCTCAGCTGCAGTCAGAGATGCAAATCATTCTATAGGTTTAAATTAGTGACAGAAACTGAGACAAGCTAAAAACAGGCATGAAATTCATTTGCTGAGCCACACATAACAGAAAATAGAGACAGAATTCAGTTTTCTAGCACAGCCTTCAGCCACTCTTGCCGTGAAATCTCTCTGCAATACGGCTTCTCATTCAGTGTACATATTTTACCTCTGGCCACACTTCAAGCAAATACCTTAAAAATTATGTTTGTTTTCAGCCTCCTGGCATGTCTACTTTGTACAAAACTGAAGGCCAACGACAAAAAGCAGGTGGCTTTGTAATACACCCTGCATGATCACCATGGATGTGAAAATAGAAAAATCACAGGCAAGCTGAATTCTTCAAATCTGCTATTTACTAATTATTGGGTTGCCAGCTTTCTAGCCCTAGCACTTTCTTTTATACATTTTCTTATTAAAGTTTTCTTCTATTATTTAAAATAAGTCAAATTTGAAAATTACCCTTATGTGACAATCAAAGGAAACCTTCCCCTGTGGTCCACCAAACAGGTTTCTGACGAATCAATTAAACTAGCAACTGCTGATTCTAGATTATAATTCTCTATTTCACTAGCTAATCCCAAGCTTTTCCTCACCTCTGCACAAGACAGGAAATTACTGCAAATTAAAAATACCTGGATGTCTTACTCTTTGTCAGAATTGGTGTGATTAAAAGGTTGTGTTACTTTAAAGCAGTAACAGACAGGTAATAGCCATTTAACAGCATGTGGCGTTTCAGAAATAAACATACTGTGTCATAATTAGAAAAGATAGATTACAAGGATATGGCATTACTCACATATAATTGGGAGCCTGGATATTCACTCAAACCTCTCTTATTGCTGCTGATAAAGAGGTGCTCACAATGAAAGCCATTATTCATTCAAGTCACATTCAGATCTATTTTTCCATGACCAAAGCAGCCTATACTCAAGAACATAATTTACTTAAAGCATGGACAAAGGCTCTGTGCTCTGTGGCTGGATTTATAAATCTGTCAGTACACACAGGAGATCCACCTGCACAATCCAAATAAACACAATACCGTGTTTCCGTATGGATATTTGTCCTTAAACTGACACAAAATGTTAGTTCAGCATTTGCTTCTGTTAAAGTTTAAGTTGTATCATAAACATAAAATGTTTCAGGATCATTTTTATCAGTAATTTCTACAATTTATAATAATTGTATTTTTTAAAGTAACATCAAAGAACAAGTCAAGTAGCTTTATTTATGGCAGTACAGAAGCACAGGGTAATGGTTGATCCTACCTCCAAACTATATCTCCAGCAGTGATAATGCTACCTAGTACTCATTTACTTATGAAAGCTCATGTTACATGGAGAAAAATAATAAAATACTATCTTTATTATTATTTAATATTTATCTTATGCCTTTAGGTGGACAATCCTCTTTGAGTTGCATTATAGCTTTAAAAACATAACACACAAATTGTTAATCTTACTGAAAGCTTCACATGTGTAATGCATACCATAACCCCAAGAAAGGTGCATAAGGGAACAAACATATTTCTCAGATCAGTGTGACTGATCATATTGGTCTTCAGCGTTCTTCACAATTGTTGACAAATTGTTAAACATAGCCCAACAGTGGTAGATAGTAGTGCAGAATATCTCCCTTCTTGCCAAGTAACTGGCTCTTGAATGTATGTAGCACCTCAGCCATACAAAATCTACTTGCACAGCGTTTGACTGTCATATTTGTTACCATCAGTGTTTGTAGACACACTTCTAGGTTTACACACCGACACCATAATTACTGTGAGGAGTGATATTAGAGGAGTAGATGAGAACTCTTGTGAGGGCCAGTATAAAAAACTGAACCACAAACATGAAGACAATTAAATGATGACAAAGTATAAAGAACAAATCACAAGTACCACAGAAGAGCTTCCTGGCAAGAAAAAAAAAAGAGGTTTCATCAACTGCTATTAAGTAATTTATGTTTGTGACTCACAATCATCACGTTTTGATGACCAGATTCTAGTTCAAGACCTTTTTTTTTTTGTCATTACAGTATGCAACACTATTTTTCCATTCTACTGTCCTTGTATCATTTCTTATATTGAATTCTGCAAAGGAAAACTAATCGAAATCTAATGTGAAACACTACAAATTTCTGAAAGACCTGATTTTCTTTTATTTTTCTAAGTTTGGCTTGATCCCTGCTAATAAAAGATGCTTCTTCAGATTTCCACATATTTCAAGTCAATAAACACAGTAGCTGATTAAGATAAGAAGCATTGTAGACCTCACCCTAAAGATTAAAACTTGGGCCAGGCTGAGCTGTATTCTCATTAAAAGCACACACACTAAAATAAAATAAGAGGAAAGCTCAAAAAATCATGCCACTATAATCAAAAGCAGTTAACTTCAAAAGGAAAAACGAAGCTTTCCTCTGTGCATTAGGATTTAAAACCAGAGTGGATATCTGGATTCTTATGATACTTTAACTGACTCTGAGAGTTACTGAACAATCCCCAAAGAGATGTAGTAAACCTAGCTGAAAAAGAGAGTGATAGAGCAAAAATGCTGGCTCAGTTTTTGTGAGAGCTGAGAATATTCATTTAACACTGAATCTTTGGGAATCTGAGGTGCTCTGACTCCCACAAATGGTACCATGTCCCAGAAAAAGCAGGAACAGTGCTGGAACAGAAAGTCTTTCAGCATCAGTCCTTCCAGAAGAGTTTGTGCATCTGAATTTTTCGCTGGAGCTCAAGTCAATTCTTAAGTACCAAGAAAGGATTCACATGACATGGGGATTACACAGACAAAAAACAGAATACAAAAACCTCTTCCATTTCACTGGGTGAGATCACAGTAATCTGCAGACAAAACCCACAAGTTACAACATATAATCATTGCCAAGTGTCCACAGCAACTCTTCTTTCGTTCTTTAAGCCTTTTTCCTTTCTGACACTGAACATGTGCAGCACCATGCAAGTTAAATCTTTTAAAGCCATGGGGCAGAACTTTGGCTTCCTCTGACATAGGAGCACTGCTTGGCCAAGGCACAGGCTCCCAAATAGTTTCTATTTGGACATTTGGGGAGGGATTTTCCAAAGATCTCCACAGTGATGTAACTCTGCTCTCACTCAAGGATAGTAAAACCTGCACTGACTTTGGTGGGACCCAGTAAAATGAATGTTATGCAATCCATGGAGGAACCAACAGAACATACACAGCTGAACATCCACTTAAGAATTTCCTTGTATTTTAGCCCATAATTTTTGCAAAACTATTTGAAGATTAAAGCAGTTTTGTCTCAATTTCACCATTCCTTGGCATAAAAAAGCAAAGCACACACCTTCTATGAAATTATTTCATTATTTTCTCAATCATGTTATCAGGAAGTTATTTTCTTTTACTTTATTGAACAGCATGTTTATTTAAGAAAATTAATGCTTTTAAGAGAACATGGCAGAATTTTAAAATCAGTGTTATAATTTTCTCCTTCAGATTCAGAATACTTATTACACCAGAAAAATTATTAGGATGATAAGGCAAGATGAATGTTTTGAGAACAATAGCTTTAAAAACTGGACTCTTCTCAGCTACACTTCTGGCATCTGCTACATTCCATTGCTATGATGTGCTATTCAGAAAAGATTTATGCAGCCAAGCATTTTTCCCTAAGATCTTGAGTTCTGCTATTGATTTTATAATTAAATTGCCAGTAATTCAATTTTGTTAAGCTCTAAAAAAAAAAGAACAACTTCAGATATTTTTGTTGATGGTAATAGCTAAAGGATTCAGAAAGCACAGGAGCTGTGTAAAACAGAATACTTGTATCACATACATCAACATTAAAAATTATATTTGGGAAAGAAACCTACACAAAACTTAGGACAACTATGCCAGCTATTATTTGCAGGTAACTTCTAAGTTACTAGATTTTGGTCAGAGACTTAGAAATTTATTGTTTGGTATTACCCACATGAAAAATATGTGTATATTTCATTAAAGAGAGGGAGGCAGCATATACATAGAGATGTTTGCCTTTTTAATCCTCAGTAGTATCTTTTGATTGCCATGTGCCACCAGAAAGAGAAATTCATTATTCTACCAATGCTGCTTCTGCCTTTTTGAGTTCCACAGAGACCTTTCCAGAAACACAATTCACTTGTAAAGCAGTGAAATAATCGCTCAACAGAAGAGCAATTCCTCACATGCAGAGACAGACAGAGGGAAGGCCTGACTGGTGGCACTTCTGACAGACAATGCTTTCGCCAGTTCCAATGGCAAGATTTTAGCAGAAGCACAGCCAATCCAAAGTAAGATCAAAATACTAGACATCATGGAAATGGTATACTGCCAAAATCTGATTGGTCAAAGAAAAAAAAACACACTTTATAAACCAGTTATATAATAAACTGTAACCAGAGCAGCTAGTGCACATCTGATGTACCCCTGTGAGGGAGGGGGCCCATTTTTGTTATTGTTACACTTCCTTTAAGTATCTTTATCAGCCTAACAATTTTTTTTAAAACCCCACAACTTCTAACCCATTGTACAAATGATGTAATTTTCCAACTCCAGCATTTTGTCCTTCTATTTTTGTGTGTAAATGACATATATACATGAAATATAATGGTTCTTTGGAACAAAATTAAAGCCCAAGATAAATTAACATCATTTGGGTTATTTGATATTTAAAATGTTAGAGACATTTCATTCTGGTTGTGGGACCTCAGAATGAAATCTTTCAGTTATTTTAGATTTCATTGCAAAAGACATACTACTGTTCCTTTCTGTACTTTTAATGACTCATTAGACAAGTGATTTCAGGATTCTCTGTACGCTTTCTATTTCCACTGAGAGCAGTATGTGACTATCATACCCTGGGTATGGAAGATAGTTAGACAGAATCAGAAGAAAAAATAAAAGTTCAAAATTTAAACCCATTTATAGAGTTTTCCTGTAAATTCAAGACAGCAAAAAAAACCAGTTGTCTGCACACTTAAAAAAAGTCACAGGCAACTGGGTCACTTGTACAAATGACTCTGTGATAACTTCAACCATGAGGTCTTTCTCTCTACCTAAAAAGCAAGTTCTGATTAAAAAATGCCTTGAGTTTCATAGTATGGATTTGTCACTGCACAGTTCTTAATTAAAAGAGCTCTGAGAAGCCAGAGCATGCATCTGAACAAAAAAAACCTCTGTTCAAGACAGGGAGTTGCAGCTTTCTGTCTGACACCCGTTAAGAAACATATTCATGAGCGAAAAATGCTGGAACTAGAAAAAAAATCTGCTTGCATTGTATCCTTTCAAAAATTGCATTAGCTGTGTGACAATCTTTTCATGGATCTACCCTGCAAGCTCTTGCAGATATTTAGCTCTGGAAAATGAAAAAGCAGTTGTACTGGGAGAGAGTGTACTGGGAGACAGCTGGACTGCTCTTGGGATATCCAGAAGAAAAATGGTTTCAAAAACAGAAACTAACTTTTTGTCACTTTTTGAGTAAATTATTTTCCAATACACACTTTTTAAGTCTACAAGAACTTTCAAACATTAATTTCTCCGAAAATATGCCATGCTGACACTTCCATGCAATATTAACTGTCTTACATCTTAATTAATATAGCAGTAGTTTTAGAGGATTATGCAATCTCAGTTACCACTGTGGTAGCCTCTATTGTCAAATTTGACTATTTGCTACACTGGAATTTGGACAAACCAATAAATAACTGAAAAGATGTTCAAAAGTTACTGAAAAGGAAATTCACAGAATGGGAACTGCTAAACATCTTTGGGAGCTGAAATCTTGAGAACAATTAGCAAAATTGTTTCCAACTAACAAATTGAAAACAGACAACATACTATTCAAGCAGCTGTAGCCCCAGACAATAGGGGAAAAAAATAAACCAAAAAACTCCACAAAACCTACAACATGGAAGATCATAAAGAAGAGCACAAATTCATGGTAGTACCAAAAATACAGGACTGGAGTTGAGTTTAGAGTGGAAAGTAGCTGATCTTTCCAGAGACGGCGATTAAACTGGAGTTGTGTGAAAGATATCTGGAGGCCAGACTACATAGGCACACTTCTAACTCTGAATTGTACGCTAAATTTTCCTGTACTGCAGCGAGAGTTGGAGCTTGGTCTGTCATTTACTGTCAGGAACTGAGCAGACCAACAGGCACTGAACCCAGACAAAACAAGAGGGGTTTCTGGAAACCCTTCCTTCCCTTGATATTCGCGCTTGTATTATCATATCTAGGGCAGGAAAAGTAGTTTTGGTTCAACATATCACAGCAAGGGATGTACTTCTCCATTGTAACTTACTATTATTACTTTAATATTTTTGTTAACTCTGTAGAAAATGTTGACAGTCTATAGCTAAAATACTTTATTTTCCTGCCACAGGAGAGATATTTTTCTCTTCCATGATGAGAGAAAGGAATTAAGGAACAGTACACGTGAATAATTCAATCAGATGTTTTTTGGACATAGTCTAAACAAGGAATATAACTTTCCAGGTGAGTTTCCTTACATCGTGGTACCCTACTAGATTGTAGTTACAATTCCCTCACTTCTTCTTTTCAGATTCTTGAAAAATAAACATCACATATGTTTTCTTCACTTTAGTATTGTATATCTATCTCAGTCATCTCTGTGTTGTGGTGGTGTAAAAATGCAAATTTTAACATTTCTTTATCAGCAAGTGATAACTGAGGCCTTGATCCAGTAATCATTGCATGTTACACCTTGTGCAAAATGCTTAAGCAATCCCACTAAGTAAACAAATACTATGTTCTAGCAAAAATAACCATGGACATTAAAACAGGCATCTAAAATCTGCAAGATCAGCCCTTCTGATTAATTGAGAAATGCTGACTTTGCAGTGGTAATGACTCACTTCTAAAAGGTCCACTGGGATATTAAATCAACCATTTTAATTACTCAGTATTAATTGTGATACATATTGAAATGCACATCACACAACTGCTAGACTAGTATGTTAGGAACTTTTACCTGGAAAACTTCTGTTTCTAGTTAACACCTTCACTTCAGGATGCAATGCTTCTCACATTAGTAATCCACAGGAGAAATAAAGTGGAGTTCGCAAAGACTTCAGCTTTTTAATAAGACAGAAACACATTTTGTTCTAAAATTTTCATTCACTTTATTGAGAGCGACTGACAAGTACCACAAAACATTAATTTTTTCACATAATAACCTCTGTCAGGGCAGCCTTTTGTAAAGCACAGCCCAGATGGCCACGAGTCATCTTGGGCCTGTTTTTGGATATACTGCTAAGGTAACTATTTCTATTATGTGTTGAGATCAATAGTATTGACAAACATTCAAGCTTTTGTTGGCTATGTTTTTTAATTTCTAACAGTGAACAAAGAAAATGAGGCAAAAATAATTTATAAACAGATTCTAAAATAGTGAAGGTTGTAAAGATTAGACCTTCTGTGTTCTTTCTTTGAAGGTAAATTCTTCACAGAGAGGAACATTATTTAGCCTTTGCTCTAATAAAGGAGTGCAGAGACCCTGTACAATGAGGTTGTAGTCAGCTTAGAAATGCCTGAGCACATTCCATATTGGTTTGGCTGTGAGGGCACATCAGAGGAGGGGGTAAAAAATCACTATGCTTTTAAGGCAGCATTGGCATGGTTAATGCAATGAGGTTGAAACACTTAAGGAAAAAGAATTATCAACACCATCAAAAGATTATAGCTAAAAAAGTAAACAGAGGCAATGAAAGGCAGGTTCCTGTGAAATTCATTTCAACAGTAATTTACTTTTATATTAACAAGCTGTCAACTAGGGGAAATACAAGAAAGCCGACTAGCAACTTTTTCTCCGCAATATTTGTATGAACAGAAATTCTAAACACGTCTCAAGCCAGCAAAAATTTAGATATTAAACAGAACATAAAAGGGATAGCTTATGATATGTTTTGTTTAAGTGAAATTAAAATATTAAAAAAAAAAAAACAACCCAAACTGACAGAGCAAGAAGAAAGAATAAAAAAACCTTGGAGCTATTCGTTAAATACATAGATTCCTTCTGACTAATCTCTCAGTTACTCATGATTTATGTATGCCTCTGTAAGGAAAGAGACTGCCAGACTGAATATTTTTTCCACACTTTTTAAATTTCCTGACTTTTTTCATAACTTTCAGAAATAAGAATTTCCATGCCTGAGTCAGGGACAGAGCTATCAGTCACATTTACCCTGCTCAGCAATAAATGCACACCCGCTCCCACCCCTGGGATGCCATGAGAGGAGCTGGACAAAGCGCCAGTAACAAGGCTATAAAACCACCCCCTGCTCTGCGTGAGGATTGTGCTGACTGACTGGCTGGGCTAATGCCTTGGCACTTCGGTTCTTGCTCTGCACATGGTAAGAAAGAGGAAGATAAGGGAATGTGCTGACAACCATTTCAGCATTTGCCCGGTGATAGGATCTTTGGCCCCGTCTGGGGTAGGCGGCTTGCGACGTGTGGTGAAAAAGCCACACTTCCTGACTGGGCTGTGCCAGATAAAGCCCAGTCCATTTTCACTGTGTCTCTAACTCCCACTGCTAGTGCTGGTGGCATGAGAAATACTTCCCACCATACTGACTTCCCATCTCTTATGAGGCTTCTGAACCCGCAGATTCACTCTGAAATGCTCCCGTAAACAAGGGAGGACTTCAACCCCTCCTTTATTGACGCAGACGCAATTATAGAGCATAACAAAGATGATCTTATATTGTGGATCATCACCAGACATGAGGGTGAAGGACCTGCCTTCAGATTTGTTTATTTTTCTTGATGAATTAAATACAGCAAGAAATTTTGCTTTGAATCATCACTTAAAATTAAGATTCCAGGGGCTGTAACAGAATTTAAATTTACACTTTTGGGAGCTCCTGAGAATTGATTAAACTGCTCTGAGGACATGGAAATGTGACTACAGACAGCAGTGCACTTTATTGATGGATGACCAAAAGAACAAATGTTCATTCTGGCATTGCTACAGTCACAGTAATTTTGTGATAACATCAGCATGGGGCATAATGCAGAAATAGTGTAGTAAGAATTATAGATGTCCTCATGGCTTCATTAAAATAAATATTTTCCACATTCTGCATAAAACTAAATATGGTTGCAGAGCAGTCAAAACTTAAAATATTTATTGACTCTTATGTCGTTATAAGTCCACTAATGACATAAGAAGGTGAAAACTCTTATGAGGATGTTGCCATCTCCTCAAAAGTTCTAAACTCTGAAAGTCCAGTGCTGACAAGATACTCAAAAACTAGACTAGAAAATAATTATGCAAACTGCAATCTGCATTTAAGATCACTGGGGAAACTCCTGTTCTTCTCCTGAGTTACCACAGAGAGTGCAGACAACTCAAAAGACAGCACAATACAGAAAAAACAGACATTTTATTGTGAGAACAGAAAAGCAAAAAACCACAGAGGGGACTAAAATGGGACGGAACGTTTTTGTGAGGTTGCACACACCTGAAGCAATTGATTTTTTTCTTTCCATACTGAACTGTTGCTTCTCTGTGTCAGATAAATTGAAGCCATTGTGACAGAACAAACACCAAGACAATTTTTTAGGCACAGCAAAAGCACTGTCATATTCCGAGAAGTGCAATTTCCAAAGGGTCTTCTCATTTCCCAGATTTTTAACCAGAAGAGATTCTACAGGACAATGATTAAGAAAGAGCTATAGACATTAGATAAATTTGGAAATTATATAATGCACTTCTCATCCCCAGGGAAAGAGAACCATAGATTTAAACCATTCCTGCTAGATATAACTATACATTCCCAGGGACTGGGATTTCCCAGTTTTTTTCTTGACATCTGTTTCACTGCTATCTAAACCTCTTGATGAGGTGTCTTCCTCTCATTTATCTTGCTGTAATTTAAGCCCCTCCCCCTTTTCTTTTTTTTTTCCCTTTCAACTGCCTGAAAAGATCAGTCTATCCCTTCCCACTGCACCTACCTCCTTAAATATTCTCAGTTCTCATGCATTCCCTCTTCTACCTATTATAGGTAGAAGAGAACTTAGTACTTTCTGTCTGCCTTGATTAGTTATGTTTTCTAGAACTCTGTTCACTCCAGGTGTTCTCCTCTGGGCTTTCTGAAACCAATGACATGTGCATACAAATGAAAAGTTAGGAGTATCCGAGTCTCCTGTAAAAGCAGATGTAACTAATTCTGTTTAGGACACCCCTATTCTAACATCTCAGCTCCTATGCAGCCTGGAAGATAGGCAAGCTGTTTACAAGGGAGGCAAGATGTACACTCATCACAGGGAAACTGAGGCACAGCTAAATGACCCATATAAGACCACCAGGGACATCTACCCCAGACAGCAATGGAACCCTGACAAGTTACTAACTGAGCTATGCCGTAACTTCACCCTGACCCACAACACATGACCTGAAGCCAGTGTGTCCAAACCCTCAAGGTTGCTGAGTTTTTAACTAAAGTAGATGTTATATTTTTATCAATTTTTTCCTGTTCATAGCTTGTTTCAAGTGTCACAATGCATCCATTGATGCCTCTGAGGTATCTTCTGGATTGCACTCCACTTGTGCACCTGCTATCAGCACCTTACCAATTCTTTCCACAAACCATCTTGCTCCTGCTCTAAGTTTTCTGCTGTGTAATCCCACTCCTAAACTTTGTTTCTGAAAGCAGGCCCAGTACTGTAGTTTTCTTCAACCTAAACTATAAGATTATTACTTTTGCATTTTTCCATGTCACAGTATGACTGATATCTTTATCCTTATGAATAGCCCCTTAAATAATCCATAAAACCTGGACCTGATGATCATAATCCCTTGCTTGTATGTAACCTCCTCTGGGCAAAGCTTAATAAGCACCAATAGCTTTCTAAGCTTACAGCTCACTAGAGAATCTGGATGAATGTCAGGTTTTTATGAGATTTCTACTGTAAATTCAGTCAAGCTTAAGCTGCCAGAGAGATTATGAATACCATATGAATCCATAGCCAAAGTGACCAATACCTTTTAAGAACACGGAATAAAAAATGCAGGAGCAGCAGCGTTTCCCACTTTGTCTGTCTTGCTCTATTAGAAAAGGCAGGATGAAAATACTCCATTTTGCAGCATAACCTATGCTTTTACATCAACATAAAAAGAAATATGAACCCTGAGGGTCTGCAGGCAAGTACTGCCAAATGACAGGTTCCTGTAAAGGTAAATGTCTCATTTTCATTTCAGTCAAGTATTAACAGCAGGCTACCTATCATCTCCTCCACTGCTGAACAGCAAACATCCGTCTGTGGAACCTGGGCATTTCCAGTGTACCTGATTTATCTACTAATTCAGGCAGACAGGGAAATATCTTTTCCATTTATTGAAAGTTTTGAAGATTTCAAATCTATTCCCGTGGAGGCAACCAAGGAAAAGTCCCCAGAGGGATGCACTTGAGACTGGAACACTTTGTCTGCTTTTACCAATCCAATGGCACCAATCATTTTACTGCTGACAAGGTTAGCCAGGGGCATATATGATTTTCTGGAAGTGTATCTTGGGGTTTGGCACAGGGCTTTTGACGTTACCTGTTCAGCACCAGCTCAGCTAGCCATGGTGTGCTGCAATTAGCTGAATGCACAGGTGAGTTTGTGGGTGGCTTTCTCTGCCCTCACAGCACACTGGCTGGGACCTGCTGGCTCACAGGCCTTAGGCTGCTGTGCCACCTGCACTTTCACTTACCAGCTCTCTGTCATGCAGAGGAATTAGCAAAGGATAATAATTGTGGTGCCCTAATGTTCTAGTCAACAGGTAACAGTAGATGTAAATTAGAGGAGGTTTTGCTGATTCACTTTGTGCTAAGAATGGCAGCTGCATGGCCCAAGATCAAGTATGGACCAGGAACACTGGGACACAAAATCCACCATCCAATGGAGCCAGAGGTGAGGACAGATCCTAAATGCATTTCTGGCTACAGTTTAATGGAAATGGAAAACACCTATTAAAGCGACATAAATATGGAAAGTGTACTGCACAGTGACAACATTGTTTTGTCTCTAAAAAAACCAAAACAGTGTAGGTTTTAAAAATTAAAAAAAGCATTTTTAAAAAAAGGAAAAACATTACCAAAGAAGTTAGAAGCCCTTTCTATATATAAACAATCCTTTTTTCCAATAGCAAGCCTGTCAAAGCAAAACTACCCATCTGATACAGAATTAGCTGGGCACCACAAGCTGCTCCAAAATTTTCATATGCTCCAGAATAAACTCCAGACATCTTTTTTCCAGCAAAGCAGCTGGATCTCCTAAAATACTTTGCACTCTAGTGGTTAGGACAAGACATTTACTAAATGAAATCTCTCATTCATATATTTAAAGAAAACAGCCAGAATGTTACATTATGCTGTGCTGAAGTGTCACCACAGATCAAGATGATGTCATGCTTAAACCGATGGCTCTTTACAGTGGACACTATTATATGTAAGATATCTTACATATAACTTTGATGAGGAATGTTTCTATTATTTGAGTCATAAAAGCTTTTAAAAATTATGAGCACACTCCAGGTATTTTACAGCTTTGAAATACAGTGAAGGGTTATTAAATACACAATCTGTAGGCACAAACAGTACTGTAGAAAATGGAAGAACTACATCATTATCCAGAGAATTTCAACAACAAAAAGAAGTTCAAAAGAGGCAGGCATTAACAAGATAAACACAAAGAAAGAACAAAATTAAAGAATCCAGGGAAGAAATTCAAAGGAAAAAAAATAGTAACAATTAATAACAGCAAAACTTAAAAAAATGGCAAAAAAGAAAATTCAGCAGTAGCAGAGGAGCCAAGTTATAAAATCACAAATAGTGATCATAATGCATCACTTTCATCAAAGTGTTACATTGCTCAGAATTCAGCCATACATAAGCATAGTCCTTGGTCATTAAAACTTCGGCTCCTAGATAATTTCTTTATACAAGAAGATAAATTGCTGACTTACCTGCTTGCTGCATGCATATAATATATGTGGTTAACATGCAGAGGCAGTGCTGCAGCTTCCATTTCCAGTGATAACACCACATTTCACTCACATGAGACATCCTGTGGGGAAAAAAGAAAAGCAACCAAGAACTCAGTGAGTTTTACATGACAAGAACATGAGGAAGACTCTGTTAGTCATGGATGGCCCTAGTATTGTTTAAATGGAGACAAAAGTCTCCTAAAAAGGGTCAGAAATTATATCGTCTGGTTCTCAGCAGACAGCAAAATGTAAGACTGGTCAGCACTGGCCTTCTAAGCAGATAGATGTGGGTGGCATTTTTGTAAAAGAAACAAGAAGCACAGTGTGAAAGAGATAAATTGTAGGGTTTGTTTTTTTAAAATATGAAATTTTACATATATAGAAGCATTTATTCTATTTAATTATACATAATATATACATATTTGTTATTAACTAAATAAAGATGGTAGATGATAATTTGCCTCTGCCCTTAACAAGGCTTCCCATTTTTCAGTTCTAATGTTTTGACAACTATGATATTTTCTGCTGACAACTTTTATAAAAATTCTGAAACTTTCCTTGCCAAGAACTAGGAGCTCATCTGTGCTGCCAGAGAAGTCAGGAACATCCTGATTATTTAATAAAATAAATGCAGTTATAGAAAAGTCCCTATCAGTTATAGCTTGAAGTTAAAGTTTCCTTTCCCTTAAAGCCTAGAGCATATTTAACGGCTAAACCAAAATGTTTCCTCCATTGTGGGCAGAACAGGAAGCAAAATTCTTAATAAATTTATCCAGACCTTTAACCATTCATACAAAATGAATGGTGCTCCACTACATTCACATCTCATTTTATTCAACAAGTCAGCAGCAAGCAAAAGGAAATAACAAGTAATGAAACACAACACGCATCATTTTGACCAACTCCTTCCTCTCCTCTTTGGTGATGACAACTGGCTTTTGTTCAGTAAGAACAAATACTACCTAAACTGAGGTAGATAAGGACAAGAGTCTTCCTTCTGCTCCACAGATATTGCTGTGAACCCACCATAAAAAGCTGGGGGCAAATATAAAACCTTTTTATAAAACCTTTTTTTACACAAAGAAGTGTAAGCTTCTGTTTATGCCCAAAGTGGAAACCAATGCAGCAAGACAAACCATTGTAAAGTAACAAGTAATATTTCAACTTTAAAAATAGCAATTCATCAAAGCACTCCTGTGGGCTAGCTGCCAATGGGCCCAGGTAAGCGGCACCTCAGCAGACTGCTGCGACCAGTTAGGCTTCCCTTGAGTGCAGAGCTACACAGCACAGGTATCTGATTACAAAAGAAGTTCAGTTCTTTGTGGGTACTTCTATCAAATTAGGAATCTGAAGCAGATTTGTTTTTCTGAGATATTGTAAAGTCAAACTTAACAAGTGTTGAAGACAAGCTCAGAAAACATGGGGCTCTGAAAGACAAGAATCTCTTTGATGAAGCCAGACATACAGTATAACTGGATTATCATACAATAGAATTATTGTCCTTCAACTTAGTGATCCAAAAATCCCTATTAAAATCTCAGACAGCAGAAAGCTGAGCTTTTGAAACTGTTACTTTCCAATGTATATAATTCATAAAACCACAGTACCTTTAATATTAATCTAGAAAGCTGAATTTGAACATAAGTCCTTTGAAGGCATGAAAACAGTAACAGCAAGCACATATGGCATGCATATATACTGACATAGTGGGGAAATGGAAATGTTTGGGCTAACAGCATGGCATACCAGAGATACAAAAGAATTTTCCTGTTCCTACAGAAGAGTTTGCAGGTACATGGCATCCTGCTGCTTAATCTTCCTATGCAAACCCGTAGAAGCAGTTGTATTACTGATTTTTGCTGCTGGTTTGTTTTGAACAAGCACAGTTAACAGTTATCAGACTAGGAAACAATCAATTATTTATTAATTCAGAATAGATCTGCGTTGGTTTTCATCAAACTGGTAAATTGTCTGTATTGTCACTTTTGATATCTCTGTGAGCTCAGACAAAGTTTTTGCTCATTTAATAACTGGAGAATCCAAGACACCACATTTGAGATAAATAAAATGAAGGAAAAATAACATGACAAGCTTCTGCTGCTTTGGTCTGGTATGAAGGTATCCAGTCACATTTCCTCTAGCCTTTTTGAAAGAACATGAAATTCTGCCTCTGAAAGAGGTAGCCAGTTTCAATTTGCTACTGTTTACTTGCATTGTGGTAGTGCTTACAAGCCAGTACTCCAGAGTGATAGTTTATAGTCTGTTTCCCCATTCTCACCCATGTAAAAAGTGCTAGGCAAGAAAGATTTCAAGAACATGGATAAGCAACAACAGAGCAGAGAATAAATAAGTGCAAACAATAAGGCAGAAAAGAGTAGCTATAAAGACTTTTCCCTAGAGCAAAAGGCTAGATAATTACATAATTGCTATTAAAAAATACACAATTCTCCACCAAAATAAATAAACAAAACAAATATATAAAAATCAGCAAACTGTCTTCTCCATTTACGTTCTCCACTGTTGAAGGGCAAAACAATTCTCTTTACACCACATTGTCTCAGTTTACAAAAAAAAGGTTTATCAAACTCTGACAAGAATGAACACAGAAGCGCATGCTACAAAAACACTCCACTAATGTGGGCACCATGAGTCAGATCTGTTTCTTTTGGAGAGGATTGTTGAAGAACTGTTTTACAAAGCATAAATACTAGCTGAGTGCTAAAAATTAGTGAGGAAATCAGTTATTTATATGTTTCTAGGATCTTTCAGATACAAAAAGTCAAAATTCAGAAAGCTGCCATCTCACTGAGATGTGTAACACTCCTGTCCACACAAGAAGTTGTCAGAGCTGGAAGTCAGAAAACACATTGCCAACAAAAAGGCTTCTTCCGCAACAAAATCTATCCCTGATATTTTTATTATTTGACATTTCAGGCAATTATGATAAGGTGTCACAATAACTGATAAATACTTCCCAGGCTTTAAAAAAACACAACTCAGTTGCAGATATTATTCACCTCTTAGTAGCCACCATATTTATTTTAAGGCTTTTTTTCTTGGTTACTCGTGTTAACATCTAGAAGTGAATACAGACAGCACATGAATAATTCAATAGAAAAATCAGCAAACAATTCTGGGCTTGTTTATAGCTTATCAAGGAATTACATGGTCCCCTGACAGCACTGATTTGATGGCCCAAGAGACTCCTTTGGTCTCATGTTTCTATTTTAAATAGCTTTAAAAAGATGTGTTCTGTCATTTAATATTAATTAACAGCACAGAGAATGGATATCAGAACAGCAATCTGCTAAAAAAAATTAAAACATCGCGAGTTTAAGTAAGCAAAGGGATGGACCCTGTAACAAAGGGATGGATCTGTAACAAAGATCTCAGAAGTTATACAAATTATTCCAGTCTTTGGTTACTCAGAAATTGTTGAACACTGCTCATAGTGAGTTTTCTTTGTTTTGTATCAGATTAAATGAAAAAGCCCTGCTCTATCCCCAGCTGGTAACACACAAGCAGCTCTGAACAAAACACTCTAGATTGTCACAGAACCAAAACCTTTTACCCAATATTTTTGGGAATTATTAGGATACCAATGGTAGGAGTACACCGACTACAGATGGATATAGTCTGAAAACAGCAGTAGTCCCTCTTAACTTTTTGGGGTTTTTGGAAGGTTTTGGCCTTCTGTGGAGTCTGATTTGTCTGAAGTGCTAATTTTTCTATGGACTTGCATTTCCCAATGTAGACACTGTGTGACATGACCAGCTATGCACTCTAGCTACCAATTCAGTCCAGCCTAGTCCACAGCTACTTGAATTTCCTATAACATAGGGAGACAATGAACTTATTCACAATTCATTCCAGAAGAGCAAAATAGACATGTAAATTATCTAAACCATAAATGGATAGTAACTCGACACAGTTCAAGATGGTATTACTGTGAGTTTTGAGTTTTGCTACATCCAACCACTAAATCTTTTGCTCTGCCAGCAGCCAGCTAGCAGACAAACCAGCATCACCTTTTAGGGAATATACAGCTCTGCAGGACAACATACACAAAATGTGAATAATGCTGGAGCATTTCATTTGTAGACTGTACCATCCCAAAACATGCAATACAAATTCGAACACACCGTCTTCTGTGTTCAAAACTTTGTCAAAAGTTCCCTGGAGGATGTGAATTCCGCCTCAGGCGCACTGACTTGACATTCTTTGGTCTTTGACATGTCTAAAGCTATTAAGAAAATATAATGCTAACACTTTAAAACTAAAAGAAAGATAACATCAATTTCACTACTTTTTTCCTCACATAGATTGTAAACAAAAATATTTTAAGCTTAATTACTCCCAAGTGGAGCTGCAAGTGAAAGATGATTGTAACTCATAGTTTAGCTCCCCAAGATTAATAGAGAAGTTGACTTTAACTTTGAAATAGTTGCTTTAAACTGTAGTACACGAATGTCTTGAAAGATTAATTACACAATACCCCTTAAAACTTTCATTTTGTTAAGCACTGCTTGCTCTTAATTATTCTTACAGCCACCTTTAAAAACACCCTCATACTCATCAAGAGATTAAAAAAAAAAAAAAGGACACTGCCTTTTAATTTAAACAGTATCATCCCTATCAGATCCATCTAAGTCCCTTGGCTTTCCTTTCAAAGGGAACTAGTTCCAGTTGCAGGCAACAAGTCTGCTGGCTGTTTCCAGCCCGGCAGCACCGCAACACTAAATCTTTAGGAGCTCCTGCTTTGTGCCGCAGCTTGCGGGAGGGTGGGAGAAGCCCCTGCCCTTTGCACTTGTGCCGATTTCCCCGGGCGCATCCCCAGCTTCTCGCTCCCGGCTGTGAGCGCACCGGCGGAACGCCTAACCCTCAGCAGCTCGCCTTACCTCCGGCGAGGGACAGTGGGTGAAAGAGAAATGCGCCGGCAAGGCGGCCGGGGCAGTGTCCGGGCCGGGGCTGCTGGGGTCGGGCAGGCGGGGGAGCCCCGGGGCCGCCCCTCGCTGCCCCCGCTCCGGGCGCTGCCGAGAGCCGCGGCGGGGCTGCCAACGCCTTGTGAAGCCCGCCCTGCCCTCCTTTCCCTTCCCCTTCCCCTTCCCCTTTCCCTTCCCCTACTTCTTCCCTGCTGGTGCTGGCACCTCACCTGGAAGGCTGCCTGTGGTGCCAGGGCTCCTCGACGGGAGCGGCCGAGAGGCCGGGGCCGGGCGGATGCGGGGGCACCGCCGCTCAGGGCAGGCGGCCAGCGGGGCCGAGCGCTTCGCTACTTGTCCGCAAGCACGGGGAAATCCACCAGAGCGGCCCTAAGCACGGCGTTAGGGGGCCCTGGAAAGGCAGGGAGCCGGCAGGGCAGCCGCCGACGGACACGGAGCCCGGACGGGGCAGAGCCCTGCCAGCCCTGCCCTCCGAGCTCCCGGCCTGAAACTTCCCGGTTTCCCCATTCCTTCAGCCCTACCTACCTGCACGGCTCTGCCCCGACATTACTCACCAGCCGCCGTGGGCGGTGGGGAAGCCCTGCCGATCCGCCCGGGGTGCCTCTCAGCGGGGCTGTCCCCCAGCGCCCCGGGCGGCAGCCGCAGCCCTGGCCCCAGAGCCCGGGGAAGGGACACTCACATGGTGACATTACGGGGCGGCTCTCCTCCGGCTCTCAGCAACCATCCTCCCGCGCTGCCGCTCGCTCTGCCTCTGGCCCGCTCCCTGGCCGGCTCCCCGCTAAGGTCATCGCTCCTTGCCCACCTCTCTTCCACGCCCGCGCCGATCCGCTCCTCCTCCGCCGCGATCCGCTTCTCCCACCCCGCGCCGGGACCTGCCTCTCTCTTCGCTCAACTCGGGGAAACTCGGCGGGGCCGGGGAGCCGCCCCGCCCTCTCCCCTCTCCCCGCTCGCCGCTGTCAGGTGGCGGGCCCGGCCCGGCCCAGCGCTGCGGGGTCAGGACGGAGCCCCAAGCAGCGCTCCCAGGAGCTGCTCCTCGGCACCGACGCTCCGGGAGGAGGGGTGCCCATCCCCGGAAAGGCGCTCCCCGGGCGGCACCTTCCAGGCTGACACGGCGGTGCAGCGACCCGGCTCGCTGGTTAGGGGCTGGGCCGGGGGTGTGCGGTCCCCGGGTGCCCCTCAGGAGATGACAGCCGCAGGCCCAAAGGCACACCCGCAAGGACAGGGGCCGCCTCTGAGAAGATTCCATGGAGGGGACGCTGCCCTTGGCGGTCACAGCGCCCTGAGCGTGTAGCACCTCGCAGCATCGCAGGGGCAGCAGGGCCCTGCGGACAAGCGCAGCCCGCAGAAGCCAAAGGGGAGAGCACACAAACCCACCCGCTCGCCCCAAGGAAACAAACTGTCCCACCGTGTCCCAGAGCTGCTGGCACAGACTCCACGGCACTTGACGTGTGCCAGGCGCCTTTGAAGCACAGAACACACTGGGGACACGAGACAGGTGGGTGGAGGTGACGCGGCTCTGACCCACTTTGAAGCGTGCAAGGCGGTGTGCTGCTCCCACAGAACGCTGGCCCACACCTCACTCCTGGCTAGCCTTCTTGGAGAATGGTAGTTCGCACCATTTGCTCATGATCCTGAGCTGCTTTGCTCAGTTAAAATCTGTAGGACGTGGGACTGCGCTACAGGTAGGTAGGAAAGCATTGAAATGGTAGAAAGGGAAAAACAAAAGATCATCAGAGAAATCCAGAATTCTCAGAGTACTCCATGGATCTGAACAGGCAGGATTAGGAAGGATGGGGAAATATAAGACCTGGCACAGTGAATCATTCAATGAAGTTATCAGCATACAATGGCAGTTAAAAGCAAACTGTTCCCATTTAAAAAAAAAAAAAAAAAATCAATAAATTTTTCATGAACTTTATACTAAACATTAATATTCACTTATTCTGGTCAATTTTTATTCTCTGTCCTTAAAACCAATAAATCTATAGGCTTGCTTTCATTGTAAATTGCTGGCACTAAACATGGGCGCAAGAACTTCTGGTTAGCCAAATCCACATGGACAATGGTGCAGGCTGGGACAACATCAGCCTACAAGTTCCTGCCACTGGGTTTATTGTACACCTGCAGATTATTGCATTTTCCTCACATGCACAGCCAAGTCTGTGCTTCTAGAATGCACTGGACTCACTGTACATGAGCTCAGTATCTCTTGGGCGTATTGAACCCACCTGGTATGAGATGTACACAGTAAATCGAGAGCATCTGGAAGAAATCAATCTGCCATTCATGCCCAGATTAGTGGTACACGTGTAGTGTTTATCTGCTGGCTGCGTTGGAAACTTACATCTTCTTTCCCTACCTGGAAGACATTAGAGGTGACTGCAATTCCAGAACCTGGTGGTCAAGCTAAAAAAAACCCCAAAAAACCCAGAAGAAAAATAGGAAATAATGGGATTTTTCCCCTGTCATGTTTTTGTTCAGCTATTTCTTGGTTAATTCTCCTGTTCTGACTTTGCTGACATGCACTTTTGCAAACTTCAATCTGCTTCCCCTCCACAGCAGGAGCACTGCTGCTTCTGGATCCAAAACTGAGCACTGCCCAGCAAGAAACGTCTGTGGTGTCCAGTGGGGATCACGTGCAGTGCAGATTTTCTGGACAATGAAGAAGAGTGTTTCTGAAGACAGTCTCAGAGCTGCAGAGCAGCAGGGGAAGGGAACCCAATCACTAATGAGAAAATGCCGATCATTATCTGGCAGGAGCTCACTGTGCCACATCTGCCTTTAGTCAATAGTGAAACAACTTGGCATGGTGTGGGTAGTTGGAGAGGGCTGCGTTTCTGGCTGCTGCTTAGCAAGAGTGAGAGTTTCTGTGTAGATCACAGTGATTTTAAGATCTCTGTCTCAGCATGAGAAACCGCAGGCTACATTACAACACCCAACTCAGGTTAACATTGCAGGCTGTCTTTTGCACAATGTGATTAAGAGGAAAAAAATTACAGAAGTCTGGGAAGCAGTGCTATAACCAGAAAGCTTCTTTATATTGACATCTAGTGAGCGACACCCACAGAAAGTCAAGCAGCTCTTTTTAGTCTTTTCTTGCCACATCTGTTGTCACAATGTTGCCTTACATTTATTTTTATTACACCTCAAGCAGTCTGAATATTCTTAGGTACAGGGGTAGCATATTTTTCAAATATTGCAGAGTGTTTCATGAATATTCTGAGATGATTGGTGAAATATTTTGCATTAGTTTATAGGCCCCGATTTTTATGGCTTTGTTCACATATTTCTGTAAACTTATGGCTAGGGTGATTTCCTTATATTTTGTGCAAGTTTGCATCGACTCCTTTAAATGTCTTATAAGAATGTTCAAGAATGCTTCAAGAAATAATAGTATGAAATACCATATTTTATGTCTGGGTACTTCATTTCTCAATGAACTTTTGTTTTGAAAGTCTATTTATATTGACTATATTATAGTCAATTGAGTTTAGGAAAATCTGTGTTTGTTTTCTAGAGAAGTGCAAATACTGAAACTTTATTACCCACAACAGTGTAAAAGAGAAAACAATAAAAGAGAAACAATAAAAAGGAAGCCGAAAATATTAGTGCATTAATTGCTATAAGCTCACCAAGAAAATTCAAGATCTTATGCATTCTCAAAAATTCCAAAAGAAAAAAAATAATTTGCTTTGCATTCTAGAACTATTCCTGGCTTTCTGTCTGGTCATTCTCATATCTTGAAGAAAACATATTACATATGCACAGCTGAGTCTGAAAGTTCAAAGGTGAGCTCCCAAATGCTGGTTTTGAGGAACCTCTGTTCGGGCATCAGTCTAAAAGGTGAAGTAGCAGAAGTGATGTGAATTGTTGGTAACAACAATTCACATTAATTAGAGGATTCAATCAACCCAAGAATTGCTTCAGACTTTTGATACATAGCTCTGTTTCATGATGCTTTTACATAAACTGATCTAATAAATTACCTAAAGTAATCTCTCTTGTAGCTTTTTCTTTTTGAGAATCTTTTGTCCCTCTAAAGACAACTTAACTAGCTCCCAGATTTCCCAGCACCAATCAGCCTTGTTTGTCCCTCCCTGGGTCACAGCTGAAACCATTTTTCACAGCCCAGAAGACAATATGATCAAAGCTCCTGGCTTTTCTACTTTCAGAATGTCTAAGCAGATCACATTTGAGAGCTGAGTATCTGAGAGAGTAAGGGTCTTACCTTTCTGTTTCATGTGTAAATGCAGCACAAACAAGATCAGAAATGTCTTTTTCTTTATTTAGTTATTTTTTTCTCTCCTTTTTTTTTCTGAACATATGTTTTCCCTTCAGATTTCAAGTGCCATTCAGACAGGGCATGGTTCCCATTAGTAAGATGCTGAAGAGGTGTCAAGTCAGTCAGTTTTCACTGTGGGCCTTAATGCAGTGGTGTCACCTAAGTGCTGGGCAGGGATGGCTGGGTGCATGTTTTAGAGGCTGCTAACCCAGTAGATAGGGGGAAATGGAACACAGTTTCTATGCTTAACCAAGTACCAAGCCAGCATGGTTTTCCAAGAGCTTGGGAGGCAAGGGAATTTCGAGGACCTTATCAATTAATGTTTGTAAGTGGTGAAACTGCCTATAAGTTATTGTACTGACCCATATGTTCTTGAATTTAAGTTTTTGTCTCCTGAAAACAAGCATAAAGTGAATTGTAAATGTAATGTATTTCTACAATGCACATGCAGGAATTCAGGGGCTAACATACACTCATAAGTTTGTCTCACATAGTACTTTCTGTATGTGCTTTCATGTGCATTAAACTTGGGCTATGAAATATTTCCTGTCAGGGAGGTTACCACCAGCTAGAATGCTGTGCTTTGTGCCAGATAAGACGTCTTTGATGAAGTGCTGACACCATGGCATATACAGTGTCTGCACATGCTGCCTTCCATAAAATTCTGTAAAGTCTGTGACCTCAAACAAAGCAAGAGACAGATCAGGCAGAAAATTAATTTGGATAGTTTTTACGAATCATTTCATGTCTTTGATCAGTGTCTTGTTTTCTGAGCCCATTTCAACTCCTTATTGTTGATTGAGCACTCCAGGGGTCCTGAACCTCAGCCTGCTGGGGCATGCTGCCACTGGTGTTTTTCCACACATTTCTGATCTGTGGGGGTGGGAGGATGCTGGAGGTCCCTGCTTCCTGAACTTTCATTTCTATAAAGGGGAAGAGGAACCTCATAACTTTTTTCTAGCTTCAGATGAATGAACCTGGGAGTGGTGCTCACTTTGCATGGTGATGCACTCTAACTCTAAAGAACACTGTAGGAGGATGTTACCAGTAAAGAGGAATCTGCAGCCTGGATATGAACTGGTGTCTGGTGTTCAAACAGGAAGATAAATGTGGTAAGAAAGGGCTTGTAAAATCAGAGGATATGCAGAGAGGATCAGTCATTTGTGGTGTGATACAAAGCACAGGGGGTAGAGGCCCAGTAGTGAAAAGAGGGGCTTCGACAAGAGATAATTAATCTCTGCCAAGTACACTTTGAACTTAATAGATACCAACAGGCTAAAATAATTTATCTATCCAATTCTTTTGTCTAAAAATGTGCCTCTGTGGCAACAAGTAATTTTAATGCTGAGTTCATCACCACCTAAACTGCCCCATATCCTCCATAGATTTACCTTGAAATTAGAGCTATTTAGAGAAGGCAACACTGATAACCAGGGTCTCTCTCAGAATGTCAGTACTGGGAAAAAACAGATAATTTTTTAGAAGACCATTTTCCCACCAAGATCTGTACACAACCTATTCATGAATGAACAAACACTTGACTGGAAAAAATACTCATCCCTGAAGGATTCTAAAATGGCACCAATTTTAATTTTTCTCCATGTATGTTACCTCACAAATAACCAGATTCTAAGGAGAAACAGGCTTCAGCTGAGCAGGCTATATTTTTATGGTACCAGTTAACTTGATTCATCTCTAATTCTGGAGTCTTGATCTTTTTTTCAGTCATGTATTGGCCAGTTTGGAGGAGTTTAAAAAACAGTCATTCTTCACCTATTTTAAGAACCCAACTTTTCCTTTAATATGACTCCTGGGCAGGATTTCTCACTTCCGTTTTCTGTCCAGATGTTAAATATTTGGAACAACTGGAAGAAAAGTTGACCTCATGGTATTTCCATCAGGTTCCACTAGTGGAACAACTGGAAGCCTCATGAGGAAAGCCCTTCTTTAAGTGTTCAGGCTCGTTTTGCAGACTCAAGAGCTTAAGACATTTTGGATAAGTTTTGAGTAACTATCAAAATATTTGGATGCTTATCAGGACTGAAGCCAGAGGGAACTGCAAAAAGTTCATTCATCACTCTTTATAATAATAGGACAAGTGGTAAAAAACCATAAGATCACATAGAAATTGAAACAATTGCATGTTAATCACAAGCAATTATTTTCCATGTCATAAAAAATAGTGTAATTCCATGCAGAATGGAAATTAGATGCTAAACAGAAGCATATCATTAAATTAAAAGAAGGTTCAAAGAGCTGAGTTGTAGGGTGAAAGGAGAAAACATACAAATATATAAACCTTTTATAACTTTTAAGAAAATTAAAGAAAAAACGAGCTAGTACTGTTTGTGATTAACAAGCTATCCACAGCTCTTTTGAAACTTTTCACTGTGTTCAGGCTGAAACCACAGGAATTTCACACCAGTGTTTTAAAACATTACTGCAAAGTAATTTTTTTTGAGATATGAGTAAAAGTCCTTGCAATTCCAGTTTTCAATAAATTATACAGAAAATCCAACCAAGCAAAACTACCCAATGTTTTTTCAGAAGTACGTTAAAATCTGACCTGCCTTCAGAATTTAAATTCCGTTTCCTGTGCATATGCAGTATGATATATAACAGAAGCATATACTATCTGTTCCACAAGATGAGGAAGAAATGAGACAGTTTCTTGAGCCTGAAGAACGTGATGGAGTGATGCAGGTAACACTTTGTCTGACAGACTTCAGTTCCTCAAGCTGAATGATTAGGAATTCTTTTAAAGCTGAACTAAGTAGGACAGACTCTAGTGTGAATTCAGAGTAGCAATTAAATCCATGCTTTGGACTCACAGGCCCCAGTCAGTATGAGAACAGTTAATTGAAATCTAAAAAGTGCTTTCCATTAAAAGAATTATCTGAGAAAAACAGTCCAAACCCTGAACTTTTCAATGTACATTTTGAATTACTCTCACCATTATATGTGAATGGTTGATTACACAGTACCCTTGAGGGAATGGATCTACTGTAATGTTCTAAAAAGGGACCTGACAGAGAGATTAAGAGCAAAATTACAGAAAAGTACCCCCATAATAAGTGTCCAGACTTAAAGACTTAGGGTATTATTTTCCCTTGTGAATTTTGTGCTATATTTATAACATTTCTGAGTTTTTGAAAATGCAGTCCTGTAGAGCTCAGTCTTCCTCATAGTAAAAATTAATGGGGAAGTGGAAGTGCATCTGTAATGATTTTTTTTTCAATCTAAAATGCCATGGCAGCAGTAGGAACAAGTTCTTCATATCTTCCTTAAAATGGTTTTTGTCTGCCTTCAGCTCCTTTCCCATGTGTTGGCTCCTTTTCTCACTGGTTGCAGGTATTGCACACAATGAAGAGGCATCTCAAATCCTAAAAATAATTGTGATTCTTGCATGTACAGACTCCTATCAGTGAACACAGCTGGAACCATGAGGAGGGTGTGGTGAGAACTAAAAAGTTGTATCACACATGTATTGTTATATGTCAACTTAACCATGTCCAGCTCACTGAGCTCCACTTGATCACACACCTCCAGAACCTCCAGTTAAGGCACCATGTCTTACTCCAAGTTGACCTGACACAAATACAACATCCTGCAACTAAAGAAGAAAAAGCTGTGAGGGAAAACAGCTAATCTGAAACAGGTTATAATTTATTTACTCAAAGGAATATCACTGAGATGAGCCAAAATGAGCTCAGAATCACTAGGCTAATGTTTATTTGTCTCACCCAAACCTGAACTTTTCCATATGACGATGTAGGAATCCACACCTCTGTTGACTTCCTGGCTATTTCTTGTTCATGTCTTCTCTTCTGCTTTCACAGGCAGAATATAATTGAAAACAAAGGTAAAAGTCAGTGAAAAAGCCCTGAAAAGTAAAGGCACAGCCTCATTAAGAGAGTGCTACTGTAACAGGCGTATGTGTTTGTGATTTTGGGGGATGAGAGCTTCCACAGACCAGCTGCAAAACAGGGAAAGGAAGTCAGCAGTGGAAAAACAGACACAAAAGCTTTATGGACAGCTTTAATTCAGAATTGTCATGGAAGACCCAGTCCAGCATTTGAAGATGTTCAGTTCATTGTGAAAGCTAAGATAGGTGCATGGTTTTGATTTATTTATTTTGAAACACTGCTGTCTCATCATAGAAACAAGACTTCATCTATTTGCACTGCAATGCCAATGTTCAGTCCCCTGAATTTTGTGTTTAGGGAGGGGTAATTAAGACTATGTTTGTAGGCTGGTCTTTTTACTTGTCAGGACCCATGTCACAATTTTCTTTTTGAGATATTTTGAATCCTGTGTGAAATTTAATGCATTTTCTTCTATTTTTACTGTAAAAATTATTTTTACATTGTGAAACTTCATATAGTATAATCTCAGGACCTGAATTAATATAATATTATAGTGTTGTTTTTATGTGGCATGTGTTGGATGATTCTATCAATACTTTTTTCCCTAATTTAAGAAAGAGTGCATGAGAAAAAGAGTTGAGGATGTATTTTTTTATGAGGAATAAATAAGTCCTGGAAAATTTTGTGGGGAAGGGGAAAGAAATAATGTCTACTTCCCTAACTCAGAATTAGAGCTTGACAAGTCACAGGAAAATATGCAGAGAGAAAAGAACATATTTTCCACTTAACCCTGTGTGAAATTTTGGTGTTTTATTCATACAATTATAATTTTTTTTTCAAATCTTCTTTCCCCCTTCTTTATTTTCCATCCTGTTTCCCCCCACTTCCCTGCCCCTTCTCCCCGCACCTTTCCTCTACAAATAGTTCGTCTTTAATTAGAGATCCCAAAATAAAAGTTACTTAACTTCACTTTATATTAAGACCTACTTAAATAAAAAATATGACATAACTTTTAAACTATCAAAAATCTGTATTTTGCATGTGTTTTGAAAAATCGTAAGATTAATATAAGTTTGAAGAAAAAAACCCCTTGAAAACACGAACTCCAAGCTTGTATTAACTAGGCATATTCAGTCATTTCCCTGAATTGTACTGAAACTTTACAAACATCATAGAAAGAACAAACTGTATTCCAGAACAGTCAGTCAAAGCCTCTGTGTGAAAAAAAAATAAAAATAAAGAAGAAAACCTCTTACCTCTAACTTTTTCTAATTTTTAAAATGCTGTTTTTCCTTTGTTTGGGAAATATAGACCAGTCCTAGCCTCAGCAGACATGTCTCCTGTACTCTCCTCCTGGCACCTGGGGACTGTTCACTTCCCCAAACATTTGGGATATACAGCAGTATTAGGGATCATGTGGAGATACAAAATAATCCAGCTGGCTGTATCCCTGACTTCCAGGAGGAGCTTAAGTGCAGGTGTATCTAGCAGAGTAATCCTCCCCACACCACTTCCCTCTCGCCAGCACTGAGGTTAAAAAGGCAGGGCACAGCCCTCACCAGTGAAACAACTGCAGCAGGAGATGGTGGCTTCACCCCGAGCAAATTCCAGCCTGTGGCAAGAAATCATCACTTACTGAAGTGAGGAGCAAGCGCTGCCCACAGACCAGGACACCGGAGGAGAGGACAGATCCCACAGCACAGGAACGGGGGATGCTTCAGTGCTCCTGTGGCTTGCTTTGTATTTCAGATGTAAGGTCCAGCTAATCATGAGAGCTGCTACTTCTTACAGGCTCTAAATCTTACATTATATCACTTGTTAGGGTTACTGTACTTCTAAGATAAAAAGAAATGAGCAAAATCTCTCTTAATAATATTAATTTCTGACTACTTATATACACTCTTAATCTCTGAAATCTATTACAAGTAACAGTGACAGAAAGAAACCACTACAAATAATGTAAATTTAGGTACAAGTATAAATATTCAAGATTCACAAAGATAAAGATGCTTGAACATCATTCCCATTTGACTTTTTTATTTTGCTATTTTAAATTATTTTCATTAGAAGTAGGCAATCATGAGAATGCAGAGGGTTAAAGAACAAATTCAAAAGAAGTGCCTTGTATGAAACTATCTGAACTTAGTTTAATAACCTTTTTTGGATAAGTCACAAAGATAAATTAAAAAACATACAGTAATTCTTTTGAAGTTCACCATTTTCATTATGATGTCGAAATGTCTTCCTGCAGCTAACCTTTGTCTAATCTATCCTGAACATACTTATTTATTTTTTCAAATTGAAAAGGAAATTCAGGCAGTTGAATGTTAGTGCTGCTTATTAATTTCACAACACTAGTATAGACAGTAATTTATTAAACTAGAGGTATTTGGCGAACCAGTTTGAGTTAATGACTCAGCAGCTCAAATATGTCCCTAAAGCAATGATCTCATATACAGGTTCTTTTATGTCCTAAGTTGTTGGAGTCCAGCTCTCAGTGACTTGGTTTTACCATCAACATGTCATAGCTCCAAACATCTGCCCTGGGGTCTCTATTTAAAAGTCTCAGCAGAGAGGTGAAGGGGACTGCAGAAAGCCAACCTCTTTTCTGTGCGAAGCACATACCACTCACCTTAGGGACAGGACAGCTCTATGGCCTGGGAAGGCACCAGTGTCTGCCCCAAACCCTTTCTATGAAAAGGTCTGCAGTGCTGGAATCCCACTTTCAAATTACTGCATTAGGACTTGAGATTTAATGTAGTGTGTTAGAAATATTAATGCATTAGAAGAGTTATTCTGTGTATCACTACATGGTCCTACCATAGAAGACTACATTTAGATATTGAGAGTGGGTGTTCCTCTGTGTGCCATCCTTCCTCTCTTCTTCTGAAACATGCTTCCTCCCTGTCCCCTCTCTGCCCTTCCTCCTGCCTTTTTGGAGGATGAAAAAGGAAGTGCCACCGTGTCCACAGACCCCTCAGGGGCTTCCTAATCATCCTTCTACCCCCAAAGCATGAAGCGCTCCACCTCCACCTTCTCCTTGCTCAATAATGGGCAGCTGGTTCCACCCTGCAGTGGAATTTCCCACAGCATCTTAGCAATTAAGGCAGATGTAAACAAAGGAGTGCAAACCCCTAAGCACGACTGAGGAAAAAGGGTGAGTGTATGAGGTGGCACAAGACAAACATCTAAGGGTGACTAGGAAGACACAGAAATTCTCAGGAGGTAGGAATTTCAGAAAGAAGACGCAGGGGAAATGGTAGAAGAAAATGAAGTGGTGGAAGAAGACTGGGTGGATAAACCAAATAGGTACAGAAGAAGCACAGGCAGGGCCACATCATGGAGAGACAATAAATAGAAATACAGCTACAGCATAAAAAAAGGCAAGGGACATTGCAATGAGAAGAGAATGAAGATGATTGAAGGAGGTACAGAAGGAGAATAATAAATTAAACTGGAAAATCAGAAAAACTTGAAAAGTATGAAATAAGCATTAAGTTTACTAAAATTTAAATTATGAGATCAAAATAAAATGGGTGTGAAAAGGATTTGCAAAATCTTGATCCTGGAGTTCATATACTGCAAGCAAGTATTTTTGGAAATATTTTAACAATGTAACTGTAAATGCACTCTTCAGACCTCTGTTCTTCGGTATCATACATATTATGTGAGAATGTGTGTGTGTAGAGATAATGCCCACTATACAAACTATTGTAAAGATGAACAATCTAAATCATTAAAAGCTATGAATTGACAATCATTACATTCTTCCTCCATTTCTCATTCCTTTTTTATTTTTATGAACTTGAATGCAGACCTCCATTAAGCTCCTGAGGAAAATGAAGCTGAATTTGCAGTAGTCTGCCTGGAATGGCTCCCAACACCACTTAGTTCAATAGTAAGCAAGACCTTAAATGAGGCTTTTTATAGAGTTACCATAAATAGCCAGTTCAGATTCAGAAAGGTCTGCACACCCCAAATTCATGTGAAGTCAGTAAGAAGAGTGTCTAGTTGCTCTCCATATTTCCCCCTTTATCTTTTATCAGAAGAACTTCCTCTATCATTAAAAACAATCTCCAGACAAAAGCTAAGGTTGGGCTTTTTTTCCTAAATTACAGTAACCAAATAACTTTGTATTATTAACATAAACATTTCAAAAGACAAGAAGAACCATTATGATGTCTCCAGGGATGGTTATTGATGATTGTCTCTTGAAGCTGTAACATTGTTCTTAATTTCTTTACTCTCAGTAAAGTAATTCATCTGTTGGGGATTTTTTTTTCTGGCAGCTGTTACTACTTAAGCTTCTGAAAGCACAGCTAAAAGAGCATAATAGAATCTCAAGATGTCATCAGCTTAGCTGTAACATTGGATGTCAGGACAGGTTACTGATTTCAACCAGTACTTATATTGCAATCAGCAGTGGAAATAATTTGAAACTGCTCTGCCTACACAAGCAGAGTGATTCCCCCTGAGGTTAAGGGAAAGGTTCCCACTGACTTCAACAGGCTTTGGATTAAGCTGTGAATAAGGATCTGCGCAGGGTAAATACTGGTGACAGAATCTGGGGCTCTGCCAGGTAAACACAGAAAGAGATGGGGAATTTCAGAATGCTTTGTTCCTGGAAGAGAGGAGAGTTTCTATCCTTTATTTTCTAGCTCTAATTATCCCCCATCCACAAAAAGGTCAGGAGGGAAGAAACCGGAGAAAAGACTGAATTTTTCTTCTGCTCTCGAATGTTCAACAGAATGTGAGTGCACTTGTGAGAAATGTTTTGTTTTAAATACTCTTTACTAGCAGTGAAAACAATCAAAATATAGGAAGATATGATCTAGTCAGTGGTGTTAGAACCCATGGATAATTCTTATAAACAAGGTTTTGGGGTAAATGTCAGAGTGTACACTGGACAATTCCATTCCCCATCAGCGTGTAGTCTGTACTTGTTTGGAGTATTCTGACAGTAAGTACTGGGACATCCTCTTTGATACAATATGCAATATTACCCCTCCCTTTTATCCAATTTGGACATATTAAGGGCCAAGGAATATCCCTTTATTGAATGCTCCATTTTAATGAGATTATGGTAAGACATCCTTCTAAAAGCTGATTTTGTGTGAGGACACAGAAAAAATTCCAGTTTATATTGACTAATGTTTCTCTTAATTTTCCATCGGTTTTCATATTTTTGAATAATCTAAGTGTTAATTTTTTTCTGAATTATACTAGATTTAAAAAATTGTTACAAAGAGGGGCCCAGCACCTTGAAATCAATTTCTATACTAGACCAGAATTAAATACACTGACTTATTTTCAAAGACATGGAGATGTGGCACTTAGGGACATGCTCTAGTGATGGGCAATTCAGCGCTGGTTTAACAGCTGGATTTGATTTTAGAGGTCTTTTCCAACCAAAATGATTTTATGATTCTATAGGCTGGCTATGTATTGAAATCATCGTATTAGGCACTCCAAACTCTTAAATATTGTATTCTTTAGACCATAAATGAATTTTTGTCTTCAACCATTTTCTGCTCAAGCCAATTTGCAGAAAAAGCCAGCAAATGTGGGCACTGTATACATTTAAATTTATTATGTTAATGTGACATACTGGTGTTTTTAAGAAATATAAAATAGGTAATTTTTGCCAGAAAACCAGGTTTCAAAAAAAATTGGTACAGGGAAGCAAGTTCATACAGACTGTAGATTTTCAGCGCAGAGAAAAGCACTTGTCTTTTACTGAGCCAGAAAGCACATTCATCTTTCCCAGTGTCAGCAAATGCGTGCAATTTACACATTACTGTCTAAGCTTCTGAAAAAAATATGTCCCTCAAGGCTTTCTTCTTCAGAAAATACGAAGTTAAGCTTCCCACCAACTTTTTTTTTTTTTTTTTTTTAAAATTTGGTGGGAATAACTTAAAAGCGGATAAGAAGCACAATTAAAAAAAAAATCCCTTGACTGTAACCCATTTGCCACACCCCAAGCCCAACTTAGCAGGAAAATAATTTGGTGATACAGTAGGGTTGCCTTATCATGGCATGCCTAAAAAAGTCTCTACAATTACATTATTAAAGCATAGGGCAAAATTCAGGTTAATTTTAGTTAAGAATGCAAAAGTTGTTGCAGGTAAGTTGGCTAAAAGGTTTTTTTTTGTATTCTACTTGATTAAATGAGACTTGATGACACTGCAGGTCCTCTGATTTGGGCTTCTTTTAGCATGGAATAGGTTTCTTTACTTTAAATGCATAGTAGATTTGAATGCCTGAACTTTTGGGTTTATTTTCCCTTGAGTTCCTTGGCAACTCACAAAGCCTTTTCCACTTGCTTTGCATAAGAAACAACAAGACCATGTGAATATTATATGTGTATGTGTACAGGATACATGTGAATATATTTTGGTCATAACACACACCTCTGAAGAGGAACTCCTTTGTACTAACTATTTGTGAATATATATTTGTATGAGTGTATTAACTGTCTGATTAATGTAATAATAGAAAATTACTCCTTTGTCTGCATAGGGACTGAAAGAAAACTCATTGATGCACACTATAAAAGAAGTGCTGTATTCTGGAAATAATATGGAAAGACAATCATCTTGCTAAGACATGTGTTGCTCAAGTAAAATATTAACTTAATAAAGGAGCTAAGAATCCACTTGTGTCTATACAGATGTAAATATACTCTAGTTTATCTGCTCTAGTTTATGATAGAATTACTCATTTAAATTACAGATGTAATAAAAACTAGTCTTGCACAGCCCAGTGAGTAAAATCACCAAGACAACAATTAAGATACAGAACCCAAGTGCAAGTAACATTGTGTAACCAATAATCTATGTTCCCTCAGTTAATGCTGTATCTATATATCTCTCCTGAACCACGGAAAATGTAGCCTTTTAGTCATTCTTCTCACAACCATGAAGCACTAAAATTTCAAAATTTTCTTCTGTTTGACAGATCCAGGACTTGCTCCCCATGGTGTTGATACCCAACAATGAAAGAAATGGTCTGGAAAATTTTTGATACCTACAATATGGTCTTATCTCCAAGATATCCTCCAAGACCCCTCTTCACAAAACCTCTTCTTCCTGTGACCCTCACTGCACTGTGGAGACCCCAGTCCTGCAGCCTCCTTCACATCCCAATTAACAGCACGCCTCCCTGTGCTGCCTATGGCAATGCAATCTTAAATCCTCTTTTTTTCCCATTCTGCTTTCCTCTTTGTTGGAGCAAGTGATTCCCCATACTGTCTTTTTTTTCTTCCACACACTTTTTGTCCCAGCCTGCCTCACTGCCACCTCAGACACTGCAGGTAGATCTATTAAATGTGGGAGGCAAGCTGGCACAAGCCAGATGAAAGAAAGCTAGCTGGCAGAACTTAACCAATCTGTGTTCTTAGAGAAGACTGTACTAATCTGGTTTATTAAACCCACATAGACAACCCCTCATTCTGGCTGTGAAACCTGTGGGGTAACCTGTTTCACACCAGTGCAGGGGAGCACTCAGCACCCGTGCTCAGACATTTAAGAGCAGTAGCTGCTAGGGGAAGGTGGAACAGAGGAAGAAATAGAAGTGGACATGTCCTGGGATGTGGCTGGAGATACACTCTTGGGAAGAGGTGCTCCAACAATGAAGGAGTTATGGCTTTGAAGGATTTTAGCCATGGACAACCTATGTCAGAGCATCCCAGAACATCCCAGAGGGACTCACACTGGGGTAGAGGACAGCAAGTGGAGTAGAGGAGAAAGAGTAAACAAGGAGTGTCAGAAAGTAACCATTATTCACCAAGGATAATTTCATCCAGGGCCTTGCTGTAGAGTCTGGGACAGTATCAGGTGATGAAAATGAGGAAACCAGGAAAAGTAGAGAAATTATATTTAACTGAAGGTGAACCTAGGAAAGGGTAAGAAAAATCAACTGTTACATCAATTGTTAGAAGCTTATGTTAACATGGGATAAAACCCATAAATTTAATTGAATCATTGAATGGTTTGGGTTGGAAGAGACCATGTAGTTCCAGCCCTGTTGCCATGGGCAGGAACATCTTTCACTAGATCAAGTTGCTCAAAACCCCATCTAGCCTGACCTTGAACACTGGGCAACCTGGTCTGGTGCCTCACCATTCTCACAGTAAAAAACTTCTTCCAAATATCTAACCTAAATCTTCCTACTTTCAGTTTAAAGCCATCACCCCTTGTCCTATGCTCTTGGAAAACGCTCCAGCTGTCTTGTAGCTCCCTTTAGGTATTTGAAGGTTGCTGTAAGGTCTCCCCAGAGCCTTTTCCAGGCAGAATGATCTCAAATCTCTCAGCATGTCTTCATAGGAGAGATGCTCCAGATCCTTGACTATCTTCATTATCCTCCTCTGGACCTGTGCCAAGAAGTCCATCTCCTTCTCGTGCTGAGGCCCGGAGCTGGATGCAGCACTGCACGTGGGGTCTCACCAGAGGAGAAGAGAAGAGAAGAGAAGAGAAGAGAAGAGAAGAGAAGAGAAGAGAACAGAACAGAACAGAACAGAACAGAACAGAACAGAACAGGAGGGACAGAATCCCCTCCCTCACCCCGCTGGCCACACTGCTTCAGATGCAGCCCAGGACACGTTTGGTTTTCTGGGCTGCAAGTGGACACTGCCAGGTCACACTGAGCTTCTGTTCCACCAACAAAGCCCTTCTCAGATTGGCTCTCAATTTAGCCCTGTTTTGTCTGTCACAGCTTTGGAGTCCCCTTGTTTAGTTTAAAAGCCAGTGTAAACATTTTCTTCCATCTTGCTCTTCTAGCTCTCATATGCAAGAATGCTCCTCCCTATTTCGAAATAAGCCCAAGCATTTTTCAAAAAGTTTCAGGTACAATTGTGACCTTAACTAAATCTGCTAAATAGAAATTCCAGCAATGACTAAATCACTGCTGATTTTGTTAACTGTGTGCATGCCACCAATAAACATGTTGAATTTCACATACTGAGAAAACACAGGTAAAATCTTCTTCCATGCTAACTGAGGTTTATTTTCATGAAAAGCCAGTTGCATTTATATCTATATATATACAAGCACCTAAACCCAAATTCCTATTATGCAACTGGCATTATCATGTTTATTGGCCATTTTTCAAAAGAATGAGAAGCACTTTTATCCAGTATTGCACTTCAAATATAAGATGGTGAAGTGAATAATTAAATTCAGTACTAAAGAACTTGCATATAACTCTTTGCATACCCTGTTATGAGCTTTAAGATAGGAAAACACAATTTCCTGGTGCAAACACACATTTTAGGCTTAATCTAATTAGAATGATTGTAAACCAATGATTCACAAGTTCTGTGTGTACACCCTTATTATGATATTGTTCTTAGTCACAGAATTTATTGTTCTTAGAGTCACATAGTTCCTTTTATTACAGGAGAAACTATTCCAAAATGATGGATAGTCTGTGGTGTGCCAGTATTTCTTCAGAAGATCCTTTCAGCAGCCAAGGGCAGTTTATATTGTCTGCACAGAAATAAAGTGACTAGATTTCCCTCAAATGGCTACCAAATGACTGAAGGAAAATCTTATTGTAATGGTTGTCATGACCATTTATTGACTATTTGTTAGTTTGTTATCCACCTCTACTCTTTCCTTTAAAGAATTACCAAGAAAGAGAATAGATCACAACTTAAGTCAATCACAGCAAGCAAAGGATGGAAACAGACCCCACACAACTGCTGTATTTCCTTTCTCTCTTAAGAATGGTACTGGCATCTAAACAAAGAAAATTTGAGGAGGAGAAGGAATCTGGCTTTCATTTTTGGAAAGAATAACAGTAAGCCAACAACACGTCTATGGAGACAATAACATATCCATCTCCACAATAGCTTTGGCAGTCATCCTTTGGTCTCAATTTCCTATTACACAGTTTCAAAATTCAAGATACAAATGCTTTCTCCACCTCGTTTAATCTCCCTTCTCCTCTCCCCTCCTGAACAGTGAACGAAGACTCAGCCTTCAGGAACATTATTCCCTAAAAGAAGCTATGCATCGTTCAGACTGGGCTCTTCTGGCTTCTTTCCCCTCACTGCTCCTAGCAATCTGAATGGTTTTCTGAGCTCCTCTGTCACAATCAAACCCAATTGTTTTCACATCAGCACAGCACCAGCTCACTTTGAAGCCAAGTGAGTTTTCATCCTATCCTCCATGGGATTATATCCACCTTCCTGACTAGAGTCTGCTGTTGCAATGACATGAGGCAAGGGCTGTAACAAGGCTTAACTCTTCTCCTTACCTCTCTGATACTGAATCTCACTTCCTCTTTGAGTTGGAATGCATATTGCTTAATCCTTCTCTCTACCAAGTGCCTTTGAAACGTGTTGGTTGTAGGTTTTTCATTGCATGCAGCAGTCCTGCCACATTTACTAAAAGCTGCATAGGACATAGCTGCTATTGGATTCTATGATCTTGAGATCCATGATGGGATCTCAAGACAGCCCAAACTTCATGGTGGATCTGGGAGTGAGTGTACTGAATGTGCCAATAAGACCTTCTACCCATAGTGGCATTCGCAAACACGATCTGCAACCAAAGACAGGTTGTTGGATCTTGTAGATAAACTAGAAAAATAATAAAGCACTTGAAAATTCTTTACCCTTGCTAAGGTTGCTTGCTTTGAGCAGTGGTGTAATCTTCAATTTCTTCCTCCAGGTTTTCAGGCCTGAGACAGCCTAGACAAGACAAGAGTTGAGATGCTCCCATATCTGCCTTCCAACCACAGCCCTGTCAAAAAACCCCACAGCACAAAGCACTCTTGGGAAATCAGAGCGTATTTCTTTTACATATGCATCTGTATGATCAAAAATTCAGATTTTTTTTTTTTTTTCAGTACCTGAAAGCATTAATGGGGCACTGTCTTCACTCTCCAGAGGTCTTTCCAGAGCAAATTTGATGGCAGGCATATGCACACAATCTTCCACAGTGTGGTTTAAGAAATTAGAACTATCTTTTTTGAATGAAATTCTGTATTAGCCTTTCTTCTAGGCTAAATTATTGGTATTGTCTTTCTCTTGAGTTTAATTTTCTTGACTGTTGCTGCAGTCTAGGTGACTTGCAGAAAAGCTTCTAAAACTCTTGGCTTTCCTTCCAAAGTCTTTTTTTACTTTGTCAGATGACAAATTAGCACATGGGAACAGAAAATTTACTTGACTTTATCCTGTCACTGTAAGAAATTATGTTTCTGTTTTCTCTGTTGTATGCCAAGATTCTGCCTTCTATCTGGATGTATTTGTCAGCAGGACCTAAAGTTTACAACACAACTCTGCCCTTAGTATGAGTGACAGAATGCATCTGAATGTGGTATGGATGAGCATGTCTATCTTGTCTTTTACCAGCCAAAGCAGCAAGAACTCTACCTCCAAATTTAATTGGAAATAAATTCTTGATATAGTGGAGAAATATCTCAGGTTTCCATTATGCAAAATGGTAGCCTGTTAACAGTCAGGTTTCCAGCTGAAGGATGGTGGAACCAATATGCAAACACTTACAGACCACATTTTCCCACTGAGCAGACATACATCTAACAAAGTGTGTGAAATATAGCAAGGATGAGATAGGAAGATTTGTCTTTGAGGCCTTTTTGAAATCAAAACACAAATAGTTTTCTCTGTAATAAATGTAAATACCACTGAAATTGAAAGACAGGGTGGAATTTCCCAGAATAAACCAAATTGTTTTTTGACAGATACTTCCAGACTGTTTCCTCTCTGCAGTGTTGTATTTCCAGCACCCTTCTGGTAATTTGAAGTCCTCAACTACCCCCCTACTCATAAAATCAAAAAGAAAAAATCTTTGCCAATACAGCACTGTTCAGAATTAGAATTTAAGTTTTAATTCTCCCCTAAAATGGCCCTATCTGATGTGCCTTTTTTTATACTGACATTATAGAGCTATGTGAAACAATTTATAAAGTGCATTTCATTACTCAAGCACCAAGCTCTTAAAGGTGACAGTATTTCACTTTGCAATAGATTCAAATATCTTTGTCAAATATAACTTTTGCAAGTAAGTAGCTATCATTTTCTGTCCATGTTTGGAACCTTCCTTGACTTTCCTTCTCCTCATTGCTCCAAGTCAATCCTTCTGGCATTTGTGTTCCTTTCCCTGCTGTACTTGAGAATTTTTCCACTATTGGGAATGTCTGGTGCACTCTGTTTCATAGATGCATGTACTACTTGGCTTCCATTAGAAATATAATTTACAGAAGACAGAGCAATATTTAATTATGTTGTTGATTTCATTGTACTCCGCTGGACACATAGGATTCATGTGCACATCTTGGTTTTAATTTAGTTCTTTGTTTTATTGTGAAAGACATTTATTTTGGCTAGATACAACTACCAATCTATACCAGTTTGTTTATCTGGCAGCTGCAGATTAAAAATACTACACAGTATTATTCATTAAGATTTGATTAAAATAAAAAAAAAAAAGAGGGAAATTAAATATAAGGATAATTCCAGAGGTAAAGAATACTCAAAAGGAGAAAAAAAAAAAAAAAGAGTTTGTTGCATGTCATCAGCTGAGGCAACAGGTGAATCATACCCTAGCACTCACCTGCTAGTGCTGAAATAATGTACATCCACCTGGAGGGAAGGCTCCCTCCAGTAAAAAAAGCCTATTGATGCTCCTAAAAGGTATTATATTGATGTAAGTGCTTACATAGTTTTGCCAAAACCAGAAATCACACAGATACGACACTAAGGTGTCACTGAATGCTATTACCAAATACTATCTCAACTACACAAATCAGCTACTGAATTACTGGATTTGATGTAGCAAGTAGTCAATAAAATCCAGAGCCAGGACAACAGATGCACTGTTCCTCCCAATATTAAACTGTATGTAAAGTGAGTATACTTGAAAGAGAAGGCTGTGCTACTGTCTGTCATTAACAAGGATTGTTAGAGCCCTCAGCACCAAGATTTAATTAAATGAATAAAAACAGGCAGTCCCAGAATAGGAAGAGACTTAAGGAGCAGCATAGAGGCAGTTTTAAGGAAGGACTTTTTTTTTTTTTGCCTAATTTACTATTTCCAGTTATTGTTTACAAATCTTTCATGCCAGAGCACTGCCGTTAATGAAAGTATTTGTGTTTACTGCTTTTACAGTTTCCTTGGAAATGAACATATTATTTACCTTCTCTAGAACTAATAACTATAGTACTAATATGCTGGTTATAAAGAGATGGCTGCAGTCTAGACAAAGCCAGTTTAAACTCAACTTTCCTTCCAAGGACAGCAAATAAAGGCTAACAGTGCAACTAAAAGAATCAGGCTACCCTGAAAAGTAAAACACGTCTTTAAACAGCCTTAACATGTACAGCTGAGAACTGTAACACCTAGCAGAAATATGGGCAGACTGCTTTGTTTTTTGGTTTGTTTTGTTGAGGGTTTTATTTTGGTAAAATCTCCTATCTTACCTCTCCTATCTTGAGGAAATGTTACCCCATTTCCTCAGGTAACAGTCAAATTATTATCCAAATTATTATTAATTAAAATCCATATTTTTTTCACTTAAAAAAAAGAAAATAAAAATATTTTGCACTAGAATTAATTATGTTCTATGCCTAACAGGTGTTCACCTCTTGCAGACTGGATACAGCTTCAGCAAAATTTCCAGATTAAAATGTCATTGCTGATGGCACACGTATTATCTGGAACTGAAGATCAGAAATTTCAGAAATTTCATCTTTCTGGGATAAAGCTAGCTGTGACAAATAAATGTTTCTTCCTCTATATAGAGATGCAAACTAGAAGGCAGTGAGGAAAATATAGTGCAGCTTGTTGTGGGAGTACATTGTGTGAAATTTGCTACATTGGCTCACTTGGTTTCAGTGAATCAGTGTGGAATTTTGGCTGCATTGTGTTTGCATTTAGCCACAGTGTATCTATCTATATGATAAGGAAATTGCATTTATTATAATTATTGGTTTAGCACATCAGTTCCACATTAGTTCTACGTCAGTATTGAAATACAAAAGATCAAATACGAATTCTCTTCTTTCAAGACACAGGTATTTTAAAAGAACCTTATCTGAAGTGCAGGTAATTCACAGGAAAATTTTACTTCTACAATACCTATATATAAAAAAAAATGTTACATTTCTTTTGGAGAGATCTACTACAGAAGCATAGCTGATACTGAATACTTCTCCACATATGATTTATTAGAAATGCTTTTGCACACATTCTTTGAAAAACAGGAAACATTTGGGCAGTGAAATTGAATTTGGTATGGCTCCAAAGGTGCTTCAGTGCACATTAGTTTCAAAATTGAGCAATTATTGTATAGGAGTAAAAAACAGAGCATGATCAGCAACTAGATTTCCTTTGCTAGTAGAAAATGCAAATTTAGTGTGATAGCAATAATATTCCTAAAATAAGCTTTTCTTCCATGAAGGGCATCACCAAAATGCCTCATTTGACAGACAGAGGAGTAATTGAGGATGCTGTTACTTCACTGTTCAGAGAAACCTAATTTAATGATCTAAGCATAATCTGACAACTTCAACAGTAACACACAGACATCAATATTTTAACAAACCCCGGTCCAGGATGCACCATAAAGGGCTTGTGGCAACCACCTGCAGTACTGCTGGCAGTGAGGCACCCCAACACAGGCTGCTGCTGCTGTACTAGCGTGCATAACCCTGGCCAGGAGGGATAACCAGCCGTGCTGAAACCCAAGCTGCCACAGTTTTGTGTCAGCAGTATTAAGGTAACTTAGACCATGGTTATTTTTGCTGCAGTAACACCCCCTCACTTGAAGCTAAACAGCCTTCAAAAATATGCTCTTGCTTTGCGCATGGAAACAAAGAGCTCTCTTTTGGCTTTATCAGTTGGTCTAAATATTTGGGATTTCAACAGCATGGGGAGTGGGAAAATGATATTTACACTACCCACCTTTAAGCACTTAACGTACTTCCTTCCCCCTCCTGGTCTCCAGTGTCTGCCAGGTTTACATTTGCCGCAGCTATAGCACCTCTGTCTCCTCTGGGAACAGAACACCAGAAACAGCGTATCGCCTCCAGCTTTGTGATAAGTGGCAAGGAAACAGGATGTAAATTCACATGACACGTACTCACTTAATAATTTTTCATAAATGATAGTGCCATTATATTTGATACTAAACAGGGAAATATGTGTACAAACAGAGCCATTAATCTACTTCAAGTCATCTGTAGAGAAATACTTTAAGGATCAGGTTCTCATTTACTTAACTGATTTTTATTCTCCACATGCTTGTGCAAGATTATGGTGTAAGATGGTAACACCAACAGGTCTGGTGAGACAACTGAAGAGGAGTATCAGAGAATACCACTACACAAGGAATTTATCTACAGAAAGCTATCAGTGCCACCAAAATTATAACTGAGATAAGGAATGTTCGTATCAAACCAGGAGGCTACTTTTGGAATGGACAGTGTTTGATCAGTAATTATGAAGACACCAGAGTTTACAGATACATTTCTTTCCCTAAATACTACACGCTTACAACTCCAGTTGTCATCTGCTGCATTCTGCTGCAGCTGCAGGGTCTTGTCCAGGAAGGTTACAGCCACCGGTGACTGACACAGAAATCAGTGAGATGGGTCTCCGCTTGGTTAAGCTCAGGAACCCATTCACTGGGGCGTCACCAACACGGGAACCAACTCAGCTTAACCCAGAGACTGAGAACCCCAAGCACAGGCAGGGTGGTGGGTTTTATGTTACAGCAAGGCAGAAGCCCCAGGGGCACAAACCAATAGGAGGGGTTAATGCGAGATACAACAAATTGCAACACAGTAAAGGCAGAACACCTCGGGCTGACACCCCACGAGGGATTTTGGGGGTGGAGCAACTTTTCCCGGGCTTATAGAGCACGTCCCCCAAGGCAGAGGGGTGGAATCTACTTTCCCTGGCCTTAAAGCCATGCCTCTAAAATCAAATCCCTGCTTCCCTGGGCAGGGGCAACCCAAACTCATAGACCACATATAGCTGAGGCTTCCTCAGTTTGTCCTAAGAACTGCAGGGGTACATGAGAGCTGGTCCCCAGAACAACCGGGACAGACAGGTAATTTAAACTGAACTGGAATCTGCCCAGTATTTTGCAAAGATTTAATAGTACATACCAGGGAAATGCAAATGTTTTGCTTTTCTGTGGGCATTTAAGAATGGATTATGATGATTCTAAAGTTTTATTCTACATGGTCTCATACTGTCATATATACAATAATTAACTCCTACTACTTGGATATAAGAAGAGGTGGAAATAAGAACAATGATAAAAATGAGTCCTTAATTCTTGGTGAAAATGTGCCATAAATCTCACACAACCCCACATTATGTTCCATCAGCAGAATTTGCACTATGGTCTTACAATTGAACCTTTTCTTACACAGGTAGTAAGTTTAATACAGTTTGACCTTATGACATATCATTAAAGCTATTCTCCCTAGTGAAAATAGTAATGAAATTCTCTAGTCCTAGAAGGGAGAAACTGCAGGACAATTAAAACTCCCACTTATTTGGTGTGCTCAAAAGTAACTGTTACCCTGCCTGTTGTCATTCTCATTGTTTCTGTGTATCTGTTGAGAACTGGTGTGTTGAAAAGATGCAATTTAAATATTGTCATTCTAGAGAGTTAAAGAAGTATTATCTGAAGTTCCTTATTTAATTTGGACAATACAATTGTTCCTATTACACTCATTTACTCGTTGACATAGTCTTTTTTTCATCGTGATAATTTCCATCATGTACGATAGTACACAGCCTTAATTTGTGCTGTGCTCAGCCAGGCCTAAAGCAGCTAAAACTCAAAACATGAGCATAGCTGCAGTATGAAACTAGAAGAATAAACACTAATGAAGAGTTGGTTTAGGCTTTGAGAAATAACCATATTAATTTAATTCCAGGCATGGATTACTTGGTCTCTAATGGCATTGTGCCAGGTTTATTAAAAAATAGAGATTTATAAAGCAATCTTTTAACTGGACACGAATCTCATGCTATGGCTGTTGCTCAAATGGTAGGGACATGGTTTAATGATGGACTTGTCAGTGCTGGGTTAATGATTCTATGATTGTCTTCCTAACATTTGGTAATTCAAATGCCATGTGGAACAAGCCGTGTGTCTCCTATATAGTTCCTTAGAAATGATGAGTGTTTAGATGTGTTTTTGCAAGGCTTACAAGCCATGACAGGTTATGGAAAGTAGAACTTACCCAGATATCCTGCCTTCAAATTACTTGGAGGGAATATATTGTTTCCAGTTTGTTTCCCCTTCTTCACCACTGATGTCATTTGTGTCTAAATTATTGCATTAGTATAATGCAGAATCAGAGGTCCTGCATTTATGTAAAACACATATCAGACCATAAATATTTCTTCATGCTTGGTGATCCCTCTTTTCTGTAGACAAATTAACATAATCTTCTGTACACCAATGACATTTTCCTCTGGAAATAAAGTAAAATATACTAGAACTTCACCATTAATAAATTTTATGATTAATAAATTGTATCAGGTGAAATAAGAAGCACTTGATTGTTGATCCTTTTATGAATTTGGTTCCCTTCAACAGAAACTCTTCTTGAAATTTACCAGTTTCATTAACCTTGTGCTAAAGAAAACAGAAAACATGCTTAATAGATGAAGAGTCAGTACTTGAATGAGAATTTACCAGTAAAATAAAATAAAAACTTTAAATATTATAACATAGATCCACTATAGAAGCAAAGTAAAGGGTAGATTTTTTCTTTTTCCCCCTTTGGTGCTAGTTCCATGTTAGTGATCATTCGTAATCACATATGAATGCACAGCTCTCCCTTTAGAAGTTGAGATCCTTTATGAAGGCAGGAAAGTCAAAGCTCTGTCTGATCCTCTTCTCTGCATGCCTCCTAGTTTTGCCAAGGAAGCAGTACAGAATAACTGTTGACTCCAAATCGGCAAGGGTAGGAAGTCTAATTAGTCTGCAAAGGGATGGCCACTCCTTTGTAGTCTGACACTGGATATACTTCAACACATTTGTACACTCCCATTTTTAAAGAAGGGGGCTTTGTAAAACTCTGGCATGCTTACATCCTGTTTCTTTTGCAATGCATCATACTGTGGTCAGAAGTGCTGCTATTGTATATCCATCAGAACAGCTTCCAAGATTAAATTAATACATACTTGAATCTTATTTTATTTTCAAAATTGCACTCCAGTTTGAAAGAAATTAGGTCAAACTAAAGATAAAAACAAACCAACAAACCAAAAATCCCAAAACATAAAAGCAGCACCCCTGTTGAACAGATAAATCCTCTATTTAGAAAGCAGGCTGCAGTTATGTAGGGAAATAACAGCCAGAGCTATGCAAAGCTCAGGGATGCTGCTTGACACAATGGCCTGCTTTGAACCCTCTCCTTGGTAAATGGGTTTTGTAACCTCAGGTTTTGCTATCCAAGAATCTTCTAAAAGAAAGCAAAACCCAATCAAAATGGAATCTGCACTGCAAAATACCAGTCCTTGCCCTTTCCCCCTAAATGAGTCTTAGTTCACTGGATTGTCATTTTGGCAAATCTAGTCAAGTTTCACATCCCAAACTGTAATTAGAGAAAATAAACAATGATGTGTCCTGTCGAGAAATAATATTCTCAAAATTATAGTGGAATAAACTACTAAAAAACAAGTATTGGCCAATGTAGAATAAGTCTATAAAAAACCAACATATGCAGTGATGCAATTTTCTCCTTGCAGCTTATGAATCACCTGTTTTGTGTAACATGCTCAAGAAAAATACAGTGAAGAGAAAAAAAAAAAAAAGAAAAATCACCTTTGGTTAATCTGATTTTAATCACTCCAGCAAGAGTTCTTTGAATTAGAATGCCAACCTGAAACAAAAAGTGTGAAGTTGTGGAAACTTGTATCTGATGAAATAAAAAGGAAATTCTGAAGCGTGCCAATGTCGTGGCACAAGCAGAGCACTGCACTCTCCACAAGTGCCCAAATAGGGTTATGCCAGCCCCTATCAATTACAACTTCCATTCCCAAGCAAATCTCAGAAATGGCAAATACAGGTACAGGTACAAATCTGACTGAGAAAAAAACCTTTTAATATATACATAGTTCTTTTTATACCATGTGCTCCAAAGATATCAGACCCTGATATTGTAAAGGAAATGGACAAAATCATGACAACTATTGCTGATAATTTGGTCTTTCTAGACTTTGAACCTGCCTGAAAAGATTTGGGAGCAGAATTTTATAGCTGAAGCCTTCACAACAAAGTAAGTCTTGAAACTCTGAACTGATATTTAACAATATGTTTCTGTTTTAATCATCTTTGCTTCCACTTAAGCCAATCTGGATATAAGGTCTCCAGCATCCTCAAATCATATCCCCCCCATCCTTGTCCTCTCTTCTCTTTTACATGCAATCACGTCACCAAAGACTATCTGTCCCTTCTCCATGAACCCGCTATTCCTGTAGCAGTCACAGGTGTTCAAGGAAATCATGCTCACAGCACACGTTTCTATGAGTGTGCTCTACTTCAAGAAAATAAATCAAGTTATTCAGCACCCAACTCACACAATCATTACAACACAATGTTAGTAAAAAACCCACTACTGACACGTCTAAAGTAACTGCCATTCCTGTTGCCACATTGTAGGGGTGGGATTTGGTGGCTATCAAACTGTTTATGTGACTTGCTTGTGACACAGGACAACCAACACACTGGCTGCGTGCATGGAGCAGTAACTGAAAGCAGTCAGACAGTGGTAAATGGAATAGGAAAAACAATTTTTATTCTACATAAATACTCGTATTGCATAATCTGTGCAGAGAATGCCACATACTTACTGAAAGTCCTGTTTTTGTCCCCATGGAAGTGCTAATTTAATCATTTAAGTCAAAGATCGCTATGACTCTAGATTTCTCCTCCCCTACGCACAAAATCTGACACCTAGACACTAACTTAGGATAGAATCAGACTTACTGAGACCAATGTCCATACATTGAACTTTATCAGTTTTCTTTTCATGTAGAATTGGACCAAATAATTTTCTTCTCTCCATGCCTATTTTGATGACACTAATCAAAATCTGTTGTGCCAGGGAAGGGAATCACTTCAAGGGAAGAAATACTTATTTGCATTTAACAGCTGAATGCTTGCAACATATTCCAGTGTGATCACTGGCTTGTGAATGTCGTAACACAGGTTATGAACCCGCATTTGGTGGCAAGTGTAGCATTTAAAGAAATGCCAGAAAAAAATGGATGTACTATGTTTGAATGTTTATAAGGCAAGTAACAAATTTACATCAACACTGCCTAAATTTTTTACTTTGCCTCTATCTTGAAACACAATTTTAAGTACAACAGTAATTAGTTGAGCACATTAACTTAGTAAAAACTGAATAAAAAAGGTATGTGCAAATCTCTCATTCTGGACAATAAACTGAATCAATAGTATAATCCACTAAGAAAATTATTTGAAGAATGAGTGAATTGTGCTGGTATAGTTTCCCCTCCCCCTTCCAGTCCCTCTTATATTCTTATATATTATGTGAAACTTTGAATACAAAAAAATTAGGTTTCAGTTATATCTTGCCAGAGAGAAGTATTAATTACATTAAGAACTCAAATTTCTTTTACACTTACAAGAACGAAGCATGTATTCCCCCACAGAATAAAACCAGAAGTTCACAGTATTGAAATACACATACATGTCTCCCCAAACACTTACAGCAATAAAGATGTAGGCAGTTACATTTTCAACATTTATTTTATTTTAGAATCCGGGTTAATTTTTTCCTTTCTTCCATCCACTTCTGTGTGGAAATTCTTGTTTGAGATGTGCTTTCCATACTAAGACCTTTTACTGGGCACTGCCAGAGCACAGCTGGAAAAAAGGATGACTATGAATCGTCCCCCTACATTTTCTAAAATTTTACATTTTGCATGTACACTAAGTTTGTAATTTACATTGCATCTTCATGAACAAGATCTACTGTGGTCGTTTTAGGAATGATGTATGATGAACCTCTGATTCTGTTAGCAAGTCTGACAAGGAAATGGGATTCTTGTGGGAGGAATTCTAGTAGACAAAGGAAAAACTGTTTCATAATTTCAAACATGTCTGAGGTTACCAGGTGTCAAACACTGGAGATAAATAGCATCCAAAATGACATTAGATCAAAGTCACAACACACAGAAAATAAACAGTTTGAACTGCACTCAACAAAAAGATCAGATTTAGTATCTTTTAGAGTGGAGGGAGGTCCCCTAGTGACAAAAAGTATCAAACAGCTATCTTTATCAAAATGACCATTACACTATACAGATGCTAAAGATTGCTCACTGCATGATAAATTTTCTTCAGGAATCAGGATGCACACAGAGTAGGCATTAATACATGTGTTTTGGTATTCTCCTGGATAGCCCAAGGAGTTGTGTGATAATTGCTTTGTGCCAAATCCCAGAAGAAATTATTTAGTGAGTCTTCAAATGTTACAAAGTGGTTGACAGGTCCTACTATAAAAAAAGCCACTCAGTTCAGCAGTAGACACGACTACTGTGTTTGGTCACATGAACAAAACAAGCCTCTTCTGCACTTGTTCATACTTTTTGTCAAAGTTCCTGGTTTTCTGAGTATTTTGAACCTAGCCACCCAGTGAGACCCAGTCAGCAGAACCTATGTTTGGAATGATGATGAAGGAACCTACAAAAAGAGATACAGAGACTAAGATACAGATTGATAAAACATACTATCCTTGCAAAGTACTTCTGCCACTTGATGTCAAAATTTCAAGGAACTACTTTAAATCCAAGCCTTAATAGAGAGTTTCAGAAAAATAGCTGAAAAAAATATATCAGTATAAAGATTATGAGATTAGAACCTCCACTCTGGAGAGCTATCAGCATACCACACCTGGATCCATTAATGCCATTGCCATTGTTCTTGCTGTATTTTACTCAACAGCAAGCAAAGCCTTCTGAATACAGCAAACACTTATGTACATGAGTACTCTTATTGCCTCACTAAGACCATTTAAATGGATGGAGTTAATCAGGCAAGTAAGTGTAGGATGAAGGCCAGATGTGTGTGGTTTCTATGACCAAAAGCTGTTGAGCTGAAGTGCAGCAGTTATGAGTACCTGCATGCCTGTTTTACAAACACGACTTCAGTATTGACACTGAATGAAGTATTTTTCCCAAGACTGTGCAGATACACTTGATTAACTTCAGCACAAAATAAATATTGCTGATTTTTACAACAGCTTACAGAGATTTCAGTACGGGCTTGTTCTACAAAGCTGAATTCACACCAAGAGATATGGACTCTATCTCGAGCAATGCCGTATCTTTAACAACATGCTATACATCTCAATCTTTGAAGAGCTTCTCGTACTGCAAATTGAAAAGGTGTTTGCATTGAGAAGTATGCGGACTGTATTAATAGAATTTGTAAGTATCTCTTCATTCTACCCCACACTCGCTATTATTCACTAAAATGCTTACATTGCATTGTAGCAAACATTAGGCCTAATAAAGATAAATTTACATGGAAAACATTTTCCCACTGGAAAACACTGGGAGAAGTCAGGTCATCACAATGTCTCAAGCTCTGCAATACCTTTTTCAAAACTAACATCTACAGGTATTTTGGAAGATGGACCATTACTCAGGGTTTAGCAGAAACCAGCAAAAAAAAGCCCTTGACAAATTGAAATTTTAACTCTAGAATCGCTTCAGTCTTGCAATCCAATCCACAAATTTATCAAAATGTCTTAAATGTTTCATCATTAATACCTTAAGAAAGCCATTCTGTACCCATGGTTAATGCTTTTTCAATAAATAAGATTTTCATAATCTCAGTAGCCCTTCTTTGCATCTTGTACTGGTAAATAATTTTCATCAACAATGGTCAGAATCAAACCCAGTGCTGTAAGTGACAATGTATTTTTTGTACTGATACAATCTCATCCAATGCATACTAAATTCCCATTATGATCAGTATTGCTTCTGCTTCCAGTATCCTAATTTGTATTTAAAAAAAACTCAGACTTGTTAAAACAGAAGTGAATTATATTGTGTTTTGTGTTTTCAGTTTCACTCCATTCTAATCCTTCAGTTAAAATCACAGAATTTTCCCCAGTTCTCTTGCAATATTTCCCAACTTCATCTCATCCACAAATTACATCTGACTTAGATGGTGACCTCAACCTAAGTCACTGATACATGAAACGGGATGTGTCTCTAGGCTGAACTCTCCATTTCCATTCTGAAAATAATTTAGAATTTATTGCAATCTCTTTTTCCACCAGCTTTAATCTGGTTTTCAATTCTCATGTTAATCTATTTCCATCCAAGTATTTTTAGAGCCTTATATCAAGCATTACTTCATTTTAAGTAAATTAAGTTAACTGCATTCATTTTCTAAAAACTCAGTGTCCCAAAACAGTCAGGGTTAGCAGAAGAATGAAAGGGCAAGGAGGAAACATACTATATGCTATCTATACCCATGTTTGAACTTCCAAGGTTTTTGTTCACCATCTAAAGTAAACTCTTGCTTAGTCCTGTGATTAAAATAGCAGGTCTAAAATTGATCACAGCTTTTATTGTAAAATACAACTGTTTAACTCCATTAAGGATTCTTATTGCTGCATTTATACTTATTTCAGTATTGTGGAATGGAGGTTATTTTTGACCTCTGATAAATTGAACATTTTATGATTTGCATTAAATGCTACTACTTTATATATTCCTGCCTGTCATTTACAACTACAAATATTTTTGCATCTCAAATCTTCTCATTTCTGCCCATTGTTCCCTAAATTACCCTACCAAGTTTTTGGGGTTTTTTTCCCATTTCTTCTGGTAGTAGGCTGAGCTTGGCGGGATACCAGGTGCCCACCAAGCCACTCTACAACGCCCCTTCCTAGCAGGACAGGGGAGAGAAAACAAGATGGAAAACAACTAGGTGGTTGAGATAAGGCAAAAAAAACCATACAAACCCAAACTTTCTCATCTCTCCTAAAAATTCTATTTATTATGGGAACTTCTTACAATGATCAGTCCTCCTCTCATTGTTTTACTTAATTACTACTTGTTTTACTTAATTACAGAATTACAAAAATCCTGACTATATTAGTAGGTGTTAAATCTAAATCCTCCTATTTTACAGATGACTCTAATTGAGGCAAAGGAAAGTTTACAGTTGCATCAATTGCTTAGCTGGAGGTTTTCAAACTTCTAGACTAGTTTGTTGGGCTCTTAGTTGTGCAACAACTGTAGAGTTAATGTAAATTTCCATATACCCTTCTTTAGTTCTTAGAGTCATACTGTTGCCAAAGAGACTCTGAAGCTCTTCAAAGAAAGGAAGTACAATCACTACCTCTTTCTTTACAGCACATACCAGCTAAAACCCAGACCAGATAATCTTCGCAAATTACCTGAGAATGCCTGAACATGCGGGCTATCACTCAGACTTAGCTTTGTTATAAACTACAGCAACCTCCTCCCAGCTGTGGGAACACCACAGATTGAATACAGACACTGAAAATAGAGAGGCAAATCAAAACAGGAAGGAAAGCACAAGATCAGTAGATAGCATTTTAAGGCAAACAGATCTCCGTAGTTCTCTGCAGATAACTTATAGCAGTAGTTCTCAGGCAGTAACTTATGCAATCTCCCAAGTTTTGCACATCAAGCCAATTTTATTTATTTAATTAATATGACATATTTAATCAGCATAGATTCTTAGTATGGACAGTTCTACCCTCTGCTTTCAAAGTGCTGTCAATTGTATTTTTTTGCTTCCCTTTTATAGCTAGACTTCAGATTCTGCTATCATTTTGTCAACTAGGTAAACTTTCTCCTGTGCTTTAACTTTCCCCTGTGCTGCAACTCACATTTGTTCTGGTCTGCATTAAAAAAAAAAAAATCATGTTTTTTTCCCTGTCATTCCCATACTTCCCATCTCTCCCATCCCCCTGTAATCTTCTGCTTTAAGATCCAGCATTTTTTCTCAGCACTTCCAAGGTTCTAAAGAAATCAGACAGCTCTAACCTCATTCCAGTCACTGTCCTGCTCCCATTCCATGAGGGATTTTAAGTATTCCTTCTGCAATCACTTCTGTCCCTCTCTCATTCTGTGGAGAATGCAATTTCATTTTCTCCCCTGGCATACGTCTTCCCTCTTTCAAGTTTGTTTTCAATGCTCTTATAAATTTCCTATTCTGAGATCATTTAGGGCATTACAACAGTGTCTATAATCAGACTTTTCCAATACTCTTGTAAGCCAAGGAGAGCTCTGCTGGCAGCCCTAATACTCTTTTCTTGATTGATAGTGAAATATCTAATGGAAAATCATGTTTTGTTCAGTTCTCCTGTTACTACAGCTGTACACTGAAAGATGATGATGCAGTAAGAAAAAAGTATTGCTCCTTTTCCCAACAAACTTGGTTAAAATTCCAGTGTTTAAAAATAAATACTGAGGTGATTGTGAAAAGCAGCTGCTGTCAGTACCAGGATGCATTGGTGGTTTAGAAACTTGGCATCAAAGTCTAGGTTTTCCTAGTCGAGATATCCTGGCTCAGGCTCTTAATTCCATAAACCGCATGACAAAGGATATTGTAAAAGTACGCAAGAATTACACTTTTTAAGCATGGGCACTTTCCAATCTGAATCAAAACATTAGCACAAAGACTTCACAATAACAGAAACTACATTTGATCTTTTATAAATTTAACGTCCTCTGAATTTGTGTTCTTACTCGGTTTGTACTGGGCTCCTATTTTACAGTTGACATGAAAAAGAAGAAAACCAAAGATCATTCATCTGGAATACCACACAATTAAATGCTAACTTTTGGCCCTGTGCTAGTACATTTAAAACCTCATGTTAAGAACAACATTTGTCAGCAGTATCTATATATTTGTAACTGACATTTTTCCAATACTTGTAAACAAGGTAATAATATTTTTTTTTAAAGACATTCCTACAGCTCACCATTGAATTTATATATATTGTATTATACATGCACTGATGCATCTGCACACAAACCACCTCCACCCCCCAATTCTGCTTTAGGCAGGAAGTTTCTCTGCTGTTAGTTTCTTGTAGGTCAGTACTATATAGTCTCAAATATTACTGTCACAATCACATTCTGCAATGTGATCATACTTAAGTCTGTGCTTCTGAAACTTCACTTACACTTACAAAGTGAAGTGAAAAAAAAATTTCACTTACAAAGAACACTATTATTCCACCCAAAATTACTTCAAAAATTTGAGAACATTGCCTCCAGTATAAGTAAATCAAATAAATTTGAAAAAATCTTCACCATTTCATAAGGGATGACCTCCTCTGCAATACACTTTTTAAAGACTTCTGTAGGAATCCTGAAGTATAATATGGGACTTTCCTGGAAAGAAATGAAAATACAAAGAACTGCAAAAACATAAAGCCTTTTAAGTAACAAACACTGAACAGGTTGACTAAAATTCTAGCTTAACTAAGTAGCAAAACTGAACATGGAAAACCTAATAAAAATTTGACAGATGTCTCCTCTTTTCTTAAGAAAGATTTAGGAGATTGAGAATTCACAATCCAAAGGAGAATGGCCAACAAGTATGTAGGTGGCAGTCAGACTGAAAAGGAGTGGTTAACTGCAGCATGGAAAAAAATCAGCACTCTCCCTTAATACTGTACTTGTTTGTCTGGGGAAGCAGTCGAGAAGAAGCTGTGTGTTGTTACTTTATCACTCAGAACAGCTGTAAAGTGAATCAGTCAACACTTAAAAGCTCACACAACATTTAACAATGTGGCCATAAATTTCAGTGCTTGTCACAAATTCCAATTTGGCATAGTTATAGCCAATGTACCTACATTCTCCTGACAATTTCAAATATGTACACTTTTTCAACTGTTCTGAAACAGTGGTTTTTACTTTTGTGCTATCTGCTGTATTTAAAGCTGTCCCAGAGGCTACACTTAATGGAATGGAAATGCTTTGCTATAATTTACTTTAGGCATCAGTTTAGATGATAAATATTCCATCTGTTCCATCAAAAAACCATCAGCTTAAAGATGAGGTTTAAAACATGGTTTTATGAGCTGTTACAAAACTTCTCAATTAAGAAGTAAATGGTTACAGCAAAATAACTTTATGCAAAATAAATTTAATAGGCTTTATCGGGTATTGTGGTCTGAAGGTTAGTATTAGGATATGTTCCACTTCACATTGAATTTTATATAATAAATCTTCTAAACACTAATTTATTTTCAGAAAGAATGTCTTGCTAGCTTCTTTAAGAAATTCTTCAACTTTTGTATTAGCATTTTCATCTCCATCCCCCTCAGGAACACTAATTTCTTTCTAGGCAGAATAAAGTTAACAGATGTGCAAATGATCATTCAAGCAAATTGCTTATGAATTTTGCATTGCTTATCACTTTTTTACTGATGATTCCCTGGTTTCCTAGAAGAATCAAGAGGTACAATATAATCATGGCCAACAGAAAATACTTTATATGCTTTAAGAAATGCTTACATTTTCACTTTCAAGCATAGTTACGTATTCCATTTCAGATCATTCAATTACAAAAAAACCCAACAACTTTAACTTAAAAGCCACAAATCAATATGTTTTATCATAGCCTACTTATTTTTGCATGTAATACAAAAGTCCCAAAGTTCTTTTTACTATTTTATAAATAGAAATAGGAAAACTGAATTTCTTCCTACAAGTTCAGGGGACTGAAGCTGGTTTTAAAATACAGTAGTATGATCTTGAAATGAAAGAAACTTCTGACTATTTTATAGCAATGCTGCATATACTTTATAGCAATGCTACAGTGTAAACCAACAATTATATATGTGGAAGACTTTGCAGTAATTCAGTTTGATACTGAAGTGAGAGGTCTATCTTGCGTGCAACACTGTACAAAATACAGACTTACTGCTCAGGCCTCTACAGCATTACTGTCCAAAAAGTTTCAGATGGTTTTATTCTAAATTTCCCCAAACGATTAAAGTAACGACTGACGTTAAAGAAACAACTCCCCAAATCACTGTCCAGATTCGCATGCATATCAGAAAGCAACACAAAAAGTATCATATTTTATCTCAGTCAACTGAATTTTATCTAGTCAACAGAAGTGCTTAAGCATACATTTTTAAGTTTCATATTACCCGTTTCAAATCTGCTGTGAAAGACACTACACACTTCAAAGGATACAACCAGCTAAACTTTAATGCATGCTTATGTTTGGTTTTCTTTTCCTCATCTTTTTGCTTTGAATTTAACACTTATTTTAGTTACTCCAAAGCAGTGCAGCTATAAGTAACATGGAGTTGATCTGGCAGCTTGGAAAGACAGAGATCAGATAAAATATCATTATCACATATATCAAACATGCTTTATGGTGTACTCGATTATTATGTCACGCCAGTTAAAAGACTGTGTATTCGTTCTTTTAAACAGCATGGGGGGATTTTTAACAATCAAGAGCTCTGTAATTGCAGTTGTAGACCTCATAAAGACTCAAAATCCAGTTTTGAAGAGATTTTAATTAAATCCCAAGTCCAAAAAGTCTTCACAACAAAGCAGGCAGGAAAAATATTAGTTGGAAATACAAAGCTCTATGACACTGATACCAGAGACAAACCTATAGGGTTTTAATGGCTGAAGAACAAACTTTTTTCCAGCCTCTTAAAAAGATGGAACAATTTTGTTTTTTCAGTAAGCCTTCTTGAAAGTTCAAATTATTTAGAATCTCTGCTTCCAGTTTCGGGATCATTGTTGATAAATATTACTGTTTTCTCTTAATTAACCATACATATACAAAATTTTAAGTGTTCACACAGAAGGAGCAAGAACGAATAATCGAGAATACATATAGTAGTCCATATACTGGTGGGGGACTAGATTGCAACACCATCAAAATTACTCCCTCTGAAGTATCAAGAAATTTTTTTTCCAGCACATTTTCAAATTAAATATGAAGGTCCTCAAGACTCCCTCAGCTTAGACTTAAGTCTCAGATAATACAAATACCAAAAAAATTATGTATAGAAAAGCCCTTCCAAGTGTGGACCTGTCAGCCTTTTCACATGCTCTCATTTCAGGAGGAAAGCACTAATCTTAGTTACCATTTTAAAGCTATTATCCCTATAAAATAATTGTTTGCAATAATAAACATGAGTAAGAATTTTAACAGAACATCATAATTCTCAAGTTTTCTACAGTCAGCATTCTCCAATTCCAATAAACCAAATATTGCAAGACGAGTTCTAACTCCTGAGTGGTGCTCACAGTACTTCCTTCAATACTTTGCATACCACGAGCTACTGCATTCATGTTTCAAGCTCCACTGTCTGTAAAATGAAAACAGAGATTCCAACTGTACCAGAAATTGCTAATCTGACACTGAAACAGTGGTTTCATTGTCATGAGTAATGGGATTGAGAATTTCTGTGTAACTCCACTTCCTTAACAGGTACAGTAACAAAGTGTTAGTTCTTTAGGCAAAAGATGTGAATCTGTTGGATTAAAACTTCATTCTCTGCCTGTAATCAGTAACTTGAGGGCCTTCTGTAGATTCTGCACAGCAGTGCTCACATCTTCATACTGCAATGCACTGCCAGCATATTTGCAATATTTTTGAGCTCTGGCAAAGTCCTCTGGAGTCAAGCGGACTTCTCCTGCAAAAACATAAACAAAGTTACTACAAAGGAAATCTGATTTAAGCATCCTTTCTTACGATTTTTATGTTTTACTTATGTTTGTGGTAATATTATGAAAACCAGGCTAATATTTATGGTAGTATTGCAAAGACCAAGCTACAATACTTCCTCTGTTCTGTTCTCTTTTTCTTTCCAATCATATAAAGCTTAACTTCTTTGCTATTGAAAAATGTGAGGACCTTTCTAAACACTGGTATTTGCATGACCCAGTGCCTTTCAAAAGTAAGCCAATACCTTTGAGAAAGACCTGCTCTACATCTAAGAAAGCAAAAGAGAGCTGTTACATGACATTAAGTTAGCTGTAATCATGTTACAACCTACAAGAGACAACAACAGTGTTTTTTGTGTTTACAGCATAATTACTCTGCTTTCTTCAGGAATAATACATTGTTAGAAAATGCTCGTTCTCAACTGGAATAACTTTTCTGAATGTAGAAGCATTTCTCACTAGTATGTTTTCACACATTCTGTTTCTGTTTTTCAAAATAATTTTTATGTTTCCAATTTTATATAAAATGTAAGAAAACAAGATTGATGTCATAAAATATGCCTGTTTTTGTAACACTGTAGAACAAAAAATATTCCCATAATATAGTATAAGCCTACTGTTACTTATTAATCAGAGTATTTTCTTGATGTAAGTTAAAACTTTAGGAATTCTGTGGCACTCAAACACATGCATTCAGTCTTAGAGAAGGCATAATAGAGACTTATGCCCTAAACTGGCAGAAGATTTTATATGTGAATAGTATCACTGATGTGAGTGTAAAATAAAGCACAGCTGTGTTACTGTACCTCCTTCCACCCACAAATTCACTGCGAGTTTTAAGGCCAATCCCATGCTAACCCAATAATCAAAAAATGGACAAATTGTAAAACCTTTACTCAGATTCTTTCAAAACAACTTAACTTGTAAATGATATTTATGGGCACAGATAAATAATTATATAAAACACTAAAGATTATGTATAAATATTTGATAATTTTCCATACAGTATGGTATAAGCAATAGATTTCACAGATTAGGAGAAAATGCACTTTTAAATGCACCGCACATTTTACATAAAATTTAGTTAAATGAAGATTTAGCTTTCTAAGTACATTTTACTTTTAAGCAACAACATGAACATACTTATAGACATTTTTTATGGCACAATTTCAGTCAGCTGGATCCTTTCAAAATAAACTGTTGTTAGCAATACTGTGAGAATGTTTACTAAAGAATCTCTATTCTTATCAAAAAATGTCTACTATATTTGCTTTTCCTTCCCTCAATCTTACTCTTTAAGAACAGCTTTTGAACAAATAAAAAAGAAAACCTGGGAATATTAAAAGCTAGACTGGTCTGCTGGTTTTCAAAACAATCCTACCCAAATAAAAAGGAGAAAGGTAAGCACTCTGAAGATTAATTTTATCAATTTTTAAAATATACTCTAGAACTCTACTAATTTTCCTTTTAATAACAAAATATAACCATTGAGGGACATAAAAACTTGATGGGCTTATTATCATTGCAATGTATATTAATTTCACACTTAATAAGTGAAGTTATTATTAAATACCTTAAAATACATACACATGTGAGTAAATACACAAGGGAGTGCATAAACACAGGCACACACCTTGAGTATTTTGTAATCTCAATAAAGCCACAGACTAAAAGCAGCTGGGGTCAATCTGAGATCACATTACCAAACATCTTTAAGAAATTAAAAAGACTAAGTTCCCCTCAAAGTAGCTTTATGCTATGATGCCAAAAGAAACTACAAAATCATTCTTTAAAAACTGGCCAAGGCATCAGTCCAGTATTCAACTAATTTATTGGAAGCAAGCCTAAATTCACCCGTCTAATCTTATTTTTACAGTATGAGCTCTATTAATGTTTTGCTGGCATAAAGCCTTATTTATTATGAAATCTACCTCAGATGCTATTATGACGAAACTTGAGGGAAAAAAATTAATAGTTTTAAATTTATAAACCAAAGTTTATACAGTAAGAGGGTTGATCTTTTGATGTGCTCAGTAGCCTGAGCTCCTATTGAAGTCAACACCTCACAATGGAAAAGCAAAATAGAAACAAACCAGCTCTGCGTTCTGAAGTTTTACAAATAATGTACAACTTAACTGTAATGACTGTACTTACATCAAAGGTATAACCACAAAAATTAGTAACCGACTTTGATTTACATATTCTAAGGGTTAAGCAGTTTTGGAGAAAAGGCCCTGGTGGACACTGATTTGCACATGTGCCAACAATCCACCCTTGTGGCAGAGAGTGACAATGGTAGACTGTGCTGCATTGGGAAAAGCACTGCCAGCAGGTGGATGAAGTGATCCTCTCCCTTCCAGTCACATCTGGAGTGCCATGTCCAGTTCTGGGCTTCTCAGCACAAGAGAGATGGACTGACATCCTGGAGACAGTACAGCAAAGGGCCACAAAGATGACTAAAGAGAATGGAGCACCTCTCATACGAGAAGCAGCCAAGAAAGCTGGAACTGTTCAGCCTAGAGAAGAGAGCTCAGGGAGATCTTATATCAAGTATATAAACATCTGAAGGAAGGGAGAGTATTAAAAGGACAAAGATAGGTTTTTTCTGTGATGCACAGTGACAAGAACAAAGGCTGAAACACAGGAGGGTCCTGTCTGAACATCAGGAAACAGTTTTTAATCTGAGGGTGACCAAGCTCTGGGACAGGTTGCCTGGAGAGGTTGTGGTATCTGTCCCCGGAGAGATTCAAAACCTATTTTTTGAATTAGCAGTGACGTTTTATCTCAAACTTCTTCAGTGCAGGAAATGAAACCATAAGAAGACTGCAGGGGAAAGGGGGAGACACAAAGGACATGGTCCTGAGTGACTGGTTTTACATGACCTTCCTTGAACAGAGGGGTTGGGCCAGATCATCTGCTGAAGTCCTTTACAACCTCAAGAATCCAGTGATTTTTGGCTCTAAAAAAGCCCAACAACACTGAGATACAAAAGGTATACTGTATTTATTCTGAAACAAACCTGCTCCCTCTGTTAATCTGAAATGGTTAGGACTGTAGTTATATTACTGAAACATGACAGGAAACTGTAACAACAAGCATTATTAAGTTTAAGAGGAACACAAAGTGAAAACGATTTGACTAGAGCTGCTGGAAATCATTCTGGGAAAAAAAACAGTTTTAGAATGAAAGTATTGTGCATTTTGCATAAATATATCTGCTTCTCCTTGGAATCCTCCTCTACCTGTCACATGTTTCTCCTTTTTACCCAAATATAAGGCAGATGATTTATACAAATTGGCATGTAAAAACAGTGATGGAAAAGGTAATAAATGGTTTTTGAAACAAGATACCAATTTTTTCCATTAAATTACTTAAAAGATTTGAAATATAAGCACTCAAGGATTTATTTTTAAGATCATGAAAACACATTCAATGTCAAATTATTAAGTCTACTTTGTGTGTAGAATATCAAACATTGTACATACAATTACAATGGACAAATGCTTTCTTTATACTATGCCACCTGTAGAAGGGACCATATGGCAATGTAAGAAGATCTTATAAAAACTGTGTAGCACAATTATGAATGCCTTTAGTGTTAGCAAAATCTAAGCGTAATAATTTTCTTAAGAAAACCACACCAGAGGACTGCACACACATGTACATGAAGTTGTTGCATAACTCTACATTCTGTTAGACACATTAACTGATGCTTAAATGTAAAAGCTTTGACACTTTCAAAAGTCGATGTTAAACTTTGAAACTTCTTTCCACAGGACAGGACAACTATTGAAAGATTTATGCTAACTAAAAATCAAAGAACACCATTCCTTTAACTTAGTCTTCCTTTCATAAAATATTCTACTCCTCTCACCAAAAGTTTTTCTCCCATAACAACATTAATCAAATGGCTTCTCTCATGTTATGGGAAGCAAAGAAAATACATAATTTATCTTTAAAATACACATTTGATCTTACTACAAGAAAGAGTCTTGCAGGAATATGTGGAATATCCTGTTTGGCTATGCCTATACTACCACATTCAACACTGCCAAGGAAGGCGTCTCAGCACTCAAACTTGACTGTCTGCAACGTCAAACTGCTGGAACAGATTCCAGTATGGTTTTGGCCCACGCAAACTAGCACTTTCCCAAACAATTCCTGGGCATGACTTGTGGTCAGAGCAAGCTACAGACCATTCAATATGAGCAGTCGTAACAAGCTACCTCGTTTAGGTTTAGAAGTTTAAAAATATGGATGTGAGAGGTTCTGTGCCAGCTGTTCTCCGTGCCAAATATTCGTAAGCCTGTATAATTTGTTAGCATAGACACAGACATCGTGTCTAAATCATGAAGCAAATGTACCTTGCACAGGATAGCTCTGTGGATCTACTGGATGGAGGGCAGCTCCGATCCCTCCTTCGTGTCCACAGGAAACATCAGTTCCACAGGAACGGTACATACCTCAAGGTATGCAGCAAGGATCTAGCCCAGATAAGGATACTGCAGCTCAGGAACTGGGGTGGCCTCCTGGGTCCCCCAGTTTTGTACATCCATTAACAGACACAGGCATTTCTCAATCTACTTTTGGGTTAGAGAACAAGGCCATTGTTGGCACAGAAAGGATTCCTCAGCAGCATGAGGAGAAGAATGCACAAGAAGACAGTGACAGGCAAGGACAAACACTTTCAATTGCTGTCAAGCTTCTAAAATCCACACATGCAAACAAAACTGTCACTGCACCTCTGCTGACACATCCCCTGTGCCCTCTGAGACTCCTGCATAACTACAGTGTGTTTTCTAAGCTTTCAAACCAACAATCTGTACGACCTTTATCATCTCTCTGGGTGCTTTGCAGCACTCCCTTATAAGAATGTAACACTTTGAGCTGTAACAGACCCAAACTTGTAGTGACACAACAGATGTGGAGAGGAGGAATGCAGGCATGCAAATACACAGGTTAGATCAAGTTAAGAAATTTATCATGGTGCTTAGCAAGGGTCTTAATCTCTTAATTACACAGTATTACCTATTAGGCATTCTCATAAACCTACTTAATTCCTACTTATTTATGTACTTACTAAACCAGGTTATCTCAGGTAGGTGGTAAGATGGAGCAATGCACTGATACTATTCAGATACTGAATAATGGAATGTCTTACACTTTATAAGAAATTTAAGTTTCAATCAAAATCATAATATTTTTGACAACATTTTGAAATAAACATTCAAACTGAGAAACAATGATTACTGAAATTTTCAGAGTAGTTACAAAAAACCTGGTACAGTGACTCTAGAAGATCATGATAAGCTAGTTAAACATGAAAGCTTTGCTTCTAAACACCACAAAATTTGCCTTCCAACTAGCAGTGACAATGGCAAAGCTTAAGTAAAGCCTTGAGCCTTTTCAGCTGAGGAGCTACCAAAGCCCCCACAGCAGTCCCCAAAACTCAAAAACTGTCATGAAGTTTAAATGTTACAGCTACAGGTCTGAGGTGCTGTTTTTGATAAAATGAAATTTTATCAAAAAATGAGATATTAGTGCCAGCTCAGCTGGCCAGAGCATGGTGCCAAGGTAGTAGGTTCAATCTCTGTATGGGCCATTCACTTCAGAGCTGGGCTCCATCCTTCACCTCAGTTTATCCTGTGATTCTGTGATTATAATAATATGCCAGAAAAACTACAGCACCCATTGTACCTTTTGCTCTTCAGGAGAATACTAAAGGTTAGTATGTCTCTACCAATGGCAAATTTTGCTGGTTTTATGGCATCTTTTATAAAAATGGCTCTCTAATATAATAAAATGGAAATATCCTTACGCGTTCTTTATGCCAGCATGCTAAAACCAAGTTATATAGTGAAATCCTACTACAGTATTCACTTGAAGCAAAACTGCTTTTCCAGCAAAGCTAGTTTAGCACAGACACTCTTGAACAACATAATAAAGTAACTAAATATTCCTAAGTTATAAAATACAAGAATATAACAGGTGATGTTTTACTGTGGTTAATACTAGAACTTAAAATAGCAATTATGTATAATATTGTATACTAATATATACTACTAGCTGATCCCGGATGAGGAGAAACTGTAGGAGAGAATATGAACAGATTTTGTACCAGGACTTCTAGACCTCCTCCTCACTCAATATCCATGTTATATTGCCAACAAAAATCCGATTATTACAAACAGATGTAATTTATGGGGTTTTTTTACACTATTTTCTCTACTCCATGGAAAAAAAAATAAATCTTAGAAAACACTTAACTCTTTGTCCAAACATACATGAGTGTTCAAATTAGAATCTAGGATGATTCCAGCTTTATTGTCAGTTACTACTCTTCCACAGGCCATGGTTTCCCTAAGTTTAGCCCCTATGTGTACACTTCAAAGCATGGAATTTGCAAGCAGACATTAAATATGTAAGATACAGGTTATCAGTGATTTCAACATCAAAGACAGATGATATCTTAGAAGATAAAAGCCTTGATTAAATGTTACATCAAAAAAATATCATCAGCAGTGCCTTACAAATTGTTTCATTTAACACAGGTACTATTTATAGCCAGGAAGCACACCCTATTATTCTGCACAAAAACACAACTTGAATGTTTTATAAATTATTTTATGAAATTAATAAGTAACTTACATGCTGATCCTGTAGAATAAATTTTAAGTAAAGGGAATGTGTATTATTTACAGAAAATATAAATTAAAGCTTTGAATATAGGCTTTGCAAACTATATCAGAATTCACCTGAGAAGCAATAATATAAATAATAAAAAGCTATACACAATGGTAGGCCACTGGTTCAAAGTAGTCTGACAGACAACACTACACTGTAACAGCTTTCAGAAACTACTAAAATCTTACAACACAATGCTTAGATGTTGTCCATTATTTTTAAAATTCTGGAAGAGCGTTCAGATAATAGTGACAGGATTTCTAGAACTTCTTCCTTCGGTCCAGGGGAGACACAGAGGACACAGTATGTCCATGTACAACAATACAAATGCCATAAGCTTACCTGCAGACTGAGCACTGTAAAGGGAAGGATCAACTAGAGGAATATTCTGAGCAGCAGGCTGAATGGTGTTACTTGTCACTCCTTCAAATCAATGCAAAAAAATGGACTTGGATTATTTTTACTTAATGGCTTTAAAAGTACGCAAAAAAACCCAGAACAGATACACCTTATGATTTCCAAATTAAGCAGCTGATAGTGTACTATTTCTGCAACTGTTTAACAAGCAATTTTAATGCTTTCACTTCAAATATGGATGTTTTAGAAAATAAAACAGAAAAATGTACAGACTGTCATACATTTTACCAGTACAGGATTTCACAGAAATTGCAGGCATTAAAAAAATAAGAAAATACTAGTGCAAGAGACTCTGGTTACCCTGAAGCATTAAGGAAAAACCTGCTAAAGAAAAGTGTGAGTAAACTTTTATATTTGAAGCTTAAATTCTACATTCTAATACCAGAGGCATATTATTGTACTTTTGAAGCCCAGTGCCAGTCTCTTCACACTTGCAAACTATCTCCTTCCTAATTCCTCTGAAAACAATTAGTGAGAATAAAAAAACTAGCTAAGTTTAAAAGGGAAATAATGGTGCCAGAAGAAGAAACATACAGCACCATATGCTGTACCTGCATTCCCATTTCAGGTACACTCATTTGCTTTGATCCAAAACTGTATTTTTGCAGTATGTCCTGAACATAGCATGAAGTTGTTTCTATAACATCTGCTGTCTAGGAAGAGGGTATAATCACTTTTCTAAGTTACATCACCCCATTAAAAGATTAGTGGGGTTAAAACTATGCAATGCACAGAATTCATGTATTCCAACAAGGTATGTACTCTAATTTTCAGATCTGGTAAAAAAAAAAAACAACATATGCTCCCTCCCAGACCCAAAAAAACCCCACCTATCTGAAGGATTTCCCTTTGATAAGGTTGAAAAAAAGAGCATCCTGAACTCTTCATAGGGTGAAGCATTTTTTAAATGAGAAAGTAAAAGAAAAGGAAGGATTGTGTGACAAAAATATCTCGTATGTTCGATAATATAAAAATGTATGTGAGCAATAAATGATTACCAGGATTGAAATAAAGAGATTTTAATTTTTTAGTCTTATTTATCATTAATTAATAATTCTACTCTATGATTGTTATAAAAAGGTCCCATAAGGTACAAAAGTTGCATTCACCAATCACTTAATACTTTTATTTATTTATTTATTTATTTATTTTTAAAATAAATACAGCATCTGGGAATGAACTTGGAATTTTTAAGAACTTGATTTTGGTCCAAAAATTACATGTAATAATAAGGATGTAGAAGCCAATATGTTTAGCCACAGGGACAAAGTTTTCATTAATAATGTTGTCTGAAGTCAACGACACTAAAGCACTTGCATGGAAAAGGGGCACAAGCCAAACCAAACCAGTATGAAAGGTACATGAGGCATGACTGCTACAAGGCCATAACAATTTCAACAATGTGCTGGATAATGTTCTTCCACATGAAGAACAGCAGCCTATCTGCACAGGCAAAGCTACATATGAACTGAAGTAATATAATTCCATTCATAAACTGAAAGATTCAAATTGTGCTTTACAGTACAGATGTTGCAATGCAACACCATTTTACTGATTCAAGAGAAGACATAAATTCTGTCTGCAGGAAAAGTCACTTTCTTAGTCCATACATGTCCTCTCTAAAAGTGCTCCCAACTATCATTTACATATTTTTAAAAAATAGTAAAAAATATTTCCAGTGGCATTTTTACAATTTTAGCTTATGAAGATGCTTTTACCACACAATGCTGTGTTATTCTACTTCATACGTGATGGACTAGAATTTGGGCAAAAATTCTTCCCCCAGTAAAGGCATGATTTCTCAGATATGATTTGGACATACCTGTGTTATGAGGTACTTCAGCTGGAGTGTTGGCTGGTGCATGGGCACCTGGTGGTATATGTATGCCAGTGTAATTACTAGTCGGTATGTTGTTAGCTTCATATGTAGATGATGATGATGGAGTTGTTCCACTATGGGCAGAAGATGACCCCGCTTCTTCCCTTTCAGCATCTGCTAAAATGACACAAAATAGGAATTACTGCAACTATTATGTATAAACACTTGAATACTTTGGCTTTTCTTAAAACCTCCTTTCAAATTTTTATTGCCAAAAAAATTGCGACCACAGAGTGTGACGTGAAAAAGATCAACCCAAACCACATAGGGTTGATTTAAAAAGGTAAAATGCAATATACCATACAATAAAGATCTAGAAACTCACATATTTCCAAAGATCTCTTCTGTTCAACTTGAAGAATCATTTCCTGACTTGTCTGAATATAAGCTGTCTCATTAGAACAATTTGTTATACCTTCATATTCTGCATCCATAGAAGTTGAACAAGTTACTACAAATAGGCATTACAAATCCACATTTTAACGTATACATGAACTAGAATATGGAAAATTGTATTTGCCTTACAAACTCTTCATAAAAGGCTAGACAGTGCCAATTCTTTTATCCCAAATCAAACCACAGATAAACAGGAACCAAGAGGAGCTTTGAGAAAGTAATATCAAACAAGAAATTAATGCAGCTTAGCCAAGTCGTATTTCCATCGAGAACAGCTAGAATACATAATGAGCTGTAAGAACAATGAGGTTCAATATATCCCACAACATGTACAAAGAACCTACACATTTTTTAATCTAGTCATATTCTTAAGTTTCTGGTTTACTTTATTTAATATTACTCTAAAGGCTAAGGATCCAGTCAATTCAGAATGTATGGTTGATTCCTGCTCTTTCATTTGAATTCAGATCAGTTTAAAACAACTAATTTTCATTTACTGTGTATGTGTTCACCTGTATCCATGGTGTCAGGCAGAACAAGCACAGTTTTGGGAACTACTTATTTAACAGCCAGTGCTTGAAAGCAAACAATAAAATATGGGAGGACAAAACTTGTATGTGTGTAGAGCTGGCAAAAGAGATATTTTTTAAGAAATCCACATTCACCTTCAACATCATAAGACTATGTGTTCTGCAAACACTTCCACTGCTTCCATAATTAAATGGTCTATTATTAAAAATATGACTATTATAAATATCAGAATTGTTTCCCTCTTCCTCCCAGAAAAAAATTCACATTCTACCTTTATGAAAAATGCCTGAATTTCTAATTTGCAATACAATTTACTAAAAAAAAAGGCTATAAAGCAGAGTAATATCAAGTATAGTTATTAGGGCATTTTTAGTGGACTGTAATAAATACGCTCCGGTTTCGTGGCACAATTTCTGACACATGTAGATGAAAACCTGACAGGTTTCTGGAAGACAAAGAATATTTTAAGGTGCCAGATTTTTCTTTTGCTGTATTCTTTGTCAGTAACTCATACTGCAATATTGCATGGCTAAAATGGATGGAAATAAAATCAATGTCTGAAAACTGGCAAAAAGAAGGTGAGATTCAAGAATAAATGTGGCATAACTTTTAAGTAACATGGTAATGATAGGAAACCATTGTTTGAATGCTGTCTATTCCACTGGTTTTGTTGTTAACTAAAAAAAAAATAATTATAAAAGTTTCAGAAAATAAAATGAACAAAAATAGAGGCTTACTATACATAAAATGAATAAAATAGTTACACACAACACTCATCATGCAGTCTGAAGGTGAGGCTACTGAATATTACTTGGAGCACTGTTACCAATAATTTACAGCTTGGTCAAATTGTAGCCATAAAGTTGGATTATCCAAACTGGGGTCTGCTTGAAATTAGGATTTTGGGAAAGCTGTTGCAAAAATTACTAAGCAACTTTTGAGAATGAGACAGTGAGAGAAAACATGCTTCCACTGCACTTAGTATCTCAGTTATGAGAAATTACCTGTATATTCATGCCCATATTAAATCTGTTAATGCATTTATTCCTTTATTCTGCCCCTTACACCTTCCTGTTGCCCTAATCTGGATCTCAAGGCACATTCTGATTTCCTTCTCTGCACTAGGATTACAATCTCACATACTTGTGTCCCTCTGGCACTGCTCCCATTTTCTCCCCAAGCCATTCCCAGTTTCAGCTTCCAGCTTCCTCACTGCATAGCTCAGGGTCTCTACTCAATCCTGTAACAATGCAATGCTGTGGGCAACACTGGCCACAGAAGACATGAACTCAAAGGGTTAAAGTCTGGCAATGATAAAAACAACCAAAAAAAGTGTTAGAAGTGCTCACCACCCATAGTAACAGTGCCCGCAAGAGGCAAATTCACAAATAGGCAATCTGCTTTTTAATCAGGTGTATTTATCAAAAGACTAAGCTCTTTTCTGAGCTTGCTTTGATTTGCTCATTGTGCAATTGGCCAATGTTAAAATTGTATTAAACATAAAAGTAATTTTGTTTAAGTTAACTCTTAGGTTTTTAAAGTGCCCAAATATAAAAGCATTGTAACTATTCTTCCTGCAAAGCAAATATTTAAAATATTCTTTATCCAAGACTAAAGTATTAGAAAAATTCTAAGATACCCACTCTCAATATTTGTGAATAGTTTTAAACAGTAGTGCCAGATAAAAGGATTTCAGGCTGCTATAAAAGAACATTTAAGTCAACAGAGGTTTTAAATTCTATGGTTAGAATGTCCGTAAGTGAAAAAAAAAAAAAAATCTTTCCCAGGGAATAGGAAAGAATTCTAGAAAATTATTTTCTCATTCTGCAGCAATAACCTAGAATTCAAAGTTCCTTACAATTTGCTAAAAGATGCTGAAGCTAGGCTGTGAAACAATGACACAATTGTTTTACACTTAATTTCAGCTCCAGCTGAAATTGCTTTACATTTCATTTCAGCTCTTGTCTTGGAACCACATCAGCTTTTGTGCTTGAATCCCAGTATAATGAATTCACAAGATCTTTCAATTTTCTGCAGAGCTACAGTATACCCAGACAACCTGTTTGTGTTTTTTAAAAATTATTTATTTACTGAAGGCAAGCCTTTGTGAAATAAACACCCCAGCCCCATAGCCAACCATCCAAAGACACTTTTATATAAACAGAGGATTCTCAAGGCTTAATGGTATTCCCTTTCCTAATGCAAGCAAGCATCGATCATGACTTAATTTCAGCAGCTCAGTCCACCAAATATGAAATTAGCAATTTTTTTTAAGGAGTTCAGACTCCTCCAGTTCTCTAGCATCCTATTTTTAATGAGTTCAGAGAATTATAATCTATCAATTTAATTTTTTGTCCTTGTCTCATTCTGCTGTGCTGTTTCTCTTTTGCTTGAGATGTTGCTAAAAGATCCACAATGTAAGGTTCTATTTGAACACTACTTTTAAAAAACAAATGATCATGTATTTTTTTCCACTCCATTGAGAAATGAATTCAAAAATCCATCAACCTTTCCCACACTATTCTTTTTACTAGTTGGAACTATTAAGGTTTTCTGAAATTCTGTAATAGAAATGTAGCCTACATATTATATATTGCAATGAACATGATTACATTTAATGTATTTACTATGGCTATAGAATGGCTATTTAGGAACTTCTTTCTTATTTTCATTTTTTTGCCAATAGCGTAAAATCTTCTTGGATGACCTAGGGCTAATGCTAAGTAACCTTTATGTGTACTCTAGGACTTGTATTCCAACTGCATTAATAAACTAAGCATGTAATTTTAAGGTTTCCATGGTGGCATCCTGACAAAAGCATCCATAAATCCAACAGCAGAACTGCATAAAGCATGCCTATGTTACTGTAAAAACATTTCCAAGAGTTACAGTATGGTTTTCAAGAATCACAAAAAAAATAGCACCTTGGAAAAAAATGGTAATTTGTCAAGCTACAGAGACCTAGTTTCACTCTGTTTAAACAGACTTTTTCCACATGCTAGGGAAGGAAGAAAATGAGCAAGCAGAAAGGAATGGGGAAGGTCCAGTCGTACATTCAAACAATACTGCTTTTCTTCTTATGATGCACAAAGAGGAACTGAAACTCTTTTGTACTGATTCTTCTCATAAAAATTAATTTGAATAAATTTTTTGTCTTGATTATGTGAAACATTATGGACACCTACATTATGGAGCTAACTGTAAAAAATACCGTCAGCATAAAAAAACATCAACATGTATTTTTCATTTTAATTTCTCAGAAAATTGGGAGTGCGAGAAATAATCTCTCTACATGAAATACAATTCAACAACAAAATAAACAAACAAGAAACACTGCCAAGCCATAGCTCTTGCAGGCTCCCTATTAAAAGGGATATTAAAATTTTGATTCACTCAGCATTGTGTCCCTTTTAAGCTGTATGTAGACATAACCTGGTAATGAAAGCAAAAGTCTTCACCAATTCCCATTACCACCTGTAATGAACTGCAACGAATACCAAGGATTTGAGGAAAGCCTCAATTCTGCTTTCCTTCCTACAACAGTTTCTTTTGTAGTCTTGAGCAAGTTAGTTATCTCTGTGCATTAATAAACTGAAAAAAGAGCCTATTTGTTGCTTTTGAGAAATAATTAGCTTCTCAAAGTTGCACACATGGGTTTTTAGCAAGAGCTTTGTAATGTTTATTTAGAAGTTCTATTTTTGCAGTTGTTTAAAATTCATAGTTTGCTTCACATACTCAGGTCAGCTTTACCACACTATGGGCCAGACCACTAAAAGAGCACTCATTTAAAGCTGAAAATATTTAACTGAGCTATTCATTGCATTCAATGTAACAGGAGATTTTTCTCTCATGTTACGTTCTCTATTAAATCCCTATTCTGGTGTAATTTGACAAAGATGAGGTGATGTTTGCAGTTGGAGTTGCATCATAAAAATCTCTTGCTACAGTTACATGGACAGTTAAGAAAACTGCCTTGGAAAAGACTATGTTGAAGAAGAAATTAGTTTGCTAATGCTTTGCTTCAAATACAGCTGTGCCTAGACTGGAGCACATTTCAGCAGTTAAGATACCCATTCCAGTGCTGAAGTCTGTAGAGTCCCTTTAGGATAGAAGACATAATAACAAGAATAAATGTGTAGCTTGGAAACAGAACTATCATACTCTGTGTTTGTTCACAAATATTTGAATTTACTTATGTTGCAGTGTTTCTGTACTAATATAGAGTACTAATATATAAACAGTGTTTTATTCAGGAAACTGCAAATAAATTATATTTGGCACCATAGCTCTTAGACACTATAAAGATAATAGAAATAGAGGTTCGGTACACATACTTAAAAAAAAATCATGATAGTATCCCTTTTTTTTTTAATATAACACTGTCTAGGACTTATTAATTACAATGTGGAGATGCATCAAAATGTGAGACTGCATGATGAAAAGATTGAGAGCCAGAAGAGAAACTAGTTTTCTAATGTTTTGACATGCTTAAAACCAAAGTAATGAGTAGAAAATTACAAACCCGTTTGTGACTTATTAGAAGTAAATTACAAGCTCAGACTTCAAAGTCCACTCAGGTATAGACCCCAAACACAAATGAATGCAAACAGATAATTACTTTTATGTGTATATACATTTGTATTTCATATGCGTGCTCTATAAATACACTGGTCATCTATATTAATACATATGTTCACAAAACTTTATGTAGCCCTAGAAGGTGGCTCTGCAGGTTAAATACAATACTCAACAAGTTGATCTTTTCCTTTTGTACTGTAGATTTGCTTATTGACCCTTTTTATTTGGAGAAATTTGTATTACTATACCCAAGCTTGTGATAACTAACCCTAGCAAGCCATGAAGTCTCACATGAAAGCTCACAAGAAAGTTACAAATTATTTGATGGTCTCAGTCATTCCATTAGGTATGTGAAGAATGATACACAGAGCTTGCCACTGTGCAGAATTAGTCTGTTTTAATCAGCATAGTGAAAATATGTATTCCAATGACATCCTATTTCACAAGAGATCAACCTCTAAAATTGGAATTCAATCTGCATTGAGGAGAAAAGCAAAGAAAGTGCTCACTATCAAGACCAATGAAACTGATCACTATCTAAAGCAGAACAACTTGTTCTGATACACATTCAGTTTGGTTAAGTGCGTGTCCTTGGAAATCACCTCCTTAACTGTTACATAAAGTGGGAACCTCAAGGAGTCCTGTACAAAGAGCTCAGGTAGCCAGAGGGAGCAACTGAAAACATAAGGAAAAGGAGGATGAGTGAGAAAGAGGCAGAAAATCCAATTCAGTAGGAGCAGGCCATCAACCTGTTTTGAAACTGATGTTATTACACAGGAAAAAGGGGTTGTCTCACAAGCAGGTCTTCGCTTTGAAGCTGAATTCACTTGCAATCAGTCCATTTTTAACTCCTGCTTAACTTAAGAGTGGATAAACTGGCAAAGGGATCATAAATTCACAAAATAGATTTAAAATAAGGATATGGTTAGTGTTAAAGAAATGTATGGTTCTGGCCCAAAGCTGAAAATGCCTTCTTAGAGAGTAGCTGTATTCAAAATAATAATCTCCACTACAAAGAAAAGAGTATTTTATTAAATAAGTCAATCACACAGTAAGGTCCAATAAAAATAACAGCAGGAGAAGCTAAAATGAAGTAGAAGGCAGCCCACTGTGAATGGAACATCAAGTGGGGAAGCTGTGCTTCCTGAGGGGTGCTCCCTGAAGAACGGTGCATACCACCAATTCACCTTGGCACATCCTTCTGCTCTCTTAAAAAGAAAAGGGAAAACACATACCAAAACTCTCTCCTTCCATTCCAATGGGGCCAGGCTGAGGAGTCTCTCCATTCTTTAAGCAGTTATGAATGTATGCTGCCTTCCACCTGGCGTACTTCCTGTGCTGGGCGTTCTAGGGGAGGGAAAAGGCCAGCCATTTTAACCACTCACTTCTGCATATTAATGCATTCAAAACAGAAATATAAACATCTCTTCCACCTTCTCTGCTGTCATTTGACACCCTTTTAAAGATAAACAACACGTATAAAATTAATAGGTGAATTAAAAAAAAAAAAATTAAAATAACAGCTCTAGCAAGATCTCAGCATGAAAGGATAATGTGGAGCTCTTCAATTAGCACAGCGTATCAGGAAAAGGAAATAAATTACACCAAGAACATCTAGTATGAAATGCACAGCACTGTCTAGTAATTATTGATATGAAATAAAGAAGAAAGCTTCCTATCACCATAAATTTAGATGATTATTTGCTTTAGATTTAAATATTTGAAACTTAAAATGCTGCTATGCTGCTGATCAGAAATATGAAATCTTTTCTCATTATATTATTTTATAATTTTAAATTGTATTTAAAAGCATGGATACGGAAAGGCTGATGTAACTGCAGATTAATGTGACTTGTTTGTAATATTCTATGGCATCAAGATTTTCCATTTTGTTTTTCAAAATATACTTTACTGTTCCTAGGTACAACTTTAAACATGTCAAAACATGAAAGGAAGATTGGCCACTTTGTATCTCCTGGGACTATTACAATAGTGTTTAATCCAGAAAGAACTGTCAATTGATGCAAGAAATATTAAACTGATTATGCAAATCAACTACTTGTCAAAAGTTGTATGGAAAACAACCAGTTCTGACAGTTATGAGGTAATATAAATCAAGGAACAAGGCTGAATATAAACAGATGAGAAATGTGTAAGGATGAGTGGAATCATTTGCCCAAATGAACAGTGCAAGTTGGGATAGCATGCTTCACACCAACATTTTAAAATTAATTAAAAAAATTATTTGGAAATTAAATCCAAAGTTTCTAAGAAATTAATAAACTGAAATTCAATACCGTACTTCACAAAGCCTATTGCACTGTCACCAAGAACAGCATAGAGAAACACAATACAAAAGGTATCTCCAGCAAGATCCCTTGCTCATATTTAATACATTGTATCACCCAGGATGCTCAGGCAATCCAGGAGAAAGATCTAGTCTTCATTTTCGAAAACAAGATATTCTCCAGAAAAAAGCCTATTCTGCTGACATATTTATTAAACCACATTCACTCTACCTGAAAAAGGAAATGTGCAATTGGAAAATATGGCTTTCTGTTAAAATTTGTTCTAATAATCATTTCTGGTCAGTCAGTGTTACAGATCAAATTCTTTCATTTTTAACAAACACTCTAGAAGCCACAAAATACAGAAAACACATACCCAGAGTATGCAACTTTTAGGAAAGATTATTATGCAATATTTAAAAGCCTTTACATCTCCCCTCCATTCTAACATGGCGAGTATTTACTGGAAAAGTGTGAAGGTGCTGTTGTAGCAGGTATTGCCAGGTGCTGGCAACTCAGCATGGCAGGAGTGGTGAGGAGAGGCCAGGGCTGCCCCACGCTGGATAAAACCAGCTCCAGTGCTCCCACCTTGGGACACAGTTGAGGCCCTCGGGCATCTGGTGGTGCCCTAGGGAGAGCTTATTTGAGGGAGTGCCAAGCACCCTCAAGCCCCACACCCAAGATGCTGGAGGGAGAGAGGAGAAGGCAACAAAGAGTTTGATGTCTGTCCTGCATCCTGACTGCAAAGCTTATCATTCCAGAACTCAGAAGTGAAATGCTGTTTGTTTTGGTTTGTTTGCAGTGCTGCCCCTTTTCAGAAGGCTGCCCTGTTGAATGAATGTTACTACATTGAAGTAAATGAAAAGAATGCTGCTGTCACAGAGCTTCCTACTGCTTTGATCTAAGCTGTGTCTTGTAAAACACATCTTCCAGAAAATCCTTCTGCCTAGTTCTAACATGGAGATATAGAACAACCACTCTTCATCTGTGACACAATCCATTCATACCAACCAATAATCAATCACTCACCATTTAAAAACATACATATGCTAAACACCCATTTTCTGATTCTCAGTGTGAAATACCTGCATTCTATGCCTGTTGATTTAAAAGCCTTTCAATAGCTGATAGTCCATATATATGAATTTCAATTATCTATTGAGAAAATAGGCAGATGTCATGCTCTGAGTGTATTTCTGAGTCTGAGTGGCTGACATAAACTTCTGCAAAAGTCTAAGACAGTCAAGTCATACTTCTCCCATCATCCCTTTACATGAGAATGAATAAGGAAACTGTTGAAATATAATGATGCTATACAGAAGAGTAAATATTTTCTGTATTTCTTGTACACCCTCTTTTACTGTCGGTGTTCACCAATCAAACAAAATGAGAGAATTCTGCTTTTTTCCAATTACAAAGCATTTCCTTGCAGCATCAACAATAAAAACCCCCAGTGCAAAGTAGAAAATGTACCCCTGCTAGCATTCTGCACTGACATTTGTAACAACTTCTTCCATCTTCAAAGCAGGATTGCTTCAGGTATTCTGAGGACTCAATTGTCAGTGCACTGTCCTGTGCACTACAGATTAATATTGTTTTTTTCAGTCCAATGTGCAAATGTGCATTCACTTTCTGGCTCTAGGAAATATTAGTACTGGATCTAGGAAAGGATGTCAGGGTGCAGAGCAGACAGTTTAAGGAGGACACATCAAAGAGCAAACTTACTTGTGCCTCTCTATAAGATGGAAATTTTGGATTGGTAGTCTCAGGCTACAGAAGATGGAGAATCTTGAAAGAACTCTTCACCAAGCATTTCTCTTGGGTAAGACCTATCTTTAGTATCTACACTTACATCCTATAGTATTCAAGAAGTGCACCACTATCAAAACCATGCTTTTACCTTCTTTCTAATGTTTACAAATGAAAGTAGCCACAACAACTACATTTGAAACTGATCAAGTACTGACTGCACTTTAGGCACACTTAACAGATTAGGAGATTTACAAACAGGTTGTCAAGCATGTGAATTTCAAGCAGGACATGGAAAAAAGTGAAGGTGTCTCAAGCTAGGAACCTTGCATAATTTTTCCCCTATAAGCATTCCCACTTGCTCAATATAACGCTATGTATCCCACAGTACAAATCAAAATTTGAATTTCTAAATGATACTTGTCATGAAGCATCTTCTAACAGATGTCAAGTATTTCATCTACAATTTATCTGAAATACTTAGCATGATTCTTTATGGTTCACTAACAAGTATTTGGCTACACTACTAGAACCTATATTCTTTGAAATTCATATTCATGAATTATAATAGCAACGTCTGTGCTTGGAAAAGCAATCAGAAAATACACTCATATGCCTAACACTTACCTCTTCAGAGAGCTCCCCAAATACCGTTAGAACATCTATCAGGAGACTTGCAGTATAAAAGGACTTTATCATGTTTCTGCAAAAAAGAAAGCATTTTGCTAACCTGGTAACGTCAGTCTCTCAGAATCACATTTTAGGACTTGTAATCTTAGACCATACTGGCTTTTTTCAAGCCAAACATCGGGGTTTTTTTTCTTTTAATCTGATGTTATAGAAGCTGATTCCCAACATTTAAATCCAACACTATTGATTAGTCTCCTAACTACTATTCAGAAAATGTTCAGTATTTTTTGTGTAGGACATCAGAAATCCTGTGTTAACTTAGAAAAATACATTAAGATGCCATAGTAACTGCTGTAAACCAAATCACATAATGGATCATCACGACTATTTTACTATCACTGATCAATAGAAACCATAACATGCTTGATAAAATAAAGCACAGTATTAGCCTGTGGTTTTAGAAGGCTTGCCAGTAGGTTAAGCAACTCCCTAAGGAACACAAGGAGGAGGATACCAGTTAATGTGTGAAGTGAAACCTAAAAGTAGTAGCAAATTGAGTTTTTCAGAAGAGAAAAGAATGTATTAAAGCCCAATTCTTGTTTCCAGTGAAATTAAAGAGCATTTGGATATTCACATTCCCTGACCAGTATCTTAATTCAGATAAGAAAAACAAAGATTTGCACCTACTTATGAAATTGCCCAGCTCTGTCTTCATTATCTGCATACAAAAACATTTTCAAGGCGTAATTCTCCACATGAGCAGAACCAACAATTTCCTGAGTAATTGCTTCATTATCACCAAATTGCTTTTTCATCTGAAAAATATTGGAAAAATACATTAATTACTTTATTAGACCTTAGCAATTCTGCAAACACAAAAAGAACCTGCTGATTAAAACAAAGTCAAGTACAATTTAAAAAGAAACAACTTAAGCTACATTTTACAATTCTGCAGTTTCAAACATAACAAATGCTAAAAGCAGCAGGTGAAAGAGAAAGCACATTCATCTGGAGAGAAACACTACAAATAAGTAGCTCTAAATCTTCGGTCACAAAATGCTTATAAAAACCACCAACACAGCAACATCCTCTCCCCCAAAGTTAAACACAACTACAGTGCTGTGAAAGAACAGCAACAGATATTTTTCCCCTTAGTATCTGAAAGACCTGGCACTCTGAAGCCTGTGTCAGGATTCAACACAGTTCAGCTGGTGAAATAATGCATGCTTTATAAAGGTGCTGTAGATCAGAGGGATCGATAATGTATCTTCCCTCTTGTAAGGTTATTTCACTGCAGTTCATTACATCTTTCCAAGTCTTTGAGCCCTACCTTGACCAGTCTAGAGACCTATGGATTTACTGGAATTTTCAGTGTAAGCAGCGTATTTCAATTCAAAGAACTCTTTTCAAAGATGTTAAGAGTGCAAGAATCCTCAGGTTTCCTAATAAAAATCAGCAAAGCAAACAACCCTGTAACAGTTACAACAGGTGGATTTACAGCTTCTGAATAGGCTTACTGTTTGCACATAAGGAAATCTCAGGTTATCCTTAGAGAACAAAAACAGGAACACTGCATGATACTAACCTGCAGCCTTTATTTTGCCAAAAGATTTAAAAACAATCTCTGAATGGCAGTTATTTTTCACTGTGCGTGCGAAGAAAATTTAATCATGCAGGCAGCATTTCCATATTTTTTTATATTGCTGCCAACTTTCTAAGACATAGAATGTTGCCAGAAAAGTTACTGGATTTCAGTAGTTCAATATAAGCTTTCCAAATAGAATTTTAAATTTGAAGTTTAAACATAAGTTTTTTCTATATGTGGTTTTCAAAGAGTAATTGTTCTACAAAGTGTAATTTTCTTGTGAAAGTACCAAAATTAGTGTGTTCAAACGAAACAGCCAAACACTGAAGCTAACTCAGGAAGAAAACTGTTTGTATACATATATTTCCTTAACCAATCTGCACACCTCACACTCAGAGAAGAACTGATTACTGTACTTGATTTGATTCTCAATTATTTCAAACACACAACTAACACTGTTACATACACTGCTAAAAGTATTAAAGGTAACCAAGTTGTTTACTGCTGAAATTATCCTTTACACCATTTTACACTACCTGTGATTCAATACAGCAGTATTGGTGTTTCAAACGTTAATACAAAATCTCAACCTAAACCTCAAGGCATTTAGGTTTAATCTTAAAAAAAATTAAACCGCACCCCTCTACGCCCCCTGGTGGTCACGGGCAGATGGAAACAGTAAATCCTAAATTACAGCAGGGGTCCAACTTTTCCATAAACACAAACTTCTAAGCCCCAAAACTGCTCTATTAGACTTGACTAGGAGCGCTCTCTTCATCCTTCCACCACCCGGATACATAGAAGAATCTTCAGTATTGTGCATCAGTTGTCACACCCCTATTAAAGGTGTCAAATTCCAATGAAATAATACACCAAGAAATCACTGTACACTGAATTTTCCATTGCAAAAAAACAGTGATAAAAAAAGCAAGAAGCACAAGTTATGAGAAAAAAAAAAAAAAAGACAAATGGTTCATGTTACATTTATTTTCTGAAGAATCACAAAATGGTTTGCATTGGAAAGGACCTTAATGGTCATCTAGTTCCAACTCCCCTGCTGTAAGCAGGGATGATGTTCACTAGAAGAGGTTCAGGACTATGCAATCTGGCCTTGAATACTTCTGTGGGTGAGCCATCCATCTTTCATAACTGAAGGCTGCTGTACTAGTTTCACACAAGCTCTTCAGGCATTGCTAGACTTTGGATGGAATTACCAATACTGAACAAGAAAAGAACTGCTGATAAATCTTTCAACATTGCTTTCTGCTTCCAAATGAGCACTTAGACCTTAGAATCAAAAAACTTCTTCCTTTGAGAATTTTGAAAACTACAGGATATGAGCATAAACAGCTCCTGGAACTTAAACTCACCATCTGTACCACAACTTTACCTTTCTTAGTTTAACTCTCTTTTATTTAAAGCTTTTTAACAGTATCAGGTCCTTTCAGACCAGCGTGGCATAGCTACCCCTTACCCACAGAGATTAGGCTGTGCTTACTAGAGTTTATGAAATAAAATCTCTAATCTTAAAGACAGGATTCAATCAGAAGTATCTTTATCTTTTACAGAATGTTTTAAATAACTCCCTGGATACAACAATTTAGGTTAGATATTTCAAAAGCATCCAAGGACTAGGCTATTAAGTCCTACAGCAGTAAAAATAAATGTACAGACTTCAAGGAATCAAAGGCAAATCCATTAAAAGTCTTCTAGAACACCCATGTTAACTTCATAATGAATTATGATTTTCCATGAGAACATGCATAAATAAAACACTGTAATTTATGCTGTCTACACAACTCTTATTTCTAAATTTCAATTATGTTTGTACATGCATACATATATACAGCTTTATCTCCTTCCAATCCTTCTGCAATTTATTACACACAACTGAAGTTCATGCAGTATGCTTGCATGCAGAACAGCTGCAGAGAAGAGACAGTATTTCCAGAAATTTAAATAAAATTAAATTAATATAATCATAATTTTTGAAGAAAGCAATAATTTCTACTTACAGCTTCCAACTGATCCATAAGTTTGGATAAAAATTTACGGCACTCTGGGGTTTTACTATCAATCTTCATCCCTGTCTGCATTGCATACAAACGACCTTGAAATGATACAAAACACACAAAAAACACTAAGTGATAACCTAAGGCAAAACCCATAAGCAAAGCAAAGCCCCCCAACACACCTGAAAGACAGCTCATGATTTAACCACACACTGACTCCAGTACTACTGAGCAGTGACAGCAAAATATAAGGTTTGGTCTTGCAGAGATACTAGGAGTTATTTTCGGGAGATTTATGTTTTATTTTTCCTCCATGACTATTCCTTTTAATTTTAAACTGATGTTTGTATCACTATTAGGCAATATCAAGTGCTTTTATAAACTACCACCACCCTCACTTGCAACTCACCCAAACAGGAACTTCAAACTGATTTGGAAGAGTGCATGGATATAAATGGAACTGCATGTGGCAGGAGGCAGTTAAAACACTTGAACAAATGGTATTAAGCACCTACTATCTCCATGTACAGGCATACACAGCATCAAAATACTAAAGACAAAAAATTTATCTTTAAACCAGACAATCCAGACTTTATCAAACTTCCCCTGCAAGCAGAGTTGCCAGTTTTTAATAAGATCTTGAAAATGAATGATTAGCATCTTCTGATTAAAGATTAATTTTTTACTACCAAAAATCTGTGAGTTGTAGATTTGCAAATGGCAGAACTTTATAGGCTTCACGAAACTGTGGACAAACCCAAGCAAGTATTATTTACTAGGATTAACACATACCAAGAAGGGAAAATAGACAGAAACATTCAGTAATCAAATGTAGAACATTTTCCACAAAAAAAACATTCCTCTAACTCTCACTTCTGACTCCCTCTCAAGGGAGTCCTACAAAACACTTTCAAATGCAGAATTTAAGAATCAAAAGGTCTAACTCCACCAAATATTATCATGAGGTAGTTATTATGGAATAAATCATGTCTTTCTTCTTGCAGGACAGAGTTCTACAAGCAGTCCTAATGTTCTTCACAGCTTTAGCTTGTTCCTCCCAAGCATCTCTTCATACACTAGAGACTCTTTTCCCTTCAAATTACCTCATTAAACATGAATATAACACAATTGTTATCACGCACTTATCCTGATGCTTGATGCAGAAGAAAACACTACATATGCTCAAAAGCTTCTCTGCATTTTCCATCTATTAGCAATTTATCTAATAAAATAAAATATCTTTCTACAAAACTTTGATTCTGCTGGTGAGCACCACAATTTAACCAATTTTTTCTGGATTTTTAAAGTAGTATTTCCTATTTCATATATAACTGAGTGTACCAGACTAAGCATACATTCCTTATTTGGGATTGCAAAGCTCACTTATTTTTGAATGGTAAAGATGCTGGGTTGACCAACCATTTAAAAATACTCTCCCTGAAAAATAAAATACTTCTGCTCTCCAATGCCTCTGTTTTTACAATGTATAGAAGGATCTAGAATCTTCATATTCAAGTTTTAAGTAAAGAACAACCAAGTGAAAGTCCTTAACAAAACTAAAGGAATTAAATTAATAAAGACTAAGAACAATTACAACACTTGACCAATACAAATGAAAGAATTGCTATGTAGGTTTCATCAAATGACATTACTATTAAGCTAATTAAGGATAGGTACTCTTAAGCCCACCTAATTTATCTTCAGGATGCTGACACGTTAATGTTAAACATTACAAAACTAGTACACGCAAAGTTGAAATTAGATTTCAAAGAAATTCAAACACAGAAACGTAAAAAGAATTGTATCTAAGGCATTAAAATTAATATGAAAAGCAACCATCAATTAAAATAGCATCATCACATGATAAGGAGCCAATTTGAAGTCTTCAATTAAATTGATTTTTAAGTACATACTTGATTGTAAGCTCCCCCCAACCATTTCACAGTATAATTTAACAGTTTAACATAAGTTTGCGAAACCTATGAGCCATTTAGGTCAATTATTTCTTTTTGATAGATGACAAGATCAGATATTTTCAGAGGCAAAGAAATTAATTTTAGACTGATATGCATTAGGGTGACAAATCCAAGATACAGTTGATCATTATGGGATACAGATTTAGCTTACTTGCTGAAGTATGCATCTTCAGATCTTGTCCATAACTCATATACATAAAAAGAACTCTGTTTCTGTATAAATGGATCTTGCAAATGTCTTTAGCCTTGATCAGTTGAAAAATGAAAAGATCTTCTACGTTGTAACTGTTACTCTCATGTTACCTATTAAGAGGATCTTTTCATTCTCATTGCAAATACATCCATTTAAATCATGAAAGCCAGATAATTTTTTTCTTCACTAATATCCAAAGGGATGTATTCACAGGACTGAGACATTTGTATGCTTTGTATAAAGCCCTAAAAAACCAGCCCTTTCCCCTCTTAGGATTTCAGAGCCTTAGGAAGACTTTAAGACTCCTTCAGGCATTCCAGTGGACAAATGCAGAGTAACTCCTGAACACACAGAAATCACCTCAGAGAACAACAGTTACAGAAACAAAATGTTTTGTCTATATATAACTTTACACTGTGGGTGACATCGAGCAATCTTCCACATGAACACCTTCCTTCTAACAAAAGGTTCTAGGACCAAAGTAGCCAAGGTTCCTAGGTTGTTAAAAATCAAAGTACTATTATTCAAAGCACAGATTGTCAAGAAAGCGTGAAGGTGCTCTTGCAGCAGCAGCAGCTCTAAAATACTAGGAACTGCAACATCCTAGAGCCAAACTATTAATGTCACCTGAGTGAAGAATAAATGTGTTCCACCTGTTGCAGCAATTATATCTCTGTACCACAAAACTGACCAGTTACTACATGCAGCCACCAAGTCCCAATTTGCATCACTGCCCATAGAAATCATTAAAATTTCCTAAAAGATCTTATTAACTAGAAAAAGGTCAAAGCACACTTAAGTTACCCTAGCAGGAGAGTCTACTGTGATCTTTAAAAGCTTTTGAAGCCTGCAATTTTTGCATGCTCTCTTCTTCACATACATTTAGGTGTTTGAGAGGAGACAAGCCTCTGACGAGGCAGTTCAGATAAAGGCAAAAGCTATTCCTTTTTTCTCAAGTAAGTGGTGATCTAGAGAAAGCATGATGTCTGTGAAAACAACTATTGACAGAGCATCACTACCTAGTAGCATTCAGTGCCAAAAGGTAGTCTTGGCTCAGATACTGTTGATAAAACACTGATAAAACCCAACTGTAATGAAAAATGAGGCAACCTTCAGGTCAGGAAGTGCAAACCAGACATTACCAGTCAAAATCTCCACAAACATCAGTTTCAGTTGATAAACTGAAGAAACAGAAGAAAAGTACACTCTATCAGTCTGAATCTCACCAGTAACACATAGAATGTTGTTTAGTATATTTAGGTATACCTACTGCTTTGATCAGTGCTGCTCTAGTCAAAAGTAGGGCTTTGGGATTGAAAACTTCCATCAATAAACTTACCAAGCAAACAGAAGTTGAAATAGTTGAAAAACTGAAAGAGCTAGAGATTTCTAGGGAAAGAAACAATATAGGAAGAGGAGGAAATAATTTGGCATTTAACTTTATATACAATACTGAAATAAATGTAATAAAATTTTCATGTTTTAAAATTTTGCTTTTGAAATAATCTGGGTGAAGCAATATGGGAGTGCATCTGAAAGCTGCAAGCAGTCTTTTGCCTTACTGCTGCCAACAAGAAAAATTATATATTAGTTCTACTTTTTCCATTTTTGAGTATTACTGTAAGGGAAAAAAAAAAATTATTTCCAAATGCAAGTTCTTCCACATCTGTGTCTTCTGTTATCCTCTAATTTTTAAATGTCCCAAGTATTCTACAAGAAGGCTATCTGTAAGACTGTGCTGGTTTTGATACTACTACTTCTGCCATTTAAGGTGTTCTCTTGTATATCTTTTGTGTGTGCTTGATCACGCAAGTATTACTTATTATAAAGATCCATGATTGTGACTGAAAAACATGTTTTCACCTAGTGAAGGAAATCTATTAATGTCCTTTTCCTGCCAAACTTGAAGCAAATGGGCAAATGCACTTCAAGACTAAATTTTCAGCAGCAAGAGCAAAACATACCTATCCTGTGTTAATATCAGTCAAATTTTAAACTGGCAATTAATGGTCAAAGAACTGTCCTCCATGTTTATGTTGACATGGAGGTTTTTGTTTATGTTGGTAATTTCAGTAGCAAATAACTCATAAGCAAGAAGACAAAAGTTTATTACCTCCTACATCCCTGTTAAGACAGTCAACAATGACATGAGTTCAGTTGCCCCCTTCTCCCACATTTAAAAGAAAACAAATTATTTACATTCCATTAAATACAGCTGTTCTGGTTTCTGTAATATTGCAAAAGCAACAGACAGTATTATTACTATGCCCGCTAAGTCACAAAAGTTATGCTTTAATGGAAGGTGTTCTATTTCTAGTAAGTGGTAAGGAATCTCCTGAACAGTATAGACGCCACAAAAAAAATCCTCATAGTGTTACATGTTACAAATGCATTATTTTACCTTATAGAATACCATACTTGAAAGGCCATTTTACATCAAAATAATTTGGTTTTCTCTTCAGAACTTCTCTACACATTGAACAAAATGTTTAAAGTGCATGTCCCTAATGACCAGTGACACACTGTTAAACCTAAAGAGCTCGACTTAGAGGAGGTATTTGTTTAGGAACTTCTGATAAAAAATAAATCCTCTGTGAACAGCCAAGCTTCTGAACATGTTGATGTAAAAGACAAGTAAACCCATACACTCTAGCTACAAAATTTTTTAAGTTTTAAAACCTAAATGTATATGAAGAATGGATACAATCTTTGAATTAAGTGACCTGTACTTCTTACCTCTCTTCACTACTTACGATTAAGATCTGGAATATCTGGAAACAAACAGGTGAATGAAATTATTCCTCCTTTTTGTTTTATGCATTCAGTTTTATAATAGATACAACTATTTTTTGCCCCCCTCTATTCAAACCAAGTAGCAAAAAATACTTTTATGTGGCCAACAAAGTAGTATACTATGTGCAGAAATTAAAGTACTAAGGAGGTAAAGGAAGCTACAGAGAGCTGATGTTTAAATATTAAATAACATAAGAAGTAGAGCTAAAGTCCCTTGTAATTTTACACACAAAGACACAACTGTTTTGCCAATTATTAACTAAAAGAGTTTGCTCTCAGTTCGTAGACAGGACATTTATCTTCAAATTCATAAAGACTTGGCAAGTAATCATTCTCACAAAAATATTTTGCCAAGACAACTACAAAATATACATCTTGATTTGCTGCCCTTAATCTTTGTTCAGTAAATACTAAGTGTGGGTGTGCTGGCTGGAATTATACAGTGAGCTTTACAGAAACTTCTCTGCCTTTATTTATGTCACGTAATACCATGTTATTTTTCCTTTGCTAATACACAGCACAATTTCAGAGCAAGTATTTTGTCTCTAGTGTGTGCCAGACATTCATTCCTCATACACAGTAAGTTACTCCAGATTTATGTTTGGATAACAACTGAAACTCCCCTCACTCCCATTTTAAGCTAACTTTGTGCCAAGTAAAAAATACCAGAGAACAAAAGTTCCAGCCAGCAAGCATGCACAATAGGCTGATTCTCTGTCTTCTAAATTCTGTCCTACTATCCATCTTTCTCTTTCCTGGTATAACAGGATCAAAAGATTACACCTCTTTTTCCCTGTGTGTATTTAATTCTCTAGCATAGAAAATAAATGACAAGCAACTGAAATATTTTTTACATTTGATAGTAACAAAGTGACAGAAAATAGTAACAAATAACGTTGCAATAAATTTTAGGGATATTTTGATTCTGATTAAGGATGAAAGCTTTACCAGGTCTTATTTATTACTCATTCATATTCTACATCTCTTTGTCAAACCACTGACAGAAAAACATTTGTTAAATGCTTGATACAGGAAGCCAACCGCTGGAATACAAATGTGGGAAGCACAAGGCACAAAGACATTAAATTGGATTCTACTCAAATCCAAAACTAATGGAAACATTTTCATATAAAAATGAATTATTCTTGCTCTCATAAACATTAATGTGTCATAATTCAATCATGGAATTTCTGCACACAGTCATAAATATATTTCTACATGGCTTAGTCCAACCTGTCTGAATTCAAGGACTTTTAAAAACAGATTTAACATACTGACAAACAAACTTGGAAGGCCTTACACTATCTCTTCATTACATGATGCTGAAGGAAACTGGCAAAATTCATTAGGCTGGCAGCATCAACTGAAACTCTAAAACATTCCAGAGATATCAAATTACTTTCAAATACTTATTTTCAAGCTAAATTAACTTAGGGAAATATTTAAGAAAAAAAAATACAATGCAAAAGTTGGGGAAATCAAGACTACAATTAAGAAACTCAAAAGGAGATAGCATCATGACCCTTTTGTCCTCTCAGATTCTCTTATACTATTCTAAATCTTACTGAAGAAAACGAGTAGCTAACAGTATAGTATACTACACGCTAAACAAATGTTATTAAGTCAAAATTATCTCAATTGCCTCTTAAAATTCCTGGAAGTTATAGTAAGCCCCCTTACAATTCACTAATAATAATAGCAACTTATAGACAAGGTAAACAGGCGAAACAAAATTTCCAATGAAAAACTCAACTGTTAACTATTAAGGTTAGATGACAAAACAAGTAACACAGTAATATCTACTATGAATTTCAGGAAATTATTGTATTTTACACTACCACACTTCAGTCTGGTTTAAGTACTTACTTTGGTCTAATAAAATTTGAGTAAGAGTTATATGTACAATTCATAAGCTTCTACGCTTTTCTACAATATTTAAACTACCCATATTTTTAAAAGCTTGTCTCTACACTTAAATAAAGAAAACAAAACATTTCCAAGTAAAACAGAAAAACTACATTAAACATAGATTTTACAGCAATTAAGACCTCTAGAATGAGACAAGAGGAGAAGGCAGCTACTCTGGATTAGTTGTGGTCAAGTCATGAGGATAAAACACCTTTTAGTGATTAGAGCACAAATCTGAAACTCCCTCTTGCTTAGTTTAAACTGGAAGAATCCTATTTCACATCTTTAAACCATTTTGTGAGGCGAACCAAAGCACTCTAGATGACCACAAGCTTCCAAAGTGTACTCCTGACCTTACTGGCTACTAGCATCCGCAGCAGAATTAGAAGTGTTGCCAGCAGGTTGAGGGAAGTGATCTTTGCATTCTACTCAGCACTATTGTGCCACACCTGTAGCCCTGTGCTCCCAGTATGAGCCATGGAACGGCCACAATGCTGACAAAAGGCTAGGGACACCTGTCACACCAGAAGAGGCAGAGAGCTCAGTGTTTACGTCTTGAAAAGCAAAGGATCAGAAAGACTTATCACTGTGTGTAAATACCTGATGAGAAGACAAAGCCAGACCCTTCTCAGGGGTGTCCAGTGACAGGGCAAGAGCCAATTGGTTCAAAATTAAATAAAAGAAATCCTATTAAAACACCAGAAAAATCTTCAACTGTCTGGGTAATCACACACTGGAAAAGGTTGATCCCAGAAGTCATGGAGTTGCCATCCTTGGGGATGTCCAAAAACCACCTGCACACAGTCCTGACCAACCTGCCCTACCGATTATGCTCTGAGCAAGGCATTGCACAGGGCAATGTACAAAGCCCTCCAACCAATAGTTCTGTGATTCTGCAAATCAGAATGTGGATGCATCCCTTCTTCAAAGGCAGCAGCAAACCTTGGCCAGGAAAAGACAGTTGTTAATTCTGCTTCCAGAGGTTCAAGTTGAATAAATATATACCAAAAAGTGGTGAATTATATGGTGGAAAAAATGCACCTCAGTATACTTACACCATATCAGTGAAATTTAGGAGTTTTATACAAATACATGCAACCCAGGAAAGATTTCAATTTGTAAAGTACACTTGTCCTATATGTTCTCAGTCCTATCTCTACCAGAACAGATTATTTTAAAATATCACCTATGTAATCATAGCAGCAAGTGCCCAAAATTAATATAATCATAATTTTTGCCACTACCCACAGTCTGTTTTGAGGATTGTGGGGTTTATACAATTATCTTTGTTATTCCTACCACTTTTAAAATTTTTCTGTCTCCACAGACTGAAAACAGAAAAAAAAAATAGAAAGCAAAGGGAAAAGTATAAATTAAGAAAAATTTTTAGCTTATACTCATAGCAGAATCAAAACTCTCCCAGTACACTATGAAATTGGTATTTACTTAAATATCTGATTTAAACATATTAACTTACCCCAAGTAAACAACAGATTATTCTTCTGTATGCAAGCTCTAACAAAAACCTTTAAAACATTTGCTGTATTAGTAGCCCACAAAATAGTTTTCTGCCACCAGCCATAAGAAAATACGAAAAACATACTTTTACAAATGGACTATATAAATTACAAAAGATGAATATTTAAACAGGAAAGCTCAGGGACTTGATCATATTATAGATGGAATTCTACAACACATTTTTTTATGCATTTCATTTCAACAATGTCCCAGTATAAATTAAGTCACTAAGTATGTGCTGAATCTCTCCAAATACAGCAAATACCAGTTACTTTTAATTGTATTTATACTTCTTAATTGCATGCATCTTCTAAATTAATCATTTAGAATGCATCAAGATACAATAAAAGATTGAATAATTTAAAAACTCAATTAAAATATTTGACCATCATTAGTCCTTCCTATTAAGAAGGACTAATTGGATTGGTAAAGGATAAGAATTGGTAAAAAATAACAGTATTTCAGTAGTAAAATTGCTATAACTATATTTTCCAAATTTTTAGTCAAGCCATGAACTTCACAGTCAATTTTTTCTTAGTAATAATAACAATAGTACTAAAAAAACTTAGAATTTGTATGCAGAGAGAAGTTTGTTTCACAGGTATCTGACTACACTTGAAAGTGACAAGCCAGTCACATTTAACAGATGGATATTTCTGTTAAAAGCTGAATGACTTTTGGTTCAAGAAGTTGTCAACTAGTTGTAGAATAAAAGTTGTCTCTTTTGCTTTTCTCTCCTGCTTTGTCTTTGAAAACCACAAATGCTAATACAAGAGTGTGATCCGTTGGAAGCATTTCTCTGACGCTTTTCCATCTCAAGAATTAAAAATAAAATTTTTTTTCATGCCTCTTTTATACAGATCATATCTACTGATCTTACATAATTGTTTCCTGATGTTTAGTAGATTGTAAAGCAAAAATCACCACACTTTGCTTTTTGAAAGTTCCCAGAATTGTAAGTTCTCACATGAATTCACTGACTATCCAAACATGAAACATCAATCCTTTTCTGGCAACTCACTGGAATTCTCTCAATACTTTTGAATTAGAACATCAATGTCCAGTAAGTACAGACTACCACTCATCTTTTCGAAGAGATTAATAATGTGACTGGAAGGCTGAAACAACAGCCATTAAGGAAAATCTTGCTTTTAACTCTAATTTTTTGGAAAATACAGTTATGTCTCAAACCTTGCAATTTTATTTTTTTTTAAAATAACTTTTAAAAAAAGTAAATTTTAGTAATTTTCCAGTAAGTAAAAGTTAATATTTCTAAAAAAAGTTAATATTTCTTTTAAAAAATAACTTTTTAAAAAAACCCCTGTGCCTATGCTACAGTTGGAGATATGATTTCTTCAGATATTACAGGCCAGAGATTTTTTTTATCGGAGCCTGCCTCCTTGTGTCTGCAAATAACACCTCAAAGTAGTCAAACAGTTAGATTCAAGTAAGTTTTTAACATAAAAAGTTAAATAGCAGACAAAATAGCATAAATTTCAGGTATTCCATTATATCTGCTGAATAAACTGACATTTACTGCACCTGAAATAGCTACATACTTAATGACAATGATTAACAAATAATATAAAAGTAAAAAAGTATCATATGGGGAGTAAAGCATTTTAAAATAAGGTGGTAGATTACCAGAGTGCTGGATACTTACATTAACCATTAAGTGTCAAACCTCTTTAAAATAATTATTTTGTAAAATCATGTCCTACTAAAAATTTGTAAAAAACAAACTTGGTTTCTTTATTTCTCTAGAGCCTGTTTTCTGGGTAGAAGAAATGTTACAACCATGTGAATTTATGGTGCTGTCACTGTCAGGGAAAAAATTAATTATTTCAATCAATTACGTCCATCATCTAACAATAGATAGGGCTAAAAAAGGTAACAGATTATACACAACATATTAAGCTATTGATCATATTCTTCTTTCAATCTGAATACTTAAAAAAAGGTTAATGATGAAGGTTTTTTTATAGATTACACAGGATTACCATCACTAAACCAGTTTCTTAATTTTTGCAATGTGGAAGTACCACAACAAAAAGTGTTGTGTCACAGTGTACAAGAACATCAATGCCCAGTATTTTATTCTTCATGTGGAAAATTATGTGGCAGTTGAAAAAGACAAATAATCCCCGCTGTAGCTATTTATATTGTGTAAAACAGATTAACGTTAATTAAATTACAGTTTCTGTAAATCAACATATGCCTGCAATACCAAAAAAGCAGGAGTCCTGCCTTTGCCCCAAGCCACTGTGTCTTGCTCCTATTCTTTGTCTGTGTGGGAACACAGCTGTTTAAGCAGCAGTGAATTGGCCTGGTTGAAAAATAGCTTATTATTGTCTTTCATCATACAATTACATCCACATTTGCTTCTAAAGCACTCTAGGGTTGGGAATGAGAGGCCAGAGAAGGACTACAGCATTTTCTTTAGGAGCATTACTGGTTTATGCTAGCTTAATGCTCAAAATGCACTACAACACAGGAAAAAAAAAATGGTGCATGCAAATAAATCATGTAACTGCCATATAAATTCCCAGCTTTAAGAGTACACCTACAGCACCTATTAGGAGAGATGAAAACATTAACAAAAGTAGTAAGTAGTTTCTCTGAAAATTTTATTGCTAAGCTTTAGAAAGCAAAATTTTACATTGCAAACACATCTTGCCAGAGTTCACTTGCCTCTAATCCTCCAATTAAATTGTGTCATTTATTATTAGACATATAATAGTGCAATTTAACTAAAATTAACATAAATCAAAATCTAGCATACATATGCCCATACTGCAAACTACTGTGCCATGGCAACATTAATAATATTGTGACCAAAGCTTTTTTTCTGGGTATGAATCAACATTCCAAAGCTCTAAGCACATCACTATTCAGAGTGATGGCTACATCCACTAGCTAACCAATGATCCCACTCACAGAGTGGCTGTGTAAGCAGCTTTGTGATGGAACATGCCCTTTCAGCACAGGGAGCACTCTGCTGTGCCTCAGCAGCCTTCTGGTCCTGGGACATGAAGGATCCCAGGCACAGCAGCCCCCCAGACCTGGGACATGCAGGATCCCAGACACAGCAGCCCCCCTGTCCTAGGACATGAAGGATCCCAGACACAGCAGCCCCCCTGTCCTGGGACACACAGGATCCCAGACACAGCAGCCCCCCTGTCCTGGGACACGAAGGATCCCAGGCACAGCAGCCCCCCATACCTGGGACATGCAGGATCCCAGACCCAACAGCCCCCTTGTCCCGGGACATGCAGGGTGCCAGGCATGTGCCTGCAGGTGAGGCTGGTGGAGAAGTGCCAGTGCAGAGAACACCACACAATCCAGCACACCCAGAGCTTTCCTCACTCTGTTCCTTCCACGCAATACATTGTATAAAATGTATAGAGATTCTCTGAAACCCATTTCCAAAGGCTCCACTCACTTTTTTCAGTGAAGCATCTAATGAGGAGTGTTGCTTTAACCCTACATAAATCCGCACGGTTTTCAAAACATTATCCAAAAGGAATACTAAAATTTTTTTGTATTCCCTGCTCTACACTTCAAAAAATCAATCTTTTTAGTAAAGCTTTTATTATTTATAGCATGCTAGGAGTATATACAGCACATTTTTTTTTGACAGTAGCAATATTAATAATTAATACTTTGGGATTCCATGTAATTATTCCAAACCCATGGTGTTAAAAATTAATGGTTCATAAACCTTACTTTTGCTTCAAAGCCAGAACTAAATGAAGAAAAAAAACAACTATGGAGCAGGAGTATTGCATTTTCATCAATCCAGACAAACTCATCCACCACAGGAGGAAACAAGTGTCATCAGTGGAACACTGGTGAAAACAAATTCTTCTCCTTTGTGTATTTAAAAAAACAAAGGATCTGAGCAAGACCTAACTTGAAAAAGAGGTGTCAGTGCTTTTTACTTTACGTAATACTGTAATGAAACAGATACCTCTAGAATAGTCTTTGCTATATTCAGTAATGAACCAGATGTCTTGAAGTACTCAAATGAAAAACAAAACTTCAGACTACTTAGGACAGACAAGGCAAATGACCTTACAGAATACGGTGATTATCCAACACAGGCTTTTCTTTTCCTCCACACTAAGACTTAAGTTTCAGAATGCAAAAACCAAAGAAAAGTAAAGATCACACACCAAAATATTTCTGGTTTAAAATAGACCTGTATTTCATCACATACACTGATGCATGTCTTTTTCTTGTATAGCCAGACAGGGTGCTACATCTGACAGAAAAATCCAAAAAAATAAAGAAAAACAAACAAAAAAAACTCCCAGTGCAACTTGACCCAGCTTGTGCTTCCTGCCACACACAGTGTCACTTTGTCCAGTGTTCTTCCAGTACATAAAAAACGAGTACTACTGAGAACATCCAGCATTCTAATATGTGGCTACCTCCCCATCCTGGTCACACTGTTCCACGTTAGCACACTATTCCTGTGTAACACAGAAAAGATAAAATTATTGTTCTGTCACTCAGATGACAATTTTCTCAGAGCTATCTGAAACCTAGATTTCACTAATTCTTTCTTCTAAACTAGGATCACCTTATGAAGAAAAACTACCAGTTCTACATCTATTTTTTTATTTCATTCTTCTTGAAGAAAAGAAAGACCTCGTATCTCAATAAAAATACCAACGCTGTGATGAGTCATCTTCCTTCCCCTTAAGAGGGGGCTGTCAACAACATAAACATTCCTGGTGATCTGCTAGTCTTAGGCTCTTTACAAATGCGTCTTAACTGTACCAGGAATTAACAGCAAGCTTGCATTTCTTAATTCACTATGCAAAGTCTTTTAGAAAGGCTCACAGTCCACGCTAACAACCATTAGCTTAGAAGCCACATCAGCTGTAGAAAAACCTACATATTAATTTGCAAGTTTTACAGTAAGGTTTTGTTGTGTTCATTTCAGTGAAAGAAGCAGAAAACGAGAAAACCACTCACTCCCTTTGAGAGCCTCGAGAAAGTGACAAAGCCCCCCAAAAAAGAAAATGAAAGCTTCTATCAGCACTAAAGATCCTCAAACTCGAAGTCCTTATTCAGGGTTACACAGTACGAAAGGGATTATCTTTTCAGGAAAACAAAAACGCTGAAAAGGTTCTTGAATGTTATTTTTTGCCATACTTTTTAGGACTGTCCCATCAGTGCCCTGTGGAGCAGCAGCAGGCGCTGGGGCTGCGGGAATGGGCGCTGCGCCTGCCGAGAGCCTTGAACTCGGCCAGCGCGGAGCAGAGCACGGGCGGGTGGGGCTGCAGCGGCAGCCGAGGCACACCGCGACCACCCCGCACCGCCCAGAGGTGGGGCTTGTCCCCGCGTCTCCGCACACCCCGCGGGCAGCCCGGGCGGGCAGGGGAGGAGCGCTCCGCCCGGTGCAGCGGCGGCCGGGCCGGACCGGGCCCGGCGGGACGGCGCCGCGGCCGCCTCCTCACTCACAGTAGTACGCCACCACGGGCTCGCGCTTGTCCAGCTCCTGCGCGGTCCGCAGATGGTGCTGGATGCTCTTGAACTGCGGCGGCAGCGGGGGCAGCGCCGGGGCCGCCATGGCGCGAGCGGCGGCGGCAGGCGGCGGCGCGCGGCTCTCGCTCCCGGGGCTGGCGCGCGCCGCTTCCGCTTCCGGCTCGGGCGCCCGTGGGCGGGCTGAGGGGCGCGGGGAGCGCCCCCTGCTGGCCAGGAGGGGGCCGGCCGGGCCGTGTGTCCGTCTATCTGTCCGTCTGTCTATGGTGACCTACAGCCTGAAAGGCCACCTCCATGGCCCCTTAGTACTTCAAACATCCCACAGCTGCCGTGAGGAAGGGCTGCAGACGTCGGGGCGGTCGGGGCTGCTCCCTGGCCCAGCGTGGAACGGAGTGCTGGCCCCGGTGCCCGGGGCTGAGCAGTGATGCCCTCCCCAGCCCTCCTGCTTCCTTGCCTTTGGCAGGCCAGCCCAAAGAGCCGGCCTGGACATACACCTGCAAGTCAAATCCCTTCTCAGATTGAAACTGCTCCTTGGGCTCCACCAAGGCTTACCAAAGTCCGTGAGGCCCGTGGGGCCTGAACTGTGCCCTTACTTCTGGGCCTCTGCTCCTTATCCCCCAAAACTGCCAGGTTTGTTACCTGGCATGCAATTAACCAATAAATACACACTCGAGAGAGACATTATTTATTTCAGAGTTGTGTGGGCCTGAGTTTTTGGGGGTATTCCATGAATCAAACACCCCAACTATCAACACTTTATTATTTATACATTTCAGCAAACAAATGCTACAGGTTACATTCTTATTAATTAATTAGTTTTCTGTCTTCTGATCGTTAATGATTCTCTTGCTTCTAATGCTAATTAGTGAGTGTGTTTAGTCTTTCTCATTTGATCCACTGCATTTCTTGGGTCACTGGTCCATGAGCTGGTGGTCAGGATCTCCCCCTGCCAGAACTACCCTTTACATGGTCGGAGATGATTGCAGTGCAGCTGCTGAGCTCTGCCTTATAAGTTTCTTCCTTATATTGTGAGTTCTGCCAAATTGCCCTGTGGCCTGTAAGTTCTGCATTCTTTGTGTCAGCTCTAAGTGGGCATCCTTCTTCCTAAGCCTTTTTAACCTCTCCCAGGGTCTGAGATCAATGAAGAATGTCAAGCTCTAAACCTGGCAAGCAATGTAAACCTGGTAAACAAGGCAATTCTCCTACCAAGTGATTTGTCTTTCTAACACTTGGACATCAGTTAGAGCTTGCTTGTTAGCTGCTGTCTGTTTTAACAGATTAAATCTCCCTTGTTGATTAAGCTTGGAAGTATTTAAAGATTAAACATCAAAGAAAATCCTTTTTTAAGAATATGTCACATATTCCTCATTTTGCAATACTACAATGGCCTGGCTAATAGAACTGGGCTGCTTCCTGGTGGCTGTCAGAAAGTCTTTCAGCCCTGGAACATGGATCTCCTAGGATCACCACTTCCCAGATTTTTCCTCAGAGGAACCACCAGGTATTTTTGGTTTTGCAGAGAGGGGATAAGAACAGCAAACGAAATGTGAACTGTTAAAGCAAAATGGTTTTAAATGGATCTCACGAGTTATTGCAATATAAATTATTTTAGTGTTTATTACCTCGTTCTAATGGTGTAGTTAAAACTATTTTTGAATTTCTTTTAGGCAGCCCTTTTGCCAAGCCTCTTCTTGATCTCAAAGTATCTGTTTGCAAAGGAGGAGCATGTCAGTGCTCCAGGGCATAAAGAAAGGTGCATATTGGACAGAGGCACAGGGTAGGAGAGGTGGCTGCTTTGTCTCATTGCTAACATGGGAGTGTGCCAAAAAGGGAGCAGAAGGGAAATGATGTCTGAACAGAAGAGAGGAATCCGTGAAAGGAACAGAACAAGGAGTGGTTACAGGACTGTGTGGGATGCTGTGGTGCTGTACTAGAAGCTGGGTGGCCCAGAGCAGCTATACCTTTGATGTAAATGCAATCACATCACAATTACAGCTCTTTGTTAAGTGAGAACTAGTCATGTCTGACTAGAGACAAAACTGACTGCAAACACATGAGCTGGGGATTGCTTTGAGTGCTATCTGTGAAAATTTGGTGGCTAGAGTATGGTGGAAAACAATGAAAAAGTCAAAGAAGCACTTACAGTATGAACCTGATGTAAGCAACAAAAATGCTTCCTCAGTGTTCCGGGAAACAGGACTTCATGTTTGCTACGTAAAGAAATAGAATTAAATCAAAGAATCCACAAGTGTGTTATATAATTCCTTTCTTAATGGCAAAAAAGAAAAAAAAAAAAGCCATCATGATCATCTCAAATACTTGCTAAATATTTGAGCAAAAATCAGCTCAACGCTGAGAAATACATGAAGGCATATCAATCTCAGAGGGAGTAAGGGTGGAAGGAAACCAAAAGAAAACAATGTAAATGAGGATGAAAGTGGTGGGAGTTTGGAAGACTAAGCAAAAGAAAAGTTTAGAGACACTTGAGAATACAGTGAGCGCTGGAAAGACAAATGGCAAATATAGGAAAGAGAAATGTTGACATCCATGGGGAAATGATTTCTTTACATGGACATAATATCTCTATCAACATGTTCCAGAAACTAATGGCAGAATCAGAAACAGAGGAACATTTGCATTAGAAGGCAATAATGCACTTTTTTTTTTTTTTTTTAAATGAAAGATTAAGGAATTTGTCAATTTTAATTCCACAGAAATTGCAGAAAAAGGAAAAAAAAAAAAAAAAAAAAAAGCAGTGCCTCTGATTTGGAAGAAGGAAAATTTTTAATATGTTCCAGAATTTGACCACAAAGAGAAAGGCCGTGGTGGTGGGTAACCCAGCTCCCAAAGCACTCCAGGGTTCCTCAGGCAGTCCCATGCCAGTAGTTGTTCTTCAAGGCTGTTGATGGTAACAAGGACTTCTTTAAGTCCTGAGGGCTTGGGGGTTTTGGCACACTTCTGACTCTTCTGAAGTGTTTGGAAATTTGCAGAAGAACAGCAAGCAATGACATATTAAGCACCAGGGAAGATACTGACAAGGTTGTGATTAAGTTATTTTATTATTATACAAATCACTGATGAAGTGGGATTTGTGTACCATTGGTAACATGGTATCTAGCATGTACTGAGCACATGACAGTAATTTATTTTTCTCAGTAGTTCTATATACTGTATGTTTTATAAATATTTTTTTTTTACCCGAGATTACAAATTTCAATTGGAAAGAATAATTCCAGATGTATACTGACATATACAGTGAAAAATTAAACATGTATCAACCAAAGAACATGGCATATTATACAAACAAGAAGTTAGCACAGTGATTTTTATTTCACTTGCAATGCTTGAAAATATCAAATGATTAGTTTAATATTGCATGAATTTGAAAGCTTTGACTGGACATTTATTTAAGACAACATATAACTTATTTCCGTAGGGAAAAAAAAATAATTTTAACATAGCAAATATATTGAAATCTATTGTCTTGATCTTGATCAGCATGTTAAAAAAAATAACACATCTAATTGTAGCCCACTTTGTTTTAAAAGGCCCAGTTTCAGTCAAATCCAAGACACTTAAAACTTGTTATTCCATTTATTTAGGAGGTTTACTTTTGTGGGTGAGAATTACAAGGCTGATAATTTATCTGTGTTTGGGACTTATTCACTAACACTTGATGGTAAAACATTTGGTAAGAATTTTTTCCAGAATTTTCTAAATATTTTTGAATTCTGTCATCAGGATCTCAACTTTTTATGTTTGGAAAACAAATGGAAAATATCTGATTGTTATTATTTCTATTTATTTATATATATATTATACAGGAAACTACCTCCTCCTTTCTGATTCTGAAATCTGTTTTATTTCCTTTATCTCACTTCAGCACAAGGAAATCACTTCTAAATTTAATGTTTATTAGCCCTTAAGAATAAGCTGTTGCACACAAAAACATCTGATGCCTATATAAAGTCTGAGACCTAATCTAACCAAAAACACTTACTGCATAGAATAATTTTAATATGCAGAGTTCTCTTTTCACTGTTACTCTAAGCAGCTTTAGTCAGAGAAAGGAAAATTTAGATGTGACACAAGCAGCAGAAAATTTTGTGGGCCCAATTCTGCAGTCACACACAAGCAAAGCGCATTGAAATCAAATCATGATTGGGCCTAGGAAAGGCTTTTCTCCAAGATTTTATTTTGACACTTTTAAGCTGCTTATGCAAAATTGTTAAAAAGCCCTTTTCTTCCTTCAAAATGAGATCATATTGAATTGGTAAAAATCTCCTACATGCTAAGCCAAAACATAATGAGGCGCTGTGGTCAGCACAAAAATACCTATTTTAAAATGCTATTCTTTCACTTTTAAAAGGAGAATCTGAGCCAGCAGGTGACAGTAGCTGAGCCTCTGCAAAGCTGGTATCTATGGATATGTTGTCACCCCAGCCTAACCAGGAGTCTCTGCCCCTGGGGGCAGGTTGCATCTCAGTGGCACTTCTTGGGAAGATGCTGGAATGCTTTCTGGTACCCAGAGAGTATCCACTATTATTGTTCAATTCTCAAGCCATAAGAACATGTAAGAAATTTGCAATATTTTTTCCTGGAAGGGCAATGACCTTATTAACTCCTATGGCATGTGTTCAGAAAAGCTGTGAATAGAAGTATGTTTATAAATAACCTCCTCACACATAGACACTCCTCTAGAGGCAGAACTATCAGAGGTGGCAGGTCATGAAAATATATTGCTCTTGGAGATCTGAGTGCCTTTGACCTTGACATGGAAACAAAGATTATTTTCATAGTGTGCAAGTGTTTAGACTCCTCAGTTTATGTCAAGTGACTATTCTGCCTCAGTAATCATGAGCATGGTTCTCTTCTGCAGCACTGCATAGAGGACAGGAGATGCTTTTTGCTGTGGTTTGAAATAATTGTTACAAAACTGCAGGTGGACAGAGCAGTAAATGAGTGTGAGTGGTTGACATCACTGAGTTTTTAAGAAACCTAGCCTTCTACATGAGATCTCAAAAATTTCAGCAACGCACAAGATCACTGTAATCACGGTAAATGTGTACATCGCAATAAGAAAGATTGTCTTTTCAAAGTGCTCTGGCACCATGCACCGGGTAATGTTAAACTTTTTTTCAAGTGCTCCCACATCACACATGTAGATTGCGTTCACTTTGAAACCAAAGAGCTGAATCTGAAGCCAAAAAGCCACAACTTCAAGGACAATCCTTAAGAAAACAGAAAAGATATAAAAACCAGTGTAGGATGACTTTTGGAGAATATCTTCCTGTTTGATGCTCTTACAAGCAGCGTAAAGGTGAAAAAAGGCTCCAGGTACCAGTACAATCACCAGCTGCAATGCCCAGAATACCTAAAATGTAGCAGAAATGTAGTTGTCAGATTATCTACAACTGCTTTGGAACAGCTAAAACACATGCATATTGGAACATTTTGACAGTCTTTTTTAAATATATATCAAATGCATAAAAACTTAGATGACAATAAAGGTAAAAACGAGTTATGTTTTGATTTGAAAAGTTAGTTGGGTTCTGAAAAATGAGGATTACTTTGAAGGACAGGAAGCACAGCTCCATATTTAGTCACAGATAAAGGGATATTAAAAGGAACATATTAATGAAAGCTAGTGATAATTAGCTTAGTCAGCTAGTACTTATATGGAACAATCATGTTTTAATTTTTGCAGTTTACTTTCTTTACATTGGATTTTAACCATGAAATAAATGACAGAAAAAGATAATTACCTGAGGAGTTATAGGTCTGAACTGGTTGTAACAAAAAAGATTAACCTCTCTCTTGTCTGGGTCGCAGCTGAAATGCAAGGCCTCATTTCCATAAACAGCAAAGCCCAAAACACCAAGAAAAAACATTCGAATTGAGCCAAAAAAAAGAGTGTGGAATTGTCCAATTACTGTTGGCGGCCTGAGCTGCAAATCAGAGGGTTCATTCAACATAAAAAAACAAAAATGAAGAGTGTTATTGTTGGAGGTCTACTTGCTCTTTTTCATTATCCAAAATATTTGTTTTATTCTACTTGTTTTACAGGAGACAGTTTGCCTATGAAGGGTGCAGTAGCTCTCTAAAAAAAATAATGTTTTACAACACTTTATTGTTCCTACTAACTTTATAAAAGCTTTAATTTGTCTAGCGCTTGCCAGTTCATTTGTTTCACTGCCTTTATCTGTATTCCGCTGCTGCAGAAGGCGCCAGACAGAGCTGAGCGCTTCGACCCAAAGTCTATTCGTTTTGCTGTTGTACTGATTCATTCACATGATGTCAGGTGATGGCGAAGCACGGACCGCCGTGCCACCATCAAACCTAACCATGCTTCGAACTATACTTATTCCCGCGAATTACAGTTCAGTTTTCCCCGAAGGGGCGGCAGTGGCCCCTCTCCGGCCGCCTTGCCCGCCGTGCTGGGGCCGCCCGGGCGGCACCGCTGTCCCGTGTGCGGGGCCGGGGGCGCGGCGCGGCCTCCGCGCGTTTTGGGGCCGGACCCGCTGCCCTCGGGGCGCGCCCCGCGTACTCACACATCCCTCCGAGAAGCTCCGGATGTAGTTGGGGGACATGGCTGGGGAAGGTGCCCTGTGTGGGTGGCGGCGGCCGGAGCCGGAGCCCGCCCTGGGCCCGACCCCGACCCCGGCCCCGGCTCGCTCCGCCCTTTGCCCCCGGGCGGGCCCCCGCGCTCGGGCCGGCAGCGGGAGCAGCAAAAGCGGGGCCGGCCGGCGCCCGCCGATAATCCCCGGGCAGCACCGTCAGCAGCGCCTGCCGCCAGCGCCGCCCCGCCGCCGGCCGCGCACCTGCCCCTGCCCCTGCCCCTGTTCCTGCTCCTGCCCCTGCCCCTGCCCTGTCCCTAACCCTGCCTCTGCCCTGCCCCTGCCCCTGTTCCTGCTCCTGCCCCTGCCCCTGTTCCTGCCCCTGCCCCTGTTCCTGCCCCTGCTCCAGCCCCTGCCCTTGCCCTGCCCTGCTCCTGTCCCGTCCTGCCCCTGCCCCTGCCCTGCCCCGCTGGCCCCTGCCGGCCTTTCACCGCCGCCCCGAGGTACCGCTGTATCCACCATCAATCAGCCCCTCCTGCCCCCGGAGCCGCTCCCCGCCCGGGCTCCCAGCCCCGTCCCGGCTGAGGCACAGCGCTCTCGGGGCTGCCGCCGGCGGGAAGAGCCAGGACCCGGCTAGCCGGAGCATCTAGAGCTTATCAACCTTTTAACTAAGTCCAATAAAAAAGGATGCAGCAGGACTTGGAAGCTGTAGATCCACGCTTCTGAATTCAAAGAAATAGAAATTGAATTAAAACAAATAATATTACCCACCTCAAAATTGCTACAAATAACTTAATGGCAATAATTGCTACTAATAATTTGCCAGCATACTCAGTATGTGGAGCTGAAGCAGCTCCAGAAGAGCTGTGCATGCAAGTCCATGCATGTGCCAGACACTCCTGCTGGTAAACTGCCGCAAGGAAGTACTTCAGCTCAGTAGTTTGAACCCAGTGGGAATTTTATGGGAAGATGGAGAGTGGAAGGATGGAGATGAGAAACCGGCAAAGGGGAAATGCTGGTTTGTCATTCACCCACTCGTATGCAGTAATTTATTTGGCATGCGCAGGAAAGCGAAATCGGGTTACCAAATCCAGATTGGGGCAGTTACTCTTTTGCCTCTAAACTCAAAAGGGAGCCGCCCTGGTAATTGCAGCATGACTTCCAGCTGATGTATCAAAAAGCATTGTTCCCTCTGTCATGTATGCTCATAGTCATGGAAACATGGACAGAAGAAAGGAAATGATGGGAACCGGTTCATTTATCTATGGATTTATCTGTTGTGTCCCTAAAAGGCTGCATTAATGACATGGTTGAAATAACTGTTGTAAGACATCAGAACACCCTTTGTAAATGGAACCCACCCTGCATCTACTCAAGTGGGTAAATTACAAAGAAAGTGAAAAATGCTCCAATAAGAGCATGTTATTTACTACAGCTCCTATTTCAGGCAGTTAATTAAATGTCTGTCTCCTGGAGTACTGTAAAAGGTGCTGTATTGGTTTTTAATGCAATCTGCATCTGCTGCTCTGCTGCATAGAGAGAATGCTGAGGTTTGTGTATGCCAGATGAGCTAAAAGCAACAATGTCTCATAGTGTGTGCGACCTGCAAAAAAGTACCATGGTTCTCAGTGTGGTGACTAACCTTCACCAAAATGCACTGATTTTGGTTACAGTGAATTGTTTTTCAATACATATGGAGCCTAATTATCATCCAAATGCAAGTCTAGTGTTCCCACAATACTACAAAATGACCAAGTTAGTTCAGCACGTTTAATATCAGTAATATTTCAATAATTTAATTATTTAAAAATGTGAATTTTAAAAATCTATTAAAAATCTGCTGTTGAATGTATGTCAAAAATAGTTATATTTGAATTTATTAGGATCTCTTTAAGTAGGAATGTTTAAAAACACAGTAGAAAAACTCAACAACTCCTAGTTTTTAAACAGAGATAAATCTTTCAAAGCTTTTTATTATGCTTGGTATAGTAGTGATTATTTGCACATTAATTGATGAATATGAACCCATGAAGTTTGGTCAGTATTTGCTTCCAGCATATATAGAAACAATATTTCAGAACACATTTCAGGTAGAAATCTGCATTATACAAATGCTACTTTGTAACTTTTTATTTTTAGGTGAGAATCACATCATTACTTACCTGACTGGATGGTCTAATACACGACAATCAACAGTCAACCTCAGTAACAATATGGAAATTTGAATCTCTGTCCTGTGATAAAGATGCTAAAAGAAGACTTAGCTGGCAATGCTCTGATTTTTTTTCTAGGAATACATAAGGAATACAGCTGCATTGAAATTTAAAAAAAAAATAAACTAATTCTAGAGAGGTTTTCAGATAAACCCAACACAAAGCCCATGGGTGTCTGCAGTAAAACCCCCCTGAGTGTGATGAATAGGCCCACAATAAAACTGTCACTTTCTTTGAAATGGCTCCAGTGTCATGTGAGCTCAAGCACAGGAATCCCATTATCTTCGCACTAGGAGGAGCTAATAGCAATGTTTTTCTTTTGTCGTGTGTGTTCAATAATGTGCTTTGTAACACCACATTAGGAGGATAATTTGAGATGGAAGTAGAGTAGGCTGGCACTGTGCAGTCCTTTTGAGTGCAGTCTGCTGAGGGAACTCAAGCCATTCCTTGGGACTTCCTTGACAGAAAATCATTATTTGTTTTGAATCGGTAAGAGCAGCTGTCTGTTAGTTGTCTATCATTGACAAGTGGGATGGAAGATATTGGTATCACATTTGTTTCTAAGTGAGTCTGAAGCCTGGATTGTGACTCCAGTTTGCAGTTTAGCACTGTGCTCCTCAGCCTTTTAATGAGTTTAAGTCCTACTGAATGAATACGGTTTAAAACAAATGGAATCTAAATGCATGCATAAAGCTACAGTTGCGCTTAGAGGGATGACCTGTGTCTTTAACATTAAGCACCCAATTCATTGCTTTATTAACGTGGTTAAATGTAATGGCACCTGTTATCCTCGTGCCATGAACAAAAAACAGCACCATGGAAATGGTACACAAAACTGAACTGGTATCAGTAAGATAAGGTTTTGTTTCCCTAAAGGGAACTTGAATAAATATTGGAGAAAGACACTTCTGCCAGCTTTCCAGCTTTGTCTAGTGCTGGAAGCACCTGAATTTCCATTTTGGTTTGCAGAGTTCCCTCCATCAAAATAAGAAAGCCTCTATTGAAGTAACAAGAAAAAAAGCATGAGTTGTTCTAGGTTATTGTACATTTGACTGCCTGGAAGAAATCACTCTCTGCTACAATGTGTGCCCACTTTTCCCTGCTGTATCTATCTGTGTAATGTGTGTTATTACAAAATCTATCAAAGGTTTGGTTCCTAATGCTCAGTGTTTAAAATCAGGTTGTATTTGTTCCTTGGTTGTTGTTTTGTTTCTTTTTTAAATTTGACTGATGATCAGGCCTTCAAACATGATCACATCCAGGGCTCCATTGGAACCCAGTTTTCATTTAATGTGCAAGTACACATACTTAGGGTACTTTCTGCAGGTAGTTTTGGTGGCAAATATACTTGGCTCTTCATGGGACTACAGATGTTGTGATGTGCAAATCTGGAATTAGCCCTGGAATTATCAAGTGCCTTGAGCTGCATAAATGTGTGAAAAGAGTGTTTTTTCCTGTCAGACCCACTTCTCGGTAGAGGGCGTTTGTGAGATGTGTGGAGTTCCTCATTCCTAAATGAACTGATTATGAAACCCTACATTTGGGAATTGCTGATGAAGTGAATTTGCCTCTCACATTTCTAAGTTGTTGTGGTTTCTGCCCTACGGTGTTGCACTCCCAGATGCTCTCCATCTGTGGTGGCTGATTGTGCCTGTGCAGTTTCTTTCCCACTGGGGAGGGTCACCTGTGGCACTCTCTCCCTCACTCTTGTGCTAAGAACTGTGTCAGAGCTGCACAATGGAATTGTCTCTAGGCTTAATCTGAAATAAGATCCAAAGATATGGGTGAACTCTTGTTTGAAAAGAGAATGATGAACAGTTTGTATGTGGAGGTCTGAATTCTGACTGGTTTATCTCAGGGTCTGTGGATCTTGTTAAAAAGACGCCTTTTTACCTCTGCAGGAAATTATATTCACACTGGTTGAGTGTATTCCATTGACTTTACACAGGCATCTGCTGAACAACATTAGAAGCATAATCTAACTTTCTGTTTTCCCTGAGCTGGAGACACTCACTTTCTTCAAAGCTTATTTCCTTGCTGTTAGAGTTCTAAAAAACATGGAGTAGATAAAATCAGTACTGATAAAAATCAGGAATGTAAATTTCTACTGAAAATGTTTCTAATTCTTGAACCTTAGGAATTCCATCCAGTGGACTAAAGGACAGATAAAACTCACTAGGATAGAAGAAATTCTCCTGGAAGCCAGCAGTAGGAGTGGAGGTGACGTGCAACAAAAAACAAGGAATCTGACCTCTCTCCATGCAAACTGCAGTATGTTTATATGAATAGAAGTTTTAAAAGTGTTCTTTTGTTGATATTCATGCAAAAAGACTCAACTTCCTCTTGTCCAAAAAAGCAATATTAAAGATATGTTGAATTTAAACTATTCTCCTAATGGGAATCATACTGTCTGTTAATATATAAACCCATTTTCAAACAAATTAGCAAAAGGACCAGACTCCCAATGTTAAACTCACAGTGTTAAAGACTTCTATTAGATCCAGCCAATGGGGACAAAAAAGAGTGATTTGGATAACAGAAACATGACTGTTGTTGATCTTAGAAAATGTCATGTATGCTCAACAAAGTAGATGGTCACATCAATTTATATAAGTATGTAAGCCATCAGTACGGCTGCCTCAGAGGGAGCACAGTTGATTTAAAACCGTGTGAGAAAACTTGATCAGTAACAAGAGTCACCTCCAGAGGAGCTGTGTGATGACTGTGATGAGCTGCTTAGTGGTAAAGGTGAAGTGTCTAGCCTGATCTTCACTGAGGCCTAGCACTGGTTGGGTTCAAACAAATTACTCAGCATTATATGAATCAGTAATTTACACACCTTTAACACATTTATATATTCAGGGATGTGAGAAGAGTTACAAAGATCAACAAATAGATATAGACAAGTGTAACTTTTAAGAAAATCTTAGCAAAAGCTTATTTAAGAGGAAATCACTGATTTAATTCCTAGACTAGACAGCATGTCATGGACAGGCTATGCACATGTGACATGCTTTGATTCTGGTATTTCAGTGGTCAGACTCTCCATAGGCCTGTCATAAACTCACAGAGCTGCAAGAGAAGAGAAGAGAGCTGCTGTAGTAATATGAACAAGCTAGTTCTCTACAAGCTCTCTTTTGAGAAAAAGAAATAAAGGAATCAGTCTGCAGAGCATGTTACTGGCAAATGCTGTTATTCTTCTACCTTAACATTTTATCTTGGAAACTTCAGTCCAATGGGTCTGCCTGTCTTCCAGCATATTTACATGGCTATCTACATTCATGGCTTCTGCTGGAAGCAGATGGAGCTGTTTGGAAAGCCTATACATGTGCAGACACTCAGAAGTAAAAGACATTACCTCACTGAAAAGCAAGAAACATCAGGGACAAATTCTACTCTTCAAAGAGGCAAACAAAATTCATTCTCCACTGTGTTATTCCATTTGCAGAGTAAGTCATGGATAAAGCACATCACCTGTACCCCTTTCCACAGTCGAGACCACTGTGAAATGCAGCTTCACAAATCAACCCTTAAAACTTTAAACACAGTTGATGTCTTTCAGTAGGATCTATGCAGAACCCACAGGAGGATGTCAGGAATAAAATCTCTTCATTCTCAGGCCCCTCGCTCCCTGCCACCCTGCGTTTCAAAGCACCGTGCTTTCACCTGAGTGAGATTCTGAAAGACGAGTTTCCGGAGGCGATCCCCGTTCTGTCCGACGTGTCGGACAGCAGAGCCTGGCAGGGGCTGCTTTGCGGTGGGCAGCGGCGGGGCTGGAGCCTTCCCTGTCCGCTCCCCCTCCCCACGGCGCTCGGGGCTGGCACCCCGCGGGACGCTCCGGGACCCGCCTCTCCCTTCACCGCAAGATCCTCCTGGGCGGCGCGGGGCTGGGGCGAGGGCACAGGCGCTCGCAGGAGGGGCGGCGGGGCTGGGCGGCCCCTCCCGGTACCAGGTATAAGCCGGTGCTGCCGAGCGAGGAGCGGGCTCGTTCTGTCCCACCCCCGCGGTCCTGGCAGCACCGGCAGTACCGGGCAGCGCCGGCAGTACCGGGCAGAACCAGCAGTACCGGGCAGCGCCGGCAGTACCGAGCAGTACCGGGCAGTACCGGGCAGCGCCGGCAGTACCGAGCAGCACCGGGCAGTACCGAGCAGCACCGGCAGTACCGAGCAGAACCGAGCAGCACCGGCAGTACCGAGCAGCACCGAGCAGCACCGGCAGTACCGAGCAGAACCGAGCAGCTCGGGCAGCAGCGGCGCCGCTGGACAGCGCAGGCGGCTCCGCGGGCGCGGAGAGCGGCCGGACCGGACCGGACCGGACCGCGCCTTGGGCACGGCAGGAGCGGCGAGCCCAGGGAGCTCCCGGGGACCCGGGCAGGTGTCCGCTGTCCCGACGGCGTTCTCTGCCCCCGGGCCCAGGATCTCCCGCCCGCAGGGAGAGAGAGGATTGTCCGAAGAGCCGAGCGGCAGCGCACGGGAGCTTCTATTTCCCTCCCCGGCAGCTGCGCCGGCTGACATTCCTCTGCATTTCTTAAGGGGGAAAACTCAGCGAAGAAGGGCAGTAGAGAAGCGGGGGAAAGTTGATTGACTTGCAGAGAGGTGAAGCTTTGCTGTGGCTCCCACTGCACTTTGCACTTGAGACCGTCAGTCCACGCGAAGCTGGAGAATGGAGCCAGAGCCCCCGCCCGAGCTCCCAGCAATTCCCCTGGGGGAGAATGGGAGTGCCCACCCGGTGCCCGACACAGCCCTGCTGGCCGCGGGGAGAGGCACGGCCGTGTTCATCATCCGCTGTGTGATCCCTTCACTTTACCTGCTGATCATCACTGTCGGCTTGCTGGGCAACGTCACCCTCATGAAGATCTTCATTTCCAACAGTGCCATGAGAAGTGTGCCAAACATCTTCATCTCCAGCCTCGCCGCTGGTGATCTGCTCCTGCTAGTGACCTGTGTGCCCGTGGATGCCTCCCGGTATTTCTCTGAAGAGTGGCTCTTTGGGGAAGTTGGCTGCAAGCTCATCCCTGTCATCCAGCTGACCTCCGTCGGTGTCTCTGTCTTCACCCTCACTGCCCTCAGTGCTGACAGGTAGGAAAGCTGGGCTGCCACTTCAGCTCTCTGCAACTTGGGCTAAGGCTGGATGAAAGGTAAAGCATCTCTCTAGATAAGGCGTCCCTGCTCTGTAATCCCTTCATTCCAACCTGCGAGATGCCCAGGCTTCTTCTTCCCTCACTGGCTGATGGCAAGTGGTACTTATTGAAGTTAAAGGGTATCTGGAAACAGCTGTGCCTGGCCCCCAGCTTCCAGGATGTCAGCAGCCCTGTCTTCTGCACCCCTGGGATGGTGTAACAGTCCATATATTGGAATTTTATTCAATAGAGTTTTAGATATGACCATTGCCAAGTCACAGTGTTGTGTCAACAGGCAATGAGCGACTTAAACCAAGTTAGGCACAGATGTATTTTTAATCAATTTATTTCTTTCTGCTCAGAAGGTTTAGGCATGTGTGCATGTATGTGTGTCTGTGCCTTAGGAGAAGAGCAGGTTACTAGAGGTGACTGCCAGAACTAGTTTAGCTTCTGGGAATTCAGGGACACCAAATTGCTCTGTTTTAATTGTCAGTCTTAAACTCTAGTTCAAACTATTCTTATTGTCTTCTGAACTTTTAGAAAAGAAAGGAAAAAAAAAAAAAGAAAATACCTCCAAACAAACTAGAAAGTAACACTTTTATCTCCAGTACTTGTCAAATTAGGAAGAAAGAAGGAGCTGGATCCCCAGCTTTTCCTTCCAATTACTGTGAATGGGTACTTAAGGAATTTATAACAACTGAGTGGTTATAAGACTGTGCTTCAGGCTCAAAAGAAAAAATTTTGCAGTGTAATTGAAAACTTAAATTATATGAAATGATCTTTATTTTTATATCTAATCAATTTTTTTTGGCCAGAAATGAAAATGTTTAATTCTTTCTCCGTAGGAATTCTCCCATTTTCTCTTGTTGCATTTTGAACTGAGCCACTGCATTATACTGGTGCATGATGTGAAGAGTTGAGTTTAGAAATACATTTTCCTACTTAGAGTAATGTTTCTTTTAATCCTTTATTTTCTTTAATAGACTATAACTATTTTTTTTTCTTTTTTTTTTAACTAATTCAGTCAATTGTTTGATTTCACTTGAGGGTAGCCTTCAGTGAACATTAATTTAAATTCTGTTTGAATCAGGACATAACATATTTGTCTATAAAGTCTGCAACTGATGAAAATGGATTATGGTTTTGAAGAAGAGTTTGCAAAACATACCTTAAAGTGAGCACCTGTAACTCTGATTACCTCAGTCAAATAGTGTTTCAAAATCTGTCCTTACAAATCCAAGGAAAACCTACAGTTCTCTTTGTGCTTTATTTCCACTCCTTAATATCTTGTGGTATATATCTTATTTGAAAAGGGAAGAAGTTAGTGGAGATCACGTCTCTAGAGAAATGTAATGTGAGGGAATGCTGGTGATTTAATGTTTAAGGATTCATTAATTTGGTTTTTATATAGCTTTGGAGCATTCATTGTTTCATTTTCCAGATAATTTTATAACTTTTTTATATCAGTAAAGAGTCAAGAATTTATAATACTGACTGTTTATGCTTAATGCATGTAGAATTGCATATGCTAAAAATTGGTTACAGTTTGTGTGCTGAGACCAAACAAGCTCATAATGAACATATTTCTTCAGCATTTTGGACTCCACAGTATATGCCAGTGTCAGAAATTGTTATAGTAGGAATTTATAATGTTTCTTTAACCTTTGTAGTTTTATTTTAGGTTACTGAGAACCGAACAACTTTTATTTTCCAGTCAGAAGACTTCAGAGACCAGTCTTTTAGGACCCAGGAGACTGCTGAGTGAAGCCGGCTGACCTTTCAGTGGTGTCTGGGTTGGAGTCAAATCTATGGATTTGTACAACACCAGTGTTGAGCTAGAGGGGAAGCACTGGTGTGGAGGGGTTTCTGTGACACTGATCTGTAGCTGGATTCTAATGTGTGTCACCACTAGATCAGTTGTGGGTGGTTATGCTGGCAGATCAGAGGTGCTGGCAGCATCCTGCACCCAAGACGTGCTGAGGAGGTGAGGCCTGGCTGGGGGCAGTGTTTTCTCCAGGTGAGTGAATTTAGGGTAGGATGGTGGCAGTTTGTAAGCAGTGATGTCACCAAGAGGGCTCCATTACAATCCAGTGCCTATTTGGTCTGTCTTCATAGTGGCCCCTTCTCTCACAGAAAATGTTCAAAGTACAGCTTAATATAGGATAACAAAACCCTTCCTGCTGTTTGCTCCTTGTAGGCATGAGACGGTATAGAATGGCAGACACTGATTACACTAAATAACAGATTTAGGAATACCTAGGATTCTTTAGAGCATGCTTGTGAAAATTAGGATAAGGGAGGTTGTCTTGGGTTCCACAGTCTAATTAACACTTATTGTTTATGTGGAAATTCTGCATGACAATTTCTGAGTATGTGATACATTTAACAGAAGTAGCTGCAGAAGTTACAAACTCTGAGTGACTGTTGCCAGCAAAGTGAAAGAAGAAATAGTACTTTCAGTACAATTAAAAGTACTACTACTTTAGTAAAAGTAGTGGTATGTAATTACATATATATTTTTTTTCTAAAGTTGCTTTATTTCATATAGATTTTTTTTTTTGTCACAGAAGTCCTTCTCAGCATCAGTAATGCTTTCAGTGTGACAAACATGCACCTTTTATTTGCAAACTTCATTATCTTGTATTGAGATTGAGTTTTAATTTAGGGGTTTTTGTGTGTGTATACAAATGTAATATGCCATTTTTAACAATACTTTTCAGATTTCCCTTCCATGCAGGTGGAATTTAGCATCATATCTGCCTGAGGCTGCCCATCCCCATCACAGGAGCAGCAGCTGGCTCTTCCCAGCCCTGAGCTCCTGGAGGTCTGGCTGCCTGGAGTGGGGAGTGGTGCCCTGCTGCAGCCCCACACTTATTGGGGCAGAGAGGAGAGGGAGGTCAGTGGTGAAGGTGGGGATGCTGGCAGCAGAGATGATGCAGTGGTGGTGCAGGGTTTCGGTGTCAGAGCAGGATGAAAACTGCCCTTCCTATGGGACAGAGAAGGCAGCACAGGAGCTGTGCTGCTGAGCCAGGAGATACGTAGGGACAGCAACCCTGCCCCTCGTGGCCACTGGGTTTTCTCTATTGTGGAAAAACCAGACCACCTCTACAAACCTTATTATTATATATCTCTTGTTTATAAAACCAAAGCAAAAAGAGAGGGTGGTTAATAGAGAAAACTTAATAGAGTGGATGACAAATAAGGAAAAGGAAGAGGGCTGAAAGACAAATATGTAGACAAAAAAAAAAGAGGGGAACTAAGGGGAGTGTTAGACAGAACACTCCCAATAGCACTCAGCATACCCTGAAAGTGCCCAGAGCTGGTGCACAGTGGCTAGGAATGCACTTCCTAAAGATGTGGTAGGACAAGAACTGAAAAATGGGGCGTGGATAAGCTTGTTTCTTCAGGGTCCATGGGCTGCAGTTTTGGCAAGGGCTGATGGATGTTGATGAGAAAGTCTCAGGACTTGGTGTGGTCTTTGATAAGGAGGATAAGAATAAAGAAGTGAGATCTGTTTGCCAGAGGGACTGCAGTATGGCACACCTGAAGAAAATGCTGTGTGCTAGCATCTCCTCACTGCAAAAAGGGCAGAAGCCAGGGATGAACCTGATTTGAACCATCCAATGAACTTGCTCACTGCTGCACAAAGTGTTTTTCCAATTTGTGTCCATGATGGACATACATTTAGCTCAGTAGGCAAACTGGGCCCATAGGACTCCTCCTCTTTTTCTCAGGGTGAGGGATATTGCTGTTTTGTGCACGGGAAGGAATCTAGGTAGAGTAAGAACATAAGCAGGAAGGTATAGAAAGGTGTATCCAAAATGCTTTTCAGAGTTAGAGGTCTGGATAGCATTTTAGCCTTGGTGTGGACAGCTCAGGGGACAGTCAATTAAGTCTTGGTGCCTCTGGCCTTACTGCAGTATTGTGTGGTACCCACAAAATGCCAAGACATCTGCAGTGGATATCCTTTGGAGGAATAAACAGCAGCCACTTCAAACAGCTTTAGATTTGTCCAACATAGTCCTTCCTTTTCTCTTTAGCTGTCATTTATCCCTCATTTTTAAGTGATCTGTAAAAATAGGATTAAATTTAATTCTGTTTCTTTTCCTACACTGAATTTTGTTGCTAATGAAAGATTTAAATGTGTTAGCTGTAATGCAGTTCTGCTGCACTCTAATGGAGACAGCAAAGCTGAACTCACCCTACTACAAATGGAATAGCATTGTATTTGTTATCTTCCTAAATAATGTGACATAAAGACACCTTTGATGAGACAAATACTTGATTAACAGGTAACAGTTTGAAAATTTAAATTCATACTTAAATAGCTAAATATAGTGCCTGAGATGCTTAAAATGTATTCTATAGATTTTCTTAGCTGAACTATTTGTTCCTTCTATCTTATTTCTTTATTTATTTGTGTTAGATTGGAAGACTGCAATCTATATTTAAAAAAAGTAAAAAATATTTTTTGCAAGTTTGTACTCTGCTGACTTCTAATGACATCTGATAGCAAAATCTGTTTTGGCTCAGTTTGCTGCTCTATTATCTCCTTTTTTTTTATTTTTGGGGAACTTTGGAAATGTTCTGAGGTGAAAAGTTCTGAAAAGTTCTTCTGAAGAAGAAAAGCTGCCCTAGTAACTTCTTTGGATTTTTCAATAGTAATATCACCTTAATGAAAATTTCCTTTTAACTTTCACAGAATTTATTTTTAGGTTCTTCTTTATTATGGCAGATGCTGATTTAGGCTGAAATGCAGTGATTGAAAAAATATAAAATCCTCATTTCTTATTACATGTAGTGGAGCAGGTGAAGCAGGACAGTGGACATGATTTCCTTTTCAGCTCTAATAGCTGATAGTCAGGGACTAAGGAGTCCTTATGAGGAAAGCAGTATTAAATGACATTTTGAAAGTTACTTATAATTAACCAATGAATAAAGATGAATGAATAAAGAAAAAATAATCAAAGGTAAAATGGAAGATTATCTGTGTAAGTGAAAAACAATGCCTTCATTGTAGACAGGAGATGGGAAAACAGAAATATATGGACCAAGTAGAACAATGAGATTCTGTAAGTACATATTTTAGGAACCTTAACACTTGAGGTAAATGTATTGAATGAGTGAATTACTGAAGTACATTAAAATAAATGATGGTCCAGATGTTTCTTTCATTGTAGGCTGTAGCAGTATGGTTATAATTATGCAATAACATACAATGCAAAAGAAATTTAAGAGAGGTTTGGCAAGCTTTGACTGCCACTTTTTTGACTTGCCTTTTAGTTCATATATGCAAACATGATTCACAAAATAAAGCTTACTAGAAAACCTTTTTCAAATTGAACAAAGAAGCCTGTCTCACCTGTCCCCACTCAATAATTTTCCAATTGATTTATATCCATCTTCTGTAGATAAAAGGAATAGGATGTAAAATGTAAAGAAAAAAAGAGATGGCAGAACCACCCCTTCCCCAGCAATGTAGAAATAATTTTCTGTCTGGAGTAGATTCAGGAGTTAACTCTTCTAAGGTAATATTGTCCAAGCCAGGCAATTCAAATCAGCAGTTGGAGAAGTTCCCCTTGTGACTGTTTTTGCACAGCTGAAAATGATTTCTCAGCAAAAACCATTTTCCTGCCAAGTTAGGCAACTGTTTCTCAAACTTCATACAAACATACGCATCTGTTAAACTCCTGCCTTTGTGTGTGTCCTCTGTGTGCCCTCCAACCCATACAGAAACAGCTGAGATTGAGGATGGAGAAGTAAGAAATGGCTGTGGTGTTTATCCCAGTCAGTGATCAATGCAGTGCCTGTGTTGTGCTGGCAGAAACCACTTTGTTTTAACTATTGCAAATGTTGGTGTCTGATTGCCTTTTGTAGGCTGCAACCTAAACACGGAGAAACGGCTTTAAAACTATCCCTCTCCTTTCCTGCTTCCTTGAGCTATTCAGTAAAAGTCTGTGTCTGTAACAGGCAAAATACCTGCTAAACAGCAGATCCAGCCCAATTCTTAACAAGCATGTATATCACCATTCATTCATTTAATTTGTTTGCCCATCAGCATAATGCCCTTATCTAGTACACTGCAATGGATTAATAAGAACTGGAATGTTGGAATTCTCAAGTCTGCATTTAGCAGACCCTCAGAAATGCTGTCAAAGACCAAAAATGCTCTACCAGTGTTTTGTCTGGGGAAAGATTTCACATGATAAATTTGTTAGAAAAGAAATAATACATCTCTGTATATGTGTGCAGTGTGATGGAACTCTTCAATATCTTCCTGAAGAGGGATAATTTAATTGAATCTTCATTTTAAATTGTTTAATTACAGAAGAACTTGTGTATTTATGATATGAGTTCTGCTGTAGAACCAGACTATGTATTTCTGGTGCTAAATTATTTTATATTTTTTTATATGTATTAATGAAACAAGGTATATGCAGTCTTGATCCCTAGGTCTAAACATGTTCCACAAACAAGTTCTAAATCCATGCTGAGTGTAATTTGACAGTGTAATTACAAATAGCAAGTAAGTTCTTACAAGTTCATTAAATTTGCAGAAAGAAGAGGAAACTTACTTTGGTGTCCATTGATTTGTCCATTAATTTTGGAGCTGATACAACTTTTCAGATATCAGAGAAAATAACCATGAGACAAACAGTCCACATAAGCCTTTCATAATTGCATCTGCTGCATGTAGATTTGTGTATTTCCAGGTTTGTATGAGCATATATCAAAATAAAATTGTGGTGTGTGTACAAACATGAGAGAAATGAGTTATTCTGATATGCTGTCATTATATCTCATATAATTTTGTTTTTTACTTCACATGATTATCCCAAATATTGTTTCATTTTTTTCCAACTGTTTTTCATAGTATTTTTAAAAAAATGGTTTCATGCTTGTGTTTTGGCTCCAAGTTTGTTTGATTAAATGTATTCTAAAGATTGTTATATTACTTTTCACTCTATATTGTTTTTATAGTCTTTTTTTTTACCATGATGTGTATTTATTTATTTTCCATCTATGCTGATTTCAGGGCAGACCCAGATCAGAAGTTGCAAATAGAATTGAACTGGAAATGTGTTTAAAAGTGACAGAGTAGAGCTTTTAGATGATAATACTAAAGCAAAGAAATGGATTTTATGATTTTTGAATTTTAAAATTAAAGATTTAGGGTCTAGATTCCCAAATGGGAAAATCTAAGTCTAAGTCTAGATATACTACTAGAGATTTGGTGTGAGGTGCCCCCCACCCAAGGAGGCAAAGATTTAGTTTCAGATAAGCATTGTTAAAGTGAGAGGCATGGCTTTAAAGCCTGGGAAGAGTGGAGTCCATCCCTCTGTCTCAGGGGCTGGGCCCTGTGAGCCCTGGAAGAGTCACCCCACACCAGGCCCCTCGTGAGGTGCCAGCCCCAGAGTTCTGATTGGGGTTGAGCCCCTGGGGTTTCTCCCTTGCTGTGTTCCTAGTGGTCCCTGACCCTGAACTCCACCCTGGTTCTGTCCCTCAAAACCTGTCACCCTGCCTTTGTTTGAGGCTCTCTGTTCTGGATCTGAGTTTGTTCCCATGCTGAATAAATGGTTTCATGAGCAAAAGCCCGTCTCGTTGATGTCCCACGCCACTCACTGGTAACTGTAGCTTCTCTGGACATGATCCTGCAGCTGCGGAATGCAAGTTTGGTTATTTAATTCTTCCTGGCTTGTAACATTTCTAGAAATCATCTGACCATGTGATGTTCTCTACAACAGTATGTTATCTGCCATGGCCCAGATTATAACTGAATTCTTCAAAGAAATGCGAGGAATTGTTTTGTGACAGCAAAAATTTTATAAAGGCAAACTGGCACTAAGCATATTTTACACTTGGGATTTCTTCTTTCAGACACTCTAGTTTCTGTAATTGATCTTTTTATTGACCTTCTGATCCAGCAGTGATGATTTTATGAGACATTTTCCATTCAAGTATGTATAGATATTTCTGCTGAGCGCCATGCAATAAGCACATAGTAAATATGTAGACAAGCATGCAATTCTGTCTCATCAGTCTAAAGGTTGGGGTATTGATGTGATTTGGATCAAACTCAATTGGAGAAATAGATTTATCTTTTCTTAAAGTCCTTTGACCCTTCAGGATTGAGCCTATAAACCCTGAAAGAATTAAATGAGATTAATTGTGGTTTTCTAAGCTTTTTTAAAAGGAAAACGGAGAACTAGGGGACAAAGCAAAACAGTACCTAAGCTTGTCCAGGCTGCACATTGCCAGGCCTAATATCTAGCCTAGGTACTGGCTTTCCCTTCATCCTATCCACCCCTCTTGAGCATAATCCAAAATCCAGAATTCCAAATTAATGTTGGAATGAGATAAATAGTCCAGACAGGTGATAGAAGCCAAGAGAATACACATGCTAAGCTTCCTTAAACTTCCTCCAGGGAAATTGTATATCCAGTTGTTTGTGTGATGCAACGGGCTAAGAATAAAGTTCTCTCCTCAGAGGTGAAATGTTAATTTTGAGCCACTGTGTAGCAGGCCTGGGCAATGGCTCCCAGCCACCCTGGCTGCATGAATGGCCCCTTTTTGTTACTGGAGATGCACGTACCAGAGTTGCCTTTGCTGGGGCAGTTTTGTGAAGGCTGATGACTTTGGTGTGCCCCAGCAATTATTTAAACATAACTTTGAGGTCTGACTCCTCAACTTGGCTGTGCTTAGTTTCAGGACTGTAAATGAAGCTTAGGTGCAAACAGAGTAGGTGCAATCCGGGGAGGTCCTGGCACACACAGCAGGGGAAATACAACTGCTTGCTTATTTTAAAAGTCAAGAAAGAATGGGCACAGTGGGTGAGGATGGGCCAGCCATTCTGTGAGGCTTCTGGATGATACCTTCAGGCACCTGAAAGTGTGTGTTTTTTTCTATGCACATACATCTGTCTGTGTATATCTATCTACCCATATTTATTTGCACAGACCAATATTCAACAGTACCAGAGCATGGGACTGAGGACTGACAGTCAGACACTTGTCACACTGGTTTTGTAGAGGTCCATGATGTGGTTTTGACCTGGGTCAATCAGGATTCTCTTAACAATTTCAAGGCATGATTCAGGATTAAACACAAGCCCAGGGGCCATTACCAATAGAAGAGTAAACTGGCTAATTTGTTTGGATGTGGTGGTTTTGTACTGGGCTATTACAGAGATTAATTAAACAGTCATGGATGTCCAGCCAATGCCACTTGGCCTCCACATAGCCTAAAAATAGATTATGGTACTGTTTAATTTGCTCATAGAGATTTAGCATCTTTATTAGATTTGGTGATCTCCTCTCCACCCATAAATGAATGGCTTTAGAGAAGTGGAACTTAAAGTCCAGATTGTGGGCAATGAGTGGGCATTGCATGATTTTCTTGAGCTTGCAATAAGCATAGTTAGCTAATGTGAGGCAACCAAGACGTAGGAAGAGAAGAAAAAATGAAAAGTGTCTCCTCTGAAACACTGGTGGGGCAGGACAGGTTATACATTTCATGCAGGAAAAAAACCACTCCACCATCCTGGGAAACTTCTGGTTTGATTCTTTTCAGGGTGGAGAGATCATCATCAAGTGTTGAAGCATTATTGATAGTTTTTGGCTCAACAGAGTGTATTTTTACAGAGTGGAAAACTTTTTCCACTTAGGAAAATCTTAATATTTTCCCCCTGAGAAACACAGAACACATGTCATTGACATTGACTTTAAGTGTGTTTACACATGGTCTTCTAGTCTGCATTTCAAACACTGTTCATTCTATTCACTACCAGACATCAGAGATGCTCATTCCTGAGTGAATGCAATTCTCTGCTCTCAAGAGATAAGCACAGAATAAAAATACTGGTATTACCTGAAAAAAAAAAAAAAAAAAGAAAAAAAAGAGAGACATGTACTTTACGTTGCAAGGATTTATAAGAATAAAATAGAACAATGCAAATCTCAGATCAAATGATAAAATGATCCCATAATGTTTTCAGCTAGATAAATTTTTTCTCCTCTTAATGATTCAACTGGATTTGGGCCAGTTGAACAAGGAAAAGGACTTTGGTCCCATCCAAAATTTAATTTTACTGCAGTTGAGTGGACTGCAATTGGACATAATATGAGTATTTTTAACAAATACTGATTATACAAGCAGGTTTCCTTTTCAGATATATTTATAAGCTTTTATGTTGTTAAATTTTTTGTGTTTGAAAGCACCATGCAGGGACACAATAAAAGACTAACATATGAATGGTTTTGATAAATTACTCTAGTTTGCAGGAAATGCAGTACAATGGCACAGCAACATCACTTCAAAAAGCTTATTTATAATGAGACAAATACCAACTCCTCTAGCTCCAGGATTAAAATGAAAAAGTAAAGTATTGTGAAACTTCCCTGCCTGAATTGTATCTCTGCTTGGCTTCTGACACTTCATTATTACATTTATTTTCATTGTGATGTCATGAAGGAAATTAGGTGATAAATTAGGGTCCTATTTGTGGTAGGTACTATATAAACAGCAACAAGAAGGAAATCCTTGACCTGAAGGGCTTTTAAGAAAGGACAAGAGACCACGCAGAATCAAAAGGGCAAGAAGATATTGAGGCTAATCTTGTTAGAATGGTAGGCTACTTTCCAGTGGCTGCCTAAGGTTTGGGGTTTTCAGGTTTTTTTTAAGATCATCACAAAAAGTACTCTAAAAAAAGAACTAGGAAAGAAAAGGAAGGACAGCGTAGGTGTAGTAAAGGAGCACCTTGTTTCAAAATCAATTCTGTGGGAGGGAAACAGCATTGTGGATGCAGCAGAAACAGGAGTAGAGATTTCCATTCTAATTTGGAGCTGAGAAATACTTTTAGAAAGTCTTTGAAAACAAAGGTTAGGAGAAGCAGATAAAATAGATTGGAATTTAGAAGGTAGTAAAATATTATACCTCTGGAGAAAAAGGATATTCTTTTCATGAATTTATTTTAGGATTGTGTAGAAGGGAGGAGATTGCTTTAAAATGGAAATAAACACTATACAAAAATAAAAACCCATCTGCTGAAGGAGAGTGAGCAAGTTTGGGCTTGTGTCTGTTGGCAGAAACTACAGCTTCAAAGACAGGAAGGGTTTCCCAAGTTGGGGTCCCTTTGTCAGCAGTGATAATGATAGAGGATATAGGAAGATGGAGTTTACATAAAGGCTTTTAATTAAAACCAAATGCATATTTATAATTTTTTCCTGAACTTCATGGTAACCTATAATTTGCACTTTTTTCATCTGTGGAGTAAAAGAAATGATGAATTTACTTATTATTTTGACTAATTTACACTGCTAATCTACTTTACTGACATTGTTTTTATTGATGGAAAATATGGTTTTTGTAATTTGAATGGCTGATGGTATGTTTCAGCCTTACACTGGCTTTATACCTCAATAAAGAGGTTGGGTTTTCACTTTGGGGGCACTTCTCATTACACTCAGTTTACATTTAATTTTATCTGTAACCTGTTTCTTTTCACTTTATAGCTTTTTAAAGATGTAACAAGATGACTGGTTTTGTAAAACACACTGCATTTTTCTTCCCGTTGCCACTGAGTACTGTGAAGGGCTGAGTCCCAGGAAGAGTGCCACCCTATAGTCAGTAAAGCAGTGAGTAGAATAAAAGGAGGGGTTTTTTTTTGCACTAAACTCAGCTGTTTCGTGAAAAAGTGCACTCTGCTCCAATGTCTTTCCACTTGGAGAAAGTTATGGCTCAGGGAAAAGCATACTATTTACTGAAACAGCAAGATATGCCAAAGGACAAATATATGTGTCATCTTCTGCTAAGGTAAAGACTTCTGAAAAAGTCTTCCATTTAGATTACTTAGGCAAATTTGCTTCTAAAACAATTATTTATGACATGGTCATTTACTTGGGTGATAGGACTGTGGTCAAAATATTTAGAAGCAAAGAAATGGAAAAGGAGATGAAAAAATCTGTACTACAAAATATTATTTTTATCCAATGTCCTCCCCCTACCCCAAAATCCCCAAGCCAGGTTTTTCCTAAGAATGCAGACTTTTTAAAAAATTAGCAGATGTAAGGACTTGACATCACCTCAAAAATATGTCTTTATGTAATGAAATAAATGCAGACAGCAATAGAAAACAATTATTGAATATTAAGGTCACAGTTTGTGCTGGGGAGTATCCATGTTTTGTGCCGAAATCCCGGTCCTTCCTATGGCAGTACAAAGGCTTTCTTTACACCTTGGTGTCCAGGGAGTTTCTCACTGTGTGATAGCAAAAATGGAAAACAACAAAGACAGTTTGCTGAGTTTTGTCTACTCCATGATAGGGGTGAAAATAGAGTGAAAATTCTCTCTCTGAATTTAGAGAGGACATGAACATTAACAGCCATTATTTTTAATTATTTAATGATCAAAAAATTTATCACAAACCTGAGAAAGAGGACCCTAAGGCACATTTTGACTCGCATATTCTCTGAAGTAAAGGTTTCCTTGGGTACCATGGCAGTATCCCTGCTCCAGACGTTTTCATGGCATAGATCTGCTCAAGGTGTTGAGGGACTATGAACTACCTGTCAGGACCTGCAAATTAGCCCTAAGGGGCATTTGGGACCACAGCTCCATTTATCAGCATTCCCTTCAGCAACCACATTATATCTGGGTATAAACTAATCCTTGGTAAGTATTTAGACACTTGCTCATACCTGTACATATTTATACGTATAATCTTTACGGATGTTTATCTATCTACGTGCATGGATATGGAATTTTATCACAAAGTAGAGGCATCTAACTTACTGTTCTCCTTAATCTAAACTCATTGTGTTTAGATTAAGAACAGAGAACAACACAAGCACTCTAGAGGGTGATTTAATAAACCTAAAATCTGAATCACTCTTTGAAAGTGCTTCTCCACGGACTACAAACACGTGAGGATGAACAAAGTGTGAACAAAGTTATGTTCCTGGAGTCTGAATCTCTCCTGATTCCCCTTATCCTGTTAAACTTTTCTTTAAATATTAAAGAAGAATAATTTTTTCCATTTCTCAAAACTTCTGCTCTTTCAGAAAAAATCACAGCCATCCCAAATCAAATGGAAAGTAGAAACAAAAAATTTAATGGAGTTAAAAGTAATCCCATGAGTTTCCATACTTCCACAGCTTAGACAAAATGTTTTGCTTAACCTTTGTTTAAGGTTTAGTTTTTAATAAAAACAATAAAGCATAATTTACTTACATTTTAAAAAAAATAAAATAAATTAAAAGTCTAACTGGGACTTTAAGGTATCCTCGAAATATTTTTCTCAAATTATATTTGTCCTTATAACATATAAATTTTCTTGTGGAAATTTTAACTTTGTATCACCTCCTGTAATGATTTTATTTAATAAAAGAATTCCTGACCAAAGTCTACTTCAGTTCATTTATTTTACTTTGGTCTAGAGTGATATTTCCCTTCTCTGCAAATCTTCCTGTTTCCATTGCATGGGCTATGAAATTATCAGTTCCACAAAGGTTTATATGCAATCATACATTATGAGACAGTTTTCCAAAATGCAGTGTAGAGCAGCAGCTTCCAGCTATTGATGTGGAAATGTTTACTTTATGTAAGAGTTTAATACTTTCTGCACAAGCCGTTGGGAGTCATATATGCCTGACTTGATGAAGATGCATATATTCCTCTGAGGGGGACTGGGATTTCCTAGAGTGGGGAAGTTGTGGTGGCAGCAAGAGAGAGCCCTGGGCTTCAGGAGCTGAGGAAAGAAGGAAGGAAACACTAAGCGTGCATGTTCTGGTACACACGGAGTATGGATTTTGGATATGGAGTATGGACATTTGCAGATTTTCTGGGGATATTTGGAAAAGCAGAGGGTAGAGCCATGGCTGATTCTTCACTTGCACCACAATGGCACAGAATGGGCACCTACAGTCACGGGTTGTATCCAGGGCTCCTCCTCTGATGAGTGTATACAAAAAAAGGTAGAGATTTAGAGAAGGCAAGTTAAAGAAACATTACAATCCCCTTGGCATTTCAAATAAGAAAAAAAACCAAAACACCTCATGACATTATTTTAATCAAAGATATGAAGTAAGCTTGTGTATTGCATGATGAATTTGAGTACCTTTTAATCTGCATCTGCATTTTGCTCAATTTCAGGTACAAAGCAATTGTAAATCCCATGGACATCCAGACCTCCAGTGCAGTGCTGTGGACTTGTCTTAAAGCCACTGCCATCTGGGTAATCTCCATGCTCCTAGCAGTTCCTGAAGCAGTGTTCTCTGAACTGGCTCACATCAATGACACAGATAATGCCACTTTCACAGCCTGCATACCATACCCCATGACAGATGACGTGCACCCAAAGATCCATTCTGTGCTGCTTTTCCTTGTGTATTTCCTTTTCCCTCTTGTAATTATCAGTATCTACTACTATCATATTGCAAAGAGCTTAATAAAAAGTGCTCACAACATCCCTGGGGAACACAGTGAGCATTCCAAAAGACAGGTAAGCAAATTGCTTTTTACATCCTGGTAAAAGATTTGTGTGCTGTATACACTTATAAATGAAAGTCAAGGGATTATAACATCCAACTTGTTGGATTTTGCAGAGAATTAGTTCAGTTTCCGCATGAAATAAACCAAGGATTATCTCAAAATTTTACTTATTTTCACAATTTCTCAATATTAAGCCCAGTATGCAAATGAATATGAACAAGGAAAATTATAAATTCACTCCCATGAATGCACATTCATAACAGCAAATGAGATAGGTATATAAGTTTGTATGTGCTGTTACTGTACCCATTACTTATATTCTTACTGAGGAATGATGTTTTTGTAGTTAATGATGGTGGCTTCACCTGTCTCTATAGGCAGTCATTTCAGGAAAGAAATCTTACATTAATGCTTTGAGAATCGTCCCTTTTTATTTGTGTTTGGAAATGAGAAAACTGACACAGGCAAGGAAAACTTTACTTAGGGGATTTAAGGTTCTTCTCAGATGGAGTGCTGAAAATGTGAACACAGAGCAGTAGCTGATTTTTTTGTTACTTTCTAAGATTACAATACTGAACAGGCACTTTTCTAATATCCTTTCTGTAAAGAGATGCTATAAAATTCTTGGTATAGATTCTGTATATCTTTGAGACAAAACATTTTAAAATGCTGGACAAAGCCAATCTTTCTTGGAAGTCAGAGGAAGCAATAAGATAGTAACATCAGCATGAACACACATATGTACAAACAACAGCTTTTGCAGTGAAAGTGCCTCAGCTAGTTTACAAAAAAGCATTAGTATTGACAGAGAAAAATACACCCATTTAAACAGTTTTGAATTATTTTCTCTGCCAGTAATTTAGAAAACTACTTTCCTACTCACAGAAATCTCTTCACATGTACACATTCCTTTAGAAAGTCTACGTTCCTTTACATCCTTTTTGAGCAGCATTTCATTTCTACTCTAGTCTGTTTCTTGTCAAAAGTGCATACCTATTAGCACTTCATGTATTATTTTATTTTCCTGTGAAATATAGAGGGCCTTTTGGCTGAACCCTCTGGATGGAAACAATATTTAATTTATACCACATTTCTGAACTCATACGTATTTTTAAAGTAAGAACACATTTTTTCATTCTACTTAGTTTTTTTTTTTCTCTTTGTTAATCTATGAGGCTCAGAAGGATAGAAAATTCTGGTGTACTTACATATCTCCCAGCAAGGGGAAATAAATTCAGACTATTGCTATCAGCTCATGTTTCTTTAGGCCAAGTGTAATATTCACATTATACTTCTGTACCTTTTAGTCTGCTCTTGCAATCTGTCTGAGTGCAAATGCTACAAAATTTGAATGTTAGAGTTTTCCCATCTTTTTTTGATTCCCCACTGTTTTTTGTTTAGATAGACCCAAGAAAACTATTTAAAGATTAATTTCACAGATTTTGAAAAACTGTTAGAATAAATTCACTTGATTTTTGGTTGGGTTTTTTTTTCCCCAGAAAATTGAGCAGAGTAGAAAACTTTCCTTGCTGTGCAAAACTTTCATGCCTGATATACATAATAAATCCTTTAGTAGGAATATGGGGACACTTTTTGCCTACCTCTTTGGTGCCTTCTGCCTGACCAGTTTATCTCCCTCTGTCAGAGGGAGCTGTGTAGGCTCGTATCCTGCCATCTTTTCAGCCACTCTCAGTATCTACAATGCAATCTGTTATACATTAGCACTGCAATTAAGGCACATTTTGTGATGTTACTGCAATTAATGAAACCTTTTACCTCAGCCTGAAATTAAAATGCTTCAGATGATGTAATGTAATTTTGGTGGTTTCCCTAGGAGAAAGGTGCAAGCTGAGACCCTCAGTGAAGAACAACGGGATAGAAGTACCACTGTATAGCTAACCCTAGTAATGTCTATCTCATTATATCTCTAGATTTTGAAGCCAACAGTTTCCAAATAGCTTTTTGACTAAGGGCTTAAAACTTAAGTTTTGAGCCAAGCACTGAGATCTTGTCAGAAGAGGTTACATTTCATGACATCCTTTGGTGCGTGTTTACAGGCTACAAACCAGTGTTTCCTTGGGCCATGAATCACTCTTGCTGTGTGTATCATATAGAGAGAGCAACCTTCTGTAAACTGCAAACAGCTAAGAAAGTTCACTGAAAGAAAAATGCAAGAGGAAAAGGAAAGTAAATGAGATGGCAAAAGTAATTCAGGTCTTAAAGGAAGCATTTTTGCTGGCCTTACTCATGACAATTGTTGAAGCTAATATAAAGCAAAATGCTACATATTTTAATTAAATCTGTTATGTGGGGTTGTTCTATTTGTTGTTGTTCATTTGAGTTCTCTTCATCTTTTTAGATGGAAACTCGGAAGCGTCTGGCAAAAATTGTTTTAGTTTTTGTTGGCTTCTTTGCTATCTGCTGGTTTCCTAACCACGTGCTATACATGTACAGATCTTTTCATTACAATAAGATTGATCCATCGATGGGACATATGGTTGTTACCTTAGTGGCCCGAGTGCTAAGCTTCTGCAACTCTTGTGTCAACCCATTTGCACTGTATTTTCTCAGTGAGAGTTTTAGAAGACATTTCAACAACCAGCTTCGCTGCAGGAAGAAAGCTCAGAAAGAGAGATCTGCCAGCTACTTGTGCAACACTTCTGCCATTCAAATGACTTCCCTGAAAAGTAATACCAGGAACACAGTAACTACCATGACACAACTGAATGGGCACCACTTGAAACAAGAAATGTCATTATGATATCATGAGTGTGATTTTTGACTGTGAAACAAATCTGAACTTTTCCTTTGCAGCTTGTAACTCACTTTTGGCTCTCATTCTTAGACAGTCCTCAGAAGAGAGGATCTGTTAAATTCTGGCCAATCTGAGGTTACTTCACACTGTCTGACTCTTAGATAGAAGTGAAGAGTGTGTTTTACTGAAAAAACAAAACTGACTGGCATCATATTGTACTTTAAAGGAGATGCTGATACATGTTTAACATAAAGGAAAGCAGTGTATCTGATAAAACATTGCTTTAAAAAATATAGATTTTCTGATCTGAAAATATGTATTTTTAACTGAATATTGATCCAGGCTTATGTTTTGCTTTAATAGATTGTGCATGATTTTAGCTCTGTGGTGTGTGCTAGCTTTGCTGATTAAGACTGTTAGACATTTTGGATTCAATTAAACTTTTATTTTTAATTTATTTTTTCTATAATCAGCTCTCATGTCAGCACAGGTAGTCTGACTGAAGCTTATTGCTGCTACTTATACAAGGCTGCTCATATAAAAGTTTGAAGGGGGGGTGTCAGAGCTCTATCCCCCCTTACACAATGGCATAGAATCTGACAAATAATCATTCCCAAGCCAGGTGAGAGGTTAGCTTTTGTGTCTGAGCTCCAGAGAGAAGATGCTCACAGTGTCTTTCTTAGAAGGAGCAGTAATAGCAGACAAAGGCACCTTGTGGAATATTGGAGGTTAATTTTTCACAAATGGGACGGGACCCCCGGGTGATGTGTCACGAGCTTTTATTTTGGACACCAGTCTCAGTTACAGTCACAGGAGATGGCACAAGCTCACTTCTGCACGAGCAGCCAGAGATCTCTGTTACAGAACATTTTAAAAGTTTTTCAGCCAATAGCATATTGCTAAAGCTTACAGACAATTGTTCTATCCAATCACTAAAAGCACACGTAAACCTTCTTCAAACAATGCTTGCTTGTTTATTTTCTATTAACAATAGAATACACAATAACAATACACAATACTCTGTTATTAAGCTTAAAACCTTCTACTATCTTGGTAAGCATATTTTTCTGCAGCCTTATGGTCTATCTTAGCCAAGCTTAAAAACTCAACTATTGTTTCATGTCCTTGCATATTGTATTATTTTGTCTTCTTTACTTTCAGGCTTTGCAGCTGCAGCTAGCTCTAAGCTCTCTGCTTTTTCTTTTCCGAGGCCTGTTTTCACAGCTTATGAAAGTCTTCTTACTTTTACTGTTTCCCACAGTGGAAGTAGTTTTTTATGGCCAGTTCATGAGCCAAATGTAATTTTAGGTATGTTTTTCTTTACAGTTGGATGGAACTGCTCCAGCACAGATCTGTCTCTGTCACAACACTGTATCCTGTACTTCTGCAGTGAGTTCTCTAAGGTGAATACTAGAGAGTACACTAGAAATTTAGACTGGATTTTGCAATTAGTTTCTAGTCTTACAATTTCAAAAGCTGGAGTGCTAATGCAGTGTATCAGTTCATTTTTCTCTTTGTCCTTAATAATGCACTTGTTCTTATTTGGTTCTGTTTGTAACTCTGTGAACCACCTGAAGTTCAAAATTTCTTTCTCAATTCCTCTCTCTTCAAGAATAGTTATAACCCTACCCCAATTTTTAAAGCAGTGAGAAGTTTACATTAACGTAACCTGTAAGTTGTCTAGCTATTTATCTGAAAAAAAGAAAAAAAAATATCCCCAGTTGCGACTACTCAACAGAGAAAGTTGATTGAAGTTCGTGATGTCAACCAGCATGGTCCAGCTGGTGAGATCTGTAGGAGGATGTAGTTAAATATTGTGCATCTTTCAAATGAGAGAACTTTTTAAGTTCAGTTTACAGCAGCTCCATATGGCCTACCCTACCTAGCTGGTTGCTGTTGCCCTGTGCCTTCAGTGGCTCATTAGAAGTCTTTATACAAAGGAGCTGATTAACATGAACCTGTAAATCTATGTAGAATGGTTTAGCAAATTGTCATTTTGTCACAGTTTAGGAATGGAATTCCCCAATTTAGTGTTCCCACTGAACCACTCCATGTGCCACTGTCTCACTCCACACTTCCCTCTCTCCCTCCCCCAACAGTGAGATGAAGAGGAGAAATCAGAGGCAAAAAAGGTGGGTTAAGATGATAGCAATTTACTAGAAACAGCAATGAAATAAGCAACAAACAGTAGCAGCAACAATATTAATAGCATAGTGTTATTAAAATTCATAACAAGTGAAGGGTTGACATGCAAGCACTCATCACAGGGATCTTGCTACATGGATCACACACTTTACCATCAGCCTGACTGGAAGGACCCATCCTTCCCCCGCTCCCTGCTTTGGCATGAGGCGGTACAGAGTAACCTTGGGGTCCTGGTCATGTCCCTCCTGGCTACTGCAGAAATGAACCCTTTTCTGGCTGGAACAAGGACACATCCATAATTGCCTAACACTGCCTCATCCTCTTTTTTCTTCATTTTGCCTCTTCTCTTTCTTCTTGCCCTAGTTTTGTGTGAGCCCACATGTTCTCAGAACTACTTTTTAATTTTATATCACTAATTCTTCCTGGATGCCAGAAAAAGTTTTGGATTCTGCTCTTCTGATCAGCCTCAAGTCTTTTTCACTCACAAATATTGTACATCTGCAAAGCACTAAAGTATTCCTTTGTCAATTCTTGATGCTTATCATTGACTGTGACCAAGTTTTCTGTTTATTCCTGCTGGGGTTTTTGTGGTTCCCTGCTCCTCATTTTGTTTGACAATCTTTCTACACTGGATAGCCTTTCACAGACCTTCTAAATCCATGGTGGTTTTTATTTTCAAAATGAATTTTTCTGATGTAGACATTACCAGATAATACAGGTGGCCTACTGGAAAAATAATAATCTAATTTGTAGCAGATTTGATGCTTCTGCTTGATTCATGCTCTCCACTCAATGTCTTAAATTGTTGTGTGTGGTATAGACAGAATGAGCCAGCTTTCTGGCAGAACAGAAAGCTACAGTCTGTTCCTTTTTGTTGTGAAGGGAAGGTGTTCCAAGGCAGACTATAACTCCTTCTTGTCAGGAAATCAGCACAGTTTTGCTTCATTATTTCCCAGACCTAATATTCAAAGTCTGTTTCAAGTAAGTAAGCTAAACTGTATATAGCTCCTTTCAAATTTTCATAGCATGGTGTGGGGGAATTAGTTAATCTGTCTGGAGCTCTACTAGGTGTGTTGCTAACCCAAAGTGCACGTTTTGGAAGTGTCTGTTACTGTGCTTCTGTACACATTGTATATAAGCTGTATGTATAAAGCTATTTTCAGACAACTCTGCTTGCTAACAATTAAAATGATTGTAGAATGCATTTTATAAAGTATTTTCTTCTAACTGTAGTCAAAGAAACAAAGGAAATCTATAAATAAGATCATGTCAGCTTTTCATATTCATCATTGAGATCTATGCCAAAATAGTTTTAAAATGCCATGTTTTTTTCTGTTATGAAAATTTTCTTATTTCAGAAACATCAGTTCTGTTCTATTCTGTTCCTCTCCTGAGTTTTGAGATGGTTTCTTTCAAAAATATTTTTGCAACAATTGAGAAAACTTCTCAATCCCTTCTTAACCTTTGAAAAATGAAAGAATAGAGGTAATTACTGTTTACTCAGTGTAACACAATTGGGTTTTTTTGTAGACTAGAGCTAGTACAATGTAAGTCTGATAACATCTTCTCACTCCACCTTGTCAGTACTAGAAATATTACACACACTGCTGAATCCTGAAATGTCTGTATGGTTAAATTCTCAACCGACCTGAGATACCTCATTTAGCATTACACCGTGATGTGATAATTATCTTCAACAAAGTCACTTCACTTACATTACAGGACAAATCTTTACCACACACCTGCCCCAGAGATATTTTTTTAACTCAGTCAAGGAAGATTCACAGAAACTACGGCCCAGGAATTAGCAGGGCTGATTGAGAGGTCTTAAATGATGCTCAAAGGGGAAAGGGATAAGACCAGGCTACTAGAGATCAGTCTAGGTGTTAGCAGGCTTGTGATGAGGGAAGGACCCTTAGCCCAGATGAAGTGCATCTACACCAAGAGTAGATCTACAGCTAGATCTACATCTGCACACAGAGTGGGCAGCAAGCACAAGGAGTTGGAAGCCCTTGTACAGCAGGAAAGTTATGTATCTGCTATCATGGAAAGATGATGGGATGACTCTCATGACTGGAGTGCTGCAATGGATACCGATAAGCCCTTTAGAAGACCCAGGCCAAGCAGGAGAGGCGGTGGGGTGGAACTGCATCTGCCTGTGGGTAAAGATCAGGGGGAAGGTCAGCAGGCTGGGTATCATGGTGGTGGGATTCTGTTATATTCTACCCAACCACGACAGCCAGACAGAGGAGGCATTCTACAAGCAGCTGTCTGAAGTCTCATGGTTGCCGATCCTTGTATTCATGGGTGACTTCAACTTGCCAGATGTTGAAGTAAGGTCTGGCGCTTGGAAGATATTGGAATGTAACGGAAAGATAGTAACCTCCCCTCCTCATTGGTATGGTAATGACTCCTGCAATTAGCCAATAGCACCTAGCTGTGATGAAAGCAGATGGGAGTAACATAGTGACCCTAGGTTATAAAATGTCAAATTCTCCAGCAATAAACGCCATTTTCGCCATCCATCACATTGATGTCTGTGGGTTATGGACTGAGTGGCCAAGGGGGGCTACCGTGCTGTTCCTTGAACCAGGGTGTTTGCCTTGCTTAAAAGGCAACAGCCAGATCCTTCTGGAGACACAATGCAGCAAAGAGGAAACAATCTAGGAAGTTCCCTGGAATGTGTGGAAGACAACTTCCTAACACAACTGGTAAATGAGCCTATCAGAGAAGGTGTCCTGCTAGACCTGCTGTTTGTGAACACAGGACTGGCTGGTGATTTGGTAGTCAATGGTTATCTTGAGCATTGTGGCCAGGAAATGTTAGAGTTTCAGTATTGGGTGAAATAAGGAGAGGTACCAGCTGAACTTTCACCTTGGACTTCCAGTGGGCAGATTTTTGGACTGTTTAGGACACTGATTGACAGAGTCCCTTGGTAGATAGTTGTGAAATGTAAAGGAGTTTAAAAAGGCTGGAAGTGCTTTAGAAAGGAATTGTTAAATATTCAGGACCAGGTTGCCCCCAAGTGTAGAAAGACAAGTTTTCAGGAAAATATACCAGCCTGATTAAATGGAGAATTTAAGCTGGAATTTAGGGAAAAAAAGAGAATCTATCGTCTCTGAAAGGAGGGTCAGGTAACTTGCAAGGAATATAAGTATATTGCAAGGTCATGTAGGGAGAAGATTGGAAAAGCCAAACTAGAATTTGAATGTATTTTGAGATGTGAAAGTCTGGAGTTAAAACTAAGGGTAGATAATCCCAAGACAGTGCAATATAATCAATATGATCGAAAACCATTGCAATTCTAGTACTCTTACTTTTGAACATCCCAATGTCTGCAACTAAATGTTGCTGAGTATCCATCAGCTTTGCCTGTCTGAGAGCAGATTTACTTAACCTTTGTAACTGTGCACACATTTCAGAAAAGCACAACATAGCTTTAGGGGGGGCTCATGATTCTACAGCAGCTCTCCAATCTGATTCTGTGGCTGCAGAGAATGGAGCTGTCAGCAGCAGAGGAGGTATCTATATCTCTGTAGAAGAGAATACCAGCAATGGCAAATATTATATCTTTCACTGTGCACTAGCCTCTGTTAAATGCTTCTATGTCTACACACTGTTTGCTTTCTTTTCTTCTGAGGGCAAAAGCTGATGCATCCAACACATTTCATTATTATCAGTTTCATAGTGATACATCTAATAAAACATATGGACTGTAGTAGATTTCCACACAGTGAAGGAATGACAGTGTTCTAAACTATCTTTATGCCCTCAGGAATGATATGGGCATCATTATAACCTCTTAAGACAGGTAATAGTCCTACCAGAGAGGAGGTGTCACTGAATCTGCTGGTAACTAATGCAAGTGAACTAGCTGGGGATATCAAGATTGGAGGCAGTCTGGGCCACAGTGGTGGAGTTTGTTGTCCTTAGGAATACGGGTGAAGTAAGGAGTAAGGTTAGACCCCTGAACTTTAGGAAAGCAGAATTTCAGATTTTCAAGGAGATAGTCAGTGGTATCCCTGGGATACTGCCCTCAGGGACAATGGACTGGGTGGAACAGAGCTGGTATATTTTTAAAGATTTTTAAAGAGTGCAATAGTTAGCAATCCCCAGGAGTAAGAAATAGGGCAAGGAAGGCAAGGGATCAGCATGGCTGAGTTGGGAACTGCTTTCAACTACAGGGAAAGAATATACACAGTATAAATACTGACAGGTAACATGTGAAGAGTGTAGAGATGAAGTATGGCTGTGTAGGGAGAGGATGAGGAAGTGTGGAGTATCCCCAGCCAAAGAGGCAGGGATTTGATTTCATATGGGCAGTGTTAAGGTGAGGGACATGGCTTTAAATCTGGGAGGGGTGGACTCTGCCCCTCTGCCTTGTGGGATGCCCTGGGGGAAATTGCTCCACCCCCAGGTCCTTTGTAAAGTGTCAGCCAGGAATGTTCTACCCTTCTTGTGTTGCTGGTGTATGCTGCATTTATTTTGGTGGGCCCTCCTGTTGTGCCCCTATTGGTTTGTGCCCCTGAGACTTCTTTGGTGTGTCCCAGTTTGATAAAGACCATAAACTCCACCCTTGCTCTACCCCATAAAACCCACCACCCTGCCTTTGTTCCAGGTTCTTTGTCTCTGGGTTATGCTCCGCTAAATCCTGTGTTAGTGATGCCCTAATAAATGGATTCCCGAATTTAACCAAACAGAGATGCACCTCGTTGATTTCCCACGTCGGTCACCCGTAGCTGCACCCTCCCTGGACATGACTTGGTTGCAGGGCAACCCAACAAGGAAGGCCAAGGTGAAGCTGTAACTGAACCTGGCAAGGGACACAAAAATAACAGGTAGAGCTTCTACAGGTATATTAACAAAAAAAAAAGAAGTCAAAGAAGGTGTACTCTGTCACACTATATTAGGAACGGCGAAGCAGTACAACACTGACTCCCTTAGCTGCATTGTCCAAGAGAGCAAAGTTTATTACTCCTAGTATTCTTTTATATGCTTTTTTGAGAAGGTCTGAGAGGTAAAACTCTCATTGGTCATTAAAGCAACACATCACCATCATTGGTTAAGTGGAACACTACCCCTTGACCGTTTCTTAAACACCACCTGCTAAGATTGTTGTCCTTTACCAAGGTCTGTTTGGATTATTTTGGATTCCTTCTTATGCTTTCTCAGGCCAGACTGAGAAGCCTGTGTCACACAGGCTCTGTTCCCTGCTTACTTTTTGCATTTGGCATCCATAGTACTTCCCCAATAAACGATGATGGAAAACTGGTAGCAACAGATGAGAAGGCTGAGGTATTCAACAACTTCTTTGCCTCAGTCTTCAATGGCAACTTGTCTTCCCACACATCTCAAGGGGATGGACAGCAGGATGAGGACTGGGGGAGCGAAGTCCCTCCCACTGTAAGTAAAGATCAGGTTCATGACCACCTGAGGAACTGGAAGGTAAGTCAATGAGATCCCACACATCCCAGAGTCCTGAGGGAATTGACTGATGTAGTCACCAAGTCACTTTCCTAAGTTTGTTTGAAAAGATGTTTCCTGGTAGTTGGGTAAAGTCCCAGGAGTAAAAGGGAAAAAGACAGCCTGCAAGAAAGATGGAGAGAGCCTTTTTGCAAGATCAGGACAACGGAGAATGGGATCAAACTGAAAGAAAGTGGTGACACACCAGAAAAGGTTTCCCAGAGAGATCATGGATGGCCCATCCCTGGAATTGTTCAACACCAGGTTGGATGGAGCTCTGAGGAACCTGGTTTAGTGAAAGGTGTCCCTGTCCATGGCAGGGTAGTTGGAACTAGATGATCTTTAAGGTCCCTTCCATGATTTTATGATCTATGGCTGGTTTAGCATTCTGGCTCAGCTGCAGACCACAGAACAGACAAAGAAGAAAAGGCTAAAATCAGTGGTGCGTCTCTTTTAACTTTTGAGGAGACATTATTGATATCATTACATCTAGAACCACAAACTCTTCCTCTCCCACAGGACTTCTCTTCCTGCACTGCACAGGGAAGGAGATAAACACAATAAGGTTCAGTGTAAATCCAGTATTCACTTATTTTGGAGATCTTTGCTTTACCACTTTAAAAATGACCTTTTACTATGGTTTTCTTGAATGCTATGTGTGTTGTTTACAAAGAAGAGCAGTTTTTTGGGTTTAGCCTATATTGAAAAAAAGTGTCTGCATCACCCTGACAGCTCATATCACAAAAAGTCAGGCTGCATTTTCCAGCATACTGACCAGTACTAACAACAGGCTCAAAACCACATTTCAATTAAACATCAAAGCTTCAAATCAGCTTATACCTGGAAAGGATTTAGCAGCAGCTGACCAGAAACTCAGCTAATCAAGATATATTTGTGAATAATATTATTAAAACCTGAGCAGATGCAAACTCCCAGTTTGATTCTTTTTTCCACAAGTGCAATAGAGAATAGAGACTACGTGCAGAGAGGAGGAAATGATCCTTTTACACAGTATGCACGGGAGGACCAGCATGCTGATGATCACACCCTGCGAGCCTCCCAAATGGGCAAGCACATGCTAGGAATTTAACCAACTTCCAAACTGCTCTTCACAGATGTAAAGATGTTTTATGATTATTTTCTAATGACAGTAGCAGCCTGAATTGGGCTAAAAAAGTGGAGCACATTGCTATGGAGTTTTTTGTAGTTTTTAACAGTATGTAAACAAGCACTGAATTGAAGACATTAAGATGATGGAACAAGGGCCAGAGAAGGTCAACAGAGCTAGTGAAGGGTCCAGAGCACAAATCTTATGAGAGGTCACTGAGGGAGCTGGGGCTGTTTAGCCTGGAGAAAAGGATGCTCAAGGAGGACCTTATCACTCTCCAGGTAATATCTGGAGGTATCTGAAAGGTACCTGAAAGGAGGTTGTAACCAGGTGGGTGTTGGTTGTGTCTCCCTGGTAACATGTGGCAGGATGAGAAGAAATGGCCTCAAGTTGTGCCAGGGAGGGTTTACATTGGATATTGGGGGAAAAAAGTCACAGAAGGTGTTGTAAAGCATTGAAACAGACTTCCCATGGAAGTGGTGGAGTCACCATACCTGGAAGTGTTCAGAAAACATGTGGCTTCATGACATGGTTTGGTGGTGAATGTGGTGGTGCTGCTGGGTTGACAGTTGGACTTGATGATCTTAGAGATCTTCTCCCACCTTGACAATTCTATGGTTGTATGAATGCTGCAGATCAATTATTGTTTACACGGTGGGTTGTAGAGTCTTTCCTCCTCTTTAGGAATACTCATCAGCTTCCTGTAGCTTGGATTGTAGATGCAAGGGTGATTTGAGAAATTATGTGGTGAGGTACAGTACCAGCATTCAGTGACATTCAGCTGCCAACAAGCAGAGCTGTTGGCAATTCCCATGACATATTAGATCTGCAATCAGATGTGTAACTGGAGAAAACAGATACAATAAATATGTTTTTAAGCTTCTTGTACGTAAAAGAATGAGAGGAAGGCAGAGGGGCTTTCAATTACAAAATTAAAAAAAAAAAAAGTTTTTTAGGTCATAACACAACACAACACTTAGTACTTGTTACCTTACTGCCACTTAGCTAATCTGCCAAACCATGTCATAATGTTGATCACCCAGAAAATTGTTCTTAAAATATAGACTATTATCCTACAGAAAACATTTTCAGAACACAAAATGATTTTTGGAGAAAATAGCTTGAGCTTAACAAACTAACCTAAGTCCACATCAAATTACTTTGCAGGAAATACTAATTGGGTAGGTAAATATTTACTATTTAATTGTTAACATTTCCTGTTAAACATTAAAAAATAAGGAATAGCAGCATTTTGTAACTCCAAATTTGACCAAAAATTATTAGAACATGAGTCAAGAAGGGCCATTTGTTCAGGCTTCTGTTTCTTTACTGTTTCAACCCTTCTGATCCTCCATTGTCTTCTACCTTATGTTGTGCCTTATGTAGAGAGACATGAAGATGCTTTCTGCTCTAAGTTCTAGTCATGTAATTAATTAGAAATCTCAGATAAAATCCCTTAAAAGCATCAGGAATTCCCTCAAAGAAAAATGGTGGAGGTAAGAAAATAGTCTGTGTCTCTGTTATTTTGTTGTTGCTGGGGGCTTTTTAATGAATTTTATTTTAATGGATTCACGTATAGATTAAAGATACTTGTTAAAAGTCCAGAATAACTAGAAATCATGAGTTTAGAAACATTTTTTTGGGCTCACATTGGTGTGAGTACAAAATAGGAAACCATATTTTGTATTTTCTAGGAAGGTTTTATTGTACAAAAGAATTAAGGTGATACTGGTGTTTCTGAAAGATTTTCTTACTCTCCTTTTTATCTTTTCAGCAGAAACTCTCAGTTTCTGCTGAATTGATATAACATCAATTTATGCATATTTATTCTTAGCAATGTAAAGCCATAGTAAATATATAGTAAAGTAGACATTCTTATATAAGTTTAATTTTTTCTCAAATACATTCAGAGCAGCCATGAAATTCTAATTTATATTAATAGGAAATGTGTATAAATACAGAAAAAGCAATAAGGTAGTTGTTCAGAGTGCTTGTGGATTATAAATCAGACCATATGGGACTGAGTATCCATTGCACTACCTCAGCAGTTACCTCAATTTCAGTATAATTTGGTTCTAATTAAATTGTACTTTTGGAGAAAGGCAGCTAAAAATTAAATCTTAAGAGCTTTATATTTCAAGCTGAGAACATGTTGGCAAGTGTTCATTGTAATAAGCCTGTTAAAAATCCATTTATTCATCTCATTTAGCTTCTATAATTCCCACAGAAGCACAAAACCAACAAAGAGCAACTAAAAGCCAAGGTGTCCTGTGTGATACTTTCCACTAGGAATGTCTTAAAAATGGAAATTGCTCCCAAGAAAAGAAATGATGAAAAAAAAAATCAACAATTTTTCTCGAAAATATCACATTTTATGTGAAAAAAAATTATAAACCTTTTAAGAAAAATGACACTACTTGAATCTAAGCAAAAAAGCAGAGAAAAATCAGATTTTTTACTTAATGAGATAATCTTAGAGACATTTTTTGGTTTTGAGGAGCAAAACATTTCCATTTAGCTCAGTTTTTCAGAGCATGGTGCTAATAATGTGATGGTTGTGTATTTGATCCCTATATGGGCCATTCACTTAAGAGCTGGACTTATAATCTTTGTGAGTCCCTTCCAATTCAGACTATTCTGTGATTCTATGATTCTGTGTAACCAAACTGCCCAGTTCAAACTCTCTGGAATAAATCTTAGATCTAGGGAACTGTTTGACAGCCCTTATGCGGAAGTGATATGTGTAAAATTTCAAGTTTTAAAGGATCTGTCATGTATACTGATGTATACTGATATCTGTCATGTTTTACTAGAGAGTTGCTTTTATATTTAGCAACTTTATGTATGGGTTTTATTTAACATCAAAGATATTGATATGAAGAAGCACAACACAATAATTTGACTGAAAGGCAGAAAACAAAAGTGCTTATTCCATCAGTCTGTCAGATGAAAATAAAGATATTTTCTGACACAGTCTAATATCAGACACTGAACGAATGAAGCTGTGGCACATCAGAACATTTCAGTGTTTTCCCAGAGTTTGCACAATGGCAGAAACAAAAGAACATTTCAATGGAAAAACAGCTTCTCTTTTTACTGAATTAAGAATATACACAGCAGGTATAGTCCTTGGGTACACCCTTCAGACATGTCAGATAGATTAAACCTTTTCTTTTTTGTACCTCTCTTTCATGTAATTCTGTTAGATCAATGTCTGCATGCAGTACTCATAAAGAATAGGAGGAAATATCAAGTCTGTGACTTCAACATTCTCTTGTGTTTTCAAAAATGCAGCAAATAATGACCAGAAAATACTGTAGGGGGTGTAATCAATGGGGAAATACTCATTTTGCAATGCATGTTTCACACTTTTTTGCTAAGTGACAAATAGATTTGAAAAGATACAAAATTGTCACAATCCATAAATATAGAGAACCAGAATAAATCACATACCTGATAGTGCTGAGTAGATATTCCCATAGGACTGCTGTGGGCTTCTGTACCCTTCAGAGAATGTGTTGCCTTATGGGATTGGTCGGAAGTGGGAAGGGATAACAGCATCGGACTCACCAGGAAAATGAACTTGACAAAAATCCCACAAGACTAGATCACTATCAGTCTTCTGATGAATCAATTAAGATATTAAATATTAATCATGTTAGTATAACAAAGTTAATGTAAAAATTAAGAGTGTGTTTCATCTGGCTGTAATTATTCATCCAAATGTAGTCTAGACATGTCTTCCAGGATCAGTGTTCATTTTATTTGCAACTCACTCCACCTAGCATAGATGTGTAATTCACCTTCTGCAGAGTGTGTTGCTCTGTATTATGTCTATGCCCTCATCCAGAGTTATTCAGGCACAGCCTGAATGCCTGGATATTCATACAGTCCTTTAAAAGATAAGTGTTTGCTGAACAGTCATAAATGAGCCCACTTTGTTTTCTCTACACAGTCCTTTCTCATCAGAAAGGACTCAATCATCAGAACTCCTGAAGAAAAGAAGGCGGAAAATCCTTCTTGCTTTTGGAGACTCATTAACAGAAGAATCCCACAATCTGCAAATTATGGTGTTCTGCCAGGACAGAAAGGCATAACCTCTGTAAGACCAGTGCTGAAAGCAGAAGTGGTTGAGTATCTCAGAGAATACTATATGACTACCATAGTCCATGATACACTGATAACCTGGAAAAAATGCTCCCTTTCATGTCTGGATAAAAATTTAATCAGTCAGTCTTGAAACCTTTGCTGTGCAATTCAGTAGCTGCTCAGCATGCCTGACAAGTTGGGCATTACACATGCTCTTATAAGGGTGCCACAGTGGTGTGTTTACCCAGAAGGAGGAATTCCTCTGTCATGGGATGAGGAAATAATGAAAGAAGACAATAGAAAGAAACCAGAGGAGAAGCCTCTAAGGTTCCTCAAAATAGGAGACATTACCCTGAAAACCTGACTTGGTTTCATTCTGGACTTAGAATTCAAGTGGAACTTCAGGGACCTCATTGTATTTTCTTAGGTTACAGGGAACTAGAACAAGTTGGTGCTATATATATGCACATCTTCCTGGAAGGTGAGTCCTTTCTATAGGAAGGGTGACATGAACAAACAAGAAGCATCTAGCAATACATCATCAGGGATTTTGGACAGAGATGGAGCTTCTTTTGCTTGCCATCAGCAGGCATTTCTAACTGTGTACTGCAATGTAATGCACACACAGAGACTTTCCATTCTGTCAGGCAGTCTGATTGTTCACACCACGAGAAACATCTGGACAATTTCATATGCTGCAGTTTGTGCTGTAGCATTTAAGAGAGCTATTTTTTCTCTTCCTATTTAAATTCAATAAGTTTTTCAACCCCACAAGAGAAATAAAACCCCCAAAGCTAGAAATTAATCTTTAAACAGTAATATTATGGTAGAAATGCCTTAAAAGAAAAAGGGAGGAATACGATATTCTCAGTCATTTTTTACCACCCCCAGGCGATGACAGTAACTAACACTTGGCTTTTCCTCTCCTTCCCCATTCCAGTGGCAAAGTTAGTGCTCTTTCTGGAGAAACTCCATGGTGCAAATAGCAGGACAAACTTACTTTCACCATAGTGTGAATTCAAGACAGAGCATTAATTTGAAAAAATAATGGTCCTCATTAGGATTATAATTTTATGAATGGGGAAAGAATCTGAGGCCAGCCTTTAAGTCTTATGAGGTAATATACGAGACTTCACAGGCTATGCAGAACAAACTTTATCTCCAAGATGTTTATGGTGTTTAGGAAGGAAAATTTCTGAAGCTGTCTACAGCTTACTGTCTATGATGTACTGTAGGATGTAGTAAGCACTAGAGTCTTGTGCTGATATGAATCTGGGATATAGGTAGGAAATTCACTAAGACCTGAAAGTTTGAAAATGTCTAAAAATACAAGACATTCTTACTGCACTGGTATGCCTTCCAGGAAGAAAAAATAAAATAATGTTGAATCTGGTCTCGAAAACTTACCACACAGGTGGAGTTTTAGTAAAAAGGAAACTTCTCTTTTTAGTGATTTTTTAAAAAAAGAATGGTAGGTCTTTGTAGTAGGACCCTTACTGTGATCTGAATGAGTACTTTGTTAGAAGTATGACATGGAGAGAGGAATGTATCGGAGAAAGTAGGCAAAAGGACCTTAAAACACTATTATTTAATTTCAAAAGTAAATCCCAGCATCCTGTATTGATTGAAGAGCTCCTATATTTGTTTTAAAAGCCTTACTGAAATAGTACACTATTACTTTAGTGGGACCTGATAAAGGGAATTTCAAGGGCAAATCATGTCTGGAAAAATTCTCATTGTGGCCCCGCAAAAGACTGAGAAGCATCAGGCTCCCAGTGCATGAATGTTCCTTTTGTGCAGACTGAGCCAGCCTGACCTTGCTGCAAAAAAACAGCCTTGGGAGAACTGGTAACCATAGTACATGTCCCATCATGGATACCAGCTGAGCAGTCTGACAAGAGGACAGCTTATACTCAGGGCTCTCAGGCATGCAAGATATGAAGGCATCAATGTGCTGGTGCTCTGGTCCCTCCTGGGACTGTGTGGTTAGGCTGAGTAGACCTTACACTCCCTAAACATCATCTATAGCTTGTCTTATGCACAGATTGGAAACTGCTGATGGATGCACTACACCTCCACTTAATACTTTATATGTACACCCGACAGTCACAAGCTCTGTCTCTGAGCAGAGTTCATCAGAACAGAATTATGGCCCATGACGAGTCTGAATGCTCACTTAACATGCAAGCAACACACACACACACACACACACACACACACACACACACACACACACATGAGCACACACACACATGAGCACACACACACAAAGACATGAAATACTGGTAAAAATCAATGCTAAGTTGGTCGCCCTGGTAAAAATGATGATCAGCAGTAAATCTAACTTAACAAGATTAAGTGCTTGTATACCTTCACTCTCCTAGCCACATATCCAGTCTTGGGTATTTTTAGATGTGTTACAGTGCAGGTCACTGCTGAAACATTACACTAGTCCACTGTGATGAACACAGACACAATAATTACACAGATTGTAGAATGGGTTGGGAGGAACCTTGAAGAACATCTAGTTCCAACCCCTGCCAAGGGCAGGGAATCTCTCAGTAGACCAGGTTGTTCAAAACTCTGTCCAACCTGGTCTTGAACACCTCAATGTATGGGGAGTACACAACCTCTCTGAACAGGCTGTTCCAGTGCCTCACCTCCCTCATCAGGCAGAATATCTCCCAATTAACTAATCTAAACCTACCCTCCTTCAGTTTAAGGCTATTACCTCCTTGTCCTGTCACTACATGCCCCCTGCTCTTTTGTAGAACTCCCTCAATACTGGAAAACTGCTAAAAATTTTCTCCAGTCTTATCATCTCCAGACTGAGTAACTCCAACACACTCAATCTTTCTTTGTAGGAGAGGTGTTCCAGCCTTCTGGTCAACTTTGTGGCTCTCCTCTGGACTCAGTACAGGAGATTTACACTCCTCTTAAGTTGTGCCTTCAGAGCTGGACACAGTACTGGTGGGATCCCACAAGAGCAGAGTAGAGGGCAAGATCCCCTCCCTTGACCTGCCAGCCATGCTGCTTTTGATGCAACCCAGGATCTGGGTGACTTTCTGGGCTGCAAGTGCACCCTGCCAGCTCATGTCCAGGATCTTGTCCACCAGCACCCTCAGATCCTTTTCAGCAGGGCTGTTCTTGACCGGTTCATACCCAAGTCTGTATTGATTTCAGGGGTTGCCATGACCCACGTGCAGGACCTTGTACTTGCCCTTGTTTAACTTCATGAGGTTTACACAGGTCCACCTCACAAGCCTCTCAAGGTCCCTCTGGATTGCATCCTTTCCGTCCAGCATGTTGACTACATCACATAGCTTGACACTGCCAAACTTGCTAAGGGTGCACTCAATCCCACTGTCCATGTTGCTTACAAAGATGTTGAACAGCACTGGAAGGGTGCAGTCTTTAACTGGGCATGATGTATTTTAAGTGTCATCCATTTAATTTCCTTTTCTTTCACCAGTTTATCTATTTGTCCTGTAAATATGTGTACCTGCAGTACTTTTGAAGGTTCCCACTCTTCTTGTTTTAAGCATTAGCAGAATGAAACTAGTGCTAATAACAATAATGTCATGCTATTTCTGAAGTCTGAGTGTAACATTAGGCAAATATTTTCATTACATCCTACTCAAAAATATCTGCTACATAACCATTATTCATTTCTGTAAATGCTGATAAATAAATTGGTTACTTTTTGTATACTTTATGACTCTCAGTGATTTCCCATTCAGGAAGTAACGCTGTGAGTTTTGAGAGCCTGAATTTTACCCATCTTACTGTTTATTTCTATAAGAACATTTCATAAACTTAGACTTACTATCTTCTGCACTGAGCTGACAAGTGTGACATTAAATCATATAAACATTAATTTATAAAATATTTTCCTTTTCTCCCCTTTTCTTGGCATGATAAATGAAATCTTACTTAGAACAAAAAAATGTTGCTATGAACTGCGGCACAGCTTTCACTTGAAAAGTATCCTTGATAAAATGACAAAAAGTTTGTTTCTTCATTTGTCATCCCCTATCTATAAAATATTCTATTCAGCTGTTAAAAAGGAAAGAATAATATGCAGAAAGGTGGTTATTATGTAAAAAAGAAGGGGGAAAGTCAGAAGCCTAGTCCCTAGTTTGCATATATTAGCCTTAGTCCTCTCCCCTAAATACAATATTCATTATCTAGAATATATAATATTTTTTCTCAGATGGACCTTGTATTTCCAAAAACTGTCAGCAGTCTCCTTGTTCCCAGACTTCATGCTCATTCAGCTGTTGGCATATCTGTCATGACTCTCAAGAAGAGAGCTGATTAGTACATACCGTGGTAGCTTTTCAAATTAAGGCTTTTTCTCCAAGAGTGTGAATTTCACATTTTGGTAGCAATCCATGAAGGATTAAATTTTTAGTTGACATAGCTGAATGGGATTTGGAGTTACTTAATCTGTAAAAACCGGCCTCTCAAACTTTTTGCCAGTTCATTTCCCCAGAACAGTATTTCATAATCAACCTCAAACCTATTTTTTTATTTTTTTCAGAAGTTTTTGATGTAGCACTTTTAAGCAGAATCATGGCTTTTTACTAGTTTTCGGCAGATATTCTGGCTCTGCAGAAAAAGAATCTATTTTGATGCAGGATTTCCAAAGCATTCATGTACTCTGAACTGACCAAAAAGGTGTCCAATTATATGTTCCTCTCAAGTAATTAATCCTCTAGCTGTTTGCCTAAAGCCAACTCTTTTGTTATGCTGACGTTTTTTAATCAATATAAGCAATGAGAAGATTTTTCTTGGGAGGAAGAAATGAAGAGTCAACCATGCAAAAATAATAATATTATCTGTTTGGCAAAGGGGTGTTCTTTCTGTGTGTCAACAGCAATGTGGTGGACCAACAGTAGCAGTGCTTTAGTCCATCACTCATGACTCAGGTGACTGCAGCTATCTAAGATACAAAGACAGTGGTCATCACGGAGTGGAAGTATTCCCTGAATGCCCCTTTTGGTATTTTAAAAATCAGAAAAGCATCACAACAGGCACCAATGTAGAAAGTAGACAAGGAGTTGAAACCTATGCAGTGAGTTTCAACACCTAAATGTTTTTCAGCAGTGTACTCTTCCAATCTACCACCTTCTCTGAGGATTCACAATGAGTTTAAGACTGATAATACTCAAATTAGATTTCTGATTAACATGCATAGGTTATGCTCCCATCTTACCTTCCACCCTTTGGTTCAGCTTTTATAAAGCATGTGTTCCAATAAACCTGTCAGGGAAGCCAATGATCCTAGCACAGTGTGAACCATGAGCAGTTTCCACACATTGTACTGAATCGTAGATCTTAAATCTTACCCACTAAAAAATCAGACAGCAATCTGCTTGTGACTATCTTGGCTTGGGTAAATGACTAAAGTGAATGGGAGAGGAAGGAAAGAATGATTAATTTGCTTGCCAGCATTACCTAGAGTGAAGTAGGTGTTAAAAGACATCTTGGGAGATGCCAAGAAGCTGTCATACAGTCACAGGGACATGAGAGGACACACAGGAATAGGCAGATGAAACCAACCAATGACTTGGGATTGGTCAGCCTGAAGATATGGAACAGGCAGCAGTGATCTTGGAGGAAGTTGGGTTAAGGGAAGCTGAAGCTACCTGTGAGTGTGTCTGTAGGCTGCTGTCACATATGCCCTTTGGCCATGCAGAAGCTTTCATAGCTTCAAGGAAGACAGCTGCACTAGGAGATAATGACTCTGTGATAAAACTGTGCAGAACCTGTGGGGCTTCTGGCAGCTGCTGTATCAGTTTGATTTGTTTTCAATTTACTGTATATTGTTTTCTGTGAAAAAGATCTAGCTTCCCAGCAAGGAGGAAGGTTGCTTATTTCTAGGTGATGCTGCCTGACACACGCAGCACTCTCTGGAGTGTTCATCCCCTGGAAGAAACTGGGAAGGGAGGAAACCTGCACATTGTGCACAAATCACCTGATACCTTAATTTTCTAAAAATTAGTAAATATGTTGATTCTAGCAGAACATGGTGGATATTATAATCTCTCAGTACATGGTCAATGAAAACCAGTCAGCCCAAATCCTACATGACCTATGCTCCAGGGAACATCCAGGTATTTTCTGCAACAGCTTCCATGACAAAGGCAGAGAAAGTACTTCTGAGACTATCTTTTGAAGAAGCAGGCTCATACAGCGAATTGAACAAAAGCCTTGTGTGCCTTTGCTGAAAGCTCCAGATGCTGGTTCATTGGCAGCTGCTCCCTATCACTACAAGTTTTTTACTATTTGCAGAACAAATTGGTTGTCCTTCTATATATGTCTGCCTAAAAAATATGTCTGCCAGACAATTAGCTAATTGCTAGCCAATAATCTTTGGACAGTGTGTTGCAGGGTCTCTTACATTTCAGCTCATTTTTTGAGGCAGTACAAACTAAGAGAAGCTTCTTCATATGAAAAACTAGTTTAAAGCTGCTCTAGGTAATGTCCCTGTCACTGCCAGTTACAGTGCAGGAAGGGTTCTGGCACAGAAGGGCAGTGTAGACTTATTCCAGAAACATATTAATGATTTTGCAAGGAGAACTCTGCCTTCATGGGAGACAGACTTCATCTTTTAGTAACAGAAATACACACTTGCTCTTTCACCCTAGTACTTCATTAATTTATTTATTTTCCATGGTGGACACTCAGTTGCGCCCCGAAACAAAACCTTCTGTTAATGATGGCCACTGAATAGCATGGAACTGCAGAGATGAAACGTCAGTAGTTCTTACCAGGATACCAGCTCAGGGTATGTTTCCTACCATTCTTTACCACAGTTCACTAACTCATATGAGAGCTTCAAGAACACTCTTCCATCACTGGGATTAGTTGATCTATTTCAGCTGCCACACCACGGAAATGCCTTTTTCAAGGACCAAGGAACCTGAAATTGAAAAGAGAATTTAGGCATTCTTTTCTCACTGAATTGCTTGCAAATAATGATAAAAACATGAGCAAACTCATTTTCAGTTATGTGATAAGAAAGAGCTAAACTAATGGATATGCAGTTATAGAAAAGAGGAGATGATTATAAATGAAGTATCTTTCATTTAGATCTGAATGTGCAGATCCACTTTGATAAGTTAACAAAATCTATTGCCTTTTCAACACAGTATTAGTTCTTGATAATATTGAAGGCATTTGACTTCTTTGACTGGGAAAAAAGCCAATCTTAATCACAGGCACTGCAAATACTGGTCTAATCCCTGTCTCTGATTTATTTTCCAGGTATTAATAAAACAATATTTCTATACATTTCTATTCACTTCTATGCATTGCCAACACATGACTGAACAGTCCTCCAGGAGATAGATTATTTTAGGTTCAAAAAAAGTTGCTGCAACCACTTTCCTAATCTGATTCATTACAAGGACACCATGTAGGTTTTGAGAGCATGACTTACTGTTATTACAATTATTGTATTCAAGAGTGAACAGAAAAAAAAAAGAAAGGATGGGGAAGAATAGTAGAAAGACTATAGAGAAAAAAAAAATAGAATCATCATAGTGAAAAGAAAATAAAATGAGTTTTAAAAATCTGTTTTATCTAGTCATCATAACTCCTTCACAGATAATAGACTTCAGTAATTTTATAGGAATGCAAGCACATGATTAAATTACGAGGATGAATGTCTTGCTTAAACACATTTAAAGAACTTTGTTAACTTTCAAAATGTTTATATTGTTAATAGGTGACTTTATTAACAGCTCTGGGGGATAATTTGGAAAAGTTAAAGGAAAAACAAAAAGAAAGAGAATTGGGCTCAGCTATTTGTTCACGTCACCAGCACACAAACTTGAAATCACAGCCCTAATGTAGGCATATTGTGCAGATGCATTCTTTAATGCAACACATGGCTAAACAAAATAAGAGAGGGTTGATCCCATCTGTCTCACACAATCTTTTTGCTCTCTGAATTCCCTTCTAGTGTCACAATTTCATTTGAAAGCAACCTATTTCCAAATATTTTAAGATTTCCTGGGAATTTGCTGAATGTTTTGTTGTTTTCTATGGTATATAAACCAACAATTAATATTTATCATCTACTAATGCAAATCTATTTTTGTGTAACACAATTGCTTAACACCATCTTCAATGCAATTCCTCTAAATTAACATATGTTTTAACTTAAATCTTCATGGTTCTTCTTTTAAATCATCTTTTTAATTAATTTAATGTTATGGATGCTAGAATTCTGCACTAGCATTTGTTAAAAGTTTGGCTTTACAAGATAACAAAACATGAAAAATATAGTTTGTAAGAACTATATTAAAAATACCTATATGCTTATGTACATGTATAGCTAGGATGATGTCTATAGAATACATTAATAAAAAGCAAAAATGAAGCAGTACCTGTTTGAGTGATAACTCGTGGAATAAGCATAACTTCTTTCACTAATTTCAGTTTTGCAGGTGACATTTTTTCACAGCTCAACAGAATAACCATTGGGAGAGGTTTCTTTAGGCAACTCCAGTAATTGGGAATGCCAGGTGAAAATAAAGAATCAGAGTAATTTCTGACATATTTTAAGTATGGCACAGGGTCCAAAGACTGCTACAGGCAATGGGGTGAGGGCTGTATTTAATAATAATGTCACAACTGACTTCAGAATTGTGCAATAATTATGATAACTGGGATAAAAAACCCAAATGACAGAAGTCATATGTCCCTGCTCATGTTTCAGCAGTGCAATATATATGTACAATGGGATATTGCTAATGGTGACCCCAGCCTTTGCTATGGTAAGTGATGTTCTCCCAACAGGAAAGCTGCCACACAGCATTGATTCAACAGGTTCTGCAGCAGGGCTTCTCTTCCACTGACACTATCTTTCCTAAGAGACAGAGAGTAGTAGCTAAGTATTTTCTTGGTTCTGAACATATGCTTGTGTATCACAGTTTTGGGAGTAAATACAGTATTGCCATTTCAGTGTGTGCTCAATGTATTAAAAATTAACAATTTATTTTTCAAAAACTTAATTTTGTCAGTTGATTTATACTGAATGGGAGTACACATACTTGATTTCCTATAATAATGAATGCGAAAAAAATTTAGGCCTATTTCAGCTGGCACTTCCAAAGAGAAAACAGGTCTTTTAAATATTACACATCCACAGTCTTACAATAATTTCATAGGAATTTATTTCCCTTTCAGATACAGATACTTCTCTTTCATTTTGCTGCAGAAACTGCTCTAGTCAGAAAAGTTAGGAGAGAGTAACCCAACCCTTAGAACATGAGACAGGGTGTCTTTTAGGACCTTTATAAATATCTTTATTGCAGAAAATATTAAAATCAAATAAAGTAAAACCTGGTTTTCCTCTTTCTTTCTTAGGTGTTGAGGGTCGAGTGCTTGATGTAGGGGCGAGAGTGGCTTTTGCTTCTTCTTCTTCTCCTTCTTGCTTTTGAAATTGCTTTTTTTCTTCTATTTGTTTGCAAAGTATTCACTGAGGGAAGAGGCATAGAAATTATTGGTTCCAAATAATCTTAGGTGTGACAAGTAGACACATGTGATACATGCTAGGAGGTAGATTTGAGCATGTATTTGAGCTTCTGCCATAGACTCACTGTGTGAAGCTGGGGAAGTCCATAAGCTTATATAATTCTTTTTTGGTAGTCATCTGCAGCATTGATTAAACAAAAAGAACCACCACTAAGTATCACAAACCTTAGCTCATGCTTAGCAAACCAGTCTGGTTTGAAAGTCAGCTCTGAGCAGACAATCTGAGCACGAAGGATGTATTTGTTTTGCATGGGTAGTAACAGATCCTGTCTTAACTCCACGACATCCCACAGCCTGGCTTTGGTTGCTAAGCCAGTAGGTCAGTTCTGGTTATTGTGTGACTGCAGACTCAGAAGTGGCAGAATTCCAGTTACATGCCTGAAGTGGAAACTTCACCCAAGGGTCATATACAGCCAATTCAGGCAAACTGAGTATGTAAAATATATAAAGTAAACAGTGTGTTCAAATCTTACTTAGACTCACTTTCCAATTGATTCCTTATTCCCTTTATCAAGGTGATGTCCTGAGAAGGCTGACCTTGAATTAAGAGTAAAGTAGTATTTATTGAAAGGCCTTAAAGGACACACCTTGGGCAGTACAAGGGCTACACCCAAGATGGACCTAAATATGGTCACAAAATCAATGACTGGTCACAAGCTCTCACATTTTTATAAGTTTTAGTCCATCTGCATATTGGGATTCATTATCCAATTACAGCTTCTGATTATGAAGTCCCATCCTTCTTGTTTTCTCTCTTCGGTCCACCTCTGTTTATGCTTTTGGGCCTGAAACTTCTAGCGATTGTCCTTGGTATCAAGCTAGAAAAAGAATTGTTTGATCTACCTACTGTGTGAAGAGAGCTCGCTAATACTTAATATGAAACTCAAAACTACACACCTAGGCAGCACAGAATCTGAAAAATATGAAAGCTAACACTTAAGGAAGCAAAAGTTCTCCCAAATCTAGTCCAAATGGAAGGTAATTAGGTCTGTTTGCTACAGTCTGTGGTCAGTGTGGCAGCCCAAAACAGCATGTTTTTAACATAATTATAAACAGCAGGCAATGTAGAAGAATGGATCTGAGACAGACATTACATCCTAAAAATATAAAAACTAATAATAGAAAACATGGAATATTCTATATGCTTTCCATTAAAAATATAAATAATTAGTGTATATTTCAAGTGTAATAATTTTCATAATATTCAAGATCTACCCAAGCATCTTATCAGCTTGACACTGGTCAGTAGGCTGCAACTCTCTTAACATTGTGTTCACTGATTCACTGACCCATTCCACAGCAGAACGAACACAGAAATTTCTTTCTTTCTCATCAGTTTAGATTTTTCAGGTAAAGCATTTTCAGTTTTTTGAGAATGAGTAGCCATTACAGTGGAACAAATCCTCTGGAAAAAACCTACAAATAGCAAAACAATGTAAAAAGTTTTAAAATATTAATTTCTAACTTGGAAATGTCATTTGAAAGACTAAGAAGTATGTTCTTACCAACACTACAAATACATATCTCCACATCTATTTGGTCCACTTATCTTTTCTCATTCAGCACCTTATTTGTAGCCTCTTATACTTTGGTAATTGCAGATATTCAATTTTTTTAACCTAAATTATAACTACATGGGCAAAAACTCTCTGACAGATCTGCTTTATAGATACATATTCTGCTGTTAGAATAGAATGGAGCTATTTTAAGGGCCATACAGTCATTAGGACACCTTTTATTGTAGCTTTTGGTAGCCCATTGTACCATGATCTATCAGCACTCATGCTTAAGGACATCCCTCATGATCAGATACTTTTGTCTTAGATAATTTAAAACTATTTTTCTGTACAGATGAAGAATAAATGATATTAAGAAAATTCCCTTTACAAACTTCACAGACCTGCCTGCATTAACAGTATTAGCTTCAGATCCAGTGAATATCTATGAAGTTACATGTCATTCAAGAATGAAGTGAACCAGAGTTTAACTTAGGGAAATTAGAAATTATTACTCCACAAAAGCTAGAACTGCAAAGCCCTAACTTGAATATTTCAGGGTGGGGAGGAGATGAGTCATTAATTTTGCATTGCAGGTGCTACATGGATTATGTTTGAGTTTACTATCACCCACAACAACCTATCAGCTCAGTGTAAAAGAAGTGCCTTCACCTGTACTGAATTTTCCTGCAAGAGTGTTACACAAAGAGAGACATAAGGACCTGAAAATTAAAGAAAAATATAAATTATAAGGTGTAATTATGGAGTGTAAGAAAAAACCTATGTGATCATTAAAACAGAAAAAAATATACATACAAAGGTATTATATCAGATCCCACTCATAAAATATTGTCTAATTAATGGAAAATAAAGTTTCATAGTTGCTGCCACTAACTTTTCATGACACCTTTTTTTGTCCAAGTTACAATACTCAAATGTTGAGTCACAGGGATTTATTTTTCATCATGAACGTGGAAAATAAAATGCTTCTTGGGATGTAGAGAAGAACAGTACCTCTCCCTGATATTTTCCTGGTAAAATAAATAAAACAGGAAAAAGAAGCTCATACCTTCTCATATTTTTTTTAACTGTACAGTATATTTCCACTTCTAATATTGGCTGACCAGCTCCATCAAGAACTTTTCTTCCAACTAATTTGCATATTTACTGGAGCTTTTGAACATTTAGACAAGTAGCCTTAAATGAGCGAGAAAGAATTTCATTAAAAGTCAATTTCCAGACAAAGAGGTTTTTATTCCATGAAATGCACTTCAATCAAATTCACCACTGAACAAATCCATTATGGGTCCCTTCCAACTCAGCATATTCTATGATTTCTATGTTCCAGCAAGCTTTGAGCCCTGTGAGAAAGTTGGAAACCAAGCCTTCTGGTAGGCACAGTTCTCTTCTTTCAGTGTGGTCTGCAATGGGCCTGATGAACTATCAAAATCCAGGATCTTTGGGTCTCGTGTTTGTAGTTAATAGACACCAATGTTGGTTTAGAAAAGGGATTAAGTTGCTACCTGAGGTTTACTATATACCTCCTTCCTAGTGTGATTATTTTGTCTGGTTATCAGAAAGTCACCAAAGCACGACTTACCAAATGGGAAAAATAGGAAACACTAAGAGCTACAAAGTAAAGGAACATGCCAACCAGCAAGGAAAGGTGTTACCAGCTCTAGTCCCTTCCACTAGTGATGGCAAAACACTTGGAGATGGGAAGCAGTATAAGATGGAATGAAATAGTTCAATTCCACAGCCACTTTCCCATCAAAGAACATACAAGAAATAATTTTTGTCAAAAGCAGCTTACTATTGTAGTATTGGCAATTCCAGTACTGACACTAACTGAGGTTTCACTAGGACTACTGCCAACAGTATTTTGTCGAGTGGGAACAGATAAAATTGTTCTGATTCTCGGCCCTTCCAGTGAAGTCCATGAGCACTTCCAGGGCCTTGCATGAGCAGCTGCAGTGCGAACAGCACCCAGTCTCTTGTCCCTGCTGGCCCCAGTCATCACTGCTGAGCACTTTTGTTAGGGACGCCCACTGTGGGCCGCTTTGGTTTTTCAGGTCCAAACAAAAAGCCCGGCTGCTGCGGACACGAACTTACCAGAAAAATGGCATCCTTGCCCGGGCCAGATGGGAGTCACAGAATTGTCACCGCAGAGGACGCTGCACCCCCTGACCCGAGGGCAAGGCCTGGGAGGGGGCTCGGGCACACTCACGGCGCCTCCGCCGCCCCTCGCCGGGGCCAGGAGAGGCCGCTCCGGCCCCTCCGGCTGCTTCCGCCGCCCGCGCAGGCAGCTCCCAATAGAGACCCCCGTGGCGCAGGGGGAACGCGGCCTTCAGCCCTTCCTGCGTCCGGGCACTCGGTGCCCTCGGCAGTACCCGCTCTCTTTCCGCCCCCGCTACTCGCCCGCCTCCATCGCGGCGCCGCTGCCGGGCACCGGAGCCAGCAGAGCCCGGCCCTTCCCGCCCTGGTTCCCAGGCAGCCGCGCCCCAGGGCGCTCTGCCCGGCCCTCACCGTCCCGGGGCTCTGCTCCCCGTGACCCGCCCGGCAACATCCCGGGCTGGGAGCCGTGGCTGCTTCGGCTTGGCACAGCTCGGTTCCTCAGGGCCCGGCCCCCCAAGTCAGGAGGCCCCGAGCAGGCGCTCCTCGGCCCTAAGTCTCCACGCAACAAAACTGTAAAAATCATGGTTCTGAAAGAGGGACAGGCTGTGGCTTGGGAAATGTCTGGTGAAGACAACGCTGCCAAACGCCCACAGTAACTCCTGCTTTTGAAAGCCCTCTACTTTCAATGAAAGGAAACATTTCAAACCTAAATGATCATTTTTAGTCTGCAGTTTCCTACAGTAACTTTCACTTTGTTTGCTGGTAATTTTGTTGAAGTAACTGAAAATTGAAATTCTTTAAAAGCTGTTAGCTGCACACATCCCCAACTCTAAAATCAATATGTGCAGACCTTTACTCATTGTGTGCTCACTTCTCTGGGTGGAGTGATAATGAAGAAAAATCCCCATGGAATAGTTTTATTTTTCTTTCACATTCTTTAGAAATACTGTGATACTTCTCCAGACAGTTAAACTCTCTTTTTTTAAAAGCTGTTTCCTCTGGAAAAGTTTCTAAGCTGCCACTCACTACCTGTTCCTTGAGGAGAGTGGGTAGCAAGTAGCAAGTTAGATTTTCTTACTCCAGGACAAGTTACTGTGGTGGGTGGCTGCTCCTTTGGGTACATATCTGTTGCTTCAGAAGGGGCTTGTGCAGTCAGAGGGCTGGATGGCAGTAGTGAGATAGTGCAAGGTCTGTGCCACATGCACAGGCTTGCCACAGAAAACTCCAGTTTAATTAGATATTCCTGGAAGAACTTCTAGAGGTGTAATGGTACTAGTGTGGCAGTCTCTGAGCATCATCATATGCTTGGTAAGATGACCCAGTGTGAGAGCTGGGTCTTCTGATATGTTTAGTGCCTCTAGATCAGTTTCCCACCTTCTGCCTTTGAACAGGCTCTAAGTAAAAATGCATCATGAAGGAGTATGTTGGAGATAAAAGGGAGACTAGGGAAAATGTCAGACTGCTCTGAAAGGAAATGGGAGAACTGATTGCCTAGGCTAAGAAGAAAGCTGATATACTCAATGTCTATTTTGTCTCTGTTCACTGGCGAGTGCTACAGCTACACCACCCAAGTGACAAAAGAAAAAGTCAGGGACTGAGAGAACAAAGGGATAACAGTGTTAATGGATGAGGGAGGAGTAACTGATGTCATCTGCCTGGACATGTGCAAAGCGTTGGACAGTGTCTACATGACATCCTTTTCTGTAAACTGGAGAGATGGATTTGATGGATGGACCACTTGGTGGATAAGGAATTGGCTGGAAGGTCACACTGAAAGGTTTGTGGTCAGTGGTTTGATGTCCAATTGGACAGCAGTGATAAAGAGGCATCCTCAGGGGCCAATGCTAGGACCAGCACTGTTTAACATCTTTGTTGGTGATATTGACAGAGGGACTGAGGTACTCGCAGCAAGCTTGGGAGACCATCTCCTGCAAAACCTCCCAGTCTTTGCTCTCCGTCTTCCTTGCACAGCTTGAGGACACTCACTTCACCCCACTCATCCTCCTCCCGCAGCAAGGGCTTGACCCCAATACTCTGGAGCCTCACATGTTCCCAGCTGTCCCAGCATGAGCTCTTTGTCACTGACATCTTCCCAGCTGGGCAGCACAGACAGTCGATTACCATTCCCTTTCTGCACATCCTGGCCAATGGAGCCTTCCTCTTCCAAAAGCTCTTGGCCAATGGATTCTTCCCAATCAGACAGTTCTTGGTAGCTCCCTGCCTGTCCTCTGTGGGACACCTCTGCCTTGTTGCATTCATCCCAGCCAGAGAGTTCATGGTAGCTACCAGCTTCTAGGGACAGTCATTGCTAAATAGATTTTCCCCAATCAGAAAATTCCTGGTAGCTATTGATAGCTGCTTGGGACAGCTCTTGCTCGATGTATTTGTCCCAGTTGGGCTGTTCTTGGAAGCTACCGGCATCTCCTTAGGACAGCTCTGGCTCACTGCAGTCCTCCCGTTCGGATATCTGCTGGTAGGTACCAGCTTGTCCAGGCATCAGCTCCTGCTCAGTGTAGGCTTCCCCAGGATACTTCCCAGTAGCTATCAGCATCTCCTGTGGTCACCTCTGGTTCACTTCAGGCTTCCCATTGGGACCCTTGTGGGTACCTGCTGTCGTTCCCTGGGGTCAGCTCTGGCTCACTGCAGGCTTCCCCGTGGGAAACTTCTTGGTAGGTACCAGCATCTCCAAGTTCAGCTCTGGCTCACTGCAGACTTCCCCTTAAACACTTCCTGATTCCTACCATCATTCCCTGGTGTCAGCTCAGGTGCACTGAAGGCTTCCCCTTGGGCTACATTCTGGTAGCTGCCAGCTTCTTCTGTGTCAGCTTTTGCTCTGTGTAGGCTTCCCCCTTGGAAATTTCCTTGTGACAACTGTTTCTCCTGGGGTCAACTCTGACTCAGTGCAAGCTTCCCCTTGGTAATTCTTGTGTCACTTGGTATTTGTTCCTTGCTCCTTTAGATAGCTTTCAGTCTTCCTCCTCATCCTACTGGGGAAGAAGCTCACTAGCCAAGCCCCCTTCTCGCTGTCTTCCTGTGGCAGTAACTGACCCCCTTTCTGCCTCCTCCTGCTGCTCACTGAGGGTGTGTGCTCTCAGGGGGCTTGGGGAAGGGCTGTGGGGGCATCAGGGGCTGTGCAGGATAGAGACTTGTGTCTCTTCCCTTCTTGCTGGAACTGCTGCTTCTAGTTGTGCAGCCATGCTCTGCTCCAGGTCCCTCTGTTCTGCTGGCTGGTGGCCAGGTGCCTGGATTTCCAGCACAGCCTTGCTCATGTTAATGTTCCATGATAATAATCTGGCAGAGCCTGTCTGCAGCCTGGGGGGGCTGTGTGGTGCAGGGGACTGGGCTCTCTGTCCTGGCCAATGGCACCTCCTCACTGAGGGCAGGAGAATCTGGGGCCTTTTCCACCTCAGGAGCCAGAGGCTCAGGGGGCTCCTCCTCAGCAGGTGCAGCTGGGGCAGCAGCAGCTGCCAGCTCAGCCTCTGTGGGACTCCCTGGGGAAGCAGAGGTGCCATTGATAGAGCTCCTGGCCTGTCACACTTTCTTCCCAGTGGTACAGCTCTTGCTGTTACATCCAAGCACTTTTTGTGCTATTCTTTTCTCCTGAATCCCATTTCATGTTCTTGTATTAATTGTGCAAATAGCCAGCAGCACATCTGTAGAAGGGGCCATAAGGTTTAATTTTTTTTTTTATTGTTAAGGAATCTCCAATGAAGACTTTTCCAAAACTTAAATAATGCTCTTTGTCTACTGGGGTGAAAAAAGAAATGTAGCAGGGAAACCTGAAATAACATTAACTGAGAAAAACTTTAAAAGCTGTCTCAGTTTTTGAAATCAGTTCTCTACAACAGCAAATATAACCACAGATATTTTTTTCTTAGATAAAGAGATATAAATTCTTGCTTGAAATAATGCATAATTGTGGCTCCATAATCTGCCATTGAATGAATAGGTAGTGAATACCTTTGATTGAACATACCACATGTTTGATACATTGGCATTATTGATCTTTCCTTTTAGTATTTAAACTTATTCTGGATTACTCTTAATTAATCAGTGTAGTTCTATTATCATCTCCCTTAATGAAAAAATCTTGATTTATCTGCTTGAAAAATTGCTGGCTGTGATCAGGCACCTGACAGCTTTTGAAGAAAAATGACCTTTAACATGCAGCTAAAGAGGATGTTTGCTCTTATTTATGCTTGGGTGAAGTTCAGCTCATGAACATGTGCTGTCAGATTTCTTTCTGAGAAGAAAATTTGTGTTAGACACAAGCCCTAGCAATGTTTTCTGATACTGTAGGGCTTGCAGGTGTTATGAGTCTAGGCCTATTATTAGAAAATAATTCTGATACCACTCATGGCTGTTCTAGTCATCAGCTTTTCTCATTTTGAGTTGAAGATGTCCCCATCTTCTGATGGTTAGATCTGGAATATTAAGCAGCTTCAAGCTACTAGGCAGATACGACAAAGAATAACTTTAAATTTTTTGAATATTTTGGAATGTAATATTAGATCTCAAATTATGTTTGTTTTGGGTTAATTTCTCCTTATCTCTATAAAGTGTCACCTATTAATACAGCCTATTGTTTTCCAGAGATCCTTGCAGCATGCTGTCTACTTTCTTCTGCATGAAGGCCTGCATCAAATAACTTTTGTCTCTCCTTCCGACAAAAACTGCAGCTCCACATGCTAGCATTATCACCTGCTAACACCAGAAAGAGTGCTACCACTTTAGCTTGTTAATACTCAGTTCTTGCTTCCCTAGCCCCAGAGGAAGAAGGATGAGGGAAAAGGAGCGTTGTAGCGTTGTGAATGTGGGCTCCTGTCACTCCAAAATCCAAGCTTCGTTAAGGCAGGAAATTCAAATTCTTCCTTTCTGCTTTGAAAACCATTTAATTTGCCCTAAGTTATGCTAGTGACATCACTCCAGTATGTGTGGCTATAGGAGCAGAAAACCTAGAGTTTCCTAAGGGCTCCAGTTCCAGATTTTGTCAGCTGTTTGCCTGCTAAGAAGAGGAGCAAGTCATATATCCTCAAGATATACAGATGGCTTTGCATACTCACATGGTTCCTGGCAGTGAGCATCATTTACACTTCTGGAGTGCAGCCTCTTCATTCTAGACTGATGCAGTAACAAAATGACACCCCTGCATGTTCAATAATTTGGCAAACAACCACATCATTTTGTAGTTACAGTATCTTTTCTTTTTCCAAAAACTCAACCAGTTCAGGAGATGTAGATATTTTGTTTTATTCTCTAATCCATGATTTCAGCATTTTAGTTAGATTATATCAGTATTAAGTATATCAGATAGTAACACAAAAATGTTGGCTTACAAAATCTATATAGAAGCAATAGCCTGTTTATATTTTTTGCTCAATTTTGGGGTCAAAACTTGAAATATTATAAGGTTTTCTCTGATACATGACTGACCTTTTTCTAGTAGGGAGTTATAAAAAAAATAGCAATTTCAATTTTTCTTTACTTCCTTGCATCTATTTCAATACCATAGTTCTTCCTGTTTCTGTCTTCAAAGAAAAAGAAAGGAAGACAACAAAGTTTAACTTTTTATTGCATTATAACAAAATATTAAGTACACTGTCCTGTGTGTTTTATTTCTCTTTTATCTTGATGAAATAATCTTTGTTACATTTCAACACAGCATTTTTATAAAAAATAGTATTTGCTTTAATAATAACCATGTATAGTTTTTGTTATTATCACCTCATAAAAAGCCTAATTTTGTGCAATTTTGAGACAATGTTCTCAGCAAGAGACTGAAATATCACAAAGAATGATCTCCTGGTGAGAAGAAGCAAAAGACAGTAAGAGAGACATTTCTCTCAGCAAAATGCAAATTAATTTCACAGGGTTTTCCTCAGCACAGCAAAGGGAACCATAGCAACATAGGCAAGCATATACATTCAAAAGCTGTCATTGACTGATACAACTGAGACAAAAATTAAAGGGCAAAATCAATAGTGTTCAAAGTTTGCAAGCAAACGTGATCATCATTCAAATTTTGCATTTGTATTCAGAGCTCATACAAAATCAGGTATAAAGATCACAGATAAGTAAATTTGAAACCTCTGGGTTGCATTTCTACTGTTAGAACAAATTTTATGTTATTTAAAGGAAGAGTGCCTTTTGGAATGCAAGTCTTTGTGCTGTGTGAAGGGTGTTTGGTGGCAAATTCCCCAGTTCCTGGAGGTTCAATGAATTAGAAACTGTAGCTGGTTGCTACTGCATATATTACACTGATTTACACTCCAGATCTTTTTCTGTGGATGGCCTGTCATGATTAGCATGACAGCATCAAATGCTGTTTAACTTCTCCTGCAGATTGGACATTCTTTTGCTTGAAGAGTCATAGTCTTCTTGGGAATAATAACAGAAAAATTCAGACTGGATTCAATACCTAAAGAAGTGATGGGAGAGAAGATTATTAATGGCAGCCACTGCAGCTTCCTGTGTGGGAAAAGAACAACAGAAAAAAAAACTCCAGAAGCTAAAAGAGCCCCCCAGAGTATATCTGTTCTACAATATATAACATCAATTTGAATTTAGATAATGACTTTGGCTGATAAAGGCTCTGTAAAACACAAAGCCTTTGAATAAGCAGTTTGATTTTTACTTTATGACCTTCAGATTGAAATCTGGCATTTATGCTCAAGATAATTAGATGAGAGCTGACCTGAAGCTCTCAAACCTTGTCATTAATAAGAAATAAGAGGTGAATGGAGTACCTAGTGTGGGAATTTACATTTAAGATTTTTAAGAGTAGTTTTCAGTGCAGCATGACTCAATATACTCATCAGTAACCAAAGAAGCAGATTAAAAAAATAATAATACCAGCATACACACTGGATAGACAAAGAGTCTAGTGTTATCCTTATTTATAGAGGGAGGGAATTGGCAAATACATGGCCTTTTTTTCCTATGGTAGGAACACACTGAATCCCATGGCTATCCACATCATTAGTAGGATTGTGAAAATTTGCACATAGGGAGGGTCTAAGAGTAGAAATGATGAATGATCATGTAAAACATGGCGTTCTTCCAAAGAATTGAAGGGTTCACTTTTTTTTAGCATATTTAAGGGAAGAAAGAGAGGCAGTGTGATTCAGTTGTAAAAGTATCTCCAGGAAGCAAAAATGTTAAGCATTTTAGGATTTTTCCAGCTCACTTAAAAAAAATAAAAATGTAATGAAAGTAAATGTTCTGGACTTAAAGATGTATAATTTAGATGAGAAAAATTAAGTACATTTTTACAAAAGCCATAATTACTCAATTATCCAAACCACTAAGATATGCTGTAAATATTACAAGAACAGTATTTTTATTATAACACTTATTCTTGAGATCTTCAAATGAGGTTTGAATTATTTCTGGGAATACATATTGGCCAAATTCAAATTACTGAGGTTAATATGAAAATAACTGAGAGAAATTCAAGATACACTAGAAGTCAAAGAACTGGCTACTAGTTCTTCTTAGCTTTCAGTTTTTTCATCAGCATTTCCAAATCTACCCTTTAAAATCAGTATACTGTGTATTCAGTAGCAATACTGAAAATGGAACAGACCTAAGGGAGGTGTGTATGTGTAAATTAGTAGTGGTGAAAAAGGGAAATAGGTTTCTGTATATCTCCTGCAATATTTTTCTCTCTCCTTTCCTCTCTTCCTCCAGAACTCTCATGGTCATTTCCGAACAGTCAGCTTACACTGAGCAGGATTTATCTTAGAAAGATAAGGAGGGTTGGTGGAGATGATACTTAGCAAAATGGTTTTATGTCTGAATTACCAATAGCACTTGCTGGTTCAACTGATCAATTCATAAAGCACATTGAAGGAGGTGGGGCAGAGCTGCTTCCATGTATAAATATGTATGTAAATATCCTTCAGCTATATAATCTGGAGAGTATACCCCACTAATTTCTGCTTCAAAATGCAAAACCTGAGCAGATGGACAGTCAGGGCAGCACTGTAGCTGACATCAGGACTTTGCTTATATCATTGTAATTGTGACTGTAGCTTGCTAAGCAAAATATTTGCAATGCAGAGTTAACCTACATTCCCTTATGCTTTTAAATGAGGCATGGGGGGGTCCTAATTTTTTTTTTTTTAAAGTACAGTTGCAGCGTTCTAAGGTTCTGATTTTCAAAACAACAGCCTAGGATTAGAAAACTGTCTTAGTCAAGCAAATACTTCTTCATTCAGAAGGTTACCTATTTTTTTTTTTAGTTACTGAAGGCTTTGTACAAATAGAAGTGAACTCATTTTGCAATGGGCAAATCTGGAAGCAGCCAGGGATACCTGGGACGTTTGTGCAGTTGTGATGAAACCTCATGATTAATTTAATATCTTCAGAAGCAGCAGATACCATGGATTATTAATGCTCTGGATACCTGAAAGCATACTTGTGGTAGGAATGGAGACCAAGGCAGGGTGTCCCTAATTTATCATTGGACACAAGCTCTCACTGTGCAGCAGCAGCAGTGCCTGGCAGGTGTGGGAGGTCACATCCACAGCAGGAGGTGCTGCCTCGAGGCAGGGCATGTTAGGTCAGAGGCAATCCTGAGTGCACACAGCTTCCAGATTATCAGCCTTGGTGGGTCCTGTAATGGTAGCAATAGTCTGAGGGGTCTGCTGGCATGAAACTTGTCTAGGAAACATTACCTCAGCAGTGAACTATATTGAAGTATTAACTTCAGCAATGTACCACTTGCAGTCTTGATAATTTTGATGCAAATTCCCTCCTAAATGCCTGTGCATGTAAAACTAATTGTTTATGATGCAGCTTTTACATGAGAATGCCTTGTTATTGCATGTTTTGTCATGCGTATGTTTTCCTTCTAGATCAGTACCAACAGTATTTTATTTCAAGTTAATTTTCCTTGCTTACCTTATTTTTCTTCCCTGTTTACCCATTACAGAGCTATATCCAAGCTGTTTGAAGTCAGCAGAAACACTCCTAGAGACTTCAAAGGAACCTGAATGTGTTTTCAGGAACAGATCAGAACGTGCCTCCTGTGCTAGAGGATCATTTAACCCAGGGAATGTGAAGTACAAGCAGAGACAGCACCAGGCTCTGTCATTTCCCACAGAAAAGCATAATTCTTCTGAGCAGAGAAGATCATTTGTGCAGATTACCTGCCATGTTTGGGGAGGTGTGTTTAGGGCGGCATGGAGCAGTCTAAGAAAGCAGAAACCACTTTAATTTGTGACTGGTGACAAGATGAGGTTATATAATTTAAAGGTTTGCTGGTGAAAATAGCTATACATTTTGTTTCTAACACATCTTTGCACTGAATTAAATCTTATTTTGTCTGATCTCAGTGAAGCTTCTAGTTAATGTTTCTATTCCATAGTCCCATGCTTCCTCCCACAGAGACTGATTGATTTTAAGGTAGACATAATGCATTTCTCTTGACCCACTTCATAAGCCAGCTTGACTTAGTTGTGATGTCTGAAACAAAATGAAATTTTTAATAAGCTGAGGTTCTAATCGCCTTGTCTGGAATGACAGTAATTATTGCCAAACCAGGTTTGTTTTTTGGGTTTTTTTTTGTTTTTTTTAATTACTGTACCAAGAATGATGTCCACTTATATCCATGTGCTTTATGATTTCCTAGTGTATCCAGAGATATCAGCTGATTTTTTTCTTGTGCAAGGGAAAATGCTCTCAGTCTGCTTTACAAAACACATCTAGATTAATCCTCCCTGCAAAGCTAAAATTCATGAACTTAGTGGCTTTGGTTGATTGTCAGCAAAATCAACTAAGTGTATCTGCAATTTTCTCTGCTTATTGTTCTATCAGTTATAACTGATATAATTTGCTTTGTGATTTTTGCATTGCAACTGGCTTATCACTTGCCATTTGTCCTGTCATATGCAATAGAATACATTTGTTGCTTAGATTTACAAATGGTTTATAAAACAAGATCCCATTAAATCTGTGTGCATACTGGTTTCTACTTCTTATCATGTCCCCATTTCATGATAAACAAGCACAGGCAGTGCTCAGGGAATGACTTTCCAATTGCAGAAACCTGAAGATAATTTTTTTTTAATTCACTTGGGAGAAAATCCCTTCTTTTTAAGCATAAATAGGAACTTATACTAAAAGGATAACTTAGGCAAAGTTAGTGATTATTTATGTTGTGAACAGAATTATGATCTAAATTGTACATACAGAAGCCCAACAATTTACTTGAGCAATTAGCCTGAGGCTAATGTGCTTCCTTGACTGGTGATGTGACTCCATGAGCTCTGTGTTTTAAATAATATTATCCATATAATTAATATAGATTGAGGAGATGTTCAGAATTATAATGAATATGGTAACTCTTCAGCTAAACAGATAATTGTATCAGGAGGAAAGAATTAGCCAAATTGTGTTGGGTTTTGACAGACACTAACATTGGAGAGCTATATTTGGCTTCATTTGTCCCCAGTTGATACAGGCGACCCAGTGTCCAGAGACAAACAGATGTACATGGTTCATTCTGTCACCTGGCTCACTGTCTTCTTGTCTGTGGTGTTCTTCTTATGGCAACAAGCTGCTGCTGGTAGAAATTTGGCCCAGATACTCATGAGCAAAGCATATAGGCATTTATCTGAACACAGAGCAAAGATTTGGAATATTGAAATATTTTTAAAAGTCCCTTCACCCCCACTCCCTTTATTTTGTGTGTGTTTTAATTATTCAAAGCTCTCTGAAGCCAAATCATTAATGTTCAGAGGAAAGTTGTTATTTTGGATTCAGCTACTAGAGTTTTAGCCTCTTGGAAACAGTTAAAATTACTTTAAGTGTTCTTAATTTTGAAATATTTTGATGCCAATAATCTGCCTCCTGTCTCTTACTTAGGTTTTGGCTGTTTTAAATTTCACTGCACATTGGTTTAGTACTTGCTTATGTGCCAAGTTAGTAATTACTAGTGATAATGTTAATAAAAATTACCTAAAACTAGGCCAAAAATGTTCCTCATTTGGCAAAGAAAATATGCACACATGTTGTGAAACTATAAAGATTTTCCCCGAAACTGTAAAATCTCCAGAAGTAAGGATTTTTTACAGAGGCAAGTTCTTCTGAAGAAGACTTTGTTCAAACATTCAAAGATGCTCAAAGCAAAATAAAGGTCCAGATTTCAAATGTCATAAATGCAGAACATATATGTGTATATATATATGAGTGTCTCTCTGCATATTAGATTGTAGCATATTATTTCTTTTTGATATGTGATCTATCAAGCAATGAAATCAAATTATATTCATATGTGTGTATAGGCATATATGTTTTATGTTATATGAGGTTATTAGGTATAAAATATACACATAATATATAATACATATAGATATAATATGTAGATATAATATAATCTATATATATAATATAAATACATAAATATAACTATATTATTATATAATATATTATGAACAAAGCATGAGGCCCTGAATATTTTTATGCTGCCTGTTTATTGACTGCTTTCTTCTTAATTATCTCCTTTCCTAACTTTTCTCAGAATCACCTATGAAAATGCTGTTCTACAAAACTTATAAAATCTGTTATATTTTTACAGCCATTACATGACCTTTCCAAATTCTTGTGTGTATCAAAAATGTGTTTATTGAGGGGTGAAAAATATAATATGCTTGGGAAAAAAAAAAGTTGTGTCCCTTTTACCATAGTCTTTTCCTCTTTCTACTTTCACAACTTGTTTGGTATATTAAGGGATAACTTTCATGGTGCTAATTTTCCTGTAAGCATTTTCCTGTAAGCCCTAGTGAAGACTTACATCTTTCCTTGTGGTGTGAGATAAAATGTCTTAAAACTTCCTCTCTCCAGAGAACTGGGTTTCTTGGTGGATTCACAGCACTCATTTTCAGTAGTGCCTAATCAAAAAATATAGAGACAGTAGGACTGAAAGTAAAAACAAAAATAATTTTGTATTTGGTGTGTGCACCTTGGCAATTGTAATAACAAGTATATAATGTAGACCTTAATCATGGGCGCCTCTTACGGCATCCTCAGTTTTTATCAGGTTTCTATCAGAGTGGTGTACATTCACTTTTTGTAGGCAAGACAATGTGAACTCTAATTTTTCTTGAAGAGTCTTTATCTTACTAAAGTTATTCAAAGAGAAAAAAAGAGTTTTAATCTTTTTCATACTCACGGAATATTAGGCAGGAATATAATTCAGAACTATAAATGCATTTCTATTAAACTTTCTTTGCAATTAAAATGAAATTATAAAACCTTTATATATTTATGAAAGATTCATAGAGGAAATGACTCATTAAGGCTGGAAAAGACCTCCAAGATCATTGTGTCCAACCTTTGAACAAACCCCACCACATGCCAGCTGAAAACAGCAGAGTGCCATGTCTAGTTGTTTCTTGAACGTTTCAGGAGATGCTGAATCCACATCCTTCCTGGACAGAGGAGGAATTGTTCCAATTCTTAACCACCCTTTCAGTGAGAAAGTCCTTCCTGATGCCCAGCCTGAACCTCCCCTGGTGCAGCTTGAGGCTATGTTCTCTTGTCCTGCCACTGGTTCCCTGGGAGAAGAGGCCAGCCCCCACCTGGCTACAGCCTCCTTTCAAGCAGCTGTACAGAGAGAGATGAGTCCTCCTCTGATCCTCCTTTTCTTCAGGCTTAGCAGTGCCAGCTCCCTCAGCCACTTCTCACAGGACTGACTCTCTAGACCCATCACCAGTTCTGTTCTTCAAATCTGGAGTTGCTTCATCACCTCATTTTCTTTTGGTGAGAGGCCCAGAACTGGATGCCTGATTCTAGCTGTGTTGAGTACAGGGGGACAATCCCTGCCCTGACCCTGCTGGCTGCAGTGTTTTTGTTACAGGTCAGGGTGCCACTGGCTTTTTGGCCCCCTGGGAACACACTGGATCGTGTTTTGCTGCTGACCACCACCCTTGGGTCCTTTTCTGTCAGGAAACTTTTCAGCCACTCTGCCTCAAGTGCTGCATGGAGTTGTTGTGACTCAAGGCTAATGACCAACACTCTGTCTTGTTGAACTTCATACAGCTGGCCTTGCCATATTGATCCAGCCTGTCCAGATCCCTCTGCAGAGCCTTCCTGCCCTCCAGCAGATCAACACTCCCACACAACTTGGTGTCACCTGCATTACTGTTGGAATGTCTTAAATTGTGACACCCATTAAAACATTCCACTGATTTTATTGACCTTTGAATCAAACCCCTAGTGTTTTACTTGCTTTTAATTTTGATTGATTTCCACCATTTTAGAGAATTTTCACCAAACAAAAACAAACGCCCAAACACACAGGAGAATCCCAGTAAATTCTCTACTATGAAGTTTATATGTAGTCTACCAGTTTAACTACTCATGACTCATGGAATGACATGCATGGTGGGTTTATAAAATCAAGCTTGTACCAAAGAGGCCAAATGGGAGGTTTAATTAGTAAGGCAAATAATTGTAATCCCTGCGCATTGTTCTGTTTGTGCAAAGTATTTGTGTCATCTTTCCACTACATAATTGTTGCCTTAATGAATCCCCAAAGTATCTCACTGACTTCCAATGACTTGCACCACTATCCAAACACCCACAGAGCTGAATATTAAATAAATAATGCAAAAATCTAGATTTTTTTGCAGCTGCATCAGAAAAAACCTTTAGTGGCTAAAGTATTCTACAGGCTCAAACTCCTTTCTTTATGAAATAAACTCAGCTGCTGGGACTGACTGGTGGTTTTGCTAAAAATCCACAAAATACTTTGGGACAGATTGGTCTTATTATATATCAACTTCTAATATTACATTTTGTTAAGAATAAAAGACTCCTGACAGGATGAGTTTAGGACCAGCACATCCTTTGAAGATGAGAGCTCAGTGTAATTCAATGTAATTAGTGCAAGCAATAGATCACATCCCTTACAATCTTAAGCAAACAGAAAATTTCCCATATATATATTTTATATCTGTGGTTTTTATTCCTTTTAAACAGAAATTATTTCCATTTTTTAAAAAGAAATAAAATCCACAATAGACAAAAATTCAGTATTATATAAGCCCACGATTTGTAATTAAGTAGGAAAATTTCAGTGCCTCCTATCCTTTTCTCACATGTGCATTGCAATCACGCCACATCCTCCCCTCATTTTCATGTCAAAATAGTTGGGGAGATGAAGCAAAAAAACCTCATCATGTCTTCCTTGTCAAGCATGACAAGTGGGAGGCTCTGCAGGCTGTATAAATTATCTGCCATTTTTCTCTGGCCAGGAAATTAATTTACAACTGTTTTTAAAACTTATAGTGATCATCAAAATAAGTTAACATTCAGAAGTACTGAAGCACAACAACACAGAAAAAGAAACCCTACACTTATCTTTTAATGCACTATTTGCAGTCTTATCTCTGATACAGTTCTAGGTAGAAGGAAGAATAGAGATTTTAGCTGATACTGATTGAGTGCTTAGTTCTTGAATACCAAGCTTGAAGCTACTTTTTTCAGTTTTCTAGTGATGCAAGAGAATTAAAATCTGAAGCCTGAACAAATTTTCTGCCTTGAGTCTTGTCTCACTGACTTGAGTCTCTGTCCATTACACAGTGCTGGCTGTTTACTGTGACCCTAAAATCAAATGCATATGTGCAATATATGTATTTCTCATGATGTCTGCAGTGTATGATTGGAGATTCCCTTGGACATCACAACAGCCACTGATACCAGACTCATTAGCCTTGCTTGGCTCAGCTGCTCCCAAAGCTGGGAATTTGAACTGCTTGGCAATCTTTAGACATCAAAACCACATTTCTATTTGTGTGACTTTGCTGGGGAGTGGGGACTGTTCTGGAGTTGCTCAAAAACTGCAGCAGATTTAAGTGCCACAGACCAGATGTCTTACACCCCATCACTTGGTGTCCCTAAATGGTGTCTGCATCAGCTGTATTTGGGGACTGTCAATGGGAAATGGGAGTGTTTCATTCCAAACCCTCACTTGATGCAAATCAGTATCACCCATGTGAGTAGAGCCGTAGCACTGTATGCTGGCCCATGCTGTGTTTTGCTCCTTAAAGTGTATTTTTTATCTCCATTAAATGTTAGGGACTCTCACTGGCCAAAAGTATTACTTTGCATTACCAAAAGCATGTTTTATTCATGTGTTAATAATGCCCTAGATAATTTAATATAATGTATCCTTAACTTGCTATTTAATGCAAATAACACAACTATCATAAAGAAGCACACATAATTTTATGCAAAGAGCATTCAAGCTGTCTATTCCTGGTATCCACATGAAAAGCTGTTACTTTGATATATCTTCTGGGCTAAATATTTTTATGCATTTCAGACTGACTTGACTGAATAAAAAAAACCCCAAGAAAATATATTAGCTAAATTTAGCCCAATCACAAATCTTTTTCTTGAAAAGGTTTATTTCAGAACATACATAGAATCTGGGCTGTTTAGCATTTCAAAAAGAAAGAGTGTTCTCTAGAAACTTTTTTCTCCTTTTGTTGTTTTCATTTGTAAGCCTATTATCTTGTAAACATATGTAAGCCTATGTTTATCTTGAAAACATTGTTCTATTGTACAGGAAATTATTAATTTCCTCTGTCTGCTTCCATTTTTCATACGCTTGCTCTGTGATTTTCAGGCTCTGTTGCTTCCTCTTAGCTGCTCTACCATTTGCAGGGGAGAGAGGAAAAAACCTGCCCATTTTTATTTTATACTTCTCTTCCATTTTCCCTTCACTGCTATATTTGTTCAAGTACTGTCTTACCTTTCTCATACTATTTTCTCTCTGAATTCCATTGATACAAATTTTAAGAGTATTTTAAATATTTTTTTCTTGACATCACTTTTACATTTTTCTAATTTCACTAGTGAAGAAACAGATTTAACCAATAGGATCTGATCACCAAACATATTTTGTAATGAAAGGATTAGACTGAAGCCTACACCCTCTGGGGAAAAACTGTAACACTGACTTACACTTGTATCTTACTACCAATACTATTGCAAACGAAAGGCAAAAGGGGGAGAGAATATAATTATCTATCTATCTATCTATCTATCTATCTATCATCTATCTATCTATCTATCATCTATCTATCTAATTTCCACTTACACATTCCCAGTTTCTGCTATAGAGGTGCCGAGGAGCTGATTTTCAGAAAAGTGATGGGAATGGGAGATAAATTTAGTCAGGAATCCTAAATGAAGTGCACCAATGTGCAGAGCACTGGGTGACACTGAACAGACATGGAAAGGTCTTTTACCAGGGTTCTGGTTGGACTTTAAATGACTACACATGGGGAAATGTGTCAAGCCATTGAAGATGAGGTCAGCTTGTCTGTTTTCAGTTCAATCATGTTAATAGCCTTTGATAATGCTGACAGTCCTATGTGACTGTGAGTCACATTGATCTATATTGCAGTTGTGTGAATTGTAACTCTTTATTTACCACAAAACCTTTTCAAGAAGCAGAAAGAAATTACCTTTCACTTTGTGTCTGTTAGCAGAGAAAAAAATAATGAGTACACATGGGAAGTTTTGCTTTGCTGGGTGTTGCAAGGCAGGAGGCATTTTAGGGATATGGGCTCAAAAGAGCCATCCATAGAATATCCATGTCCCAAGGAAAACTGAGAATCTGTTTCAGAGGAATTCAATAGCACATGTAAATATAGATAATTAGGGAAAGTGTGTTAGCACTGACTTTGTATAGAAGAGTAAAGAGGGAACAAATGAGTAACATTTTCAAAAGTTACACTCACAAACTCGAGGAAACCCCTTCAAAATCAGCTCCAATTCCACTTTTAAAGTTCAGAAATCACAAAAGAAATGTAATTTCTGTAAGTTTTCTTAGTGGCATTGAGTAATTGGCATGGGGGATGTCAGAGGTTGCTCATAATTTGGGTATATAGAGGTGACCCCTCCCAGAGAGCTTTATACTCTTCGTTCACATCTTTCTGAACATTTCCCTCCCGGTCCTGCAAGGCCTCAGCCAGACCTCGCTATGTTGAAAGAAGTTCCAGTCTTTTTCTTATCATGCCTGGAATCTCTGAAATTTATATTCACCAAAGGCATCATAAAATGTAGTGGGAATTATGAAAATTTGGTAGATACAGTGAAAAGTCAGTAAATGTATTGTAAGCAATCATAAGATAGCTAACCAAAATGTAGTCCTTCAGAAAAAGCTGGTGTTTGGTTCATGTAATGCCTCTTATGGAAAATTTCTTAGCTTGTGTGTGTGGTTTTTTTAACATTTCTACTTTATTTATATATTTATTTTATTTTTAAAAATGAAAATTCCTGAGGGAATACTGTCTGCATGCTACACATCTGCCCTTTGTTTTGCTGCAGGACATAGTGTTCTGTTATGGTGAGATACAAATATTCTCATCTGTAGTGATATCAGTGATATCACATCAGTGATATCTTGTAAGAGTAAGTTCATGTTCAAGGCTGCTTTGTAATAAGAGATTGTTCGAGTTATTGTGGTGACCCAGCTGCATCTCTTTTCCTTCAAGCAGTCACCTGGGAAAAAAATCTCTGAGCTTGTGCAGAAGTGTTTTGGCAAGGTGAAAAACGAACAAACAAATAAAACCAAAACCTGAAGTTTCAGTTTACAACTAATTAAAAAAACCAATTTTAATGCTCAATCTTAAGAAGGACAGAGCTATTTCTGAATGCTCTGCTTACTGAGTTTACTGGAGCCAGTGGCAAACAGTATATATAGCAAACAGCTATTCCACATCAAAGTCACACTCAATACAGCACTTTGCCACAAAGCTGTCAGAACTCCAATAGATGAAAATATTGAGTCATCTTGTATTTCCTAATACATTTCTAGAACTATCATGTCACCACATTGGTCAGACCTGTGGGTGTGATTGACCCCTGTCAGTTCTTGTCACCCTTGTGCTCGCATGGCACCAGAGAACAGTGACTATCAGGGGCAAAATTCTTCCAGCTTCTGTATCAAGGATGACACTTGCTTATCCTGTCTTGTATGTATGGAGCTGGAAGATGCAGTAACACTGCAGATGTCCCTGTCTTCTCATCAAAATATACTCTTCTGCTGTACAACTTGTATAAATGTTTGACTATTATGAGCAGTCAAGTTTTGTAATATTTGTAAGCAGTCATTAAGCACACTATGCTTTTTAAATCACTTACACATTTATCTTGGCTCCTTTGTAATTGATATGAAATAGAGTTTCAGATTATTATTTACCTGCTGTGTTACAATTATCATGTTCCTAATAGCTTCAAAATGGGAAACTAAAGCTGAACCTCTGAATCTAATTAACAGTTCCTGTCACACTTTACAGGAACTGATACTTGTTGCTTTTGGCAGAGTTAAGAGCCAATAAGATAGCACTCATAATGGTCATATTAGGGTGTCAAACTTTAAAATGTAATTAGTAAAAAATGAATGTAATATGTTTTCTGGAGAGACTGCTATGAAGAGGATGAATATTAGGATATTACGTTATGTTTAGGAGATTGATGGAAAGGAAGAAAATAAAACTTCTAAAACTTCACAATGCAGATTTGCACCCAGTAGAAGCTGGATTCATTTTCATCAACATTCTAATGTATAAAGATCACACACAAGGGAATGATGGTTTAGATGTCTCCTGCATAGAGTAGTTTGAGAATAGCAAGTGACATCCAGTTATTATTGTCAGGAAGGCATGAAAATCCTGATTTGTACTTCTCTCAGCACTTCCTTGAAGGGTTAATCTGATGGTATCACTGGAGATCCTCTGAGTTCTGTCTGGGAATTGTCAGGCTTATTCTAATTAAATAGGAGCCTTGGAAGAGAATTAGTCTTGAAATTTATTACAGAGTGAATTCTTTATTGCTTTTCAGGAACAGGTGTTCTAGTCCCTGGCAGAAATACTTCCTTCCTGTCCTTCCCCTGGTAAAAGGCCTATGGTTCCTCACATAAATCTGCCTGATTCTGACGCTGGTATTAACCTTCAGTCCTGCTCTTTATGTTCTTCCTCTTGTATGCATTTTTCAAGATGTTTTCTTTTATTTCCTACTTGCCAAATGATATCCTTGAAAACTAGTCTCTGCTTCACTGACTTTTTTATTTTATTTTTTTTTTTGAGTGGAGTGCAGGCCATGGGGCTAACTAGTATTTTCTTTTTTACCTTACTATCACTTTTTTTCCCCCTGACATTCTTACAGTAAAGGTTTCAATTTAATTAGATACTGGCTAACTGTTCTCAGAGATTTAGGTGAGATTCAGTGATATTCTTTTGTTACTAAACAGTGAAAGTGCTAAAGAATGGTCAGATGGTTTAAGTTACAGGAATATGAGGAGATTTTGGTCTTTTTAAGTGAAATGTGTTCACAGTAGTAACTACCCTGGAGAAATGGAGACTGTGTGAGTACTGGAAGAATAGATTTTTAGATCTGACATGATTATAGGGGAGTTCTATTAAAGAAAGAGGTTGGGAAGTTGTGCTGGTGTCTGAGAAGAGGACAGTCAGTTATACAAGAAACTTAAATGTATGAAAGATTAACAAACAGCGGGAAAAAACACCAGAAAAACTGCAAATCTTCATGAGAATAATAGAAAATGACAAAAAGGTAATGACAAGACTTTTTCCATAGGGATTATAAAATGGCCACTAATCAATAAAATACAACTGCAATGCTTCTAAAGTTACTTTACAAAACAAGACACCAAATTCTAGTTATCCAAAATAATGCTGCAAAATATGGTAACTGAATATTGTGAGACTTGAAAACCCAGCAATCTTCATGCCATTGAAGGCAACAGAATATTTGTGTGCATTAGTCAATGAGTTTACATTGCAAAACACCAGGAAGTGTTTAGTTTCCAAAGAGGTCCACCTTCATTTTGGATAGAGAGGCAAAATCTTCAAATATTTTTAGATGGAATTCCATCTAAGTCCATTCACCAGAAAGATTATTGCCACAGCTGCTTCCAAGAACAATCTGGGACTTGTTCTATTTTTGTTGTTTCCCACAAATGTATAACAAATCCACAGTCATTAAAGCTAGCAGTTGGAAACCTTCAGATTTTTCATTTTTTCACCAGGAAATTCCAGGTTTATCACTTAGCACATATTTCATCTTGGTCTCAAGTCTAAAATCTCCAGTCATTGACACATTAGCACATATGACTGGAACAAACTTCAGTAGAGATTTTTTCCTGGCTTGGCTTGCCACAGCTGAGGAGGTATAATAACTGTTTATTTGGCATCTACCTCCTCATGAACACAGTGTGAACATTTTAATTCTGACCTACAGATAGGTCATCAGCATGAAACACAGGACTTGAGGAAGGAGATTGTGACCTGACAGCTCTAGAGAGACTCATTTCCTCTAGAGTTTTTCTGACTTTCAGCTGCTGTTCCAGACTTTCTGTCTCCAATTCATACATTTGCCCCCCTGTTCACTCTACCTATCCTTCCACTTTTGCGGCTTGGCAGATGAATAAACCCACATGGCAAACATCTGACATAGCTTGCAGACTTACTGCAGAGATCTGCCCATTTATCTTCTGTATTATTTTAAGGAGCTCTATCTGCTTCATCTCCTGAGCAAAAAGCAAAATTCTGATGTGTTCATTGTGTTGTATCTCTGATCCTCATGGATACAGATGATTCTTGGATCTCAGTCATTAGCAGCTTTCATTATAGTTCTATTTGTAGCTTTTTTCTCCCACTTCTCTCCAAGACGCCAACACTTGATAATTTTGACAAAAAAAACCCAAACCAAACTAAAACAATCCTTTTTGAATGTTTAAACATTCATTGGTGCTTTGTGTAAGCTTACTTAGATTGGCAAAATGGATCAAAAGAGCACATTTTAGTTCAAATAGCTCCTAGGGAAAAGTGGAGCTATTCCAAGTGTCTTAGCTTTCCTGCCACATATGGCACTCCTGCCTGACAGCTTCTACTAACTTGTTTTTAATGGTACCTTAACTACTATTACAAACAGCAAAGATTGAATTTCTTCTTCTGGGTTACACTTGCACAATTTTTTAGCATAATTGCTTTGTCAAAAAATAGAGATTTAACATCTGCAGCAATTTGTCTCTGTAATCAGGAGGTTATCTCCTGTACCAAACCAACCATGGCAACCTTTTGCAAAATGATCATTAGCTGGTAACATCAACCAAAGGTCATTTGTTTGGACAGATCTGTTTTGGTACTGGCCATGAAATACATGGAGGAAAATGCAGTGCCTCATGGTTCAGTTATAAATGGCACAGAGCTGGGATTTTGGTCCAGCTGTTGCAGAGGTGGACCAAGTAGCTGACCACTGGAGTGTTGCACCACCTACCATCTCCAAACCGAGAACCATGCTGAGACTACAGAGGCTGTGCTCTGGCTTTCTCTCTCTGCACAGATCCAGACTGGCACAGACAGGTGGCTGCTGTAGACTTCCCTGGGTGAAGGAAGGACAGCTTTGTGACACTGTCAAAGAACCAGGGGTAGAGCCAGAGCATCCCAGCTGTGCCAAGGTGTGGCAGATTATTTGTCACACCTCTCCAGAGTTAAAGGCTCACTTGCACTGTGGGAGAGAAGGAGATGAATTCTGTTTGTATGAAACAACAAAAAGGCCTCTATTTTCCCCCAGTGTCTTTTATCATCATATTACCAAATCTCCCCTATGAGTTTTTTTCTCTGAGGGACCATTTTCAGCTCCAGAGGCCTTTGATGTCATATGTTTTGCCTGCTATTCAGACAAAAATACAATGTTTACTCCTTCTCACCCTTTAGAACTTAAAAGCAGCTGAGACACCACTGTAAAACTCATTCTTTACCTTTCAGTATATAGAATAATATATCAGTCCCTCTTTTCCACAATGGAGTCCACTGAGGATTAATTTTCTATTAAAAGATGGCTGCTTATGATGGCATATCCTGACACCTTTCTAGAGACAGAGGCATTATTTTTCTGATAATCTTTCAAAAGTTCTTTGGCAATTCAGTATGCCCGAGATAGTTCCATACCTTGCAACAATATATATTCTGTCTTTGCAGGTAGAAATGCCATTTAGAAAAATGATCCTAGTATAATGAGCAGCAGACCTGTGAACTTTACTAAGATCTCCTTTACATATATGGATGTATGATGCCTCCATTTTAAATGGAAGTAAGATGGAAATTTTGCTTGCATTAAAAGTAGATAAAAGTAAGATTTATTTATTTTCATGAATATTAAGTTTAAGATAATAAGATATTTATGCTTGGTCTGGCCTTGCTTTTGTAAAGAATCCAAACACAACATAAAATAAACTGATAATGGCAATAATGCCTATAGTACAAAACCTTGTTCTGAGTGCATACAATTTTCAGAATTATTATTGTAGATGGAAAAGGTCACACCCAACATATTCTCTTCTGTCATAGTTCCTTTCCAGATTTTATAATACTTGAAAAGTATAAAAGTATATACTTTTACTCATTCCAAAGTTTTTACTGAATGAGCCAAGACACCCAAGGAAAAAAATGAAGTGGGAAGATATAATTGAAAATTGTTCCCTAATACACACAAGGAAAAAATTAAGATTGCATAGATCATCTTGAAGTTTTGCAAGATATTGTTTGGTAAGATTGAATTTCTGTGCTAATTCTAGCAAAAGTTAATTTGAAAACATTCCTTGGAATGTGACTTTAGAGAGAGCTGAAGTTGTTCCACAACAGTAGAAATGCAGCCATCCAGTCTCTCCAAACATATGATTCCATTATTTGGATCCACATAACTCTAAGAATGAGAACTCTTGGTTCTGGGTTCATGGCTGAGACTAACTGCATTTTTAAATGGCTGTGTACCTCCTGCACCTCTCTTGCTTCCTGTAGAATTTTCTTCTAGCACATGGTGCATCCTCAGGTCATAAAACAGTTATATATCTCATGCTGGAGAAAGAAATGAGATGTGTAAAAGCACAGGGCTGCAAAGACCAGCTCAGGTTTCTGGAAAAGCAAAAAGATCTTTCTGGAAGAGAGAACAGTAGTTATGAACGTGGCTGTGGCATTGAAAGGCATCATGGTGAAGATATATGTCTGTTAGGTAGAAATCAGATCAGGAGAGAAGTTTGCCTCTCTCTTCTTGTGTAGCATGGAACATGCAAATTTATATGCTTTAGGCTATATGCTGTGTACTTGCAGATTCCTAATCACAGTATAATGTGATAATGTATTTAATAATAATAATAATAATAATAATAATAATAATAATAATAAAATATAATGTAAAAAAAGGTTGCACAAATGTATTTATGCTGTCTTCTGACCATGGATAGCTTAGGTGTTACTGAAGTGGATATCTACACCAGCATCCCCATTTACTGGGTGTATGAAAAGTCAAACCTGTTGTGTGTGTTTTCAAGCAAAGCCAATTTGTTTGTTGCTTTTCTTCATCATTTATTTAACTCTCTGAAAGAATCACGTCATAATAATCCATGAGAATTAAACTCCTTTCATTTTTATTTTAATTTACTTCCATAAAAAGGACTTGTCTAGATTTTAAGCAGTTAGAATGTTATCATTGCAAATGTCATCACAATTACAGTCTTTCTCAAATATTTTAATTAACATATACAATTGCTAATAGTATACAATAGTGCATTTATTTTTATTTTATTGCAAGTGAGGCTCAGGATTTCCAGAGTGACCCAGAAAATTTAATGCAACAGCCAATTTTTATAGTTTTAAACCAATTGGATTTTTTCTGCATCTAGCTATCTCAGTTTATTTTAAATAGATTTTAAGCAAATTTTACACTCATATAACAATTTACTTAAAAAATGAACTGCAAATAAATGCATCATCCAACATCTCATTCCCAGCAGATTTTTTTTATTTGGCCAGCATCTGATTAAGAAGTTCCACTTCTGCTTAACAACTGTTAACTGTCTCTGATGAGTGTCTGCCTGGGAATATACTGAAAGAATAATCCTTGGCCCGGGTGCAGCAAGAAACATCTGCTTAGGTTTTGACTAAAACAAACACAGCCAGAATTTTTGATGTCAAGATGATGTCTTTGGAACTTTAAAAGGCACAGTAAGGCAAACCTTGCAGCACTTTTCCACATTAACTTTCAAGCTCTGAGCTTCACAGGTATAAATACACATCTATCTAAGCCATGGGCAGAAAATGGAAGGTGATATTTCATGCAGAAATTCAATATTTGAAGTCTTTTCAGATTGCAATGGTGGCATAAAATACTGCTCCAATAAACCTAGGACATTATAAACATGACATTATAAATACTATGCCAGTAGATATTGTTGAGGACACTGTTAGCTTTCAGTACATTCTATGTACATTTATTCCAATAAGTTCCTTATTTTTTTTTCTTGAGTAACAACATTGCTGATTAATGAATAGCTAATTAATTGAAATATTATGAACCTGAAATTGCTAAAGTTTTGTTCATGTTGTATACCAATTCAGCTTTAAAAATTGTTAATTTCAATTAACTAGTACAGAAAATCTATGTTTGCACATTTAAAATACAATTCAATCAAAATATTTCAATAACAAAAGGAAAAAAATTAAACTACATTGAAATAAAAATACCTATTTTACTTTCATAAAAGAATCAGACTATTTTGAAGTGGTTCATGTGTATATAGGAAAACCAAAAAGCTTTGAGGTAAGAGCCCTCAAGTACATAATTTTAGTGAAGAGGATTTTTATGATGAAAACTAAGGCTAAATAAATATCCTTTGCTATTTGAGCTGGTTAATAAAATTTTAAAAAGCCAATTTGTGTGATACTAATCTTTTGCTCTCTGAATGTCCAAAAAACCCCCTAAATTTCCATATTTTCTAGTTCACATTTTTCCCTTCACTGTGGTTCACAAGACAGGCAAGGAACATAAGTGTAAATAAAGATATATGACAAGTTAAACTGTGCCCTTTGGAATATGCATAAAATACTACAGCTGGATTTCTCTGCTGTATTTTATAGTATAGCCATTTAATGGCAGTTTTTCAGTGAGGTGGTGAAATCAAATGCTGTTCACAAAATTCTAGCAGAAACAGACAGTCCACACATACTATTACAAAATGTGTGCACTGAAATATTAATACTGCATAGTGAATTGCCAGAATTACTGAAGCTGTTACTCTACTGCTCAATGCATTGAGATGCAGACCCCCAGACACCAGCTTCACGACCGTATCAACCCAAAATTCTAAGTTGTTCAGACATAGCAGAAATCTAAAATGTGTGAGCTCCTCCTCTTCAGTATTGGAAGTTTTCAAGGCACAGTGCAAGACCAATGCAGATTTATGGTTTCCTAGATTCATGCCCATGTGTCCATGTCTTCTGTGCTCCTCTCCTAACTGCACTGGGTTGGCTGTGTGATGTCAGCAAGCTTGCAGCATGGATGACACTTCTGTCATTGTGGAGTGGGTGCTACAACCACATCGAAATCACAGAACTGTAGAATCTCCTGAGCTGGAAAGGACTCGCAAGGATCACTAAAGTCCAACTCCTGGCCCTGCACAGGGTAGCCCTGAGAGTCACCCAAGAATCACCGTGTGCCTGAGAACATTGCTCAATTGCTTCTTGGGCTCTGTCCAGCTTGACTCTGTGACCACTTCCCTAGGAATCTTGTTCCAGTGACAAACTACCTTCTGGGTGACAAATCTTTTCCTTATAACTACCCTAAACCTCCCCTGACACAGCTCCATTCCATTCCCTTGTGTCCTGTCACTGTCACCAGAGACAAGGAATCAGTATCTGCCCCTCCACCTTCCCTCATGAGGGAGATGTTTTAAGATGGAAATTAGTTCATCTGGGAACCATTAGAAATAAAATAAAATAAAGTAAAATAAAATAAAATAAAATAAAATAAAATAAAATAAAATAAATAAAATAAAATACTGTATTTTTGTTGCTACCTGAAAGACATGAAGGCTATTTGCTGTTTGCTGATTTTTTTATGACCATAAGATTAATTCCACTAGCATGTATGTGCAAGAAGTCAAGAAATCTATTTAAGGAGAAAAAAATCAACACTGCAGAGTTATGGGAAAATTTTAGTGTGGGAGATGGCTTTTGGCACCTTCTTCACTCCCTGGCTTTAGAAGGAAGCAGTTAAACATCATGACCTGCTTGCACATTTTTGAGGGAGAGGTCTCCCAGACGTACAAGCAGCATCCAGAAATGAACAGTGGCAGGATAGCAGGTACTATTTTAAAATGAACCATTGCTGGAGTTTATAACAATGGATTACTAGTATTATAATGGTCAGGCTAAAGAATTCAACTCATAAGAAAAGGAGAAATGCATGTGTAGGTTTTATCAAGCGTTCGCCAACATTTACCATAGCGTAATAAAAGATTACCAGATGGTCCTGTGAAGGACAAATGTTTCAGTGCAAATGTTTTCAAGGACCAGTCCTTGTTTCAATGGAAAGCAAAATGGATTAGTTGATAGGGGCTTCAGCATCAGACCAGGCATTAAATCCTAAGCAAAACTAAATCAAACACTATTGAAGGGAAGACTCCGCTCTATGCCGTGTGTACTGGATAGAAGCAAGGATGAGATCTACCACAAAAATGGTAAAATTTCACAATGAAAGTAAAAGAAAAGGAAAAAATGTTGTGCAGAATTACCTTAATTAAAATCTTAAGATGCTCATCTTTTATTGCAGAAGGTACAACTGAACTGCTGCTTTTTGAATGGGACTGACTCATTCCAAGTTACCCTCATGCTGAAGTGTATCCCCCTACATTTAGCTAGAACTTTTTTCTTAAAAGACAGGCAGTCTTAGCTAAGTATAACAAGAGTCAGAAGCAGCAGTATAACCCTTGGTAATTGGTTTTCATTGTTTAATCACTGTAATGGAAAATTATGCCTAATCTTTTACTTTCAATTTCTTTTCTTCAATTATTGGTTTTGTTATGCTATTCTTCATAAAATTAAAGAGCTCTTTGATGACTGGTAGTTTCTACCTGTAAAGAAACATATACTTTGTAAATAGATAATTTCATCATTCTTTTTAATTTTAAAGATGTAAGTGCTTTTGCAATTCTTCATGATTTTTTTTTATTCTGTTCTCAACATTGTCTCATTTCTCATTTCCTTTACTTCCAAACTTATGAAAGCCAGAAGCAGATGTAGTCTACTGTCATCTCATTACAGTTTGGATTTTGCAGAAGTCGTGCCACATTCTAACGGTATGCTGCTGTTTAGCACACAGAGTAACGCAGAATCTTGTTATTCCCATAGATCTACTTTGCATTTGCTTAGGTGGAACACTGTGCTTAAGCAAATTTGGTTTGACAGACAATTCAGAGCAGTCTCTCTGATCACTCTCTCCTTATCAGTATTTGCCAGTTTGTCAGCTCTGTGTCATCTGCAAATACTGGATTGCTTTTATGTGCTTCTCATCACTGAGGTACTGAGAGCTTTCAGTCTGTTATAGCACTGTAAATGCTAGAAATATATCTGTTTTATGATAATTCCCCCTTGAGAATGGCATTTTGTCATTTGTTAGTGCTTGTCTGTATTCAAATCTATTAAACTTATGCTTCATGGATGCTGTGTCTACTAATTTTTTAATCAGGTTATTGTGCAGGGCTCAAATGAATGCCTTGGTTCTGCCTGTATTGTGTCTGTCTCTATTATGTCTTTATGTGCTGTAAGTGAAATCCCCTCCAAGGATATCACATTTATTTTACAAGATCTTTTCCCATAAGGCTGCATTGTCTGATATTCATTATTTACTTCCTCTTTAGTTCTCTATGAAATAGTCTCAATTATTTATATTTTTACAGGTATACTGGCAAGACCAACAGGCCTGCAGACCGACTTCCTGATGCATGAAGAGAGCTAAGAAATATTGGCTGCACAAGAGCTGGACCTGTGTTTTCTCAGTAGAGCCCCATGTAGCAGTTGCCATCCCCCAGAACAAGCCCCCTTTGGATGGCAGCAGTTGTAGCTTGGTGTGCGTTTTTCGGGGTAGTGCTGGGGAGTCCAGGAACTTGAACACTCCTCCAGACTTTACTGAAAAAAACATCAGCAAAATAGTCATCTCCTGGGCCAACACTTTGTTTCTCTGGGCAAACTGTCTGGGCTTTCCTTAGCTTACATTATTTTACCACCATCTACACTCTTGATTAACGCCTTAAGTAGTCATAGAATGGAAAGCACTTTGACATTCATATGTAATAAAATATTTCCTTGCTTCTTTTCAAGCAAAAATCAGTTCACACCATTATATTTAATAGACTTTTGTTGTTCATTCCCTATTCAGGTATGCAGTCTCTTTTCTCCTTTGAAGCAGTAAATCTGCAGTGTACTGTAGGTTTATAAAAAGTCAGAGCTTACCTGTATATTCATGGTATTGGTCTGAAACAGCTTATAATATTTTGTTTTATGGTGTACACAAAAGGCATCTTCTGCTTGAAAAGAATATGTATAATAATAATAATAATAAAATTGTTATACTTGTCTCATATTTAATTGCTGCTTTATTTTCCAAATAAAATGATTTTTAGTTGTAGTAAATAATTTTTATCTATAATAAAAGTATAACATATAAAAATTATTGTTTTAATTCTCCCTGGTTGAGGAGTGAACACTTTCATCCTGAAACATTAAGAATATCAGTTTCAGAGAGTTTCTTCCTCAAAGCATACAAGCCTGATTTTCTACTTGTTCACATTGTGAGAAAAGGAAGAATCAGATGTGTTATCCCTGCTTAATGTCTTCCCTTTGCAGCATGTATCCATGTGTGGTAAACTGCATTCCTGATAAGTTTTATACCTCTCTCTTTCAGGTTGGGGGGAGAAGTCTCATTCATGGACACTTTTTGGATTTTATGAATAACCTGGATCTGAAAGCATGCACAGAGACAAGTGCCAGTGCCAGGCTGGTGTCTCATCTGAGCAAATCTTCTGGAGGCAAGAACTCCGGCATTCTCACATTGGACCCAGAGCACACCGTGCAGGAGCAGAGTTCTTTTGTGTATCTTCGTAGCTACAGTGATGTTTCTGCATAATGTGTTACTCTTGGCTTAGAAAAAAAGGATATGATTTTATCTCTTTTTCTTCTTTACATATTTTTTTGGCATTGTTTTAGATACAAATGTCTGTTACAAATGAAGGAAATGTCCTTGCCAGGGAGGAGAGCATGGAGCTTGGTGTGTCTCAGGTTGGATCAACTGGATCAAATAAGTTTGATAACAAAGAATTTAATTTTGATGTTTTTTTGCAGCATTGAGAGCACTGCTACTACAGAGGAATATTATATTTTGTTTGTTTATTTTAGATGTATGAAGAATATCTAAAATAAATCCATTTTATGCTGGAGAAGTTGACTAAAAGTTTTAAAAGTAATGAAACTGAGATTTTCTGTAGAAATAAAGATCTTGCAGCATATCCTTCCATGTTCTAAATTCTCAGGAAACTCATTCCACAGCTGTAGCTGGTTTATTTCCAGCACTTTCCATTTCCTGGGCTTTGTAAGGTGTATTGCCAAAGCATTAAAATCTAATCTGAAATAAAATGCAATAAGTGAGTGTAAGGAACAAAAAATGGGAAAAGGGACTTAACAGAAATGGCTTTCTTGAGCTTTGATTAAACTGAGGTATTTCAGTCTGTCTCCTTGAAAGCCTGTTCTTCAGATTTAGAACTACGCAGAGGAGAACAGTAATAATTTAAAAGTGCTTAATGTTTTATGCAGAAGTTTTTGTGTCTGAGAACAAAAGGAAAAGTGTATTATCTAAAAATATCTTAAATGGTTGTTTACACTGCATTGCTTATATTACTTTGGTAATGCATTTCTGTACTCTACACTTGGATCATTTCTATATAATTTCAAAATGAACAGACACAGAGATGAAATAGCTTAAGATAAACATTCTTCAAAGTTGGTGATGGTAATGAACATAGCAGTACAAGAGTTCTGAATAAATTCAGTGTGAAGCAAATCCTTTTTTCTTATTCATAAGATTCTGAATACCTGGAAGTAAGATAAAGTGTTCCCAATGCTTATTTTGAGGAAGTTTATGAGTGGACACTGCATATTGTATTTTTCTTTTCAATAACCTTCTGAGGCATTGAGGGGCTGTAGTTTTTGCTAGGAGTATCAGTAAAAATCCTTTAGTCTGTCCCTTGGATGACTTTCTGGGGGGAGCTTGCACATATTTCTGTTTTACTTGTAGAACATCATAAACGGACATTTGATTATCAGTTCTCCAGAGCACAGGGTGATTATTGTGTGATTGCAAGTTTGTGCAAATGGCTGTGCTGTAGCTTAACAGACTGATGGTAACTTGTTTCTCCTGAAGTCAGTTCCAGAGCACTGTGGAGTCCACACTAATATCCAGGTGTTTTATCCTGTTCAAAGATACATTTGATCCAAACTGCCCCCAGTTAATCCATCTGTGAGGGAATTTTGCCTATGTACTTCTACTGATCAAGTTATAACACTGCAAGTGTCAATGTGCTGCATTGTTTCCATGTTCCATGGGGTAGGAGAATACCTATAAACAAAGCCTGGCAAGTCTCACAGATGCTTACCTGCTTTTATGAATCTGAAAAAAAGCTTTATGCCAGACCAGAAACAAATGAAAGGAAAATGCAAGTACTAAAGATTGTCATTGCTTTAAAGCTGTGGAAACAAGGAAAATAAATTAAAGAGTTTGGCACTCACATCCTATTGCAATTTAATGGGACTTAAACTTCTCAAACTCAGACAGAAATCTCACATTTGGGACCAGATTTTGAACAGAGTTTACATAATGAACAAAGACCTGCACCCAGTCATGTCTTCAGGAGCATCCTGGCTGCTCAGCACAGGATCCCTATGTTACAGCTCTCTCCTACATTTTTCTTAGGCACTGTTTGCTGTCAATGACTCTTAATTTTAATTTTCTGACCACTTAAGAGCACTTAATATTTATATTTAATATTTATATTTATTCTTAGTCAGGAGAGAAAAGTAGCTAAGATTATACTTCTGTCCTATATTAATCATGAACAATCTTATCCCACTGCTGAAAAATCTATCATGGGAATTGTGTGAAGGCCTTCCTTCACAACAGTTGCCAAGATTTAATTGAATTTTTCTTCATCAGTGATAAAGATAAAAATCCATCTATAATCCTTTATTGATTATTAAAAATACCTTTTAAAAAGTTTTTAGCATGTTTAATTTTGAAACCTTCACATAAGTATTTTCAGAGGACATTGATAACAGAATTGTTTTTCTATTAAAATAGTTCCTATAGAGGCTAAAATAAAAGACTCGATGATTTTTATAATCCAGCTGATGTAGCTATGTTTGAAAACAGGACTTGAAATAAAACAGTAGAAATAGTTGTGGGTTGTGTGTATACAAACTATTTTTTATAGTTTTTTATAGTATATAAAACATACTGTGTTTAACAGTATGGGCTATTCATGACCCTGTCACTTTGTGAAAGATCTTGGTGTAATAAAAAGATTAATTTATATACTTCTTCTGTTCCCAGAGGAGAGGAGAACAGTGAATTAATTATATAATAGTATAATATAATAGTATAATGTAATATAAAATTTTGCAATTTAATATAACATAATTGTATAATGAATCATAAAGTTTTATCTATTAGTAGTCCAAGGGAAGAGTTGCAGACCTGTATTAATCCCAGTATGAAGACTCCCAGTTAAATCAGTTCCCACAAACTACTTTCCAGACACAACACTTTTCCAAAAATAATATTATAATCTTCTTGACTAGCAAATTCCTTCAGTTCTTTTCTGTATTAGTCAAAAATTTCTTCACTCTTTCGTCTTTCAATAGATGCAGTAAAGAGACAATGATCAGGGTAAAAAAAAAATGACTCAATAACATTCTTGCCTCTTCCCAAAGACTGTCAAATGTCTCCTTACAGCATGATCCCACTGTGTTAGAAGCTGCCTAATTAAAATTCCATGCAGCTCTTTGAAAGTAGAACATGTTTATCAAAAGATGGTATACACTGTATTTTAATGTGCTGTCTCACTCTTATTAGCTAAATGTTGTATTTGTTTGATACCTACAGTGCTATATATAATTACTAAAAGTCTCATGGTTATATATATTCAGTTATCCATAATGTACAATTTTTTTCTTGTAAAATGCTTCATTGTTGCAGCTAGATCTAGCAATTGTGCGCTGGTATATACCTTCTCATTTGGAGAAAGCAGTGAGAGTGCCGTCTTGTCAGATGGGGTTTTGCACAAAGTATCCTGGGCAATTGCTCAGACGTGAGGGAAAATGTTATGATGCTTCTATCACAGGAGCTTCTTGCTGCCAAATAAATGAGACAAGCGTGGCAAACTGATCTGTGCTCCCCTGTGTTAGCATTAATGGAAAACATCTGAAAAACTTATGCTGGGATTTGCTCGTAAGTGTGAGCAGGGATCTGTGAGGGATTGTGCCTCTACTTAACATATAATGCCTTCCAGTGTCAGAGATATTGATCATCATCTCTGCCCTTGTGCGCAGCTGACCTGTCATGAATAAAACATCTGGGATTGGAACTTCAACCATTTATTGGTTTGAGTCTCATTTCCAGAAAATAAGATCACTGGTGTCTCTTGTGTGTTAATCAAGATGTCTAAGACAGGGATCTTCAATCATTTTTTCCCCATCTCTGAAATTTCAGCATTCCACAGAGCTTTTTCTTACAAAATCTATATTTAAACAGAGCATACTTTGTTGCTTCTCTACATAACATATGACAGAGGGTTAAACTGTCTTTAGGACAGCTATTTAATTTCATAGATAATCTTATTTTTTTCTCTGTTCCTTTTCCTTACCCATTGCACCATTAGTTATGACCATAAAATAGTCAATTAATTAAGATTGAAAAATCTGGTTATATTCCAGACCTCTGGCAGCATAATTTCACTCACTTTATCCTTCTATAATCTTTTTTAAAGCTAAAGCCACTGCTGAATATGAAGTAAAACATCACTGCAACTAAGTCCAAAAGAATTTCAAAGAAGAGGTAAAAATAGAGGTCCTGAATCTAATAGTTTGAAGACTGAGTAAATGCTTTTTAGATACTGCCTACTAAATTAAAAAAAAAAAAAAAATCAGGAAAATGTTAATTAAAAAAAAAGAAGAAATAACATCTATATAGGAAAGCTCTAAACCAACAGCAGCTACTCTCTTCCAGTAGATATCTGTCAGACATTATACTCAGATATTAAAAACTTGTATGAGAAGAGAATGACAGCATTCTACACAAGGTAGTCTCAGTATTTGCTGTGAAAGGATCTCTACCTGTGATGTAAAGCATGAGCTTTATGGCAAATTTTGGATTGTTGAATTTTGTAATTTTTGAATCTCATTATTATATTCAGGAGGAACTAAACTTAGTATAACTTGCAGTTATAATTTAGTATAACTTAATATAACTTGTACATGACTACATCTATATCTAATCTGACTAGAGGTGAAGCACAAAGTATTTCTGGGCACTCCCTTTCAAATAGTCATCCATCAGGCAAGTTGTTTTTGTGACAAGGTGTGCGAGTCTGATTTCACAGGCTGACTTTGCTTAATAGGTTGTTTGACATAATGGTAATTAATGGCCTTCTGAGCAGGTGCAGACCAGGAACATTGTGATACAAGTCATGTCAATATGGACAGGGCTGTGTTTCCAATAAATATTTTCAGCTTCTGATCAGAGAACATATCACTTGTATAGGTTCACAAGATGGTGTGAAGGATTGGAAGGGACCACCAGAGGCCATCTAGTCCATCCCTCTGCTCAACACATGTCCAATTAGAGCAGTCTGTACAGCACCTTATGTGAAGGATGGCCATAGTTTGTCCTGTAAATCTCCTTTTCAATTCATGCAGATGATGAGTGAAAAAACCCCAAACATACAATTCTTTTCCATGCAAACTTTTTTCTCAAGAGAAGTCCAGTGCTGTATTCTGAACCACTCCAGTCTGAACAGCAGGCACTGATCTTGATACTTGATCAGGCACTTGTTGAACTTGATTTCTCAGTTCTATAACAGGCTCTAAATGCTGGAACATCACTTAATCTTTCAGTGTTGTTTTTCTTCCTACATTTTCATCAGGACTTTCTCTTAACCCTGTGAGATATTTGGTGAAAGGGTTGCACTCTTCTTGCCAGTACAATGAGACTAGACTATCAGTGTCCTCATCTTGGCCTCATGGATCCTGGCTTGGCATAATGAGATAGCAAAGAATTCACAAAGGCACAGTGAAAAGCTCACTCTAATGAGGCATCAGGTCACTGCATGGAACAAAGCACAGGATTATTTTTAAGTGCTGTGTCCCTGTTCACATCAATTTAAATGATGTGAAAGACAGGCAGATATATCTTTAATAAAATATTTTTACACTAATTAATTTCATGTCAAAAAGCTAAACAACACAAAATAAATGAGAAAAATAAAAAATTTCTTTTAAGAATGACATGAATACAATATAGATTAAAGCAGGACAAATGTTCTTGTGTAATATATGTTGTGACATAGCTTCATTGTTAGGTACAGAGTGTAACTTTTGTTCCTTGGTATGGATGAGAGATGTTCATCTTATATTTGAAAATTTGTTTTAAGACCAGAGAAGGAAAACTGGAGATAGAAGGAGAGTTGAGAAATGAGATGGGTGATCTTAGACTTTCCTTAGAAAGAGAATGAAGTAAAATTGGACAGGAAGAGTAATCTAACTGACAAAGAAAGAAAAAAATATATATTAAAATGTTACTTTCTCAATAAAATGGGTAAGTACCAAATTATCCAAGAACTTCCATGCTGGCATAAATGAGAAGACCTTCATAATTCTTTTCTAATGCCACAGTGCTCAGGAGAAAAACCAACATCTTTTCAGCTTCACCTCCCTTCAGAGTGTTGATGTTGTTCCTGTGCTGAAGTAGGGGAACAAAATTTTTAAAAAAGACAGCTGGCAAGAATTTTAGAACAGAGAACTGGGAACATAAGGAGTAAGAGAAATATGAACAGAAAAAGCATGAGACTGTAAGACAGAAAATTTGGTTGGAAAGATGAGGGAGGACTTGGACAAAGGGGTAAGAAAACAGTAAATGTGATCACTGAACGCTCCAAGAAGGAATACAAAAAGTAGAGAGCACTGAATCATCAATCCATCACGAGGTACTCTAACCCCATTTAACAGACAAATTTGCATAAATATTCCTGTAGTTAGTTAAGATGTTCCACTTTGAAGAAGAGAGGACTTATATAAATATATGAACAATTTTAGACTGTGCTGTGTTGACCCTGGCTGGATGCCAGCTGCCCATCAAAGCTGTGCTAGCACTCTCCTCCTCAGCTGCATGGGGGAGCGGAAACACAACTCATTGGTCAAGATAAGGGCAGGGAGAGATCACTCCCCAGTTACCATCACGGGCACAACAGACTTGACTTGAGGAAAACTTGATTAAATTTGTTGCAAATGAAATTAGAGTTGGATAATGAGAAATAAAACAAAATCCAAAAACCACCTTTTACCCACATCTCCCTTCTTGCTAGGCTTTACTTCACTCCCTGTTTTCTCTCCCTCCTCTTCCCCCTCAGTGCAGGGCAATGGGGAATGGGGGATGCAAACAATTTGCCACATACTTTTTGTGCCATTTCTTCTTCTTCTGGAGTAGGACTCCTCACACTGCCTCTGCTCCACTGTGGGTCCCTTCCATGACATGCTGTCCTTCAGGCACAGCCTTCTCCAGGATGGGTCCCCCCATGGGGTTCCAAGTCCTGCCCGCAAACCTACTCCTGTGTGTTTTCTCTCTCCGTGGGTCCACAGATCCTGCCAGGACCTGCTCCAGTGTGTGCTTCCCATGGGGCCACAGCCTCCTTCAGGCACCCACCTGCTCCAGTGTGGGGTCCCCCATGGGCTGCAGGTGGATCTCTGCTCCATGGTGGACTTCCATGGGCTGCAGGGGAACATCCTGCCTCACCATGGTCTGCACCACAGGCTGCAGGAGAATCTGTTCTGGTTTGGGACATCTCCCCCTGCTCCTTCACTGTGTCTGCAGGGCTCTTTCTCACCCTCCTCTCCTGCTGGTGCTAATGTTGAGCAGGCTTTTTCCCCTTCTTATCTATGCTACTGCAGAGATGCTACCACCCTTGCTGATGGGCTTGGCCTCGGCTGGGGGGACCAGCAGGCTTTGGCTCCATTGAGCATGAGGGAGACTTCTTGTAGCTTTCTTTGCACAGCAGCCAAACCTGAAGCTAAAAAAAAACCTTTCCACACAGATCCATTACATGGGCAAGTGACTGCTTGTTGTAACCCTGATGGTGGCCAGTAAAAATTTTTCCACTGTCTCTCTGTAGTCTGTTAGTGTTAAAGTGAAAAATGAAGGATAAACATGATCTCTAGTGCAAACAATGATGTCACGTGGGTAGTGGATAACCCTGGAAGATTTAAGGTTGACGATATATTTTTGAAAAAATTGACCTAAAAGTTGTGTTTTGTACAGCTTCTGATAATAGTTAATAATATTGAGCTCAGAATAACTGGAAAGATGGATTTTATTTTAGTGGAAATAAATGTTGGGATGAAGCAAAAGGTGAAGGCAGACAAAAGCAGTGATACAGTGAAAACCTTAAGCTTAAACTTTAAGAGGTGAGCTTGTTGGTGCTGTGGTAATGTATAGTCAGTGCTGTGGTATATGTACTGTAAAAACCCATCTTCCCATGTGTTACACCTTCACATCCAGAGCAAGACTCATACCCAGGAAGTTCAATGGTTTGGGAGCTTCACAGCTAAGGTGCCTTTCCTTATGTGAAAAAGTGGCTCACCATCATGTGTTTCACAAGCATTATTATCCCACTGGCTAAGGAGGATGCTCCTCACTCTAGTTTTGTACAGTTGGGAAGTTACCTGTTCAGAAGAATTCTGTGTAACTTTTCTTAGAAGTAAAAAGTACCATGTATTGTTTAAAAAAAAAATCTACTAAATTTATCAACAGTTAAGCCATGCTAAATTACAAACTATACATAATAATAATTCACTTTGGAAGCCCCGAGGTATTTTCTTTTAAGATTTTTTTCAAATTCCTGATCAGTACATATTCATTAGTTCTCTTCCTATTCATAACACATGGCTGTGTTATTTATTTGGCTGCTTTCTATTCAGAACAGGTAATGTAATTTTAGTGAGAACAACACATTTCTAAAGACATGTTAAATTCTGTCATTTTATGTGCTGAACTTTACACACTTGTGATACCGTTTCATAAAGTCATTTTTCCTCTTCTTATTAAATGAAAATTAGAGTATATTTATGCTATTTATAGCTTGAACAGTGATAAAGTCACTAGCATGAAGATTAGATATCCAAATGGTGTGTCTGCACACAGATATATGTCTTGCATTAAGGGGAAGGAAACTGCTTTGCAGATTTTCAGAGGCATCTCCAATTTAAAAAAATACTTGAGCTTAGGTATCTGTTTCTTAACTCCCATTGAGAGGATTACCTCTTGGCAGGCTTCTGAAAGCTTTTCAACAAGCTTCAAGGGATACTGTGAGCTGCATATGAAAAAAAAAGCAACTGGAGATCCATTTAAATGGAACATTGTTAAAAACAAACTCTCATTACATCAGTTTTATGTATAAAGCCATGAAATCTGTTTTTCCTCTTCTCTGGATCTGACAAAACTTCCTGCTGTGTCTAGACTCAATAAATGTAGCTTTTTTTTCCCCCATAATTTATTAAAGATACTTGAAGCATCTCAGCTCTGTTCATTTCTGCTACTCTTTTTCTTCTCATAGCTCCATGAGAATATAGACCAAAAGCATTTCTTTAGACTCTGTTCATATCTAAAAAACAGAGGTCAAGGAATAAAGAAAAAGATACCTGGCCTTGTCACTTGGGAGGTCAAACATGATGAATGTAAACACAGACATGAAAATTTACCAGGAGGAATGTCTACTGGACCCTGAAGTTTCTCTAAGGGACACATGGAGTTGAACTCTTGAGTGAAGAATTCAGTTGGCTCCCTCCCTACTGAGGCACACAAATGGTCTCACCTACCCTGTGTTGTGAAAGACCTACAATAAACTGCAGCCTCAGTGACTTAATAACAAATTTAGTTAAACCTACTGTAAAAAAGAACCCAAACCAAACCAATACCCACAAAGATTCTAAGATGTTTTGAACGTGCTTTCCAGAAATTTTATTTCTGAATATGTAGTTTGGCATATCTGTAAGAAATGGCTGGTTACAACAATGAAGAATGCTTTCCCTGCTTTTGTAGAATTTCCCCTTAAATGAAGCACAACAGTTAAACTTTAAAGAGTTTCTTGTTTTTTGAATTCTGGAATGATACATTAAAATGTTTAGTTGGCGCAATGCATTATTGAAAAAGCATGTAATTATTCTGCTCTTTAATAAAACATACACTAAAATATGATGGAACTGAATAAATAAAAGAAAGCACCCAGAGATTGCTACCGTAATTACAAAGCAAGCAGACATTTGATTTAGAAGTGAAAGGAATTGCAACTGCTGATATTTCTCAATAATTACAAGTCCTGAAGATATTTTGTTCTCCCTAAAAAGGAGGACTAAACAAATCCTGTGAATCATTACATTTACATAATGACTTTCAAAGTTTAGTGTTTGGAAACTCTCATGAAAAACTGTTGTTTAAGTGAGAATGAGTGATCAAAAAAACTTCATTTTTAAGGACAATCCATTCTAGAATGTAATCTGAAAATTCATTTGATAATTTGAAAACAAAATTTTTTAATTATTTCTTGAAATTCCTTTTTTTATTTTTTGGTTCTAAATCCAAAAAAATCCTGCTACTTGGATTTATATTTGTTCAGTCCTTGCTGGGTTGAATGAAGAGCTCTGGCCCAATAGTGATTTGGTTCCACTCTACGTAGTTGCTACAGCAGATAATTTAGGACATTGAAATTTTGCAAACGAGGTAGCAGTGCTAGGTTTTAACACAGACAATAATTTTCAAGGAAGAAATAGTAAAATAGCATGGGTGAAAATGAAATTAATTTTTAGCCTTATGAAATTTTTTATAAGGGGTCCATTTAAAATTAGTCAATTTCTAAATGAAATTGAAATTGTGTAGTAACTTAAGATATAGTTTTTCCAAAATTTTAATAGTAATCATAATATGTACTATAAAAAGTTTTGGATTCAGTTCCCACTGAATTTTCACTGAAATTTAATTTCAGTTTTCACCTGTTATTTGGATAACTTAATCTAATTAAATTTACTTAATTTAATATTAAATTTCTAATTCTAATTTATTTTAAGAATAATTAATCACATTAAGCATCTAATAAGCAATACTTATGCAGTGCTGAAGAGCTGGGACAAAATATTTAAAGGCTTTGGGACAAACAATATATTTTATACACCTGAATGACCTTGAATTTCTGTAAGTAAAGGAAACGGTACAGAAAATGTTTGTAGCTGTTTTCAGTTATTGGATTTTCTCTACTACATTTTTCCAATTTGTAGTCAAAAGCACTTTTCCAAGATTAAAAAAGCATCCAATGTAATCCAAAATGCAGAGTAGGCAACTGGAAAGATTCAAATACTGAACCCACAGGCAGAGGGATTGCAAAATTTAGCAGACTTGTTCAGGATGTGCAAGACAACATATATATACCAAAGAAGAAATATAAAAATCATAGGATTATATCACAGAATAAAGATTCTCTCTTTGAACTAAAGTAGAACTTACTAACATCTACCTGTCATAGGGAACAAAATGACTCACTTCTCATTGCTAACCTTTCCCTTTTGGATGAACTGACGTTAAAAGTCAACAATTTTGCAACAGAATATTAAAAGTCAGTTGAAAGTAGCTTCCAAGTAAAATAAAAAGCAAATTTCGTTGACATATACTGTCAAAGTTAGGTTCTTTGTCACTAGAAGTGAACTTTATAACAATTTCTAAAATAGCAGCAATTTATATTGCACATATCTTCTATATCTACGTTGCATGTACACTGTGCATGTATGTACACACAAAAACATTTACATATATATACACACACAGAGAAATGTATGCCCATTTGTACATTTACCTATGCTTATGCACTTATGGTACACATGCAAAGCAATACTTTTTCCATCAGTAGTATCCAGGACCATATGGGTATGTATATGCCTACATATATTTGTATATGCTTACGTATATACATGTATGCAGAGATACACACATAGATGCATAAACTATGGGCTATTAATTATACTTTTTAATACTTTGTTCCTATGCTAGTATAAACCTAGCTTTGTTACTACTAAATCTGAATACTTCTAAGGCTTGACCTTAAGCTAGTTGAGTTGTTAATCTACCCTAATTAATATACCTTAATAGAGCGTGTACTCTATAAGAATGTTTCTTGATTAGATATTAGTGAGGAAAACTAGCTGATCTCACAGCTTGATTTCTAGAAGATGTCGAAGGACATGGCAGTTTTAATTAGATTTTCTGCATTTGGTCAAGCTAACTAAATGCACAAGCATCTGATTTCCCAGGCTTTCATAGCTGTGAAAACACTCCCCAGTGTGCATAGGAATCATTCACTTGTAACACCCAGAGAGCCTCAGGGAACACAGAGCAGGGAATAATTAAAAAATCCAGCAGTTTCTGACAGCCTTGCAACAGAATCCCAAAGAAACTCTTTTAAAGGCGAGAAAATTACATGGGGATGTTGGAAATGAAAACATAAGACAGTAAGCAAACATCTGGTTGCTTCACAGGTCAGGCTCCAGCTGTTCACGTGGTGCTTTGGAAGAGCAGAGTTATCCATTTGTGTCGTGGACAGTAGCACATGTGGACCTGCCCACACTCAGCCCACCCAAACCATGAAAGGGTGTTAAGCTGAGCATGTCCATGCTCTCAACAGCAACCTGGCAGAATTTTCAGGGAATTTCTAAAATGTAAAGAAAGTGGGTTGGCTGTAGATGGTGACTTGCTAAATCAATTGACCTAAGAATTACAGAGAAAGTGTTTTGCTATATGGGTAGTTTTATTTTTTGTAAGAAAAAACAGAGGGAAAGAGAGAAGTGCAGCCTTGATGGACAGAGAAATGGAAGCCACTCTTTGTAAAAGGAAGGTTTGAAACAACATTTCCCAATGATTCATAGTCTCAATATCCCATAGACCAAACCTTATGTTTGGTTTGGTTGGGTAACCTTGATGTTACCCCAAGAACATATTTATACTTATTTCAAAACTTTCTCAGAGAATGATAAACACAAATACCAGCTGTGCTCTCTTTCCCTTCTTTCTTTTTTTCTACCTATATTCTTTGTTGTTTTAACAACCTCTTATCAAGCTTTAGACATTTTCTTATTCTAATTTAAAGGCAGCCACAAGAATTTGGGTTTTTGCCTCTCAAATTCAACTTCCATTAAATTTGTGTGTATTATTTTGATGTTTAGGAAAAATATGAAGTGATTTCCTCCCTGTTTCTAGTCACAAGATTTCTTACGTTGTTCCTGTAGTTACACACAGGCAACAAAATATTTAGAGATCACTGAGTCAAAAATTCATTAAAACCTCCCTGCATATTTTAAATTTGTCTTGAAAGTGTGGATTAATTAGTATTAAAACTATTTTAGAACAGCTAAACCTTTACTGGGGAGCATAAACTGTAGGTACAGACTAACCTAACCTATGTTACACAGTAGGATTAGCAGTAAAGAAAAATACATTTTATATCCTAGGCATTACCCACTGAATCCTACAGTGTGACAAAACCAGAAGTCTTTACCCTAAATAAATTGATAATTTTTTATGTCCTGTGGGTGTCAGAATAAGAGTGAAACGTGATAAAAAACTGTAGCTTGAGAAAGTATCTTTGCAGTCATCACATCAGTTCGTTTTCCAAGACACAGTAATTCTTTGGATTTTTGAAGACTGAGATAGGCAGAGGACTTCTAGGTGTGCACTTCTTCATTTGAGACAGAAGAAAGAGCTCAGTATGCCTTCATCTATGTTTCAGAACTAGGCCCATTTCTGATTTTTGCACAGTACATAAATTATTTCCGGAATCCATTGTCAATGTACATTCCTGAGATCAGCTCCTTAGTCCATATAAGAAGGAATCTAACACAACTAAGCACGCAGACTTGTGTAAAGAATGTGGAACTACAAAGTAATGATACTCCTTTAGTTTCTGGCATAAGATTATGGCAGAAATTATTAAGAGAGGAAAAGAAATTTTCCCCTTGGGCAGGCTATTCCACGATGAGGTTTTCTGAATCTTTCTTTCACTTAAACATCTGCTGTACTAGATAATCATTTTTATGGCTCCCAGTGTGAATCTTTCATTACACACTGTGGCAGACATAATTTATAAAACACAGTCCATAATCACATTTTTCACATTATTCCTTTAAGGTCATACATACTTACATGTCAGGCCCAGTCCTAGTGAATGAACACCTTAAATGTAATTTCTCAGCTGCCACATCTAGCTTCCTGTCGGTACCCAGGCTGGTAAAAACCCCCTTAGTCCCCCTTGTCACTGATATACATTTGCCAGAAAAACTACAAGGGCAAAAGGCCTTTCTGCTCCAATTTCATTTATTTACAGGGAGTGGAGAGATGCTTTCCCCCATTGAATGTGACATGGCCACCAGATTTCAGCTCATGAACTCTATTGTGGCAGCACCCATTTCTACCAATCCTTCCAGCTTTAAATTGTGTTTTATATAGTGAGCAAGAGGCAAGCAAGGTTTCCTGAAGGAGTTTCTCCTCTACCGTCTATTTATGAGAAAGTAATTGGGCACAGAGGGAATAGATCAGTATATCAAAACAGTCAGTGTTCAGGCCCTTATACCAAAGCAGAACATTTTTTAGCAAGTTTGTCTTCTGAGTAAGTTTAGTGTGGTACCCTGGACTAAATATTCCTGTCAAGTGTGTGGTTTGAAGTCAGTCACACCACTGCCATCAAGAGCTGGAGGAAAGTCTTCTAGTGTCTTAAAATGCATTTGAGCTATAAGCTAATATTGTTCTTAGTTCTGTGTACCTTGGATATTTTTCACTGCATACTGGGAGACTTACTCCATTTCTAAATAATGGTTTCACTAAACTAAAAATGACTCTGGTAACCAGAGGTAAATCAGAAACAGGAGCAGAAATAAGGTTGCCACCCACTTTTAAACTATAGCTTAACTGTGTTACTTGACTCTGATGCAAAGAAATAATAGATCTTGCCTACATGTGTGAGCACTGGTGTAACTTTTCTCAGGAGGCACTTATGCTCCTGCAGCAGTGAGACATCAGGCTCTTTGGTGGGGATAAAATCAGGATACATGAGCAATCCCAGATCTACAGATTTCAAGAGTCTGCAAGGGTCATTCATCTACCAATAAAATATTTCCCGAGTTATTTTATTCCAAACTGGTATTGTCTTTTAGATCATAGTGTCTAACAAAACTGTTGACACAAGTGCAGAGACCAGACTAATGATTTTATGCAGTTTGTCATCCAGTAGGTGTAAAAGTCAAGGGACTGTTAAATCTCACAAGACTTTGTTCTGACACACTGCAGCTAGGCCTGCTGGACCCGCTCACACCTAAGGGGTATTTGGAAGAGGTAACCCATGAAACTTGACAGCACATTCATTGAGAAGTCAACTGGTAAAATTCATAACATGGTTAGTGTGAAAATCTTATCCCTTCCCTGCTTTTATGTAAAGTGATGTCACTGTCCTGCGTTCTGGCTGATAAAGGACATCCTTGGTGCAGAAAGTCTGGAGGCAAGCACAGATCTTTTGCAAAGGAACCTTGTAAGCTGAAATTTTAAGATATATTGAGGCTAAAATCCACCAGCTTTGTTTCATCTCAGGTGTTATTATGGAGATGATCAGAGCATCTAGATCTCTTGATCTCTCATTGCAGCCAGCCTACATGGATTACAGGTTGCTCAGAGAGAATTTGGAGTCTTCCTCACTGAAGATATTCAGGAACTGTCTGGGTGCAATCCTGTGAAATGTGCTCTTAGATGACTCTACTTGAGCAGAGAAATTGGATCAATGACCCCACTGTGGTTCTGTTCGACCTTACACATCAGCCTTGATTTGGATTACGTATGGCATACTGGACTGTATCAAGAGAGGGTATTCATTATAATTTCTATTATACATTTATTATTATTATATATTCTATTATTTCTATTGAAACCAGAACTTTTCTGTGATCTGTATTTTGAAAGTAATGCAGCCCAGTATCCTCAGATTTGCCTCATAATCTTTATTCCTGCATGATATAGAGACTCCAAGTCTAGAAACAAGAGTGGGAACAAGAGGCCTTTATGCTAAATCTCTACTAAACTGAAAGAACCTGTAAGGGAGGGACTCTGACCATCATGTGCATGGCTCATGAGATCAGCGTTTTCTTCATCATCTCTGTGAGATGTTTTCAAATTAAAGAGAATGTCTGCTGAGTACTGAAAAGCACCAGAAGTGGTACCTGTGAGAAATCTGGCTGGCTCCATTCATGGCAGTGTATTTCCGCTGTTGTTTCAGTGCATATGTAACAGATCACCCACTACTGACTCATTTCCGGTATGTCTAACATATTTTGTCCTGGGTCTTAGTGCTTCTTTATGTGACTTCAGGACATCCCTGGAAGGTACTCTCATGCTGACTTCTCAAAATGTGATTTTTAATAGGAGAACTTGAATGTCATCCCAGCTCGAAGCTAGCTTTGTTGTCCTGAAAACAAAGCAGTCAACCAAGAACCCCCAATAGCCTATTAGTCAATTTATTCCTATTTGAGTAAGCAAAATGTTTTTATGAATTAAAAATGTTCTTGCAAATATTATAGCTGAAAATGTGTAAAATATTTATTAGAAGCTTACATTCTCATACTCTCCCTATGTATACACATATTTTTACACATATTGGCATAGGAAATAAGTTTTGTTTAAATCACTTGTAGATCCCTTGTGTTTTAAAACTGGAAGAGCCTGCAGATTATTTTGTTTCAGTATGTTGGAAAAGACTCTGTTGCTGTCATCTTACTAAGTGCATTTGATATCTTTTGTGGTACAGGGTGAATCTGAACTTCACAAAATTTGCCTCACTATTATCCATCACCACTCCACTCAAATCATACTGGAGGCAAGAGAACACAAGATGCATCTTACATGTGATTACACTGAAAAAAATGAGGCTATGGATTTCTGTGCAGCCTTTGTAAACAGTTTTTATGAAATACTTATTTTCCAGGCAGAAATATGATTTTTTTTTTTTAGTCATGTTCCTTTTTACTATTAATGAAGTGGAACAGTGGAAATGAATCACCATATAAATTATTTGAGAGTAAAACTGAAACACAAGCAAATATTGGTTATGATTTTGCATGCAAATAATCCTGTATGGAGCTTTAACAATAATGCATTTTTTATCAATTCAATCTCTCTCATAAGACAATAGTGCCCCCATCATATCACTTAAAGACTAATAAGTACTTTGTCCCAAATACATTTTACCAAAACAATACCCAATCATCAAGCACCTAATCTCTGTAAATCTCTGTTTACATATACATTTTACATAAAATTTCATCTCCAAATTCTACCTGGATTCTTCGTCAAATGCACTATGTTTTTCCAACAGATTTATTGTATCGGTCATTTTCAAAACTGACTAAAACTCCTCTAAAAATATTTGGTTATAAATTTTGTTATGCATCTCTCAGAGATGAGACAGTTTGTGTGTGAAGGTTTTGATACAGGGTATTGTGAGAAGGCTTTTGCTATCAAAGCAGGCTGCAACTGCTCACTTTGGGGTGTGTGATCTCACTTTAGAACAGCCTCAATTTAGGTGGTAGGACATTGAACCAAATGTGGTTTTTCAACCAGTGCCAGGCTGCCATAGACAGTCGTGAGCTTTGGGTGGAGGTTTGAGAAGCAGGCAGAAGGTGAGGGGAGTAGAATGGTGGAAGTGTCCTCAAGCCTCCTTCTGGGACCTGTTATTTGCCAGACTGGGAACTAAGAAGGCATGCTGTGGGAAGTTTGCCTTGCAGATGAATTACTGAGTCTGAGACATACCCATCATTTCAAGCTGCACAAATATCTCTGGACAGTCTCTGAATTTCAGGTTGACCTGAGGCATGTGTCCTGGGGTGACTTTATGATACTGGTATCCCCAAATGGCCTGGTTTATGTCATATATTAAGTTCTGCACCTCTAAGGCTGGCTTTGAGAGCGAGGGAAGTTGAAACTGCTGGAGGCTGCTAGGAATTTTTTCTCGTAGCCAATAACTAACCATTTCTGAGAACTGACAGTGGTTTTGACCATTGAAAAGTGAGATCAACCTGTGAACCTTAAGATGTAAGCCTGGGCATTTCTGGCTCTCTTTGGTTTCCGGCTTCTGAAGAGGTAACAGGTGCCAGTTCAACCTCCTCCCCCCCGCACCAGGCCGGACAAGGCCGCAGAGGGCGGCGCGGGAGAAAAGCGGGGCCGGCCAGGCTGACTTGGTTATAGTTTCTGTCACTGAACTGAAACCTGACACCATGAACATCTGCAGCTTTCCAAGACTTTCTTTTACTACCTGGATGAGACTTGCAGATTAATCCTTTTTTCCCAGAGAGAGGGGAAGAGAGAGAGAGAGAGAGATCAACATGTAAAGAGATACCATAAACTATCAAAGACAGTGAAGAAAGGAATTATGTTTTAGAAGGGGAAGAGAAAATAAGGAGATGCTTTAATAAACGGAAATATTTTTCTGTTAAAGCTATGGAGATGGACAGTAGTGTTCTGAAAACAAAACTCCTTTAATTTATGACTGAGTATATTGGGAGTAATGGAGTGTTTCAAAGTGTGGATTTTGAGCAAATGGTGAAGTGGTTGTGATCCTGTGAGATGCTGGAACAGAGTGGGAGAAGTAATAGTTGAAGATTTGTTACCTTTAAGAGGCAAAGAGAAAACTTCTGTTTCCAGAGAGGTCATAAAAACAGATGAAGAGAACTTTTGCCTTTGAATAATTCATCCTTAAAAATGACATCCCTGGACTCATTTGACCCATAACACACCTCAGAGTGATGTGAAATGAGAGGAAACAACTGATGGCAGATTTTCAGGCAACTGGCATCAGAGAAATAGAAAGCTATAAAGGAAATAGTTTTCTTGTGAAAAACTCCATAGATTAGCAGAAGAAGACTTCTTTTTCTCTACTAAGACTGATGAAAGGACTATAGCAAGAATTGGGACTGTTTTAACCACCAAAGTTTTTTGTCTCTATGTTGTCATGTAAACAAGAGAATGGTTGGGTAGCTGGGGGAAAAAAGGGTTTCTGGAGGTTTTATTCTGGTTTCTTATTCTTGTAGTTTTTGTTAATAAACTTTCTTTGTTCCGTTTAAGTTTTAAGCCTGTTTTGCTCTTGTCCTAATCCATATCTCACAACAAGAAATAAGTAAGTTTTCTAGTGATTTTTTAGTTACTGCTTTAAAACCCCGAGAGCATGGCACCTGGATTTCATTCTGTGGAGAGCTTAGTGATGTAGGAAGGACTCAAAACTCAAAAACTCAGAAATCTTATCTAACTTGTACTGGTCATGTGATGTTATAATAAATTGAATAGATGAAGGCTGTGGACCAAGGACACTGCTGAGACCTACCTACACACTGGGTAAATAATTTTTCACCTCTAGAATTCCCAAGATTTATGAGGTTCCCCCATTTCAGTATAACTAAGGCAGCACCATCACAAGTATCCACTGTATGCCTGTAAACAGCCAGTGCAATCATCAATTAGAATGGCATCAGGACTACCTCCAGTCCCCACTGTCACAGTACTTGACATTCTGGACCTCCTTGTCTGGGAGGGAAAGACCATTTCTGTCACTACAACTGTTTGCAGCAGTAATGCTAAAATCACTGCACCCAAACCAGCCACCTGTCATGCTGGGTGTTGTAAGTGAATGACAATAGAAGATAACCCTTGCTCTAAAGAGTATGTGCTCTGAAGAGAGGAAACGGATAGAAAAGGGAGAGAAAAGACAGGATCCAAGTGTCATCATTCCCATTTTACAAAAGCAAAATTGCAATGTAAAAAGTTAGGTTAACAAAAAGCTGCTGTAGGTCTGGGATTGGGAGATGGATGGGATACTTCCATAAATCTTATTATTTTTTGATTCCAGCATCCCACCAACTCCATTTTAAGTTGCCCTCTCTAGAATTCTGTGAGGTGAATTGCAAAACAAAAGACAACTCATGTTCTTTTGACTGCATATTCATTCTCTTGCTTTCCAGCTGTCCTATTGTCTATTTTCTGTGTAGATGAATTCTTATCTGCTATCAAGTTTTTCCATGTTGTTTGATTTTTCTCAAGTTAACAAGTTGAGTTAACCCTATTTGCTCTAAAGAAATAACATAAATATAAAATATAATAAACAAATTTTAACCTTGGGAAGGACAGGAAAAAAAGGACTACTTTCACCATCAAAAGTGATGGTATTTGTGTCATATTTGTGGCACCAGACACAAAAAGCACATGGCTTTGAAATTCAGAAAATATCATTCTATGCAAGCTTTCATTGAGTTTCAGCTACAAAGGAAATGCAACTAAGAAAAAACATCACATCAGATTCAGCCCTCTTTTTTTAACCTGGCTATTTTAAACCTCTTCCTCCACTATACTTGATCCTTTCCTTTTTGTGTGCTGTTTTCCTTTGATGTTTGTGCTTTCAGGAAAGTGAAGAGGCGATGTTCCCACTAACCCCAAGGATCTTTGGATAATCAGGTAACCTGGAACATTTTTGGTGCAGAGGGTGTCTCTTGGAAATTCTGCTGTGGATGAATCTCTGTGTTATCACAGTTTCATTGGTGGTTCTTTATAGAACATCATAGTTTTCTTCTGTTTTGGGGGATGTATTCAAACTATTCCTGTCCATTTCTACTCAGATTAGTAATTGCCCATGAATGCTGATTTACTGTACTGTGCAATACTATGGATGCAGTAATACCATGCATTGAGAGCCCTACCTTTTCTTTTAAGTGTTTAATTCAATATTACTTTCTGACATCCTGTGTTATGTGTGTAACAAAGCTATTTTCAGAATTCTTGCAGTATTAGTCTCAGTTTATTTACTTCCAGTTGTCACATAATCTGTTTGTATCATCACCTCTAACATTTTATTGATACAAAGATGAAGTGCTTTAGGAAAATCTATTATTCCTTTGTGCAATAGGGGAACTTCATCAAAAAATCATGCTAGGTACTAAACGACATGCTTAAGGCAATGCTTATCTAACTCCTACAATGGATACTAAACTTCAAAATTATGGCTTACAATATCTCTAGTTAAGCCACCACAGTATTTCAGAGAACACTGAAATAGAATAACTTAAGAACTTATTCTTCCTGGTTTTCAGGATTAAAATGTCCCAAATCTATGAGGGTTTTCTGTTTGTTATGCCTGTAAGCCCCTTTTCCCAGACAGCACTGACTGACTGTCGCTATTTCTTTCTCAGCTGCACTAAGATCTGGATGAACTGACTCTCTACATTTAGTTGTTACAACTTCCTAGATAGAGTAGAAATATGTCAGTTCTATTACTAGAGCACTTGATACTGATGCAGAATGTATTTTCTACAGCTCTCCTCAGTGTAAGTGCCTGGCTGTGGGAGACAATTTTAGTCTGGGGAATAGGTGGTGAGAACTGGTAAAGCCATCTTGATGTTTCATCACCTATTTTGCTTATCTTTTGGTGTCCTCATCTGGGAAAATGTCCTGGGATGGAAGTTCCAAGTGCTGCAGGAACTTAATTCTATTTCAATAGAAATATACATACAGCTGAAGTTGCTGTATGTACATTTCTACATATATGTTTATATGTACATATATATATATATATATACATATACACACAGAGGTATGCACATATGTTTGCAAAAGGAAAATCAGAGAAAGAAAACAGACTGTAAGGGAAACAGATCTCTGTTAGGCTTTGTCTTCAGACAATTATTAAATAACCATTTGAAACAGGCCAAATAAGAAAATAATTTTCACTTCCCTTACTTGCAGTAAGAGGAAAATAAAATTTTTACCAATATAATTCTAATTTGATCAGAATTTTTGCTTAGAAAAATTATCTACACCTGTCACAACTGTGTCTGAAAGGTTTAACATTTCTGATTTTAAAAGTTCAAAAATTAACTTTTTATTACCCACTTAAGATATTTATGTCATTCAGGGTAGTTGAAATATTCTCATGACTTCAAGGCTGCACACACCAGTTTATATCACATGTATTCTGCTTCTAGTTTTCATTTTGACATTTCCCAATAAAGACAGGGATTTGTCACTTTTGAGTTCCCTCTCGTGTTTTCCATTGTCAAGGTACAGAAGCACAACACAATATCCCTGTGCAGACCCTGTATAAGTCTAGAATGCTAAAATTGATTTTACTTCTAGCTCAGATCTCTTCTCAAAGAAATTATCTAGTCCCAGCTTGGTTCCATTTTCAGCCATGCATGCCTGTTCATCAGTTGTCCATATGTATACAACTCTCTCATAAACCTTATCCTCTGAATCATGGTTGTGGGGATTATTACTGACACAGTTCTTGGTTTCATTTTCATATAAAATTGCTCCATTATATGTTATTTTGTTTGAAAGTCATTATTTTAATCAGCCTTGACAGAGGAACCCTGCCTTCAACTACATGCTGCACATAGTTAAGAGTGTGTCTGCTTCCAAATGCAACTTAATCTGATTACTAAACAGGCTGAGCTCCTGAAATGTCTACTATTCCTCTGAGACCTCATTTCTCTTTTTGAAATTACTAGCTAAGAGTCCTTCCTTGTGACGTGTCTGTTTTTTCACTTGTGCTTCCTTGACATAGAAAGTTGTCCTTTGCATCTGTACCCTGAGAATGGTTTTGGTAGGTGTCTGTGCCGAGTCAGTCTGACAGAGTCAGTGAGTAATGATTTGACTCATTCGGTCACATCTTGGGAGAAAAAGCAAATACACATGAGCAGAGAGACCTGTTTTAGACAAAAGCTAATTGAGGCAAACCCTGACACCAGTGTAAAGAATTTTTGTGTTCATATCTCCAGATGTCCCATTGTTTAATGTGCCCACACACCCTGATGACTGGGATGTTGAGCAGCATGAGACCAAATTACTAAAATCTCAGCAAGCTTTTAATTAACTGGCCATTTTCAAGGTAAATGGATTTTTCATCCAGAAATATTTTAAATCACTTTATTATTAAAACTTAAAAAAAACCAACCTTGTAAGATTTAGATTTGGGAAAACACGCCATGGTTACTTTTTTCTCATATGCATATGATCAGACAAGATCTCTGGCACAAAACCAGTGTTTATACCTAGAGAATAATAACCCTGTTTCGGCCACTAATAATTGAGGTTTCCTTTCTCTGCTTTTGCCTTTCCTTTGGGATGGCAGAATTTAAGCCTAGAAAATCCAGGGCTCCAAACCAGAACTCCCTTCTCCTCCAACAAAAGGCTCATCCCCAACTCACATAGAAAATGATAAAAATTCATACTTTTGCTTGAATCTTTGTTTCTGAATAGGGAAAAAGACTCAGTTAAAGCAACAATTGCATGGGGAAGTTTGTTTTTTCCAACAATTTTTTATTCTGCAAACTGAAGTTAATTAATGAATAGTGAACCAGTCATCTTGCTGGTCAGCTTTTCCAGAATGCTGGTTGATATGCCTACTGATACTATAAAAAGCAGAAACATTTTCATAGGAGGATTATGCTGATAAAAGAAAATGGGATAACTTTTTCTTCAAATACATAAAAAACAACAGGCAATAAGCAGTATTAATTAGTATTGGGTTAATACCAGTTTTGGCCCTCTCTGCAATTTTGGCAAAGATACACTAATTGATTTTCAGATGAGTGGGTAATGATGCTGGTTCATTCTAAGGGATATTATTTTCTTAGGTGTTCTTGTCAAGTAACAAGTCTTTAAAAGTTCCCTTGGGAATGGGTGAAAAGTGGAAAAATTAGAAGCAAACTTCTGTTAATCTCATTAGAAACTCTTTACATTCTTTGCAATGAAATGACTTGCAGTTGCCTTGAAGAAAATTTATAACACTCTCCTAATTAAAATGATTTTTAAATTGCTTTTAACTTTTGAAATGACACAGAGGTTCCTTTTTAAATTTGGCTTTTGTTTAAAATTCAACTTAATAATACGAAGATCAGTCATACAAGGAAAAGAAGCAAGATGAGACATAACAAAAAGTTCAATTTCCAAACTTTTAATATATTTCCTCTTAGAAAAGGTATAGGCTGAAGAAATAACAAATTTGACTAACCTCCATTAGGTAGATCTGAGATTAAATCACGAAGCAAAATATATTTCCATGGTTGTGGGAATTTATTATCATTGTGGCAGACATTCTGGAGACTGAATTAAATTTTGTTGTTTAATGTTTGCCATTACAAGATTTCACAAAAGAATTCTTTAAATACACAGAAAGAATTTTACTATTTTGCTGAATGTCAGATACACGGTTTTGCTCAGTTTGCTCTTTGCAGAAATAGCAACATAGCATAAATCAGTCCACTTTTCACTTTATTTTATTTTCTGGCGCATATATAGCTGACAAAATGCTGCAAGTGATCTATTTAATTAAGAATCTGAAGCAAACATATGAGCTGCTTTAAATGATCACATCATGGTTTATGCCAGCTATTCAGCATGCTTAGAATGACCAGAAATTGCAGCACTTCAAGCTAAAATAATGATGACATCACATTACTGCAATATAACAAAGCATGCCACTAATCCATCCAGGCAACTCACATTTTGAGATTGTCAGAGGGAGCTAAATAAATTGTTGCTTCATTCTGTCATTCATGACTCAAACCAGCTATGATTTGATGAAGTGCAGAACCTTTTAAAATCCCTATATCTGAAGAGCATTAGGATCACAAGAGTGAGCGGTCTGTCTCTGGCAGAGAGTGGGTGATTAGACAGAGGCCTGACCTGCACACAGACACTGCACTGGGCTTTTTTGAACAATGGTATTAAGTCTATGCATTTGGCCTGAAAGATAATTTGGGCACTAAGAGTGTGATTTTTGCACCTGAAATTGGAAATCTGGATGCAATAACAATTACAGAAGATTTTGAAGAAATTCTCTGCTCAAAGTCAAATAAAAGCCTCTGAATGCTGAATTGTACAAACATATTTGAGAGTATAAGTGATGATTATATTTGGAAGATTATAATCCTTTAGATTAGTCCAGAAAAATGAATTGGATTATCAGATGAGGTTTTTTCATAAGGATATGTTTGTGGGTGGACACCAACTGTTGATATACACATGAATGTATAATACAAATGTTATCATTTTATCAAAGGGACCAGTGGAACAAGAGGCTAAGAACTAGCCTCTTATATCATTCACAGATGCAAAGTAATCAAGTACACACATTAGGTTTTTTTGGTTTGGTTTTTTTTGTGTGTGTGTGTAACTGGGACAGCATTTTAGAACATTAGGAAGAGAGCAAGAAATTTGAATTTATGCCCTTGGCATGGCAGTATCAGCAGCCATGGATACTTGAACATCTTACATGAATGTCAGATGATAAAAACAATCCTTTTGCAGAGGACTGAAAGCTACATTTCTTTTTTTCAGTTTTCAAAAATATCTTCTTAGGCTAATCCTATGAGAAAATGTGAGACTCAAGGACCAGAGAAACTGGTGAATTGGAGGCAAAGAGAGGGTTGGTCCACAAATTAAACCTCCTTGAGGTAGGAATATGCAGCACATCTTCCTGATCCTTTCTGAAAGGATCAGCTTGCCTGGCCCATTCATACACAAGCAGGTAAGCAGAGTCTGGTAGGGTTTTCATCACGGTGTCTGTTTATACAGAATGAATTATATGAAAGTGAATGGAACACACCTGTTGCCTTGGGACCAGCTCTCCATTATGCAATGTATTTTTTCTCTGTATCACTGTATGATTTTATATGGCATAAACCACATTTTATTAGAATATAAAGAAAATGCTGTGGGACAGTGTTTAAGTTTCTGAAGTGATAATGGTTAAGAATCACTGAAAGCTACAATCTGGATTTCTTCAAGTACAATCAATTACAATCAAGTACATCTTGATTTGATCTAAGATCTGTCTTAGGAAGGGCAGCTCTTACAAGCAATAAAGCACTCATAGAAGAAGGCAATTCTTTGCAAAAACCCTCCAATTCTGACCTTTCTAAATTTCTAAACCCTTTCATTATGTGGTGATCCATTGGCAAGTTTTGTGTACATAAGACATCACTACAATAATGATATTAGAACATTAAGATGATAATGCAGTAATGTAATGAAACAACTCCCTTGAAAAGAAAAAAAAGCACTTTTACATTTTCTGTGGACAGTTCCATTATCCTTCCTTTCCCACTTTGCACATACACATGAAAGATTTAGGAGAAAACTGTAGTTGAGTGGTTATAGAGATTTTTCTCTTTCCTGGCAATTTTTATTTGTGAATAAGAGTGGTGAAATCTTAGTTCAGAATTCTAAAGTTTTCCTTGTATCTCCTGAAGAAAAGTGACTCAACTCCATAATTCTAGGCTTGATGAAGATGAAAAATCTTTAAAGATTCTAACTTTAAAATCCCATATGGCCACAGGCAGGTATAAGTTGTAAAGAAAATTATTTCAATCTTTAGGCACAATGTCCCTTATTTTAAGACTAGCAAAATAGTCTGATGTTTATTCCTTTTTTTCCCCAACTGATTTAATGTTCTTGGACGCTAGAACTACTTCAGTGAAGAAGCAGAGATTTCAGCACTGTGGCAGCAAACACAATTACCTTGTTTTATTTCTGGGGAGATGAAGAAAACACTTTCTCTGGTTTCAGTTTTCTTCTGTGGTAGGGCAAATCACAGGTCAAATTATTCTTGAGAAGACATGCTGTTATTTCATTTTGATGCATTGAGCTGTTGAGAAACTGCTGCTAACCACAGTATTCATTGACAAATCCATATCAGCTATATTGTAGTTTAACACTGACATTTTGAAATTATAAACCCCAGAGATGAGAAGTCAATTCCAAACCAATCCAGACAAAAATCATATTAAAGCAAAAGTAGAACTTCTCACAGATCAGTAATTTTGCATTTTGACAACCTCCTGCAATGGTTGGAGCTTCAGTTAAGAACTCAAAGGAAAAAGTCATGCAAAAAGGTAGACAGACTGTAAGAATGGATAGGGTGTGAAGAATATGAGATGCATGTTGATTTTAACAAGGGCTTACACTTGCTATCAAACTTCTCCACTATCACAATGCAGCCAATGAAATTAGAGACATCTTCTTAAGTTCAGTTACTTTACACATAGAACCTTGGCCTAAACCAGAGGAGACACATGGATAAGAATGAAAGTGTTTTGCTTTGGGGGAATAGAAAAGGAAATCTTACCACTGTATTATGGTCTGTTTAAATTGATCAAAGTATTTTTCTTATGCATTTAATTTTTGCAGTAACTATATCTGACAGTTTCTTACTGCCCATAAAGGCAAAACCTGTTTTATTCATGTTTGGTGTTTCAATTTTATCTGAAGTAATACATGACATTGAATTTAAATACTGTGTGTAGTTTGACATTTCTTCATTTGAAGTATAAGGAGGAATTACAACCAGCTTTTTTATATAATGGGTGAATTTTTCTCTCCTGTTAGCTTCGCAATGGAACATCTCTGTAAGGCAGTACAAACTATTACCCTTCTCTCAGATACATTATTTATAACTGTGAAAGTGTGCTTTGTATTTCTTACCAGGAATTCATGCAGAGTTCCTAAAGATGAATACATATTATTGCCGTTGCTAACTTATGCAAATTCTTATGATGGAGGTGAACACTCAGGTGCTCTTTATTTCTGGAAGCAGTGCCTGGAAGGTTTGAACCTTCATTACTTCTGTGTGACCTACCAATTAAGGAAACTGGAACACTCGTGCTCCATCCAAGAGTGAACTGATGAAGTGATGATCAGTAACTGATCTGAAGGAGATACACAAGACTAATGCTTTTTTATTAATACTGATGAAAGAGGAATTGTTTTGCTGTGCAAAATTGAGACAAAAGTTCTTTAAAGCTTTACATTTATATGTAATCTACCTCATGACTCATCACTTAATGCCTGGTATTGAATACCATAGAGTGGTTTTTCCACTAAATTTTATTTGAAGATATTCTTAATACATTACTATTCAGCCCACTTACATAAACTGAGATAAGCTAATAAACTGCTTAATATTTGCAACAAAAGTTTAAGTAGAGTCTTACATTCTAGGCATATTGAGATTGACAGCCTCAGTAGAATACTGCGAAGGAAACTATCTCATGCAATATTTGAAAAAAATAAAATTAAAAAAATTATCATCAGGAATATCACCCCGGAAATAGTTTTCTTTCAGATGATAAAATACTTCTGAATCAAAATCGTAACTGTTGTCTCTTGCTCTTGGTCTCAGCCATCTGATCAAAGTGGACCAATTTCTCAATTTCTGGAGTGTTTATTTAACAGCTTCTTGTAAAAGTTTTGGGTTTTTTTTCCTCTGTATGTATTTCCTCTTTTTTTCATACTGTTTTGTTTTTCAGATTTGATAATTAGTCATGAACAATTTTAGGTCATGTGTAAATATATACTGTTTGTTTTTCTTTTGTCACAGTACAAGAGAACGACATGATTATAAAATAACCAACAATGATCTTTAGTTCCTAGCTACTGCTTATTTAACAAGCCTTACTTTAAACATGCAACACAGCCTTTTTTTTTTCCAAGTACAACTCCCTAGGATGTAACAGGTCTGTAATTTTAGCCTAATATTTAAGTCAAATAGTTTCTAGCTCATGTTCTTTTACTGCTCTCCCTTCACAGGGTCAACCAGCCACTGGATTGTCTATTTCTGGGCAAAAACATTTTTAGAACTGTGTATTGTTGAAGCATCAGAGACTTTCTTTCAAAGTAGTTTTGGTAGGACTGGAACTATGTTGAATGACACTTGAATAGACATCCTGGACTTTGTTACTCTCAGTGTGTTGGTTAGTTGGGTGTTTTGTTGTTGGGGTTTCTTTTTCTCTCCTCTGGACTTTATTTTAGCAGTGACATGTCTTGCCATGAATTAGAAACATTTGGATAATAGCTATTCCTTTGAGAAGGGAGCAAGTAACCTGATTTACTGAAGGCAGCTATGCTAACAACTGAAGGTAGAGCACAATCCTCCAGTCCTTACTTCACTTGCATGTGAAATGAGATGTGTGTGGAAGTATCCTGAAAATATAACTATGTATAAAGCCATTTACAAGCTTGCCAGACCCATTTATTTTCTAGATATATCTACCCACTCAATAGCCAAAATTTACTTTTGTATAAAAAAGAAGATTTGTGCACTGTGAAAATTGTCTGCAAATTGCTCTTATAGGAAACATATCTATGTAAATGCTTTTGTCTAAGGTGCCTTACTCTAAATTACAAAAAATATTGTAACATTAGTAAAATTCAAAATCGATATGCAACTACAGAAGATGAATCAAATGGAAAATTAGGGAGGGCTACAGAAAATTAAAAAACCCCAAGAAAACCATTCCTGTTTACAGACCTGCTCACTGCTGAAACTTTAGCTACCACTATAGAAAGCTAAACAACTTGTCAGAGGGTTTGATTTGTGTGTAAAACTGAAATATAATGTAGCTTTGTGAAAAGGTTCATTGAGATATTGTATGTATTTTTTACACTATTTTTATCCCTTTCAAATTTCCAACATTTAAAAAAAAAAACAACAACATTTTACCCAAACTTGGCATGATGTATTTCAACAGGTTGGGAAAGATGCAGTACTATTTTCTAATATATAGTCATAAACAATGAAGTTGAAGTAAATTAATTTACAGTGTCACTGTAAATTTTGGTGAATCACTTGAAAGCCAAAGTTGAAAGCCAATAAGGAAAACTAAGGCAGTATATGTTGCCAAAAACTGCTTTTTCAATCATCAGAAATCTGTAGGACAAATAATCAGAGTATTTTCAAGAAAAAGGGATAGATAACCTTGCTGATGCATAAGTATTCTGTTGTAGCTTGATGTGGGGAATAACAGAAGTGGTAAGAAGATTAAAAATTATTTAAAAACCAAACCAGAATTATATCCATAAATACCAAGAACAATTTCAGCTGCAAATTGAAAACCTCTTTGCAGTGAATGAAAATGTCAGAATCAAGGATTATTGATTACTGCTATGATTAAGGGCTAACACTGTAATAGTGCTGAAAACATTGTGATCTTAGCAAACAACAGAAAAAATATTTCCATAAGAGCATCATTCATGAAATTGAATATACTGATGGAATGTTCAGAAATATCCATTAAAATGGTTAAGGAAGAATTACTTTTTTATGTTTATTGTCCCCCACCTCCCCCAGTTTTATATTTCTCTTCAAAGAACTTGAACAGATAATGTTCTTATTTATGATTAACGGACAGTTTCCTTAAGGGCTACATTAAATTCCATACAACTAGTGATGACTAGAAGTAAATATATGATCTTTAAATTTATTTTGCCCCTTAGACTGGGAAAATATTTTGATTTTGACACTTTCTAGTGGAAGGTGACCTTGACCATGGCAGGGGTGCTGGAACTAGATGATTCTGTAAGCTCCTTTCCAACCCAAACCATTCCATAATTTGTGTGGTCCAATGAATAATTTTATTAGATCCTGTCTTGATTTTATTGACCAGACTGTAGGCTTTAATTTGGAGGAAAAACCCAAACATCCTCTGCACAACCTTTCCCCACATATCTAGATAAAATCATGTATAGTGACAGATAGAAACACTTTATTTGTTTTCTTTAATTACAAAAGTATTACCTGAGTGGTCATGTGGCAGTAAAAGTGTGGTCTGTCAAGGGCTCCCATCTCTCCAAATTTTCTCGAGCTGAGCTGATTGAAAACTATGCCTGGAATTAAAGTGTTGAAGATTATATGTCATTTCTGCCTGGAAAGGGGAAATACAGGAGAGTGGATGTACCATTATACGTGGATGATAAAAAGAATGGCAATGAAAAGCAAAAATCAAAAGTATGGAATGAAAAGGATCTGTTGGGAGAAAACACATTTTAGAGGATGAAAAAAGGTGCCCATCCCATGAGCCTTAGGTTTATTTCTGTATGTTTTCTATAGGTGGATAGAAGTGTAGTGGATAATTAAGTCTGTGAGATCAGGGACAGTATTATTCTGTGACATATTCACTTCCAAGATATATCTCGATAAATGAATGAGAACAGAAGTGCTGGTGGGCAGTAATTCTCAGATGTGTGAGTTTTCTGTACCAAATAGTCCCCAAATCAGAACAGATGACAATATTTGTACTCTAGCTTTGAAAAAATGAAGGTATTCCAGAGGATTAATGATACAAAATAACCTTGGAAAAACAGCATCACAAGGTTTATTTTAAGTAAAGCAGCAAGCATAACTAGATTTTTAACTAAAGTTTAAATTTTGCAAGAACAACCTGGATAAATTTAAATAACAAGCTTGTGAAAAAATCTGGATCAAGCAAGGTACTTTGATACTTGAGTATATAAAATGTTTGGAAATAGTCAAAAAGAAAGGTCGAAAACATGCCAGAATAAGGAAAGGGAAATTGTAAGAAACACTGTCAGTTCTAACATCTCAACTGTTTTAGAAAGAGTAAGTAACAGAATTTTAAAGACTAGAGCAAGAGGAAAACCATTTGCAGGAATATCAATCACAGGGGAAGTCAAAATCTTCTGAAGAGGTTTAGACTATGGTTTCAGATATTCAGCTAAACAAAGTAAAAATAAGTAACCAATTAAAGTGCTTAAAAGTTAAAGTGGTGGAGAGAAGCAGCCTCAGCATGGTCTTCAAACTTCATCACTTTGTAGAGTGGGAAGATTTTAGCAGAGTAGCTCCCTATCTTTTCTAACCAATTCTAAGTAAACTGGTCAGTAAAAGGAGCTCAGTCTTTAAAAGGGGCTTGGGGCATCCCCCTCCCTTAAAGACCACACTCCTTGGAGCAGTATCATGATCTGTCTTCCCATGAAGCTTTATACCTTCTCTCTAATTCTCTAAGTCTTCTGTTGGTTTTGAAACTGACCTGATCTGCTAAGGGAGCTCTATGCAATTGTATACCCCATCATCTAGATTTTACTCACCTGTGCCTTCTCCTTTGGATTTACAGCCTAAAAATTTGGCCTTTTAATGTGTCAACATTTGATCTTATGAGATACCACTAGCTTGTATAAAAATAGATGCACCACTAACCATCTGTTTTTTACTGCTTGGTATCATAGCACAGAGAATGGAAAATTCAAAGTGAAGTACTAGAAAGTCTTCCTGATGAAGGCCCACCTAGTCTGATCTTTTCTTGCACTGTTATCTAGGTGGGATTAGAAAAGGTTGTGGTTTGCATGTCCCTTTGTTGTTCCTCTCGTATGAATACTTGTTTTCAGTGTTGCCTGTTTTGCATGTTATGACTAAATGTCTTCATCTGTATTTTGTACTTCACTTGGTGCAAATTAGACATAAATTCAGATAAATAGACAGCAGCTAGACATTTCTTACCTAAAACCATAGGAAATGAGACAAAACTCCCACATGGTGCACCTCACTGGCATATTATTGAATAAAACAGGGTAGGTGGATTGACTCAAAAATCTCAGGAGTCACAGGAAACCTGTCATAGCCCTGTAAATTAGGTGTAATTTATCACATAAACTCTTCTTGTTTTTATGTCTGGTTCTGAAGTTGGAAGGGGTATGACAGCCTTAGGTCTGGCTCCAGTTTTCACAGAAATGCTGATGGCTGGTAAGTTATCTAAGCAGGTACGAAAGAGACACTGCAGCAAGCTGATCCACCTCTTATATTGCTCTGCTTTAAAATGCTGTCCCTTTCACTGTGGTTTCTTGGCCAAAACAGGAGCCTGATGCTTTGAGGTGTTACCTGCTTCTGCCTATAGCTGCTACTTCTCTGAGGACACCTGCTTAATTATTGCCCAGTGCCCCTCTTTTGCTATCAACTGCAGTGCTAATTGTTTTCAATTCTCTTAATCCCTTTACTCAAAAAGCTTGCTGCTAGAATCAGTGAATAGCTGATGGGGTCAACCAGCTAATTTTTGTTTGTTTAATTATTTATTGATTGAAAATAGTTGGGAAAGGACGATTTACTCTCAGTGCAATCACACACACACAAACACACAAATTGGGGCCTAGTGATGTCTCCCATGCCATCCAAAAGACATCTAGGTTTCTGCTCTCACTCACAGCTCCTTTCCTGTCATGGGGCACTGAAAGCAGTGCAGGAGCACAGATGGCCAGAGGGTCATAGTAGCAGCATGGTGTCTGGAGTGGCAGGCAAAGCTGGGAAAACAGAGGGACCACATGGTTCTTTCTTCCAGCAGTACTGGAAGGATGTTGTGAACTTTTCTAGGACAAACCACAGAGCACTGGGAAAGCTGAGTCCCTGCTGGTCAGCAAAACATATTGCACAGCCTCTCTTGTAACATGAATGGAAACATTGAGAGAGATACAGATTTTTTAAGCACTTTTTTCTAACCATGTTATCACTTTCTTAGGAAAAAAAAATGGAATTAAGTAATTTATATTGTGAGTGGAATTTAGGATTTACAGTGGAATTACATGGCACTAAAAATGGAGTGTGGAATTGGTTGGAAAAAAACACAGATATGCCTACTTCACTTTAGATTATAGGTAGCTCCTCATGTGTTACTGGATCACTAGGATATGGAATCAGCTCTTTTATAAGGAGTGTCTTTCTGTCTTCCCAGTGATGTAAAAATTATCCCTTCATTGTACATCTGAGTTAGGCTTTGTGGAGGGGTGTACTAGAAGTTCACCCTAGCAGCACCCACATGCTGCTTCTCTTCTTAAATTCTTTGAAGGTCTTAAGAAATAGATGCCACTCGATCCCTACGTGCAGTGAGGTCTTTCTGGTAGTAGTAAAAACCCCAAAATGTAAACAATTTCTTATTCATTTATTACTCTCATGTTTATAAATGCTATTATTCAAGTTACTTTCTATGGATAAAGGCTACAATTACAATATGCCACTTAATGTCATGCTAATCTGGTTGTTTTTGCAAAGAATCCCTTCTTCTGTACCACTTCCAGCTAAGAGGTCTATATTGACCTTCTGTTTGTAAAGTCTTGTGTGGTGTTATCATCATGCACTTTCTATTGCTTGCTTTGGAATGAAAGTGGTGGTTAATTGAGGAAAAAAAGAGCTGTTTTGAAAAAATGAGACAAACCCAAAATAATTGAACAAACTTTCAGTTTCCTCAGAAAGCCAATGAAGATGACTAAATGATGGCATGAAAATTAGTAGTGACACCCATGAATGCAGTCACTTAAAAAGAGGGAAATTAGTGGCTGACTGCATCCTTATTGTTAAACTGCTTTTGTAGTAAAAATGCTTATTTTGCCAGGCTCTTGAATTGAAAATTAGTGACAAAAATATTTGTAAACATTTTTTTCCTCTCTGTTGCACTCTTTACCAAGAAGCGAGTCTATATTTGAAGTACAGATAATTTTGGAAATTATTTTTTTTGTGCCTTATGGTTTTATTCCTATAGTATATTTTGGGATATGATAGTGTTATTTTATTTGCAGAGAAACATGAGGAGAATTAAACACAACAAGTGTATCTTCTCTAACCAAAAAATATTTTCAAAAGCTATTTCAATTGCCAATATTATCAAAAAGTGTGAAAGTATTTATTCCTCCCAACCTTTTGTCTCTCTAACTTTCTCAGAAAACCGTGTGTATAATTAAAATTCAGTTTAGTGTGGGGGAGATTTAGCAATTGAGATTTTGTAGTAAATATACACAGGGGTAGACCCAGATCACTGAGAATTTCTCAGGTAGCTTTTCAGCTTTTCGAAAAGAGACTTTTTTTACAGTCAATGTTATTTTAGTTAGCATTTTTTAGGCTTTGAAATGTATTTTTTTAGTTTGGTTTATATTTTATAGAATGACTCATAAATCCCCCTTCCCACTGGAGCCTTAATCAATCACCTTGTTATAGTGAAAATTCCAGTTCAGAATTAACATGTATGTATGATCATACATGCAGATCAGAGGGAGAAATGTTTTAGACAAAACAGGATTTCCAACTAGCATAGTTTCTCTTGGCTGAGGATTGGAGTGCAGAATGCCATTTTGTCTAGCCTCTTTTTCCAAGGAGAGAATGCTGTCCTTGTGCTTTGGGTGACAGTGCTAAAACAAAAAACAGCACAACAACCCTCCAGCTCCCTTCCTGGCCAGAATGGCAGATGCTACTGAACTTTGCAGTGCTACTGAACTTCACAGTGCTAAGTGCTTGTCTTCCAGATAAATTTTAAGTTGTCTTTAGTAAAGTCACACCTAAGAATGGCTGGTTTTACAAGAGTGAAGAAGAAAATTTTATATTTATTATTAGTCTGGAGAGTTATGAACCCATTCCATTATTTCCACTGTGTAACTCAAAGACTGTTCCTGAGTTTGAAGTACACTTGTTCTGCTCCTGCTTGATTGAAAGAGATAGCTTGATGTGGAGTATATGTCAGGGTATAAAACTTGGGTTAAAAACAGGTTCTATTTGATATGACCCAGCCTTCAATTCAGAAGACCATTTCCATATGGTAGGCCTGAATTCCCCTCATGTCAAGATAATTGCACTTCATGAATAACCTTTCAGAGTAACCATCCTGATAATGTTGTAGAAAAACATTACTCTACAAAAATATTTTTTTCCCTCAAATTGAGGTGACAGAATAGAATTCCAGCAGAGAAATTATTTGTTTGGCTGGAGTAATCCCAGCTTGGAAAGAAATTGAATGGAATTGTTGTGTCTGGTTGAATGGCTGAGTCTTGGGAATTTGTACAAGGCCTGCATTTACTTATTTCTTTTAAACTTTGGTTCAATGCAGGCCATTTCGTGGGGAGACTGTGAAAATATAAAGCCCAGTTTCAGTGACAAAAAATGTGTGTCAGAAATCCTTGAACTGTACCTATAACTCTTGTTCTTATTCTGCTAAGCATAATTGTAAATTTCCTTTTAATAACTATCCTATTGGAATTTAATATTATATGAATCCAAAGTGATGCTGCTTTTGATAAATGTTCATTATAAAACATTTTATAGATAGAAAGATCTGTGCTGTAACTATTTTCTTTTTGTAAAGTAGCCAAGAATGTCTAGAATAAATATCTGTCTTTAGCTGTGTTTTGAAATACTAGTTTATAATGTTTTAATCTGTTTCTAAAGGTGAAAATTTTTTTCTTGGTCTCATAATATCATACCTCAAAGACAGCCTGGTCAGAAAAATTAAACCTTATTTTAATCTTAATTTAGACCCTTTAAAATAAATCCATAAACTTTCACCCTTTCATTGAGATAAAGTAGCAAATTAAATAATTATGCTGGAACCATTCCTAGATTTAAATACAGAATATTGATTTACATTGTCTTACTTTGCAATCAATCTTTAGCTAACCTTTTCTCAATATTTGAAGGAACTCCCAAAAGAAATAATTTTCTTTATCTCTGTGTAGAGATATTAAATTATATGCCATATACTGTCTAGATTGCAAAGTAAAATGAAAGCCTATAGACAATACACAGAGGTATTCCTACGCTTTTGATCCATGTACTTTCTTGTAAATCCACAGAATCGTAGTTAGGAGAAATTGAAAGGTTTTGGAAGCTATAATTCTCAATGATTCAGTGGAACCAGAATCTTGTGGAGCAGAAGAAATTAAATGACAATTTGAAAGAGAGAATAGGGAAGTTGTTCAATAATTCCACTTAATCTGATTAAATTCTACCAGAAAATAAGGTAGAGTGCAGGGTTTTCTGTATTAAAGAAACATACATTATTATTTAATTAAGAAAAGCCTATATGAAGGTAGACTGATGTTATTTTAGAATATTAGATTAGATATAAAATAAAGCAGATGTAAACCTTATTTTTATAATTTCATTCCAACCATTCTTTTGTTGTTTGGTTTGGTTTTATTGGGGGGTGAAAATGACATCTTTCAAAGACTTTTTATAAAGAAAAGTTGAATTCCGTATTTTGTGACAGCCTTACAGAAGTTTTGTTCTTAAATTCTGTTGGTTCAGAATTGACAGCAAATCAGAAGAGAAAGTGGGGTACACTGCTCTGACACAATAAGGCATTTTTATTTGCTATCTGCTTTGGAACTATGATTTCCAACCTAAGTTCACCATAGAAATATTGACTAGAGAGATGGAACAACCAGAAGCTAAAAATAAAGTAAGAATGTGGCCCAAAATAAATGAAATGCAAAAAGAGGGATCATTTTATAGTCTAAAAATTAAAGTTAGTATTTTTTAGATTACTGCTATGAATATTAACATAAAAATATATACAATTTTTACAGCTAAAGGTATTGTAGTCTGCAGAGCTACAGAGTATGCTGTTTCTATTTCTATTTCTGTCTCTAATGGGAATCCTTTCCTCTTTTCCTCTCCAGACACTCTGTGCACCTGGTGCCAGCTCTCCTTGCTGATGGGGACACAGTAACCATGCAAGATGTGTAACCAAGTAAAGATGCAGCCCCATCATGGGGAAATGGGGAATTATATGACTCAGAGCCCTAGTAAATTCATACTGATTTATGCTCAGGCATTAATTTTTATTTTTTTCTTCCTGAGGTAGTATTCTTTTGAGGTTGGAAAAGAAACTCAGAGTCCTGGAGGACAAATTAATGTAGTACCTTCACACGTTAAATGATGAAAGGAGGTTTGTTTTTTCCATCTCAACAACTCAGATTGGTAGAATTTTATGGCTGCTATCTTTTTTCTTTACTAGAGAACTAGAAGTAAAACCATTGATTTCACACATAGGAAGATAGAAGCACAAGTTGATTTAAATAAAGGTATATAGAAGGAGACTTTTGTAATTTTTAAGTCTGCATATAATTGTCTTTGCTATAACTACCAGCATGAAAAGCTGAAAAGTAGGACTATAAGAAATCAAGAAAAGAGCATGTCTTACAGTGTTTGACTTGAATATAACATCTCCTGAGTGTGCAGGCTTAAAAATATCTTGACTTTTTGCAATAATCTGTGGGCTGTAAAGTGATTAGCATGTGGGCATCATGAATTTAGAATTACCTCATGGGAAGTCAGTAAAATTCTTTATTTGTTTTGATGTTTGAACATAACATAGAAGACCAAAGTCATATACCAAGGATAAAAACTTCATCCAGCAGGAGAAAAATGTCTGCTGTAAATGTTCAATATGTTGTCCCAGCTGTGCTGCCACAAACTCCACTACAGCTGAAGGCAGGAAGAAATCTTAATTCCTGTGGTCTCTAATGACTCTGCTGAAGACAAGAACAGCATCTGAGTTTCAAAATCTAGTGACAAGCATAAAGTCTGTTTGGGGAATGAAGTGATTGCATCCTGGGAAGATAATAAAATTTGCTTTTCCCTCTGGTTATCATAACAACAAAACACGGTGAATAGACTGAACTTCTGAACGGACTAATTCTTAAGGCTAGATTTTCACCAGATTATCCCTGGTGAAAAATGGGACTTATTTTCATGGTGAAGATAGGCCTGGAGTAGAAATAATTATATGTCTTTATATAACTAAAAGGTTTCTGATACTTACCTGCATTGAATTTCAGAATTCATGCACAAGTGTAAATTCAAGAAAAGAAAGTAAGTTCCTCTGCATAAATTCCTCAAAATTATGTTTTCTGCTCTTATCACAACACTAAAATGTCTTGTAAAACTGGTAAAATATGGATGGGAAAGAAGAGAAGGGAAAAAAATGGAGGTATAATTGCATTCCCCTACTTTTGACATGTAAGTTTATTTAATGAAACAGGTAAAGCATGGGCACAGTCTGAATGAATTAGTAGGAAATAATTTGAGATTTGAATTTTCATAGGCCAGGAACATTTTTCTGATGCTAAGTGTCTTAGAAATGACAAGTCATGTCTGTCTAATCCCAGGTAGGTTTGAACCAACCTTGAACCACCTTAATTTTGACAGCCACTATTTCTCCTGTTTGGAAAAAATATGAGGATAAGGAGGATGAAAAGAAAGATTATACTGACCACACAGATAGCAAGTGTTCTGTATGTTAAACCTGCTGCACCTTCAAGGCATTTGCTTTTACCCTAGCCCAGACAGCAGGATTATTTGAAGCCTCACTGCTGTGCAGGGCTACAAGAACATTTCCACACCAGAATCCTCTGCCACTGGCCCTAAAGAATGACCTTCCTTGTGGTGAGGTGCCTCATCCACAAAGAGAAGCAGCTCCTGATTCCTTTCCACAGGGAACAGTAATATATATCCCAAGCTCAGTCTGCTGTTATTTCTGCAGCTCCCTTCACGCTTTCAAACATCTTTACGTGGTAATTCTCATAGCTTCTTGGATTTACAGATAATTTGTTTTTTGAAAGTAAATCAGCAATAAACCAGAAAGGGAGTCCTGGTGTACCAGCACTTGCCATGCTCTTTCCCAGTCTCTGGACCAAATTCCATGATGCAGACATCAGGATGTGAAATAAAACTGAAGAGTTGGAGATGTTCCTTAGCTGTACTGGCAGCCTGCATGGGGCTAAGTTTTTGTGCATCTTTCAAAGACTTGCACTTCATCTCAGCTACCTGAAGGGCTTGCTATTTACCTCTCATTGTTATTGTCAGATAGAAAGACCCCACGAAGACAAAAATATGGTTGTCAATTTCTACTGCCTCTAAAATCCCAAATTCAGAGGAAACATTTGTCAGTATGTCATATTTGTCTGTCGGCAATTCTCTTTACACAGAAGTAGCCCATGGGCATGTGCCACAAACACATGATGCCCTGCCTCTCTTCATTCATTAATTGATTGTGAAATTTGCAGCCAGGTGATTCAATGCTGACTGCTTGTTCTCTGTGGTGATTTTAGTGTGCTGAGTTTAACACAGATTATCTAAATTGCCTCAACTCTCCTCCTTTTACAGATGCAGACAACTCTGAAGGGTTAAGCTGTCTCCACCCACAAAGGGATTGACCTCATCAAAATGGGTGTGGGATTCAAGGCATTATGTAAATATCAAATTCCTCCAAGTGGGACCCCAAAGTATGTATTTCTGAATGACAGTGAGGTTTTGTTTAAACTTGAATTACATCAACATATGACTTCATGTTCCAATTTTTCAGTGCTAAGGTATCCCTACACTTAAAAAGCTTTCCTTGTTTTCAACTCTGCTGCACTGTAATGACATTGGTTCCTGTTGTATCCAGAGTAGATAAGACAGAAAGTGTTATCCTAGCCTTTTTCTAGTTACTTTTTATGTACTTGTCCTTTGCTGGTCATGCTGGCCCACTTAATGCCTTCAGTGCTGCCTTAAGTTCGTGTCCTTTGACCAGATGCACTGATTTCCAGACTTATTTTTCCTGCTGTCTCACACCTTGTCTTGAAATGCAGGATCTGAAACTGCCCTAATGTGGTGGCATGGAAAGATCACTTTAGAAGTGTTTCATACAATACATCACTTTTTCAGCACTGCAATCCTTATGATTCAAACTCTGTCTATGATGCTCTGACAGCTCTAGGAACGATGCAGGAGGAGAGAGAGGTCACCAAACAGGGAGCCAAGAATACAGCACTAAGAGAAATATGCTTTTTTGAGAGTGGGAGCACAGACAGGGTGTAATAAATGGATACAGGCTATGATGAAAGTCCAGCAGGTATTTAAAAGCATTTTGCTGCCATCTAGTACTTTGTATTAGTAGAAGCACTACTCTTTTGAAAAGCACTAGGAAAAGAAAAGAATAACAGACAAAACCAAAGGCCCCAGCCCTAAGTGTGTGGCATCTAGTATGAGCTTCACATGTCAGAATGGAGGCTTGCTCTGTAAGCCAATGCTTCTCTGTGGGATATCGCTGTCCATAGGGAAATTAAATCCATAATGTAGCAGTATTTCTGTGTATGGTAATATGGCTCTTCTCACTTGCTCTAATGCTGTGAGCATAAGGAACAAACTGATTTCTTACTACAGGATCTTTGAGATGTGCTGTTCACAGTGCATGTGTCGTCCTGCTCTGTGCACTTTTCTCAGGTCACTGGTTTAGAGTGCTGTCTGACAGTCTGGACTAATGAAGCTCAGTTTCACGATGTATCTGTGAAATGTGTCAGTCAAAACATTGTCCCTAGCACAACCCAAGGGCTTGGTGGATGATATTTTCCCTATACTCCTCCTTCATTGGAAATATATGCAAAAAGCCTCTCATTAACACACTGTGCTCCGTGCCCTGGCTTATTCTACCAGCTATAAGGAAATACTTAATCATCTCCCTCACTTGGGTAGGCAGGAGATACCACTCTGAAAAAAACCTTATTCTATTGAATTTCTATGCCCAGAAATATGTAGTCCCTTCTAAATTATGAAGAATGTTTGTTTCTATCCATGGTAGGTACTCATAAATAATCCTTACCTTTATGCTAATATTACAACCATTTTTAATTTTATCTCCCCAAATTTCCTTCATGCTATTTAAGTACTATTCAGCAGATTCATGAATTACCTCTTACCTGGATTTCCTGAAATGGGCTGTTTGTGTCAAAATTACTGTCTCTCAAGTCACTGTTGAGATATCCTTGACACTTGAACATGGAACTGACAAGCCTAAAAAATCACTTTTAGGATCCTAAAAATCAATTTATGCTTTTAACCCTCTAAATCTTCAGCAGAGAGAATTTGTATTCTTTCCTACAGCTTTCCAAATAACAAGAAAAAAACCCCTTCACATAGAGCTGAGGGACATGATGAGAAAATGTAGGAGTGCTGTAAACTGTACAAATGTCTTCCTTAAAAACTATCATTTATGACATAAAAATAAAATGTTATTTTCCACAGCAGCTACATATACAGGTGGGAATGACTCTAGTCTATTGCCCTTTGAGAAAAAGTAGTTCTCTCTGTTGCTGTATTGTAGCTACAGATCCAAAAAGAAATTTCTATCAGACTGCCAAATAAAAGTCTTTCACCCTGATATTCTTTATAAATGCTGTCCTCTTAACCTTAGTTACCCATATACAGCCCCAAGATAGACCGAGATGTACATAAGTGGGTGCACACACACAAATATTAGTAAGAAACGGGGGTTTTGCCACTTTATCTCATGAGGAGTAAGTTGCAGGATTTTGCAGCAATGAAGAGTGATGTAAATTCAGGGATTAACACCCAATATTTTTATCATACAAGCACTTTTAATGCATTGAGATATTTTGACGTTCCAGATAACTTGCCCTTAGCACAGTAATATCAAATAAGGATGTTCAATTTGGTTTCACACTGTGATTCTGTTCCTGAAATCTGTCGTGCTTGGAAAAGGCTCTGTAACCTGCCTGTGTGTGCAGACAGCAGAATATAAAGGGACTGTTTAGTCTGCATGACCATGAGCCTTGGATTTATATTTTATGTATAATTTAAATCCTCCAAAGTGATTTGATTGCCTTTATTTTTAGTTCTCATTTGGAAGTTTAAACATTTGCTGCAGGGTTTTAAAACATCTGTTGTTTTTTAGCACAACAAATGGTGGATATTGGATGTTTTGTGTGAGAGTTATTGGATAAAAAGATATATTAAAATTGACTGGCCTACAGATTAGAACTAGGTTTGGAATTCAAATGACTCCCTATATTTCACATAAGCTTTTAAAGAAAAGAGTGCAACATTACAGACACTGAAAAGTGCTATTCAGTATCGGTTTTAACTTGACAGAAAATATTTATCAAATTCCTCACTATTCAAAAATATGTTTTGGAAATTGTATATGAACACAGAGTGATTTTGAAAGAAATGACTGGCTAGTAATTAAGCTGCTTTCTAGTTTCCTTCTTTTCATAATATCTTGCTGGTTGTGCTTACTGGGCTATGAAATTCACTTTTTTCTAAATGCAACATTACAAACTTATACAAACTAAACCTATTTTTAGTATATGATGACTCATTACACTCTGGCATATGAATATTTTTAGTAGCTTTATGTTGCTTATATTTCAGTTTACCTTCAAGAAGAACATTAAATATAGATGATATTTAATACAGATTTAACTCTCTTGTCATCATTTTTTTTTTCCTATTTGTATTGTAAGTGAAAGAGTGTGGCACTGAACAGAAGCACAGGACTGTTGTATCTTCCATGACATGAGATTCTGTGTTGCCAGTTGCTAAAAGCCTGTGGGCTCCATTATGTGCAAAAGAATGATGTTGTTGGGCCTGGCAGAGAGCACAGGGACAACTGCTCAGAACTCATTCTGTAACATAGCTGCACTTGTTGGACCCACATGAAGAAACATAAGGGTAAAAGCAGCTCCAGCCATGCAGAGCAAGGAAGTATCAGTACATAATTTCCCAGGGCTGTGTATGCACTTGGTCTGCCACTGCAGAGGAAATGACAGCTTTTAGCAAGGAACTAAAGAGTAGGTCACTTTTGCATTGATTGCCTGACACATTCTGTGCTTCAGAGCACAGGTGGGAGGATGGTTGTATAACAAATGTGTTCCCCCTTTTACTTTAAGGGTTGCTCCACAAGTGCTGTTCTACTATGGCTTTGTTTGACTGAGACCACAGACAAACTTTGTTGGATTAATTCAAACCAAATCCTTGACAGTTTTGCTAGCTTGAAATTCTGGTGAGGTAAAAATTTGGCATTTTGCAATGAGGCAATGGACAAAAGTTGAAGGAATTGATATAAACATTAATATCCACCCAAATTTTCAATGTTTTCTCTGCATGACTTTGTGAGCTTAGGAGTATATTTAAATACATACTAATAATGTATGCAGAGTCTATTACTGAATTTTAAGAAGAGATTCCATTAAATCATCTGCACGAAGTTTCTGTGGGTGATGAATTGTGTCAGATCTAGCAAGAAATAATTTCATTTAATAAATGAAAATGTCCCAGGGAAATTTTTGGCAAATGCGAGGAAGAAGAACAGAATACAGCTAGTCTTAAAATGTCTTAACCCATTTAAAGCAAAGTAAAGGCAGATGTTGCTGAAATATGTGATAATTTATGCATAAAAATAGGAAATTTGTGTTTCAGTCTAAAAAATGTGGTGCATACTTGTACCTTCTCAAAACAAACCTGAGAAAACAATCCTACTTTATCTTGTTTGAAAGCATGCAACCTTTTCACTGGAATTAAAATCAATGTGCCACTTTATTGGAGAAAATAACAGGGAATTCTTTTAGTGATGGTCAAAATTATTAGGACGTGGCATTTACCTCTGTTACATCTTACCTTTTCTGCTCTGTTTTGGGCAAATCTCTATAGTCTTTGGAGCCTGTATTATTTTATTTTCCCAGTTCATCTCTTATATGGAACATCTTCTGAAATCCTTAGGTGTATAGGAGATGAGCTGATTCTGAACAACTTTTTAATAACATAAACCTCTAACCTTAGTCTGAAGGGATAGGATCTACATACCAGCTACTCTGAAATAAGAGGTGGAAATAAACCACAAGAAATAGTTTTAATGGTAGCACCGATAATGTGCAATGCTAAAAGCTACACATATTTATTGTCAAAATTAATCACTTAACTACAGATATGTTTGTCACGTGAACTATTAAGTGTAATAGATGCTAATCACAAATTTCACAGTAGGGTCTAGTTGCAGCAATACATAATTTATGTTACATTATTGGTAGTATCAGGCTCCAGCCAGGTGCCTCGGGAGAAATCAGGAGCAAGCAAATCCATAACGTGGATAATCCACTCATGGTTAATGGAGAATTAACAGCTTTTCATGGTGTAAGCATGCAGCACTTCAATATTTCAGGACTCGACTTTTCAATGACAACTTCCTCCTTCTAGCTATCTGCTTCCAGTATTTGGGCACTAGGAAATTTAAAGTTGCTGCCCAGCTGCTACTTAGCCATATAAATGACTAAATTTCAAACTGTGAATATTCCTAAATATTTTAAAAATAAAGTATTTTTCAAGCACAATAAATCTTAAACTTTAAAAGACCCCCTTCAAATCAGTCCTTTTCACTGTGCTCATTTGTGGGATTTGATCTTCTGTGTGTGCCTGAGTGGATGAGCAGAAAGAGAATTCCCAATCTCAGAATACTCCCCTGATTGTAGAGGAATGAAAAAAGAAGTAAAAAATATTGTGCCTTGTTCAGAAAAGTGGTCTGGAAAAAAAAGAGCTTTTGCTGATAACTCATTTTGTGTGTTTACTAACCCCTCTCAGCCATGGAAGTGATCTTTTGCCATCTGCCTCCTATACACTCAAGGAAAGCAATGTATGTTTTGCAGGGAATCTGAGTACCAACTCCCAAGGACTCTGTTAATGGTGCTGAAGTGTGCCAATGCTGTGATTTGAAACATTTTCTCCCGTGAAATCTGGCCACACATGAGAATTCCAGCTTGATGGTGTGTTGAGACAGCAATTCCCAGGCATGGTGAACTCAAGCTTCCTAAAAGGACAGTGAAAACAGTACCCTGGTGGTGCTTACAAAATATTACCCTCAGGGAGTACCACTGGAATATACCACTCATTCTTATGAGATCCACACCTAATTTTGAGAGCAAAATATACCAGCAGATTGGATTATTCAGTGTGGAAAGAAATAATCAACCTTATATCAGCCATCCTTACCAGGAAAAACACCCCAACAATACACCATATTATTGTGAAAACATCTGTATCACCTAATTTTATTTTTCAACATCTTTGTTGGTGTTGAATGATGTTTTGAAATGGCAGAGTTGTTTTGTCCTTAAGGAGGAAAAAAATGAGCAGCTGACTATTAGAAAGAAAAGTTGATCTTAATGTGTCAAGAAAACCTTTCATCCAATTTCCAATACTTATATGCTTCCATTAAAAATCAAAATACCCACCAGCTAAGTAAGAACTAGAGTGAGATGCAATGGGAATCAAACATAGAAACACAACAGATCAAAACATGGTAGAGAATATATACAATTTATAAATGATAATAAAAATTAATGAATACTGTGAAAGTTAATGCCTGTATAAAAATAGTTGCAAAAGTACCTAAATATTATAAAAGAGATTTCTCTTTATGATGCAAGTTAAAACTCATCTGACAGACACAAATACTTCACTTTTAAAATACCTTCATGAATTTTTCTATGGCATTGGAAATCTGGGAAAATTGGAAATGCTTTGGTAGGTTCTCCTATTACTTGGAAAGATGACCTGAAATGCATGTCATCCTGTTCAAAATTAACAAGGCATAATTTTGTCATATGCTATGAAGTAGAATAATATAATTAATGTGATACATATGAAATATCAAGTACATAAGCAATACTGGATTTCTGCCTTCATTGATGACTTTTTTAAAGATATATATTTATCTTTTATATAGGTAAAATAGGGTTATTATTTAGCACAGATGTGATTCTATGCAATAACAATTTAAAGTTTATGTTGTTGGGCTTACGATTAACTGGGTACAGTTGTGAAGACCTCATAGGCCTGCAAATCTAGGAATAGCAAAACTTTTCAGTGTTAACAGAAATCTGAAAAGAGATTTGGGAGACACTGGTTTCCAGAAATGTCTCTAGTTCCACTTTCAGAGCCAGCCAACTTAAACCTGCAATAGTCTAAAAGTAACATTTGTCACTGTCTCTTGGCTGAATGGTCCTCTTTGCTCAGGTACTTCTGCACTGACAATTGTTTTTAGAAGTTCAGGGTTTTGACTGAGTTGACCTGATTCTATAAAAAATTAAGCATATTATATTGAAATTGTATATATAATATATAACACAAATATAATACATATAATATATATAAAAGTGCTTCTTCCCTTTGCAATTCCATATTGCAGAAACGTTAAAACTAAGGTAAACAAGAACACAGCTTGTTTTCCTAAAAGTCAGCTTTTACTTACACACTACAAAGAAGGATATAGATGAATATATATGTGAATATATATAATCAGACAATTTTATTTTGTCAGTATGACATTTGTCAGAAAGACATAAGAGGAGCTAGAAACACATAAAGATTCAGATAGTGCTTGGACAAGATTGGTATGGAAAATAATAAATTTTTGGGATTATATGTCTGTTGGAAAAATCCTTGGATGAGTAAGTATTTTTGTTTGAATCTAGAGAAGATAAAATTTCTATGGAGTTTTTAAACCTCAAACCAACCAACCAACCAACTAAAACATCTGGATGCACTTTTTCTTTTTTAAATTGGGGCAATTTATAAGACACTGTGTTGTATATCTGTTTATAGGTAGGGCTGAAGATAGTCCTCACCACTTTACACCCTATTTGAATGGTCATGCTTACCCTTTTATATTTCTAAATTTTAGGTTTTACCTAACCTGGAAGAGAAAATTGTGAAGATTTTTCTGATTTGTGCAGAAGTATCTAAGTTTTCATACTTTTGATATATGTTCTCATACTGTTTGACTATTGGGTTTATTTATTTCTTTCTTTCTTATTGTTGGATTATGTTCTTGGTTTCTATCTGCTTTTTCCAGACTCACAGTAGAAATGGTTTCAGTGTACTTTTTACAGTCAGCATGAGTCCGGGTGAAAAAGATTTGCTATCTGTTTTTAGATAGTTATATTATTTCATATTATTTTTCCAGGAATCATTCTTCCAAGTCAGTGGTTTTTGTCTTCTGATATACTTGAAAAAAATTTCTTCATATACTCTTTTTTTTCCTCTCTACATTAAATTGTGTTAGAAACTAATTCCTTCATTTATCACCAAGCTACAAATATCTGTTTTAATTTATTTTCAACTCTTTTGTTTCTTTCATATTGATTTTAGTATTTCTTTTTCAATAAAATCTTTCCCTTTGTGTTAAAAGCAGTTGCTATAGCTTCAAATGTCCCATTAAATTACTTCATGCTAACAATGCATATGAAACCCTTAAAACTGTTGGTTTGACCCTTAAGAGGAAAAGGGGACAGGAGACATGAAGCAAACCTTTAAGCTCCTTCATTTTTTCAAGAATGCCAAGGCAAGAGATTTTAAATAATATCTGTATTTGGTTAAAAAGCAAATGTTCATTGCCTGTTAATTCAGTATTATCAAAAATTTGAAATCATCAGTCTTCCTTTAATAAAAATATGTTGCAAACAATCTAAATACTATAAGAAAACAAGTGAAGCATTTTTTTTTCTGGGCAAATTACCTCAGGAGGGTAACAGGATGACCACATTTTTCAGCAGTCTACATTTCCACCCCACTCTGGGGTAAGATGCCAAAGTTCCTTCTTCTTGGAATAAACAAAGGGAATTCCACAGAGATGGCAACTTTCTTGGTTTTGGACTTCTGCTATGAAAGACAGCGATGGCCATTGTGTTGATAATGTGGCAATACAAATTTTTTCTTAATTGAGTCCTCCAGGTGAAATGCCTAAATTTTTCTTTTTTGAGAGACATGAAGGTCTGGAACTTTTGCAAAGTTTTCTTTTACACAAAAGCTGTGCCCTGTAGGGCTTGTGATATCACAGAGAGGAGGAAGAGCTTCTGTATGAGCACATACACACATGGGTGAGACATTCCCACATAGTTTGAGAATCCAGTAATATTCCCAAGGAAATGTTTTTGTTAATTAATTTGCATCCATAAGTTCTGGATGGAAATATGGTGGAAAAATAAACAGCAAATAAAGAAACAACAGGATAATATATCACAAAGTAAAATCTTGTCTCTTTCTCTTAAAACATTTCAGAAAGTCAGTACAGAAAATTAATCTTGGTCAGTTTTCTGAGTAATTTGCTCTGCATATAACTGTGATGGAAAATCCATGAGTAAGGTTGCCTTTTCCAGGGGTTTATTGGTAAGATCACAAAAATAAACCAAGCTCAGTTATCCAAGTGGGCATCTTCAGAGGGCATGGCCAGAGCAACACTCTCAGAATCTCAGCACAAGCATGAACTTTTAAATATTTGGGGTTTTGTTCAATTTTTCCATAACAAAAATGAGCTTAATATATTACTAGGCTAAGCACATACCACTATAAATCAGAAAATAGAGACTCATTTTTATTGACCAGATAATTTTTTCACAACACACTTATTTGTAAGATCATGATGGTAGAGAAAGTAATATATTTTATTCTTCAAATAAAAAAACCCATTTTCATTAACACTGAATATGAATTTTGAATGGAAAATCCATTTTTTTTCTGCTCTTACTATCACATATTTATGAAAAGAATTAATTTAACCAGAAAGAAAATCTTTTTTTAGAAAAAAAATTAAATAGAGCAAAGAAAATCTAATTAACTAAATTACTGCAACAACTAAATTAATAATTTTCCTTGCTTTCCTGGCTTTTCAGAGTCTTTCTACAATACCCTATTAATCTTCTCAATTATTAATGTTATTAGTTAAAAAGCAGTGACTTTTAAAAACAGGTTTATTACCCTACAGATTTCTTTTGTAGCCAGCTATAAACTATTCTGGATGCATACTAAATAATAAAAAGATCACAAGTATCCTAGCTGTAGTGAGCTCTTCTTTGCACTGGTCCATTTGACAAAGTATCTCTATTTCTAATATCTCTATATCTAATAATATATATTATTATTATCAATAATAATATATATTTAGCTGTAATTCAACATGGAAAAAACCCAAAATAAACAGCTGCACTAATATATTCCAGTGCAGAAAACTTACTCTGTACTCAGACAAAGCAAATTTAACAGTCTAGGTGATGAAGTTTGAGTGCCAATTTAAAAAAGCTGTGTTTTCATCACTCTGATTTGTAAGTGTGCTTATTCAAAAATTCCAGCTTGGAAATTCTGCTTCAGAGCTACACAACATTTGCTTTTGGAACGAGTCCAGATGAGGGCCACAAAGATGCTCAGAAGGTTGGAGCACCTCTCCTGTGGAGACAGGCTGTGAGAGCTGGTGTTGTTCAGCCTGGAGAAGAGAAGGCTGTGGGGAGTACTGTTGGGGGCAGAGGCACAGAGAGTGTGCCCATATCTCTGATACCTGGCTCTGACATCCAAGAAAACATTGAATTTCATATAACACCCTGGAAACAACTTTTAAATAGAAAAACTAAAAGTGTAAGTGTGTAGATTAGAGAGTTTTCTTACGTCACTGGGTGAAAAAGCTAAAGTTTAGAGTTTAAACTAGTTTAGAGAACAGAAGACAAGATGGAGGATTTAGGGTGTTGTCTCTTTTCCTTGTTTCTTCATCTTCTTCTTGTAGAGGTTTTTGGGTAGTAGTAGGTGATTGGATAGAGATCGCCATGGTGCAGCACACAGGTGTTGGGTCATTGGGTCACTAAGAAAAATAATTTACATGTCTATAGTTAATTAGGTGAGAATAAGTATAAAGATAAAAAAGCTGCGTAGTTCGAAGCCATTTTGTGTCTTTCGAGCCAACCTGAGTCAGGCCATGGTGGGTTGAGCTTGAGCAAAAAGTGTCAGGAAGACCCACCAAGTCTTTTGAGAATATATTAATAAACACTAGAAACGAGAGCCTAACGAGCCTTTGGAGAATCCTTCCCAAAACAGAACTGAGATAAGGGAAACTCCCCATGAAGGAGTATCCCAAGGGAACTCAGCCCTGAGGAGACCAAAATCTCCTGCAACAAGCACCTTTCACTAATTAAAGGGGGAGTTACAAAAGTGCTGGAGAGGGAATTTTTACAAGGGCATGTAGTAATGGGACAAGAGGGAATGTCTTTACTCTGAATATGAGTAGGTTTAGATGAGATATTTGGTAGAAATTCTTGACTATGAGGGTGGTGAGGCACTGGAACAAGTTGCCCAGAGAAGCTGTGGGTGTCACATCCCTGGAAGTGTTGAAGGCCAGATTGGATGGGGCTCTAGCAGCCTGGTCTAGGGGAAAGTGTCCCTGCGGCAGTGGGGGTGGAACTAGATGGTATTTAAGGTCCCTTCCAACCCAAACCATTATATGATACTACAATACAATTAGTCAATGTAAAATTTACTCATATATATACAATCTACATGCAATTTAAGCCTGTGGACAATAGGATGCTTTGTCTCTCAACAACAGGCATCTGGAACTATAAAGCTACAGTTTCAGATGACTCTGAGAGTTTCTCTTTGAATTTAAGTGTTTCATCTTCTGAAATGTACATACATTTGTGTACATACAATAGGTCAGAACCATCAGCAGCTTCCACTGTCACCCAAAGAGAGATCTGTTCTTACATCACTAGTCTGATATGGAAGTGGTCTCCAGGCCATCACTGCACTTCATCCCCTTCTACTCTATTTTTCTCTTGTCTGGCTACTCTTTCTCTAAGGGTCTGCTTCTTGGTGTGAGACCTTTAGGGACACTCAGAACAAAAGAAAGCTGCCACACCATCAATACAGTACTACTGTCTTGTGCAAGGTCAAGAACTAATTTCTGAGCTGGTTCCTGATCTGACATTCAGGGAGAAGAATATTACTCTTTGACCAAAATAATCTCTTTGGTAGAAAATAAGGAAGAAATAAACTCACAATCTCTCATCTGCTCCTTTGTTAAAGCAACAGGGAGTACAGCAATTCTAGAACTAACTTTGAAGTGCATATTTGAATGGGCTCAGCAAAAATCTGCTTTTTAATGAGACATGTGTTTTATATGCAATGAGACAGCTGGTCCAAACAGACATATTTTGGCAGAACCTATTTCTATGACAGTGAGACACAAAATCAATGTGAATGGGAGCTCATTTTAAAATGACTCATTAACTAACAAGTTTCACTTCCATCTGAAGATATTTAATCTGTTCCTGTTGCAAGATTGATTGTTGAAATTTATATTTGTGAACTATTGTAATTAGGTAATTTAAGAGCAGTGACAAAAGAGAAATGGACTCTAATAGCACTTCTATTCAGAAAAGACTCTGTTACACCTAAGCAGTCCCATTGACTTCATACTTTGCTCTCAAAAAGAGCAGGTGTATTGAATCTGATTCAATAGGCAAGTGCCTAATAGGAAATAAATGTATCAGACAAATTGCATCCTCCTTTCTAGTTTGGTTAAATATATAGGCTATGGATCACACACTCATCTACAATATTGTACTTAACTTTAATTCCTCTAGAGGAAGTAAAATTAATTCATATTCTTGGAAAAGGGGAATAGTTAAGAAGTCAGATGCTCTGAGATATTATTCCATAGAATAAGAAACAGAAAAGCTGGCAAATTTTGCAAACATTCATTTTTAGACCTGTATTCCTACTCATGGTCTTAAAGAGTATGTTCATTAACAAGATAAAATGTGTGTAATTTTATATGGGATCGGCTCAAGTTCAAAGCAGTGGCGCTCACTGCAAACTGTTAAGAACTATTATAGAAAGACAAAGATAAATTATTCATTTCAATTAAATAAACTCTGTTTGCAAGATGAAATAACATATTTTATATTTTAAGGGAAAGTAAGATATTTATCTGACATAATTTCCTTTTTCCAACTGTTTGTTCCAGTAGGTGACCCTTCTTGCTTTTATCTGTAAGTCTGGATCTGACATCTGTTTCTGTGTCACAGAGATAAGAACACTATGATTTACATTACAAGGCTGAATTGCAGAGTGTTGTGACATTACATAGTGTTTTCTTTTTCTTAAAACTTACTGCAAGCCATTCATAAATTCTTTTTCCTTTATGTATATGTTGATTTAATTTATTTTTATTTGCCTTTCATTTGTATTCTTCCTGAAGGAATTAAAAATTGGGTTAAAATTTAGAGTTTCCCTGTTCCAAAAGAAAAGAACATTTTAAAAAGATTTTATTTTCCATTATGAATTTATTCTAGTATGCCATTGTCACCTCTCTTTCTCTCTCTCTCTCTATCTGGACACTTATCTAAGACTTGTCTTACAAGATCACACCAGCAGAAAAAGAGAGGGAAAATTTACACTACTTAGCTTCCTAGGAGATGCATGCAGAAGAAGAGGTGGAGGTTGAATGAAGAAAATGTAAACTTTTTTTAAGTTTAAAAACTAATTGGAATGCAGAACTTAATGTCTGTATGGGCTTGAGCTATCTCAAAGATCAACCATTTTCCATTGGTTACTTATTCATGCCCCGTTTTATAGTTTGGAGTCATCTGTCAGTGTGAAAGCATTCATCGACCCATTAGTGGAGCCTTTGGTATTCTTCAGGCTGTGATGAATAATTATCCATGTAACTGCTACTCTGTGTTCACTTTCAGCTGCATCTCTGTTCCTGGAAATTTTTCTAGGATGAAGGATGCAATAATGACTGTTCAGTGTTGAAAAAATGGGCTGAAAAAACAATCAGAACAAATTTTCCTACCATCATTTTTTAACTCTGTTTTAATACTCAAATCAGAAAGGATTCAGAAAAGGCTAACACTCTTATTTGTGGACTGGTAAGGATAAAAGTATGATAGAAGAATGTAGCATAACATTATTTATGCTGCATTTACTGACTGCCCAGCATAATTTACTGTAGAGAGCTTTGAACTAGCTAACACAGCTAACACCTAGTAAATTAGCTAGAGATACTACACAGCAAAATGCAGTTTTGCTTGCCAGGCAGCCAAAACATTAAGTTTAAAATAACATTTTGATCTTTTCAGTGTGCTAAAATACATTTCAAACATGACAGAGACAAAATGCTTCCCCTTTTCATGAACACTTCAAGTATGTGAACTTTTGTCTGAGAGTGCAACTGCTGGGACAAACTGAGCAGAAAGCTGTGGCAGTATTGATTCAGCTTCTCCTTGCCTGCTGTGTCTCCTTCAGGACAGTGGCACAGTGTGTCTCCTTCAGTGTGGCACAGGCACTGGCCTAAAATAACTGTCAGGTGAAGAGTGAAAAAGCTCCTCCATGGTGTCAACACAACAGAAGACAAATACGGTACAAAGAATTCAGCATTTCATATTCAGCCCTACCTCCTTCCACTTCTGATATAACTTCTTCTTTTATCTTTACAGTACCCTGCCACTCTAACATCAGTGAAAAGAATTTACTTGCTCTTTCCAATAGACCCTGCTTCCTCCAAGACATGCAAGAGAAAACCAGTCTGTAAACTCCGGGCAATCCTAAGCAATGTGGGTATCTGCTCTCCAGACTCAAGCCATGATGTTTCTGCTTGGAATTTTTGTGTATTCCCATACTTCTCTCCAGCCTTCCAGTTTTTTGTAGAGTGATGATTGATGAGTTACTGAGGCCTCATTTTGATGTCAATGGTTGTTTTCTGTCGTTCCAATTGGGAACGGCTAGGAAGAACGACACTGGACTCTCAAGGGAGTCACAACACGAGAATTCTCCTAGTTTATTGCTTCAGGCCTGTCTTATAGACAGATACGTGGAAAATACAGAAAAGAAACTCTTATTGGTTAGCAAAGTGCTACATCACCATCATTGGTCAGGGGCACACTGCCCCCCCTGACTCTCTCCTGCAAGGGGAAACAAGAGGACAGATAAACAGCACCTGGCAGTTGTTTTCTGTCTCTGAGGATTGTTTTGAAATCCTCCTTTGAATTCCCAGGCTAGCTCTCAGGCAGGACTGAGAGGCCATGGGCCTGCATTTTCTGCAGTTCCCTGCAGCCTGTTCCAAAGCTAGCATCCATAGTTTTCTACTGAAGGTCTCTTTGATTTGCCTTGTCCTTTACCATCCTGTTCAGGTAAATTTATTTCACACTGCTCTCAATCTCACCTCCAACACATGAAAGTGACTGAAAGATGTCCCAGATCTTCACCTTCCATCTGAAGCAGGAAGAAAGCTCAATGTGCTTCTACCATTAGTTATTGCAATAACTTAACATCAAGATACTTCAAGTGGGTGTATACTGGCAAGTTCTTTGGGACTTGCATTATGAAAACTTTTTTCTCCATTTCTTTCTTGTTAGTCCACTGGCGTCAGTAGTGGACTGACTGCAAAGTTTCCAGAGAAGAATAGAAAATATTTCTGACTGAAACAACAGAAGATCTGATGATCACTTATAGAGGAGTAAGTTTTCAATTCCTTTCAAGTTCCTACAGATAAAAAAAACAAAACCAAGCCCCTGAACCAAACCGAACTACCCCAACATTGGCAGCTAATGGCACTTTTTCAATTTATTTTATTCAGTTATTTGTTGTGTATGGGTTCAGAGGGGAGGATTCCACTGCTTGCCCAGAGCATTTTCAGAAACCTCAGGAGGACCAGAGGCTTTCTTGAAACCTGACCAGTAGCAGCTGCAGAAAGCTTAGAGCTTGAACACAAGTGTGATGCACCTTAATAAAAAGAATTAGCAAGACTTCAAAAAGCTTTAGTGATTTTAATTTATACAGGAGTCTTTGTAAACAACTTTGGTTAAAGTGTGACAGTTAATAAATCTGTGGGTACGATGCAAGCAGAGTGTGAACAGTCTTCACTATGAATGCAGTAAAAATTACAAATTTCATGGTATTCAGGAAATTAAGATGATTGTAGCATAAGATTCTGGAAATGAAAAAAAACCACAGCTCAATAAAATCTGCTCTTAGTTACATATCCTACTGGATTGAATACTGAAATAAATGAAAAAAACTCCAACCCTGTTTGAATTCATAAATTGGAAAAGTCCCTGAAAATTTCATGCATATAATTGCATACAATTTTAAAACTCACTGATAAGGTTCAAGCTGACTTAAGTACAATTAAACATATTTTAAAAAGTCTTTTTGAAATGAAGTTAGTGGAAGAAATTGTATTCTTCTCTGAGGATTACTTATGAAGAAGACAAAAACCCATTAGGGCGATTAGAGACAGCATAAAACTCTATTAGAGATGCAAGATTTTAACCAAAATTGGTATTAAAAGGATTTGCACAAATGTTAAAAATCTATCAAACTATTTTTTTTAATTGGAAAAAAATAATTTTGTAGAGTAAAGAAAGCCTATCTATTTATATATTGATTACTAGGAATGATTTCCATATACATGGGACTGAAAATCAGTCTGGATAGATTGAGTTAATTGAGGTAAATTGATAGCTGCTACCAAAATAAAGGATTGGGAATACTCTGAGTTAATTTCACCAGGATGAAAATGTATTGTTTCAGGGAGTATCATTTATTCTGATTTATAATCTGGCTGGTGGAAATGTCCTGTTTGGCTTTCACTCAGGAAAATGATAAAAACTAAGGTGGAGGTCTAGTCTTCCACAAAACAATGTTAATCTTATATCTCAGTGCAATATAACAAAACCTGTATACCTAAATTATATCTGGAATTCAAATCAGAATATTTGGTTTAGAATGTTTTGATGTTATTGATCCTGAATGCTTACCAGCCCGAAAGGAAGTTCAGCCTTGCTGTGGTGGGGACAACTTTGCAAGTGGCAATGTTTTCTTTAAAACCCCCCAAAAACAGAACTAACATAATGCTCATAAAAATTTCTGCATACTTTAAGTAACTATTCTGGAGGTTGACTTCCTTTAGAATGAGAATATTTTTTGAGAAAAAAAAAGAGAAAGGGCAAAACCAAACTCCATACCTCTTTCTTGAGTCTTCTGGTGTCCTCAGCTGAAAGAAGCTGCTACATGGCTTCAGCAAACTTTCCTGAAACAGCTAGAGAGAAGCTATCAGTACTTATTGGCCAGCAATCTCATCTTCTTAATATGTTTGCAGAAGAAAAAAGTTTTTCAGCAGTCTCATAGCATTTGAAACTAATTAAATAAATGATGAATTGTGGGTTTGAACTCTTGTTTGGATCCTAGATTGAATGTACTAGAGCTGCAACCTGAAAGGCATTCTGTTTACAAAGTAAAACTTGAATTATGATTAATTTTCTGCTAATGTTTTTACTTCAAGTACTCTCAACTGAGAGATATCTCAGACAAAAAAAAAAAAGTCTGATATATTTAAAATAAAAAACTGTAAGACAATAAAATGCATACAGAAGAATTTATGTATCCATCTAATTTTATCTTGTATTGCAGTATCAGGGATTAATTTATCTATTCAGATAGATGCTCAAATTTCTTGAGAGCGTAAATTGCTATTAATTGACTTTGTTAAGGGAATTTCAACAGCACACTGTAGACTCACAGTGTCTAATACCAAAGGGGTAGCTGCAATGCAGGATTTGTAGCACACAGAAACAGAGAGAGATATGTTCTTAGGTTCACCACTTTCCTTTAATTTCAAAAACATATTGCTGGTTTAGTTATAACATCTAATTACTCAAAATGATACTTTCTGAATTGTGGAGCTAAGCTTCAGGGGTGTCGTGCCCTTCGTGTCACCTGGAGTATTTCAGGAGGGGAAAGTATGATTTTTGGCACACTATTTTGGATGCTTGTAACTGCAGCTGAGATGTACTGATGCCATAGAGGCCCCAAGAGATCCAAGCCAAGGCTGAATAGCTTGGAAACTGTAAAGAGAGTTTCCATCTGGAAACTCTTTTACAAATTTAAAGGACTTGGTTGATAGATATGGAAATTTACTGAAGTGTTGGCTCCAAAGGGACCAAAGCATGCTGCATATCTTTCTCAAAGGATTAATGTGGGGTTTTTTCATTAAGTTCATGACATAGAGAACAGCTATCTGTCAGCAGGTGCTTGTGAGCTGCTGTCAGGTTGCTCTAAGGCAACTACATAGGATTATTATACAAACAAAAATACAGACTTTCAGAAGCCTTGATTTTCTTCTGGAGATGTAGAAGTTCAGATTGTTCAAAGTGATTGCTACTTTAAATAAAAGTTTATTTGACCCATTGGAGCTTGGCATATGGCATGGAAATAACCCATGGAGATTGAACCAACTGGCACTTAAAAAGGAGGAAGAAGAAATTAAATAAAGATGATTTGATAACAGTCTTTAAGTGCATGAAAAGTGACTGCTTGGTTTTCTAAGGTATCTGAATCACACCAAAGGAAAGGAAGTTCATCCAAGGTGTAGAACTAATTATCTGATGCTAGTGACTAAAGCACAGCTACAGTTCATGTGAGGAGACTGTAGCATTGAGGATCTTTAAGAAGAAGCATAAAAAAATTCTCAATATTTGGGTAAATCTGCCTTCAGCAGAATGATTTGTTTGGTTGGCCTTGCAATGATTCAATGGCAAGAAAGTCTTCAGTTTTTCTTCTTCAGATCTTATTTTTCATTTTGGGACTGCTGATTTCATTATTTTTGAGCTCTGTAACAATGTCTTAGCACAGGTCCTTACAGGCTTCTTCACATAAATTCTGTAAGTAACGGATTGCTGTCAGCATCCTGAATCAAAATTTTAAAAATCAGTATTATTTATCCAGCTGAGAATTCAGTTCAGAAAATGCACAAAATAGTATGCAAGAATGAAAGGGAATAATCAGTACCATGATTCTATAGACCAGTTGGCTTGTCACACAGATTATTGTGTGCAAAAGACATCTGTTTTATATCTACTTTAATTTGATTTGATACCCTGGAGTAAAGAAACTCAAGTATACAAATGGATTAGAAAATACATTCTTTCACTTTAATCTTTCAATGTAATGACCAAAATGTCTGATAAGAACCATTGATTGACTGCCTGCTGTGATAAAATACCACAAATGCACTTGTGTAGGGCAGTAATGCTAAGACTGCTTTGTGACAGTTCTGATTTATTGAATTCAGCAACGAAGCCTCATGAGGAGCATACAAAGTACAAATCCCAGTTAAGATGACTCAATTTCAAGTCAAAGAAAGCAAGAAATACAAAAATAAACCCAGATCTCATTCCTGACTGTGAGGCTGTGGAATTGTTTTTTATTTCTTGACAAAAGTTGCACAGCCACATGTCTTTTTCTGCGTGTTGCAATATATTTTCTGGTTATCATTTTTCATTCCAGTTAACAAAGCCAGAGCACAGCATTTACAACTGTGAAAGAGTATGTGTGAAAGGAAGCATGTGTCCTTGGAGTACCAGCTTCCTCTAGGTTCTTTGTCTTGCTACTCAGGTCTATTGGACAGAAGAAAACTCTCTAACATACATTCCCTAAACAACAAATTTATATGGAAAAATAAAAAAACAAACCTTAAGATGTGTTTCTGAAACACCACAGTCAAAAAAGGTGACAATTACATTAAAATTGTGTTCAGAAAAGTAGGAGACATCAGGTATTTTGATATCATTGTCCTGGAATGGAGTGATAATTGTGGAAAAATAATGCAAAACATAACATTGTGTACTGGCAGCTATCATGGTGAAAAAATGCTCCAGAATGCACAAAGGCTTCCATAAACATTATGAGTTTATTTAATTGACTATCACAGTATTTTCCAATAGGATTTTGGTTTAGGTAGGGCTTTTTTTTTGTTTGTTTGTTTATGGGAATTTTTTTTTATTTTTTTTTTTGGTTCCTAAAATATGGCATGAAAAATACTTTTCTCTAATCAAATACAGCATTATAATTAAATATATAAATTTTATTTTTAAAAAATTAAAGTTAAAAATAAAAATAAAATTTATATAAATAAAATAAAATAGAAACAAAATTAAAAATATAATTAAAACAAATAATATAATTAAAGAGTGAGAAAGTATTATAATCAAAAAGAGTGAGAAAGAAACAAAACCCCTCTTTAATACTAGAAACAAAATATCTGATACATATATAATACATACATAATGCATTTATGTATTATACATATATAATACATATACATATATAATCTGATACATAAAATATCTGATACAGGAATGAGATAATTTGAGACTATTTCAGTAGGATAGATATTTTTTAATTATCTGGACTGTCTATGTCTCATGGAAGAGAATTGGTTGAACAGATATTCAGACTTCTGCCTGGTGGTTATTGTTAAGAACTCACAGAGCACAGGAAGAGTGGGAAAAGATGTAAACAACCAGAAAGGGAAATAAAAAACTTAGAATAATTACAGTTAATCAGATGTTTATGCTTCAGAATACCTTGTCATAATTTGTAGAGCCACTAATGGGAAATACATTTCCATGCAATGAAATAAGAGATTTAATTAATGTGGTGTTTTGTTAACCTTATAATCCTACAACAATCCTTACAAAATCAATGTTTTGTAACATATATCACTATGATGTGAGCATCAAATCATAATTGGTAAAATGCAAATATTTTAGAACACGAGAATAGACTATATGAAAATGCAGATAAACCCCTCCTCTCGCACAAATTGGAACTATTGTGGAGTATTTGAGAATAGCTTAAGACAGATATCTCATCATAGTCTGGCCTACCATAGGAGCCAGAGATTTTTAGAAAATTAGACAAAGTTACTTTCAGTCTAGAAAGCTCTAGTTTCTATAATTTCCTCCTCCCTCCCTCCCTCCCTCCCTCCCTCCCTCCCTCCCTCCCTCCCTCCCTCCCTCCCTCCCTCCCTCCCTCCCTCCCTCCCTCCCTCCCTCCCTCCCTCCCTCCCTCTTCTTTACAATTGAAATTGCTTTGCAATTGATTTTTCCCTCAACTCTATCCTCACTGGATTTTGTTTATACATATCAAATCCAAATCCAGCTGTTACCCTTGGAAGGCTATTCAGGGTAATTATGAAAAAGCTGTTGATTACACATGAGTTGTATACACAGTTCTCTTCTACTACTCTCCCAAGAAATCATTGATAACATAATTTTTAGAAAAACCAAAATTTTTATTAACTGCTGTATATAATTTGGCCTGGAATTTTCTTCAGTTCTCTATCTGCTGCTTTCCTCAATGACTAGCTCCAAAATATATATTTTACACAAGTAAGAATTCATTATATTTAATGTGATGCTCTGAATGAGGTTATGGCTCCTTCTTAAGCTGCGAAGTAATGAGGGCTTAACAACACAATTTGTTTGGGTTTTTTAAAAAGTCTCCTTATATGTATATGTGCCAGACAAGAACTGTCATCAGGGGCACTACCACACTAACTCAGTCCTTTTATTTTATTCATATGAAGTCTTCTAAAATATCGCTGTTTTTCTTCTCATTTAGGTGTTTGAACCAGACTGAATAAATTGACAACAAATCTCTGACATTTCTGTAGCTCTGTCATTTTATACCAAGATTTACAATTCTTAATTGTTCTAATGATGGATCACATACTCAACTTGTTAAAAACTTGTTTCACTTTGTCTCCCCTCCAAAAAAAAGTGTGCCACTTGTAGATGTTTTTCTACCATTTCTTTTTGCTAGAGGAAGGTCACTTAGAAAAATTATGGGATGTAGGATGGAAACACATAATGTGAATCAGCTGCTCAGTCTGTGTTTGTAAGGCACTCAACAGAATATGGAAAGTACTACTACTGTTCATCATTTACTGTGGAGAGAAAAACTACCTCTTTCAACTGGCTCAGAGGGCACAGAACAAAAAAAGAATGGCTTCTTGTGAAGCCTCAGCAAGTGCCTTTCACCTGCACTGAGCCAAGCTTCAACCAGGGAAGTTAAATTAAAATACTGCCTGGAAAGCTGCTGTCAGAGTGCAGGATAAATCAGAACCCTGAGAAACCTTGCCAGTGCTGTTTCTCTTCTGGCAGCTTGCACTCTCCAGCTCTTAGTCTTTCCCAGCTCCTACCTAAAGGCACAAGAAATCTCTTTACCTTCAGCACTCCTTCAGGTGCAGTAATACTGTGGGGACTGTCAAAGAAAAACCCACTTGAATTCTGCAATGGGGACATGAATGAAGAAGAATGGACTGTACCAGGCATCATCTAAAATGTTAAGGAATGCTTTTAATAATGAAAATTTATAACAAAATACATAACTATTTTGTCAGCAGTGGAGAAAGTGACCCTTCAAAATTGTCCCAGAAGATAAAATAGCATGTTTAATGCATCTTTTCCAAATGTAACACTTCTCTGTGAAATCAGAGTTTTTCATACTTGTATTACAGAACAAATGCCAAGTTCTACTCAGAGTATGACTGGAAGAGATTGACATTGAAAGAGATTGAAATGTCCCAGTCTGCTTCCTTTATATTCACATAGCTACAAAGCCATTTCAGTGGCTTCAAACTTGAGCTCAGTGTAAGAACTTGGGATGATTATCTAAGTATTAGACAAGCACAAAAAAACTTTCAAAGTAATTTAAAACAACTTATGAGCAAAACAAAATTGTTTCCTCAGAGATACCATAAACTAAACTATTTTCCCACAGAAACAGTTTTTTTTGCCTTTAGAATTCTGTTCACAGAAAAGTGGTAATTGTTCTTCCTTACTTCCACTAATAAAGATTTATCTAGAATTAACTCAAATTCAGGCTCTATTTTTTTTTTTTTAGAGATTTTGGAACAGTTTTTTCCTTCATTTTTCTGCCTACAGCTTTGTCTGCCCTATATGGCATCTCAGTAGGTGTGACATCAGGAAGCTCCAGCAGCTTCTAGCAAGAATGTCAGCTGGCCTTGACCCATGGTAGACGAGTTTTTTGCTGCAATGTCCCCCTGATTAGGGAGGGTCAATAACTCTTCAGCTGGTGCCAGGGAGTGACAGTCATGTCATAGACATGGGGTCACAGGGGTGCAGGTGGTGTCCTCCTCAGTCCTCTGGTGAGGGAAAAGGGTGTAAGAAGGAAGGCACTGATACTGAAGATCAGTAATTATTCTGTTGTGGAGCAAATGTTGGCAATAGAGTATAGGGGCCTGTTTGAGCATATATATAAATATCTGAAGAGAGGGTGCAAGGAGAGGGAACCAGAATCTTTTCAGTGGTGACCTGTCATTACAGGACCAGAGGCAATGGGAACTACAAGAAAAGCAGGAAGCTCCCTCTGAATACACAGAAACACTTTTTCACTGTAAGGATGAACGAGTGCTGTTGCAGGTAGCCAGGAAAGGCTCTGCAGTCTCCATCCATGGAGGTTTTACAGTTGTGGGCTTCACTTAAATTGACAAGTGTAAAACTTCAGGAAAAGATGACAAGCATTATGTTAGGCAATATTATTAGAATTTTGAAAGAATACTGGGGAGAGGAAGGAACACTTTAGAAACAATTCCTTAAAAACAGCATTTTGTGTAATGGAAAGAAACTTTTTCATGGATAAAATATCTGGAAAATCTTTTAGATTGAACTAACAAAATTAAACAAACAAGAACTTAGTAGAACTCAGTGGGTTTCTACACAGAGATTTTCTTGTCCAGAAAGTTTTAACACTGAAATTACATAGTATAATGATTTTGGGATTCATACCTCCATATCACAGGTATTTTTCAGTTGCTGAGTTTTATATATAGCTGTTTACTGTCAATGCATTTTCTTTCCTCTTGTTCTGTTAAACATTTTTGTGAAACAGATGGTCATTTGTGTATCTTTTCCAGAAAACTTTTTTTTAATTATTTTAATAGCTAAGCAATGGAGGTTAAGATTATGCAGAGACGTTCCAGTGATTTTGGACATTAGATCTCTACTCCAAGGCAGATCCAAAAGATTTTTAATAAACCATCTGTGAAAAAAAGTGTCTTCTTTTTTCTTTTGTTACATTAAGAAAGCTGAAGAAAACAATTTTCCACCATAAAACCAGTTTTCCCCCTCTTAGCTTTAATGACTTTTTTCCCCTTAATTTTTAAGATAGGAAATAATCTTAGAAGCTAAAACAAGAATTAAAGATTCTACGGGAAAAATATTTTGGCAATGTATGTATAGGCATTTTTATGAGGACAGACAGTTATTTCACATAAGTATTTCAGTGATAACTTCTGTGTACATAAGTTCTTCAAAAAACATACAATAACTTTTAAAAATCCACAAACTGTATTTCAGATTGTGCCCAAGACAACAAAGGGTGCTTTCATATTTTCCCTCATTATTCTGTTTTATTTGCCACTAAGAGGGCCCAGTTATCCTTTAATTGAGATGAAATGTGTAGCTTTGCACAGCTGCAGTAAAGCTGAAATTCTTATTTGCAGTCTGGAATCTCTGGAACTCAAGAGACACATAAAATTATCCCCTTCAGTCCTGCAGCAGCCAATCAGTTCCTATTTGAAACACTCCTAGTGGTGAGGGCCGGTGGAAATTGTGCAACTGGGTGACAGGCACTCTGAACAGTATTTGGAGAAGGAAGTGTCACAATTCAGGCTCTTGTGGACAACTAGGAAGAAAAAAAAAAGTCTGGAATTAACTGGCCTTTACTAACCAAATCTAAAACTAAACAAAGTTATTAAAAGAGTGCTAGAGCACTAACCAGAGCTGAATAATGGTGGTACCATATGGTGGGAAGATACTCTTTACATGGCATCAGAAGGCCTAATAAAAGTGTCCAGTGGATAGATCACATATCATTTATCTTCAAAAATCTCTGCAAATGCATCTGAAAGGTTTCATGTCTCCAAGTGAAAATAGAGAGGAATCACTGGGGTGTGAGGGATGACTGTGCAATTTCACACGTGGGATCAGCAGGTGTGTTCTGCCCACTGGTGGGAAGAACATACCAAGATATGACACAGACAGGAGATGCACAAAAGTGTCTAACTTTTACAGAAGACATCTCTAAAGAGACAGAGGAAAATGACTATGAGGTTTTGTTACAGTAGGGTATTTGGTGTTTTTCTCTCAGCTACTGAAAAACCTTAATGAAGCCACACTGTTATCAGGGAGATGGTGGCTCTTAGGCAATCTATTCACAGTTTTTCTTCTACAGCTTCCCCTGTCACCATCTATTCCATAAAATGAGCCCACATGAGGAATGTAAATCCAAATCTCTAGTATGTTATTATAAAATATTACCTATAAGTAGTTGGCTGATATGAGGTAGTTATCAAGAATGTTTTGTAAAATTCCTTGTTGAGATATTTCTCACAGCAATGTGAGAAATTGCAAAGCATTTGATGATTGAAGTGTATATAAACACAAAATTTTGCATTATCCCTCATGATAAAGCAGCCTATCATGCTTTTGGGGTTTCTGGCTGCTCTTGGAGAAGGTTATACAGATGGGGAATATTGAATATGTTGGTTCTTTTGTTTTTTGCACACACAATTTTATATTTTGTTTCCATTTTCTAGAAAGAGATTCTAAGTTGTAAGACAAAATGAGGTATTGAGATATCTGTAAAAAGAAAATGGAAAATTAATGTTAGTTTAATGCAGCTGTGCAGCTGTTTTCAGTAATGATCCAGTAATGATCTTTCATTTGGGAATCCAAGCTTTGGCAACTAGATCCTGCTCTTTTGGAGACACCTAATACTTTTATGTCTCCAATACCTAAACAAAATAGTGTCAGTCTTCATTTTCATCAAAATATTTTTAAATTTTAAAAAATATTTAAGTTATAAAAAACCCCTCAAAAACCAAAACCCCAGCTCCCTGTCCCTCAGTATCACCTGAAGTATTTATTTCTCTCCAAGTCTAACATTGTCAAGGGGAGGCACAGATTTTCCTTCACTTTGTTTCAGAATGTGTCCTAACAGGAAATTCTAACTGCTTTAGAAATCATTTCATCCAGAACACTGTGTGCTTAAGTCTCTTAAGGAAGTAACTTTCTGAGTTCACTAGAGTTTTGTTAGTCTTTTGTTTTAGCTTGAGTGAAGCAGCCTTCTTAATGAGAATAGCCAACTAATATTCAAACTGAAATTATGTTGGGTCTGACCTTGATTTTCTTCTGAAGGACAACAACTAATTTGACAAAGCTGGGCAGAGTAATCATGATGAGGCTGGAGTTAACTTTTTTACTAATTAATTTCTTCTGATTCTTTCTGAATTCTTGGGCTTTCCATATGCATGTGGTCAGAAGAAATGCATTAATTCTGACAGCAGAGAGTATCTATCAACCCTTTCCATGTGAGCCAGAAAAGCACTTGGAACCAATATTATAGGTAGAAAAACAAGATGTATTTTTTTTTCCACTTAGAAAAGATCCTTTTACTAACTTTTACTATGGTAGGGGAGAATGAATGATTAAAGTAGGAACAAAACCTTTAAATGGCGAAAGAAGACCTCATTCCTCTACCTGAACTTGGTTATGGGATCCAGTTACAGGAGCACTGATTTAAGAAGACAGTTCTGTCTCTTTTTATATTTTTACATTTTTCCAAGTCAGAATTTACAGATAGCTCAAAGGTAAAAAGATCAAATGATCTCAGAAAAAAAACCTAAATAGTTTTTAGGTACAAGTTCTTTATATGCCCACCATGAAAATAGAATTACTGCACCAGCAGAAAAAAAAAAAGTAAAAGTATTTAATCCTTTATAAATTTGTATTACTTCTATGAAAGGTATGATAAGACTGAATTATTTTGTTACTCTCTAAGTAAAATCTGGAGCACATTAGACATGTCTGTTCTGGAAATACAGTGCACAGTCACTGCAAAAAAAAAAAGAATGAGATTTACCTGTTTTTAGAGGGAAAAAAAGATATAAATCAGTCAGTCAAAGTACAGAGTGATACATCTGTAAAAGCTAAAAGATGAAAGGTGATGAAAATATGTGCTAGATTCTCTAGGTAGAAAGAGAAATAGGTGAGCATCTTATTGAAAAGAAAAAAATGAAGAATTGTGTTTTTTTATTTAAGAAAAAAATCTATGAGACGAGAAATCTATTTTAGTAGAAATTTATTTAATTTTACAAAATGACTACATGCAACAGCAATAAGGCCTGCTAAGTTTAATGCCAACATAGTTGTAGTCAGAGATGACCTCAGAGGTTCCTTTTATTGTTCCATTTTACATGGAGTCCTGGAGTTCTGAGGAATTAGCATCCTTCATAAGCTCATGAATGCCATGGATCTAGCAGTGAAATTTGGCATCTATTTGTGGCAATGTTGTTGGAAGACCAATAAGTAACTAAATAACCCTTTTTAATGAAGATGTTGGCATTATGCAAAAATTAGAATGGTATAATTTTAACTCTAGAGATTTATTTTAAAAATTACATAGTTTAGCAATTGTTTAACAACTATTTGAAACACAAATCTATAGTGGGTGGATGGGAAATTAAAAAAAAACCAACCTTTTGCTACATTACATTCATGCTACCAAGAGAACAGATGATAAAAGGATGACTCTTCACATGGACATGTTTCATGTATTGTTTCCTAACAGTTTCAATTAAATAAATAGTGATTCTGTCTCAGAGGTTTTAGGAAATCAGTCATGGCTTCCATTTTGCAAGAAAGTTGTGAAGATGGAGAACTTTTACTCCCTGTGAAATGTGGCAGAGTGATGATGAGTATCTGCTTTGGAAAATATAGATATGTCAATTGCGACTGAGCATTATTCAGGTGACCATGGATTTTTTCTACTCTCTATCATTGTTAGACTTTTTTTTGCTAAAATGAATTTTTAAAAATAGGTTGATTAAGCCAGAAAGCTTTCAATGCATTATAGAAATTAGTTAAAGAATAATGTCAAACTTTAAGGCAATCCCTCTTGTGTTCATAGCTAAGCAAGAGAAATGGGTACTGATCAGGAGACGAGTTATATCAACCTGCTACTTTTGTAGGACTAGACAGAACCAAGGTTTAGTTACTACAACTTAGGACACATGACTCTCATCCTGAATGTATCTTTAAACAACCTAATGATTTTCCTCTTCCTTTTCTTGATAAATGAAACACTATGTTGTGTACAGGATTTTTGATTACACAACTGCATTTTAAGCCATTGCTAATGCCTACACTATCAGAAATTCAGAAGGGAGAGGCATAACTGTATTTCGCAAACTATATTTTTCATTTTTATTACTCTATATTTCAGTTTTGGAAATGATAGCCTGCAATATAATTACTGGAGATCCAACAGCACATGTTGGCCTGTGTGATGCAGGCTGCTTTCTGCTTCGTCCTAATACTTTCCTAAATTGTTTTTTTTGGACCTTGCTGTGATGAATGAACTAACAGTCAGATTCATTTTTTTCTTTTGAGGCAGTACTAATTCCTCACTTCCCTGTCTCTATTACTGTGCTAAATATCAGACCAATTTGTCAATTCAGACAAATGTGTATGAGAATATTTGTGCATGCATTTTTCAGAGAGAGGTGAGAGATTATTGATCTCAGTGCACTGGTTTAGAATTCTGGTGTTTGCTTCTGGTGAAAAAAAATGCTGTATTGTTTTCTTTAGCTACATGTAATGGATGGATTTCTTCTGTGTCTGAATCATCTTCACATTTTCATTTTAACAATTTCACATCCAATGACAGCAAAATCTGTTTATGATGATAATTTCTTGTGCATTTCACTGTATAAACTGAACATGAAATCAAATTCATCTTTTACTCAGCCCTGTCTACTAAGAATATTTTCTGTCCCTGTGTATTTAAAAAATTAAGAAAGAGGTATGTGAGTGAAGGAATTGCAGACAGTCCCAAGCACATGCGTATCTTGCACATCTCTCAAGATTAAAGCTTCTTTACTCATAATTGCTTGGACACCTGCTGTTTAAGATTTATTATCTTTATTTTTTGTCTTTAGTGCTAGCTTGCCAAAGCCAAGTTCTTAGTATTTAATCTGCTTGAATACACAGTCCATTTCTTTTTATCATTGTTTTGTTGCATTTCTCTATTTAGCCAGTAGATATTATTTAGGGGGTGAAATTAATGACTTAAAGAGCTGAATGAAGGCCAGGATGCTATTTTGGTCTGTTCTTTATATTGATTACCTTTGCTGATACAGAAAGGTCTCTGTGAAAACTTTCATCTATGTTTCCTGTTTAGATAATCAGATGTAACAGTTCAAACCTGCTGTAAAATGTGTTTGTATTAGAGGGTGCAGATGAATTCAGCAATATCAACTGCATTTCAGCAGCACAAGGTGAACACACAAAACTCATTATCCATTTTAATTTCAAGAACCATCTAGAAAAATTTCTTCCAAGCTCAGAAAAAACCCTGATTTAGATATATCTGTCTTCTTAAAAGCATCAGTTGCCACTGCCTCATAGTTAGGAATAAGCAGTCAATTTATTGATTGGCCACACCATGACATTGTAATTTTCTACATCCTAGATAGCTCTCAAAGTTATTAATTTTCCTCAGCAGGAGATTCCAAAATTCTGCAGAACATTTACACAGATGGGTGAGCTTGAAGGGATGTGTTAGTCAACTAGGAATAATAATTTAGAAAAAAAGACTGTGGAAAAAGGAATTTTGCTGTATAGGAACTGGTCTGAAATATTCTAGTTCAGATTCCAGCTTCTGAACCTTTTTGCTTAGCTTCGTATGTTTCCTGTTCAGTCAATGAAGGTGTGCAGAAGCTGGGGGTATTCAGAAATTTCAGGCCTTTGACCCAGATATAGGTTTTGTGCTTCACAAGAGAGAAGAAAGCTCCAGTTTAAGTCCCAGTTCCACACTAAAGAAAGAGTAAAAATTGGGAATGGTGCTTGGATTATCAATATTTCCTCAATTTTCTGTTTCTCCCAGTCCAGTGTTTGTTCAAAAATTTCTGGGCTCTGTGATATGTAATCCTCTCAAAGTCCATATTTTGGGCACTAAACATCCTGTGCTAGAACACAGATAAAAATTGCTTGTAATAAAAACTATATCAGGTGAGGAATGTCCACTAAAACTTTGTGGAATACATGAAGCATCCCAGCAAGTCCTGCTAGATCCAAAAAAAAATCTTCTAAGGATTCTCACAGGTCTTATGTATACATGGGAGATTCTGGAGGTGCTGAGAACCCAGATGAGCTGGCAGAGTCAAATATCTGAAGGTCAGATAATGGGTCTTTGAAAGAAATCACTGATTTAATGGGTTTATTTAGTCTAAAATCCTAGTTATTAGATGATGAAAGTCTATATCCATTAGTGGGAGTGACCTCTTTAGAAGAATGTAGTCTTATTTCTTGATAGCAACAGTCATACATCTTATTACTTTTGCACAATAATCTTTGTCAAATATACAAATAGGATATAATCCTATAGTGAAAAGGAGATAAGGAAGATGAAACCTGGGCTAATTTTTAGGTTTGTATATGTTACAGTTGTGAACCATGGTATAGCAGCAATGAGCATTGAAAACATCTAATGTCCATTATAAGGAAACCAAATTAAAACGTAGATGAAAATTATCCTGTTTCAGCCAAAGCCAGAGTGGGTAAGGGGAAGGAAAACTTCAGGAAAGAATTGGAAATGGAATGTACAAGTCTTCCTGTAGCCAGCAGGGACTTTGCTTACACATGTCTAGAAGCCAGACTGTTCTAATATTTTATGGAGTAGAGGATCAAAAAGTAGAACTCCTGTTATTGATAGAGGAAACAATACCCATGATTCAAGCCCAGCTGGCTCAAATGGCAAGTGTTGGAGAAAAATATTCTCGTTTCACATTCCTCCATTCCTACCTCTCACTTAAGAATGGGAGGAAAACTCATCTTGTTTTAGTTCTAGCACTTGTATAACAAATGTATTAGTAATAAAATTGTGCAGATCAGATTGCCATAGCTGTCTTACACTAAATGCATGGAAAAAAATGAAGGAAAAGCTTATCTGTAAACATATATAGCTTAAGGTATCTGAAGGATATCTGAAAGGTAAAAACCTTGGGTTAATACAGATTATAATACAAATTTATTTTGCATACACTTCCATAAAACATATTTTGATTTTAATTTTTCATTCCACATTGGACTACACTAATCAGGACTATTTGTGATATTTGCTGAAGAGAGTAATCCTGGGTAACAACTGTAAATAGCACTAAATTTTTATCCATCTCACAGAGTTTATTCCACAATGGTGTCATTATCTGAAGAGATATAAAGCATCTGAGTTAAGAATACGCTTTTCATTTGCATGTATACAATAACTACAGTATCTGAAAAAACCTGAAGATTCCCTTTGGGGAATGATAAAACTCACCATTTGAGAAAATGGCTACATTATCTGACCAGTTAATTATAAAAGCATCTTCTTCCTTTGTCTTTAGTGGTGATACTTTAATATGAGAATGAATGACTGTAAATCAAGAGATTTTTAATCTATTGTGCATTTTTCAGTTGAATTTATAGTATAAAATTTTCTGTGCTGCATGTAATACATGAAGCAGTTGTGCTTTGAAGTGATTTCCTTTTTAGTTTGTTTTCTTTAATCTCAGTGAGTTTAAAATGTAGAGGCTGGGCACTATAAATAGTTGTAACTATGCTGAGCTGAGCAGAGTTAGGTCTCAGATATGTGATTCTGTTCACTTGAGCTGCACTGGCTTAGTGGTAGAGGTCAGGCTGCAGCAGACATGGAGACCTAAACATTAGGTAAAGAAATTTAAGGGAAAATGCCAGACCTGCAACTGCAGTGGCTAAATGGAGGGCACACAGCTGGTTACCTTTCCCAGGGGACACATCTCAACTCTGCTGAGTCCTGATAACTGGATTTGAATATAGAATTACCAGGGGATCCTCTGCGGTATTCACATGAGTTATTGCTCTTGGGGAATCTGCAGGGTTGTGGCCATAGGAAATTGGGAATGAATTCTCCTGTTACAAAGCATCTCAAACATCACTTATGTCAGCATTTTGCAACAAAGTGCGTCAGTGATACTCAGCTCACTGCAAACAAAACTGTATGAGATGCAGAAATGGCAGCTTGAGATGTATGAATATGCTTTAAAATGTTCCCAAGATGTATGATTTTTTTCCATATATTCAAGTAACTATATTTTGTAAAATGATCTCCTATATCAGATGTCTGGGTGCAAACAGACAGCGACCAAGCAATCAAAATGGAAAATACGCTCTAGGTTTTTTGGGGGATGCTAATGGGAGCAGACAACTAGATGAGAAGAGTTTGCAACTTCTGCAAAATTCAGTGACTAGCAGTCCTAATCCCTGTAGGACTGTGAAAGTTTGGTGAGTATTAATTCCCTGTGGAAGGCAAATATTTCCATATTTACTACTTTTCTTGACTGAAACATGGACAGCAAATAGCTTCCTGACAGACGAGCTCTAAGACCACTTGCATGTTTTAATTCTGTGCTGTCTTACATAACATCTGATTTTGCATTGGGAATATGAATACAGTAATTCAAGCTTTGGTCTTTATTATGCTATTGTATAGTTTCATAGTGTATAAATAATTACTTAACTTCATAGGCCATGTATCAGGTAGTGAGCAAAGGAGAACAATTGAAACATTAATATAGTTCATAATCAATGAAAAATAAGACTGATTTATTGTGGGTAAGAACTGACTATTGCATCTTCACATGTGAAGACTTTTTTCTAGTCATATCACATCCCATATTTTCAGGAAGTTCCTTATTCATCTCTTTTGAAACTGCTGCTGTGGATCTTCAAAATTTTGTTGTAAATGTAGTTATTCATCAATTGACACTCAAGTCTGGATTCACAGAGCTTTGCATTGAAAACACAAAACTTCTAAAATACATATCTACAAAATTCACTGCTTATTTTCTTCATTAAACTTGTACAGGAGGACCTTAAAGATATTCAGATGGTTCCAGTTCAATGTCCTATCCAGTATGAAGAGAATCATTGATACAATAGATGAATAGCGTTTTAGTGCTAACATTTCATATTAATATTTCTTATTTTGTGCTTGTATTAGTGTATTTCATGTTAGTGCATTTTGTATTTTTTTCAGATGTTATTGAGAATCTCATAATCGCCACTATCTCCATTTCAGTGCAAGCCTCAAATAAACCAATGACATTTAATCCAGAAGGCATGGCAACTAGAATATTTTGAAGAAATAAAAAGATTTCGCAAACAAATAAAATGGAAATTGTAAATGAAATTATAGTTAGAAGAAATGGAAAAAACCCTTTTGTGTGAACAGTATCTTTGACCACAGTCATAATTAAGAATATATATATATCAATATATATCTGTATCTATATCTATATATCTATATATATCTATATATCTATATATCTATATATCTATATATCTATATATCTATATATCTATATATCTATATCTAGATAGATAGATAGATAGATAGATAGATAGATAGATAGATCTATATGTGAGAATATCCACCCTCTAATTACACCATTCTTTCTCTGTCATTGTTTAGGATAGGAATTCACCTGTGTTACAATAGCAGGGGAATTTCTAATCCTCTTTTTTAAATTTCCCTGGAAGCAGCAGGAACACAGTACTTTATCCTGTGGTCCAAATGAAAAATACTGAAAGACTTTGAGGGCAAAAAGGTGTGGAGGTCTTAGCATTTGATTGTGACTCAGTTGATAAGTTCAGTTAATAAAAGACAGATAATAACTTTAGAATATCACATCAGCCTCTTGATGATGAGCTCACTCAAAAGGGCTTTTCACCATGTTGATCATGTCTAGATGTAAATGGCATTCAATACCACTATTCAAATTAATTATTTAAAAGGAGTATACCAAGGAAGCAGCAATGTAAATGAATAGAAACAAATGTATAATGTTCTTGTGGGTGTTTCATCAAACTAGTATTCTCTTTATTACTGTTGTGCTGACAATTGCTGGAGAATAGTAACATATCTTGAGAGAATATATTTTGGGATTTTTATTAGTATAGTTTTCTGTGTAGTAGATACTTTGCATATGTCTCCAAATAAACTTTTCAAATTATCATATGATCAAACAAGTGCAGTGAATACTTAAATGTGCAAATATAATACCATCTATTTTAGGGAACTAAAGTATTGCTATTGCTTTCCTCAGAGAAATAAATGAGTATGCCAAGTATTTTTTTTTTCAGTTATTTTGAGCAGATAGTATCATGCTCTTTCTCACAGAACCAGTAAAGGATTCCCACAGAGCAGAAGCAGAGTTCAGAGATGCCAGCCACATGCTTAGGAAAAGATGTTTCAGTAGGTCTTGACAGCCATTGTTTTCTATACCTCAGATTCTCTAAAGCTCTGTATTCCCACTGGAATTGCCATACAGAATGTTAAAGGACTGCAAAGGGTTTAAATGCCTGGGACTCATTCTTCTGGGGATATGTGAGGCTTAAGAGACGGCTAGTAATTTTAAAAAAATAAAAATATTAACGCAAAACATGGGAATTTTAACAGCCTTTTATAGTGAGAAATTCTACTTTTCTGACATTTTAGTTTTGTTTTTAAAAAGACAGAAATAGCTATTTCAGATGAAGCATAATGTAAACTCTCCTACCAAATAGCACTGATGGTCAAAAGAAGAGCAACCATCAATAATTATCACTTCCTTTGCAGCGTTTATTTTGGAGGGAAGGAGCCACTGAACTGCAGCTGTGACTAAAAACCAGTCTGCTTCCTCTTCTGAGCCACACTCAGCTGAAATCCCTACTCATTCCTAAAGTCAGTAATGTCATAAAATCATAATATAGTAGGGAGGGAATCTCAGAGAAAGCAGCAGGATGACTGTGGGAGCAAAAAGGCTGACTTACAAGGAAAGATTTGCAAGGCTTATTATATGTACATAAAGTATCAGAGAGTTTTATTTGAGAAGAATCTCAGAGATCAAAATCCCAAGGGAAAAAATAAAGACTAGGAGAAAGGACATAACCAGATATTGATTCTTTCTACTAGCCAGAGGTCTACTTAATTTCATAAATACACCCCTGTGTCAATGGCTGCAGGTTTATGCAGACTAGATTAATTTCTAGCTCATTTCCTGAAGGTTTTATCTTCTTAAGACTATTAGCAGCAATTTTCTAGTCTAAAGGAAATTAGCTCTACACGGATAGTGCTATACAAATAAGAGATCAATAATAATTAATTTGCACATCAAAAGAATTAGATTGGCAACTGTTGAAACTTTTCATTTGCCATGATAATACTGCAAAATTAATAAAAGGTATAGTCAAGAATATGATTCCAGCATTAAATGCGGTAGATTAATTCTCAGTGCTTGAAACTGAGAGGCTTTAATTTAAATTTATTGTAATTTACCTATTACTCTTGTTGGGATGAAGTAAAATATAAAGAAAAACAAGTATGTTAAACCACTTCCAAAGTATCATGAGAAACCATATATGCCTGTAGTTTGTTGCCAAAACTGGAGGAGAACCTCTGGCGTGTCTTTAACAGACTCACAATTTCAGTTCATCTTTATAATTGGCTTCAGAGAGAACTGAAGTAAACTTTCCTTTGGGCTGACAATGTATATAGTTTTGCAAATTTAATCCATTGTTACATTGACTGAAGAAATTAATACATTTAGCTACATTTTCATCAAAGCAAGACTTTTTTTTTTTATTGGAGTGATAACAATAAATAACAAGAGAATATTTGAGGAATATGCTTGGTATTGAATCATGGAAGAAGAGGTGATGGGTAGAATAACATAATATGGTATCATTTTATAGTCACCAAATTAATGTGACAATTTACTGCTAAAAAGTGCAGTATGCATTTATAGTCACTCAAGAAAATAGTGCTGTAAATTGTTACATATTTATATCCCAGATACTGTGGAAGACATGAATAAATATTTTAGCGTCTATATTAATAGTGATCTTTTATTTTTATGGCTTGAAATGAACTGAAATGCCAGTGGTTAAAATAAAAAACAATCTCTTTAAGTGCATAATCTTTCCTCAGAAGTTATTCCACTCCTCAGACATAATTATGAATGGTCAATGTTCAACCTCTGTTATCTCTATTGTGCTTTGAATTCATGTTTGATATTGATAAAGCATTTTAGAAATTAAAAAAAGAGACAAGAAAACACAAACCACAATAAATAAATAAATCTTAAATATAATTAATATTATGTAGTCAACTTGAAGAATGTCCTTAGTCTTTCAGAGAAGGCACATGACTATGCGAATAACTTAATTTACTGGCATAAGGAGGCAGTGATGGAGGAGATACAGCACTTTAATCCAATGCTGAGATAAAAATTACGATTACACACACTAAATGCTATATTTAGTGTGTAAAACAATTGGAGAACTTCACAAGATGGATGATTATTGATTGGATAATTTTGATTTTTATCAAATTCTCTTTAGATTTTCCTGTATTTTTTTGCATCCCCACTCTTATGTTTATTTCAGCTTTTTCAGATATGCCTGTATCATGTTCTTGGTAGATCAACAAACAATTTATGCAGAAGTACATAGGCTGCATAGATTATTACCTTGGAGTAGCTCCCCTATTCAGCTCTCTCTTAGGAATTTCCTGTGCCCTCCTCCTACTTCCTCAGAGTTCTTAAAAAAACAGAAACAAAACACAACCAGACAAACAAATAAAGAAGAACATAAAAGGCAAACAGGAAATAAGACACACTCTCTAACAGATTCAATAACCCAAATAAAATACATTGGACATATATTTATTTCAACCCAGCAAGGACATTGCCTAATCAGGTAATGACATGCAAGAGGAAGTGTTACATGAAAGAGCCTTTGTTTGCTGTCTCCAGCAGATTTTACCAAAGCAGGGAAGGCTGCCACAGAGGTATAAGTTTTAAAAAATCTAACTGTATTTTGGGAGGAGACATCCTATTGGAAGTGAATGGGAACTGTCCTAGCAGATGAAGCCAAAGTTTTCAATTGGCCATTAAAACAAATTGAAACTACTGCAAACCACACAGTGGAGATGTAATAAAGTATGGTTGAGTGAGTGAGCTATTACATTTTACGTCCCACACTGATAAAATGTTCTTGCAGTGTTATGCCAGAATGACTTCATAGTAAACTATGTTAATCTGAGGAGATAGCAGTAGCCTGGATAAATGTTCATAAAGGAGATTTGGTCAGTTTATTTATTCATTGCATGATGCAAGTATTTCTGGAGTTACTGAAGATATTAGACTAGGAGGAAAAGGAAAACTATTCCATCTCATAAATCAGATTAGAGAGCATAGACAAAACAATTAAGTTTTGGATAGTAGAGTTCCTACTTCATTACTGGGACACCTACCTAACTAAAGATTTCCAGCTTGCCAAATCTTTCATTGAAACAAAGAATCACAGAAAGACTAAGGTTGGAGGCAACTTCTGAGGTCTCCTGCTAAACCTCCCTTCTCCAGCAGGACTCCTGCTCAAGCACATCCTGTTGCCTGGGACCATGTCCAGGTGGATTTTTATCATCTTTAAGGATGGAGACTCTGCAGTCTCTCTGGGAAACCTGTGTCAGATCTTGGTCCCTGCCACAGTAAAAAAGTGTCTCCTCATGTTCAGGAAAGGCCCTCCTATGTTTCATTTTGAACTCATAATCTTTGGTCTTGTTCTTGGGGATCGCTGAAAAGAGCCTGGCTACTCCTCTTCATTCCCTCCCACCAGGTATTTATGCGCATTAACAAGATCCCCCTGAGCCTTCTCCTCTCCAGGCTGAACAGTCTCAGCTCATTGAGCCTTTCTTCATGTGTCAGATGCTCCAGACCCTTAATCATCTTTCTGGCCTTGTTTTGGGCTTTATCCAGAATGTCCATGCCTCTCTTGAACTGAGAAGCTCAGAACTGGCCACAGTGCTCCAGGTTGGACTGGCTAGTGCTAAAAAAGGAAGGATCACCTCCCTCCAGCTACTGGCAATGCTTTGCCTAATGCAGCCCAGAAAGGTCTTTATCTTCTGCAGCAAGAATGCATTTCTTCTTATTTGCCTCACTGTTTACAGCACTACTTGTCTGACACCTTTACTAGACAATTCAAGCTAGGTTCTGCATCTCTGTTAATAAACTCAGCATGAATTGGCTGTTTGTCACACGTAGATTGCTCCTATTGAACATGGAATATAATGATACACTAATTAGGAGTTTTTAAACTGGCCTTGTATGCAATTTTGTCCAAGATACTGTCAGAAGGAGAATGGAAGATGGTTTTCATGGTATCAGAAGCATCGTCCAGGGATCAAAAAAACCATTCCACTGAGTACTCCAACAAACAGAAGTTTGTGATTTGCTGAAAAGAGCATTCAAATATTTATACCTTTTATATATCTCCAAAGATCTCAAAGGACAGATTATGCTCATTATGGAAATAGCTTTTTTTTTTTATGGCAAACAAGATTTTATTACCAGAAGATTAAGCAAAGTTCTGGGCAGCCTGTTTGATAATACCACACCAACAATATTTAAATGAGAATTATTATCAGATTTTTTTCAAAGGCAGCATAACTTTTATGGTGCTTGTCACAGTAAAATTGAGTAAAAGAACTCTAAAATCCTTTGTTATCCCTTCTGATATTTCTGTATCAAAAATCAGGATGAAAAGTCATTGTTGATTCAGATTACTGAAAAGAGTAGACAGAGACTGAACTACTGCAGTATAAGGGAACAGAACGAACTGCTTAACAAAGAATTCTTTGACATAACTAAGTAAAAATCTAGTGCCCCTTAAAGTTGTGTTGGTTTTGCTAAACAAATTCAATTCAATATTTTTAGGCTCTTCCACTCAAGGCAAAAAAAATGTAATAAAATTTTCTAGTGAAGGAAAATTTAATTATTTCTTTTATGTCAAACCAATACTTTATGCTCTTTCAAACTTTATACAGAAACACTCCCTTGCAGTAAAGAAAGAACAAGTGGTTTCTTCTAGAGATGTAAATTATCAACTCTTATAGAATATTACATTTCTTCTAGATGCTATTTCTCATTTTCTTTGAAAAGAATCAAACCCAAGTATGCTCATTCTTTGCTTTAAGGTCTGCCTAGCAAGAAATAGACAAGAGTAAGCACATATTGATACTATTTTATACAGAGCTTATTAATTTCAAGAGATAGACAACTGCAGGTTATGCTTTAAGAATTATAAGCCTTATAGTTGTATTTTCAAATTTTGGGATTCTTTTGATTCATTGAAAATAGCTGAAAAGGTGCTTAAACAAAATTTGAATATTTGCTAATGACTTTATTTAAAGGGAAATACTCTGGTTTTTATTTTTAGCAAATTTTTGATTATGATCTCTTATTGCTGTATACAAAATTACAAACACAACAATTACTAGACTGAATGTTAGAACTTCTGTCATTTTCTTTCTGTTTTGCTTCACATGAACTTTTGAACCTTTTCATTTCTAGTCCTCAAAATCAAATGAAGTTATGCTCATGTAATGTCCCATAGAAGGGCAGTTCTGATATTCAGTGGAACCTGTGGGAGCTAAAGATTGGACAGGTAGGGAATACAGATTTGAACTGAGATCATATGTAGTGCCAAGTCAGGCCTGACAAAAGAGAGAGGTTATAGGAGATGACAGAGATGAAGTCGTATTGCTGAAGGGTTTTCTTTTTGCTTCTGGTGGCTGTGACAAAATTTTGCCTAACATATTGCAAACATTTTATATCTTTTTGAAAAATACTTTAATTAACATAAATAGCAAGTTCTGAAGTTATACATAACTTATCTTTATTTATTCCTGGGAATTATTCAAGACTAGGATGGATGGAGCTTTGAGCAACCTGCTCTAGTGGGAAGTGTCCCTGCCCATGGCAGGGGGTTGGAACTGGATGATTTTTAAGGTTTCCAGCCCAAACCATTCTATGATTCTGTGATTGGCTAATCTTGTTTGGCAGGCAGCACCTTTTGTGCCCAAGTACAAACTTTTTTTGTGACAGTGGCTCAAGCACTTATTGTTCAGGTCACTCAGCTTCCATGTGCATGCAGAGCGTTTGAGCTCAGGCTTTGCTTTCATTCCAGCTGGTGTTATCAGCATGGTCATCCCCAGGGAGCATCTGAACAGCAGGTTTTCATTTTTCAGCCATATCAGATCTCATTATCTCTTCTAAGGGTCCAGGAATCAACAATAGGATCCCTTGTCCACTGTCTTGTTGGCATAATGGCTTGTGTATAATTTTGAAACAACTCTACCAATTGAGATGTTTCTTGGTGTTGCAAGGATATAGTTCACTGTTGCTAGTTATAGAGTTGTCATGGTAACAAAGGAATTACAAGCATTGATTTTTTACTTCTATGTTTATCAGTCAAAATCATATTTTCCAATTCTAAATACTCAGAGCTAAATGCTTGAACTCATAAATATCCTAACTCTAAAAAGTCTGACACATCTTAGTTCTCACTGTCCCCTGAAAATATATTTTTATTCTGATTTCTAAAAATTGGATGTGAAATCCATGAAATTATATCAATTGATATGAATGTCTTTGGTAGACAAAGAATGTATAGAAGACAAAGGATACATAGAAAAAATTAACTGGTAGAGTTTTGCATGCTTTAAAATTTTTAAAACCTTAGAATTTTTATAAGTAATTACACCAATTGTAATTAATGATGTAATCTGAAGTAATTCAGTCCTTGAACAATTTTCATGTGTCAGCTGGTAAATCTAAGCATGGATTATAGTTATTGCAAGGAAACTGTTTCTTCTCATATTGTGTACAGTTCTTCAGCATAAAGATTTTCCCTAGGCAGCTTGGAGGTCGGAGAAATAATGGCTGAATTTTTAGTTACTTAAATATTATTCACTTTGCAATAAAAATGTGCTAAGGAGCATTTAAAGTTTCTGTGTTGTTTATTAATAAATAAATATGTAGATAAATAAACCTAATTACTCTCAGAGGAATCTTCCACAATTTATTTGATCTTTGAAGTAACAGAGACAGAATAATTTGTGTAGATCTAGGAATTTATTGTTGATATTTCTGAGTGAAAAATGGAATGCATTCATTAGCTAGTCTTAGACAAAGGCATACACACATTTTTAAAGGCCATAAACAGTTTAAGAAATCGTTATTCAATGTGTCTGACTTTTTCTTCTGCTCAAATACCATTTTCTGATAACAAATCAGTAATAATTTTGTTGAATAATTAAGATTATAAAAGCACTTTGCAATTTAAGAGGAATTCCTTTCACTGTTGTACTGTAGTTCAAGTTCCAAGCAGGTCCAAGAAAATTTCATCAAATAATACAGTGCAGTTATTTCCAGACCCAGTGAAGGTTTTTAAATAACCTCCTTCTTAAAGAACCTCAAAAGTTCTTTAAGGATCCACTGGAAGAAATATTATTTCCTTTTCCTAGAACAGCAATATCACTGTTTATTTCTCCAGAATGTCTTTTCATAATGAAAAATGCTTCTTATTTGTATTTGTAGAGAAAGTTGTGTTTTAATAGAAAAAAAGAGAACTTTGTAGCAAGATGTGGACACAGAGTTCTACCATGAGATTAGTGCCTTCTGTGAATAAAACCACATACAAGAAATTCACAGAGTACTTGCACAATGACCTAGTGGAAGTCCTTAATCTCCGCTTGGAAAGAGGAAATTTTGGATTTTGCTTTCCATGCTTAGGTAGTGAAACATTTGAATAGGTGCTCAGAGAACTTGTGGAAACTGCATCCTTGGACAGCTTAAAACTTGAGGCCCCCATGCTGCAGTTGAATCATCACAACTGGCCTTGCAGCGAACTGGGACCTTAGAACGTGCACCTTGGACCAGATAACTTCTAAAATTCCCATTCATTCTAAATTATTCTAGGATTTGATTGTAAATTTACTTAGATTCCCAATCTTGCTCTGGGTGTGTTTCAATTTTTAAGAAAATGTAGTTCTGCTAGGGTCAGTGCTTGCTGGTCAGCAGACTTCTGTGTGTGCCTTGCACAAGTTTTGTCTCTATCCAGGCACTTAACTGGCAGCAGCTCTGGTTCAGTCTTGACAAAGTGTTTGAGATAGTGTCTTATGTCATGAATCAACTTTCTGACACATATCATAGAGTCATGGAATCATAGAATGGATTGGGTTGGAGCACACTTAAAAGTCATCTGGCATTAAACTTGTACTCATTAAGAGCTGTCAAGTCCTAGCACTCACCTACTCAACAAAAACCTCTCTTCAGGAATATTTTATACACAACTTTTTAACGCACAAAACTTGCTGCATTAAGCCTTATTTGAGCAAGTAAATTCACAAAACTGTTATAGAGCATATGTGCCCTGTGAGAATCCATGAAAATAATTGACTTTGCACTGTGGGTAAAGGCATGCATGTGCATAGCATCAGCTCAGGATTATATTACCACTGAAAGATGTGAACAGGGACAAAATGGGTAGTTGCAAATGCTTAGTGAATGCAGCATGAGAGAAATGGAATCCTTCTGGGTTCAATATCTATAAAATCGAAAGACAGCAAGCGCCCACGCTCGTTAGGGCTTTTGCCTTTAGCTGGGGAGTTTCCATGGTATGAAATGGATAGCAAAAATCTTTTAAAGGCAGTTGGAATAGTTCCAAGGCTTGATTACTCTGTGCTTTAGGGAAGTTTAAATCAATTTGAGAAAGCTGAGCTTATAGGAATCTTTCTTAAAACAAATGGAGGGTTTTTTTCCTCAGACCAGAAGTGCCACCCAGAATCACCTTTCCTAAGCTAAGCCAGAGTGTTTTGCTTGATGATTCTGACCTTTTATACATTCAGTATCTAACACTCATTGTGCTTCAAGGATTTTTCCATGCTTGGGTGATACAGTGGAGACCAACCTGACACATGTTTTGTCCCTTGTCTGCAACTAGGATTAACAGATGCATGTTACCCTGAAAAGTTGAGTTTCATCAGTGGGAAGAAAATAAAAGCATCACATGCAGATCCTTGTTACAGATTTTACTGTTTATTTTGATTAACAAAATGGTTCTAAAGTGTTCACATGCCATATTGTTATTTGTCTGGGTTATCCTGGATAAGGTTTGCTGGAATATTTACTGCAAGATAGAGAGAAATATCCCATTTAGAGATTTTTTTTAAATTCTGAGTTATTTTCAGAATAATTTTTAAAATTCCCCTGTTTAGAGTGAAGAGAAGAGGCAATGCCTTGTCATCAGTGGAGTCACCAGACTATTATTTAATAGATATGTTTGAAGGGAAAACACTCTGGGAATCTATTGCTATAAAAGCCAAATAGTATTTTTCTCTCACTAATAACCATGGCTCTGCTTAGCAGGTATCTTTCTCTAATCCAAAATGAACACTAAAGAAAACTTTAGGAAATAATTTAAATAATTCTGCTGGTAATTTTGAATTGCTATAATCTAATTCTCAGAAGTCTTATATAAACAATTCAGTCACGTGTTCAGAGGCCTAAAGGGAACTTTACTGTGAAAGATTTTTCAGCTTTTCAAGTGTAACTATTTGTTCAACACCCATGATTACTTCAGCTGAAGAAATTTTAACTCTCCCAGATCATTGATTCACTTCTGGATCAGAAAAAGCCTAATTTCTTTCAGATATGTACCCAGTGTGCCCCATTTCCCCAAGATTCTCCTTTGCACAGATCTTTTAAGATGCCCTAACTGTACAACACGGAGCTCAGTTTTGCTTTCTTAGAGCTCTGTCACCAGCTTATCAGCTGTGGTTCTCTGGCCAGCTGCTTTTAGGTGGAACATGTCATGACAGCTCTGCCAGCCCAACTTCAGATAATTTAACATCCTTCCTTTACCCAACTGCTAATCTTTGAAAGAATAACTTAGCTGAATATGACCAAAATTACTTGAACTTTTATGACTGGCTTGTTGATGGACAGTATGATAACAAAAACAAATTTCCCTTATGAAACCAGGCAAAAAACAGATTAAAAATCTATTTCCTTTGACAGGGATTTTTATCTTATTCTGCTGTTATTGGTATCAACACTGTGCCATTTGAATCATCGTGATTCAATAACTGAGTTATGGGCCATCAACAGAGGGTATATCTCATAGCAGGCATGATCTTTGTACATTTATCTGCAGATGACTTCTGGGTAGAAGAAAGACCCACTCAACTTGTAATTTTTCAGTTTGAAAATCCTTTGGCATATAAATAGCTTTTAAAAAATATTGGTGTTGGAACGTCCCCTTGTAAGCAGGTACTTAACATTTAATGCAAACCTCATCACAGTGATGGAAAGTGGTAAGGACTGGCTTTTTACATATACACATTGGCTGTTTCTGAGTCTGTGCTGTCTGCATGTAATTAATTGGTTGTGTGAACAAGAAACATCTGCCTTATGATTCAATGGGATTATGCAAAATAGCCTGGACTAAAAAAAATTTAAATGCGATGAGCTATTGAGAATTAAAAAATGCTGGAGACAGCTTGTTACTTAAAGTGCATAGAGTAACTTTCTCTTGTATGACAGCTTCTGAGACAAGATTTATCCAGGGTCATTAAAAAATGTCTGGAGATTCTTCAGTTTTGCCTGTGTATAGGAGAGAAGATGGGGAAAACAAGGACATGATGTAGTAGAGAGTGTTGGTACAGGTGGCACTGTCCAACAAAATCATATTTTTCTTTTCCAATGTGAAGAAGAAAAGCATTCTAGGTCAAAGGAACATCTGCTCACAGGTTGAACCTTTCCAAATAGGAGTGGATTTTGTCACCTTCTCAAACAGAAAGTTAATTTTTCCAATTTATACTGTACTACATGTATACATGTATACATTTGGCTCTTACCTCAGGGTTTTTTTAAAGTTAGAGATCTTATGTATAGACATAGACACTCCCATGGAGTTCAACAGAATATTAGACTGCCAGAAGAGGCTCAAAGGAACAGCCAGAAGCTGAAGGGATTTACACATTTTTATCTATATTTTTAGTTGCAGAGGCATATTTAAACTGGTATGAAATGTGAGATTAGCATGTTTATGTACCTTAAGTGGATTGTGATTATCAAGCTCCTAAATTAAACCCCAAATTCAGCATTCATGACTGAGACAAAAGGGGATTTTCTCTTCATCATGTGGAATAAAGTTTTTTGACCTTGAAGAGGAGGACAATAAAATAGAAAAAGGGATGTTACAATTGTGTCTGGTGCTACAGTTAGGTCTAGTGATTGTTTTATTTTGAAGTTAATTTATATTACTTTTTAATTTATGGTCATGCAGCAGGTAAATCTATGATAACAGCATATTTATGCAGCAGCATAAATCTATGATAACGTCTGATTCTTGCAACAACATCTTCAATTTGGATATGCAGTAGTCTGCATTTCAGTTAAAACTGAATTACAGACAATATAAACTGAAAAGATCTGTAAAGTTAATTTTGTTTCAGCATATTTTTTACAGTATATGGTGGCAAAGTTGCTGGGGAAGATTGTGAAGCTATTGCACTTTAATCATAGTATTTCTTTAAATAGCAGTATTAAAGGAGGGAAAGATACTAAAAAAAAATGTTTTCTCCTAGTCTTACACACTGTACACAGCAGGCTGAATGGGAAAAGGAGTTATAGAAGGATTTCTTAGCAGATGTGGAGGAAAACCAATGTATTTGTCTGGAGGAAAATTCAGAATATCTATCTATTTTGCCATCTTACAAACAAAACACCTCATTTTGCTTGTGGGCTGGCTGGTGAGAAAAAACCCTAACATTTTTTCATTGCCTACATATATCTTATTAGCTCACTTTAGTTAACAAGAAAATATGTTTTGGTTTGAATCCCACGTTAAGAAAACTATCTGTAATCTGTAACTGAAGATAAAATGATGGTGTACTTCTCTCTGCTGTTTTTCTTCTAAATTTCTCAAAGAACTGACATAGAATAAATCTATTCCAAAGTTATAGAAGCTTTTTTAATTTATTCCTGTTATACAAATACACTTTTACTGAAGAAATATGGGAGGTTTTTTTTTCTTTATCTTTTAAAGTTGATTATATTGCTCTTCAGATATACCAGATTTATGGCTGTGAAGCCTAAAATCCTCATTTTATTCACTTTACATCAAAAGTTGTCTCAACATTATTTTTCCTAGAAGGCACCTAGAGGAACATGTTTAATGAAAGAAAATAGAATAGATCAATCTCTGTGTTCATACAATCTCTTGTGTTTGTGCTGAGGCTTTAAATGTGTCAGTTACTGCTTTGTTTTTGAGACACCACTCCTAGAGAAAATCAATTGACAATCCCTTCGCACAGTCAGACAACTTTGGAAGGCATGCATATTTGAAGTAATATATTTCTAACTAGGGAAAAATAAAATACGTAGTCTAGGTAATCCTGAGTTGCTTTCAATCTCTAGACATGGGAAGCACTGCAAATAAATACCAATTAAGTCATCCTAGCAAAGGTTTCATTCAGGATATGCAATATTGTGTGAAATGTCCCCAGAATGGCTATTTAGGATTCAGCACTTCAGAGTTTAAAATGTCCTGCTGGTAACTCAAAAATATAATCTATTTGAATCTGAGAGAGTGGGGATTTTTTTTTGGTTTTGGGTTTGGTTTAATTCTCTGATTCAACAGTGGGAAGAAAAAGGCATTGCTGCACAGGGAAATGATGGGTAAGGAGGATACTTCTCTTAAACCACTTAGCTCATCTCTTAAAATTCTAGGAAATTATCCTTCATCTGTGTGTATCTGGCTGATATTCAAAATAGTCCAAGCAGCACCAGTTGTATCCAGTGATGCCCAGCTGATATGGTGGATCAGGAAATATGAATGCTTCACCTATCTGGTCTGCATCACAAAGGCTGATCATCTTTGCTTCCTGGAGAACTGTGGTGTCTCAGAGTAAATGGCTGCAGTGCTTTAGCTGGACTTCTTTCTTTGCCATATGCTGTTATGAACGTGTTTGGAGAAAACAGTGTGTGCAGTGTTGAGACAGAATGGAAATAAAGACAGTATGCATGAGAAAATAGCTTCACATGTTACTGAAATGTGGCATCAAAAATATGACTTAGGGAGAAAAAAGTTGCTGTCTAGCAGCTTTCAGCTGCTGTAAATGTAATCCAAAGTGTAGCTTTAGAAAACTGTCAATAAAATAAAAAAACAACTATATGATTAGTTGAGAGTTTTCAGAACTAATTTCCTGTAATGTGAGCAGGGTAGAAAACAGGTGTTTTAATAAGATCTCGAAAATTCATACTCAGCCATTGTTCAACCCGGAATACATCGTAGCTGTTCATCTTTGCCTATATGGTTTCCTATAATGCATATCTAGCTACTTCAGCATCAGAAATGCTGACTTTACAAGGCCTAATGATTTCACATTTTGCATTACTCTCTGGGGAAATGGGATTCTTCTTTTAGCTACATGTTATGAGATGTTTGAACATGAAAGTTTGCTCTGAAAAGATCAAACAGCTCAGTCTATGCACAAAATATATGTATTTCTCCCTCTCTTAAAAAACAAACAAAAAACCAAAAAACCCCAACCAAATGAAAAAAAACCCCACAACTCTTTTAAAAAAGTGAAGTGAGTGAAATGGAAAGTGAAATGAAGACCATGAGCAGTATCAGAGAGCCCTGAAAGCAGCAATTTTGAGTTTCAGCCACAGAATGGGGAGCACAGACTTGGATTTCAGGAACATGAAAATTTCATACATCATCAGGGCTAAAATAAATCCAAAAAGATACAATTTAATTTCTGGAAAATCATATAAAAATAATTTAAATAAATTAAAATTTCCATTCATTAAGACTCTGACTACATATTCTTTCCATTTTGAAAGGTTTCCCATTATTCCATTTAAATCCCTTGACCCATCCTTTAATTTTGGTGTTGTCAGTTGCTACTTAGAATATATGTGTTTTCTGGTTGTTTTTATGTTTGTCTTCCTGTATGTGAATTCCCACTTGTTTGCCATATTTAAAGTTAAATTTTGGGCAGGCCTGAGGCAGCTATCCTCATTCTGTGTACCAGCATCACCTTCTGGATTCCCCCATTCACCCTAATTCTCTGCTGCACTTGGGCTTTCCTCTTTCATAAACCAGAAGGAACCATCTGTGACCCTTAGTGGGCCTCACTGCATTTGAATGTCCCCTCTAACAAAGCAATCATTTGTGCCATTCTGAAATTAGCTATTGTTTCCTTCTTTGTGCTGTATATTTATTTCACTATTTTATTTTACTGGGTGCCAGACTAGAAGGCATTTTGTAGGGATTTTCTACACTGATTTAAGCTCCTGAGCTAGGTTAATTGTGTTCTACATGCAGATAGGAAATGTGCTCAAGAAGCAGCTCATTCTAATAAATAAATATTAGTTATATCAAGAATCTGTACAGAGAAAAGAGGTTTATTAAAAGTTCTTCAACCCCAGAGTTAATTTTCACTAAAAATTCTGCCTTGAAACAGGCTTTTAAAGAATTTTCTCTCTTCTTCTGAATACATTGTACATTAAATTATTTAATAAATGAAGCAGCAGCTAATATCAAACATTAATATTGTTGAGGAGTTATAATCTGTTGAAGCAACATTCAGTTATGTATGGCTTAAGTGTTAGGAATCTTCAGTTTACAGTACAACTTATTTTGTTTCCCTGTTATTTACTTTGTATTAATACCAGTTTATGAATATTTCTTATGTTCAGAGATTTAAAGAAATTGATCAGAGATCATCAGAGCTGCTTTCTCAAAACAAGAAGGGAACCAAAACAGTTTCCATGGCATAAGGTGTAGGTGGAAAAATCCAACATGCACACAACAAGTACAATGGAGATGTGACACATTGTACATTACTTATTTGTTATCTTCCAGAAAAGTTTGCCGGTTCCAAGGCGAGAACACCACATATTCATCACCACGAAGCTCAGTTGGTGCATGCTCCACGCAATTTTCTGAGTCTTGTTCTTTCAAAAGCTTATACCTGAGTACTGATCTGACTCTACTTAGCCAAGCAGATGCATTTCCTCAGCACTGGAGCTGGCAGAGCTTCAGGCAATTTTCTGCTCCTGCTGTGCAAATACTTATTCCATTTCACTGTCACTTATACTGCCTCTCCAGAACAGAAATAACTCAAGTAGTAAAAGACCCCATCAAACTGTCATAGCAATTAGATTCTGTGTGTAAAAGCACAGAGGAAACCCCCAAATTTCTCTTATATTCTAAAGGAAGAAAGAAAAAAGAAACATTGCTGATCTCCCAATCAATACCACAGAACTTCTATAGTCTTAACATCTCCCTTATCTTTATTATCTTTTAATGAGTTCACTAGTCATTTCCATCACTCAATACTTACCTAATTTTGGTCTACAACTATTATATCACAATGGATTTTTTAAAACATGAGGGATTCAGCATATTTAGTAATAGTAAAAAATTGATAACAATTATTTAGGTGCAATGTATTTTTTGTTCAGCAAGAAAGTACAGCAAATCTTATAATTAAAAAAATCTTACCCAGTTCAGGAACATCAGATTTTTCCTTGAGGAAATAATTTCTTTTGATAGATTATAAGCAAACTGAATGGTGAAGGAAAGCATAAAAATGAATAAACACTAATTTTGCTACTGTTGAATTTTACAATGTTTCCCATTGGCTTTGCAGGAAACAGAATTGATCATATGAGGACAACACAATTTTGAAGAAATTAATTAGTCTTTCTACTAAAATTTTAAGACTATTTATTTTTATCCACCATTTAATTTTTCAGGGTTTTTTTAGGCAAAATAAAATCTTAACAAAATTCTGAAAGGAAATATTTTACTCTAAATTTCACTGATTGCTGCTATTTATCTGACCCCTGTTATCCATGCTGACTTCTAAATAATCAGTATAGATATGCATAATAAAAGTTGTGATATCACAAGAGTTGAATAAGGAAATGGAGAACACTAGAAATCCTCTTTTTGTCAAAGAAACTATTTAATGTAAATAGAATAGCAACCAGAAACTTATAACATCTTTTTAAAGAAAAAAATGAAACTTTTCAAATATTTCTCACTTCAATTTTCTTAATTAATAGTCAAGTTAAGAAAAATATTCTTGTCTTCTTCCAGCAAAACCTGGAATAGGGAATGAGTGAATGAATTGAAAAAACTTTAAGGGACTTTCCACACTGCCAGAAACCAATTTTTTTGTAAAACCAGATTAAAAGGTAGCTATTTATTGCTGTCAAGTCTGTCTATTCAGATTTTTCTCTGTATTCTTCCATTATTCAAAGAAACAGCCCAAAAAGCTGCAGTGAAATAGCCATGAGGTGTAATAAAATGATGAAAACAGCCCTATGGGGGCTGCAGCTACTCCTTGGTTCGTGGTTTGCTTTTCATCCGTACATTAGGAGTTTATTGTCAGCACTGAAGACTTTTCTGAGGAATTGTGAAAGCCAAAGTATGACAGACTTTGATGGGACCTCAGTGTGTTTATGGAGATAGAGATACCCATACCAAAATACCTTGAACTTGCAGTGTCTGTAAAATTTTCAGCTTTTCTTTCTTTTCTTTTGCTTTCTTGCTCAGTGTGAGCTCAGCAGTGAGCAGACGAAAAGTAGTCTTAGGTGTTGCCTGCTCTGCCTGACCCCCTGAGTGAACTGATGATGGTTGGCTGAGTGCAAAAAATCAGTGCAGTTCTTATCTCTACTAACACACAACCAAAGGTAAGTATTAGAAATTTGAAGAAAATTTTACATTTACACAGAGTACTGAGTGCCAGAGGCCTCAGGATCATGGTTAAAAGAGTGCTTTACTGATATCTCTGTCTGTATAATATTAATTCTATTTCAGTCTGAATAATATTCTTTCATTATGGACAGCAGAGACTCATTCTCTGAAATTCTCTGAAATTGTGCTAAAGCATATTTCAGGGATTGCTTGTTTCAGAGCTGATGACAGATGTGGTTAATGAATATTCTACTATGACCAAAATGTGAAGACAGTTGATTTGAGTAACCAGAAGTTAAGATGGACATATTAAATAATGAGAAAACTAGAGCAATAGCAACAATTAAACATTTCAGCTCCTACCAGAAGTCTCACATGACACAAGCTGGAAACAATATCAGAAAAGTTTTTCCAAAAATAAGGAAATTCAGCTCTTAACCACAGTGATTTTATGTGATTTCAGAGGCCCTAGAGGATTCAGAATGTTTTCAGAACATCTTGTATGCAGACTGAAGATCTGTTTGTTCTCCTGTCACCTTTCCCAACACCCTGCAATTTTGCTTTGACATGTAATAGTTGAGTACAATACGGGTTTCTGAAAAAAGCCCTCTCCTGTTTCCTAAGGGAAGATTTTCTCAACAAAGAAAATAGACATGCATTTTATCTCTTTCTGAGAGAGCTGATTTTTCTGATTTTCCAGATTCAAAATAGCATAGCAGAAAATAAGGAAAATAAAAAGAGAAGAAATGCTGTTCAAAAAAGAAGTATTTGCAGGAGTCAGTGGGAGCAACGTGAGTGCATTGGGCTTGGATGGAGTTAGTTTTCCCTATAGCAGCTCTCAGAGTGCTTTGTAGCTGGAGTTGGAAGGAAGCTGATAACACACCAATGTTTTTGTCACTTCTGAGTGACACTGTCACTCTGTCACTTCTGAGGGGTGCTGGCATATTCCTCCACAAGGGCCTGAAGGCTTTGGGTGAGTAAGAGCCTGGGAGGGGACGTAGACAGGACATCTGGCCCAGACTGATGAAAGGGATACTCCATACATGACATCATGCTCAGCAATGAAAGCTAAGAGAAACAAGAAGAAGGGGTAGAGATTATTTTTGGTTTCAGATTTTAACAATAATTTCTGGTCAATCCTAACTTTTTCTTTTTTTTTTTTTTTTTTCATTTTCTTCTTTTTTTTTTTCCTCTCAATCTCAAGGACCCAGAAACCTGCTGTTCACATCTAGTCCATGATTTACTTTTTAAATTTAATTTTAAATTTCTGCTCTGAACTGTAACCAAGCACTGATTCTATGAAAAAAAGAGAGTGCCAAAGTAGAATACTTTATATCAAAAATCCCCTTTTCTCTGCATATCGACAGATTATGATTCTAGAAGCTCTCCAGCTGACAAGAGAAATCTGCATTTTACCACTCAAAATTCATAAACAAGAACTTCCTGAGCCATGGGACATTTTTGCATTTATAAATTGCTATGCACCTTCATATCTGAAATGACCTTCCCAAGATAACAGGCTCTGCTGCAGAAAGGCTCTCCTTGGCTGTATGTTTCTACTGCTCACATGATGCTTGTTCTCTTTCTCCTGTTTGTGATAACATCAGCCTGGTGCACGACCCAGCAGATCAGCTGTTGGGCAGGGAGTCAAGTACCTCTCAGCAAAATTTCCAGACCTGTGGCATGAAGAGAGCCAAAAATTAACTCTGGCTGGTAGATCTTGTTAAAAGCCTGTTCTTAAGCTCATTTAGACACCAGCCAGGCTTTAGTCAAGCTAAAGCAATTAAGAATTCATGGATGAATACTTCAAATTAATTTCATTTCTTCCTCATGCTTTACAATATTTTAATGAGTTAGAGATTAGCTCATAGTCCTTGAAAATCAGTAACTGTGTTAAACTAGGCTGGAATATATATGATTCACTTCTAGCTGATAAAAATGTTACAATTGGGAATATGCTAATCATGTGGCTGGTATTATGGTAAGAATTGTAATAGAAAAACAAAATTAGTTTCTGTGGAATCATAGAAAAGCTGTTGTTTACATACTTTGGAATTAATTTAATTCTATGCCTTACAAGTAAATTTTAACCAAACAATATACTCAGTATACCATGTGTAAGAGTTATGCTTACTCAGGAAAGAAGGAATAAAACTGTATAAGTGGAGTAGCCAAAAGAAAAAAGAAAAAAAAAAAACCAGCCCAAAACTAAAAGAGAAAAACACTAACAGCTAAACATCTGTGAGGCATTACATGTTCTATTTAAATGTGCTTCTGAACATTTTCAATTACTAACCATTCAAACACTAGAAAATTGAGGGTGAATATGGTACAAAATAAACCCTGACAGATATGAAATTTTTTTATGACTAAGAAATTATAGCTTTCCTATGCAAAATAATCTTTTTATTTTGAACTGACAGCTAGTTGAATTACAGAAGTTATGAATAATTGTCTTTTGATCATTATAATTCTGTAAATAATTTTGAATATTTTTTCATTAAAAACCAGTTCCTAGTTGTTTAGTTGTTAATACAATGAATTTGATTTTTTAAAAGTTCTTATTATTGGCTGAACTGTTCTCACTGACTTAATGAAAGATTTGAAAATTATCCTTTAAAACTTCCTAGTCAAAACTGTCCAAAATGTAGTGCCATGGTGAAGGAAATCAGTTCTATCCTAGACAAAACCAGCTCCCTAGAGACCTTCTTTCAAATAGTATACTAGAAAATTCTCAAAGAAGGAGGAAAATGTATCTCAGAATCACGGCATCAGAGAATCCTCTATATCAGGAAGGACCTTTTGATTATATCTAGTCCAATCCTCCTGCTCAGAACCCCCAGCATCACGTCCAGTCAGGCAACATGATCATAACAAAATAGTGTTTTGTTGTGTTCAGATGGATTTTGGTGAGTTTTAACTTGTTGCAGTTGCCTGTTATCACAGGACACCATTCAGAAGACCATGACTCCTTCTTCATTTTCTCCCACCAAATATTTATATCCATTGATCATATCCCCCAGAGCTTTCTATTCTTCAGGCTGAACAGTCCCAAGATTTGCAACCTCCATAAATAAAAACAAGTACATAACAAAAAAGAAGTAGAAAATTTAAAATTTTTGACTATTTAAAGCTCTTATTATCTCAATAGCCTTGGATGCAATGAGAAAAATATTGTGGATTTTGGGATCCTGCTGAGCACGCTGCAGGTTGGTATACTAAGAAAAAAGTTTTAGATTTAGAGCACATGAAATTCAGTACAGCTGAATGGGGTTTCCTTGAGCAGAGCTCAAACTATCAATTTGACCCAAGACATTAATCAGCTAATCAAAATCATAGCCCTAACTATGCCAACAATATTTTTTTGACTGTATTAGATTTTTTTTTTTCATCATCTTATTCAAAAGAATTCTTGATTTCTCCTTTTGGACAGTGTAATTAAAATTACCCTTAGGCTGCATTGTGAATTTTTCTGCTTTCTGCTTGGTTTATTTATTTATTTAGTTACTTAAAATGTTTATTTTCCTTTGTTAGAGACAATGGTTTCCAGGTACAAACATGCATTTAAAAAACAATGGATAAATGAAGAATAGATATCTTGAGTATGACATAATGATTGCTCTAGTGGTATCTGAAAGATGGGGGTTTTTGTTTTGAGGCATGAAAAGTGTAGACTCTTATATAATTGAAGGAAACAAGTCTTAAAAATTCCATTAAACACTTAAACCTGACCGTTTATTTCAGTAATAGTTACAGTTCAAAGATGAAAACTATTTACAAGCATCCAGATCAGAAAATGGTGAGTCCTTAAAAAACCTTTTAAAGCTGTTTGAAATATTAAATAAGTATTTTTATATAAATGTAAGTATTTTTATATAAATTCAAATAATTAATATTATTATGTTATTAAGTTGTGTTGTCTATAATTTAGAAAAATTTTCTCTCAATTTTTTTCTGAATGTATGACCCTTTTCATTTTCAAGAGATCACATCCTATAAATCACATATACCCCATTTAATTAGATAAATCTGGGTTTTAAACACATTGTACCTCAGTCATGGGAGTTAAGCATAGGCAGGTCAAAATGTACTGTTCTGGAAGATGTCACTAAAAATCAATATTCAAGTAATGACTGCAAGAAAATATATTTAAAAGGGATTGATTTCACTCTTTCTTTTTCATTGTCTTATCGGAGTGTGCAAGTTATTTTTGCTCAGCTAGAAAAGACAATGTTCAAGTTCTTAAAGTATGTATGGAGCCATCCTCTGATGACAAAGGTAAGGAGGCTGGGAGCTGATTGAGAAAATCTGTCTCCTGAATATCTCTGCTTCGTGTGGTGCCCACGCAGCGCTCGCTCGGGGCGCTGCTGTGAGTCATCACTGACAGAAGGAATACACACGCAGCTTCTTGCCCTTGCACACTTCTGGTTTATCATTTTTCTTTATTGGTTGATGTGTTGATTCCTTAGGGGTGACAGACACTGGCCCCACTGGTTTTGGAGGGAAAGAATAAACGGCATTAGGTTGTGCCTTCATTAGCAACTTGGCTCAGAGCGGCAGCTTGGTTCTGAAGCCCAGACAGTGTATATTTACTTGGGGAACAGGGCTAAGTCCTCAGGGTGGTTTTAATGCAGAAGAGATAAATTCTTTCCATGGGGAGCAAAACTGGGAGCTGTGCTCCAAAAGACCCTGTGCCAGTGTGACTCATGCTCCCCCAAGACCCTCTGAAGTGAGCAGCAGACAGCTCCTGATCGATCTCAAGAGCTCACAACAACCTAGAATATTTCTAAAGCAGTATTGAGGAACAGAGGCTGTGAAAGTCTTTCTGCTTACTCTCTGAGGTCAGACTTCAGCTTATTCTTCTGACTCTGTTGCTTCTCTCTCATTCATCTCTCACCCTTTTCCAGGACCCTATTTCTGCTATTGTCTGAAGTCATTATTTTGCTGTCTCTCCCCTGATCTCACTGAACATCTTACTGTTCAGATGAACTTTTAATAACATTGAAAATGATTTATTTTTTTTCTGTATGTCTCTGCCATGTTGACACTATTCACTTCATGATTCAGAAAATTCTAGGAAAAGGAACCTTTGTCAGTATCAGGGGTTGTTAGCCTCTGTGTGTGAAAGATGACTGTTTCTGGTAGGGAGCACAGAACTCAGTACAGTGATGGCAGCATCACTGAAGTAATGCTTTGAAGGTAAACACTTGTTCCTTGAGCACTTGAGAGGTCTTTGGCTGGAAGAATAACTCTCATTCACTCCTGGAGTGACTTGCCAGGGCTGGAAAACATGAGAAAGGAGGAGTATGGAGCACTGAAGAGTATGGAGCCCTGATTCTGCCTAAGATGCCTGCAAAGCTGCATCTAACAACCATTCCTGCAAGGTTTGTGCCAGCAGCGCTCTTTCTGTGTCCTTTGTTATACAAAAGCATGATCAACCATTTAGAGATAAACACAGACATGTCTACAGCTCTTGTACAGGCACCACATGTACCCAAATATGTATATACTCATGTAAGAATGAACAGGACAAATGGCCCAATTCTTCTCTGTCTTGTAGCTGATGAGATTCAGAGCTCAACAGGAGATTTTATTTGAGCCTCTCTGGTATCTGAAATATATGGTCCCTTCATTGTCCAGCCCCTAAAGCCCTAAGCCTATAACTTCAGCTAGACCAACGTGGAGTTTGTTAGGATCACACACACAGACACACACAAACACAAACACAAAGTGTCTGTCTCCAGTAGCTGGTCCACAAATCTTGTCCTACTCTCCCAGCTAGCCTGGCTTGAAGCATCACAAATGTCAGAGAGATGAGAGAGTTGATCAGATGCAGGACTTGATCAGACAATTGTTCTCTCAGTGTCTGGTCAGACGGTCCTGTAAAAAAATCCAACAAGGAAAGAAAGAGTTGAGTTGTCTGTGGAGCTGGTAGCAGAACACTGAGCACCTTGCAGGTTGACAAGAATGTGAGGGTCTGGAAAGCAGACTGACAGAGGCACAGTGTGCTCTGTAGAGGTGGTGGGAGCTGATAAAATGCTTTCTGGAGACCTTCTGGCTCTTCAGTGCTGCAAACTGTGGTCCCAGGCAGCAGATGCTGAGACAGAGGTTGGAGGAAAAAGTAACTCAGATGATGAAAGGATTATTTTCTGTAACTCCAGGGTCTAATCAGCCAGTTCTCTTCTGCCTGCTTTTTCCATAGCCTTTATCAGTTTTTTTTCCCATCTTGAGCTGCAGCTGCTACTCACAAAGTTCTTATCAAGCTTCCTTTCCTTTCTCCTACTCCCTGGGAGCTCTTCAGTGAGCAAAAAGCAAATATGTTCTCCTCACTTTCATCTCCCCTTCCCCATGAGCTGAATGTAGAATCACATTCCCTGTCTTCTCCGAGGCTGACTACCCTCACCAAGGTGCAAGAGCAGTGTGCACACTATGAGAAAAGGGTGTTTCCTAAAGGGTGTGCAGGCAAAGCCATCAGCTGGAACACAGGAAAGGTCAAAGAGTGCTTTGAAACTCTGAGGAGACATAATGAAAATAATCACACCTGCCTTGAAGGGACTTTGATGCAAGAGTGAGGGGGAAAGCAGGAAAATCTTAAAGAGAGGAGGAGAGTATACCTCATTCCTTCATTACCATTCTTTTTTCTTTTATCCTTGGGAAGCGGATGCTTTTTCATTTTTTCATTGCAGTTACTACTTCCCACTAGAAAAGGCATCAGCATTTAAACATATTCCTTCTGACATACTCAGTTCAATCCTAGATATATATTCACAATCTTCAATAACCAAGGAGCAGAGATTATTCTTGCTTCATGAGCCACATTTTCATGTGATTCATGTTCTCACAGAGGGTTTGGAAGGATACCTGTTAGAAATGGTTCAGAGTGGATCAAGGGGCTCTCTACACTTCTTGCAGTGGTTTGCACAGGAACAAGGGCTTAAGGTGAAATCAACACTGGGGCGAGCAGTCTGGCAAGATGCTTTCCATCATTTTGGGGGCAAAGGGCACAGTTGGAATTAGTGTGGCTATGTCTCAATAGTCTTATGACTTACCAAACTGGGAGTAGGCATGCAGGAATATGCATCTCACAGGTTATCTACAAACATCCCCCTATAGAATAATTCTCTTCTTCCTAAGAGAAAATACCGGTGTTCCCTGTTAGTCTTAATAGAGTACAATGCAGGAGCTGACACTTCTGGATCTCTCAGTTTTACAGAAATGAGGTGCTCCAAACAAGGTGGTTCTATTTCCTTTGTGATGATTTTGCTTCAGTCACTAAGAAATGGGCAGAAACATCTCCAGTATTATACACAAGTTTGAAGAAGTTCCCTTTTCAACCAAAATAAGAGTTTCTAAGCGCCTATTCTCGAAGTTAAGAAAGGAAAATTGTATTCTATATTGATATTAAGTGATTCTATGGGCAACTGTATCTGAAGTGAAATCATGGAAAACTGGCAAAGTAGTAGCAGTGGTAAAGAAAAAACCGAGAGGTGGATAGACATTGTTTATGTCTTAATGTTGACAACTAAATTATCAGCACACTATGTATTAGATTCATATAGAGTAATTAAAAATATCTTGTTTATGATAACTGAGGACTTAGTCTCTGCAACATGCAGCAGTTTTTCAATTAATTTTTGCCTTTAAAAGTTTGATTCCTTCCATTAATCTTTGGTTTTATCTCATCTCTGAAAAAAAAACTTACATTTTTAAACTTTATAGTGAAGGAAACTAAAAGTCATGGCTGTTTTATCTAAACTGGGTCAACAATACAGTGTTGCTGTGTTTTAATAATAGAGTGAACTGGATGCATTCAATCCTAGTGTCTGAGAAGCCAAAATTATGTTCAGTTTTAAATTACAGAAATGATGTGGTGTTGTGATGTTAAAAACCTACATTTCCCTCTCCTGTTGAGCCATCTTGTGGTTAATAATTGTAATGTACTTTTGAATACACAGCTAGCGTGATGGGAGAGTTATTCCACTGTTTTTCCAATGTTACATGAAGAAGAGATACTTTCTTATGTTCTTGGATGTTAAAACAAAAGGTTTCTTGGAGCATAAAAGAGATGTATTATAGATACATGTACATATAAAATGATGTGCAAAATGACTAGAGGAAATCATTATTCTTTAATTTTAAATAGGTTACTATCAGTATCAATAAAGAAGCTGGAGTAGCAAATGAGCCCACAGATATTTTCCCTAAAGAAAATATGTTAATAAACAAGTATTTTTCTAGGCATGGGACCTAAAGCTGGAGTTATATGGACTCTCATAAACAGAGTTTGGGGAATAGATATGAATATAAATATTAATATATGTATCATGCAATTTAGTTATTAATGTATTTCAGTTCTATTTTCTCAGTAGACTTTTTGCTTTGTAGAGTAAGAAAATGATCAATTGTGTGATGTGGAGCCAATAAGACATAAGTCATAGAACAGCTTGGGCTGGAAGGAGCCTTAAAACTCATCTAGCCTACTCCCCCTGCCATGGGCAAGGACACCTCCCACCAGTCCAGGTAAACAAGAAAAGAGATTTCTGTGGGCTGTATAATACAGATCACACAAAAGAGAAAGTGACAGGTGAATGCAGCTGTATTACATTACTAATAGGGATTTGGTGAAAGAGCATCATGGGGAACAGTAAAACCATGTAAAAATTTCCATTAAAAAAAAGGCAGGTCGTGCTGTGGAACATCTGAGAGCAAAAGTGAGTAATTCAGCTATTGGTCAGAACTGAATGAGCCTCATTTGTTGTACTAGTGGCTGTTTAATGGTTAAGCTCCATGTAACTCCACACATTGTGAAGCGGCTCTTTTACAGATTTTGTAAGCCTTTGACAACATTTGAAACCCATGTGATAACTGACACAAAATGGATCAGTGGCAATCCTCTGAGAGGAAGAACAGAGCAGTGAATAGATTCTCTAGGAGCTGTCTGGAGCAGCAGAAATGAAAAAGAGAGGTTTAAAGCATTTCACCTTTTATTCTTAACCAAGAGAACTCAACTGAAAGAGAGGTCACCATAAGGTAATCTTAATACTGGCAGCAGTTTGTTTGGAGTCCTTGATGATTTATGATTTCTTACTTAATTTTGTCAAGGCATACTGACCAGGCAGGAATTGAAGAAGACATTCAATGTCCAAGATAAAATATTAATATGTTTATACATTATTTAGAAAGAAAAAAACAACAACATCCAAAAAAGAAAGATGTAAACATTGGAAGACTTGTGCCTTACAGAACAGTAAATCTGGCTGGTTATGTGAGAACCTGCTGAGGAACTCGTATTCTGGGAGAAGTGACTTGAGGGAGTTCATCTCGACAAATTAGTAATAATTTACTGAGAGAAAGAAGTCACTGAATTAAAACTCAAGTTTATGAAGGTTGAAAGTGTTGTTATCGTAAAATGTGGTAGGAAATCTGTAACACTACTAGTGAAGGGGCCTGATAAAATAATCAGAATTAGAGGCAAGCAAATCAACACAAACCAAGTCACTACGATGTGTGTGTGTGTGTGCTCGTGGGTGTGTGAGGCTTCACAAGCACTAACAAAATGTTGGTCACATTGAGCAAGAACTCAGCTGAATTTTTACAGTGGTGACAAGACTGAGTCAATCTGAAAAGCAAAATGGAGATTTATTAATGGTGCCAATGTCTGTGGCTGATCTTTAGTTCTATTGCTAATATTGATGGATCTGGGGGTGTTTAGTCTGGGGAAGAGGAAACTCAGGGAACACCTCATTCTTCTCTACCACTGCCTGAAAGAGGGGTGTAGCCAGGTGGGGATGGCCTCTTCCACTATGGCTCAAGTGCAAACATGACAAGAAATGATGTTAAATGATGTTATCTGAACCAGGACAGGTTCAGATTAGATATTAGGCTTCAGGGGAGACAACAGCTTCATCTTTTATAGTTATTGGTGTTTCTTTAGTGTGCTTTATAAGTATAGAAAGCAAGTATAGTAAATAATTTAATTTTAAAAAGGAAAGAGTTGGGAATGACTTACAGCTTTCTTTTGTGATTACAAAAGGATTTAGAAAACAGATTCTAAGAATATGTTCAAATGTGACATTGAATGATTGGTTTTGATAGGTGTGTGTTTGCATACAGCTGGAATACTCCATGTGCTAATGTAGAATTAGCTGCATTCTCTTGTGTTAGGAAAATACCCAAATATTCTACTATCATTTCACATTTATCTGTCCTTCACAGATAAAAATACTGTTCTAGAAAGTGAGAGTGAAGGGCAGGTAGGCTCAACCCTCTTTTATGAAATGCACAGTTTTCCAGATCATACTGTACAGAAGGCATAAGAGGACACTTATGACTCCAGTGAAATGAACAGAGAGCACTTAAAAAGGCACAAATGGTGCAGGATGCGTTTCCTTAAAATTACCTAATAAAACATATGAAAAAACTCCTCACTTCATGAAAATTTATAGAAAATTTTAGTAATATTTTACTGCAGATGTAAAACTGATTCAGTACAAATTAAATTGACTAGGAAAAAAAAAAAACAACCCAGTGAAATCTACGGAGGTTTAAGATCAATATATTAATAAAAAACCGCAGGGGTTGGGCAAAGAATGATCGCTTTCCTTATGAATGTGTCTGCAGCCGGGCAGAGAGTGTTTTTGTTTCATTACAGCCTGTGATAAGGTTCAATAATCAATTTGATAATGGATGGAGCAATTCTGGCGCTCCGGGAGCGGGGCCGGCCCGCAGGGGGCGCGCGGGTTCCGGGGAAGCTGCGGCAGGAATGGCAGCTCGGCTGAAAAACACACACACAGACCCTTTGCCCCTCAAAAACCCTCTTTACCCCAGGCTCCAAGAACCTTTATCAAGGTTTTCCACTTTTTTTTTTTTTTTTTAAATAATTTTTTTTTGTTTCTTGTTTTTTGGGTTTTTTTTAGGTTTTTTTTACTCTTTGCGTTCCGGGCGTTCCCTTCTAGACAGACAAGTCCAAGACACTGCAAGAAAACTTTAACCGCAAGCAACCTCAAGAAATTTGCAGCTTAATTTGCAGCCTCATGAAAACAAAACGACAAACAAAAAAACCCTACCCCATCCTGAGCTCTAAAACTAGCTTGGGACGGATGCTCAGAAAATTCTTTGGAATTTTTCACCTTGCAAATACATCTGCCTTTTGGTTCTCTGGTACAACATGCACATTTTACAAGCAAAATGATAACAGACTAAACTGTGCAGTGCATTCAGTGGGATAACTGAAGTAAAACAATTTTAATTCTAAAGCTTCTCGTGATGTCTCAGCGTAACAGATACTGTATATTTTTTAATCTTCCTCAAGATTCATCAAATCTGATGAATAAAAATAGCTGAAATTAAAATATTGTTCATATTACTACTCCAGATTTTTCATTATATTGTGTATAATAAAGCATTTTAGTGCCCACCATTCATGCTGAGTAACCAGAAATTTGTCTCTTAACTGAGTACAAAATGACTGACCATTGATGTGTTTCAGAATAACATCCTCACTGGAAGACTCTGCAGAAGTACAGAGTTGAGTACCACAGGTTTATTCTGTTTCAGAGAATACACATGGGATTTTATATTTACAGTGTACAAACTCGAATTTTACAGAATTGGGCTAGGGTTCTCATGAGAATACACTCTCGTACAAGATTTGTAGCACAACAGACTTCTCTAGTAAAAACTCAATTAATATTTAAAAACAAACAAACAAACCCAAAACACAAAATTCAAGCATTTCCTGTGGGACTTGACAAAAGCAAGAATAAAAGTCTCAGTAAACTGAAAAGCTGCTAAAAGCTACCACCATTTGGTAGCCCAGAAAGGTTTGTTATATAGGTCTAAGAGAGGGACAACTATGGAAACAGAGCCTGAGACACGCACAATCCCTTCCTCCAAGAAAGTTCATGGGGATGCACAGCACAGTGTCTGCCTGTTAGTCACCATTAGTCATCCTCTTAGTCACCCCTTTTCCTTTTATTAATAAAGAAAGTGATGTGTCCTGCAACAGTTTGAGAGATGTAAGGAATTTAATCATTCTTTTGGTCTCAGCAACAGAGCTTCTTGCATCTCTTTTGGGTGAGTGGAAAGGGAACTGGTGCCTTAGAGTAGCTGCAGTGTTTTCTACAACTTCGAGCTTTAAGGTCCTACAGGATTTGACTGGGCTAGCAGAACTGAGGCCCCTATAAAACCTCACACCTTCACACTGTGGGGGGCTGAGAGAAAAGCACATTTCTCTCTGGAAGCCACCAACTGTGAATTCCTGCGGAGGACAACGCCCCGCAGAGGCAAAAGTACTTGAAAACAAACCTTCTTTCCAGTGTAAATGAAACAAATAAGCATGTCATCAAGTGTGGAGATGTTGTAAAGAGTATTCTGAAATGTCTCGTGTACTGACTAGTACAGTCTTTGGTTATCAAATCTTGCCCTATAAAACCTGCTCACTTTATTCTACAAGACAACTATAAATCCAGAGAGCATTCAGGAAAAGCCATTCTTTTTTAATGACCATTGTCAGATTATTCTTTCAAGATTTCTTTTTTTTTTTTTTTTTTTTTATTGCCTCTCTTTATAAAGAGAGTTTTTTAAAATGTACCCAAAAAGAAATTATTTTCTTAATTGAAGAAGAGTGATCTTTTCCTGTACAAGATCATTCAAACAACTTGGAAAGATTCATGAATTTTTATATTAACAACTATAGAATTTACACCCTATTTTTCATCACATTAATTATACTGATTAGAATAGGAATTAATTATTTTTAATATAGATTTCCCATACATACCCTAACTTGATAATTTGTTTCTCTGTGAGGACATTAAGTCCAAGACCAAGTCAGCATAGCGGTAAAATGAGAAAACCAAGAAAACTTCAAATGTTTCAACATTTCAAGGTTCAAATAAGACCCATTTTATTATTAGCTGAACTTATTTTAAAACCAAGAGCTTTGCTCAATGCATGCATATAAGGACTCAAAATTACCCAGTTTTCTTAGTATATAAGCAAAGAAATAAAAAGTAATTGCTTTCCTTCTTCAAGGAAGATTGACAAAATACAAAAAGTATATGTTTGAAAAATCTATTTCCTGTTGGATTTGCTTAGAATTCTTTGTCTCAGATACACTGGTTCAGGTGAAGATTTACCTTAAATTGAGCCTGAAGACAATAAATAAAGAATTATTAATAGCACTTTTATGATTTTGTTCTTTTTCTGTTTCTTTTGGGTTTTTTCCCAGTAAAAGGGGTACAAAAGTTGTTAGATCACCTTCATCAAGGTAGGGAACTTAGGTAGCTGAATGTTTATCAAACAAAAAGGTCTCCAGAAACAACTGACCAGAGCACTTGGAAGTTAAGAAAAACCTGTTTAAATCAAGCAGCAATCAGTAAATGCCACATTAGTTAGAAGTAAATGCCACAAATGCCTTATCTAAGTGATTATTCCATGGGGCTCCTGTGTAAACCATGTTCATAAACCATCCAGCCTTGAAACATCTCACCTTGGCTGTGTTTGCAGCAAGATGAAATCCATCTGGTTTACCCTGAACACTCCTCACAAACAACACCCAAGTTGAAACAGACCTGTTTGGGCTCAGGTGCCAACCAACCTAGCTTCAGAATTCTTTAGCAATTTTATCAGCATAAACACTGGTATCTTTAGTTTTAGGGGCAGATAAAAGTATAGGTTTCAAAGATCAGGGTTTAAGCAGTGGACATTAAGGTAATCCCATGCAGTGCTGAGATTTGGAAGTCCCTGGGGGCTCTAGCCATAACTGATCATCTGAGATTTGAAAAATTTATCCTAAATCTGTTATTTATTTTTCCAAACATATAGAATCCAGCTTGCTACAGTAATTAATGAAGCTACTCCCTTTCATTACATTAGAACCCCACTTCACAGCAATAAAATACAGTTGATTCCCCATGTAACTGGTGCGCATTTCACTGCATAACGTACAGACTGAGACACCCTCTACGCCTGCTCTCTTACCCAGACCTTTACTCTTTCCATTTTCTTCTAGCTTCTACCTCCACATCCAAAAAAATCACACAACCAGCAACCTAGTGCCAGATTTTCCCCATATATTAGCACCTTTCTCTTTTAAATAGTAATGTAAGATTCACGTTAGATCTAATGTGGGACTGGTTTGAGTTGTAGCCTCAAAGCTGAACGCTTACATTCAAAAGCTCAAATTCAGTATTTTCTTTTGCTTTGCCCCAGCTGGTTGTAAAGGATTTTCTTAGGATATTTCACTGCTTGGGAGTCAGACTCTTTCCCTCAGACCAGGTTTATTAAATCAAAATACATTTACTCATTTGTAATTCCATCCCTTTTATCTTCAAAAAATATTTCTCTGAGGCTCTCCTTTGATATCTATCAAAAGGTGTGGTCTATTCCACTTAAAAAATGGAACAGTGAAATGGATGGTAAGAGCAGGAAGACATAACCATTGTCACTTTATTTTAAGATGAGGGCAGGCCTTTCTGGTTATTAAGTCAGAGAGGAAGAATAGCTGTTAGAGAGTTTAAATTAAAAAAAAAAAAAATCTACTTGAATGAATTCCAGGGAAGATAAGAGAAGTACAAATGATATATTCCATTATAAACCTTGTAATAACTTAAAATTGATTAGTGTTTGAAGACTGATGGATAACTACAAAGCATTACTATTATAAAGCAAAGTGCAATTTTTTGATATCATGCAACTACTCCAAGATCTCTAATTTTTTCCTCTTTTACAATATTCATTGCAGAAATAAAGAGATATCTGTCATTCATGAGAAATGAGTCTAGTTCTGAAAACTATATTGTTAGTCATGTCAAGTTTTAATAGAAAAAAGTGAAATAATGATTTGGAAATAGTGGGAACCAGGATCAGAAGGAAAGGCTCAGACAAGCAGGCACAGGAGGTCTCTATCTGTTTGGAATCTCAATTACAGTAGGTCAGTCAAAGGGAGTTCAGCTGCAAATATGGAACTTAGGAAGAATATATTCTATGACACATGGGAGAAAAAGCCCTTATAGGTAAACCCCAATTTAGTAATGAATTCCTTTGCAGACTATTTAGTCTCCTCCTAACGTTTTTCCCTACCTGGTGTGTAAAAATTCATAGGGCAGTAGTTAGAAACTGGGCCATAGAAAATGGTTGCTGGCTTTAAAGAATAAGGCAAAGCCTCAGAAAACATCTGTAATCTCAAGTTATCTTTTACCAAACAATGAATAAAATATTACAATAATACAATTTAAAATCCAATTTTGAACTCAAGGCAGTTTCATTTAGAAGAACGTTCTTTCTGTGATGACAGTGTTTTAACAAAGCCAGCACAATTTAGGAGAGTAGTTGAAATATTTCATTAGAATCCAGTGTCACAAATATGGCCATCTTCTTTCTACTTCTTATTTTTCCAAAGAAATAAATTTCTAAATAATTAAGTTGCCTTTCTTGCGCTGAATTTTCAGATTGTGGCAAACCTTACCTTCTATTTAGGCTTCCTTCCAGCTTCAGATAGGCACAAGGATGGTCAGATTGATAGATAGATATGGACAGGTGTTTGGCAGACAATGTCATTAAAGTGCACATGACAAAGTTTCTTGAGAACCAAAATGTAAGAGGGTAATGCACTGTATCTGTTGAAATTATGTAAGGGTGCATGGTGACAACACAGATGCTAATGTCATTGCATATTATAAAATACATCCTCCCCCATGTGGACTTCAGACAAAGTTTTCCTTTCTCTGACAACACAGTTAGGAAAAAGTGCTGGGGAAATAATTGATTTAATTTAAATTTAAGTTTACTGTCAGGAAACAAACAAATTCATTTAAGAAGAAAAGTAAATTACCAATGATTTCTGCCTGGTATTTTTGTAAAGCTCTCAGAAACAAAGTTGGACTTGACAGATTTCCAATGGAGATGCAACAACGTGGATAAGGACAGAAAGTAATTTAGCTGACCCGTGACTAGTTACCATTGATAACCACTGATACCATTTTTTTAGGTGGTGCATGACACAACCAGGAGAGTTTGCATGTTTCAGATGAGGCAATGAAGGATGAGTACTTCTGTGGTTTGAAAAAGAGCTTTGAGCATATCAGGCTGGGTGGAGAGACTGAAAACGTGTTCATGAATTTTCTTGTTTTCTATTTGCATTCAGACAATATAGAAGAATAGTTTCAAAATCTAAAATTTAGAAAAATAGTTTCAAAATCTAAAATTAAGGAAAATAAGCTGCTAGAAGATAGATTGCAATGTTTTTATTTTCTTTTTTTGTCATTTGCAAGGGACTTGTTTATTTCAAAAGCAAAGAGAACCAAATTCCAAATGAATTTCTAGCTCTTTGGAAAATGCCATCCAACGCCTCCAGGAATTTCTAGTGATCTGTGGTATAGAAGGCTGTTTATCTAAAAACAATAATGACAGCATTTGTTCTAAGGTCTCATTGTACACATGAACTGCATATTTCACACATGGGCCATAGTGTTACTGTCAATTCCAAACATTATATTCAGAGTCAGGATCATTTTTGAAAACTTGATGTAATAAGTTACTATTTTAACCAGTAAAATGGTCATGTGGAGGGAGAGTTGTAAATGTAGAAACTAAAATTCTCTTACAGAAGACTAATACTTAGCTGTACACCAGTTGGATAAAAATCAACAAACTTCTCAAGATATGTTGCAGATGAAGAAATAAATTATTTCTCAGCAGAAATTGATTTTGACAGATGCCATAATAAGCAGGTAGCATTAAAAACTGGTGAATAATTTAAATGGCAATCTAGACAACATCTAAATAGATTTGAACATAGAAAATTTAAATAGAAAATGTACCATTTATTTAATTTTTCGTCATGCATTTTTAAGAATAACAATAATAGTCCTAACATGACCTTAGCAGAAATAAAAAATTGCTTATGGGAAAAATTGTAATTCACTCATTAATTCTGAAGCCTTGCTGTAATAAATTGAATTACATAACAGACATCAGAGCAGTCTTGCATGATTTATTTTCTTGAAGTGTGATGTAATCTAGCTTTTTAAGTGTTTCTGAACATGAAAGAGGGAGTTCTTAGGAGTATAAGTATTTTATATGGGAGTAGAGCAGGAGTGTCTCCAGGAGTCTCCTTTGAACAGACACCACCCAGAAACTTCAGTGGGAGCATTAACCTTTATATAATGCATAGAATTGCCTGAATCTGTATCACAAAAATAATTTTTTTCTTGATTCTAAACGGCAATCACTTTATTTCCCAAGGTATTAGGGTTGATTGATGTTTTGTATTGTTTGGTCTTACTTGAAGCCTAATTGAAGAGAGAAGACACATTTATCCTTATTAATGCTGTTTATATTCTCATCTTAATTACTCCAATATCATTCCAAAGTAACTTCCTGAATATGAATGCATTGCTCTGCCTTGCAATTGATGTAAATGGATCTGAAGTCAAGATTTTAAACTTTTATTAAGATTTAATCTACCTTCAGAGTAAAGGCAAAATTATACAGCAGCTAATATTAGCACCAGTGGACATTACATTTTATGTTTTATTTAGACAGCACCTTTGATCTAAAGCACAAGGAAATGATAAATGGGGAGCAAACAGAGAAAGAGAAGTGGTAAACAAACAAGGAAGTGGGAACAAGTTGTCAAGTGCTTACACAGAAAGGGATCAAAGAAGAACCATCAGGTGGTCATTAAAGTCTGAGCAAAAACAGTGCTAAAACAAGAGAGAAAGACAAAATAAAAGTGCAGGATGAAGTTAGGAGAATAACCTGGAAAACATCCTCCTTGGAAAAAGATCTCTTTGTGGAGAACTGCGTTACTCAGAACATAAAAAATGTTCTATTTGTTCCCAAAATTCATTAAGTAATTTCATTTTTCAACACTGCCTTTGGTTAGTAAAAGGCAAATCTTATATTTCCAGAGAGAAATAATTCTCCTGTCTGGGAGGAATATTTGTAAACTGAATGTTTATATCTTAAACACCGTGTTTACATGAAGACATGAGCATTAAATACTGACAAGACAAGAAAAATACTGAATTTCTTAGGATATTGGAGTAAAAGAATCTGCCATTCTCCATTACTTTGCCTGCAAGTTATCAGCTGCAACTATCAGGGAGAAGTTGTCAATCAACTCTATTGCAAGGATGAAAGAGTAGATGGTACAGTTTAATTTTATTATGGAAATTGATTTGCATCTTTTATATGTCTTGATTGAAAACTTTTCAGGTAATGGCATTGAAGAATACTCATAAAACTGCCATGACTGTGGTAATAACTATTATTATGATCGAATTTAATAATAAAAAACCTGCCTGCAAGATGGGCAATATGAATAATTCATGTACACTGTTGCTTAAAATGTGATAGAGAGAAAAAGACTTGTAGGAAAATTCTTAATGTATCCAGACAGGGATGATAATTGGTTTTTGCAACTAAATGAGTACTTCATGTACAAGACAGAACTAACAAGGCAGGAGAAGAAATTTACACATTGGGGAGACAATTTCATTTATCTGGTTACAGCAGGATAAGTGGAATAAATGTTTTTCCTTAAAGGAATTGACAGAAAATGCATATCCTGATAATAATTAGTTTTGTTTACAACTAGAGAACAACAGAACAGGAGACACAATAGCATCTTTTCAATGTGCAATAACATATGTAGCATATGCTCATGCAGGCCTTACTTATGCCATTAATCAACGACCTGCAAGTGCTGACCAGATCTCTTCCAGTGCTGCCTTTTAGTTGCAAGCACAAAAAGCAGACCAGCATATGGAGAATTGTTTCACAGTTGCACTTTATTTATTTTTTTGTGATTCCTTTTAAGTATACAGTAATAGATAAGCTTCTGTTTCCTGCTTTTATTGCCTACCATCTGGTGGGAAAAGTGTGGAATAGCAGAAAAAAGTGACAGGTGACTAAGAATATTTTGGTAAAAGGGTCTGAAGTTCCGGTGAGTAAGAGTTCATCAAGGATAACAATTTGACCAACAGAAAGCTATGCAAGAACTCTACTCTTGTCCAAAGGCAATGATAAAATCTGAGAGTTGTCTTCTCACTTGTTGATATAAGTTGAATTTTTTATATACCACCTTCTCAAATTATTAAAACCAAATGAAACCAGTTTCCCCCTCTAAAATGCTTAGGAAAAGCCATTTACAATAACATACCAAAAGCAGTTAAGTAAACTGACAAAAAACTTGGGAATTGGATTTAGTCAAAATCCCTGTAAATACATTGTTCTTTACTTGTTTCTAGTTCCCTCTTACTTGAACCTGAGATCAATCCTCTTAGTTCTGGCTTGCCACCACGGTCTCTGATCAATGTTGATAAAACAAAATGGCAATGAAGAAAGCTTTGAAAGCCACTGTGAGAATGGTGGGAAAACAAAAAAATGAAACAAAACAAAATTGTATTCTTTTGTAATTACTATGGCCTGTGCCTCTTTGTGTTTGTTTATGATGGATTACTTTCTATGGATATTAGATCTAAAGGGAGTTACACTTGAGAAGCTACACAGTAATCTAGCTAAGAGGCCTCTCAATAAGTACTAAAATACAGTTGCTTATTTAATATATCTGTACTTGCTTTGCCAAGACTAAGATGTTGAATTGATAAAGCCCTCAGACCCTTTTTGTCAGCTAAAAAAATCTGCCCCGTGACATACTTTACAGGATGGACTGGAAAAATAATGTTCCCAAAACTGCACAGAAAGCTATAGTTTGCAGCCTGACTGTTCTTGTTCTTCCTGGCCATTTCTAAATGTAACCATGGGGAAGGAAATCTCGTGTTTCTGGATCACTAAAATAATCTGGGCATTTTGCTGATTCTGCAGTAACACTCTTTTCACCTTTGTTAATTACACTGGAAAGATCAATATCAGAAAATGCCACAGTGACATATCAAAAGATTATAGGAAATCCTGTTTCACTTCATTAACACAGTTTCTAGAATTGCTGCTTCTGCATGTTATTGAGTTGTAGTGATATATTGGAAATCTTAGATATGAAGGCAACATGCTCCCATAACTTCAGAGAGAAAATAGAACAAGGGAAAACAAGATTCTTGTCTTCTCACTGAGAAAAATAAACAGATAGTCTTTAGCCTTCACAACTGGAACTTTTAAGCAACTATTCATTAGCTTATTGGGGTGGGGGGTGAAAACAAAGAAAGAAAGAAATTAAAAACCAAGAAAAACCTTCCCACATATTACCTGATATGCATTCAAAATAGTTCCAATACATTCAACAGAGACCAAAGAGAAATCTTATTTATATGAGCCTTAATATTTGACATTATAGAGAAAAATCAGAAAAAGTGAGCACTAAAATGTCATAGAGAAAAAGCTGATACATTTACCTAATTTAATCATTATGGTGAATAGCAAGAGGATGCATCTTCTGTGTTCTTTTTTTTTAAAAAAAAAGAATAACAATTCTTGCAGCAAGAAGCTTTTATTCTGGCTAGTACATATTTATTTTTCATACCAAAGTATTGCGGAGGAAGACAAAGTTTTGATGAGACTTGTGAATACAGAATATTCCCTCTGACACCAGCAGTAGTACAGGTTGGTTCTTGAGATCATGTGTAGGAAATGGGTGGCATGAAGAGACACAGCTTGTAACATCTTCAAGGTAGGGAATTATATCTAACTATGATAGTGAATGAAATTTCTGTAAATTAGCCATGTCCAAAGGGTGTATAATGTAAGAACCAAATCTGTACAGCTGATTCTGCAGATTTCATAAATATTTCAGAACGAAACAGGAGACATTAGAGGAAGATGGACATTCATTGGTCTCTGTACAGATTTTGCACAACTTTTTAAGAGAAAACACAGAAATATGATCCAGAACTTATATACACAAACTTGTATAGTTTGTGAATCCATTATATATTTTGGATGAACTTTCCCTTGTATAAGTACATTCATGTTCCACTTTGTGACCTAGACTAACTCCTCCTCTGTCTCTTGACATACATTTTTTAGTAATTTTCCCTTACAGTTAAAGTTTGACTTCTGTGAATAATGGGAAAGACAATTCTTAATGGGAAGGCACACCGGTTTTATGAGCACTGTGAGAAAAAATCTTCCAGGTCATGAGGTGTTATTGCCATACCAAGGGTTTTCAGGAAGGAAAAGTGATGGGCTGTCGCCCTGTCTCTTTTCAAAGGTTTAAAGATGAAATTCAGCTCATTGTTCAGTCCTTTGTTCTCAACTTTCAAACTTTTTTCTTAAGGGCAAGATGTTTTTTACAGAAGAAAGAGACGTGGATGTCAGCTCAGATGATATGCTGTATGACAGCTGTTCTTTGGCAGCGGGTTAATGGTCTCATTTCATGCCTCTGGATTTTTCCTACAGTTGAAGTTACTATACACACAGCTCCAGGCTGGGGAAAATAAAAAGAAGAAATGATTAAGTGAATCTTTTTTCATTGAGAAATGCTACTTCTTTGCAACCAGTATGTACTGCACACTAATACAGAGCAAATGAACACAGGAAGAGAGGCTACAGTTTACTAATTTGCTAATTGATCAAGAGGGGAGTAAGAGCTGAGCACTAGTCCTTGAGTTTAAAAAAGGAGTTTCAACTTCTGGCTGTTTGGAGAAGGCCTGGGGAAGAAATAAAGGGCTCAGCAGGAGTGAAAGGATTGTTTGCTTTCTCTCAAAGAGTCCAAAAGATCTTGTTTTTATTCCAGCTGAGACAAAAGTAAAACAAACCATATATAAATTTTCAACGTATCTCATAAAGTTCTCATCAAACAAACTTTTAACTCTGAGATGATTGAAAGTGAAAAAAAAAAAAAAGGCAAAGCAAATGAGCATTGCAGTACAAAACTCTTGGGTGGGTCATTAAGAAAATGAGCCTGAGACCTCTTCATGTCAAAAGCACCAGTCTTTACTGTCCAATCTAAAAACTCTTTCCTCTGTAAGATTCTTCAGCTGATGAACCCTCTCCTCAGTGTCAATAAGAATATGTTTATGTTACTCATGGACACATATAAAACACATAGGCGGTCTGCTTTGAAGTGTCAGTGCCTTTGATTTAATATGCTAATAATATGCTAATAATTTATGCATAAAACAGGTTGCATTGAAGGAAAAATCCACTATTGTCAGTTTCCATGACAACCAGTGTGCTAGCAGATTACACTGTCTCACATCAGATGGTTGCCAAGGTTGTGACCTATTTCTCAGTTTTAATCATTTCATTTGCAGAATTTGGAAATGCTACCTGGAAAAAAATTTATAAAGTATCGCCCATGGTTAAGGATAGTCCTTCAGTATAAAAGAACCTTGCATGCTAAATTAAGCACTAGGCTTAGAAACTGAAAAGGAAGCATAAAGTAATAATTCCAGGAGTGAAGAAAGGCATGGACAGTTGTGTGAACAGTCAGTGGGCTGGTGTACAGTATTTCAGGGTACTGTCAGTGGTAATGCACAGCTCATGTCAGCAGCAGTGACATCTTTCACGACACCAGATTTCTCAGAGCCCACTCCAACCTGACCTTGAACAGCTGAAGGAATGGGGCACCCACCACTTCTCCAAGCTTCATTTACTCACCACCCTCATGGTAAAGAATCTTTTCCTAGCATATACTCTAAACCCACTCTGTCAGTTTACCATTCCCGCTTGTCCTGTCACTCCGTGCCCTTGCAAATAATCTCTCTCCACTTCCCTTATAAGCTCACTTCAGGTTTTCTGGGCTTTCTAGGCTGTGAGCACACATTGCTGGCTCTCATCCACCACCATCCCTAAGTCCTTGGCAGGGCTGCTCCATCTGTTCAACCCCTGGCCTGTTCTGGTACCGTGGGTTGCCATGACCCAGGTTCAGCACCCTGTATCTGGTCCTGTTAGGACATCATGAGATTACCATGTGCTTATTTCTTGAGATTTTTCAGGTCCCTGTGGATGCCATCCCGTCCTCCACACGTGTCAGCTGCACCATTCAGCTTGGTGTCATGTGTAAACTTGCTGAGGATGCACTCCAACCCTTCATCTGTGTTATTAATGAAGATATTAAATAACACTGGCCACATAGAGACCCACCAGGGACACCATATTTCAGTGATGTCCATCTGGACTCTGTGGGCCACTACCCTCTGGATGTGACTGTCCCATTAATTTCTTATCCATCTAACAGTCCAGCCATAAAAGTCTTCCCTCTCTAATTCTCAGAGAAGGATGCTGTTGTGGAGGACCACATCAAAGGTTTTACAGTAGTCCAGGTAAACTATGCAAATAACCCTTCGATAGCTATGCAGATAACCCTTCAATTCTCCAATGACGTTGTTCCATCACAGAAGGCCACTAGTTTGGTTAAATGATCAAAACTTCCAAAGATTTTTTTTGTTTTAAGAAACGAGTGCACCAGAAAGCAAGTATTTTATAGGTTGTGTGCCAGAGTATAAAACAGATTAATTCTACTGCAGTTACATGAAGTTATGTAAGGAGCACTTTCAAACACCACCATCTGCTAGTGGACTAGATGATGCCATGTTTTCTGCAGTGAACAAAGTTCACTACAATTGGAGGAACTCACTCTGGTTAGTAGGTTTTTTTGCTTGGTGGTTTTTTTTTTTTTCATACTTAACAAAGGTATCAAGTCGCCATTCTTAAATAAATAAGTTTCAATAGTACCTTCAGGGCAAACAAATGGTCCTCCACTACTTGCTCATTTTACACCATGTCAGTGTAAAACAATCCAGGAATGTAACAGTTTTGTCACCAGGATTCTTAGCTGACATTTTCTAGTTGACTGAAGAATTTGTCCTTTATTTTTCTCACTTATCAGGCTACAAGTTTAGAAGGCAATCACTGTCAATCCTGTTGGTGAGATCAATACCATAAGCCCCAGTTCCTGCTACTGAAGCCCTGCTTTCTATGGCCCATAAAACAAACAATCTTGCTGATTTAATCAGATGGGTCTAACCAAGTCAGCTGAGGTAAAATGGAAAACAGCTCAAGCCATCCTTTTTTTTTTTTGAAGATTTGCTGAAATGTCTATCAAGTGATACAGTTATAATAACTGCAGCAGACCCATATAACCTCAATAATCCACTGGAATTTGATTTTTGTTATCACAATATGATTAAAGGAATGTATTAGTCATAACTTGAATAAATTATCTCTTTTTACACCAGTATTTTTGGATCTGCTGTGTCATTCTTTTTGTTTTTCCTTCCTCCACTCCTCTCTTAGAAGCTGTCCTATTGTGGTAAAAGATTATCTTTGAATTTGAGGCTCTTTTCAGGTTTGTCATACTAATCTTTTTTTTTTTTTTTTGGTAAGAGATGCAAATAGTATGCAAGATGAAACACTGCAAAACCTGTTTCATGATGTTCTATTTTTTCTTCCATTTCTTATTCTTGAACCTGTTTAGTTAATGACACACACATTTATAACTCGCCTTCTTTGGGAGGGGAATTAATTCTAATGAATAAATAGAATAATGAATGTTTCTGCTTCCTTCTGCCCCAGGCTGGTCAGCTAGTCCAAGCAAAAGGATTTACACAGAACTGTTGGCATATATTTGAGTTATTTTTTAGATGCCTGGTTTATACAGAAATGTATTCTATGTAAATACTTAGTGTTCAGCCTCTTCAGAAAACACTTATTACTGTAGAACACTCTTTTGTTCATACTAGAACATTCCTGTTCTTAGGAATTTTTGTAGAAAAGAAGTGAAGTCTTGTTTTTCCAAGTAATCGGTTAAATCTCCTGTGGAGTGTAGCCCTCTTTCCTTGATACTGTAACTACTTACTATTCATTGACCCACTTGAGAGAAGTTCAAGTATGGCATTAAGGGATGAGAGAGGAAATAACAAAATGGGAGGAGGAGAAAAGAATTTCTAGCAACATACAAGTATCATAGCTATTTTATTTCTACCTACCACTTACTATTTACTAGCATACTGGATAAAATGTGTTCCTAGAGAGGCATAGCTTGTCCTAGGAACTAATGCCTATGACTTTCTGTCACTGTGTAGAATCATTTCAGCTGCTCACTGTGACTCAGCCCACATAACACTGGAAAAGGGGGCTCTCAGCAGGAGACAGAAGGGAGCAGACAAGCATAAAAAAGACAAATATAATACCCAGGTCTTTTAGCAGCTGAACACTTGGGATAGTACTTCGGTGACACATGAACACTTGGTATGTGGATCAGAAAAGCTGGAATTTTTTTACCACTTCTCATGGGTAACTGGGAGCTGAAGGCAAGATACTGCTATTTTTCCTCCTGCTGTTACAAGTACTGACACCTACTTGGCTCTACAAAAGAGAGTCAAATTTCAGTGGCCTTTTGCTAAGAAGCAGGGCTTTGAAAACCCCTTTCTCAAGTATCAAACTGGCTATGGGATCTAGGAGCCAACTGGGGCTGGCAGGGTACCCTGGATGTAAAGTCTACACATTAATTCTTCTCCTTTGATTAGAATTTCCTGAATGCTGGCAGGGAAACCCAAGCTGAGCCCAGTCTTAATGGACCAAGTCATGAGGCTCCCAATTCATTAAAACTGTACTCTTCAACATGCTTTGGTGGATCATTAGTACCTTGATGATTCTTTTTCCCATCCATATATATTTAACATGGTGAGCCTATTCTCAAAAATTTCTAGTGGTAAGCCTATATGTTACTTTTTTTTAATCAGTCTAGCAGCATTAAAACAAAACCTCCCCCCCCCCCCCCCCCCCCAAAAAAAACCACCAACAAAAAAACTCTTGAAATTTTACTTGCACCACCCATTCATATATTTCCTTTATCCCATGATCTTCTAGTAGTATCTGGGGTTAGCAGTGATACATTAACGTGATACATTAAACTCCTAGTGTTTATTCCTTGCTTCAGCACACGGTGCCTCAAGTTACTAATTTGTGAAGAGGTGAAAAGCAAAGGCAGACTGAGGAGGGAGAGACATATTGTGTGTACATGCTTCTTCCGCTCTATGGTGTTTTATCCACACAGCTATGTCAGTGAAGAGTGTGAAAAAACTCACATATTCTTTGCCAAAATAGCTGTGCCAGCCAAAAAACCCCATGTGGACACAGCTATGCTGACAAAGAAGAGCTTTATGGGCTGACCTCTGGGTGTTTGGAGAAGTTGCACAACTATGCAGGCAGAAAAACTCCTTCTGTCAACATTCTCTGCCTCTAAAGAAACGGATCCTGCTGCCACAGCTAAACCAGTACGGATAAATTTGCATAGTTATACCTGCAATATAAGTTCTGTGTCTTGGGCAGTGGCGAGGAAACTTAACCTTGATAAAAGAAACAATTGTGACTATTTTAAACCTTTGTGGATACTTTAGCACTAGTCAAAATTTGCCTATCACAATCACAACATCTTTACATTCTAAAATGTAAAATTAATTCTACTTCATCATGTTGGCTTTTTTTTTCTCTGCTTTTTCTCTAGAGTATCTGTACTACGCCAACATCTATCATTAGGAGCTGGTTTTCTAGGTCAGTGGCTTAATTTCTTGATTATCATTTATAATATGTCACATTTGCTAATTGCATGCTAAAGTTCTAAATTTTCCTAACAGTTACTGGAATTAATGAAATATTTAGGACTATTTTGATCCATGCCATTTTAGCAACGGGCTATACTACGAAAATTTACATATGTTTATGCCCTTTTAAAATGTATTTTAAAACTGCAGCAGAAAGAAGGTGAGTACTGGGGAAACTGGCATTGTGCTGAATATAAGTAATTTACAAGATACCAACAAGAGTATCCTAATAATTTTCTGTTGTTTTAAGGAGGCAGCTAAGTGAAAACCAAAGTGAAAACCTATCAGCAGGTTTTGGAAAGAGTAAGCAAATGACTCTTTTCACATAATTGTATTCAGATCACTTCATGTTACTCAATCTCCTCCATACTTGTTTTGCTATTTCATTTTATTCTTTTCTTTATTCAAAATGATTTGTTAAATAGTCCTGCAAAAACCTAGCAAATATAGATATTTTTCTAGCCAGAAAGAATTTCCAACACTTCTATCTTCATTTTCCTTTCTTAACAGGGGAGTAACAAAATTATTTACTGCACTTTAAACTCTCATAGCAAGTGTTTTACTCCTACAAGTGATGTAGTTGTGTGTAGTTGTTATCCTACAAGTGATAGTAGGAAATCCATGTGCAACTCCCTTTCTCCCATGCTTACACACAAAATGAAAATGTAAAAAAGATTCAGCGTCTCTCCTAAAAACACTCAGTTTGGGACTGTGATTAGGGCCAAGATTTTTCTACTTTCAAGACAGTGGTGGTTTATCTTCCCTGGATTTTGCATTACTTGTGTGCTTAATCAGCAAGAAACAGTTGGAGATCCCTGGGTTATATACACAAATATACACATATACACACACACACATATACACTTATGTTTATGCATGATAGTTGGGATTTAAGAAGAAAGTATAAACCATTGCCTCCATGCTAATGCCAAAAGACAGTATATATATCAAAAAAAACCTCTCTCCTGAATAATTTTCTGATCAGAACATCTAAACTGTGCAAGCTTTCAGTCAGAGCCAGGCAGATCACTGTTTCTGCATTATGGGCCTCATTTTATCAGTGAATAAGTTTCTTATCAGGGAATGGGATAGCAGTGGCTAGCTGAAAACAGTCACTGAAAATTGTGAGGCACTATTGTCACCAGGGAAGAATAAGTTTGGAAGACAGATGAGAGGACAATAAGAGCTTTATTTTCCTGATATTGGTCAAAGAGCAGCCAGAGGTCAAAGAAGCAGGTAAGGTTTTTTTTCCAAAAATACAGACACTCACGTTTTGTTTGTTAAATCTTTCCTTTCTCTTAATTTTTGAGGTATAACAAAATCCTGTTCTCCTGTCTCTGCACAGAGGAATGTTCAAGGAGGTCTGGCTGTGGGAAGACTCTTAAAGGTGTAAGGCTCTTTCCTTTAACAAAGCAAACAAGGCAGTTGAGATCCTTTGATATATCCATAGTGCCAACATCCTGCAGATGTCTCACTTCAGTCAATTAATCAGCCATTTCCCAGAGCATGGCAATTGTTTATGCAATCCACTTTGATATGTTTTATAGCATTTCCTTTAATCCTCCCCAACTTTTCATCCCTGGCAAAAGCTTTATGGTAACATAAACCGTAATTGTGCAGTAAAGAAAATCGCCTTATGTTGCAGTCTACAACTGTTTTATCACCGTCATCCTAACATACATAACCTACACTCAAACAGCTAAATATAGGCTGGGAAGCATGCTGCTTTAATAGCACATAAACTCAATGACTTCTTGACAAAGAACTTAACCTCTGTCAGGGACAGAGTCAGAACTATCTAGGGGACCTTTATCCTTCTCAGTCAATGACATTTATTGCCATTATAACTGGCAGACATTTTTCTGAATAGAAAATTTTTCATAAAGGCAAAAAGGAAGACAAAAGCCCTTTATCCTCCCTGAGATTACTTTTTTTTTTTTTGGGAATCTAAAGCATTCTAAAAAAAGTTTATATTATTTAAAACAGCAGTATTTTTTTTGTTGGCTTTCTATCTTTTTACTTAATGGAAACCAGAAATCAAGAAAGCTACAAGTGAAAACTTGTAAAAATATGAACAGTGTATAACAAATAGATCCAAATATTTTTGCATTTAAAAAGTAAAAAAAGCTACTTTTAAAGTTTTAAAAGGAAGCTACTGACACTTCCTTTAATCTTTCTTGATATCAAAAATGCATTGGGATCTACCTTACCACAACTATTTTCTGATCTGTTTTCAGGTGCTGCCCCATGACATTCCAGATGACTGTGGTAAAGAAGGGGTGTAGAGGGATGCTTGTTAGCATCCAGGCATCCTCTCTAGTGTCTGCAAGCCCCCTCTGCAGCCTACCTTATAGAATAAACCTGAAGCAGAATTTCATGTTTTAAGTGTTGAAAACCACTGTGCTGAACTACAGCTGCCAAGAAATAAACTTTGGTCATAAACCTCAATCTTTTTCCTCTCTCATTTTTCCCCTTATACACTTGCTGGTACCACTAAAATCTAAGCCTGTGGAGTGATTCTCTAGGATTTATGAATAGTATTTTTATGTAAATTAATTTATGCAAATTAATTTGTGGGTTTGGTGTTGTTTATTTAGACTTCTCCCCCTCCCAAAAGACAAATGAGATAATTCCTCCCCAGCACTTGGCCACAGAGCTTGATGATATATATCATCAGTAATTCTATTCTTTAACACTGCATACATTTTTGCTATAGGTTTTTTTTCCCCTTTTTACTTTTGCCCTAGGTTAGAGAAGTGTTATGGATTAAATTTGGATCATTTCCAGTCTTACAGTTGTGTCCCACATTATACCACGATGATCCTTAATTGGCAGTAAATAGAGAAAAAGCAGCCATCCTTATAAAGCAGCTGTTGTATGGTTCTGTGGTATAACATTAGTGTGGAGGCTGTGCTAGGAATGTTCCAGGTCACAGTTAGCTTAAATGGAGGACTTTGTCATACTGGATGGATAAAAACTCCACTCTAAATTTGAGGGAACAAGATGGGTAGGAGTATCAGACAGACAGTTTCTCCCTTGGACAGAAATGAGACCATTCTGTTCTGTGAACTTAGTTCCCTTTTCAAGGGACTTGATTCCTTTATGTCCTTTGCTGTGTTAATTGGATAAACATTGATGATTAGAATACAGACCTTTATGAATATAGACCTTTGTAGCATTTTTCATACTAGACACTTTTGGTATTGTTTTAGACACCAGCAAGAAGAGTGAAACAATGTGATTTGGACTTACATGCTTAAGTATATATTGTAGTGTTTAGTGCAGGAAGAGTTTGGCCTGTTTTTCCATTGGGGATGCTCTTACTTCTTGGTTAATGTGATCTGAGAGGGCTACCATTTCTCAAAGACAGGAAGTAAATTTAATTCACTTGATAATTCCTTTTTTTATCACTAGGCAGAACACAAGTTATCTCTGAATTCCATTTGAATAATACTGTTAAAAGACACAGAGAAAAAGGTATTCACCTCTTGTATATGGCTACAAATGGGCTGTGTGCTCCTTCAGTTCTCAAATATAGCAAACCTGGATAGCTTTTCAGAGTGAGCAACTGCAACCAGGTGGATGCAAATTCATTGCCCAACAACAAATTAATTTGCCTAGGTATGATACATCTTCTTCCCCTTCCCATTATGCTAATTGAATATTCATCACATAACAAGTGCAGTTAATTAGCAGATTATTCATTTGCTGGACAAATAATGAACATCTTATTCTGAACAAAGAAGAGGGATAGGAAAGCCAGAGGGAGAAAAAAACCCCTATACTTTTTTATAAGGCTATTATTTAAATTAGTTTTATTTTAAATAAGAGGAGAAAAGGAATACTATTGTCCCACAGAAACCAGCAGTAAGCCTCCCAGAATATCAGTGGGGCTGGATTTCAGTCCTCATATTTGAAAAAGAGCAGAATTTTACCATCACTTTAAAACAAAAAAAAAAAACTTTGTCACATGCCAAAATTTTTTTTCCATTTTCTTTAATTTATTATGCTGTCACTTCCTAAAGTTTATTCTCTGATTGCCTTTCATCATCATTCTTTAGTCTGTTTTCTAATGTTTAGACTGTAAAGACCTTTCACAAAGTAATTTTTTTCTTTTCTCTCTTTGTGAGCAGTGCAGTCCTTGCCCATAATTCAGGCTCTTTCTTTTTTCAAGAATAAAAGTACATTCTTGTCATCACCAGCAAGAATGAAACACTTTATTGGTATAAATTTACATGTCTCCTTTAAGGGGAATGGAGCCAACCAAATTATCTTGATAATAAATATGCCTTAATGTTCAAATTTGTTTACTTAGATGTCAATATTTTTGATTTTTTTTTACTGGTTACTCTAAAATAACTTGAGTTTCTTGCTGAGGTACCTGTTATCCAGAAATTTACCAGACTGTTCAATGCAGACGAGGCAGAAAGCATCTCTGATATAATTCTGCTAATGCCAGTGGTCTTGTGCCAGATTTAATTGCATCCAGCATCTTTAAGCTGTGCCAAGAATAAATTCTCATTGAAAGCTCAGTGGTGAGAGGAAAACACTTCAGTTCTAGAAGAAGCTAGACCTGTATTGTTTGCAGCTACATGGCAGGAACCTTTTGTGGAAGGTTTTCTCACATTGTGATAGTTTATTATTAAACCACAACCAGTCAGCATCTGTCAGAATGACTCCAGAATTGGCTAACTTTCATGACTGTGCTAAGTGAAGGTACTGGACCAAAAAAATTTATATACTTGGAGGAAATCTTTGACAAATTGAGGGATTGAAACAGGAAGGATTGAAGAGGAGAGAAAGGAAGGAGGAGGGAGCATGGGGAAAAAGGACAGAATAAAAGGGAAAAATTCAAGCTTCCAGCTAGGTGGATCCAGAAGTCTAGGGCAGGAGAAGTTGGCAGGAAGTGTCTACTGCTTTGCCCTAACAAATGCTCCATTTTCAATTACATTGACCTGAGAACTTCCTGCTGTCCAACAAATGAGGTTGAATTACACTGAGAGTCTGGAAATAGCTGCATCAGCCTCTTAATTTATATTTTGCATCATTGACTACTTGTAGATTAGTACCTCAGTAAAAATTCATAGTGCTTTAGAGTTATACTAAACATTGTACTGAGTTTATAGAAAGAGAATGGACAGAAATGACATCTTTAAATGTGTGAAGGCTTTTAGTGATGTGCAAGATGACTCTGAAAACTGCTCCAATATCACTGCTGCACTTGAATACAATAACTTCTAGATTAAGTTATAGCATATATCAGATGCTCTGTCTTTTATTGATTATTTTTATTTTCAACTTCCCCTGCCATAGGCTGGTCAAATTAGCCCACTTCTCAGATTCCTTTCTGTCCTTGGCCTGAATTTATAGAAGCTCCTTGTTCTGGGCAATGTGCAGAACTGAAGCTGCAACTGAGAAATGGGACACATCACACCAAAACACCAAACACAGCTCAGCCTCATGCTAACTCCTGGGTTTGAGAGTTATTTTCTCTTTCCTTCTGCTTCATTCCCTGCTCTACCAACCTGTGTTAACTGGAGCAGCAGGAGTAGAAAATGAAATCACCTTTGCTATTTTTGTATATGAGATAAAGTAAAAAAAACGTGGAAGATTGTGCCTATTTATAAGGATAAGGGAAAAAAACCCTCAGACCATTAATTCAACATAAGAGTGAGATTATTTTCTACACTTATTCTTCTACCATGTCTCTAATTATTGAGCTGTTTTTTTACCAGTCATGGAGGAAGTCCAGATTAACTGGGTCAGATTGTTGCAGCCTTCTACATATGGACAGATAAATACCATTCCTGAAGGGAAGTCTTAGTCAGGTCAGAATCTGTCCTTGAGGTTATCTCACACAGATGGTCTGTACTTCAAACTAAGTGTAATTCTTTAATTGCCATCAAAATCCTAATACAGAAATAATTTTACAATTACAAAATTCAAAATTAATGTTTGTGCCAGACACAAAATTAGATGAAAGTCATAACCAGAAATGACTGTGAATTTAAAAACTAAAATATGTCTCAATGAGCTAATCGCTTCCCTTAAAATTAATATTTTTCAAAGGTAAATGTCAGTTTTGACATATAATCCCGAAGTTCTGTAAGAAAGTCAGTCTGTATGGCACTGCTCTCTGGCTTATCAGCCACAGAAAATTCCATAGTCTTGGCACAAAATTCCAATTTAAAAAAAACCAAAAAATCTAAGCAAAATGTTTCTCTATTTGTGATGTCTATATTCTTTTCCATTCTTCAAAAATTTTTAATGAGATAACAGACAATTTTAATGAATGGGAAATATTGTTTGGATGCTAATAATATGAAGTAATAGAAGAATTGATTTGTTCCCCTATAGACTTGAATATTTTTCTCCAGTAAAAAATAATGATTCCATATATCAGAAAGTGTTCAGTTATTTATCTTTTCCATATTTAGTTCCTGTGGAAGGAAAGGAAAGTTACCCTGGCATGTCACAGCACACAAGATGGAAAATAAGCTTTGGAAAGTAATTATAGTGCTAGAATTTTGTGCTATTATAGGAAAAAAGATAAGATTAGTCTTACAACTTTATTTAAAACGGTATTTTAACTCCATGGGCAGATGCTGGATATGGCATATCAGAATATGCTTAACTTAAGGGTGATAGGTAGAAAAATAGGTTGAAAATTTTTTTCAGGGCATTCTTTTTTGCGATGCTAGTGGTGACCTTCGACATGCTCAGTTTACCCTCTTTGTCTCCAGCTCTGGTTTTGCCTAGATCAGGACATTACCAGCTAAGTCCTGGCATGCCACATGCTGGAGCTGGAATAGGCAAATTACAGATGGCTCATAAAGGGGACAGGCAGTCATGGTGAATGGGTTCATTAGCCATGTAAACACGGTGTGTGTAGCTGACCTTCAGTGAAGAAGTCCCTGAACTGATGAGTGCTGCTTGCTGGCACAGTGCATCAGGGAATGAATTGTTCTCCACTGGCATTTTGTTTCCAAAAGCAGCTGCTCTGAGGTCCAGCCAGAGACAGGCTAGACAGGCATTTGCTTGTTCCTGCCTAGATCAGCAGGAGTTCACCACTAATGCTAAAATATAACATAAATTTTGTGAATCACTCAATGGGGACTGATAACAACTTACTTCAAACTTGTAAATGCATATCCACCAGGCCAAGTCTTCACTTATCATGCTGTTTCACCCCACCAAAATAAACTCCACATATATCAAAGATGCAAATGCAAGATGCAGATGCAAAGAAGCTTTTTGAGAAACATGAGGATGTTGCATGTTACAACCAGAAACAGAATGCCACTAATAACATGAGACAGAAACACTTCTTGGACAAACTCTTTACTTCAGTTATAATCCACCACTTGGTCTGGCAAATTCCATGGGTTTCTGGATGTAGTTAAATCTCCTGCATTAATCTGCATCCAGAAGATGTAGGAGGTTAAACTAGCAAGATGCAAGCCTTACTGCACAATCTCATTCTTGTTAAAGAGAATGAAGCTCAAATAGCTGGTTCTGTGTCAGAAAACAAAGCTTCATGGACTTTAATAAAGCAGTTTATATTTGTGGAGAATAAAGAAAACAAGGTAAGGGGACAGGTTACTGCATCTACCACACAGTTTTATATTCAACAGCCTTGGCAGAAAGGGAGTTTTCCAAAATAGAAAATACATGGTTTGAGTCCCAGCTGCAAACAGGAACTTGAGTCCATCTCACGGAGATTTTCTCTTCACGGGACTGTGGATATTTCTCAGGATCAGCCCAGAAATCCCACTCTGTAGTTAAGAAGCTTCTCCAGCAGAAAACATATTTTGGAACAGGAAATATTTTCAGAAAGTGATATATATACAATAAAAATATTCCTGATCACTCCTTTAATTAACTCTCACTTTTAGTTAGTGATCGTGAGTTGATCATGATCACTGTGGTCTTTTTTCTCCTCATTTTCTATGTGGGTTTTGCAAGCATAAAAGTGGTTCAGGACACTTGGAGATGGGAAAGGAGGGGTCAATTCAGGTATAGAAAGATTAAAAATGTAGTGAACAGATTTCCTGTAATAGTGGCAATAGCTACTATGAGCAGGTGAAAGGAAGTGCCTGTCTGAGGAGTAAAAAACCAGCAGAGGTGGAGCTTGAGGCAGACATTTAATGATAAGGGGCTGCCATGAAAATATGTGACTCATATCTCATCTGTTGAAACTTGCACACGTGTTGGTTACAGTTCACATGAACCCCTGCTGCTTTCTCAAGCCTCAGATATTGCAGAGTCATTTCAGATGCTGCTACCCTGGGTAATTGCTATCAGATGTGCCATGTGAAACTCTTGCCAGTTCAGCTAGGTGAAAATCTGGGAATGTAGCACATCCTTTGGATGAAAAGAAAATTCTGGCACTCAGTGAAATATGTGAGTGATGCAGCAGCTTAAGTATTTAGAGCAGAGGGCAAGATGAGAAATCCAAACTAAAATGTTCAGTAACTGAGGATCCAGTATAAAGACTGAATGAGCAGCATGGAAGTCATAGCTCTTTCTCAGTGACATCACTCACCTATACCCAGGAAAAATAAAATGTTAGACTATGTCAGTACCCAGGAGAGAGCTGGTGGAAAAAGTGTAATACAGAGGAAAGAACAGTAGATATCCCATGAAACCTAAAATGTAAAGGGTTCTGGGTTCAAAGACAGCACCAAAACAATCCAATGAACTCCCTCTGGTCTTATATTTCAGTTATTTTACTGATTCATGTTACTATCTGAAGTAGTAATACTAGAATGTGAAAAGTGAAGAGGTATTTCCTCTACCAGGTTTTTAATTTCTAAAAAAAAAAAAATAAACAGAGATGATTTGCAAACACGAGATTGTTTCAAATGCATGCCATGTAACACAGATGATCATCCTGAACTCTATTAATCTTGCTATACTTCATATATCTGTATCTATTATTTGCATAGCATTTATTGTCTAATAAGGTAAAATTAAAATCTGTATCCCCAAGAGCTCAGGGAGGTCACCAGTGTGAATTAATCACTAACCAAGTAAAAGAGCTGTATTCCAAGGAAATTGTGATCAATTCTGATCTGCATATTAATTGATGGCTCATTCAGGAAGGTGTTGAAAAGCAATTTTCAGTCAGAGAAAATGAATTATTTCAGAGGAACGGTTCTTAAGATAGATAGATACATAGCTATCCATGTTGGAAGGGAAAATATTAAAAGTCAAATCTACAAACATGGAAGGAAAAAAGGAAACCACATGTCTGCTCTGCAAAGAGAGACTGATCTGAGCAATTGCACATGTGTTTCCATCATCATATCAAAGAAGGCTACTTCAAAGAAGGAAAGACTTGGAATAAGGATAGATGTATCCTGCAGAACACTACCTAGAAGGAGTGAATATGCAGCAGAAACTCCACACAATTAAAAACTGCTAGGTAACATGAGCTGAAGTTAAACCAAGCCCTTATCTTGGGCAAAAGAGGACTACATTTTGAATTGAACGGTTTAATTCCTTAGAGAAGCGCTATTTTCTATTAACTAAACAGACCCAGAAAACCCAAATGTTTTGTTTCCTGAACTGTATCAAACTTGTAATTCAGGATTAAATCATCCGTACTTTTCAGTCTACTCTAGTTTACATGTTGATGACTCAGCTGCTCCATCAGCCTTCCATCTTGAAAGCCTAGCACTGTGCAGGGACTGGCACAATCAGGTGGTTTCAGATCAAGAAAGGTGTGTGTGTGCACATGTGTGTGTCTGCTATGATCAAACCCCTCACAAATACACTCCCAGAAAAGTGCTATTTTCTCTCTACTTCAAACTGAGATAGTTTCAACTAAAGACGTTCAGGTGCAGCAGATACAGAGCTTAAAGGAGTCCACAACATCTTCAAGGATATTTGTGTCCACTTAAATCACCAGCAGGCAGAAGTGTAGTGTACACTTCAGAGCACCAAGTTCTCCCATTCCAACAGTCTGCTTGCACAGTGGGATGCTGGGTGCTGCAGCAGCATTTGCCTTGTGGATCTATTTGAGGGATAGCTTCAGGGAAAATCTGTGGCCTTATATAAAAACTGGAATAAAAATGGCCACTCGGGGCTGTGTGTTGTATATCACTGTCAGTAGCCAGTAACAAATCCTGGGCAGATGTAAGAGGTTTGCATAGTCTTTTTCCTTCCAGCAATGCACATTTTCAGGACCCATTGAACTAAGAGGGATAAGTATATCATTGTGTTTAATAGACTTTGATTGGTCTACTAATCAAACTCTAAAAAATTATCTTGTAGTATTCCAAATAAATTTACAGTTTTTACATCTATAGTGCCATCTATCACTCAATTCCAGACTGAAAACTATGCTGTCAGTGAAAACTTGGGTTTTAAAACTTCTGCTGGATAATTTCAGCGCGGGAACATTATTTCTTCAATATTATTTTGCATTGGATTTTGGACCAATTCTTATTAATTGTTAATGTTTTATCTCATTTTCCAATTGCTTCTGACACTGCAATTTGACCCAGTGAAATAGAAAAAGACCCATGATGACACCACTGTTCTCTTCCTCAGGTGGCTTTAGCTTAGATGTAGAGAACCACAGTGGACAATGTAAAGGAAAAAAAAAATTTAAGACCTGAATCTCATGTTTCATTTTATTACTGAGTCATTAATGATGTCTGCCTGAATTTTTCAATGTCTGCTTTGGCTTTAGCAATTGAAATTAATGATATATCAACTTTAAACATTATCATTCCACTTATTCCTGTTTCTTGATGAGCTTGTTTAAAATATAATGGAATAGCTCATGTTCTCACATAGATATTTTACCGAACTCCCTTAACTGTGAAATTTAGTGTGATTTTTCAATTTCTATAGTCTGTATGCTTTCACAAATTCAACAAATAATGTGGGAAACTTTCAAAATATATTGAAAGCTGTACTTACTAAAGTAACAGTAACCCACATTTTCATTGGTGCCTCTAAAGAAATCTAATTTGTTGGGAGTTTTATGAGATTAAAAAATCCCATTTCTTGGAGGAATGACTTATGTTTACAGAAAATACTTTAACTCCTCGCTCATATATTATGCTTAAATATGAATGATTTGCAATATCAGTTTTACCATTTTTGACCAAATTAAATAATAGCTCACATTTCTCAGGTAACTCTGGAATGAATCCCTTTGTAAACATCACCATCACATTTTCCCTCTTCCATTCCTATATTGCTCTGATCTTGAAGTAATGTTGCCACATATAATATGCTGAAAAGATCATGATTTAACAGTTCAAATCATGCAACCCACAAGTCAGAGACATAGGAACAGAGCAGATTTTGAGACAATAGGGTGACAGAAATACCTTTAAGAAGCAGGGCAGAAATAAGTACATACATATTTCTGCTGCAAAGCTGAGTGGGATGGCAGCTTCTGAAAGAGACACCAGTGTGTGGTGCAAATGTCAAGGTGAAATATTTGCTGTGAAAAAACGGTTGCTGGTAGCTATGATTCTATGATTCTGAGATTCTGTGTTGCCCTGTTGTATCAAGTACTTGCCCTGACCCAAAGAAAAGGTTGCAGCCACTTAACAATAACAAAACGTTTTCTATGAGGGCATGAACAATACATTGCCAAAATATAGTGATGGCATAGGCACCTTTTTATCTCCATGAAATATGAATTCTGTAATTTACACAGCTAGCTCACAGTCATTTCTCAGTTTCATCCAAGAATTACCAAATGACCAGATATTTCATAGTTATTCAAGGAGGAAATGTGGATAAGAAAGAAAAAAGTCAGACTACCATAAAGCAATAGTAATCTCAGGGCTTTAAACAGAGGGGGAGATCACTGCTGCCACAAGGAACTCTTGGGGTAGCTAATAAAAGGATGCCAAGCAGATAAAGTTGCCTCACATTAATATTCTGCTCAACTTGAATGGAAAAGAGACATTCAAACTACTACTTCCAAACTTCCCCAGATTTGCAGGACTAGAAACATTCATTCTTTTTCCTTGGAAGAGGAAATGCCGTTTTTCAGGTTGAAATAAATGAGGCTATTTACATTTTTGAGCTGTCTGCTTCCCAACTGAAACTTTGTTTTAGGTTACACCCTAGTATTTTATTTTAATTTCTTTAATATACACTACGGTAGGGAATCATTAAAATTAATAGGTATTAATGATTCTAGTGCCAGGAGGAGTTTATCTATGAGTGCTGTAAAAATGTCTATTACTGTGAAACTGTATCCTACACCAACAAAAGCACAATTCAGATCAACTCACTTTCATCTGCAAAGAAATCAGAACTAAATCCAGAATATAATAGGCTGCTCAGTAACTGAGACATGACAAGCTGTTTTTCACTCATAAAAAAATCCACTGATCAAAACTTTGTAGAATCTTCAGACATAAAGACCCTGCTGTTTGCTTTCATTTTTGATATTTGTTAGTTTTGCTTATTCAGCTATAGCACAAAATAACCTGTTATCATTAACAATGTGTTACTTCACTCCAAAATGAAGTGGAGTGAATGTACTGTAGCCCAGTGTTCAGTACTGAGGCTGAGTAACTTCAAGCACATCTGCTCAGACAGCCCTAATTAGAGATCAACAGATTCTGAATCTTTATTTAGGCTGAAGGAGGCTAGTGGGCACAGAGCAACAAATAAGGAGCACTGGGTTAAAAAGTATTTGAAGGGGTTAGGCATGTGACAATTGTGTGAGTCAGATTTCCCAGCACTGGATTTTGTAAATGTGGTTTGGAAAAGAGAAGACATTTGAATGGTTGCCTTTCCCACAAGATCACCCCTTACACAAGGCCTCAGTTGTCTTGGGCTGCATTTCTTCCCTTCTCTTCTCCTGCAGTTTTTCCTCTCACTATTCTGTAGAAGAGTTGCATACACAACTTGACAACTCAAGATTGAGGATGCTGCTGGAGTCATCTGTGATGCCTGCTGGATATCAGCTACTGCTGTTTGATGCTCAACAAATAGAATATTAATCTTTATGCAGGATAGCTGCATAAAGGATCAATCAAGTAGGCTGCTGGGGATTAGAAGAGAGAAATTGCAGCCTTGGATCAGAGTTGTTATCCATTTATTCTGGAAAGCTGTCACTGACCAGATGTTTCAGAGGGAGGGAGACCCTATGGTACATGGACATTCTAAAATAGTCAAAATCAGACCAAGGAAATTTCAAAGAATATTTTTCTTTGAAGCTTCTAGAAAAGATATCTATTCCCCCTCTTAAACCATGACCATAATTCAAGATTTCCCTTCCCTCTTGTTGCACAGAAAGAGAAACAGAGATTTATCTGCTGTAGCTTGTCTTCCAATTATCATCACTTTCTGACAAATAAGAGTCATTATTTAAAACTGCTTATTTCAAATTATGCTTTAAAGTGTTCTGTTTCCCTTAAGCAATTATAGATACTTGAAAAATATTGAGTCTCATTGTAATGGTTTAGATCAAATGAGAAAATGGTACTGATAAAACCATATGATTTAGAGATAGGAAGTTCAAACCCAGTGGGAGGTGTCTTTTAATTCAAAATGCTATTTCTCTCAATAGCAAAAGAATGAATAGATGCTCAAGGGATAATTATATATATCAACCTAAAAATATTGAAAGATTATTTTGTTCAAGAAGCAAACAAAATATTCTATGAAAACAAAATTCTATGAAACTGCCTCTGCTGTGAATCTTAAATGCTGATAGAGAAGTATTTTGTTTCCATTTTTTATTCTTGTGTTCAAATTTATAAGTAATGTCTTGAGATTTATTAATTGTCTCACAAATAAAAACATAATTATTAAATTTAATGTGTAGAGGTAGTTTCATTCCTATTTGTATTTAAATTTTGTTATTAAGTGTGAATAAATGGGTTATAATGAATTTAAAGTATTCTTTGAATATGTAATATGTTTTAGAAATGCATTTAGCTAAAAAATACTGTACACATTAATTAATATACTTTATTAAAGATGGAAAGAGAGCAATGCTGTGACTTCCTTATTGTATGTCACTTGTAATTTTGTTTCTTTCCATGGAACAAAAGTCATAGCCAAAACCTGTCATGGTCAGGAAGAAGATATGCCTGAGATCTGAAGTCATTCAGACTCAGACACAGTCTGTGAAAATAACGGCATTCTCACTAGAAAATTTTGTCATTATATCAAATCTTTATTTCTTAAAGCTGTGTCTCCCATACCACCTAGGCACTTAATGTTGAAAATGAAAGAAAGACCCTCTAAATGTTCATGCAAGTAGGATAGGGTCAAGGAAATGTGAGGCCAAAAGAATTAATCAATAAAGATCAATACTGAAAACTCATGATAAACAATCCCTGCCCTGCTCCTGCTGGCCACACTATTGCTGATCCAGGCCAGGATGCCATTGGCCTTCTTGGCCACCTGGGCACAGCTGGCTCATGTTCAGCTGCTGTTGACCAGCACCCCCAGGTCCTTTTTTGCCAGGCCACTTCCCAGCTGCTCTTCCCCAAGCCTGAAGCACTGCCTGGGGTTGTTGCAACCCAAGGGCAGGACCTGGCACTTGGCCTTATTGAACCCCAATCCACTGGCCTTGGCCCATTGATCCAGCCGGTCCAGATCCCTTTGCAGAGCCCTCCTGCTCTCCAGCAGATCAACAGTCCTGCCCAAAGAAGTGTCATCCATGAGCATACTGAGGATGTAGTCATTCCTCTTGTCCAGAATATCAACAAAGATAATCTGGACCAGTCCCAGTACTTGGAGAAGTCTTGGAGAACCCTACTAATTGCCAGCTGTCTACCAGCACCATCCACTCCCACTCTTTGGGCCAGGTCATCCAGTCAGTTTTCACCTGAGAGAAGACTACATCTGTTCAAGCCATGAGCTGCCAGCTTTTCCAGGAGAATACAATGGCAATTAGTATCAAAGGCTTAACTGAAGTAAAATTTCATCTCAATTTCCTTAAGAAGTCTTACAAGAATGTTACTTGGCCCCGTGGTGTTCATTTTTAAAGTAGTTTCAGGCACTGCTACTTCACTGCAAAAGACTTTTTCTGCCTCATCTACATTATCTCTCAGGAAAAAAAAAAGCAAAACAGTTCTCAAAGGGGTGAACACAAGACCAATATATTTCAAGTTTTCCACTGCAGCTCTGTGATTTCTAAGTGCTTCTGTACTTTGACACTGTTAACTCTCTCTCAGACTTCCTGCTCCTGAGCTGTTTCAATGATATTGGAATCAGCTTTCTTGTTCTGCTATCACTGGGTCTTATTTTTCTTTTTCCTACATGGCCACACCTTCAGTTTTCTGAAGAATACATTTTCAACTGAATAGATTACATTTCACCCTTCTTTTAAAGCTGAATTTTTTTTTAGCTTTCCTTGTCTTTTTGTTAAGACTTCATATATTTTATCTGAGACACCAATACTTATACATTTTAACCCTCTAAATGCTGTCTGTATAGATTTCACTCATTTGACTGTATCTTTTAATTTCTTCATAATAAGTTTTCTTCACTTTTTCATTTTGTTCTCTCTTTGTAGGAAAAACTATTGCAGAGCATATTTTGTCTTTTTTGCTTTATTAAGAATGTTAGATGTAAATACATTATAATCACATATACAATGATAATAAAATTTTGAACTGAGCTCTGTGCTTTACTCATTCCTTTGTTACCTTGTAAATTTACCTGTGAGAATATAATATTGTTCCATTTCAGGTGTCTTAAAATGTACTTTTCCTAATCTTTCTTAATGACTCCATGCTAATTTAACTAAGTCTTTCTCCATGGAGCTGAATGCTCCTTTTATTACTTTTTTTTCAACCTTGATGTGATTTCCCTTAATATGTTTTTTGTTACTTTCATTCTCCTGGCTGGCTGATTTATTGTACTGATCTTGTGCTGGTTTTATTTATTCTGTTTGGGATTCAAACCCATAGGGATTTTTTGTTTTCCAGTTAGGCAAAAGACATATTGGTCTGCTTGACTCTAGAATCTCACCTCTACCAAGAAAGAGGAGTGCCTTGGTCTGAGACCTTCTTCTCCTTATTCCATATCTGTAAAAATATCCAACTTCCTGGGAATAGCTATCTTCTCATCTCATTGGCAAATCAGTCAAAATGATGGAATATCAAGGGAAAGACTGTAGGTGGGTTTGCTCCCCAGACTCTCCACACTCCTTGTAAGGGAAAGATTTGAAACTAAATGAAATCCTGATACACTGTTAATATGAAGACCAGGCTTAAGACAGACTGCTTTTTATTTTTTTCTTCAGTCTGGATAAACAAGAGAATGTTTCTTTCAAAACAGAAAGCATTCATAAATAATGATTGTATTTTGTCTATTTTGTAATAAAACATTTTGATACAAGAAAAGGTAATGTCTGCAGCAGTACTAAAATATAAATATAGAAAATAATAAAAAATTATACTCAAGCCCTCATAATTTTCCAGTATTGTAATGTTATGACACAAAAATAAGCAATAAATTTTTAATATAGTATATTTTCCTGAAACAGACTTCTGTGATAGCAAATCATTTCTAATAATGTCTCTTGAGTTAGTTTATCAATGATTCATTCAATAAAATTTATCCCAGCCAAGGGGTCTTAATCTTGTTTTTGCTGTCCTCTCAGGCTGCTACAAGATTATGGCAACAGAACAGTTGGAAGACTGTTCTCAGTAGAAATTATTTGATCACTCCACCAAATTGAGAAAGCTGCCCTTCATGAGGATGAACATGACTTGGAATAATTTAGACCAAGGTGAATTACAATGCAATTTTTTTTCAGTTTGCGGAATAACAAAATATGTGTTGTATGGGGACACAATAAAATTGTTCCAGTCTTATTACTGGAATAAGTACTCACAGGAAAGCTGGAAAGGTTAACTAAGTGTGTCATGCTTGGACAAGGAGTGCTTCAGAGAGCCCACTAGCCCTGGTGTATGACATGGGTCAATATAGCACCAACTCAGAAATTACACACTTACAAGGATATTTCAGGAACCCCAGACACACTGGAACAGAAATATCAGAATGAGTTAAAGTAATGCCACTGAAGCACTGGAAACAAGTACTCATCATTTCAGTTGTTCACGGTAGGCTCAGCAATTTTTTTTATGCTGTGAATAAATCTTTCAAAATAGGAAGTGTGTGAGAAGCATTAGAATAGGTCTGTAGTGAAGATCTTTTTATATTTTTCATCCTACATCTACAAAAAAAAAAGAAAAAAAAGGAAAAAAAGAAAAAAGAAGCACATATTTATAAAGTGTAATTGTGGTGTAATTAGAATGCCAGAAAGCTAGTACCTAAGTGAGATGTTTGTTTCAGTTGTCCCAGCTGTATGTTGCCAATGTAGACTTTAGTTTAATTGCAGGCATTCTTTAAAATAAATCATTATCTGTCATTATCATTCAAAAATGATAAAACATTAAAATAGATTCAACATTCAACACTATTTAGACAGATCTGAAAACATTTTAAAACTATGTATTCTGTAGTCTTTAGATCACAGAATGTTATGCATTTTCTAGAAGACCTTTCAGATCAAAATATAAGCCAAATTACCCATAAAAACATTGTAAGCTGGTAGAGGAAAAGAGAAGAAGCCTTCCCATTTCCACATTTTCCTGAAATTGGAAACATTACAAAGATGTTTAATAGTAATTGTATCAGGCTGTGTCTTCAGTTAATGAATTGCACAGAGATGGTGAGATATCAGATAACATCTTTCCAAAAAGGGGAAAATCCTGAAGTCCCCAACTGGATATGTTGGAAAAGTGGATGTGGCATGTTACTTGGCTCTTTGGGACAGTCATATATATATATATATAACAAAATATTTTCTAATGCTCAAGAATAACCAAACACAAAATTAAGGGAAATATGGAAATATATTTTGGCACCATATGAAAAATTTAAAGTTCTTTTGTGTAGCAAATAATACAACTATAACATACCACAGAATTGTTTGAATTTGATTGTCTGTCAGCCAAATTTAAAATTATCAGATACCTCCCCAACTTCTCTCTTTTTCTTCTGAGTCAATAGCATAGTTTCTGTAACAGAAATTACATTCTGTCTAAATATTCTTTTCCACAGATTCTTCCCACATATACACTTGCTACCCATTGCAGGAGCAGCTAAAGGACACAGCGTGTGGAGGGACCTACTGAAAGCAGTAGAGTCACTCTGTAACTGAGAAAGGTGAAGAGCAGCAAGTCACAGATGCTGTGAGCCATAAGTGGATTCATTTAGTGATCATGGGATTTACACAAAAATCTGTGTGTCACTCTGGCTTAGTGGTTCTGACATATAGTACCTTACAGTTGATTTAAGCAAGCTTCTCCTGCTGCAAGGACTTTACCTCAAATGATTTTCCCTCTCAAAGATCAAAATAAAAAAACATGTTTCCCTGGGTCATTCTTTATCTAACCCAGCTGCACATTAAAATATAATGAAACTTTGTGTAATATTTTAGAGCCAAGATATACTAAAGCAAATTTTGCAACAAAGCACTGGCACATCTACAATCAACCCCTTTTTTAAGACTGCAGCAAAGAAGGTGTGAGAAAGGTGTTCTCCTGTTCCATATAAACACAAGCACTGTCTTATTGCCACGAGAAATCTAATATTCATTATCACTTGGCAACACAATTCATAGCAACTAGGCTCAGGTGGAAATGCTTCTGCTTTGCTCCATAAATACATTGAATAGCTTCATTATACATCATAGTTTTCAAATCATGTTGTTTAGAAGATGTGTGTGTGGTAGGGTTCTAAGGATGATGTAATGAAGAGCTTCTAACTGTATCTAGGGACGCTTTTCATTGGGGTTGCTTTTCCTGTAGCTATCTGATATATGTGCCCTCTGTTCCATCACAAGTAGTGATTGGCCCGTTTGTACAGTACCAGTCATGTTAGACCTGATCCAATTGGAGACAAGAGGTGCTCTCATCACATGAATAATAATTTACTTCCTGAGTTTCAGGGAGAAGTGGTTATAAAGTTAGGAATGATTTCTCACAGATAGGATAGCTATCAGATCTGCCAATTAAAGCAGGGAAACCCAGTCTACCTAACTGCTCCAGGTGTTGGGACAGCTTCCCAAGAGGTTTCTGCAGAGCAGTCTGCAGGAAGAAACACAACCCAGACAGTTACCCCATGGAGCATTGTCCCAGAGTGCTCCTCCTGGACTCAACCCAGCCTTGCTGTTTACACTGATATGCCAAGCCCATCTGGTTTCACTAAGTTACTCTAGGTTTTGCAAGGCTCCAGCCAAATTCTTTGGCTCCAGCTTGCAGAATGTGCTTCCAGGGCAGAGGATCTTTGTATGCTATCACTTTTTGGAAATGGATCTCTAGCTATAAAAACAGCTCTGAGTACCCTAGAGGTCCCTCTGCATCCTTAAAAGGCTTAGCTTGGTTCTTTCTTGGATCCTAACACTGGTATTGAGGTCAGAGTAGATAGTTTTAGTGCTCTAGTATAACTTAAAACTCTATGAAAAGGACCACATGCTTTTTATTCTCTGGTAGTTTGGGACTCCAAACTGTGTGAGCGCATGTCAGCTGATGAAAGGCAACACAAATTTTTCAAGACACTTCTAAACTAATTTATAAGCACTGATGTCTTTTATTGATTATATCTATGCCACTTTTGGGATAAAGAAAATTGCTTTTACCAAATAACTGATATAAGTATATATACATGTATGTGTGGATATATATACATGGATATATACATGTGTGTGTGTGGGTGTATGTACACACACAGATGTATATATAGAAATACATTTAAAATATATATCTAGAATATAAATATACTAAATATAAATATACTAAATATAAATATAAATTATATATATGTGTGTGTGTGTTTATACTTAATACATATTTTATACAGTGATGATCCAAACAGAACTCGGAAAATTTTGGGTAATATGGGAAGGAATTAGGTATTAATATTTGAATCTTTGAGGCTCAAATTCCAGTTAAATTTGAATTTCTGTGACAGAGAGGTTTTAATTTCCCTCTCAAATATTTGCTTTATCCCATGACTTAAAAACTAATTTCATTTTGTTCCCTCCCTTTTTTTAAAGTTGAATATCAAATTGGGTTTGAAGCCTTTCCTCATATTCTAAAAATATTCCTATGTATTTGGAAAGTTATACATATTTTTTCCACTAAAGTGATAATATCAAAACCAATAAGAATTGTGTGGATGTGTAATTGGTAGCTGTCTAAAACAGCAAGTTGGGTAAAATAATTTGTGCTGAGAATGTAATTTCCAGCCTAGATCCATTTCAGGATTTGCACTGAACAGTTATGTAAATGAAACAAAGAATGAACCCTTCCCAGGAACAGACCAAGAGCCATGGATGATTCTCAAATAATTTTGGAGTAACCTTCTCTTTGGCTGCCCTCATAACACAATAGAAAATATCATCCATTTCACCATGCTACCTTTGCTTAATACAGGACACTCAAAACACAACAAGTGGAAACATTCTTGATCTAACTTCTATGGGTGAGAGGAGATGTTTTATTAATTTTCTGATACATCTATAAAATGTCTGGCATCATACACAGATCAGATGGTTCCTAACCCTGTCATACCATATAACCCAAATCAGATATCACAAACATACTCTGAAAAGAACTAGGATTCCAGGGAAATAAACAGGATCAAAATTATGCCTGTCAAGGCACTAAAAAAATGTATCAAAGGAAGATTTCTAGTTTGCATTATCAAATAATCTCTATCTAATTTCTACAGAAAGAGCAAGAAGATTCTGATTCAACTAGACCTGCAAGATCACAACAGTGGTTATGATATGACAAGCAACATAGGAGACAACCAGAAACATGCTTAAGGTCCTAGAATGTTAGTAAGATCTGTAACTATGTGGGACAGAAGTGAGATAATTTCTTCAGTTTTCATATTTTTAGGTAGGTTTCCTATGGTATGAATATTCTATAGTGTATAATAGATTATAAAGATAGACATATGTATATATTGTATATATAAATATATAAATGTATATAAATTACATACTTTATATATTTCTATAGTATTCCTGTTCCAGTCAAAGTACAGAATGCATAATGCTCACTTAGCCAACACTTTTCAACATCTTTCTGTTCCTGTTCAGTGCATACTCCTGCAAGTTTATCTACTGCACACAATTTTGACCTGTTCCTCATGTTATTTCTTCTACAATGCTTGCCACTGATATATATGAGTGCTTCATAAACAATTCCTTTATCATCACAACACCTCCGTTGAGAGCATTGCCTCTTTTTTATGCACAGAGAACTGAGGAACAGAGAGGTAAACGTGAAAAGTGTACTTGAATGTGGAGTGGCTAATCTGAGTTGTTTAAAATGTGATTATTTGCATCTTAAGGTGTGACAGAGGAATCTAAATGTGAAGCACGGCTTTAGCTACAAACAGGAGTGCTCAGCATTTCTGCAGAGCAGATGCCAAGGTGGAGATGGATGCAGAGAGGACAGGCAAAAAGTGTGTATGTGTCTGTGGGGACACGAGCCCTTTGGTTGTACTTTGGCTCTGTGGCAAGAGCCTTCTTTCCCTCCTTGCCTCATCATCCTGGTCCCTCTGGGGAGGCAGCAGGAGAAAATGGTCTGGAAGAAAACCACGTCACATTCAAACCAGGCACTTTTCTGGATGACCTGAGTATTCATGAGAGAAGAGGGAATGTTATTAACCCCCTGTTTAACATCAGTGGATCACTAGGAAATCTTCATGAGAGAGTGATAATATTCCTTACGATAAAAAGGCAAATTTGTAGAATACATTTCAAATTTTTTAAAAGACCCCCTGGACATACATGTCAAAATACATGACTGGAAACAGCTGGAAATTGTGGAGGCAGTTATCAGAGTATTTTTTTATTGTTTAATGCTGCATCCTGAAACTCTATTTATCATTCATTAGAATTTACATGAAAATAAAAGTATAAAAATTGGTTGTGTTGGAGCCCTTCACTAGAACAATTGAAAAAAGGATAAAAGTTTTTATATAAACAGAGTTTGAAATAATAGCTGACATTTCCCTTGATCTGCACATGCTGGGGAAAAATATTCAAATTTTCTTACAGGAGTCCTTAAGAGCTCACCTATATCATAGCAAGTAGTGTCAATAGCCTACATTTAATTTAGCACCAACGTCCCAATTAAGAAAAATGACCTTCAGAGCAGTTCTGAACAAAAATATTGACATGCTTTGAAAGAAAAATAAAGGAAAAAATACCTTAATTTTCCAACAGTCAAATTTGGTTCTGCTCTGTAATATATTTGTCTTCAGCAATAGGAAAATATTTATGTTTTCCATTTTCAGTCCAAGATAGTCATGCTGAAAATGTTATCATAAATGAATAGGCTAATTGGTGCATGATCACCTGTCATTTCACAGGATTAAGATTACCAAAAATATAATTTCAGGAGAGGGAGAAGCAAAACCTTGTACAAGTGCTTAAGACCCAAATCATTTTTGCATCCAATTTGTGACAGCCACAGCGGCACCCAGCCCTCTGTGCTCCCTTTGAAAACCCCAGCCTACGTCTCACCGTGCATACAAAATATTTTCTGTTTTCAGACATGTATTAGCACTGTTTGAGCATTCTGGTTTTGGTTTTTTTTTTTGTTTTGTTTTTTTTTTTTTTGCTGTACTTTACATCATTCCAAGCGATTTTTTTAACCCCCCACCTGCCTTACTGAGTGTTGCCAGCTGCAGTTCAGAATTCACCCATGAAAGCTGGTTTGGAGCAGAAAAAGAGAAGAAGAGAGCAGTATGCAGATAAAGCCGGCATCCAGGCAGGCAGCCTGGGGAAGGTCATTTGCTGTCGAGTGCTGGGGACAGGAAAATGCCAATCCCACAAAGGGATTCTGCTGGGGTCTGCGGGAGGACAGGAATCACTAGGTGGCAGAAGAGCTCCTTCTGCTGCTCCCCCTCCAACGCTTGGTGTGGGCTGTAATTAGGTCAGTGTATGGTGAAGTAGGGCTGGGTGATAAATAAAGTAGGTTTTCTCTCCTAGTACACACTGCAGCTTAATTTCGCTTCTTTTTGGGTGGTGTTACAAGGTGGATTAAAACTTTTAAAGGAAAAAAAAAAAAAAAGACCTCTTGCCAAAGTAAATGAAATTTAAACTCAGTGAGGAGTAACGGCAGAAAAGGAGAAATAAAAAAAAAGGGAAAGATGACTCCTCTCTGGTGACATTGATATTCTGTTCAGAAGAACGCTGAGGAGGGGGAGGGCTGTGCAGAGATGTGTGTTAAATCTCAAATCCAAACAGGCAAAATGTGCAGTTTTGCCAACTCTGGTGCAAAGCAATAACGTACACTTTTTCCTTGAGGTATTTTTGTAATTTTGCTAAGAAAAAGGCAGTTTTAGTCAGCAAAATATGACTGATTTCCCCTTCCAGAGATCAGAGTAATGTATCTCACTCTGGAGGTGGTACTGAAGGTCAAAAATAGGATAACATCTCCTGCATCACTTAATCTCCATCTAACTGGGAGCCACATTACCCCAGAGCTCAGTGCCAGCTCATGGAAAGGAAGGTACAAGTTGTCAGAACAATTATTACAGAATGTGCTTAATCAGATTCAGAAAGCTGTTCTTTGTGGGTTAAATCATGTTAAGGACTCGATACTATTTCCAGAGAAGTCAATGCAAACCTCCCTTTGATTTGACGAAGATCAGATTTTGCCCTCAGTGCAACATCTGACTTCCCAAAAGACATAACAGAGAAGGAGTTTTCAAGAAGAGGAAGACAGAGGACAGAAATTATCCTCTTCCTCTCTTGGCTTTCCACCCCTAAATGTTCAGGGAGAATAATAGACTTACTTAAAACAGAAGATGACCTGTCTGAAAGGAAGAGTATAAAAATATCAAGAAAACAAACAACATTATATGTGCTAAAACATGATTTAGGCTGAATCTGAAATTCTGCCTAGACCTAAAATGGTGATGCTTAAACATGATGCTGCAAATATGTCTTAAGAACAGGAGCCCTGAAATCTCAGATCACTCCTCTTTTTCATTCTCCAAGTGCTACTTACACTGTTTTGGCTTGGGGGCTTAGGTAAACAACTCTTGCTTAAAACCCAGTGGGAATTTAAGATAGGTGGAATGCTGCAGATAGTCACAATTTGTTCAATTTATTTAAGTGTGGACAGCTTTGACAGGATCTGGTTTTAACAATGCACTTTTATTTACTTCAGGTTTTAAACACTGTAAGGGATTGTGCCTGTTAATATAATATCCTAATGATCCAAAGTGACAGGACAATTTTAGTGGCATCAGATTAAGTGTGGAGGAGGATATTTTGTACATCTCAGTTCTGGCCAGTGGGAACTGCTAGAACCAGGTCTGATCTGCAGTGGGACAGCGTCTCCCCTGAGGAGAACTTGTCACCTTCTGTTCATAGCCACTCCTGGAGCAGCTTCCTTGGCTCTCTAAGAGATCATGTGGCTTTTGACCAAAGGAAGATTTTATTTTTATTTTTTTTATGTACAGCTAAGTAGGTTGGACATTCCTGGCTTAACTGAAGATTCACCTAGAAAAGAGGAGCTCTAAATCCCACCTTCAAGTGGGTGAGATACCTACATTTATACAGAGTTTTGTTTTTAATCCCCTTTCTACATGGAACTAGTAGGGGTCAGCCTAGGGCTTAGGGAACTTTAGTGAGGAAAACATCATCCCCCTTTCCACCTTTCATTACCCAAGCCTGAGCAGGTCTCTGAGTTTCCAGGTGGATTCTCTGATGCTCTCAAAACAGTGGGCACAAGTCTTATAAATCATCTGGCTTCTGAAAGCAATGCAGTGAACTCTGGTTTTCCAAGGTACATGAAAGCAAACATTTCATGGACTTGGGTTTCCTTTGTTCAAAAGAAGAACCAGAGCTGGGATTTCCCTTGTTCAGTGTTTTTCAGTGACACCTGGCAATTTTGGGAGAGATCACACTGTACTATGCATTTACTGCATAAATCCTTGTGGATAGCAAATTGGATATCAGCGCCTGAAAGACATTGCTGTATTTCTCTTTAGAGATGCTGAAGTCCTCTATTGGACCTAGGGCTATAACTTTGTTGTTTATTACAGTTAATGAATTTAAGTAGGACACCAACGACATTAGCATATAGATGCTGCTGTGACTTTCAGAGTTTTGGATAAGTTTCAAACAAAAGGGAAAGGTACAACATAGTCCTGGTATCTATAACATCATTCTCTCTGAGATGTGGGTGGATATTCTGTGGTGGGAATCTTGGTTATCACAGCACAAAAATACTGTGGGCCTGAAAGGATATGTTAATATTAGACACATAATTCAGACCCTCAGGTGGAGGCAGCTTTGCAAGAGTTAAAAGAGTGTTAAAATAGTAATGTCCCTCAGTTCCACTGTCTTTATATCTCATGTACTTCTTACTACAAAGATATGAACTGTAAGTGCCTGTCTCAGAGAAAATCAAACTAAAGACCAGTGCAGACCTACAGGCTTTCTCTAAGAGGTAACCAAATTGATTTCATTGTTGTGTTTCACCATCAAACAATTAGTAGCATCTCAGAAAAAAAAACTTTACTGCCAAAAGATTTGTTCAGGTGTGGGAAAGATCATTTTTACCAGTGTCATTACAGTCTTCAATCTCCAGCGACAGCTGGAGACTTCATCTAAAAATTGTTGTCCTTGTGTTTGATCTGGAAATCATAAAAAGGCAGTTGACTGCTTGGCTAGAGTCTACACTTGCTTGAAAATGAACTATGTTGAGGACAATATTCCTTCCAACAAATCTGGTTTTATCACCAGATCAAGATGCATAGAAAGGAGAAAGACAGTGGCAGCAATAGATGTGGATAGTGGACTCTTGCCCCATGTGCTTCCTCCCAGATGACAATACCAGGACAGGAGAGCCATCAGAATTTCTTTCTTAGAAATTGTCAGTGTAAACAAGAGCTGACTGTGGATTTAGAATGCTAAACTTGTTATTTGACAACTTAGATCCCAAAAGGATTATTTTTGTTACTACTAAGCTTGAATCTGATGTAGAATGAGGGTTGGATATTTTTTTCCTTGGTATTTTTAACTGCTCTTGAAAACATTTTGTTGAATAGTAGGAGTGGTTGGTACATTTCCAATTTGGAACTGCTTAGCTCATGAGTTCATAAAATAGCTGCTACAACTGAAAAGTACTGCAGCAGCACAGAAAAAAAAACCAAAACCCAAACCATAAAGAAAACTCTGCAGACTTTTAAGCACATTATTTTTTCTCCTTAATTGAGGTCCAAATGTTGAAAAGAAAACACATGAACATAAAATAAATTTGGTTACTTTTAAACAAAGCTAATATGTTTTAGTTATTTTACTTGAAGGGTGTTACAGAATTTATAATTTCTATTTTGCAGTTGTGTTATGTGGTGCACAATAAGTGCTGTGTTGAAAAATTGCTAGTGCAAAATAAGATGCATTTAGTTTCATCATCTCCACTATTTTCTCATAAGAATAAAATCATCGTGGTAAGGGAAGAATTTATGTATTGTGTATTCAGTGCTCTGCTTTCTTATGAGGATCAACTCAAAACAGAGATGCCTAATCTCTCAGGCAGTGCTAGACACAGAGTCTGTGATGGGACCATGTCAGTGTCTCCTGCTGCAACTTCTCCCCAGCAATTTGTCATACCCTTGCCCCGTGATCTGGTGTACACATGTGCACTGCAGAAATACCATTAGCAGATATGCAACACTTTCCCTCTCATGATATTTTCCAAATCCATGAATGTGTGGATTATTGCATGACCAGCTGTGTGTATACTCCCCACTCCCAGTGTCGTTGCCAGATGTGTAGGCTTATTGCAGAGAAGAACTCTGCACACCACACACAACAGCAGCAAGCACCAGCTTACACACCAAAGGTGGGCTGCTCCTGCCTCAAGATGTCTATTTCTATCCTAGAAAACCAGTTCAGTGCACAAATATTTTGGGATGGCATCATGTTCTGACCGTCACATCAGTTTAAGCAGATGTATTATTTTCCATTTATAGAACAAATGGACTTAGCTGATAAAAGATACAGCTGCTTGATTTCAAAATCAATTTTATTGTGTGCTGAACAGGTGAATATTGGTCCAGTCATTCATGAACTACTGCATGGGAATGAGATGGTTTGTTCAGCAGAGATATCAAACTGTGATGAACAGGTTGCTGCAGTTTTAGCGATGAACTTAATTGGCATCCAGTGACAATAAAGGAACAGAGGGCACTGCAGGTCAAATTTCAACTCTATCAGCAGAGCCCAGTGGGGAATCTTCCAGATTACCTGCTGCACTATTGTTCTCTCTATTCAGTACTATCAGCACCTCCATTTCTGATGAACACCAGGCAATTTCTTTTAAACCAAAAGACCTCACAAGCAGTTCTATGTGCCAGGATGGTGTAATAAATGATTTGCATAAGAAAGAGTGATTAGTCCCAAAATACTTCCTTGAAAAGAGAGGAGTTGAATTTTCATCTTTAATGATAAAGTCTCACGCCACACTCTGTATCTCGTTGGAGTCTCCTATAAAATCATTTGATTAGAAAAGCAGAGGATAATTGACATGACAAAAACAAGGACACAAGAAGTGAGGCATTACGTGTTGTTTCCACAAATATTGCTGCTAATTGTGTCAATTAAATTATCTAATTAGTCTACAGTAAATCACTTGAACACACAAATTCAAAGCTTATGTTTCTACAGAGAAACTAATAGTTCCTAAAGGGTCAGAGTTTAGGAAAAGCCATCAGACATGGCATGAGCAAAACATATCTCTGATTTTAATTTTGATAATTATCCAAATATACATATATTGATAATTACCAAACATACCTAAGTATTTTACAGGTGATCCTGCTGTCTGGGAAGTGATCTGATAATAAGCTTTACACATGGCATGACAAAACCAATCTTGGACATATCCTGAACATTCTAGGAAACAGCCCAAAGCCATGGCAGGGCTGAGCTCACATTACAAAGCTTTTGTGAAAGGCAGGCCACATGTGCTGGTCTGTGCTCCCAGGTTTGGAGCAGGGCATGCTGACCTGCAACTACTGCATAGGCAGAGCAGTAGAAGTGAAACCTGTACTAGCCCATCACATGTTCCAGGAGCACCATCTCATCCACAGGGACCAGCTGTCAGGGAACAGCCCATGCCCAAACCATTAAAATCACTACCAACCCCCAAGTCAGATGCCTGCTGGGCATGGTTGCTGGCCCCTGCTCACTCCCAAATGTGCCCAGGAGGAATTTAGGTGAGTGGTAGTTCACACAGGCCAAAACTGGCTTGGGCTGTTTTGCTGCTTGGACTGGTCAGGCAGTCCTGGGATTCTTCAGCGCTTTTACTTTGCTTGTACTCAGGCAGTCAGTTTTACTCTCTGCATGATGCACTCTTAGAGGGTCCCCACCATTTTATAGAGAGACTGTAAGTAGATTGCAGACACTGGAATCTTAAGTTTGACTAAGAGACCAGTCTTTCTGCAATCTGAATCCTTTACCTATATAGAATCTTTATCTGCAGCTATAAAAAGAAGCCTTTACCTGTGGCCCTGCTCCTGCTGCTCTACACACTTGTGTTACCCAAACTGGTAGGCCAATAATTACATCATTATCAAGATGTCACCTTAATCTTTGGCAATATCCCAAGTTAAGATGTGATGCCATGTGTGGAAAATAAGAATGGCCTTAGAAGACTAAGGACAATGAAAAATTTGCATTCTGTTATTTAAGACCTTCTGGAAGCAGTTGTTTCCAATCATAAGTACAATATATCATAAGTACTCCATAAACAAGGAGTGTCCAAAGAGTAGCTAGATACAGAATTTCTTAGGGAAATCAGTTTGAAGGAAGCTTCTGGAGGAGGCTGTCATTTTTCATTTGTCACCATTTGTTGTTATTGCTCATTCATGTTTTGTTTGTCACATTTCATATGTTTAATAAGAAATTAAATTCTTATTTAGTTGTGGTGTGACAAAACTGCCTGAAAAACACAAGTATGCACATATATTTTAAAGCTGCCCAAATTAACCTTTTTGTCTGTCAAGGTGTCTGAGTATGGTATACTCTACTGTTTTTAAATATAGATAATTTTTAATTTAAGCATGTCTTAATACAAACTCAGAAGGAATCTATATAAAATATTATTTAGATTGCATCAAATTATAATTGAGACAAATTCATAAGTGAAAAAGTGGAATATGAGCGTCAAAATAATTTAGCTTCCTTAATAATAAATTAAATTTATAATCAAATTTTGAAGCTACAGAAGTGTCCTCAGTACTTTTAAGACCAAATGTGAAAGAAAATCGTTAAAACCTGTGAATTGTTAGAGCCTTTTTCAACACTGAAAAGAATTTTGTATTAGAACTTTTGTCTTCCATTCAATAACTACACACTCCCCACCAAAAATGGTTACATATCTACAAGTCATAGAGTTTCTTACTCTCTTCATAATTAAAAATATTTCCTCATTTATTGTCTGCAGTGGAGGTACTAAAATTTTGGAATAAATTTAATCACTAGATAGGGATATTTACAGTACTTAGAGATCCACAGCAATTTTGTGAATTGTATTTTTTCCAGAAAGCTATTATATTAATCTGTGTGTGCCTCTGCCTCTACAGGAGGCTACTTCACAAAAATATCAGGGTCTAAACTAAGTGCTAATCTAACTTCTTGTTATATATATATATATATATATATATACACACCATACATTTATATAAAGTTGAGAGTGTTCATGTTTTAGGTCACATTACTTTTTCTTTTTAACTGAAGATATTATGTAATGACACAGTTGTTCAGGAACAAAGGTTTATTAAAACAGTATTTGTAGATGTGCTTCCAAGGATTGGGTGGGTCTTGTAGAAAGAAAGAATAAATCCTGAGTATCTGTATTACCAGGGAAACACCTTCAGCATGGTCAGTTCTCTCTGAACAGTAACAGTGATGCTTTGTTTCCCTCTTGGTTATGTCATTATTGCAAAGCTAAATTTTTCATTTGTTATTTTTTACATAATTATTTTCAGAATCTGTACTTGTAGCAAAGCAAAAGTGAAGTGCTTGATTGTCCAGAAAAATTATGGAAGTAAATGTTTTAAGAGTGAAAGAATCAGTTTCAGAAAGTGAGCCAAAATTTTATTATCTTAATAATCTTACCTGCTTGCTGACCAGTCAGAAATAGGGATAGCCTTGGCACAGTGCTTGTAACCACAGCCTGGCAGGATTTTTGTTTTCTGCTATATCCTGCTCTACTTAGCATGTGTTAAACTGCATCTGGAAGACTGGTCCAGTTATAGGTACCCTGGTAAAGACATTGGTAAACTAAAGTAACGTTTACAAGGTGGTCAGGGATGGAGCACACAGCTGTCAAGGAGGGGCTGAGGGACCAGAGGTGGTTCAGCTTGGGGCAGGGACAGATTCAGAAGGACCTTACAGCAACCCTCAGTATCTGGGACAGGGCTGGGAGGGAGGTTCAGCAAGAAGACAGTGTTGAGCCCTTTACAATGGGGCTTGGTTGGAGGGTAAGAGACAACAGACTGGGGTTGAAAAAACAGGCTTGTCTGGACATCATAAAACCCTTTTTTACCATGACAGCAGTCAAGCAGTGGAAGAGATTTTGCATTCCCCACCCTTAGGGGTGTTCAAAATCTAACTGGATGAAATCCTGAGCTACCTGAGCAGATGACCCTGTTTTGAGTGGAAGATTGGAATAGATTGCTCAAGGTCACTTCTAGATTCTGTGATCCTGTGATTCTATAACTTAAATAAGAAGTGATTTACATATCTTTATCTGCAAAAAAAGGAAAAAAAAAATTGGCCTGGAGAGCACTTAATAACTACCAGTTGGCTCTTCATTCCTAACAGCTTAGAAGTTTTGTGCAAAATTGGATCATAGAATCATTTAGATTAGGAAAGATCATGGAGTTTAACTCTTAGCACTGGCAAGTCCACCACTAAACCATGTCCCTTATATATTCCAGTATGGACCACTGTTCATAAGAAATAACTACCTCTTGAAAAAAGCCCCAAAACACAACACTGTACATTACTGAGGCAATGTAATCACAAACAAAAGTTTATGCATTTTATACTGCGATATCTTGGCAGAACATATGTTACAAGTGAAACTATGACACTTTATGCCTTGATGTAGTTGACTAAATTTGATGCTACAATTAATTTGGGCAGGGACAGCTGCTTTGTAACTAAAAATAAGTCTTTGCTTTGCCAGACCTCAGATTTTACGTTATTGGAAACATTCCTCTTGTGCCAATATAGATAGCTAGTGTTTTAGGCTAACTTTCCACTGAGGGTTGGGAAGATATTTCCTTCTTTACTAGTTTCCCAAATGCATAGATTAATTTGCTCTCACTGTGAATCAAGCTATTTCAATAATGATTGTATTTGACTTGCACAGTGAGAGATTGATGTCATGCCTCCAAAGCATGGGTGATCCAAGCAAAACAGTAAATGAGGTTACACCTGGGGTTTGGGACCACTCTACCTGTCTCCAACAGTGCTCCCTCCCTTCTCACAAGCAGCACCTACTAAACACACTGGTTTCTGCACCTCCCACAGCAAGCTCTGTGGGTAGAAGGTGATATTTTGTTGTTCCTGCAGTATCTGCTGATCCAAAGGTTGCACTCTTTTGCCTCTTAAAGAAAAAGCAATGTGCTGTATTCATCTTGCAGATGATTGGATCACTCTACTTTCTACTTATGAAAAAATCCTCTTGTACAGAAGAAGAACAAGGATTCAGACAAAAAATATACAAGTTCATATTGCCTTCTGGTTTCCTTCACAATCCTTCTTCCTTATACTAGCTTGGTTTATAGATTCCAACTCTGGTTTTGAGTGCAAAGCAGAGTTATTGAAAACAAATAAGCCTCAGTATCACAAGCAAGTGCATGTTTGTCTTTTAGAGACAGAAAAATGGCATCTACAAATCTTGCATAGCTGGGATGCTGTGTAGAAACCTCCTTGAACACAGCAAACTACACGTAACATAACGAAAAATAACATCAAGGTCAGTAAAGGCAGAGAAGCCATGATGTAGAAGAAGAAACAGGTCCTGGTTTTCTTTTGGGACTGACTTTCTCTTCTTATTCTACAGTTTAAAAATATTGAACGTCCCCAGCACATGACCTTTACCTAGAACATCACAAATTCATTTTGCCTTTCTATTTTATTTAAAGATAGATGTCATTGATTTTATTGACTACTCTTCTTCACAGACAGTGCAGGTGTTCTAATGAAACTTAGCACAAGTGCTACAGTCTCTTAAAATCTGATTTATTTTCTAACTACTGGCCTGCATAATACAGAAATAATTAGGCATTCGTGTAAAGAAATTTCACAAAGCAAGTTCACATATAGTTATAAATATGATGGATAGGATTTTTTTCCCTTTTGGAGGGAAAAAAATAATCTTACAGTGATGGATTTCATTTATTCATATTAATTATTAGAAATTGGAATACGATGACAAAATTTTCCAAATGCAACATATTGCAAGAATTGTCCTATTCTTAAAATGAAATTGAAATATTTTTAAACAAAATAATATTATTAATAACAATTAAGAAGTGCTTACTTAAAAAAATATTGCTTTTAATGAAGACCAGGAAAGGACATTTTTATGCTTTAAGCCTCAGAAATGTGTCCATTTTCTGAGACAAAAAGGCTTTGTTTGCTGAGAACACTTGTTTAATAAGGATCAAGGGATTATGTTGTCTTTACTTGCTGATTAGCATTATGGTTGCAAATTCATATGATCGGCCAAAGTTTCACCCTTTCACATGCTGAAATCTCTCCTTTATAGGTAGAAGATACCCTGATGATGAAGAAAAGAAATATTTCATAAATTGACTGAAAATAATCTGGAAAAGTTTGGAGCTCTACACCACAAAAAAATCATTCCGGACAAAAGCTGTCCTTCTAAATGGCACTTATTACTGGATTTCCCTAGGGAAGAGTCATTCAAAGGACTGCTTTCTAAAGCAATGATAAATATCTATTGATCACAAGAGGTGTAAAAGCAGCTGATTGCATCTATGTGTGTTTTCTTATGGGGGTATGTGTGCTGCTTTTCATAGATTGCCATCATTCAGGGCTATCCCTGTCTTTCACCAGATTCTGCAGAAGTGTTGGAAGGTCCTGGCAGCTTCTTCCTAGACTCATGCTCTAATTAAGCTATGCCTATGTGTGTGTCTTTTAGTGCTTCTGACCTCAGAAACCTGTGTGTGAGACCTATGGCTTGGAAGATGACTGGAATGGTAGTAGTAAGACAACAACTACTTGATGTTACTTATTAGATAGAGCATACACGTGCTAGATGTAAGTGAAAGGTAAAAAAAAATACAGTTCCTTCCCCAAAGAGTTTGCAGTCAAAATACAGGAGAGAAATAAGAAAGAAATAAAAAGAAGGAAATAAAAAGGTGATTGCTTTTGGATGGAAGTTGTATTGTGGGACTTTAAGTTCACTTTCTTCCATAGATAAACAAGAATTATAGTATCAATGTTGCCTACTCAAGTCTAGGAAAAAAAATGAGTCATTAAGATCTTTTCAATTCTGTATTCCATCAAGTTTTCTTTGCATAGATGGATTATTATGAGTTACACATGAAGTAAGATTAAGAAGTGAGAGGGAAAACATTTAAGAAACAAATACAGAGAATGTTGAAATTATTAAGAGGGAAAGGAGATTTCTGGGATAGGTAGGAGGAGAGCACATATATAAATGGGTGGGAATAAACCACTTTTTGTGCCTGGAGTTCACTGATCTATTTTCCTCTTCAAGCCTTCTAACTAAGAATTATTTCTGGAGCAGGATTTACAATGTTATCCAGTATGTGAGAATTCCAATTTTTAAACCTTGTATCTTCCTGTATCAGAGAGCTTGCAGTAATGTAATGGCTACATCAGGATCACTGTGACAAAATAGGATATTGAACATCTATACTAATGATACCAATTATAATTATTATAGGTGTTTATATTATTTGTATTATATACCAAATATTAATTATACAATACTGAATACAATGAGGATATGTCATTTCTCCTGGCCATATTGCAGGTTTGTGTACACGCTTGTTTTCAAGGCCTATTGCATTCTGCTCAGGTAACATCTGCCTAGAGCACATTTAGCCCACAGTGAAAAGCAGCATGTTGGAAAGCAAATACAATGCGTGTCATTGTTGGTAGAAGACACAGCTGTAGCTTCCCACTTATTAGGCTGAAAATGTATCCTGTACTGTATTGCTTTGGGCTTTGTCAGCACACACAGTGTGCATTTTTGATACAACACAGGCTGATCTAACCAGATACAATGTGACTCATGTAACAAATGGCACAGGAAAGAGATTTGCTTCTTTAATAGATAAAAACAGGCAACTCCTTAACAACAACATTTGCAGCTGCCCTTTCATATTTGAGATAAATATGGTTATTAATAAGTATTTGACTCTACATCCATATTGAATTTGTGCTTGTTTGTTCATTTAGAAGCCAGACACATCACCAATATGATGTTTCAGAGACATTTGCAAGCTTCATAGAACACCACATGTAGATCATACTCTGCCTACTGGGACCCGCTGAAACATCACAGCATCTTTCAGACATGCAGTTCTACCTTGTCCATTTTGTTCTCAGTAGCAGCAGCATATGGTAGACATGCACAACCATTAAATCAGGAATTGGTTTCTGCATACTGGAAATAATGTTTATGTAGTTCTTTTTGTACAAAGGTAAAGAATGTCTTGACCCAGTCAATACATTTCTCTGGCAGCAACTGTTCTAGTTGCAGATCTGGCATTACAAAATGCAGCACTGAACTGTGCTTATTGGACAACTGTTGCCAATCCAACCACTCACAGAGTCAGCGTTTCTCTTTTCTGCAGAGTAAGTATGATCATGCTACTGGAAACGAGAAAGAATTGTTCTCCTAGATGTTCCAAATTGATCTAGTTGGGAAAGCATTCGGCAGTGGCTCAGAAACGAATGAATATCTTTGACAACACCTCATATAAAGAAAGTTACTTTTAGATTTGCTTAGTCACAGACAAAGCTCTCAGTGCCTGCAAGAGTCAACAGAAACAGGGAGCTGAAGTCTCCATGAGCCATCTGTGAGCCATGCAGCCAATGCTGACAGGCAGAGCCAAGAGCTTAAGGAATGCTTATTATGCATAGAAGCACAATAGGAGACAGCAAGATTTAAAAAGGAGAAGAAACTTACAGCAGTATATGCATGCACTGCTCCGGGTCCCAGGAGTTTGCTGCTGGCACAACTCACCCAGCTGAAGGTACACCGAGTACAACTTGCACTTTGCATCCTGCCCAGCTCTCCCAAGAGACAGATGTTCTCCTGCTCAGCCTACAGGCTGCATTTCACATTGTCCAGGGCTTAAATCAAGGACAATTTTTTAATCTGGTAAATTACACTGGACACAGAAGATGGAAACAATTAACTTTTGTTCGTTTCCAGGAGAAAACATTGTCTGTTTGATTTTGGCCTTCTGTCTTGCAAATTAGGGAAACTTCTGAATATTATCAGGGTCTTTGATGTTGGATTCTGAAAAGAAAAATTGCCCTACTATGCGTTAAGTTTCAAAAGATTGCCCTACCATGTGAGCAATTAAAATAATTTAGAGTCAGGTACAGTCATGGGTGACTTCTGTTTTCATTTTGTGGAAAATTATTGTCCATATAAGTGGGCTCAATAAGTCAACACAAACCTTACACAAAGGGTTTGTAGACACCTTTTTCTTAAACATGAATTTCCAAAAACCACACCAGCTGAGCAGGCAGTGAGGTATAAACAACATTTCCCTGTGGGCTTCAGTGCATCTTTTTGCATCTCTTGCAAAAAGCCAAGCCGCAAACATTCTTCCAGTTACTCAAATACTAGAGATATAACCTGGTATTTAATGTACTCTGAATGATATATTCACTGTTATAATTAGTCTTATTATTTTTAATTTCTTTTTACTAATATTAGCTCAAGAAAGGTTATCCATGGTAGTGGAAGTACAAAGTGCCGGTGTATCTATAAACAACTATTAAGAGGAAAATGCTGTGCTTGGAGAGAATAAAGTCTTGGGTTTGGGTATTGAGTCCTGTGTGGCTGTAAAGCTTCTTGACACAATCATAGTACCTTAAGTTACTGAGCCACAGTTTAAAATCTTTCCAGTTAAAGGAGGAAAAAAAACATTGTTCTGGGTAGCACATGGGCTACTTCCATACACTTTGTCCTTGAGGACAAAGTCATGCATTAACTGTATTATAGAACTCCAACAGAACATTGAAAGGTCATATTTAATGGACTGAAAAATCCTCAAGGAATGTAAATGACCAGGACTAGAGAAAAAGGATTAAAATTGCAGATCTCTGTAAACAGCCTTGTAGAGCTGTGCAGGCATGAGGAAGAGACATGTTGAGACTTGGGTAATGTTTAGTCCTTCTGAATTTGGCCAGCACTACAGGAATTGAGTAAGTGATGGAGAACATATAAGCAAAGGAAACATTCATGCAGAGAAAATAGCTGTGTTCCCAAATGTTTTGTATAGCTTATGTTTTTCAACCCTCAACATTTCCTATGAACCAGAACATTTCTTATCATACATCTAATTGAAAAACGCTCCAAGGCAATAACATTTTGTTGCCCAGTTGCAAAACACACTACTGTGCCCACAAAGTTCAGAGCTGGGAACTCAGTTATCATAATTTATCTGGTTTCTACTATCTGGTAACAGAGCTTTTGAGGCCTTTAAAATGTTTTTGTTGGGTTTCCAGTTTAAAAGTTTCCTCTGTAGTTTATTCTTCCCAGTTTTATATGTTTCTTCACTAAGATCATGGGTTTAGTTGCATTTTCACCAAAAAGAAAGTATATAAGCCTGCATTTGGAGAAAAGTTAATATCAAAAAGAGTATCTCTTTGGTAATACAGGCACTGTATGTTCCTATTTGCTCAAAATACTCTGTCTGAACCCATGTTCTGTAACAGATCCATCTATTCAAAATCTGGAGCCACAGGTTATGGTTCTAGCATAAAGTGCACAGCTATTTCAGACATGACAAAATCACTGAGCATAATAAACTGCAGAAGAGTTACAATAACAGGAGAATGCAGTTACTTCACTGAAGTTTAGCATATGCTTTCAGCCAACATTTGTGTTTACGTTACGCTTTCTTGGTGAGGTTAAAGCATATAGCTCTATTCTACTTACCCTGCTTTTTAGAGAAAAGTAATTTGGTATTAGACCAAATTCAGAAAAGACTGAACTGTGAAGTGATGTGAATGTAACACTGATCAGGATTTAAAGAGAAAAAAATTGAAGTATGTGAGAAACCACCATGACTTTAGACATTCATGCTTTTGCACACACACTTCTACAGAAGAATGAGTGTAGTGCTCAGGCTAGTTTTCCCTCTCTCAGATGTTTGTATCACAGCAATCACTGTATCTAGGTGCCAGTTTTGACAAAATTTCACTTGGAAGGAAACAGTTATTATAGGTTTCATTGTGAAATAACTGGTTATGTGTCAGCAGCTGCTGTACAGAGCTGCAAATACATCAGTGACTGTACAGAAAGTGTTAGAGAGATTTAGACACACATCACTGAGTCCTGGAGAGACTGCAGGCACTGTAGAAGACTATTACATTCCTATTCTCCACAAGGCTTTCCCAAGGAAACACCTTTAGAGATGTCCCAAAAGGGCAAAGTTCAATCCAAAGAAAACACATTCCTAAAAACCAGAATCCCAGTATACATTTATGCTCTTCAGAATACATGTCAATTAAATATACCTCATTCAATTACCTTTGACAGATCTTAAGGGTATTATAATTGACTCCCTAATTCTAAGAAAGACTCAAATAGAGATGCTAATATTGTATTGGCAGAGGCAAATAGTGCTAGCAATAGCTTGATGAAGCAATTAGCATTTAAATAGATTTATATACAACACTAGTTGCATTATACTGCAGCTACCATTAGTGAAATCTTGGATACTTGTAGTCATTTGCTAAAGTAGGTAGTTATCTGATACTTGTTTTGGGTCTTATGAAAATGGATGATTAAATCAATTTCCAGGAAGTACATATCACAATACTTTCAAGTACAATCTATATGAGTGGGTTTATTTTCAGTAAGACCTTTGTACTTTAATTCATCCCTGATAATTCAGACTTCTACAATTTCACTACTTATAAATATATTAGGCAAGTAAGATCTATGTTTCTCCTCCTTGTGATATGCAGAGAAAATTATCCACTGTTATTCCAAATTATGCATCTATATGTGTCTTTCACATCCAGGCCTCTTCCTAGTGATCGACTCATTTAAAAGATAGTTTGTTTTTCCATATATTTCTTAAAAATCTAGGATTTAATTTTTCTAATAAAAAATACACATGTGCTGACATGAAATGTACAAAAGAATGGAAAAAGTTTGTATTCTTATTTGAGTCATCACCTGCATAGGTAGAATGCCATTGTCTCTGTGACCATTATCATCAAAGGTATTTTAAGTCGCTATTTTTTGTTATGGGCTGGTTTTCTGAGTGAAAAAAAAAAAAAAAAAAAATCACAGCAGGATAAAGTTTAAAGCAAAACTTCAGCAGAAAATTTGAAAAAATCTGAGGAACAACAGCAAAAATGTCCATGGTCTAGTCTGCCCTGGTATTCAGGGCATGAATCAATATCTTGGTAATCAAGAAGTCTTTCTGCAAAAGCCCTGGCTGTATTCAACTATTCCTGGGAAAACTATGTTGACACAACCTTGCTTGTATTCTGAGCTCTTTGGGGTTGCTTATCAACTAGTATGTGTAGCTCTGTGCCTTCTTGATTATTTAGAGCTCTTAAACAGAAATGGCTGGGTTACCATAAGGAGTGTCTGGGTTGGTTTTGGTTTTTTTGTATGGGCTGAGTGAGATTTTGAATGAAATGCTTATTCAAAAGAGTCAGAAAACATTATTTATCTACAATTAATCTTTCTATGGTTTTTTATACTCATTATATTTTCTATATTCATACTCAAGGAGATTTAGAAAAGCTTGGGCTTTCCCAAATACCAGTAAGTACCAAAAGAAAAAAAAAAAAAAAAGGAAAGAAGAAAGGAAAGAAAGAGAAAAAAAGTATAAAACCAGCATTGAGGAAAAGTTAACTTTAGCTATAATTTTTCTCTTCTATTCACTTCATATGTAGTTTCATTTGAAGTTTTGGGCACATGTTGGGGTCATTTCTTCTTTTATCAAAACAGTTTTCCCATCTTAATTAAAATCAGTGGACTATGCAATTCTGCTAGATTGGAGGAAAAAAGAGTTTTTTAATTTACATTTAAATAAAACTGATTTTCTGAACTTCAGATATAGTTGCATTTTTAATATCTTGCTCTTATTATTATAAATGGTACCACTGGAATTATAGGGAGTCTTGGCTCACATTTCTGACTGCTGTACTTCAGTAGTAGCAGTGTGTTTGTAGCTGTGGTAGTCAAAGAACAGAGTCAAGGCAAAGCATATAGTTGGAGGAAATTTTTTTATTATTTAGTAAATCTATTGGTATTACTGGAAGAAGAGGCGATTCGAAGTTTTCTCAAAACATTTTTCAGTTTTTCCATCTATTCCTTTTAGTCTAATTAAATCACTCGTTACAGATGAGAATACAATAATTTTATTGTGGTATCTTGAGTGGCAACTTTCCTGCTTTGATATTTCATGATCAGAATTTGAAGTTTAACTTTCTAGTGACTGATGGATTCTAAAGTTTTCAAAAGCTAAAGACACTGGGTGCATTTTTTACCAATTTTTATTTTTTTTTTAGTCTTTCATTTGCCTTTCGTCCCTCTTTTTCTTTTATTTTTCTTTACTACTTGTTTCTAGTCTTACCTCTAGAATGCTAGTTTTCATTGAAGGCTTCAGTGCTTTCTCTTAAATAGACAGGGTGTTCAAATGGATGTAGTCAGAGACTCTAGAGTACAAATGAGGCACTAAAGTACTTCAATTAACACTTGAACTGTGTGTAATTAACAGGAATTCTCTGCAGCACACGAAGATGTAAGATTTACTTCCCACACTGGCACACTATGCATGAACTATGTAGAGAAATACAAGAAAATTTTCTTATTTTAGTATTCAAGTAGGAATGGCTGGGAGAAGAAACTTCCTTAATGATTTTTTTATTTAATGATTCTTTTTACATGGAAACCTGAAGAGGCTTTCTCAGCTTCATTTTATGCTGTGATATTTCAAAAAAACTTCATCCTTATAGTCCTCTTGGACTTAGCACAGTTTCATATTGAATAATGCTTAAGTTAGATTGCAGCTGATAATGTATATTTATGGTTTTGCCATTAACAGGGACTGGAAATGCTGATCTGAAGGTAATGTAACATTTTTTGAGAATGCTTCCAGTTTATATTCGGTTGCTATCACTGGATATAGAACTACAAGGACATAATTTTTTTTACCCAGCAAAAAGAGAAGGGTATTGGAACATTTTCTAGCTGAGGTGTAACCACAAGTAAAAAAAGATATTTGTTTTGTCAGAATCTAAATAATTCTGAAACATTTTGTTCCCCACCACTTATTATAAATGGTTATACCACAGTTTCTAAGCTAAAATTGTTTCAAAAAAATGAAAAATCAGAATTCCTTTTTAAAACTGTCAAATGAAACTTTTTGACAATTCCAAAAAAAACCGTGAATAAAATAAATTAATGTTAAATTACTTTTCTTTAGGGCTATCAGCTACTTTACTTGATGTCCTGGGATATAGCCAACAAAAAAAGAATGTAAATTTGGTTTTCACAGAAAGTGAACTGCAAATTTCAGTAATTTTGTTTTGGAAAGAGCCTATCAAACTTGCTGTCGAAATTCTTGGGGATAATTCTCTGGATGAACACATGGGGATTTTTACTTTTACAGTGGAAAAGTCTTCATTTTGTCAAATTACTCTTTCCAACCTATATTAGATTTGTTGATGTGACTGGAAGTGCCTTTACTTTTCCATTCACATCCTCCTTTGAAGCAATTAACCAATCTAGGGGAGTCGTTTGCTCGATTTTCGAATTGTTTGCAGTCAGTGTGATTCTGAAGTCAGGTAGTAAAAAAAAAGAGACAATGAGTGCCTCATTTAACGCTATCAACATCAATTATACATGAGCTCCGTTTACCTAGGAAGGCTGAATGCTCAGACTTGATCTTAAACTCTGGTCCCAAGAGAACATGCAGTCTTCCTGCTGGGGATAATGATGCTCTATATAAAGCAACAAAGTTTTATCTGTATTTTCCTAGTGCTATATTGTACAAATTTAAATATCACTCAGGTTCAGGGAGGTTTTTCCACCATATGGAAACACTTGAAGCTGTGCTTAGATACATAGACTCTCAATATTATGCCTTAGATTTAATTGGCAATTCCCACTAGCTTAGTGGCAGTTCTGCATCTAAATCTTGTATCATGCCCAAGAAATGTCTCATGAAAGATTCTATGCATTAAAAAAGACAAGAAAAACAAAAACAAACCAAAAGAAAAAAAAAATTAAAGGGGAAAAAAAGACCTTACAATCGAACTCTCTCTATTATAAAAAAACAAAAAAAGAGAAAAAAAAAAAGAGTTGTGTCATTAAGAAAAGTTTTCTCCTTTTCTGTAAATTGGTCGTAGTCAATTTACATTTCCTCAGCTTGAAACTTACCAGAACATTGTGTCATGCCCATATACTAATTGATTTAATTATGCTCTGCAACAGAATTTGCCAATAAAACAAGGTGTGAGGTACCGTTACTGCAATAAACTTGGGAAATTGAGAGATAAATACAATGTACTTTAAGTTCCCAGTGTCCACACACTCATTGCCTATTAATATTGGATGTAATTCTAAACAAATGTATTGTCTTGAGGAGTTTGTTTCCATAGGAGTAATATTGGGCAGTGTCTGATACAAACTTAATGTTCATCTATCCAAGTGTATAATACAAATATTTTTGCTCATTTAAGTAGGATACTTACAAATATTTTAATTTTTTTTTCAGCTAGACTTTTCCCTTTATTCATGAAATGGTGTGTATTTTGGATAAATAAACTAAATATTTTCCATTTCTTACTGTGTAAGGGAATAAATTTTGGGCAGGGTTATTAAATTCTGAGTGTTCCTGAACATATATTTCAAAAACTGCAGTGTAAGGTGGCAATGGTAGGAGCAGAGAAAGGTGAAGCAAAACAAAGAGCAACATTTGAAGTTTATTTATAATTGTAAATGGGAAATAAATGAAGAAGTATGAAAAGAGATAAATTATCTTCCCAGCTGCACAGCAAAGTATTGACAGTGCAGTATAGATGCTTTATGTCAAGTGCACTTCATTTTCCTCTGTCAAATCTAATCAATCATTTGTCAGACTCTGTGATGCTGCATATCAGAAATTCACGCTGAATATAGAAAAATTTACTATACACAAGAATACCACATATCAAAAATGAACCTACCTAACAAGTTTAGCAACATCATTGGAGAAGTGTCCTTCAACTGGAATGAAAGTGACAAACATTAAAAATGCTCCAAGACAGAAATAAAAATACTTGAACTTGCAACTAACAAAATATTATCGAGAAAATGCCCTGTGCCATCAGGAGAAGAATTTCACTCATTTCCTGAAGGTGTGAGTCCTGATCTTGCAGAGCCCTAAGTACACCCTTAAAGAAGTCCCACTGGATAGTCAGGAAGGACAGACTGTAGTTGAATGAATACTATTATTAAGTAAATAAACATAGCTGTCATAAGAACAATTTATCCATCACTGGTTTTTGATATGGCTAGTCAGTTCAACTGAGGTTTACTCAAGGATAAAGGTATCTACCTTGAGATAGGACCCAAGACCTTTGTGAAGACTTATATACCTCCTTTAAAAAAGTACAAGAGAAACTATACACCTAAAATCAGGAATGGAAAAATCAAGTTACTGAGCAGGGGAAAAGTTTGAGCTTTCCCAGATGAAACAGCTCTAAGATATGTCTGAGACTTTCTACCTTCAGTTACTGGATCAACAGTTCCTTTCTGAGTTTAACCCAGTTCTTTGGGTTAAAACTTATCAGAAACATAGGGGAAAGTGGACTTTTTCCACTTCAGAATGAAAAAAACAAGTCAAGATTGATTCTGTTACATAAATAAAGAGAAAAATAATAGATGTGTTACATAGGGCAGGTTTCCCTTCCCATTGGTGCTGGCAATTAGCAGATTAAAGCAATCAGGAATAATTCCCAGGGCAGAGACCAGAGACTGACCCTTCTTAGGGAGATGTCCTTCTCTTCCACAGGACAGTCACTTTCCCAACGCCCCAGCCCATCTGAGAGACAGAAGCATGACTTTTAGAGTTTGCTGAAAGGCAAAGCACAAAGAGGAGCTGTGATCATTTTGGTGCTGTAAAATCTGGTAATTAATTAGCCAATGGCTTTTTACTGTACGTCTGGGACCCATGCAACCAGGATCCTCCACTCATCCCCTGAACAAAGGGCCCTTTATATATATAACATAAGAATACCTACCTTTAATTAAAACAAAAGATATATATAAGACCAGGTATTTTTGTCTGTGATGGAAAAGAAATTTTTAACAATGCTTCAAGTGTTCTACTATTGGGTTACAAAAAGGTTATTTGACGGCAAAAAACCCACCACTTTTGCTACAAACTTGAAAAATAGTCAAAAAATAAAGGAATTTTTGGGCTTTCATGTTCTCACCGAAGAATCAGTTTCTGGGCACCTGTAGATATTTTGGTTACTTCTTGTTAGTAAATTTAGCAATGAAAATAATTAAGTAGATATGATGTGTTTTCTCTCTCTTTTCTATATTTTTTTCCCCAAGTTTAGGTGATTATTAAATTAAATTAAATTTAATTTCAATTACTGTTAGTGTTGACTACTACAACTATCATCACTATAGCTTACTTTATTTTTAAGATGTTCTCCTTTTATAAAGATGAGACAACACAACAGAATTTTAAATGGTAATGTTAAAATCCATACACTTTCTTTTTTACATGTGATACTTTGCTCCTGATTGGAAAAAGGGCACTGAGTTTTCTGTTTTTTTTTTTTTTAATTCCTTGTAGTAGGAAATACTTAGGAAAATAATTTAAAATATATACTAATTGAAATTTAAAATGTGAAAAATTTGGTTTTAAAATTCTGCCAAAAATGGGCAAAACAAATAATTGGGAAACATTTCTTTTTTCTCCAAAGCAAAGAGGTGACATTGTAAGAAAAATACCTGTATTATATTGTTTTTTGTTAAAAGAAACAGAAAATATCAAGTATTCATGGTTACCTATTGGGAGAAAAGATGTTTTCCTTGACTATTTGTTATTATTTTTCAAATGAATGTTTTTATTTATTTATTCTTTTTAGCTCATAAACAGAAAAATGCTTAAGAAAACTCTTCCACACCAGAAAATACTTAATTCCATTTTTTAATGTCATTCTAATGTAAGAGTTATACCATAATTCAAAATCAATCATAATACTTTTCTTGTATCTTTTATGTTTTCTTCTCGAAATGGAATTTGTAGCACTTTATCACAAGTCCTGCAATAACGTGGCATTCTTTTTGTTGAAAGTTTAATTCATTCTTACAGGAAAAAATATTAACTGAAAGTCTGGAATAGAAGTGGTAGGTTGTTTTGTTGTTTTATTTGGTATTTGTTGTTTTGTCTTTTTTTTTTTTTACAAAAGCATATTTTAAGCTGAATTACATAAATTCAGTCAAGATGCATTGCTCTATATATTGCTCTGCAGTTCAGTATTGTAACACATGATGTTTTGCTTTGGATTTCGTGAGGATTGTTATAATGTTCATCAGCTCTGTTTCAGCTGAAGAATGATTTTTATTCCCAGTAAAGAAAACAAGAAGGTTAAAATAGGCAAATAGATCAAGATGAATAGATTGTATAGCAAAGTGCCAAGAGAAAGGAAGGGATTACAGTTTTTTGTGCTTCTGAATGTTACTAGATTATAGGGACTGGCAAACAGAATGATCATTTGCATAGGTATCTGACATATGATTATGCCTCAGATGATTTATGTAAGGCCTTGACAGGCTACAGTGATGAGCATGCTAGAAATACGATAGATGGATGAATGGAAGGTACTCAGTGAGGGGAATGTGAATTGGAAAGTCAATATCAATTTGAAAATCAATCAGCAAGAATAAGACTGCTCAGTTTGTGTGCACAAAATATTTGGCTAAGGGCTGTCTGTAAAGGCTAGGTGGAATTCCAGAATCCTACAGAAAATATTTCTCCAGCACCATTCAAAGGTCTGCACTAAAACATGTGCTATCCAATTGTTTATAGCTCAGAAAATCACATAGCTCAGAAAATCACAATATTTTTTTATACTAGAACCTTCCCTTCCACTGCCAGGACCCTGCCCTGTCTATCTAGGATTTAGAGGAGACCCATTTCCCTTTCAGCAACATGATCAGGTCAGGGTGGCTGTAACACCCTGACCTCTGGCTGAGAGCACCACTGTAAGCCAATCCTTTAGAAAGCTGTTTTGGTGGAGACACTTGGCTGCCCTCATCTCTATGCCACTTTGAAAGCCACAGCAAGAGAGAAAAAAAACAACAAAAAAACACTATTCTTATTTTAAAAAATCTTAAATATGCAAAAAAACCTGCACCTATTTATACAGAAAACATCTTAAGGGCAGTCATTGTCTCCGTGTTTTTGTGCAGCCTGGTACAATAGGACTACACTGACTAAAGCATTCAAGATTACTTTTGCTAGAATGCATCTCAAAATAAGTTAGAGAAGACTGGGGTTAAAAGCCAAGAAGTCTAAACTTAGGAAATGTCAGAATTAAGGCTGATAATACTTTATGCAGGGTGTACATCATTTGTTCATTAAACACCGCACTATTTCTGACCGTCTCCCAGATTTTTTGTTGCTTGGGAAAGCTCATGCTCAGCATATGAGAAACAGCTTGGCTCTCATTCCACTCCCTTTGTTCAGGGTTCAGCACCATGCTTTGTTTACTGCATATGATTTAATTGAGTCTCTGAATACAGAATTATTAATATTCTCATGAGTTTTTCCATGACACTGCTATAGTGTTTGACTGTATCAAAGGAATAATTTATTAATCTTCTTGGTGTTTTTGTGACATGAAATACAATTATTCATTTTTAATAGACAAGAAGGTAAGACCCATGTATTTTTTTTTAAAATATTTTTGTCATTTTGAATGCCCAATTGAAGATGGTCTGGTTTGTTTCACAATGTTTTGAATCCCAGCATTATTTACCCAAAGCACAAATTGTGTGCAATTGAATAACAAATATAGGGGCATGGTGTTTCCTGAAGAATAGATATGATTTTTTTGTGGAGACTAAAAAGAATATAATCATTTGGAATCTCTAGGTGACTTATCTAACACTATGTTAGGACATTCTCAGGCAGATGGGGGTAAATTAATTTCTTGTAGGAAGTTCAAGCTGTCAAAACCATAAACTATACTTTCTTTTCCTAGAATTCTTGCTTTCTGTTTACACAATAAGTACTGTAAAGGGAAGAATTCCTATGAAAAAATCCTACTCATATCAATTCTCGAATATCACAAGGAACAGAGGTAGAACTGTTAGGCTGAGGAGAAGAAGATGAGGAAATTAAAAAGCACAAATACTCTATTTCCAAGAGGAGCTTTGTGAATTTCAGGGTGCAGAAAACATAACTGTAAAAAGGGAAATGATAAGCTTACAAGGTCCATTATGTTTGTTGTCAGAAGTGATAAGTAGACAGAACTGGAATGAGAAGCATGCAGAAAGAAGTTGCTTTCACAGACACTCATAAAAGCAGAACCTTCTTTCTCTTACTGCAAAACACAAGGAACGCATTCTTTGCATTTTTGGTATGGAAAACCTGCCTCTTACCACTCTGTATCTCCTGAACATCCATCTAGCAGTGTTTTTATGTGAAAATGGAATCTCCATCCTGGGAACATTTTAATATTGAACACCTTTACTGCTAAAATTATCATTAGCTTACTATCTACACCATGTTGCATTCTTTGCTTGTTAAAGAGCAGAAACACACAGTTCTGTAGCAACTATTGCAGCGTTGAAGATGTACAAAAAGTAACCAGGTGCTCTGTGGATCACAACCTTATTTTACCACCTGTTCAGAAAGTCAGGTACAGCCTCAATCTCAGCAATAAAACATAAGCAGTTGACCACACAGCTCAATTTATAACATTGACTATGAAGCTAACTTGGAATCAGCAGCGAGGGACTGTTCAGGGTTCCCTACCTCCTTGGTAGGGAGAAAGCCTCAGCTGGTGTCCCAATTTTAAGATACATTTGTCATCTTTAATTAATCTTCTGTTTGTATTTCAGATTTTTTTCTTAAATCAAAGTATTCCCAAAACATAAATGTTTCCAAATGGAAATACCGTAAGTCTCTAAATGTCAACTTATTTTCATCTATCCTCCCAGACTCCAAGTTTTGGAGTATGATTTGACTTATACCAGTATTATAAAATTTGGAATGCAGTCGTGGAACTGTTTCACCAAAGACAGTGAAATTTCTCCTGAGCCATTACATTGAATGAGGTCACCAAAGTCATCTATATCTTACATAATTTTAGATCAAGTTACCAACATTTAGTTTCCTAAGCTTTAATTTTTTACTGTAGGTGCTAAAACTACAAAAGTGACCTCTTAAAGACTGCAGAGAATCTTGATGTAGTTGAGATCTGCTAAGCCTGTAAGCACATGTAACCAATCCATATGCCATAAGAGGATCTTGCCTGTTTTAGTGCATCTCACTTTCTCCTAAAAGTTCTAAAAGACATGATACTACTACTACTATGCTGGATATCCTTCAAAGCTGCCTAGGGGCACCAACCTTTATGGAAGTTTGTTAACAAAATCCTTAGACATTTTTGGAAAATCTAAGCCTTTTTCTAACCTCTATATTGTTCAAATATTTATTTTTGCAGTAAGGCATTAAGGTTCTGCTCTCCCAAATTTGTAAAGCACCTAACTCAAGCAATCATACTCACTAGCTGATGGTACTAAAATTCCCATGTCAAAATCCCAATTATAGATACAGCCCAGAATGTGGGCCAAACGTTAGCTTCCTGCCTCTAGGTTGTATTTCCCAGACCATCAAAAGGCAATCTTTATAATGCAGCCTCTGAAAGACATTTTAACAGCTATAATGAAAAAGATGCTTTCTTTAATTAATAGATGTGCATAATCTCAAAAATGGCTTAGTTGTTGCTTTCATTAGTCTAATTTTTTCTGGTCATACTGAACACTGCCTATGTAATTTTCCAATTAAAATTACAATTCTGTGACTGTAATTGAAGCTTTATCTACTGATCCATCAGTTCAGTACAGAAAATTATCTGAATGTAACAACTCGATTACATTTTCCTAAATAGCCATCAAGGTTATACATTCTATTCTAAATATATTTGCACAAACTTATGTACAATGGATTTCTTTATTACTTAAAGAAAATGTAAACCAATTACTCAACAGCACAATATTTCTCAAAAACTAAACTAATTTCCATCATTAGAATCAGCCCCTCAAAGAATAACAGTCCATGTAAAATTTTTTTCTCAGTTGGCAATACACTGACAAAAAGGGTAAAACTGCTTAGTTTTCCAAACCCATAAATTTTATTAGTAAATGCAGCTACTATTTTACTATTTTACTTTTTTCCATATTATTTTCTTCCTCCAATTTGTTAAAACTTGTAAAAATTCAGATTAAAATTTAGATATTTTTGCACAACTGAGTGTTGTTGAGTCCTTGCACCTATGCCTTTATCGTTTGATGCACTATTTGACAGAGAAGCCAGGGTGCAAATTGCTCATCAGGGCCTGTCTCGTGTTGAAAAGCTGAAATAAAGTCTTGGTTGCTTGGGGTTCCCAGTCCAAAATAATTGTCTAGTTATTCATTTATTATTTTACACATAAACTAACAAAAGCAGGAAAGCATCTTCCCCTCAAATTGTGTTTTGGGGGTTTTCATGAGAAATAACACCTTAAGTGATCTTGGGAACTGTACTCCAGAGGAAAGAAGATAATAGTTTACACTATTAGTAGTACTAGTGTTTTGATATGATTACCTTTCAGCATTCAAGATCTTCTGTCAGACACTAAATTATTTTTTAAAGACTATGAGAAATATGACAGGAGTTGTCTGTAAGGAAGTAAAAAATGATAGACTGAGAGAAATAGAAATGATTTTAGGGAGTTCTTGAAAAGGATGAGTTGGCACACAAAAAATATGGTTCCATAATCATGAAGAACAATGTTTTATAAAAGTTCATTAGCAAAACAAAGCAAGACAGGAGACAGAAATAGAAACTATCTGTATTTGTATCTGTATCTCTATCTGTATCTGTATCTGCATCTGTATCTGCATCTGTATCCGTATCCGTATCCCTATCCGTATCCCTATCCCTATCCATATATCTGTCTGTCTATCTATCTATTTATCTATCTATCTATCTATCTATCTATCTATCTATCTATCTATCTATATTTCATAGACCTAAATGTAATTTTATTTATACATGTATTGATGATATAGGTGAGAAACACAGATGAGAACAGAAAAAGCCAGCAAAACAATAATTAGAAAGGATGAAATTTTGAAAACTGATAAGGAAATGTAAGGATACTGGAATAATTCTTTGACTGAGATAACCATCTTAAAGCAATATTCATTGCAAGCTAGGTATGACAAAATCATTATTAGGAGTGAAATGAAAAAGGGAATATATTCATTATAAGTATGCCTGCTTAGTATACCAATCAAGAAAATGAAACATGAAAAACAAAGGATAAACTAACCCTGTAGTGATAGCAAAATGTCAGGGACTGTCTATAATCAGTTCACAAAGAGCCAAGTGAGGAAAGGGGGTGAGGTAATGTTTCCAAACTCAGAAAAATGGTGGTACTGAACAAGATAATGCTGAAAAACTGAGACTTCTTGTTGTTTCCAGAGATCCTTTCAGAGTAACTTAAAACTGCTGTCCTATTCCAGTCAAGTTAAATTCTCATCTTTGTGGCAGCAACAGAGCCTGGTTCCTGCTGAGAGGACCTGCTGCCTTTATCTTGTCTCCCTGTGAGGTAGTGACTTCATTTCTCAGGAAAAAAAATGAGAGTATATTTTACATTTTAGGATATAAAAGTGATGGAAAATCACAGCACTTCATGCTGCTAAACTTCAAGCATCATCTACCATGAATAAATATATTCAATTAAGATAATATTCAAGAGTCCTTAAAAATTGTCTGAGGAAATGTCTGCTTCTCTGATGTTCATTTTAATAAATCTCCAAACACGAAAATTCCAGCAGCTTGAAGAATTGTTAATCTGCCATAGTCAGTAGCTGGTGAGCCTTATATCAGCCCTAAGCAATAGCGGAAATGCTGGTATAAAATTCACCAATAAGAAAGTCAGTGATAGGAATACAATTAATGCTAGCCAAAATCATTTTACATAACTTAGATCTAGCCAAATAAACCCGATTCTAGTGTTTGATGACTAAAAAATTTGTCTAGAAAAAATAAAAGTGCAGATATTTTATGCTCTGACCATGATAGGCATAGGACACAGTGTGACCCAGAGCTCTGATTAACACAATCAACAGGTCCCACCAGAAAATCCAGCGGATGGATCTCAATACAGTACATCTCGATGGGGAACAAACACTATGTTTTCCAGTGGAATGCCACAAATATTAGTTTATTTGACATCCAACCCTTGTGCAACATACCTAGAAATGGTTCAGAAAAAAACAGAAATCATGGATACAGCTGATGGATGTGAAACAGATTGGAGCAATGAGTAATAAAGATGAAGATAAAGAAGCAGGGTTGATGCATGACTTCTGATAAAAACGGGACCATTTACGAATAGCCAGATTCAACAGAATCAAGTAAGAAGTCAAATGTCTTATAGCAAGTGGTGCAGGAAATTTATACAGAAGACGGATCTGTCTAGTAAAAATCAAGATTCCAGAGAGGAAATAAGAACCATAGTGGACAATGACTTAATGTCTCTTGTCAGTGAGATGCTGTGGCAAAAAGACTAATAGCAAGAGCAGAAGCAAGACACTGAAATTTTTCTTGTAAGATTTAGAGAGGTTTTAATATTGGAATGCCATTCACAATTCCCGTGTTCCCACTTCTTGAAATAATGCTGCAAAACTGAACCATTTGCACAGAATTCAGCAAAGTGCCACAAAAAAACCCCTGTGAATGATGAAATACTTCAAGCCTTTGCAAAACAGGCTTTAGGGCTTGTAAGAAGAAGATGGAGATGTCATCTAATTACAGTGTAGCTGTATTTCTGTGGAAAAAAGTAACAGGGATTATCAGGTTCCTTAACAGGTGGAGGCCTTTGCTTTTCTTATATCCAGAGTTAGTACCTAGAAGCTGAAACTAGCCATTCAAGTAAGAAACAGGAAAAAATATTTAATAGCTGCTGTTGGAATCATAGTTATTCTAAGTAGGAATTGTCTTAGTGTAAGTAACTTCCGTCTTGGCTCAGTTCCGTCCATTTTCTTTCCTTTTCTTCTTCTCAGTTTGCTTGAAATGTTCTGTCTGGGAAGCTATTAATGTTGTTCCTTATTGAAGTAATAGAAATCAAAGTTACCAAAAAAGCCAAACAGAAATAATCTTTAAGGTAAACTTCTGTAAGTCATGTAAATGCTGGAGTTGATGGTGACAAACTAAATCAAGGAGCAGTTTTATGCATATTGAAGGACACCAATATGTGAATTCTCAACAAAATTAATCAAGCAGATGAATACTTGTTGGATGTTTAGGTATAGTAAGTAAGTGAAAATACCAGGTTTTTATTAATTTCTGTTGAAAAGGTAAGAAAAAAATGCATTTCTATACTACTATGAATTACTTTAAAACTCCTTGAGGAAATTCTCAAAATTTCCTTTCTAAGAAGTAGCAATTACACAGATGGATCATCTTCATATCCTGTGAATATTTAATTTCAGGTTTCAAATCTGTGCTGAAATATTGACTGTTACTTCATACATATCAATAGTTCACTAGAAACGACTCCTCAAAAAACATCATCATATGATGTTAGCATAGCAATTTTTGTCAATCAGACAGCTAGTCCTTATTCACTTGTTTGCTAGTAAAAATACAGAAATCTGTCCCAGTTTTGAAGACATTATCGTTGAGTTACAGAGTATGTTGAGTTGGAAGAGGCTCATCAGGATTGTTGAGCCAACTCCTGCCCCTACACAGGACATCCAACATGTGCCCACAAGCATTGTCCAAACGCTCCTCGAAGTCTTACAGGCTTGGGGTCATGACCACTTCCCTGGGGAGCCTGTTCCAATGCCCAACCACACTCTCAATGAAAAACTTTTTCCTGATACCTAGGCTAAACCTCCCCTGACTCAGCTTCATGCTGTTGCCTCAGTGGTCACAAGAGTGAAGAGATCAGTGTATGCACCTCCTTTTTCCCTCATAAGGAAGCTGTAGACTGTGATGAGGTTTCCACTGAGTGTACTCTTCTACAAGCTGGACAAATCAAGTGACCCCAGCTACTCCTCATATGGCTTCCTCTCAAGGCCCTTTGCCATCCTCTTGGCCTTCCTTTGGACACTGTTTAATATTTTAATATATTTTTATAATGTGTCACCAAAAAACTGCCTCCAGCGCTCGAGGTGAGGCTGCCCCAGTGCAGAGCAGAGCAGGATAATCCCCTCCCTTGCCCAGCTGGCTATGCTGTGCCTGATGTCCCCAGGACAGGGTTGGCCCTCCTGGCTGCCAGGGCAGAGCTGACTCATATTCAACTTACCATAGCCATGACCCACAGGTCCCTTTCCATGGCACTGCTCTCCAGCATCCCATTCCCCAGCCTGTCTGTACGTCCAGGGTCACCCTGTCCCAGGTTCAGAATCCAACACTTGCCCTTGTTAAAACTGACACAGTTGGTGACTGCCCATGTCTCTAATTTGTCAAGGCCTCTCTGTCCTTGAGGGAGTTGACAGCTACTCTGAATTTAGTGTTGTTGGCGAACTTGTTTAGTATTCCTTTGAGTCCTGCATCCCAGTCATTAATGAAGATGTTGAAGAACACAAGGATGGAGCTGTGCAGAACCCCAGTAGTGGAAGGTCACCAGTCTGATGTCACCCCATTCCCTATAACCCTTTGTGCTCCACCCATGAGCCGGTTGCTCACCCATCACATAGCACAGTTATTCAGCTGAGTGCTGGACACTTTGCCCAGAAGGATTCTGTGACAGGCAGTATTGAAAGCTTCACTGAAGTCAAAAGAGATGACATCTATTGGCTTTCCTAGATCAACCAGGTGGCCTACCCCATTGTAGAAAAAAATCAGGTTTAAAAAGCAGGACTTTTCCCCTCACAAAGACGTGCTGGCTTTGACTGGTGACTGTGTTGCTCTACAGGTGTTTTTCAATACCCCCATAATAATCTTTTCCATGAATTTACCAGGCACTGAAGTGAGACTGACAGACCTGTAGTTTCTGGCATCTTCCTCACCCTTCTTGAAAACTGGGACAATTTTTCCAGCTCCCAATCAGCTGGGACCTCTCTTCTTCTGGCACCTTGTGTTCTGAAAAACTTATATTCTCTTATATTTTTTGGTCTTACCTTTAAACATTGATTCCTCAGATATTTCTAACAATGAAGATACCAATGCTTTTTATGAGAGCAATGTCACACCAGAGTAGGATAAAGGTGGTTGGAGCATTTTCCAACAAAATACGTCCACACTGAATCTTTGTATCAGTCTTCCAGTTTCAGTCTTTAGTTGGAGGTATTATCTTGCATTCCATATATTCTTTCTACTCATATTGAGTCTCTCATCTCAAAAATTTTGTAATGACGGGAATTAGACTTATGGGAAACTGAAGCTGTAGAACTCAGATTCTCATTTATTTTATGAATAGAAGCCACTTGTGTTTCTTTCCTATGTATTATGAAATATTAGAAACTATTCTGTGTTTCAATAGGCCTTATCTTTGTGGATTTGGTTTGGGCTTTTTTGAAGACTGAAGTTCTGAGAACTTCAGAAAAGGATGCACCTTGAAACCAGCAGAATTAACACATCTTCTTGTGTTATTTCCATTACAAATTACATTTGGAAACCATTCTCAAAAAGCTGCAGAACAAAAATTATCACTGTAAGCCTATAACAAATTATTTGTCTGCATGGATGATGTTCTATGCCTTTTTTTTTATTATTTTTTTTTTATACTGTTCATGCTGCTGAATCCATTCTTCCTAGAAAATATATGCTGGCTCTTTCCCATTTAGTGCCTGTTATCCTACATTTTTTGGCCTGTGTTTGACATGACGAGCAGCAGTTGAATGAGGCATAATTATAAAGGATTCTATGCCTGTTGTTTAAAATAGAATTATTTGCATGACAACGTATCCTGGAGAAATAGAAACCAAGAACTAGGGCAAGCCTGAGCTTAAACAAGCTGCTGCTTGGTGTCTGCTTTAGGACGACCTGAATCACTCCGCATGTTCTGACACACATAAAGATCAGAGGCACCATTCAATTGACAACAATATTTGATATGGGGATGAGAATGATAACACAGGATTTAAGAAAGTTTCATAGTTCTGTGGCTGTGGGATTTGGATGCTTATTGGGATAACGGGGACTGCTTCTACTGGCACTAGATGACAATGCCTAAGCAACTGAGCTGAATCCTAGATTGCTGCTAATTCTATTAACTGAAGGTCAAACACTTACTGCACCTGTGTATCCTTACCAAAAAATGCCCATTAGGATTCTTAATTTGGAAATTAAAACCAATTCAAATCACTATTGCCCTGGACTACCAGTCTGTTTAGATTAAATGTGTAAAGGTGAAATATTTTTGATACATACTAATTTCTTCATTGAGTCCCAAACTGTTCTCTGTAAGGAGTCAGAAATTGGGAAGTAGACAGAAGACTGACTGTCAGATCTTTACCTGTAAGTAAAGCCTTATCCAGGTCTTGCAGCCCTGAGACTGAGCTCCTGATGAAAAAAAAAACCTCCTGGACTTAGGCTGTCTATTTGTCTAAAGGCTGTAGTGCGCATCCACATGTGAATATTTTGGAAAGAAAATCCCTTTCTGTTTGGAGAGAGTCAGGCCTGATGCAGAAGGTACACCTTGGTTTTAGTATTCCCCCCAACCAAATAGTAAGTCTTTGCTTCTGTATCTGTACTAGAATGTTTTGGTGAAATTCTTGCACAAAAGAAACCAAAACAAAACCAAAAATCCAGAAGTACCCAACCCGCCCCAAAAAACTCCAAAAAATCATTCACTCCATTTTGTTCTGAGAAATAACATTACTTTTTTGAAGTAACATTGAAGAAATCAATGTAAGCCATATTTAAGGGAAAACTTCTCCTGGTCCAAAATTAATACTTTTAGTTTGGCAAAACACCAAATGAAAACAGTTTTGCAGTGACAGGCTTTACAGAAAAATGACTATGTATTCCTCAATACATATATGTACTTCACAAAAAGAGTGAATCAAAAGCTATTGGGAAACTGAGCAGAAAAGAGAATCTTATTTATATAAATCTGTTTCAGTCAAAAGGTACTCTGAAAAGAGAAACAGGATCAGTTGTGTCACACAATTCTTTATTTCATGTTTCTTCTTAAAATATCAACTCCTGGAGTTGTGAATTTGTGAAAATGGCTACGACCTTTAACTCAGCATCACACCCATTACACCAACATTACAAAAATAGAAGAGTGGCCAGAACTGCCCCCTAACTAAGCTGTTATTATTGAAGAGAATGGTTTGGAAAGCCTTCTAGCAGTTGTGACATTGCAATTGCTAAAAAATAAGATTATAAAACATACTGTGATTACTCAAAACTCAGAGCTAAAATGGGAGACACATGAGACACCCAGATATTGCAGAAATTGTGCTTGGGACTTGCAATATTGTGCTTTTAATAGTTTCTTCTGCAGACTTAATAATTCTAAATGAATTAATTAGGTGTATAACAGAGCAATTAGCAGAAATCTAGTTGAAAATCATGGATATTCTTTATAGTGCTACACTGGGAAAATGTACACACATATTTAAAAGCAATTTTTAAATATGTTCCAGTTACTTTTGTTAATGCAAATTTCAGAATAATTAGACATTGTTAATAGACACTTCTGTGAATACTTTATGTATTAAACACTTTAGAGTGTTTAAAGCCTCCTTTTTTGAAATTTTGTCCTTCTAGAAGAGAACTAAGTCTCACAGTATGAAACAGATTTTAAGGTGAGATATAAGAATGTGACACAATAAGTTTAAAAAGTAGTGAAGACAGCATGACAATTTTAGATAACTCTGTTCTGCTCAGTATTCATTAGAAATAAATGTAAACTTTGCATTGGTTATCTTTTTTTAGCAAGGTCATAATGAACAGAATCAAACATGTTTTACAGCATTAAAAATAGAAAAGGCAGAAGAAACTTTGAGCTTTATGTTCAGAGTAAAGAGAAGCAAAGGATGCAATGTATTAATTTTTCAAAAAACATGTTTCTGCTGTAACTACCTCACACAATATGTGCACAAAATGACTTGGGATGTGAGATCTGTGGCAGTAGCACTTCTGAGGAATCATTAGTCAGGACAGCTGCATTTTTATTAAAATATTAGCTTGAATGCATCTGTGAAAACTATAAAATAAAGTTAGTATTCTGGAAGCTTCAAACCCCCCCCTAGACCTCATGTCTAGTTTCTAGTAATTTAAGAATACCATCATAAGAAACAGATGGCAAAATAGCTCAATATCCTTCAGAAAATCTTCTGTTACCATTAAAAGCTACACCTGCTGAAATGTATGGTCTTACTTTAAATGTAGAAAAGCATTAATAGGAATGTACAGCAGTGTGGTTATATCTCTTAATTGGTATACCCAGTGGAAACAAACATGCTAATTAAGCGATCATCCTGATTATAAGAGCCTGGTAGGAATACACAGTGCTGGGAGATACTCATTTCTATTTCAGCAATGGCTTTAAAAATAATCATAGTTAGATGATTGAAATATTTATATTGTATAAGTGTGACTCACTATAGGACTCAGAATGATCATGAAGGGAAAAGGATTGAAGTAGAGATAATTGTGACACAGAACAAAGTTACAACTTCAATCTCTCCTATAGAGTATTGTCGACAATACCAAACAGTCACTTTGAATCAACCAGGTTTGTCATTTTTCTACTCATTAGAAATTGAAATTCATTGAATTCAATGATTGCATTCTGAACTCATTTCATTTAAGGCTTTACTTTAATCCATGTGCCAATCTAGAAACTGATTTTAAAGGTCTTGTTCAAAGCTCCTACTGCAACATTAATCTGGAATGCTTGATTCAAATTCTTCTTGTTCTCCTTTAGAGGTTTGCAATAGCATTCAATTTGATTTGCCTCCATATTCAAGTGGACTCCAGTTCCACCTTCACTTTTAGCTGGCTGATCCCATCAGACTCAAAGTAGCTGCTGGGTACAGCCAAATGAGAGAGCTTCCAGACCCCTGGTCATTAAACAAAGCAGATTCAGGTAACAAAATAGATGTTTGGATCCTTGGGACTTTCTGGTCTATTTTTGACTCCAGAGAAAGTGAGGAGAAAAGAAATAAAATTAAATTGGAAGTAGGCAATAGGGATAGAAACGAAAATGCTCTGTTGTCTTCTGAAACAAAGCATTTTTGTGAAAACGTAGACTATTTCCTCAAATCCAACAAGGACTAAAAAGCAAAAAAATGTTTCACTTGACTGAAATGCATGCTTTTATTTTAACCATATGGTTGAGGAGAAACAAGTTCAGCATTTATTTGATCCTTACAATGGCATGTACTGAATAGATGACAAAGACTACAAGAAATTACAAATACTTTCAAAGTACCATATAACATAAGGAATTAGGACTGGAATAGAGCATTACTTCACATGGTGGGTTAGGAACTGCATTTTCAGGTATGCTTGTTCCTAAAATAAAAAGGAAAAAGAGTCAAACAAAGCATAAAGTTAGTGCTAAATTCTAAATTGAATGTATTAAATCCTGTATTTTGTAGGAAGTTGAGCATACTACCCCAAATTCACTCTTGAACTTACATAGAACCTAGAGAAGGAGGGAGTTTCTGCAGTATTGTTAAAAACTGTAATCACCTGGTATTAAAAAAATCCCAGAATTTAGCACAACACAGCATTTCTGATAACAGTTTTATTCCTTACTGTTTGTAGAAGAAAATAAGAACATGGTTGCTTAAGCTCTGTTATTGGTCAACAAATAATACAGTAATTGTATTTATATCCAAAATTTCACAAAACACTTAGCACTTAGAGTTGTGGTCATGAGCAATAGAATTGCTCATTAGCTGGCAAAAAACACACTCGTTCCTTTTTTCAAGTAGAATTCATAGAATAAAGCTCCAAGAATCCGACCACTTTTCTCTGGCAGGTCCTTTCTCATCTCACTCCAGCTGATCCCTGGGCTTTAGAACTATGTGCCTCAACCTTCACCCCAACTCAGCATTCCTGAAATGTAGGAAATGTGCTCAGTGCAGCCCAAGCTTTTGTGGATCTGCTGGAAGCTGCTTCTTCAAGATTTCAGGAATAGTTTACAATAAAATGAGATTGGAGTCTTTATATTTCTAGCTAATTCATCAGGCATTTCTGTCTAAGTTAAGAGTTGTGGAAGTAGGTCAAAATAAAAATAGAATTTTACTGTTTGTATATCAGGATTGGCATATAGAAAATCAGATACAGTATGTATGAAACTGCAGAGATATGGCATTACTCTCTACTTGAGTAAAAGGATAAGAGATCTCTAAGCACAAAGGAGTTGTTGAATTGCCAGAATTAGAGACACAAGTAAGAAAAATTCAGAACTAAACAACTCTCCTTGCTACTCTCATTTTGTAATTGTATATAATACCTTAAGAAGTCCATAGTAGCTCTAAGGTTCCTTTTCCTAAGGTGTGGCTCTCCCTGTCAACTTTTTTGCATGTTTTACTTAAATGGTATTTGGAACACTGAGTGATCAGATTCCCTCAGACCTTAATGTGATTTGTGAATCCTTGACCTTACAGCATATATAGGTATTAATGCACATGTGCATTTGTCTCTCTCTAAAATATACACATATGTATGTATGTGTGTGTAAGTTCATATGAATACATAGTAAGTTGAAGCTCTCAGAAGCTCAAGAATGACACCTACAATTTAGGAATACTTAACCAGATGGTGCAGAAAAGAAGTCCTGCAAGTGCATCTGTGCTAATGGCTTGTGCACTTCATTGCAGTCTGTGTCTGACTCATTCAGCATACCTAAAAGGCAGCACCACAATGAGAGCACCCCAGACCTTGGGTAGCAGGACAACAGGACACTTGCTGCAATAAGAAAACCAATTGAAGGGACCCCTTGTACAACTGGGTGATGGCACTGGAATTTTCAGCGCTCAGAAGTAATTAGAAAACAGCTGTGAAGGAAAATCAATTGTTCCTGGTCATCAGTGGCTTGTTTTCCAGAACTAGAATAAGGAATGCAATTATGATATCTTTGAAAAGAGCAAGCTATTGTTTCTTCTTTCTTTGCTGTTCTAACATTTCTCCAATTATTTGTGCTAGTTATCTTTTAGTTGTTTCAGAACTGCTTTAAAAATACTTTGATTCTCCTAATTATATTGCACTACTGTCTAGTCATAAAAATATCTTTTACAGAGTTCTTTAAGGTGATGACTTTTGATTTATGAAGAGTTGAACAAATGCTTATAAATTATTCTTTGATGGTTGCATGACAGAAATCTTGCTAAATGAAAAAAGCTGAAGCTCATCAATGAAATTGCAGATTTATCAATAAAAACAAGTATTTGATCCATGAGAGGCCTGCAGTATTCAGATTCTTTGTCCCGATCTCTGAAGTGCTTTTGAGATAAACCTGTATTCTAATATAATAATTTTATTTTTGTTGACATTACCATGAAAAGAGTAGGAGTTGAAGAGTATTGTCTGTCACAGAGGAGAACTAACAGACTCTAGGAAGAGCCTTTGCAATCCAATTCATTAGATCAAATTTTAATTCTGGCAGGAAAATATGAGTTTTAAGCTATTATCATGTGTATTATGCCAGCATTGTTAATATTGATTTAGTCTTACACAGTGACAGAAATTGAAATGCCAGGAGTGATAGCTGTGCTGAACTGTTTTGAGCATGTAAAATGGTGCAGTATTCGATTAAATCACCCTTGATTCATTTGTTTATCTTGTGCTGCACTGTAAATTTAATCTCTCATTACATGATTTGGGTCCTAATTTAAGCAGGATTCAAGGCAGGAAAGCAGAGCACACGTATTTGCAGCAATATTCCCCGTGACCTCTTGTTGGAGTGAGGGAATGTTCCCTCAGAGTGTGAAATGTGAGTGTGTGTGGCAGGAACCTACACAGCTATTCAGGGAAAAAGCCAGCCCTGGTTTTCATTGTGTGCTTGCACAGCGCTTAGCCCAGAGAGGCCCTGATCAATAATTTGAATCCTGAGGAATTACTGCCATGCAGCTGACTATTGAGACAAGCATGCTAACAGCTCTTGGGAGCTGTTCAGGAGCAATTCTGTGCCTGCTGCGCTGCGCCGCTGCCGGAGAGGCTCCTGCCCTGGCAGGCCTGGCAGCTGCTGGCGCCCGAGCACCGCTTTCCATGCTGACATCCAGCTGCATGCTGTAAAGCTGGGATTGCCTCTGGAGGGTAAGCTGAGGCACAGACTCTTGCAGCAAGTGTGGATCAATCACACTCCTAACCTTCCTTCCCCGGCCCTCAGGGCTGGCGTGCCTTCAGTCCCTGAGTCGGATGCCAGGGGTGCAGACCTGGGCCTACATTCTCCTGCCATTCTTAACTTAGCTTCTTCATTAAATGGTTGTAAAGGAAATTCTTCTAAACACAGAAACTCTGAAGAAGATATTTAACTGCAAAGGTATTAAAAACACCTTGCAGAATAATAATAAGGAGCTTTGGCTCCTATACTTCAAAAAGGCAGACTTCACAACTTCCAAATGAGCCTGCCAGAAAATTTCCTATTCACAGCTTTGGGCTTCATATAAGAAATAATATTGCAACAGTGTTCATTTAAATGGAGCATATTCTTCAGAATTTGGGGATAGCAAAATCTAGAGTTTAGGATCCAGACAAAACCATAAAATGTTTTCAGCATATTAGTGAGGACAGATATACTGCCATCTCTAAGTTTCTACCTAGGAGTTCTAAGAGAATATCTTTCCTTGTCAGGATTCACAGAAATCAATGAAATAAATCTGGAGCACAATCTAGTAATTTACTCAGAATAGTGGTACCAACTTTAGAGAGAACATTAAACACTGGCAGTGCAGTTACTTTTAGGATAAAACTATAAATGTCAACTCCTCTACTTACAGCAATTTTACATTGCTGGCCATTCTGTAACTGTGATGAGGTTCCTCCTAATTTACACCAGCATAGATGAAATGAAAGTAAAGGTCAAATGCTTTCACAGATTGAGTAACTTATTTCCCTGTGGCAGCTTCTTTGTCTGGCCAAAAAGAGAGAGACCAAAGGTTGCATCATCTGGCAGATCAGCAACATCTCTTTAAGGTGTTCTTCCCCTGTTCCCGTTTCCTGAAAGTAAGCAAGCAAATAAACAAAAATAAATAAAGTAGTCCCATCACAACTGGCAGTCTTGATGAGGAAGTCTCTATAAGGGGGTCAAATAGTAGGGCTGATGGCTGAAGAAGCACATAGAAAAAGCTGTTTTACCTTTAGGCAGCTCCTGAAGTTGAGTGTAGGATTTGAGGCAGCAGTATAGCAAGGACGGTGATGGAGCTGCCCACAGTTCTGCCTCTGTGACCAGCAAACTTTTATAAATATTGAATTTGCAAGTTTGTAATTTTTTCTTTCAAACTGGAAACTGAGTAGAAAAAAAAAAAATATTAAAAAGAGCTATTTGAAATGTTTATATGGCATTAATGGATTGTTTACCTGATTGGAAAACTACAGACTCGTATGAAGTTTAAAAACCCAGAAACAGCATAATTTGTGAGAATGGTGGCTTTGGAAGTGTGAAGAGGTAATGAGCAGTTAAAGAAAATGTATCTCACCTGCAGAATTTGAAAGAGAATTTATTAAGACAGTGTTTTGCAAAGAAAAGAAATCCTGCAGAATAAATTTGCAAGAGAAGAAGATAAGAAAGAATAAACATTGCCCTAGTGGCTTGTAGTGAGAGGTGCAGAGAAGGGAAAGAGATCAAGCAGGTATGATATGAGATGAAGCATTTAGAATTGCAAGACCAGAAAGGGTAGGATCTAAGAAACAATAGAAAAAAATTACCTGGACACATGAAAGTTTGGGTGGGTTAAATAAGAGGAAGGCTATGGAGCCAGACAAAGGTTTTAAATGAAATACAGGATTTTCCTTGTTCCATACATTTCACAGTACTGCTTTACTTCTAACATTAGCACAGCACATGTATTTAACTAAAAGATGTGCTGCTGTTTGTTGTACAATTAGTAGCACAGGGGGAGGGAACAGCTGAACAACAAAGTTTGAAAAATAATGAAATTCCTGGACAGAGATCCAGCCCCAGACATCTCCAGATTCACCCATGCTAACTTTTCCTCCTTGCTGAGTGTTTTTGACCTCTGAGGCTTTTGCAGGTGTCGGCATTAAGATTCCAGAAGGCACGGAGGGGGGGCATTGAAATTCCCTGCAAGTTTGAATCTCTCCCCATTGATCGGTGTGTCAGCCCATGATGCAGTCATGCACAGATGTCACACAACAGCAGCAGCAGGTTGCAGAGCTTTAAAAATATTTGGATTTAATTGAAAAAAAATATTAAGCCCTTTGTTTAATGCCCCAGCTTCCTCTCTGGCATAAAACAGTGGCTGCTGTAGCTAGAAGGTGGATTATTCTTTCTGGAGACTACAATTGATTCACACAGGATTTGAAAGGGGGAAAAAAAAGAAACAGAAAACATGGCATCTGAAAAATAGTGTAGACAGAAGAAGAAAGGGGAAAGCAGACACTTGAAAAATTTTTCAAGCATGATTCTTTGTCTTCTTGAACTCTGATTTAAAGGTTGCTTAGCAACAGTGGCAGTAACAGCTGGGACACCCTTGATCTTGTTGTGTAAACTATTAAAAATAGGTGATGGAAAGTAGCACCATGGAAACAATGACAATTCTGAAGCAGGTGTCTGCAGTGCTGCATTTCAGCTTAATGTCAGAAGTGTAAATTACAAAATTTATTTCTCCCTTTAATCTGAAATTTAGAAAGAAAGAAATCTTTATATTCCCAAAATTAAGTAAGACTGAAGATAACATTATCCCATTCTGTGGAACTGACTCCTGATTATAGCTTTATATGCTTTCTTGCCAGAACCTTTAGAGGATCTTCATTTCTAGAAACTGAGGTAATTTCACTCCAGTGAATTACTGAAGCAGTCCTTCAGCAAGGGTCATAACTGATATTTACAGTATTAACCTCAGCTATGAAAGGATCATAACCCTGATTTCAGTTGGACAATTTAGCTGAAGCCTCACCCAGAATTACTATTATTAAAATCATAATCTGAAAATGCTTACCTTATATGGGGCTAATAATCATAGCTAGGAATAATAAACGTAGACATTGGAATCAGCAACCCTCGTTCCGAAAACATTTAGAGACCCAGGGTCAAGTTTTTCTTAATATGACTAGTAAATCTGTGGCATGCAAAAGAGGACCAGTTCTCAGAAAGAGTAATTGTCTGCCCTTTGAAGCAGACTCCTTTTAGGGCTCTTTAATTCAATAACCATGTTAAAGCAGACAAATTTCCTTTGAAAACATGGGATGGTATCTTTTATTAGGCTATGGATATTGAGTGTGAATAAAACACTCAGCATTATTAGTGCTATTTTTATGCACTGTTAAGCTAAAATATTACAAAAGAGAAAAAATATTCCTAACCCATGGGATAGTTGCATTTTACATTTTCTTTATTTTTTTTGCATTTGGAATGAGAGCTAAACAGAACTGAATACTTAAAAAGGTTTAGAGGTCCATGTCATTTTGACATCTTTTTACTTATTCCATCATGGGTGTTCCTGCACTCTGATTTACTAATAGTCACCAATTGCACTATTGAAACAAAGAAATATATGAAAAAAACCATAAAAAATTGTTCAATAAAACCAGCTATGAATCTAAATAACAGTTAGTTAGGGTTATTCTGACTGACCAAAGCATCTCCATCTCATTATTGCAATACCTATAAAGAATTCAGCTTAGTTTTTTAATGCTTCTTATGAAATCAAAAATCATTCTTTCCTTTGAGCATTTTCTCTGCTGCTGACATTGGTACTTTGCTAAAGAAGCATCTTCTATCAGTCTTGCTTTTGCTTATCTTGGAAGAGAGAAATTAAGTAGTGGAATACATAATTTTGATATTATGTTGTAGCACACTGTACTATTTTTAGAAGATATTCTACACTGAGGCAGGACAGAGCTGACATGCAAGGTCATTGCTTCCTGAGGAATTAACTTATGCAACTTGGATGTAAAGGAAATAGTGGGTATAAACTTTAAACTGTTTGGTTTACAGCAAATTTCACAGAAATTCAAGCTATCTTGCTTGGCTTGGCATTTTTGCAGTACCGTGGAATGCTTTGGTGGGGAACTTAAAGATCATTCAGTTCCAACCCTCCTGCCACTGGCAGGGATGCCACACAACTGGATCAGGTTGCTCAGGATATAGGGTAGCATGAAAGTTACAGACTGTTTCTTCTAATCTACTTTAGTCTTACATACTTTCATACATTGCTAGGCAGAACAATTACAGGCACAGGCACATTCAAATAGTCGAGCTGACACTGGGCTGTATTTGAAAGAACATAGGAGTATTAAACCTTTGTGCTCAGCACCCATTTCTTCAAAGACTCTTCTGTAGTGCACAAGCATGATGTACTATCCAAGCAGATAGACTTGTCTTCCTGACCTCCATGAATTAATCTAAGTGCCAGAACTGACTTCACGGAAGTCTGCTCTTCCCAATACTTTCATAGGAGCTATTCTACAATAATCTAGTAATACTGAATTATTTATTTTGCTCAAATTATTTTTGTGAAATAAAGTATTTGATTTCATTTGTCCTGCTCTGTATGAAAAAGCAGCCTGTCCTCCTCTACAATTTAGATGAATGGGAAGTTGTACAGAAATGTAGGATTTATTTTCAGTGTTCTGTCATTTAGATTTAATTGGTATCAGCCAATTCACAAAGAAAGCTACTTTAAAAAGTTTGATTGAGGAATTTAAGCAATGGGACTTATTTTAATTTGTGGTATATCCAAAGGTTGGGATGACATCTACAATACGGGGAAGCGAAAAAGAGAATTTTAATTTTTAACCTGAGTTTTACTCTAGTCTATAAAATCATCTGAAGTCAGTGGAATCACCTAAGGAATAAAATAGCATAATTGGCTATAATACTGTTACAGATTAAAAAACTTTTCAAGACCTATATCTGGTACTGGGAAAGTGTAATGGAAATTGTTAAACATTCCTTTAAGTATTTTGGGGAGAGTAAAACTTATGATACTTGTGACTAATCTATGTCTTCAAGAATCTGTTGCACCAAATAATTCCTGAGTTATGCCAAAAAATATGCCAGCTTAAAGGTTTTAGAATACCAAGGTGTTTGTTACAAGTTGCCTTTACTACTTGCTAACATCCTAATTTTTTTGAGGTTCCTGAATTTCTGTATGCACTGAAATATTTTACTCTAACGATGGCCAGAGCCATTAGGGTAGGATATCACAGTCAATGATCTTCATTTTACAGGATGATTATTGGTTAGTAAAATATTTTAGTACTCCACCACTACCATACCAAAGAACTAAAAATTTCTAAATATGAGGGAGTAAGTCTCCGTGCTATGTGTTTTACTAAAGGAAAGTTTTCAACTGAAATTTTCTCACAAATATATCCTCTTCATTGGAGGAATTTGAGGGATAAATCCAAAGGAGAGATAATCTCAGTGTTTCTATTATTAGATAAATGTGTCTTTAGATTCTTTTGCACTTTTTACTGATGTTGTGTCTTTCTGGGAATTCATACTTTTGAGAGTTAATTTTCCATAGCTTCTTATATGTCTCAAATCCCTGGTTTCTTTCTTTTTCCTTATTTGCCACTTGCATAAAAAGCCTATGTGTTTAGGAATCAAAAGTTTTCTGGGGTCAGAATTTGGGAATTTAGGGCCATCATGGATCTACTGTAGTCTTTACCAATCCCTTCTAAGCACAAGGTTTACCTGACTTTTAGAAACATATTAAAAAGTCCTACCACAACAACATAGTTCATTGAACAAGGTTTTCTTTATTTGAAGTAGCTCAGGAGAGCAACTAAAGCTACAGAGGGTCCGTCATGTTGCTCAATGTACTGCTGCAATGGTCTATGATATTCAGTACAGGGAAAATAAGAGCAGTTGAATCCAAGGCTACCTGTTGGGGCAGAAACATCCTCTAATTGATCACTTTGTCTGGCAGAAGAGCTGCCTGGAGGCTTTTCATGTGGATTCTGAGACTAGAAATTTTAGCTCAGCTATTCTCTTCTGTGTTTGTATAACATGAAGGATTATGTCCTTGATTTAACAAGGGGAACCCCCTGAAGCTGCCCTCTGAAAATGAAATAAAACTAAAATAGTCACAGTATACATGGTATTAAAAATCTTCCCATATGATTCCACTTTGGCAGTGCTCATCATTTTTGCCTCTCTTGTATTGCTAAAATTGATCACTGAGGTGGAACTGAATGGGAATGAGGAGTCTTAGAAAGGACACTGGTCATCTTGTCATCCAGAAAATCCCACATCTTCACCTTATCCCACTGAGCAGTGTGGGAAGCAGTGGGGCAGGGGCTTCTCTGGATGCTGGAGCATTTGAGAAGGCTGCAGGGCTGACTTGTTGTTGAGTATTGCCTCAGGTTTCTGTGGGTTTTGGAGGTCAGCCTGCAGCTGGGGGACAGACTGGGGGCTGAGCCCCAGCCAAGGCTGAAGTGGCACCCCCATGGGATGGGAGAGGTCAGCTTAAGGGACTCAGGGAGGACTGGTCCCATAACACTTGTGGGTACACTCTGGGCCCTGATGTCTTTCTCCTCTGTCAGTCGAGAAATTTCCCATCATTTCCGTCCCCATCCTCCACTCCCTCTCTTCCAGCTTCTCTGTCTGTATTTGCTGGATTCAGCATTTTCAGGCTCTTTGTGTGAGACTGTTTTCTGTGCATGCTAGCAAATAAACATATGGAGCAGCCCAACAAGCCCATGCTCTTGCTGATTTCACTGCCTGCTGGGCAGTATAATGAACTACCAAATAAACTGCTTGCCAGCAATATTTTGAGATTAATGCTGAAAAAAATTAAGCTTAAGTACAGTAATGAAAGAGTTGAAAACTGGACTAACCATATTCCATACTTCTCAGAGAAGATGTATTTAATTCCTGCTATGTCTTGACAAGTATCTTCCCACCAGGACTGCAGTTTGCAATGTAGAAATTAATCAGATGTTCAAGATAATTAAAAACACATTTCTAAGTGCTGTTGGGAAAGAGAGATGTGGAATGAAGGGACAAGTTCTTAAATGGACTTACAGACAATGATTTTACAGTTCAGTTCCCCTGAGCATCCCCATTAAAATGAATCTTAAAGTTACTTTCAATCTCTTTGCAGATTTACAGTATCAGCAAAACAATTATGGACACTTTTCTCAAATGGAATGCACATTAAAAGATTGGGGATTTGGGGTTTTCTTCTTTTCTTATTTTTTTTTTTTCTTCCATCGGTAGCAGCATTTAAGACAGGTGAGTGAAAAAAAGAATAATATTTTATTCACAAGGAAAAGAAAAGCATAGAGGAAAATAAAAGACTTTCTTGAGGATGTATGGAACATCTAGAGGCAAACATGCACAGTGGAAAGTCATTTTTAAGAGTGATATTGGGACTACTAACATAACAGCAAGCCTAAGTCAAAAGGTCTCCAGAAATACATCTGTGACCTGTGAGCCTGTGAAGAGTCCAAGAGACCTTTGATGAGATAGAGATGGTTACCCCTTCACATTTGCACAAGTTATGGAAATGGTGAATCTACTATGGGGTCTGCCTGAGAACTTCACCCCATCCTCCCAAAAGATAAGAGGCATTTCTGTTGCTGTCTCCTTCTCCTGCGTGTTTTCCCAGTGGAATGAGCTGTTGGAAATGCTAGGATTTGTTTCCAAAAACCTTCCAAAGATTCACATGACTATTTTAGGAAAAACTCCATCCCTTGATATTTTTTCACTGAGCAAATTATGCCTTTTTAGTGTTCTAAAATCAAAATATATGACTTTGTGATTAGCTCAAGAAAGGAAAAAGAAGTGTGATCTTTCAAACCCAGAGGAGCAAATTATGCTTTCAGTAACATTATGCAATTTTTTTCACATGTTACATATTTATTGAGAAGATTACTTATTTGTCTTCTTGGATATCTTATTATGATGATTATTATTATTATTATTTATTTTATTTTTAGAATATCTTTCTCTTTTCAAGGCTCATTGTCCCTTCTGGCAGTGGAACTACATAACACTGAATATGTGTGACACCACATTAATTTCCATAGCAGAGGATTAGTCTATTACAAATATGGGATTAGGCCCACTTGAAGGATCAAAGCAAAAAGAGAAGTGAGATGTGAAGAATGTTTTTTTTTTTCTTTTTTACCAAGCAAACAAATATCCAGGGTAATAGAGCAAAAAAGAAAACAACTGCCCAAGTGAATTTTTATAATTTAACTTGAACTCCTGATCCTGAACTAAGAATATTGGGTTTTATCTGATATATTTTTTTACCAGTAGAAAAACTCTGAGTTGTTTGTTTTCTTTTGTTTTCCACTGCAACAGCATTATTCATATAGAAACCAATACAAAATCTGAAACAATATCCTGAGGCCATTTTCATACAATTTAGCATCTTGTATTCATGTGCATCATCGAACAGCTACACTTCCCATTCACGTTGCTAAGTTATTGCAGTACATTTGTGGTTGATTTTTCCATTGATGCTAGAGCAGTGTATAATTAGCAGTGAATAACTTATTCCATGAATTCAGCCTCATTTTCCTCTTTTTAAATGTCCACAAATAGCTAAAAACATGCCCCTTATTCCATTTCACTGTGGAATAAAGAAGAGCTTTCTGTTTTAAACACTGTAGGTTTATATCGTGCTGCAATTACCCCATAATTTAATTTAGATATTAAATAGGTGTTTGATAATATGATTTTTCCATCTAATTTCCAAATTTTTTTATAATTTATTTCAAAAAGTGTTACAATTTCAGGATGATTCATCTGATACAAAACCAGTACAAATTTCTTGAATATTAGAGCTGTTTTGGGGGGCATGAAAAAAAGAAAACTGAAACAACATGATATGTGCATAGACATTCTGGACAAAAACAGAAAACTATATGAGAAATTAAGTGCTCTGAGCCTAATAAAACCTACATTATTTCACTTAAGGAAAATTTTTATATATACCTCCTCCATCTTCCTTAAAAGAGGTTATGATTTCCTTCTTAATGGAAACACTGGTTCAGTAATCTTTGGCTCTTGACAAAGCCAAAGCTCTAATTGGTTCAGAAAAGGTAAGAAGGGAAACATGATCTTCTCATTTCTTTTTCACACTACTTTCCTTTGCTAAACTGCACCAAATGCTATCCTCTTTGTTGTCCAAGCAATCATCTGTTTTGCTTCCACATTTGAACACGATAAATTAATCTACATGCAGCAATGTCTTATTTCCTAGGAAATTTCCATAGCAGGTCTGAAAAATGTATGTATTTAAATTTAAATTTAAATGCATTCTTGATGATCTACCTCCATATGTAAGTACTGCGTTCCTTGAAGATTAATAAAAAATGCCTGTCAAACATTCAGAAAGGCAAACATAATGATTAATCCATTTTGACTATCTTTTAAATTTTTGGAGGCATTACCAAGAGTATTTAGGTACTCTGTTAGCTGGTGGATATTTGGATGAGGCGGTCTTCTCTCTCACACTGTAGGGTGAACAACAGAAGTGTTTATCCTGGCTTGTAGGTATGTGTGATTCCCTGATCCTGTGATATTCTTTGCATCAGTTCCTTACAAGTGACCATGCACATGGGGAAATTATGTTCGAAAATAGTGATGATGTGATCAGTACCAGACAGCATCTGGTACATCTAAACTTTATAGTTTAGAGCACGTATTACGGTCAACAATTAGCTCAGATAGGAACAAAGTGAATGAACAGCAATTTGCTATTTGCCTAGACTGAGCCCCATTCCCTGAAATGACCAAAACATATCCTCATTTACCTGCAAATTTGATAAATAAAAGTTTCCTTTGAATTAACTTTGCAAACCAGACTTCCATACCATGAGTATATTAAAAGTATATGGTGCCAATGCATGACTGACAGAACCACCAGCAAATCTAATTGCATATGTAACTTGAAGATCTCACTAGAGAGTCCTTCATTGAAAATGATTATGTGCACTTTAGTCTGTGCACTTTAGGCAGCAAGGTCTGGAGAGCTTAAAGGTTAAAAAAAAAAAAAAATTAAAAAAAAAAAAAGAAGAAATGAAAGCAAAAAAGAGTGAGAGAGCATTTTCTTGCCAGGCATATTTATCCAAGCTCACAGCTCAAGATTAATCCACAAGGGCATAGAGGCAGAAGATTAACGAACTAAAGACAGTCTTCATTCCTTGCTGAATTTTATTTTTACTTTGAAGCTATTTGAAGGAATACATCTATAATATTGCATTCTGTCGAGCACAAGACATTGTTCATGAAACAGATGTCCAATACATTTGTATCATCTGTGTAGTGGCACACACATACAATTGCACAACGAAAGCTGTGTTCTCACAGAGGAGCTGCAGAGGAATTTATCATATGTGAGTAAGACATTGAAAAAAAAATCCCTTTTGCCTTGTTTTCAAGCAACACTAGAATTAAAGCTATATTTACACTGAGGAGGGTAAGGAAATGTTGATAGAACACAGCATTCACAAGGGGTTATGAAGCAGCAGGATAAATTCTTCACTAAAATTTGAAGGATTCAGGAATTACACAAATCATGGGAACTCTAAGTATGCACTACAGAGTAAGAACAGAAAATTTAAAATGCAGCAATTATTAAAGTTTGCTCTTAAAATATAGAATCACAGAATATTGGTAGTCAAAGGGACCCACGAGGATCATCAAATCCATTGCTTAAGTGAATGGCCCATACAGTGATTGAACCCAAAATCCTGAAGTATTTAGCCAACTGAGCTAATCTTTAAGAGGCATTCAGTCAGTTAGGTAGTAGGAATGTGCTCCAAAGACATCCCTGCAGCCTTACACTGCACACCAAAAATTTAGCTGAATAAAATTAAATATAAGTGTTAGACATACAGACAACTAAAGGGTTCAAAGCAGAACACAATAAATCAAAGAATTTTCTACAAACCAGAAATTATTTACTTAGTTCTAATAATGCGCTGGTGGTTTCTCAGTTCCTTTGCTTTTGTGTTATTGTTCTATGGTTAAAAGTATAAAAAATCCCCAAACCAAAAAAACCACCTGTTTTTGTTTGAAATAAAAGTAAAATTATAGTATACAGAAAACATCTCATGTACATTGCCAAAAAAAAGTATGAAAGGGGCTCTAAAATGAACTAAGTCTTAAGAAAAGTGATGGGAGAGGAAAATTTCCATAAATAATGCAATAACTTGGACTTGTCAGAGGCAGAATAATTTTGTACTCATTCGTGAAATCAAAAATACCAAAAGGAAAGCATTGATTCTGGCAATGGAAAATGCATGAGAAAGATAAGACCCAGATGACTTAAAGGACTATATAGATTAAGGTAACTTGCACATGTTTGATCACAAAAAAAAGATTTCTGTAATAAGAACATATACAGGAACATCAGAATGTAGGTCTTCAGTCCATGCTGGACCATACCTCTACTCTGCACTATTTTTCAAAATTCATCACAGCAAGACTGCTGCTATGTGCAATGTATTATTCGTGTCCTCACACAGTTATTCCGGGGCAGTTTATATTTAGTTCAACAACGTCCTAGAAAACCAAGAGATTTTGGAAGTGGAACAACTTAGTACAGACCTCCTCAACATGACATATAAATGGTCTTTCCCTTGAGTACTTTCTCATTTAAACTATGTCATGCAAAAGCAAGGAGAATCTGTGGTTTTAATCTGAAGAAGAGATTCAGGGATGAATGAAAAATCTAGATATTGTGTATGTTATCTTCTTTAATGAAACTGCAAAATTTATCCAAGGTGCAAGACACATAGGTGAAGTTAGGGTCTACTTCAAGAAGTGATATAAGTTTCTGCTAAATCAGTGGAAAAAGAATTTCACACTATACAGTGCCAGTCTCTCTGTGACAGAACAGTGATAAGCAGTTGCTTATGAGCACCAAATATCCAAGTATTAACTGTTGTGCAAGTAAACTGTATGTGAAAAACACACAAATTGGGTATTAGAAGAGCAGCAACAATTTTTTTTTAAATACTTATAGATAATATTTTAAGAAATGCAGTACTGTACTCAAGATATTTATTGCTTTTGGAGGAATAACTGTAAAAGGAGGCTATACTTTCTTTCTGCACCAGATGTTGTAGAAGAGAACTTAGGAAACCCTTGTGCTGGTTTGGGCTGGGATAAAGTTAATTTTCTTCGGAGTATGGGGCTGAAAACTGTGTTGATATTTCAGGTGTGTTTTCATTACTGCTGAGCAGCACTTGCACAATGTCAAGGCCTTTTCTGCTTCTCACACCACTTCACCAGCAGGATGCTGGGGATGCACAAGAAATTGGGAGGCGACACAGTCAGGATAGCTGATCCCACACCGTATGGTGTCATGCTCAGCATGTGAAGCTGGAGGAAGAAGAAGGAAAGGGTGACTGTGTTTTGTCTACCCAAGCAATTTATTTGCTTCATTTTGTTCTTTGCTTTTGTGCACAAAAGCTTTCTGCTTTCCCTATCTCAATTCGTGACTTTTCTAACTTTTACTCTTCTGGTTCTCTTCTCCATCCCACCAAGGGAGAGTGAGTAAGTGGGTGTGTGGTGCTGAGCAGCAGTTAAGGTTAAACCACAGCAGCCCCTTAGACAAAAAACATTTATTACTATTATCTGGAAAAAAAACCCACAAAAACTCTGAAATTATGCCAAATCTAAGCACTGCAAATCCTTCTAATTCAGTGGAAAACAGATGTGAAATGATGGTGATGCATTTGGACAGATAGGTGTTGGTCTCAACACCAAATATTCTTCCCAGTCCTTGGAACTGTGCTGTCAAAGCATGTTCTACATGATCGTCCCTGAATCAAAACAAGAAGGACAAACAATGATTGCCTAGGCCCTAACAAGAATTTTAGTATCTAAAGTAAAAGTGAGAGGATAAAATTATTTCACTGTCTCACAGGAACTGGATATATAATACTATAAAATTACCAGTATTTGTGTTTTGTCAATATCTTTTCTTTGAAGAGTATACACATATAAATGGCCTTTGCCATAGAGAAGATTGGTATTTAGGACTTATGTATAAATGCATCTGGGATCTACAGCACCATTCCATTTCATCTTCTTTACAACTTCAGCATCTCATGCAATGTTTCTCAATAGCTGTAATAAAGTGACTCCATGCAGGAAAGTGGCAAAAGTGCATTCTGCCAGGAAACAGAAAGCAACCTTTGCTTGTGTTATTCTTGACATACTCTGTATGCTGAGCACCTGATAATTTTCTTGGCCATGTGCTTTACAGTGTTGTGATAGTTCCTGATCTTCATTTCAGACCAGAGCAAAAAAATCTATTATTGTGGCTTAGAACAGCATAGGAAGTATGTAACAAGAAAATATTTTGAAGAACGAAGAAAATACAAACAAAACATTGTTCTATGAGTTAAGACACAACAAACAGATTTAATAGGAGTCAAAAGTGTTTCTAACCTAAACATGTAAGTTCTACATTAAGCAGCAGATATTTTGTCTCTTATTTCAGGCTTTGCATAACCTTTAATATGTGGTATTATTTTCTTTTTATTGTTATTTTACTTTTTCTTTTAATGTCTTCTTTTTGTTTTGAAAGTAAATGAGTGCACTGGCATTTAGCTCTAAGGTTGTGCAAATTCTACCCAGTTAACTAGAAGCAAATACTTTGGTATTTTTATAGAAGCGTGAATATATGCAAATCCCTTGGGCACTGCAAAGACAGGAAAGGTTCTAACCCACTTCTTAAAAAATTCTGCATATATGATAGGCACACACAATCTGGGCAAACTTTGATATCAAATTCCTGTAGACACCATTGCCTGCAGAGCTCAAAGATGCTTGTTCTCCATGTTACTTCCTCAATTAGAGAGCTTAGTGTTTTTTAGGAGATTGCTCTATACATGTCCAAAATGTTAGACACATTTTAGGTATCATCACCCAGGCAAGATATTATATCTGTGAATTCAGTTCAAGGTCATCTTTAAAATACTCTTCCAACCTGCTCTGTGTATTATTATTAGGTTTTTAAAATAATTTTTAGCCTTTTCCTGACATTCTGTCCATTAATAGCTTTTTAGAAGACTGTTTCACTCACCTGCCAGTAATCACACTGTCACTTAACAACAGCAACAACTCAAATGGGAGAGAAATAGCTCACCATCAGACAAAAAGTACCATGGTCATAACCGCTAGCTGCCCATGTTGCTTTACACAGAAGAAATGCTTGTGCACAACAGAACGTTTCTTACTGATTCCAGCAGCTAGAAACTCAAACTTATCCCTGCAAGCTAAAGCTACAAAGAGCAAATTCCTGTTTTGTACAGTGGCTATGGCAACAAAATCATGGACATTAGGCAAATGAATTCTTAATGAAATTACTGAGGGAAACAGAGACAGGTTTCCTAGAAACTGGATTAATTCTGAGACTTCAGGACATAATTTTTAAATTTGTCCATCTCCTTTGTGTTGGGGCCTTCCTAGAAGTCTGATCACCTCTGTGTCCAAAGGGAAATTGAACTTCCCTGTCTGCACATATGCTGATTGGTATGTTTTCTCAGGCAGGTAGCAACTCTTTTGAGATTTCCCAACTTGCATTCTGTCTGGAAAGAAATGACCTTAGCTCAGAAGCTGGGTAGCCATGTGGTCTTTGATTTTACAAGGTTTTAAGGGCAAAAGATTGCATTTATCTCAGGGGTGCTGGCATGGATGTGGAAAAAGGCTTGAAGGAAGCTGAACACTGTCTTACTGTCCACTGATGATAAAATTAATGTATTCTTAGTATCTTCTTGGTATTGGACACAAAGACAGCCTAAAGATCTCTGAGGAGTTCTAGAGAAGCAGAAATACTCTGACTGCCAGCACGCCCAAATCTAACTGTAGTCTCTAGTTCAGCTTATCCTCTTGATTCTTCTAATTTATTGAGTTGATAGATCACATTGGGGATCCACAAAGAGAAACCTAAAGAAAGTGAATGTGAAAAGAAACAAATATATTTGGTTATTATATAATGTCAATACCATCATCAGCGTAGACCAAGAGCGATGACACTGCCAAATGTGTTCCATCTCCTCCAGGACTTGACAAACAGGCTGCCATAACACCACCATACTGTGTGGGTCATTGGAGTGATGCCTTGGACTGGCTACCTAGAACAGAGGCTAGACAGAGTTAGGGAATAAAGTGAGTATTTATTAAAGACCTTTAGCAGATACACCTGGGGCACTGCAGGAGCCTTGCAGAGGCTACACCCAAGATGGACGATGGTCACAAGTTTTTCATGTAAGTTTGGTCTGTTTGCATATCAGGGATTAATTGTCCAATTACAGCTTCAAGAATGAAGTCACGTTTCCCCACTGTTCTCCCCCCCCCCCCCCCTAATTTACTTTTGTTTACACTTTTTGGGCCTGAGGCTGTGATGATGACCTTGGCCCTAAGGACTGGAAGAACTGTTTTGTCTGACCAAACTGTGATGAGAGCTTACTAACACCCTTATAGAGTTCAGAGTTAGACCTAATGACGTACAGGATCTGAAAAATATAAAAGCTAAAACTTATGGCACCAAGAGGATGACTGGAAAAAATAGGAGATGCTTTTCACCACAGCAGCAGCCAAGAGGAACTTCCCAAGCTGAATTACCATGTCAAGTTTTCTAGACCTCTGGCTTGTCAAAGACCAGTATTCTGGTTGGCACATCCAGGTATTGAGTCCTAAGGAAAAAGTGTGGATGAAGAGTGAGCTTCCAACTCTGATAACCCATCGAGTTCTTGATAAATTCCACTAAAACTGGCAATTCAACATAAAATAAGCATACAGAAACCATATGGAGAGGGAATCTTAAGACCCTGTAAATTTTTGCTGCAGAACTAAGTATCAGAGGTAATATTCAATCTAATGATTACCCCAGATCTGCCTTTTTCTTTCTAAAAAAGGAAAAGGATTAGAGACTTTATCACTCATATAAGAATAAGATTTCTTTTACACTGGTAGTGATAAATGGGCAGTGTTATTCTTCCCATGTGAATTAGATGCAGGATGACAGTAAAAAACAGCAGTAAAATTAATTAAACAAACAAGAAGATTATGTACCCAGTGATGGAAAGGAGAAATTGAAAAACTAAAAAAACCAAAAAACCTCTGCTTAGTAAAGAGTGCTGACAAAAAGTAGTTTAGTTCCTAATTCTGTATTGCATGCAATATTGTTTCAGAAGAGAAACTTTCCAAAGCAAGGTACTAGTAAAAAAATAGTGCATTAGAGAATTTAGTAATATTTTTTCAGGGTAGTTCCTTGCACATGTGATGACACCATATACATTATAAAATAGTGACTGATTTAAAATATTGCAGATACTCAAAAATACTTTAAATTTCACTAGGGTTTTCACTAAGGTTGAATTTCAGGAAAACAAGCAATTTATAATTGTATTTTCATACATAATTATCATATTGTCATTACAGAAAACAATTGTCAACCAACAATTATTAAAAAAGTCTTTGGAAATGTGAGTATTATGTGCTTTCTAAATAAGGTAGGTGTCAGAGTTTCAGAGGGGTTTATGGATTTAATGCAGCTGAAAAAATGTTTTGTAAAGAAATTTTCAAGAAGAGTCAAACAAGAGGTGTTATTAATTAATAGAAAGTTGTGTTAAAAAATAAGATGATTCAGGGAACACATATATGAAAGCTAATGTCAGCTAAGCCTATCATTCTTTTAAAAGCTACAGAGCCCACATGATACTGTAATTATTAAACAGATTGTTTAACCTGAAAAATTAACCAGATGAATCAGCACTGATGCTTTGGAAACTCATCTGTTGGGTCTTCTGGAAATACCAGAGAACTAATTGATGAGATTTGAGTGTATTGTCACAAGAAATAGGAGATATCCCTTTATTCTAAGAGATGAAACTTCACTGACCTCATGCCTGAGATCCATATTCAAATGATTTGCTCTTTATTATTAATAAGAATTTTTAATTGGGACTTTCACTTTATAAATTAGGGGACAATCCTGCAAGATTCTGAACACTACTGAGTGATTCTAAGAACCCTGAATTTTAAAAGCAATTGAGGAAAAACATCAACTTTCAGTATCTCTTTTGAAACTAAAAATGCATTTTAAACATTTAGATTTCTGTACTCATGGTCAGAAACTGGTGTTCATGGTTAATATACTGTGCTTGTGCTCACTCAGCTTAGAGGAAAGCCACAGCTGAGTGGCTTGATTTCCTTCATTTAACAATAACTACTAAAGACAACTAGAGCGTAGCATGCTGCAATATCAACTTGCACCTACCTGAATAGGCACAGCATTTTCATTCACTCTCAGTGCTTTATCTGGCAATCTTTTGAGTGTTCAATGTACATTGCAGTCCAGGCAATACAATAAAATCATGAGATTAAATCTGACAAGTGAGCAATTTTTTTCAAGGAAAAAATATCTGCAGACAAAAATTGTGTTCAAAAAATTACCATGAAGACTGTTGCAGGTATCTCCTCCATAATCAGTAAGAGAAGAACCCTGAATAATTGTGAATTTTATAAAAGTTACAGAAAAATATTCATCTTTTCATATATTAGATGTTTGTACGCTTAATAGCATGGACTTATTGCATTAATAGAATTGGACTAATTGCACATGTCAGCCTCAAAGAGTACCAAAATTGTATGCAGTATTTCTTCCCTAAATTATTTTTAACTGTTTTTGCATTGCACACACTTTTAAGGATTTTCCAAGCAATGTAAGAAAAACAAACATATGTGACTGCTGCTAGGACAGTTTCATGGCATAAAATAAAACAACAACAAAAAAATAAAGTAAAATAAAATAAAATAAAATAAAATAAAATAAAATAAAATAAAATAAAATAAAATAAAATAAAATAAAATAAAATAAAATAAAATACATGAAGTACCTATTCATAGAAATATAAAAAATTATCCAACCTGAAATTTCTCAGGCTTATTATTTTAAATTTTTAAATTTGGAATTACTATGATAAAACTAATTTTATAAGGCATAAACATCTTTATGTATTGCTTGTGTTATGTTGTATATAGAGATTATTTTCAGTGTTTGACTAATATGCCCACTTCTATTAACATAAGGCTTCAATATTAATCTATATAAGTAATATTGACTAGAAACTTTTCAGTAAAGTAATGAAGACAATGGAGTGTAAGCAATGGAAAGCAGATATTTGTTTCCCAGAAAGAAAGTAGTAATCACTGGCTATCGATCACAGGCATAGGAAAGTTGATTATCACCTGGTAATTAATAAATTCTGTTTAATAAAAGTGCACTCACAGAGAAAGAAGACTTCTATAACAAGACAGTTGCAGAACTTAAAAGGGATAATAAAAATGTATAATTTTTATGAACAATCAATACAGCAAAACAATGATTTTTGGGTAATATTAAACTTCAGAACTAATTCCTTAAATTATGATGGATTAGGGATTAGAAGAAGAAGATTCATAATCAATTTGAAATTAATCCCCACAGAGAATAAGTGACATTTCTGATACAAGCAATTTTTGATCGTGTTCCACTCAGGGATAAAATTTGATGCACTAACTTGAAGTACCCATCCAAGGCCAAAGACATTGAATACTAGTCCTTTAAAAGATCAGATATTTGAACTATTTGGAAGGAGTATAACATTAAATGAAAAATTGTTTCAGGGTCTTTGATGCATGCTCTATAGATGCAAACTTTAACAAATTCTGTCATGTGGAGAGACGCTCTCTACCAAGGCCTGTAGTGACATGAAAAGGGACAACAGTTTTGAGCATAGAGGGTAGACTGAGATTGGAGATAAGAGAGACATTTTTTTATGATAAACATAGTGAGACATTAGAGAAAGTTTCCCAGAGAAATTCTGGATCCCTCGTTCCAGGAAGTGCTCAAGGTCATTCTGGATGAGGCATTGAGCAGCCTGGTCCAATAAAAGATCTTCTTGCTCAAGGCAGGGTGCTTGGAATCGGTGATCTTTAAAGGTTCTTTTGGACCCAAACTATTATGTGGTTCTAAGACTCTACAAAAGTTTTTACTGTCACTTATTATTTCTGTGATTTCTTCTCTAATATGTTCCTGAAAAATCTCAATAAGAGCATTTAACTGAGATACACATTGTAGTTCTAAACACATTAAAGATCATTAAGAACTTTACTTTGAGGAGAGTGGGGCCATATCTGTACATTATGCAGTATTTCTATTGAAATTACACTTTATGTAAACTTTTACAGAAAGAGATCAAAGGATGCAAGCTATGTAAACAGATTAAAATTTTCTGCTTTTGGATATATGATTGTTTTAGCAGGACTGTGGTACAGCCTGACCCTCTATTTGAAAAGGACTTGGGATAAATTTGATTTAAATTAAAAACAAACAAACAAAACCAAAACAGAAAAGGATGAAAGTTCAAGGGTAAGGCACAGCTATGTTTCTATCTGGAATGATTTAACAATCACTAGCAGGCTTGCTGCAATAGATAGATTTTTTCCAACTTTAGTTCAGGGCTTTCAACACTTGCCCATCCCCAGCATCCAATTGTTTTCTATGAGATGAGGGAGGATGTCTCTGACAGCACTTCTTGATTTAATTTTGTACTGTTGGGCAACAACAGATCAGCCATAGTGCACCCCTGGTGGATTTGTATGAGCTGGGGGGATAGAGCAATATCCTATTGGATTTTTTGCTATCATAGGCAGAATGCCAGACACAACAGGGAGAATTAATTATTAACAGCACTGCTATCTTTCCAACTTAGCTCCAAGGCACTGTTTTGTTTGCTCTCGCTGATGGTGATCATTTCTCAACTGTTCTGTGTATAATGAACTGCATGTGCCTCTCAGATTTCAGGCCCTAATCTAGCAGGTTATCTGCTGTGGCCACGAATCCTGTCACTCCTGCAGGATCCATGTACTGGAGCCTGTGATTGAAACTACAGACCTCTCCGGTGTGACAGGGGTATGTACAGGATATCAGTAAAGAGCAGGTTCTGGCAGATCCATGGGACACTGGACAAACACGTGGAGGATGCCCATTATGTTCACATATTCCAAAATAACCAGCTGAATTCTATATGCTAACTAATGGAGAGGAGTACAAATGCATTGCAGACTCATTTGCAGGTGACAAGTGCCATTGCTTGTCTTTCTTTGCAAGAAGATGGCAATTCTCTTTCAAATCTAAAAAAGTTCCTCAAACCTTAAACTATTTTGAAGTCCAAGGGCATATCTGAACAACTTTTTTTTTTAATCTGAAAATTGCCATTTCCAGTGTCTTCAAACTTCAGTACTTTACCACGTTTTGGGTTTTTTTCCCAGTGTCTGCTTAGTATAACATATAGACAATTAAAAACTCACAAATATGTATGATACTCTTCATGTTGAGGAATGCATAAGAATGTCAATATTGCCCTACTAAATCACACTACAAGTAGGCTGGAAAATTAGGTGTGAAAATGAAGAAAAAATTAGAAACAAGATTTACAAAATGACCATGAAATCAACAAACAATGGTATTTTTTCACTAAAAAAAACTGAACTAATGAAAAATAAGCTATTAAAGCTATTCGTTTTCTTAGTACTTATGTAACATCAAAGTTATTAATGTGACCAAATTGGTAAAAAAGCAGTAAGCAATTGCTTTTTAAGTGTCTAAGGTAGGGTTTTCACTGTTCCTATTATGGGGAGTTTCTAGTTTAAGTATATGTTCGAAAACAAACTGAGAGCTGTGTAATTAATTTCTTCTCAGAAGCAATTAAAATTTAAAACTGTGAACATTTCAAAGGATGTTCCCTTAAAAAAATTGCAATACAAAATACATTTTCATTTTAGAAATATATTTTCACATTAAAAAAAAAATATTGCCTATATTACTCTTAAAAATATTTAATGGTTTATTTTATATATCCTTAAAATATAATTATTCAAATAAAGCAAAATGATGCTAACACATGGGTTGGAACACTGAAACAAAATTCAACCAAAATTTCATGAAAAATTCCTACAGGTAATGAGACAATGTGCCATCAGTCAATTGGTAATTTTAAGGGGGAAATCATTATATGTCGAAAGTGCTTCTCATCTTCTCTTGAGACTCTTATGAGACTGTCTCAAAGATTAACCTGTTTCATTAGATTAAAGGTAATATTCAAGTGTTTTTAAAGGAAGTCTGGGGGCACATCTTCACAGGAGAAACACAAAGAGGATATTATTTTTCATGTGCAATTTCTCAATTCTTTCTTGTGGATAATACAAGATAGATATTTGGATTCTAGATTCAAAACATTTATTTGAAATGTGCTTTTATGGGCTCTGTATTCTTACTTAAAGTTAATAACAGAAAAGTTCAAATGTGGCACTTAGAATGAACTACATTAACTTTTTAGTAATATTGTATTTAGTTCTTGCCCTTATTTATCAGGAATTTAGTCCCCACTTTTGGTTACTTAGTTAGAATACAACCAAAAGTGATTCTGGACTGTTATTTATAAACCAGCACATAAAATCCTGCTTTTATGCATTTTAGGCTGAGTGAAGTAGATAACCAAATTAGGGATTTAAAGTATTTTAAAAGATGTTATAAATTTAATGTGGCGCCACAATGGACTATGTGGACTTCTGCAATCAGAAGACTATAAGGCGTAAGGCTTTTGCTATTTTCAATAACTGATAATACCTAAAGTTAAAAGAATAAAAGAAAGAACAAGAGAAAAGTTACAATAGAGATATTTGTCAAGTCACTATGCTCCCTTCACTCAAGCTGTGATTTGAAGTCTTGATATCTTGTCCTCTGCATAGTTTGTGCTACATAAAACAGAATGCTGTGTCATGGGAAAATGTGACTTCAACTCACAAAAATTCAGGCTGAATACATTGCATATATTCATCAGACAATCAGGGATGCAGCTTACAGTCAAGAAAAGGAAAACAAAAAGTAAAAAAAAAATGTTTAAATTAGAAGACTTTTTGCAAGTATTTAGTTTCTCATTTGGGGGTTGCTTTATGTAAACAGCATCTGAAATAGTTGTTGTATCTTCAGGAGGATGGAGATTTTTTTAATTTTTTTTAAAATGCTGTAATTCTGGAAATAGCAGTATTGGAGCAATCCATGCAATGTTAGCTTGAGATAGAGAAGAAGTGTGGAGTTCAGCTCTAGCTTGATGACAAAATAGCTCCTGCCTCATAAAAAGTTTGACAAAAATGAAGCAGAGCACCTAAATTGAACTTCTGGAGAGGATTCCTAATGTCTATTGCAATATCTGCTTTGCACCAAATGTAACAGATAATGTATATGACATGTATGCAGATTAATTTTTCATCTTGTAATTCTTTCCTTTCATCCTTGCTTTGTAACCTACTTTGAATTGCCGAGGACAAATGTTGTTATTCAGCAACATATAAACTTCTGGGAGATGTCAGATTAATTTTTTTCAAATATAATTGGCATTTCTGAAAAAATGTTCTATTTTGCCAAACAGGAACAATACATACCAAAGATATTTTTTGGCAGTATTCCAAAGACTGATGGTATTTTTAGAGCACAGTGGAGCTTTTTAAGAAAAGTGCTATCAAAAGCCCTGGTATTTGCTGTGTAAAAGCAATGGATTGCCTTATTTTCACTTACATGTTTGTTGAACAAGCTTTGAGCATTATCATGTGGTTTTATACTTGACTCATTTGTCTATTCATTTCTTTTCATGGAACAAGCCCCAGAGAGTGATAGAAAAAAAAAGGATAAATGCATGAGCAATACTATCTGTTCTCAAATGTCCATAGAAAAAGAAATGGAAATCATAATTATTCATTGGTTTAAATAACATCCTTTTAATGTCTAACATTTATTTTCAATGTTAGAATCCAATTACATGTAATAATACAGACCTTTACAGTACAATATCTTTCAACACAGGGGGCTTATGTAGCTAGTTTCCATCCATTATTTGTACATTTCAAATTAGTTTAGTACAAGAGTATAATTATGAAGAAATATAGGAGAATAGAAAACAGTTCTGTTTTGTCAAAAATGTACACAAATACAGCATGATAGATGTGAGCAAAAAAGACAGGACTAATAAGAAAGGCTGGAGCATTTAACCAAAAAAACCTTTTATCTGCAAGAGGATGCGATTGAAAGAGGAGTAAAACAGATGAGTAACTCAGTTATTTATGACCTTGTTAAAGATGATCAGAATGAGCACCTGAAATAAATGTCAATATGATCCAAAACACCCCCAAGGGATGCCAGGACTAAGACAAGTGACAAGCTAGCATGTGTCTGTCCTACAAAACTGATGGTGCTGGAGCTACTGCTAGAGATATAATCCAGGGCACACAAGTTCTTCTCAAACAACAGATAAACATGCACTTGCACAGAAAACAAAACTTGCAATCATAATGCTTTCTAAGCTCTAAAATGGAAAAAAATCATACATGTAAGGTCACAGACAAAAGAACAAACTTATTTTATTCCTTTGAGAAGGAAAGAAGGCCAAGCAGGTAAAGAAGTTAAAGATTGATTGAAACATGAATCTCCATTCTATAACTGAGTGTATAAAGCAAGAAGAATTACATATGGTATGTATCCAAGTGGATAGAAAGTTCTGAGAGCTGCAAGAAAATGGATAAATGATTATGAGCAAGAAGAAACTTAATTAGCTACAGACCAAGCAATGAAGAATTACAGACTTATCTCCATTTTAGCCTTTCTGTGCCAAATTATAAAGCATTTGGTCTATTAAAAGAAATACTGTTGGTTTTCTGACTTTTTTTTCATGTGTTTCAAAATAACATAGTTTTCTAAATAACCAGTTTTCTGGTTCAGTGTTGCAGTAACATCTCAAAACCAAACAAGAAAAATAGTATTATCAACCCACAGAATAATATTTGATCGGAATTTTAGTTAATTATGACCAGATATCAAATAAAGTGTCTCAGCTCTTGTATATTTTCATATCTACAGTACAGAATGACTACTAAACTGTGTATATTTGATTACAGAATACAAAATCCTGTTTTTTCAAACTTAGGTTATTTTGACAAAATCCTTTTGCTCCTAAAATGTCATCTTGGACAAGGACTTAAATCAAGCATTGCTAACCAAGTAACACCAGTCCTCACTGAGAAAATGGTTCGAAATTTTTTTGTGAGCAAAATACACACACACACACACACACACACACACACACATACACACACACATATATATATTTTGTGACCCGTACTATACGTATGTATGTATGTATATGTATATATAACATATATATATGTTATATATATATATTATATATATATAACATATATACATACTTACATCAATCCTATACCAATGTTATATAAAAACAATATTATCTATCTATATTATTAGAATTGATGTCTGGAAACTCAAAATAAGAGAAATTAATGTTTACATGCTTGTTACCCACAACTTAGATTTTCTGGTGTTCTAGTGTTTGTGTCTAGCCCCAAAATATCAAGAAAATCAGACCTTTTGACATGAAGTAGTATAAAATTCATACAATCCTATGAACCCTTAGAGGTTTTACTGCTACTTCAATTTGCTTTGCCTAGTTTGCAAACTACAAAATAATTTTATGGTGAAACACAAATGCCAATACTTTTTTCTCTCTAATACTACTTTCCTGGTTTGTGATTTATTGATTAGCTTTACTGGCAAATGCAATGCTTGCAAATCTCTGAAGGTAAATCTATTAATCTTTAATATTCTCCCTTTAAAAAAATGTTCATATGGTTTGTTGGGATAGTAAAGATAGCAAACAAGGCACACTGTATTTCTCATTTTCCAACACAACATGCTCAAGTGAGTGATACAAAACGAAAGGTAATTTCTATCTTATCCTAGTCCCCTTGTGTATGAAGCAGCTAAATATGTTCAAAGGAGCAGAAGGTTAAGGAAGTAATAGATCATTAAGTAGCAGCTTAGTAATAAATATCTTTTGAATAATTTTTCTCATAATCTAGTTGCCATTAATACTCCGTTAGCAGAGTGTTTCTAAGGAAGAAAATCATCAGTTTTAGTGAATTTATAACTCTACACTCACCCACTGTTCCCTGCCATCACTTTAACATCTTATCTCTTTATATCAATTGACAATGTTACCCTCTTGGAAACAAACAAACAAACAAAAAAATTAATAGAGAAAAAATAGAAAAATGTGAAAGCTGTGGTGATCTTTGTCCCTGCAACTATGCCTCCACGAATGTTTGCAATTACACCTGCAAAGGTTTCTGCCCACTTGACTCATTATGGTGGTTGCTTGCTTCCTAGGCCCACTTCAGTCCCAGGAAGAATTTCTTAATTGCTTTAATGTATATTTCCACAGGTTGTTTCCCTTTTCTCAACTCATTCAGAAATTCTGACTTAGAGAAGAAATTATTTATATTTAAATTTTACATAACATCTCAATTTCCTGTAAACAACTGAGAGGCCTCAAACATAACCTTGTGAAACCTTAGGTACTTGTAGGCACAATTTTTAACCTTGTGTTCTGCTTTGTATTCACAAGTGATAAGGCAGTAGAGCTGATACATGATGCAGCAAGTGGAGGACCACATGGAAATCAATCTTTAAAAAACAAATAAAGGAGTAAGAGTACTCAGTCCCCATCTAATCCTAACGTGGCACAGATTAAGAAAAGTAGATTTTAACTTCTGGCTTTTGAAGCAGTTTGAGACAAAGAATGTATGTTACATACATGGTCCAGCTTATACTGCACTTGAAAGCATTGGGAAGAACTTTCACCCATGATCATGTGTTCAATGTTCATTTTCTGTACTCAGTACATTTGATAAATAACACTACAAAACTTTACATGTAAATTTTTTGGTGCCCTTTAATTTGAAATATTATTCCAGAACTCAGGGGGAAGGTATATAGGATATATAGACACATGGCATGCATATTCTTAATAACTGTTTTCACTTATTCACATCATATATTTTGCTGTCTTACATGGTGTTAAACTTGGGAAAAACATTTTTGAATAAAGGAAGAAATAAGTAACACTTTTTTTGGAAGCTTATCTGAATAAAAACATGGAAATAATTTTTCCTTTTATGTGTCTCAACCCTTTCTAGATGTAAAGGAGTTGAAGATTGAAACAAAGACTATAATAGGAAGCGACAAAGAGGGTACAATTATTCACAGTATTCATTTTTATCCTGTATGACTTCCATACCTTTTCCCTTTTACCACTGGATTTTGAATTAAGCTTGCTTAAATCTCTAAGGAACTGTTTGAACCCTTCAGAAAACCTACTATCATAGTCTCCTTGAATTCTCCAAATTATTCTCTTTCAACATACAATGATCTGAAGTATACAAATGAAATAATCTAAGTATTTCTCCTCACAGTCTACAAAGTCTTGCAAAGGTTGCAAACCATTCTGCTTTTCAATATTCAGCTCTGCTAATTGCAGTTTAAAGCACACTTCCAAAATGTGTAGAGGAAAATATGACTCCTGCAGACCTTGCCCAGAACAGCAAATCTCCCAATGCAGCCAAACTGAAAGCCAATTTTAATTCAATAGCATGATATGTTAGCAACAGATTTTTTTTTCTTTTTCTTTATGCAGTTCCAGGTTTTTGCCATCAGTTAGGTCGATGCCCTTACGGCAAAAAAATTAGTTACAAAAGGGATTTTAATAGTGGCTATATATCCCTGCCATTGGTAACAAATCCAAGAAACTGATTTTTCATAGAATTTCTAATACAGTTTCTTTGAGGACAGAGACAAAGGTTGACAATTTTAGGATAGCAGAATAAAACAGAATTGGATTTAGAATAGAAACTTGTTTTCAGACTCTGAACACATGGAACTACAAGTTTAGAGCTGTCTCAAACATTCCAGCTACAATTTCTATTTTATTTTGGAAACAAAAATACACTCTTGTTTATAATACACACAGAGAAATTTCTATACTAAAATATTTGAATCAAATAGCACCTGAATTACAGAAATACGAGCCATTTACCACACAGTGTAATTCTGGAGTTTAGAGTCAATTATTTGGGATGACAAAATTGAGTCAGCACTGTAAAGCCAGCAGTCAGTAGATTATTCTGAAGCACACACCATCATATTGATATTTTGAGATGGATACTAAATAGTCACATGGGGAGATACATTAAGTAGTTTTGGAAACAGTAGATATATTTAAACTAGCAGGCTTATGCCTATAGAGACAGAGATTTCATTAAAGAAAAACACCTTAAATAAAACACTGCAAGCAGTTGAATTTAAAAGCAGCATGGGAACAGAAATTAGTATGCTATTCTATTCTATTCTATTCTATTCTATTCTATTCTATTCTATTCTAGTCTAGTCTAGTCTAGTCTAGTCTAGTCTAGTCTAGTCTAAATATGTGTTAGACACAAAAGCTCAGAGATTTCATAAACCCTGCACAGTAAATGGCTTTAAAGAGTAAGCAGATTCTTTTTTTGTTCTGATCAAATTTGGAAGGAGATACCACAATTATAACACCTCCTATCTAAGAGATAAAGTCTTTCTAACTATAGGCATTTCCCAGTTTGCACAGGATATAAGTAACAGGTGTTTTGAGTCAAGAAAATGACTGTGGCTCAATTTACTATGGTATCTTGACAAAGAATAATAGGACTTTATTCAATTCACTAAGTATTATTTACCGTAGGAGGAACTACAGCTGAAAAGAAGGAATCAAAGACTTTAAGACAGTGATCATCTTAATCTTTCTTTAGCGAGAAGAGAATACTAATCTTATGTGAATGTGTGGGGGAAATATGCATTAAGAAGTCACTTTGTAGAGAGGTTAAAGCAATTGCAAAATATCAGTTCCAGGAATTGCTCAGAATATTGTGCAAGAAATCCTCTACTCTATGCTGGTAAATCCAGCAGTGGGAGGATGACAGCTTGGGGATTATTTTTTTTTTGTGTTATTTTAATGGAAAGTAGTTTTTTTTCCTACAAAACTGCTCTAACCACAAAGAGAAAGATTCACTGTGAAAATATGAACTTGCTTCTGTTATATGTCTAGTTTAATGATGGAGACAGTTTCTCTTAAAACCCTGGTTGCTGAAATAAAGAGATTAGAGAAACACCTCAGCTTTAATTTTAAAAATGAGTATATATATATTGATCTTCCCTACCTACAAGGGAAACCAGAATAATATTCAAGTTCAAAATTTAGTATGGAGGCTTACCATTTACTATTTCAAACCTCATTAATTCAAAAATCAAACTCCTGGCTTCAAGAGGCCCAAACTCAGGGTTGGGCAGGGTTAGGAACTGTAAATAATGTAAACTGTATGCTTACACTCGTGACAAACTCACAGGCAGTCACAGGGAAGACGTTTCAGCATGTTAAAATGTAGGTCAGATTGGAACAGTGATACAGGGACCCTTGATTGGGAGAGGAAATATTGCTGTCTGTCAACAGTAAAGAAGTTGATAACTTCTCTCACACACACACACACACACACACACACACATCTAGCGAATGACTTCTGTGTCCCATCTAATAATTCTCTTTCAAAGAGAAAGAGCTTCAGATTTCAAACACCAGGCAAGGGAAGAAACGGACCATTAAATGTCATGGCAGAATTATGAAGTCAGAGTTTTATTACACCAAGAAATCCTAGAAGGAGCTACCATAGGACATGTCAATGTAAACATGCAGACAAAAACTCATTGCAAAACAGCTTATTGACACAGGCGAAGTGGAGCACAAATTTATACAACCTTCAGCTCTGATCTACCTCTGCTACAGCATTTTGAAGCACTGTTATGTTAAACAATCAAAATTCCTTCTATGTGCTAAAGGGAACAGTTGATATGTGGAAAAGGAATAATACTCTGTATCTTGGCTTTACTATGGCCTGCTTTTTAATGGAGAATGCAAACGTGGTTGATGAACTGTGCAGAGAAGTTAGAATCATTAGCAAAATGAAGAGGTGTGTTGAATGCGATTCAGCAGAGATCTCGCCTCAGTCTTGACCTATGCAATGTTCCATAAATAATCTATATGATAGAACACAGGCAGTACTTTTTTATGTTAAGTCAGCATGGAAATTGAAGGGATTTGTTTAGATACCATGTATTCATGGCAAATAAGACAAATGTCCTGGAAAAACAAACAAACGAGCAAAGAACAGAAATAAAAACCAGAAAAATGGGGACAAGTGCAAAGTATTTGAGAATGAAAGAAATAGAGGCTGTTTAAGCATAGAATGAGAAAGTCAAGTCTGATCATAAAAGAACAGTATTTGTGGCAGGAATTAAACCTGCATGATATATGTCACAGTTATTTGTTTTCTGCAGCACTGGCAGTACCCCAGCATGTGTATTGCAAACAGATTAGAATAGCACACCTCTGGAAAAAGTAAGATTCCTTGAAGAGCTTCCAGAGGAGAGCAGTGAGAATGATTTGAGTACTCTAATAACTTTGCTCTAGAATGAGAGAACAGGAGACTCTGAGCAGTGTAGTTTAAGCAAGGGAACAGAGGACAGGAAGACACAAAAATAAGTTTTAATATGTAAAAGACTGATACAACAACAACTGCACCCCTCCCCCCATCCAATTAACATGTCTCCACCTGAATGACATAGAGATAATAGGTCCTGCCACTGTTTATATAGCTCCATCCCAGGAGCCATGTTTTTTCAAGACTGGTTTTTTTTTATCTCTCAAGGTATGCTCCTAGTATTGAGTTGAACAAAGAGGAAAGTCACTAAATTGGCAAGCACACATTCAGATGGCATTTAAAAAACAAAAAACAAAACAAAAAAAAACCCCACAAAACTTTAAACATGCTAAGGATAACCATAAAACTCTTCTCAAATTTTGCTGAGAATGATTCATAGCTTTGGTGTTTCAAAAACTCAGCTTTACAATTTTTTCCCCCTAAAAACTGCCTCAGTAATGTTTTATATTATATGATTCAATAATGACTGATATACACAATCTAATATATGATGAATAGAAAGCTACATATAGATATTTACACAATTTTACCCCATGCTTTCTGTATCCCAAAGTGAAATAATGGTAGGAGGATCCATTTCTGTCCTAGTTCTCTATATCATTGTAATTTGAAGAGGAAGTGGCATAGCACTCAGAGATATATAAAAGTCCAGAATATTTGTCATCAAGTACATTTCACCACTGTACCATAAATAACTTATCAGACTATTCTGTGAGGTAGTTTTTAAATGTTCAAATATTTTAAAATGTGAATCATATGCATGACATAATTGAAGTAATTCATTCCCATCCAGTAAAAACTTGGAGAAAATGTGTTTCTTCCTACTTTATCCCCCTAACAAATATGAAAAGTGGTCTTTGGCTCTTGGTTTCTTTCTGTATTGATTTGGATTAAGGGCATTTAATGGTTGAAAGCTAGAAGGAGATTTAAACTTAGCAATAACACATTCTAATTTTTCTGCCACTGTTGTGGTTTAGGAGAGGTATTCCCCAATTTAATGCTCCCACCCAAACCATGCTGGCTCCCTTCCCTTCCCTTCCCTTCCCTTCCCTTCCCTTCCCTTCCCTTCCCTTCCCTTCCCTTCCCTTCCCTTCCCTTCCCTTCCCTTCCCTTCCCTTCCCTTCCCTTCCCTTCCCTTCCCTTCCCTTCCCTTCCCTTCCCTTCCCTTCCCTTCCCTTCCCTTCCCTTCCCTTCCCTTCCCTTCCCTTCCCTTCCCTTCCCTTCCCTTCCCTTCCCTTCCCTTCCCTTCCCTTCCCTTCCCTTCCCTTCCCTTCCCTTCCCTTCCCTTCCCTTCCCTTCCCTTCCCTTCCCTTCCCTTCCCTTCCCTTCCCTTCCCTTCCCTTCCCTTCCCTTCATACCAGCCTGAAACACTCACAGAATGGTGTTATTTCAACATGGGGACAAGACTTCTCAACTAATAAGATAAATCTCTGCCTTTGAAATTCAAAGGAAGTTGTCTATTTTCAATCACAGATATGACTGAGACTGTCATTTTAGCATGTTACCATTTCAGTGATATGAATTTATTTATGGTCAGTATATGGTGCAAAAATATGAAAAATTAAGTAGTGATAGTACAAGGTAGAAGACCTTACTTTGGGACTTATTTAATAAATGTAGTTGGTTTAGGTCTTTTGTTTTGTGTGGTTTTTGTGAGGTTTTTTTTTCTGTATTCAAACACCTGCCCATAAGCACAACTGAAAAGAAACAAATGCAGCTACTACTATCTCCATGTGTGCATTGGCAACTTGGCTAAATATAGACTTGGATGCATTTTCTTTACCTCATATTTATACTGGGATATGCCTGTGGTCTTTTTCATAGCTGCAATTGAAAATCTGTTCTATCATTTGCAGGTTTTATTTTATGCAGTTTATTTATTCAACAGCATATTTAAAATTCAAACTACTCATCTAGAAAATATTCTTAAGATTTTAATTATTGTATGTTAGTACAATTAGGGTAATTGATTCATTGAATGTTCAGATAAGTAAAGTGCCTGAACAAAAGAGGATCCATTTTAAAGGAAACAGAGTTTGAGACAGTGAATATAAAAGAACATAACTGTATTATCAGGATGCTATGAAATGTATATTTTTGTATGATTAAATTTTGTACCTTGATAAAGAGAATTTTTCAACTCTATTTCCTCTTAATGAAATATCCATTAAACAGTCCTTGCATATTCTCTCAATGTATGTGGGTATATACAAAAGAATGGATAGAAATAAGAAAGCATATGTATACCCAAATATTATAAGGGAAACAAGTTTTCTCTCACAGGAACTCCAGACAGCCACTGTGGTGCTTCCTGACAGAGTAAAGCAGCAGGAGACAGCTAATGAGGCAAGTCATCTGTTATCATTGCAGTGCTTAGCCTGATTTAGTTATCTGAATCAAAATGACAGATTCAGGAGGAAGGCTCCTGGGAACCTGACTGAAAATGTTGTGTTGATGTTGTGTTGCACTGATCAATCTACTGGAGTGCCTCTTCGTCTCCATGCCAACAATGAATAGAAACAAAAAGTAGGGGTTAAAGGGCATGCTTTTGGAAAACTGATATCGGGGGAGATGTTTTCTTTATAAACAAGTTTTGTTAAACACTGAAATAAGCTTCATGCCTGGGACAAGTCACGGCTTTTCAAAATATGGGAGGCTTTATAATGTAATTTCAGCTTGTCAGGAACAATTTTCCTCCTTCCTTTTAAAATAACTTAGAAGTTTAGCTTCAGAAGCTACACTATATGTCGCTGGTTGCTTATTAACTTTAACATTAAGAGAAAGAAAGAGATTTTGAGTGTTTCAATACCAGCAAAATGACAGTAATTTTTTATTTTTTTTTTAAGTGTGATCATATTTTTATAGAATATTCATTTTATTAGATGGGGAAAGTTAATCTTCATAGCATAAATATTTTTAGAAAATATTTATATTTAGAAGACAAAAAGTAGTTATCTGCAAAATGATGAAACAAGGGGTGATGGATGAGGAGTTAAAGGTAGAGCTAGAGTTTTTGAATAAGAGTTCTGGACTAGGCTTTGTTGCAAAATGAGTAAATTATATTTAAGAAAGAAAACAAAGGAAAAGACAGTTTTCCAAAAGAAAATCAAGTCCATTGAATCAGAGAATAATAGAATATTCTGAGTTGGAAGAGGCTCATCAGGATCACCAGGTCCAGCTCCCAGCCCTATGGAGGACAGTCCAAAAATCGCACCATGAAGGCGCAGAGCAGATCAGGACAATGCCCTCCTTTGCCCAGCTGGCCATGCTGTGCCTGAAGCCCCCCAGGACAGGATTGGCCCTCCTGGCTGCCAGGGCACTGCTGGCTCGTGTTCAACTTGCTGTGGACCATGACCTACAGGACCCTTTCCATGGTGCTGCTCTCCAGCCTCTCATTTCCCAGTCTATAAACACAATAGGCATTGCCTCATCCCAGGTACAGGATCCAGCACTTACTCTGGTTAAACTTCATATCATTAGTCATTGTCCACTGTCCTCATAGAGAGGCATGAGGAAATCCTGGCAACCTGTGTCCTGGAGCACTCATGAGTGGGAAACTGAAGTTTTAATTCGAGGGGGGCGAAGGAAGTGTCTTTTGTAGATTCAAAGGGATTGCTGAAACCTCATTCCCATTTTTGAGCCATTCTACAGGAAGATGGTGCTGAAATCAGACCCTGGAAAGTCCAGTATCCCAAACAATAAGAAGTCACAGACCTGGAAGAAAATATGGTAATTTTTCTATTTATATTTGAAATTAGAATTTATAACAATGCCTACAATGACTATGAAACTCAAGCAACTACAGCCAAAAGGCACAGACTGTGGACTTAAGAGACAGTAAACAATACAGTGTTGAACACTTCTGCAAAAGGATACAGAGAGAAAGGACTTTGGAGATGATAAGAATAAGACTCTTGATCCAAATTTAGAATAATGAAATTGTTCACATTGAAAAGACTTTTAAAATCATCAAGTTTGACCATTAACCCAGCGCTGACAAATCCACTATGAAATCATGTCCCTAAGTGCTACAACTACCCATCTCCAGGGTATAAATAAAGTAAATAACTCTGGGACAGTGACTCAAACACTTCACACTGCATGAAAGCTCTTTTGGTGAAGACATTTTTCATAATAATGAATCTAAACCTCTCCTAGTACAGCTTGAAGCCTTTTCCTGCCACTGGTTCCCTGGAAAACCCCCAGATGGCTAAAACCTTCTTTCAGGCAGTTGTAGTGAGCAATAAGGTGAATTCTCCTGAACCTTCATTTCTCTGTATTAAACACCCCCAGCTCCCTCAGCTTCTCCTCATCAGCCTTGTGCTCCAGACCCTTCAGCAGCTCTGTTTCCCTTCTCTGGACACTCCAGCCCCTCAGTGTCCTTCCTGCAGTGAGGGGCCAGAACTGGACACAGCACTCAAGGTGTGGCCTCACCAGTGCCAAGTTCAGGGGCACAATCCCTGCCCTGCTCCTGCTGGCCACACTATTGCTGATCCAGGCCAGGATGCTATAGACTTGCATAATTTTTTGTGCCTCTCTTCATCATCTCCTTCATAGTAGTCCTATTCATCATCCTGTCTTTGAAATCTAGACTTTAAGCTACCTCAGCGTTTCATAGCAATCTAACCTGATCAAACTATCTAAAATACTTCATATACCTCATAGTATAGACATGCACTGCTTGGTATGGAAGCTCATAACTATTCCCATGGGACAGCAAACTAGTATGGATTAATCTTGTACCTGGATTTTAAAAAAAAATAAAAAAGAAGGATCAACTAAAAAATGTGTAAATATGTGCACAAAGAGAGAAAGAGGTCATGCTCTCCTGTTATACTTGTTTTTTGTTCTGCTCATAACTCAACTGCAGATCCATTGCAGAACTTGCAGCAAGCTAACCTTGGTGCATTTTCAGATATATTTTTAACATTTTTTTAAGGTCCTGATCCTTCTTTGGAAGGTTGTGAGGCTATTATGATGCTTGAAAAATATAGGACTTTTAAAAACATGTAGCAATTAGAAAATATACATTTATTTAGAAAATTACATTTTTTTTAACATTCACTAGATATCCTCATCTTTCCTAGGAGCACAATGTGTATTTCCATCAGTTCTGCCATTTGAGTGCTCTGTCACAAATATGGAAAAGCACTCTTTGCTGAAGCACCTGTATGACAAAGAGCTGGATCTCTGTGGATCTGCATGCTCCTGCCAGAATGCATTATGCACAGTGCTCCAAGGGAACTCCTTCTACAAGTAATGTTCACATAAATGGAAAAAACAAAAGCTAAAACTTCACAGAAATACAAATAAGTTTGGATTGTAACATTGTAACCATGTTACAAAGGTTCAAATTTATGTGCAAGGCTTATAGATTGGAAGATACTTTTTTTTTTTTATGTAAGAAGGATTTTATCCTAGCTTGCTTGAATCCCCTTGTACCCAAGCGATGGGGTTGCTGGATTGTTTTGGGGTGCTTTTAAGCAAAATCCATTATTGGATAAAATAAATACACAATAGAGGAGTTCTATTTCTGGAGTGGATTTATCTGCTTTTCTAGCACTACTTGTGTTATTGCTGCCATTAGCAATGCAGTATGCAGACTGACACAACTCAGTCTTGTGTGACCTGAATAGAACGGGTGTTTTAATAGTCTAACCACTGTAAATGTCATGGATGGGATGGAGACCTGTCAAACAAGCAATTTATTACCAGAAGGAATAAGACTGAAAATATATTCCATGATCTTACGGGGCTGTAGAAATTGTTACATTTTAGTTTTTTGAATTGAACAGCAAATGAGATACAGAGCCCAAAATTATTTTTGTCTGTCACCATTAGTTGCAGATACACTGGGCAGAGTGAATGTGAAAACACAGCTTTGCTTTCCGTCTTAATGAAATATTTCACAAGATTTTACACCAGTGGTGCAGTAGATGGGAGGAATGATTGACTGGCTCAAAGCAACCAGGTGGAAATCGTGTGTAGGGGGGCGGAGAGAGTTCTGTATAGGTGGGACAGTGTTTAACAAATGCTGATGATGGTCTGTCTAATCCTTATATACTGTGATGAGACAGCACCCATACCTATGACTAAGGGATTCTAAAGATATCATTAAGCAAACTCAGTAATCATGAGATTTTTATCTTAAATAGGATGAATACATAAAAAGCAGAGTAGACACATACTGCATAAAGAAAGCAAAGTTAATGTTACAGAAATTCTGATTAAATGCAAGGTTCAGGATTGCACATGTCAAAAATGTGTGGCCTATTTTTTATACTCTTAAATTTATTATTTTCATTAGTTTTATTGCCATACTAAGATTTTTTTATCTGAGGCATCACTTAAGTTGCTGAAATGGAGTGACCTAAAGTTTCTTAAGAAATAAGTCTAATGCCATTTTAAAATAATATTGTTAAAGGAAATGGTCTATTCAATGGTAAATTTTAAATCAGAATACAGTCCTTAAAAAGCAGTTAGTTAATTCGCTCATTCTGATGTCAAAGTTGAAGGATACCTTTTATAAATTGCATTCAAATTGAGATTTGTATACAAATGCAAGGCTTCCTGTTGCATTCAAAACAGAAAACCAGAACAGTTTGAGTATTATCAAAGGAGATAACTTCTGCTGCAAACGTACATCAGAGAAAACCTGATTCTAAAATTAATTGAATCAGAGCCAACACTTTATTTTATAAATTCTGAAAATACGCAACCACTTAGATCTTATCTCCCTATTTGGGAAAAATAAGTTAACTCTATCCCTTCCTCATTTAAAGGTATTTCCAGATTTTCTGCTCAATTTTTGCTATTGTCTGCTATCTTTGTTGCTGAATCAAAAGTTTATTGACTATACCAGCCACCTGCCATGCAAAGAGAGTTTGATTCAAGTTCCATGTTCATGTTGACTTTCTTGTCTTTGAGGGAAGACTCAAAATATTTCAGCTGAGTTCAGATGACTTCAGTGTATACTAGTCAAATTTGGCTTAGGAAGGGTTGTTTTCATATTTGTCATCACTGTATGTTAAAATGGTCTGAAATCAATCAGATGCTTTCCTTCTAGGAATTTCCATATAATATGGATTGAATTTAAATATCTATACAGAGAAGCACACTGAATTAACAACAGATGAAAAGTGGAAGGCTTTTCTCAAGTTTCTTAGGATGGGAAATTGCAGGCAGTGTTGTGCTTGCATCACACAATCTCCTTGAAACTCATGAGGAGCCCACAGGTTCCAGAAACACTCTGTAATGATCCTACAGAGCAAATCACAAGGGCATTTCTTCTCTGTGTTTCTTTGTGATTTGGTGTAGTTCCGGTTTGTCTATGGCAGTGGAAGGGAGGACAGACTTTCAACTTGCACTTATTGTTAACTAGCACAAAACAGGACAGAGAATCAGATTCCAGAAGTAAAAAACTTTCAGGGCCTTGTGCTAAACATTGTGAACAGCAAAATTGTCAGACCATTGCCCTTCTCTTTTTTTTTTTGTGGTAAAAAACGTTCAGGACACTTTTAACTTTGGTATCATTTTCATTCTTATCTCCAAACAGCGCATCCAACCTCTTCTAGTGCAATTGGATTCTTTGGGATTAGGAATCGTTTCTCTTCCTGGTTTTCTTCATACTTACATTCAGTTTACAGAATTCACTCATTCCCTTAATGAATAACATATGAAGTCCTAGAAACAGAATGCTGCATCAGGCCTAGGAGTGGTCAAGGAGTAGCAGTTTAGAGAATAAGTTTCATCATAGGGCTCTCACAAGGGAAGTGTTCCATATAGAAGAATCACAAATTTAGTTCAGGATGAAGAGTTTACATCAGGTGAAAACTGGCTGCGATTCCAAATGCAGAGATTATTATTAATATAAGTTTTTATCCTTTTCTTTAAGTTCAGCCTCTCAGTGTTACTTCTGTATGGGTCCAGGTCTTTGGTTCAAGGTAGATATCTTGGATATCTGAGAAGTGGATAGAGGAAAAATGTTGGAGGTTCTTTGGATTATTTTATTTATTTTATTTCTATGAAAAAAATCTGCAATAGGTTTAGTAATACCAAAGTATATCTCTGAATTTAATAAAACTTTAGCCAGAGATTTAACAAAGAAAGGCTGAAAAAATTTTTCAGATGTCATAATTTTATGCTGAGTGCTTTCAATGCAACTAATGTCTTTTCTTTCTTACTCAGAACTGTCAGAATTTATTCTGTGAGAATTCTATGCCCTAAAATTCTAATTTCTAGTTAAAAAGGGGATATGACAACCAAAATAATGCAGATTTTTTTTTCTTGAAGATAATTTATTTTTAGCTTAATGCGATTTATGTGTTTTTTCAAGCTGTTGGGAGGTTTTTTTCCTGGTTTCTTCAGCAAGCTGAGAAATCCATCTACTATTTGCACAGTTAAGGCTTCATGTTCACCTGTCATCCTTGGAGCCAGGTTGTTTCTTTTGTCTATATTAATACAGTGACAAAGATTCAACAGTGCAAAAATATTCACTGACTGCAATTTATGTGACCTCCTAGTTTTCAAATTAAGTTGTCATTTATGCACATCTATAATTGAGGGTAATGTTTGCCCTGCACATATTTATTACCATAATGTGAGAGAAGGCAAGAATGTAGCTTGTCTCAGAATGCAGTCCACACAAGCATAAATAGCAATTAAAAAAACCCCAACTTTTTGTTTATAAAGTAAAAAATTAAAGGCTGAAATAATAACTTAAACCATTTTAAAGTCTTTTTACACACTGTCTTTTTTATACATCTTCACTTATTCCATTTAGCCAAAGGCAAAGAAGGGAAAGGGAATGAGTAAACAGCCTGAATCTGTTTTGTAAGAGATCATGTCAGTTGTTATTAACTGTTATATTAGGTTTCATTGGGCTGGTTGAAGGCAAACAGAAGGTCAAAATATTTGTTTTTCTTATTTGGCTTTCTTATCTTTGAAAGAAGATTCACTTAAAATATTTCAGCTGACTTCAGTATTTTTTAGTGTATTTTATTAGAATCACCATTTTCAGAAATAGTTTTAGAAAGTAGAAAGCTTTTGAGAGAAACATATGGATGCAATACCTCTGGGGGGTGGGGGGAAGTGCTTATGTGGTGGTACAAAAATGTCATGTCTGTAAGGACTAATACGAAGAGCATGAGCTCATTCTAACTTAACCCTGTAAGCAAAGGAAGATGGTTGTGAATTGTATCAATAAACACTAGAAATATTCCCCATTTCTAAATATTATTGTCAATTAGTGGATCTAAAAAAACTCAGCTTTTTTTTTTCCTTTTTTTTTTTTTCAAATGAATGGAACACAAGTTATCCAAGGTAAAGTGTAGGTAATGTCAAAGTCAGTAAAAGCACCTAATTTGCCTGAAAACCAACTGTTTCCATCAGGCAATGTTGTAAGTTTTCCTGCAATCTTATTTCAACCATGCTGACAAATGCAGCCTATCCCCTGGAATTTTTTTTCAATTATGGTCACAGTCTTGCACACTTTTTTCCCGTGCTGAAGACCAATCTGAGATTTCTATTTGTTACTGCACATAACAATTCTGTAAACTCTTTCCAGTAGTTTCAGTTCAGTGTATTCAACCCTACACTAGCAAGTTCCTTGCATAGATGGACATTTTGTCCCACAGGATTGCTGCACCCAGCAATGCTATTGCATTTAGTAAATGCTTCTTTGTCCATTCAGGGAATGTATGATATTATAGGCTCTGGCAACAGCCATGATTTCCTACAGCATCAATGGCACAAGCACAAAAGCTCAGCGCTACAGAGGTTTGAAGAGACCTTCGAGCCCTTCCCCACTTGCCACAAATGACAAGATTCATGACAGCAACTTGATGTTGTACAGAATTCAGTCAGGTTGATGCTTTCACATCTTGGCATGATAGAGAAGCAAAAGCCCCTGATAAAATATGGGCTCAGAAATAGCATGTCCCAACAAAAATGTTGATTTTTGCCAACATATGGGCAAGACCTTTTCATCTCACCTTGCTTTAAGGAGGAAATATCAGTGCTTTACTCTTACCCCTGTATGTGGAGGTTCTTCCCTGCTGATTTGGTGAAGAGAAGTGGCTGACTGGGTGAATTCATTATTTGAAGTAATTTTTAAAAGAATCCAGAAGTTTTTTGTGAGCACTTTTCTCAATTTCAGTAAAAACAAAAATTGTAGCAATATTTTTAACAGGATTCCTGTCAAAGAAATAAAATTAAACAAATACATCTAATAAATGAAATATTACATCCAGAAAGCCATGCTCACATGAAAGATACTACAGATCTCTCCAAATCATCACTTTCCAAGTGCTGTAATATTTAAATTGCAAAAAGAAACTTCTCAGATAGTTGTTTTCAGAAAATCATCAATTGCTTGTAGTTTTCCACAGAATAATATTTCAGATTATTATTGTGATAGACAAATGAAGTGGGGCAGTCCATTATTAAATAGTGCATGAGTCATATTTTATATACAGTAGATCAAGTACTGAGAATTGAGTTATTTTTAAAAGTTATTCAACACTGGAAAATCTGTGCCACATTTACACATATTGTAGAACTCCCCCTTGAATTCAAATTTTTTTCTAGAGTTTTAAAAACAGATCTTAAAGATGTCATTAATTAATCTCCCAGGAGCAAAAAAGCTCTAATTTTTTAAGTCCATCTATATTTTTCAAATACTACCAGTCATAACTATGTGCTAGAGACTTTCACCCAGTAAAAACAGTTATTGGAAGGCAAAGGGAGATACATGAGTTAATACATTACTTATAATTATGTCAGTTTTTCTTGAATGATCCATCTTTAAAATTCTTATATGAATGGACCTTCAAAAAAATTGAAGCTTAACAGAGAGTTAAACTGACAGCAAAGAGTTACAACACACTACTAATGACAACCAGATAACAGAGACTATAGAAAAACACCACTTGAGTTGTAAGATATTTTTGATAAGGTGGTAATGAGACAAATGAAATAAGCCAAATATCTATATCTATCTATATCTATCTGTATATCTATCTATCTATCTATCTATCTATCTATCTATCTATCTATCTATCTATCTATATCTATCTATATCTATATCTATATCTATATCTATATCTATATCTATATCTATATCTATATCTATATCTATATCTATATCATCTATATCATCTATATCATCTATATCATCTATATCATCTATATCTATATCTATATCATCTATATCTATATCTATATCATCTATATCTATATCTATATCTATATCTATATCTATATCATCTATATCTATCATCTATATCTATATCTATATCTATATCTATCTATATCTAATCTATATCTATATATGTATCTATATCATCTATATCTATATCTATCTATATCTATATCATCTATATATCTATATCTATATCTATATCTATATCTATATCTATATCTATATCTATAAACAAATCTTGGGAAGATAGGGAGCAAAATGTGCAAAATACAAAAGCTAGTTGTGAGTATTGATTCTCTGACCATGTGGGGCCTGTTCACTAGAGCATGGTTTGGGTCAGGAGGAATCTGGAAGCTTTTATTCTGCAGGGATTTTTAAAATATTTAGACCTGTTTTCTTCCAGCTTGGACAAAGAGACAGACATTTTAACTGAAGATAATGTGAAAAAATTATTGTTTGGAATCATGGAAGTGTATGCATATTTGTGTGTATTTAAGATACTTTGGACTGGATGCAAAGCTTATTCATCATGCAAGATGGATCAGATTCTAAAACAGGAAGGATTTTTTAGTCTTTATTTGCTGTGGAAGATGACATTGGGATGGAGGATGGAGACAAGAAAAGGGAAAAGAAAAAGGGATGGCCCCATTTTCAAACTGTGTACCACCCTACAAAATCATCCTTATCTGATAAAGAATTTCTGTGTAAATTTAAGCATCCTCTAGCGACTAGTTAGTAACTGTGCATTCATCATATTCTGGGCTTGACCTGAGATCATGGGGTCTAGTCTGCAGAAGTGTTCAACTTTCATGGATCTCACACAAAAGTGCTTTGAACCTTTAAAATGCTCTGTAATGCATGCTGGAAAATCAGATTCTATGCCCTCAACTTGGACTCTAAAAATCCATGAGTGCACTTGACCTCTTTGTCTCTTTCTAGTACCTATAAAATAGGGAATTACACCATCTCTTCATATCACTAGAGTGCTATGAAGATTAAATAATTTTTGTGAAGTACTCTGATATTGCTATTTGGGCATCATAGAGAAACCTTTAGAAAATTAATCATCCTGTCTTCAGAATGACTATGCACTACATAAATCCTAAGGCTACACATCTGACAATGAGAATAAAATTTAGTGAACAGTTAATTTTCTAGCTTCTTTGTTCTTGTTCTTTCTTCAGTCATTCTGCTTCTTTTTTTTTCCCACAAGCCCCAAAGTTGTTTTTTTTCCTATACTTGCCAGAGATTCCTGATGATAGCAGCTTTCTTCCAGTCCTCCAAAATTTATCCCTCTATTCCCTAGATGATCCTCTGTTAGATCCTCCTTTTCCCCTACTGCCTTCCTAAAGCACATTCCAAAATAAATAACAAAAAGACCTCTGAATATTTATTAATTGATATCATATTATGCCTTCTGTGGAGAAGAATTAATAATTTTTAACGTGTGTGTAACCTGGTACAGTGAGTCCTGATCCTGATCACAGCATTTTCATGATGCTATAAAATTAAAATAAAATACTATTACTGTCATGGCTGCCTCATTATTTAGTACAGAAATCTTGCACCACATGCAGCTTGGTTTGAGTGTGACCTCATCAATTTCCTGGCATATGAGAATTAAGAGGGACAAAAAATGAGTGAAAACTGAGAATATTGTACATTTTCTTGTTTTCCAGTAAACTTAATAAATTCAGTTTTTAGCAAATGCCTAGAAGACCAATCTGTATATTCTCTTTTTAATTTACATAATTTGTTTTCTAATATATAGCACACAAAATAGTTGAGGAATCATTTGCCTGTATTTCTCTTCTTTATAAATTCTCTACAACTACTTTTCTTGCCATTTTTATTGAGAAACAGTTCTTCAGCCCAAAATGCATCCTGAAATATCAATCTGACACACTAGCTTTGGTTAATGACTTCTCTTAGATTAGAAAACATTAGATATGTCAGACTAAAATGGATTTTTAAGCTGGTAGGGTCAGAAATACCGACTGTGTAGCTCCCAGAATCTAACAATTGGCAAAGTACATGAACAGAGAATCAGGTTCATAAAAGCAGGTTTAGAATAGCTTTGGTGAGTTGTTTTTATATTTCCAAAGGAAATAATTATTTCATAACACATCTACAGCTGTCTTTCAACAACATGGATTTTAGTGCTTCAGAAATCTCCAGAAAAAATATTAATGGGAAGATAAGACAGGGAAGAAAGACCACCATGAACTGAATTGATGATATATGCACTTTTAACCTTGGGCAATTTGATTTCCCCTAATTTTAACATCAAAACTACTTTAATGAAAACATACTCTATCAGATTAGATGATTTGTAAAAAAAATTTATATAAATTCCCACACAAATGTTAAAAGCAAAAAAGCTTTTTAACTGTGTCACAACTAGGTATAAGAAAATCTATATGTATCAGTCAGGGAATTGGATTTAACTATGATAGGAATATTTAGAAGACCAACAAATCAGACCAGTTTAAAATTTTAGGATGACACTGTTCTGGAATGACACTTGTTAACAATGAACATGGGGTTGTCACTGGCTACTTCTGAAACAATAACAATCATTACCTCTGCATATGCAAAATATTGAGACCTTAACAATCTTAACCTAAACGAGCTATGAGTGTGCAGTACCCTGGAACATCTGAAACCAGAAACATAAACCTGAAATCTGGTTTATTTGGCTCTGAGGGTCGTCCTTGACCAAGATCAGTCAGTCAAGGTTTTTCCCAGGGGAAGAATTGCAGGGTGGACTCTCTTCTTTCCTCCCCAACTCTCTTTTCTCATTGCTCTGTCCAATTCCCCAAAAGAAATGAGATTATCTCATCTAATTTTGACAACTTATATTTTATAAGCTGACATAGCTTATTCTGCAGAATTCTTGTTTTAGCAGACACACTTTCTGCCTGTTCCAAATCCTTAGCTCTGCTCTGGCATATTTTTCTGCTTGTGCACGTTTTTCTCCTCCCTGCTTGTGCAACTGTACATGGGACCTCTCTTTTCTATGGCTATTGTTTTAATATTTAAGCTTAGCTGTTTTACACAATTTTATTAGTGTTGTTACAATGGTGTAAAGTCCTTGGACATTTTAAAAGCTGTATTATTTTACGTTTTTTCTTCTTTGGATTCAAAGAATGCAAATGTTAATAATGTCTTGCTTAATGTCTTCCTGCTACAGGTGCAATTGAACCCTGCTTTGTCTTGAGGAGTGGTAAATCCATCTTTCATCAAAACAGCCAGTCATTTTTCATGTTTTGTCCACTAACTTTATTCTTCCTTCACAGTTTAATGGCCAAAATGTAATGTATTTAAGAAAACACCATCACATGATTTCTAGACCTTACTTATAGCAGGATTCCTCCCCATATGGTTTCTGACCATAATATTGCCACTGAGAACATGCAGCCCAGGGCCTACAGGAAACTCCTGGGCCAGAGCTCTTTCCCTTACTGTGATAATGAATTAGTTGTGTTCATAGATCTACAGTACTGATCTAAAAAACAATTAGGTTTCTGGAAGGTCCTGCAGGAAGATTGTTTCCATACCTCAGCCCTCTGAAAGCCTCTGATGTTCAGACTAAACATACCCATTGATGATCTGCATAGCTATGTTCTTATGCAGTAATAGCTTTGCACAGCTTTTCTAGCTTTGTGTCATTTATCCTGATTTCTCAGCTCTTTTTAACTCCCTGTGGTAGATGTTTCCTCTTTCCTGACCACACCCCTACTCTAGACTGGGAAATACATCCCGCAGTGGTTCTCAGGAGAGCCATGCAATTGTCCTGCTGTACAGGACCTGGAACCAGCAGCTGTGCTAGGGAGGCTCTGGACACAGCAGGGCAACCTCAGAGCTGTTCTGCTGGTCCTGGGTCATTTCTGAACCGTGGCACTGGCAGTCTCCAGTCCTTTGTTAGGATGTCTCACTTAATGCATCCAAGAGGAAAAGCTGTGACAGGAAATTGCCATTAGAGCGGTTTCTGATGGAAAATGCCTTCTTATCAAAATCAATTTTTTCCCCTGAAAAATTATATTATTTACTGTGAAGGTTACAAAAAAACATTCAACTGTTCATTTCTCAATCTGTCCTGCACAGTAATCAGGAAGCACGTCTGAGGATGCCAAGAGGATTGTTCTGCCAATCCCTACATTGCATTTGTTCAGATACAAATTTCTTTTCCAGTAGGTGACTACTGAAATCTCTCTTAATCCTGACATGTCTAGAAGGACTTCTAACAATAAGTGACATTCTCCTGACTATACACATTCATTGAATTCAAACCCACATGCCTTTTAAGCCAAGAGGTTTGGAACGAAATTGCTACTCTTCCTGCTCCACCCTGCCATGACCCAACCTCCCCGCCCTGGAGTGAAAATGTTCAAAATGAAATCATTATCAGTGATTTCAATGATGGTTTTGTGAGTTTAGTTAAAATGTGAATATGCATCAAAAAATAAGCGCGCAGCATCATAATATGACAAGTGATTGAGTCTGCCAGCTGAGTCAGAATTTTTATGGAAAAAAAAAATCTTTTAGGATGCTTCTTCCTCCTTTCACACACATTAAAAATACTTTTGGGGAAAAAAACCTGTCATTACATTATATTTCCTCGATTTTGACACATGCCAGAACCTACACAGTGTTTCTATAAATGAAAAAAGAAAATGAAAAAAAAAAAAAGTAGTAGTTTTTGCAAGGAGAATAAATAGCTTAAATAGCTTAGTTAAGAGAGAGTGATTTTTGAACAACAAAGGGTTGTTTTTGTTAACTGATTTAGTCAGTCACAGGAGCAGATTTGAAGCCTGGTAGATTTTTTTACATCTATGTTAACCTGGTGAATGAGTCCTTCAGTGATTGTACCTATGAAGGTAAGTTTTTTTCAATTCATGACTGAAAGGGAGTTCCAATAGCTAGAAAAAGTTCTATTTATTTGAATTGTAATCTTCAAAGCATTTTGCAATAAATTAGCTTAATTAGTTAATTAGCTTAAGTTGGACATAATTGTCCAAATAATATAACAAAAGAATAGATTTCTACCTTTTGAAAAATGTCAAATGTGCACTTCAATAACTGTAAAAAGTCATTATTTCTTTATGCAAAAAACATTTTTCAGAAATTACCATTTCTCAGTTGCAGTCTCAGTTTCAACAAATCCTTCTTTCCCAATATGAGAGGTTATATATTGATAGAAATCCCTTGTTCTCCTTTATGCTGCAGAGACATTTGGAAGATAACTGCTGCTCCCTGCTTCTGTGATCCTGGGTAACAGGCAACAATGAGCAGCTCATGTAAAACCATGTCTTATGCACTGTTTCAATGTATTCCTGCTACGATATCATGACCTTGGCTAGACTGTGCAAATTAATGCAAATTGTCATCCGTGATTTTGTTCTTTTCTGGCAAAACTGGAGCAATTATATTGCTTTGATTCTGTATTTTTCTGTCCACCTAGGTAGGTGGTTACTTGGGGAAACACCTGCCGTTTCCTTTGTGTTTCTACTTCCTCATATCAGAGCTAACTCACTACTACTAAATAATATAAATTATGTCTATCATTCCAAGGAAATAAAAACAGGAAAAAAAATATGAAATTTACCCTGATATCACAAATAAATCTTTATCAAAATAAACAGGCGGGAGTTCAGCTTCACTGTCATTACTCTTTTTTATTGAAAAACATGTTAGGTATAGGAAAATGTTCTTCCTCCATGGAGATATCATTACTTTTCTTGGCCATAAACAGGCTGCCACAGCAAACACTGCACATTTGTCTAGCATTCTAAAGGATAATTTTGTCTATGGTGAAATACATCATTTTGCTCAGCAGCCTTGAGTGAAACGCATGCTTCAATTGATTGAAAATATTTTATTCTCTGGCTCTCTGAACAACATAAACTAAAATCAGGGACATAAAGGACACTCTTCTCCACTTTAAGGATTTTTTAAAATCTATATAATAGACAAGTAAGTCATACCTACACTTAGATATGCTAATTTCCAGTGCCCTAAAAAGCAGAATAATAGCTGAAAAACACAAACAATGTCAATTTTTTTTCTTTCATGTTCTGAGTTGCATTATGAAATGGGGATTAATAAACACAGCAGCTTCCCAGTAAAGACTATTTTTTAGCTTTCTGTAATGTGTAGCATGGCAAGCTGGAACATCAATATTTCTTCAAAATCACTTCAGTGCTTGTCATCAAATGAAGGATTAATTCCTTTATCGTAAACTTGCACACAATGCATAGGTTCCAATTCTCTGAAAAGCATAATGATCCTAGAGCTTTGAAAGATGCCAAGCCGGACTTTTCAGGAGACAGGAAAAAACCTGTACTTAGGCATTAAACATAGAGATCATAGAGGGAGCTAGCTCCAGCATGATTCTTTCCTTCTATTAAGTCACCTCTCCTCCACATGGCAAGTACCACTTCCAAAGACTTGCCTTGGATACAGCCTCTTTATCCCTCCCTGTGGAAAACTCTGGCAACAAATAACACTGGTGACAGTGTTCTGGAAAAAGATGTCTGATAAACAGTGTGAATTGCTAGGATTTTCCAGCAATGTGCATTGTTTGGATAAAGTTGTTGGAAAAATGGGTGATGAAAATAGCTTTACCAACTCCAACCACTACCAGTGTCTACACATCTCTAGTTAAATTTCATGTTTTTCTCCTTGGTATATTGATGACTTCTTTTTCACAGCTGCTTTCTTCCCACAGTCTTGTTCTGACACATTGTAAATTTAACTGTCCACTGCAATTTTGCTGTGGGTCTTCTTTTGCTCAATTTCCATTTCAGAGGAAATAAGTATGATGAACTGATAATAAATCTGTTGGTGTAAGCAACACAGGAAAAGGAGCAGGGTAACTATTCCTGTTCACACCAGAGGAGAACAAGGTGTTGCTTTTGCTCTTCACCTCCTTTTTCAGACAGAGACCCAACCTCAGGGATCAATCTCAACCACTTACTGAAGTGATATGTATGCTTTTACAAGTCTAAAATATGGTCATCAATTATCTAACCCTTTACCTTTTATATTTTTTATTTTCTTTCTTTTTTCTTTCTTTTTTTCTGCTCTTTGAATTCACTGAAACGACAAGTTAATTAAACGTAGGAACATGTTTATACTGCAAAGGATCATCAGAAACCCCCCACCATTCCCTGTAGATTTCGTGATATCCAGGGTTCCTTTGAAAATTGTAATGTATGTAACAAATGTGGGTTGATGACAAACTGATCTTTTTTGTGCAAATTTACTGTGTCTTTAACACCTGTATGTAAATGGTGTAAAACACCTTTTTTAAATTGGGGAAAAAAAACCCTAAAACAAACCCAAAAAAACAACTTGGAAAGAATCCCACCTCAAGACTGGAACACAACAACAAATACTTCAGATTCCACAGTCATGTCTTGTCCTGTATGAGTGATAAATGTAATGACTTCTTTCAGCTTGTCTAGATTTAGCAGCACGGTACTTGAAATATGTGTACAATCTGCACACGATCTTTCAGGTAAAAAAATTCCCCCTCTAACTCATTTTGGCAAGTATTTCTAACCCTTAAATATGAGTTTCTTCCCAGTCCTAAAGAGCTGCTTGCACTGAACCTCCAACTGCCTCCTCACCACGCCAGACCACTGAGCCCTGCATGTGGCTGATGAAGTATTTCAATCTGCTCTAGGATTAACCTGTTTTTTTCTATGACACAACACCTACTGTATGTCTACTGGAAAGGGCGATTAACTAATTTTCAATTTGTTTGTGGACAGACTCCTATTTATAAAATAAACAGGCAAATCACTTCAAACAGAGAGAACACTCCAAGCTAAGTGGTATATTTCTTCAGCTGATACCCAATGACCTTTCAAGATGAAAGGATAATAGTCAACACAGAAGAGGAAGAAAAAAAGCCCTGTGTGCTGTTTGCAAGGTTTAGAGGTCACTTGGCTACAGAGAGAGTAGGATACAATGGAGGCTGCAGAAAACACTGCAGAGGCAAGCATGTGCTGGGGTTTACATTTTTTTCTTCTGAGCCTGACCATTCACCACTGGCCATCTCCATTTAACAAGAGCCTCTGTTTCCCTGACTAAGGGTATGTTCTGTTTATTGTGTGGCAGAGGCTCCACTTATGTATCAGCTGCCTATCTGAACTCCTCTTTGGAGAGCAAATAATTGGTCAAACCCAAAAGCAAAATGGCATGTTTATCCCCATTCAGCTGTCTGGTGATCATATGACAAGGCTGAGAGAAGATGGTGGGGGTCTTATAAGACAAAGTAAGATATTATTCCCAATGAAACCCTGTGGCTAGATGCACCTCTGTCTTCAAATACAATCAAGGTCTTTGTTCTGTCACAGATCCTGGGAGTCAGCTTGCCACTCCCATTGAGAAAACCCAAAGCAATTTCCCACACTCGTAGCAAGGCATCACCAGGCCATAAAGATTGTTCTGTCCTCTGAGCACACAAGGTTTAGACAGAAATAGAAAACTATAAACTTATTCCTTTTCATTTTACTGACCTTCAGAAGCTATACCCTTAAGAGCAGACACAGCATTTGCACCAAGAGAACCTGAGTCTTGACTACACAGAATATGCTTTCAGAAAACCTTTTTGCCATGCCCACTTTTGATCTAAACTTTTATACTGCTTCTCTTGAAAGAAATAAGTGTTTGTCAGCTTAAGGGCTGGGGACACCAGTCACTTCCTACGTATTCCACCTCCTTGCATTTTCACTTGCCCATACACACATCCACCCTCACACAGCCACCAAATTAATGACCCTTCTCCCACATTCAAGTTTGAGAAACAATTCTGATCACTGCTTAGATATGTTAAACCTTTTTAATGGTAGTCTCTATACAGATAAATGTTAAACTGATCACCATTTTCAAGGCAGGAGTCAGCATTCCAAAGTCACCTTGAACACTACCATCAGAAATTATTTTTTATCCTTGGGTTATTCTGTCTGAATAATAATAAGAAGAACAAGAAGAATAGTAATAAAGAAAATTATTGAAGCAAGCAAATATAGTTTAGTCTTAACATTAGTTTCTAACATTAGTTTCTACATGGGACCAATATGTTTCCACCTTTATCTTACCGTTCATCTGAAATCTTATTTTTTTACTGTAACTTCTTTTTTACTTTTTATTGCACTACTTCTGAAAAAATTACAGATTAGTTATATTTCTCCTCTCTGCAAGTTGTCTCCAGGTTTGTTTTTTTTTTTGCTATGAAGCTAAAAGTTTTATTCAGAAAAGCAATATTTGGATGGTATGAAGGCTAGGTTGCATATTTAGCAGGAGGTTAGAAGAGCTCTGTTTGTTTAGCTTTGTGAAACAAAGGCTGAGAAGGATGTCTAAAAATACATCAGCAGGATAAACATCAGGAGAGAAGAGAACCATTTAAGTGAAACACCAGTGTTGTCACAGGAACAAATGGATGTGAACAGCTGGAAATAAACTTAGCGGGAAATTAAAAGAAATGTCCCAACTCTTAGAGCAGTCAGGTTCTGGAACATAGCCTTCCAATAAGAAAACATAGGACACAAAAACCCCCCAAAATAATTTTGAATATAGAGGCTGTTAGTAAATGAGTTTTCTGAAAGGTGAGAAAATATATCAAAGAATTTCAAAGACTTTCTCCAGCCTTAGGTTCTTGGGAGTTTTATAATGGTTTTATTTATTTATTTTGATTTGCCATAGCTGAAAAACCTGAATGGAATTTCAAAAGCAAACTAAAAGAACTGGATGTTGAAAACAAGTTAATTAGGTCTCTAATTTCTGCCTGCTCTCTTTGAAAATCCCAGTGCTGAAATGGATCTCTTTAGATACGAGCAAGGATTACATTACCTTGCTCTTGAAATATTCAGAGCTCCTCTGGGAAACTGGAGCTCTCAAATGATTCAGGGAGATACAGACATAGTGACTAAAATGTGAGTAAAGTGTTTTTAAGCAACAGTCCCTCCCCATGATCAGCCCTCAAATGCCCAGTTATAAATATCTACCTGCTGTAGCCCACACTCCATGGGTCCAGCTGTTTACAGACCGGGGCCCCACTCTGTGAAACACAACTTGACCTTGGCTTGGTTTTACTGTAAAAGTTACTGCTGAGCTGTGCCAGAGCTCTTACACTGAAGACGTGCACGATGAGAAAAGGAAAAAAAAAACCAAGACGGAGGTGAAATTTTTGAGGGGATTCTAGCTACTAGCTCAGGGAATAAAGAGAAAAATATCAGTGTGAAACAATATAAATTACTAAGAAAATAAAGCAAATAACTGAGAGGTATAACTCAGCAAGAACCTTGTTTGAAAGCTGATATTCCTCCCCCTGCCCAAAAGGTGTCTGGGCAGCACAGACTCATTCAATTATCTGCATGCTAATCATTGGTCTAGTAACACATTAGTCTTAGCTATAAGCTGGCATACTTATGGATAAGCACATTAAAATACAAATATTCATTGTATATTTGTAATATCTGCATGAGTTGGTAGAAAACTCACATTTTACAAAAAATTATTGAAATGTGATTCAGCAGAGGAAGGGTTACCTGATATGAAAAGGAATTTAGAATAACATTTTAGGATTCAGAGGTTCAAGACAACAATTGGTAAACTCAGTTGGATCTTTTTAGGAATATTAACTTTTTAAAATGCTATCCTCCTGACCATTTTGGCCAAAATTCTTACCGCCTCAAAGGAGCTGGCAAGGCATAGGTGTCCACTGTCATCTTGACTGAGCTAGAAGTATTTTGTGGATTGCGACAGAAGAGAGGATTTAAAGGATTTCTGCTTCCACCACAGGCCATGTCATGGCCTTCCACCATATCTATACATGTCAAAACTGTTTCCTGTCAGATCGAATTGGCTCCCTACTCCTTAATATCATCTACATTGATGAGACAGATGAGCACATTTCTATCTAACTGGTGTTAGAGCTGCACTGCAAACTTTGTCTTTTTAATGGTAATGCTGTAAGGAAGCATCTGTAATAAGTAACAAGATGGTACAACACAGAGCAAATTGCTTGGAGACAGTAACTCATGCAGTTGCTAAGAGAAGCAGCTAATAAATAGGATTTGAATAGAAATGCTAATGAAATAGTGCTGGATGCTTGTTATGTCGTTTAACACTGCTGCATATACAGCAGTTAATCTTTTTCAGGATTCTCTTCGTTGTCACTGAGGTCTATGCCTGTTTTTACTGCTTTTACTGCAAATCAGATAAATACTGTCACATGGCAGGAAACAGTGAACAAATGTAGTGATGTAAGGTTACATTCAGCTGGACACCATCTATCTGAATGATTAATTGAAGGTGTATGCAAAAAGCTACTGAAACTCAGCACTTCTGTCAAACAGCAAGAAAAATCAATAAGAACACCACTGTCTTGGTCTGTTGTACTTTTTGTGAAAAACACAAAGACAAATCAAGGATATATTTTCAAACCTGCCAGGAAGTTGCTGCAAAATGAAAGTCTTTTATTTTTTCCCCACTGAATTTTAGCTTCTATTAATACAATGGCATCTGCAGTAAGGATGGAATCTAATATGCAACACTCTTCCCACTCATTTCATCATCCCTGAGGTTTTAAATGTATTCTTGTTCAACCTTTAGTTAAAGATCACTGCTACTATGAAATCAATTTTTGTTGTTCTCCTGGGTAAATGTTTAAGAAAGATTTAAGTACAGTTATGTCAGAAAAGAGGCAATTTGGCACAAGATATTTACATGTATGTGACATGTGTCATGTTCAGTTAGTGTAGTCCATTGGGATATCCTGATGAAGGAATACTAATTTCTGTAGACAATTGACCACGTGCAAGTCCAGCTCCCATACAGCTCACGTCCATCCATGTGGGACTTCTTCACTGGGATGCTATTGGGGAAACATCTTTTGTCTTGAGTCTCTGAACCAAAACCAATTTACACTTCAGAACATGTAGAGGAGTATCTAAATTACCTAGACACTATGCCAAATCTATTTTCAGCGAGCACACAAAGAGACTGAGTGTTTCAAGCCAAGGAGCTCAAACACATTGGGGAGTAGCAAATATAGCTATTTTCTAATCCTGAGAGTAAATGTCAACAGCTTCAGTACTGGCTTTATCAGAGAATGAAGAAACAGTATTTGTGATTTTTTTTCCCCCCCAAATAAAAACTCCCAGTCCAATATGTTGTGAGATTTGTAAGATCAAATGAATGTTCTCTGAGAACTCTTGAAAATATTCAAAATGCAAGAAGCTTTCTGAGTGCCATATGAACTCATTCTGAGGCCAATGCGTTTACCAGAAAGACATAATGGATTTGTTCTTTAATCCTCTCTTTGAAATACTACATTCATAGAATATATGGAAACACTATGATGTCTCTTTGCTGACTAGAAGTATATGAATAAGCAAGCTTACAATCTGGGTTCCAGTTCAGTAGTTTTTAATGTTACTCAGAAATAAATAAGGGTACAATGCAGCATGATTCACGAATTCACAGATGTAATGAATGCCTGAATAGTTCAATGAACTTTAATGAATGCAATTTCCAAAGACATATCTTAGTAAGATGTGCTAAACATCAAATAAATAATATTGAGAGTAGTATGTTGGTATAAATACGAGATTTTGCCTCCATAATCTGTAGTTGCCTTTTAAGTATGTATTTCTACTTCAGAACATATTCTGACATACACTGTATATCCTGGAAACTGCAGAGCACAAAATCTTTATAAAAAAAACATTGTATTAATTCTTCTGAACTAGAAGCAAACAATAGAAAGGAAAAAAGAAGCTTCTGCAGTGTCATGGTTTGATTCAAAAAGTAGAGACGGGATGTAAACAGTGCTTTGTGTACTTGATACAAACTGTACCTGCTCTGGTCTGTTGCCAGTGTCACTGGGCTGCTAAAGACTTTTCTAGGAGCCTTTACACAGGTGGCCTGTCAGAAACTGAAATAGTTCATGCCTCAAACACTGATATGAAGCTTTACTCATTACAGCAAAAACTGTATAAAGAAGCTACAACCAGAGAAACCTCCCTGAAGATACCTGACTGGGTCTTTGGACTGAAAGTCAGACTGCTGCGATTAGATAAAGGGAAAACCCACCCTTTAATCACCTGAAACAAACAATTAAACAAGGACTGTGAGCCAAACCCAGCACCCAGATTAAGAAACATCTCTGGCTTGTTTTGGGGTGGAGGAGGAGGCTGTAGCCCACAGACCCATCTCCTGGGAGCAGATGATTTCCCCCAGGTGAGGAGAGGGGAAGAAGTTTGGATGTGTTGTAACCTCTGCTCCGGGGCAGTGATCCCATCCTCCCTTACACAAACTGGCTCTGGAACCCCCAACTCTGAGAATGCCACATCCACAGATGTAACCCATCAGATTCTGTGCTTTGTGGGGACCCTCACCATCGAGAGGACCAGAAGAAAAGGATTAACAGGATGCCATTGGGACCCACGGAGTGGTGGTACTTTCTACCTAGTCTGTCTCCACCTCACTCTCTCTCCCCACCCCATTCACCAAGCTTCTCCTTCTCTATTTCTTTCTCTCCCCTTTTCTTTCCCTCATATTTGCTATTAAATAAAATCCCTACTATTGTCACTGGTCTTGTTTGCACCTTAATTCAGGCTGAGGAATTCCTCAATAATTTTAGTAGCTGGACCTTAACGTGACCACAGGGCTAAATTAAAAAGTAATGAGATGAATACAGTGATTTCTGTGTACGAAATTCTCAATCTCCTTGTCAGATTGTTGACATTTCTGAGTAATACGAAGTTCATGTAAGTTCATAGAATTTGTCGAATAAGATTAGCTAACTTTCCTAAACTGATATACCCAGTAATGAGAAAATAGTCTTAATTGCAGGTGGAAAGAGGTAGAAATCTCCAAGAAGTGATATATCCTCTCCTAAAATGATAGTTCTTAGGTGGAATAAATTGCTGTCTAGTGATATCCTCTTCTCTCTATCACTCAGGCTCAGGTAATGAATCTGGGAGATCTTTTCCACATCTCCTATGTTTAATTACGTGCAGAAGACTTCTAAGGTGGAGACAGCAGATGACTTCCTTGCAGTGATGCCATTACTACATATCACTGTATATTTATAAAACCTGTTTTGTATTCATTTTTTTGGAGAAGGCTGAAGATGGTTAGCAGATAAGGTCGAAATACTGGGTCACTAGTAAGCAATGAAGTAATTAATAACTATAATGACCTTTATGAATATTCAGGAAAATTGCTGTGGTTTTTGAGTCAAGATGAGAGGCTAACAACCTAGATTGAGGCTTATCCATGGTGACAAAAAAGCAAGAGGAAACTGAAGAAAAAACACAGAATTTTGGTATTGTTTTTGATTATGGAAACTGGTATGTTTGCCTAAAGATGAAAAGAACAGAAAAGACTTTTTGTTAGTCAAATTCTTGATCAAATAAGAATATTGTATTTTTCACTAAGAAGGATCTTTTTTTTGAAATACTTATGTTAGCAGAATATTTGCTTACCAATTCATAGTGATCACATCACAGAATCTCCTAGCTGCTGAGTTTGAAATAGCCTGCCAGCTATTTTTATACACTGATAAAATCTCCCTGAAAATTTTCTTCTCCAGGCTGAACAATCACAACTCTCTCAGCCTCTCCCTGTGTGAGAGATGCTCCAAGCCCTTGATAATCTTTTTGGGTCTTCAGTAGGCTTGCTCCAATATGTCCAGTTTATTCTGATACTGTGAATCCTAGGCCCAGAACTCCAGGTATGTCTTCCATGGCTGAACAGAGGAAAAGGATCACCTTTCATGTCATTATTTATCCTGACAATGAAAATCTGAATGAATATACATATATATGTTTTACAGAAAATTACTGTTTTCAACAGTATTTTGGAGAGTGGGAGAAAACGGTTACTCTGAAACTTTCAGGTGTTCTATATGGAGAGTAAAAAAATATTTATCCCTAATCTGAAAAATATTTCACATATAGGAAATTTATTTGCAAGAAAAAATTGAAAATAAAAAGAGAAAAATTATATAAAATGTATTGTTTTACCTTGACAGAATATTCTGAATAATTTGTGTTATATTCTTAGTTTTATTTTTACTGTTTTAATATTTTTATTTTAATATTTTATTCATTTTTTATATTCTTATGCATGATATTTATTTGGAGTTCTGTAAATTATAATAGGATAAAAAAGGGTCTTTTCCTGAGAGTAAATACCCAATATATATTTATCATATATATAAAAGATAATTATTAAATATTCTCTGTCAGCTTTGATTAAATAACAGAAACCAGGTGGCTATTCAGAAACCATTCATTGTGTGTTTACAAGTCAGACCAAATGCTAGTACCAGTAGAAGCCATATCCACAGGACCTCTCCAATTCTTCCAAAGCCACAAAAGTTCATGGTTTTTCTTCAGCAAAAGGTAATGAACTAAGTATACTTATTTTGAACTTAACTTCCCACCCAGCTTCATTTATGATCAAATTGTTTTCTGGAGATTGTTTATTGACATGACGCTGAAGGCTTAAAGGTTAAAAGGTTATAGTGGGAAAAAAACCAAAAAACAAGAAATAATGATTCTTTGCTGCTATGTATAGTAAGGCATAAAGATGTTGCATAGTTCTGGCATTGTGGTATAGTAAAGGGAGAAAACTGTCTTTCAGTATAACCACTGTATTGCCTTGCATTAGATAAAAATTGAGCTGATTTACTCTTTTACAAATTGTTCATTAGTTCCGAAGCTGACCCACTGAAAATGTTGTCAGCAATATGATTTACTTAAAAAACTTTCACTGATGCTAGAGTTCTGTCAAGTGGTCTATATTCAGTAAAATCATTATATATTCACAAAATTGTCATAATTATTTTCCCCTTTACTCCTTCCCTTTGTACTTCACCAAAACTGATTTTACTATGACATGCTTAAGGTTGATCAGGTCTCTCATGGCAAACTTGTCCTTTTTTTTTTACCCTCCTAGAGTGTCTACAGCAATGACTGAACAGAAACTTACATTTTAGAGAACACATTTTTCAACTTTCCTTTAACCGCTTGGACTTTGGTAAAAGCTTGCTTATAAACATTTCTGGCATAAACTGAAATCACTGAGAGGCTTTTTCTTATCAGAGTAGAATATGGGGCAGTCATGGATGCAAAAAAGAGACCTTACAGTGGAGAAGGATAAGAGATTTTGTACAGGCAATCTTGTGTTGAAAACTGAAGTCCTGAAGGTCTGCTGGTAGTCCTAAGAGTAAAACTAATTTATTTTTCTTGTTATTATACCTCTAACTGCCAGGTCATTTTTTAAATAAGAAGACTTAATAGATGTCAGTGTTGATTTAAAATTCATTCTAAGATTTATAAGTCTCACTTACAAGGTGAAGGATGGTCACAAAAGCTAAAATGACAGACACCCTCACCATTCAGGAAAGAAACAAAATCTGACAGAGAGCAAATATTAACTTCCTTTTAACCCTACCACCACAGAAAAGTTACAGATGTTAATAGAGTACATATATCTCATGTTTTGTTTGCCTGAGCTGTTGAAATTACAGTTTTGGGTTGTTTTTTTTGCAGTTTGGGTAACATTGTAAATACATGGATTTTGCTCATTGTATTAGTTTTGGACTCTAAATATCACAACCAATCTTTTTTTTTTGTTTATTTTTGGATTTTTTCCCAGTGCTTCATAATCTTGGAAACCTTAAGTATAGGGAATGAAATACTGGAATCCTTCATTTTTTGTACATGTAACAAGCGTTATGGTTGGGATAGGAAAAAACATCTCCTGTAATTTATTTCAACATGATTAAATGAGTACAGCAATCACTTAAACAGCACTCAAGGATATTTGAAGATGTTCACTCCCTTAAGAAAAGGAGAATTTTCTTCATATGACTGACTCTCCAGATGGCTGAGACTTCTGCTGAAGTGTGTGCTATTGCAAGCTAAGATGCAAACAATGAAGAAGGAAACAAAGGATGAAGCCATCACCTGTGACCTCATTGAAACAGAACTCTTAAGAGAAAAATGCTCTTTGTGCCTCTGGTCACAGGACTCTGATTTAAATTAAGTCAAACGTGCAACATGTGCAAGGGGCAGATATTTTTCCTTTTCTAAATCTATGCATGACAGGAAAATGCATTTCCAATGCTGGAATAGGTGTTCCAAACCTACTTTGATTATATGAGTATTTGAGGAAGGAATGGAGAGGGCTCCTTAGGTGGCCACAAGGCAGAGACCTACTGGCCAAAACATGTCCCATCACCTCTGGACACCAGCCCACATCCAGGGTGCAGGACAGGCTGGGGGGCAGCTAAGAAACACCTAAATCTTACCTTGGATAAAGAACCAAATTTATCTGGAGAGCCTTTGAATTGAACTACCTTAAGGAGTGCCTTACACAAGGATTTGAACATTGTTTCTCCTCTTGTGGACACAGTTGATATCTAAGGGGATTTTTTAGTTGTTGTCTTTTATCAAATAGATAATAACATATTTAAAATAGAATATAAATTAACAACAGCAACTTTTCAATACTATATACAAAGGAAAGACAAAAGTGAAAGGAAAAATATAGAACACTTTGTTCTTATATGGTTCAATACATTCAAAATAATTTTGATTGATGTTGAATTAATCAAAAAAGGTGTCTCTGTATAGAATGTATGGCTAAACAAATGACAGTAACTTATTTTTAACAACTGTCTTTCACTCCAGTTGTAGCCAGTAGTTCATCTTAATTCAGGATTTTTCATATATCTCCAGGGCCCAAGGTTATCTCTATTTAAAGGTAATATGTTGGTAAAGTACCCTACTTTCTCTTCCCTTTTTCCATGAGCTCTGTCTTTGGCTATGATCATCACATTGGACTCACCATAATTATCAGTCTACTGGCACTGGGACAGCCCATGTTCCATGGGAAATTTTGGGATACCTATAGGGAGAAAAAAGTGGCTGGGAGCAGATGGACAAGAGACAGAGTAGAAAGATGAACGGGCAAAACATTATTCTGAGGGTATATAAATCCTGTAGCAACTTAACTCCCAGGGGACCTAAGATGGAACATTTTTATTCATTTATTTAGATTTCTGACAGGAACAGAGACAATCATACATGTTCTAAAAAACCAGGTAAATATTGAATTACCCAAGTTGTTGGAATAAGGCTGACAGAGAGAAGCAAGTTTGCTTTCACATTTACTAACTGGAGCCTTGTGAGCTAGTGATCATTCCTAACTAGCAGAATGTCTTGCTCATCTGTTAAATCGGAAGAGAAGCAGCAAGCTTTCTACAGTTTACATAGCAGACCTTTGTCAACAAAGGTCTAATCCTAAATCAGGCTGCCTAATCAACATGAACTGGGCCCTACTCCAATCTATTAGGGCTGAGCGAGGCTCTGCAGTCCTGCGAAAATCTGAATGAGACTCAGTTCCTGAGTAAGTGGCTCCCAGGATAAGGTCATGTAAAACAGAAAGACTTTTCAGCAGTCCTCTCACCCAGGCTTTTCACTTCCACGTGATCCCAACCAGCTTGCTGCTTATACAAAGAACATCTAAGTCATCAAGTCCCAAACTTATCTGGAAATTCTCTTGAAACACTTTATGCTTATAGCAGTATACAACAACAAAAAAATTACCCCAACAAAACCAAAAGCAAAGAAAAATCCCCCCAAACATCCCTAAATCAAATGTTTCAGGCTGTAATTATACCTATATCTCAATAAAAGTGACACTGACGGTGCCACTGAACAAATCACTTCTGAACTGCTGCAGAGATCTGTGACCAGTACCAGATGTTGAAGCGATGCCTGATTCATTCCTCCTTTTTTACAAGGTTTAACTTTTAAATTGATAATTCTCTGAGAGGACTATGCAGTTTCCCATTTTCAGTGAAGCTAAAAGTACCTTTGTTAATGCTAATTTCTTTGAAAAAAGAAGGGAAAAATGTTAATACTATTAGAAGCTTAGGGTTTTACAGTGTCTAAGACACCTGCCTAAATTTACCTTAATTTACCATTAAAGCATTTTATATCACATGAGCCATATACAGGAGGCACATAAGTTTAACATTCCATGGGAATGGAATCACAATGGAAAGAATTTTTTTTTAAGAGTTGTCTATGAGTGATACAATTATTAACTACATAAATATATTTTTAAATATTATTCTTATCTACATGGTCTTACATCTAACTATGGGTTTTTTTTGTTTCGATATCTTTATTTTATATGGGTTATTAATCATTATTTTAAAGTGAGTTTTCCATTAATAGATTTCACTCTTACCCAAATAATTCCTGAGTTGACGTGGAGTAAAATACTTTGAAAAGAACTTCACTCACAGGATATTATTCTGTTTTATTATAAATACTAACATAATGCCATTAGAGTTGAATAGAATATAGCCTTTCCCATTTATAGATGTTTTCAGGTTAAGAAAAAATCCAAACTTTTGGAAAAAACCCAAACTTTTGCCCTAATCAGCAAAAAAAACTTGTCCATTGCTCAAGAGCACAGTGGTCTGTGAGTCAGATTCAGTAAGGATCCTGCTATAACAATTACTTACACATATAAAAACTTCAAATGAAAAATATTCATAATGGTTTGCAAACAAACAAACCAGGACCAAGTGTTCAGGACTACAGTGTAGATTTCCAGACAGAATGAGAGCCTTGAATTTTGCCTTTCCTTAACCTAAACAAACACACAGGCCCACAAACTTTTATCAAATCTGTGCTGAGTTTCTCCTTCAGTTTAGTGAGAAATTTAATTAATTCTGAAGTTAGTTTATCTTCTAAAAGTTTCCAGTTTAAGTAGAACTTTGGACAAAAAAATTAAAATAAAACACATTGGAGACACTTCAGCTTTAAGCTTTCATTTTCTATGTGACAATTTGCAAATGTTCATGTATCAAATATGTCAAAAAGTAATTAAAATACCTAAGCTTAAAGATTTCTGAATCTGACTTTCTGCAAAGAGGAAATATCCACAGATTTCCTCCAAGATGTTTCAAATTAGTGTTCCAAATATAACCAGCTGAAGAAGGGTAGTTTGCATAAACTTATCCAAACAATTTATTGAAGCAGAAATCTGGGCTTTTAAATTTTGCTTTTTATTTCCTAGAAGCAAAGTCTATTTTAGGATTAAAGAGGGAAAAAGAAACAAAGTTTACATTGAACACATATACACATTCGAATAAATTATTTACAAACAATCTGGATACTGTAAAGGACTCCAAGATTTCTAGCAGACTTAATTAATAAGACTATTACAAAAATGAGTCAATTTACCCCCTCAAGCATAGCATAATGCTCCCAAGTAACTTAATCAGAGCCATAAAAAGCTTATGGAGAAGATCAGACAATTTTAATGATCTTCTTCATTACCTCTGAACAGCTAATCTAAATAAGACAGATATCTGTGTAGATCAAATGATATCACCAGTATCCAAATTTACTCTCTTCTGATGACTGAGACCCTGGAATGGTTCTTTCCATTCCACTAAAAAATTGAATTTTAAAGTATAAATTCATTTGTGATTTCAATTCTACACCAAGCTCAATTACCTCAAAAATAGAAAGTGGGAATAAAAAAAAGGTCACAAGGTTCCCACAATAAATTAACTCCACATAGCATTCAGAATCATGGTCATAACTTTTTATGCTACTTACAAGTATACGCTCAATTATTTTTTAATGTTGTTTACATTTAAAAGAGATTATAGCTGAGACCAATAGAGTGGATTAAACCATTTTATTTCTTTCTTGTGTACTGTTTAGGAAATTGAGCTGAATTATAGAACAAAGTAACTAATGATTAAATACCTCCACTTTGAGTAACTAACTTGAAACATCTTTTATAGCCATGATTTTTGAAGCCATGATTTCCAAAGTCAGAAAAACAACATTTTTATCAAGGACATTTGCCTTCAAGAAAAATATGATGATGACCCAAATATTGAGATACTAAATAATTCCTAATCATAGGTTTTTATTTTCCTGCTCAGTAGAAGACAATTTGTTTGTTAGATTTTGGCAAATACTAACTGAACAAGTATATACAAAGCAATGATGAAGAAAAGGTGACCTGAGATCAAGATCTGGAGTAGGTGTAAGCGAGGATCTGATGTATCAATATACATGCCAAATAAACTCATTAAATGATTAAGTGTGGTGCTGGTGATAAATAACTAATATGACTGTAAACTTAGAGATTAATTCACGTACTGAGGTGCTGTTGTTTGAAACAAAATAGAAGAAGCATGAGAAGGAGAACAGTCCAGATAACAGTATATTATAGGTCATATAGGATGTTTAAAACAGAAGTAAATCACCTAATTTTGCTCTTTGGGAGAGAAGATATCTTTCCATGCTCCCAGGCCCAGAATGGGTACCCACATGGTAATTCCAGCGTGCCTGATCCACTGCTTCATTGATTTCCTTCTAGCCTGAGAAACCTCTGCCACTAAAGGAGGTTCTAAAGGAGGTTTGACCCCTGTGCTATTGTCAGAACAGAGGGGTTTAGTGTCCTGTTAGAATGCAATAATCAAGCTGGAGGCTGCCCATATGTACCCTCAAAGCACTGATCACCTTATTCACTTACCCCTCCTCCTGTTTCCTGACCTATCTCTTAGCTGTCCTTTCTTCACCCCAGCCTTCTCCTAAATAAACCAATTCTAGCTGATCCTACTTCTTCTGCATCTATTGTTGTTTCTGGTTCTCTTGCCTAGGTGGTCTCATCCTTATATGGTGCTGTCACCCTTACAGGACTCTTTTCCCAAAAGCCAACTCTTCAGGCACCTTTGAAGTTTCTCCATTTGTCATTTATTATGTGTCCTCTCTACTGGTTTCACATGTCACATCCACATCCTGCTCAGTTAGCTTTACGGTGAGCCAGGGCATTGTCAGGGATCCAGTCATTCACCAGCAGCTCTAATATCAGCTCACAGTTTCCCTCTTCCATTTATTTGCACTCACGATGATGGACAGAAAAGGAGAGACCTCCATTCAATTCTAAGTCCAGCCTGATCTCTGACAGCAGATTACACCCCTTTAAACCTCACACAGATACAGTGAGCACAGAAACTTACCCTCTCAATTTTGTGTTTCCTTTTCAGAGTTCAACTGCCAAGGCAAAAATCTGCCTTTAGAATCAGCCTTTTGCCAGTCATTGCTATTCAATAACACCTAGATGAAAATATCTAAAAGTGAATAAAACTTAAGATGAATCACCTAAACCAATTGTTTGTCAGGACTCTGCAATACAGAAATTTCTAATTACCTCACAGGGTTGCTTATAATAGAATAGGATTTGGAAGGGAAGAAAAAGGCAGTAAAATAACAGAAAAAGATTCCAAAGCCTTTAATACAATGGAGGAAAAATGAAGCAATATAAAACAATGGAAGGAGGTGCTTGTTTTACTAAGAGGCTGGTAGGGAAAATGTGAAAGAGATACCAGAGAAAAAAATCAAGAGCTAAACAGCATAGGATGGATAGTATTGCTGAGATTTCTTGTTTACCAGCAGGATGTCTGGACTTGCCAACCCAGAGAGTCCCTTTTGCTTTTATCTTCCTAAATTGCAGAAATAAGCAGAAAGTGGTAAGAAACAAATCAAAAATGTGTGATAAAAATATTTCAGCAGCACTTTGTCCTCAGCTGGACTAGAAGAACTGTTTCTTGAGAAGATTCTCATAGGACAGCAACTATGAACTGACCTTGCATTTCCCCAGAAGGCTGGGGAGGGAGGGAGGGAGGGAGGGAGGGAGGGAGGGAGGGAGGGAGGGAGGGAGGGAGGGAGGGAGGAAGGAAGGAAGGAAGGAAGGAAGGAAGGAAGGAAGGAAGGAAGGAAGGAAGGAAGGAAGGAAGGAAGGAAGGAAGGAAGGAAGGAAGGAAGGAAGGAAGGAAGGAAGGAAGGAAGGAAGGAAGGAAGGAAGGAAGGAAGGAAGGAAGGAAGGAAGGAAGGAAGGAAGGAAGGAAGGAAGGAAGGAAGGAAGGAAGGAAGGAAGGAAGGAAGGAAGGAAGGAAGGAAGGAAGGAAGGAAGGAAGGAAGGAAGGAAGGAAGGAAGGAAGGAAGGAAGGAAGGAAGGAAGGAAGGAAGGAAGGAAGGAAGGAAGGAAGGAAGGAAGGAAGGAAGGAAGGAAGGAAGGAAGGAAGGAAGGAAGGAAGGAAGGAAGGAAGGAAGGAAGGAAGGAAGGAAGGAAGGAAGGAAGGAAGGAAGGAAGGAAGGAAGGAAGGAAGGAAGGAAGGAAGGAAGGATATTCAGAGGACAATAGTAAAAAAAATTACAAATATTGTCAGCTGGAGAGAAAATTTGGTGTCTTTCAAAATGAGAATTCCTTGTGTCTGCCAGATAATCCCTGGATTTCTCTGTTTTTGCAGGCCTGTAGACTAAGATAGGAGAAAAATTATATAAATCTTTACATTTTGTCTGATCACTTCCTCTGGAAGACAAATAAGCAAAGGATTAAAAGTCAATGACATTTGCTAGTATGCTGGATGGAACTGAGCAACTAGCATGATGATATGCCATTTGCATGTCCAAAGCAGGGAGATAATTTTTGCCATTAATAATGCACTTGCATATGCAATTGCAGATTTAAAGGGCTGTGTAGGTGCAGGACAGGGCTGAAACTTTTGTACATGACAAAATCTGGTACTCATTGGCATAATACTGCAACAGAAATTCAATATGCAGCAGGTTAAACATCATAGTGCAAATCTACAGTACTCTTAGGCATTACGACAGCACCTAGGTATTATGGTGATTTGCATTCTGTGTGTCCAAAACAGATTAAATACTCTGTTCAATGTGTCAAGTCAGTTTGCAATGCAAAACAGATTTATATTTGCTTTGGCTTCTGCAACCAATATTTAAAATAGAAACTGGGAAGCTGATGCAGAGAAATACCATTTTACCATTCAATTTCATTTTACTGCTTTGTCTCTACTTAAGCCTTCATTTCAGCAGTAATGAATGCACATAGTTTTTGGTTTTTAGTATCTCTTTTCTTTAGCATAAAATTAAAATGTACTCCTGTTGGAGCAGAACAAATATAAATTAAAAAATTAAGAAACAAAGACTCCTTTTGTATCTCACATCTCTAAATCCATAACACTCTATTAGAAGCCTCATTTACTTTAATATAAGGTGCTCTGTAGAATTTAGATATTTCACTGTTAGAAATCACAAGAATCTTGAAAAAAGCAGTTATAATACTGTACATAATGACTATACGCTAGATCACAGTTTTGTGTCAAGATTTGTAAAACAAATTAAAATGAACAAGTATTTTAGATTAATTTTCAAATCACTTCAAATCGACCGCTGCTGTCCCTTGGTGTTTCAAATCCAGTTTTACCACATGCAAATGTTGTTGAGTCAAACAAATTTTAAAAATGACCCAACTCCACAAAACCTCTCATCCTCAGGGCACATTTTTAATCTTATGTGTACTCCAGCTTGATTTTGATGCCAGTCCTGTTTCTATTAAATTCAACAATATAAAATTTTTCTCTTAATTTCAGTGGATTTTAGTTTTCTAACATGTAATATTTATAAATGCTGTCCAGAACTTTTCTGTGAAAGACAAGAAATTAGAGTAGTTGTAGTTCCTTCTAGTCATTCCATAGTAAGAATCCCAGGAAGGTATTTCCTTGAGGGTTTTTTTGCCTATTTGTACTGAAGCCAGTATCTGCTGGGCCACTTCTGACTACAGTATTAAACAACAACATAAAGATAGTAAACCCACAAATTTTGTTCAAGAACATATATTTACAGATGCTCTGAAGTCACTGAGAATTGTTTTTAAACATTCCATGCTAAACATTTAGGGATCAAATTCTCTTTTGTTTTATTTCAGTCAGTTCCTCCCAGGAAGGGTCTTGGCAGAAAATCAGTATTTTCCCTATTTAAGAAAACTTGTTCCTTACTCCCGATCAAAGGCAAAAAATTCCTGATACGCCTTCCTCCCACCAAAACAAACTGGATATAAATTAGAGGGAAAAAAAATACACTAGTCTATCTAGATAGAGCATAGTAGTAATTTATTAAACTAGCAAACATTTGAAGATAAGACTCTTGGAGTACAAGAAGCTGAAAATTCTATGATTAAAAATAGTCATTCTATGGCATTTTTGTTATGTAACTATCATATAGTTATATAACTCTATATGCAAGGACATCATCTTATGTTTTGAATATTATTTCTTGTATGTTGTTCTAGTGACAGTTCTCTCTGCATCTAGACAGCAGAGTTTAGAATCTGCCAAAAATAAAGACATACTTTTCCAATTCTATTTCTGACTACTCAGCCTGAGATCTCAAAGTTACCTGTTTCTGTGTGATTCATAAATGATCACTAATGATAATGGTTATTTAATGCCAAATTTTATCCTCTGGTCTTGTGTTGATTGCAACATTGCAACATGCAAACCTAAAAAGATTTTTCTCATGTGGTCTTAGGAATGTCAACATGAGCTTTAATCAACTCTGCCCTTTGTCTTGAGCAGCATTTTCTGTATCTCTGTATCTTATACCTGTAGCAGTCACATACAGTTGTCTTTGTAACAGAATTTCTCCACAAGATTTTTCATTTATCAGAAGGAGCAAGGTATTCTTCAGGTGAAAGCTTGTTTCCTTGCTTGGGGTTTCTTTGTTTCATTTTGTTGTTTTGTTGTTTTTGGTTTGTTTTTTTTTTTTGGGGGGGAGGTGCTTTTTGCTTTATTGTTTGGGTTGTTTAGATTTTTTTTATTTTTTATTTTTTTAAATTTTTTATTTATTTTATCCTGGACAGTAAAAGGCAGTTTAAAAACTACTTTCTACTGCTGTACCTCCTTCTTCAACACAAACTTACAATGTAACACAGTTCAAGTATCTCCTGTCTACTTTAGAAAAGATGGTGTACATAAGAGAACTCCAACAGCTATCAGTAAGCTCTAAAAAGCTACAGGGCAATGGGAACTGCAGGTTTCTAGGTCTATCCCAAAGCTTCAGAAATGAACTTAAAGCAGCATTGAATTCAAAGCAAGCATGGTTAAGCATGTTAAGTCTAAAAAATTCAAAACAGGATGGAAGAGAGGCCTTGAAAGACAAGGGAGAGGAACGTGCAAACAATTAACAAAGTTAATGACATTTGCAAGTATGCTGAACAAAACTGAGGAACGGGCAAGAAATGGAGGTATTTAAGTCAATGGTTGGTTCAGGATATGGCCAAACTGACACAAATATTATTAGCACTTTATGTAAAAAGGAATGAATGATTTCTATGTTGTTTTACTTCTAACACAGCCAAAGGGATGCTGTATTAAAAAGGAAGGTGTTATGCTAAACTGTGAATTCGTATCACTGTGTGCCTAGGATGAAACAGCATTCACTGAGGAGCTCTTATGACTGAAAATTAAGAGTTTCTCAGAGCTCTGGGAGTACAATGCACATTTTTCACTAAATGTTAATGGGATTTTGGAACCTAACTACATTAGCGACCTCTGAAATCCCTATCAAAGTGACTGAATTGCAAACAAAAAATAGAGTTTCTCATTAATCTCCACTATTGTATGTAGACTGGAGGGTAGCCAGTATTGTAGCCATCTTAAATGATGTGTTAGGGGTGAATCTAAAAATTATAGATCAGTGAACATGACTTTATTATTAGGTAAATTAGCTGAAAACACATTTAAAGAGACTTGAAAAACACACAAATGAGCATAATACAATAGAAATCAGCAAAGCTTCTTTAAATGAGAATCACATTTCTTAATTTTATTCAAAAGAGTTGAAACAATAATGGAAAAAGAATTCTTAAATGCAATTCAGTTGAATTTCTGAAAGGCCCTCTAGGAAATGTCTGGCTCAAAGATGTTAGGAGGAGGATAGGGAACAGTGAAATGTTAGTGCAAAGTTTAATGAGTGTGCTGATATGAAAGGAAATTATAAAAAACACAGTGTCTATTAAAATTAAATATTTCAAATATAACAAGAGTAATGCAAATCAACAATGGGAACAATGTTATGCTACTAGATAGGGAGTTGATGAGTCCCTATGTTATCATATATGGCTGGTTTTGGTCAACCAGCTTTAAAACTACATAAAGGTCTAAAGCACAGAAAAATGCAAACAGAATAACAGACCTCATGATTGTCACTATTTTTATCATGCTGTAACATAAATTAGAAAATTACTTTAAAACTGAAAAGAAAATAAATAATTATTGGTAGTAAAAGAGTAAATACACTGTATTTTTGTCTAATTTTGCCAATTTCTGTGCTAGTAAATTGCTTGAGACTCTTCATTGACATTGAAACCAGTATCTGCCAAGCCCCTAATAAACTTTCAGAATTAAAAAACCCTCAAAAACTTTTCTATTGTATGTTCTCTGTTAAGTCTAAAAAAAAAGAAGAAAAAAGAGTAATTATTTGAGAGTTCTAGTTTTATAGACCTCAAAACTTTCAAGGACTTTTCTAAAAATTTGATAATGTAGACAACCATGTTTCAGCACTTTAACACTTCTTAGCTGACTAATATAGAAATAACCACTATGGCTGAGATCCAGGTTCATTATTAGGAAATATATCATAATAAATAGATAAATAGATAAGTAAAATCAACCAGAATTATTTACTTGATTTGCTACTTCCTGGTGTAATTTTTAATACTTCAAGCAAAAATCAGGTTGTTAAAATATTGCTACCAAGTCAAAACAAAATACCAAGCCTGTATTTTCCTAGAACTGCTGTAAATTAATATAAAATGCCTTCATTCAAGACAAGGCAATATTTACACTTAGAGTAAAAATTTCATTAACTTCTATGCCAGTCAGAAAACAATTATAAGTCTACCAGCCACCTCTCATCAAATAACAATTGCTCATTCCTTACATGCATTTAGAAACAAGCTTCCCCTTAAAAAATAACCCCCAAACTGCAGCTCCTTCCAGCTATGCTGGTTCAGAAGTGGCACAGTCAGTTGAAAACTCTATTTATCTAAGCCTGATTTTGAGTCCTTTGAAGTACAACGTAGACATGCTTTTGGAAATCCACGTTTAGTTGAAATCCATAAAGTAGATGAGTTTTGTAATGAGGCACAGTTCAGAAACAAATTCCAGTTAAGATAAACCATAATTATTTTCCTTTAGGGAGAGAGAATAACTGTTATGCAACTTGAGTACACCCACATCTGGATCTGACAGTCTGCAGCTCAGTCTCTAGGATTATTATAGCTGTCATTATAAAGGACTAACTCTCAGTCCCTGGAAGAGCTATAGAGACACAGAACTTCATTTAGTTGCCTGAAGATTGCTTACCAAAGGCCTCATTGTGACTAAGATGTTTCACAAGGGAAGCAGATAAGACAGTGAACCTGCAGTTCTCTAAAGCATGGAGCATACTCCATTAAATTTCATCTGGCACTAGATGGAATAAACAGCAAGGCTGTGTCTACTCTTTTGAATGGAATCCTAAAAATCAGTACATAAGCAGCAGGACTGTGGCTACAATCACTTCCAGTACACTTTCTCAGCAGATTAAATACACTTACACAAATGATACGAAAAGCTTTTGTGAATTGGATCCTGCATTTTCAAAGGTAAGCACTTTTTTCCATTTACAGAACCCATTCATTTAATGCCAAGAGAAAAAGACATACATACCATTTCATAACTTAGTATCTTTATTTTCTTGAGTGAATTATTGGAAAAAAAAATCACATTTTATTTTGCCCACAAATAAATTTCTGAGCACAGTATGACATACAAAGCTAAGTTCCTTTGTCATTGAAAAAATACAGTCATATTGAATGCCAAAATCTTTCTAAGTATATCTTCCTTCCAAGAGAATGATTTTTAATTAATTTAGATATAATGATACATCACCTTAGAGATGTAAAATATCCCATCTGTCAGCTTCTTTCTTTTCTTCGCCTAATATTGAAACCTATGAAGTCAGAAACCCCCACAATCCTGGCTAACACACTGCTTAAGTGTCAACAGAGTGGTTTCTGTGAAGGTGCTATTCTATCCTTGTACTTCAAATCCCACACCTGTAATCTTTTTATTGTTCCTCTCTCTAAATGTCTGATTTTCAGGGCATCTGATGAGTACACCTTGTAAGATGTAGATCAGGAAAAATTGAGCCCTTTATTTTTAGATAGTGTGTCAACACACTCTTCAGTCCTACAGCCTTTCTGTTCCTCAAAATACACAGAGTATTCCCTCTGGCTGTCATGAGAATACCTTCAGCTCCTTGATCCTTTTGTGCCGAGAAACTTGTAATTTCTGTTTGCCACGTGACTACATGTGGAGATATCAGCATATGAAATACATAGTATTAACACCTCTATGAATTTATGGCTTATCATTAAGCATTCAGACAGTCCCATACCTTTCCAAAAAAAGTCTTATTGCATGTGCAGACCTTCATGACGCTTGTACTTGCAATGTTTGTTTGCCTGCTTTTATGAGAAAATTCTTCAAGTACTGTAGACTACTTGGATAGTGCTTCACTCTGATATTGAAATGGTTTTTAAGGTGGGTGTATAAGGAATATGTTTTTTTTCATCATAGAATTCAGGGCTGCATTTCAGCAGTATAAAGTTTTGGGGAGCTGGACTCTAAGAGGAAGCTTATACATTTTAACTTCCAGTCAGTAACTGAAGTGTTTCTAAGGAAGACAGAGATACTTGTTCAGTCTGACATAACCAGAAATTACATTGCAATACAAGAACTAAATTTTGAGGGCTGATGATTCCCTTGAACTTTCAGACCTTATTTGTTTTAACTGCTTGACAGCTCACTGTTACTTATTCTAGCTCAGGTACACAGCAGATAGAGATAAATTAGAGACACACTTCCTAGTAAGTCTGGAACTTTTCTGTACAAGTTTAGTATTTTGTCTAGTAAAAGATTTAAATCAGATTTCTGTCCTTTCTGACAGTCAATTCCATTATTCTTTGTGCTTCCCAGCTTATTAATTAAGGATCATTCATTATTTCTACTTTCTTTGCTGTTTTCCTAAGCTTTCCCAAATAGTTATTTTTATTCTTGGAAGCTGGAGGACAGATGAAGTTACTTTAAGTTATAGCACTTGTAAAACAGGTGAGATTATTCTGTGTGTGTGTGTGATTGATTGAACAATCTGGTTTAGATATGTGCTGGTGAGATACATTATTGTAGTGGCCCCTTAAATAGATTTACTGTATCTCCACTGAAGACATTGAAGTCAGATGAATCCCAGGCAAAGTGTATGCTGTGCCACATCAGCATATTTCTCATAGTTTAGTGCAGTATCAATACTGAGCAGCAGTACCTTACAGTACATCAAACACTGTTTTGTCTGTGGCATACTGTACTGAGTTTGTAATCCTCTATAAAATACATTCTTTGTGCTTGTTAAAAATACTGTGGGCTTTTTCACAGGAGAAGGTACTTTTTTCCTGATTTCCTTTCTATATAAAGTAAGTATAATTCACATTTTTCCTCCTGTGCCATTGAAAGTTCTGTGAAAGAAGATTTTTCCTTTCCTTTATAATGAAACTGTAGTACAAGAAAGTAAAAAAATAAATACACTCTCCATTAAATGTCTAAACTTTCACTTAAACTGTCCTTCCAAACCTAATGATATTCATGGAGATAATCCAGCATAAATTTCATGCCATTGTTCTACCAGTATTGTTTCTCTTTCAGGGAGTTATTGACATCTGGAAGTTGATACAGAATTTTCTTCTCAAACTGGAAAAGAAAGTACATATGATGGAGAGAGAAAACATTAAATAGTTGACATGCTTAACTTCTTGTAGAGAGCCATCTTCTCAAAAAAAAAGTAAATTATTTAAATCCATAATGTCAAATCATTGGAAGCAAAATATGCTCAGAACCTTCTCTTTGCATTTCGTCAGACATTTTGGGAATTAAAAGCATCTCTAAAGCATCATCAAAATGGATATATACAAGCTTAATGATTGCTAAAAGGATGATATTCAGGAAAAATATAAAATATTTATCTGTGGTAAGAGTTTTGGCAGACTTTGTAAGAACAGGCTCATATGAGAAATGTTACTTGGTGGCTAGAAGATAAACTCAATTTTTAAAGAGTGTGGGAAGAGTCTGTGGAATTTCTACAGATGTTTTGCAAAGGTGACAACAATAGACATATCAGTATAAAATCAAATTAGCTAAATTAATAAAAATACAAGGGAATAAGGAAAAGGATATTTTTACTTTTCCAAAGATGTAATTTTATTGGCAGTTTTTAGTGTGCTTTAGCCCAACGGATACTGCATACTCAAAAGTAAATACATAAAACCAAAATACTTTGTTTGAGGAGGGCTGAGGTGTTATGCTTTTTCTCAGTTATCAATAGAGCTTTATAGGGGGAAGTGAAAAAATATTTTTCAACAGCAGCATAAAATGGTGTCTGTGTAGTTCACCAATACATCTAATGAGAGGAAAAAGCATACATTTTGTGGAAGATCCAACATGCTTTTCCTAGAAAGAAACTTCACAACTTGGAGAATACATCTGCATGAAATAGAAATTTACTTTGTTTCTGTTTGGAGTTGAAAATTCTTGAACATAATCTGCTCAAGTTTATGGCTGCCATATGGTTTTTCTATGATAAATTACTACAGTATGTAAATAAATAAGAATACACAAATCATAGGAATTAAGTCATGCCATTCCTAGCTGAATATTTAAGAGCTAAACAACTGTTGGCAGATCAATGGTCAAGCACATTTAATTTTCAGACTAGTGGAGGATATTTATGGGAATAATTCTGATAGTTAATCAATTTACAATATGTTTAGTATGCAACCTTCCTAGCATTAGAAAGAGTTCCTCTGAGAGCAATCCCTTTCCACTCCTATTCAGTACTTCTCTTTTGTGCAAATTGGATGCTTTGTAAGCTACTAGAGATGGAGAATATTCTTTTATTTTTCTTCACCCAGAGGCAAAGGGCTCAAGCAGTCACAAATCTTGATCACTTTTTTAAGGGGGAAAGAGGAAAAACATCCACTCTTCTGGAAATCCCTCCATTGGTGACCCACAGCAAGGATTTAAAATTAGTTATCTATGCCTATGTCCTCAAATTCCTTTGCTGTGAAAGACAAGATAAGTGAGGATAAAAGTGAGATTGAGACCAGAGCTGGCATTGAGTGGGAATGAAGAAACATGGACAGATCTTAAAAACATCACACAGCTCCTACAAGCAGAGGCATGACCAGGAGTTAATCACAGCAATCTCTAGGTGCAGTGATGAATGATAAATAATCAGACTCATCCTGTGCTAGTCATTTGATATGGTAGTTTGGAGAATAGTGCTTAGAAAGATTATAAACTGCAGTGTGTAGAGGAGGAACACCGAAGTGGGAATGACACATTTTTTCCCCCCTAAATATATTTGATTGATGAACAAATGTGTGGCTCTTGTGGGAAACAGCAGAAAGGGAAAACAACAAATAATAAAGTTCATTTTGTATAATTACTCAGCTTTGCTGGTAACTGTTAGAAATAGTTGGATCCCTGTTTCTGGTACACTTTTTAAATAGTTCCTGTTAAGATGACTCAGATGTTTCTGAAAATAACATTAGGGTAAAAATCATGTTGTCAATACAAAAGAAATTACATTTTTAAGTGAAACTTTGTGCCTGTCCTTTGAAGAATGAGGATGAAATTTGGAGAGTTTGTCTGATGAGAATCAGAGAAGTTCCTCTATTTCTGTAAATGCTGACTTTAATTTCTACCTAATTATTTGATTTATGACATTCTTTTTCAGGCTATTTATTACACTCCAGAATTCATGTAAAATGAAATATTCCTGTGTAACAAGAAGAATACAACTGCAATAAAGAAGTGTTAAAGATCTAAAGAAGTGTCCATATTTACTGACCTGTGTAAGTTTAACTGAGTGTATTTAAATTACAAAATTATTTTTAACAGTATGACAAAGTGTTCATTTGTTTCTGTGGAAGACTTACAACACAATAGTGAAATCTCAAAGTGATATGAAAAGTGTTGTTATTTTCCTATCCTTTTCATTTGATCATTTATTTAATGCTCAGTAGAAAAAAAGTCTTATTCCAAATGAAAATTAAGACATTTTGATGTGTCTATTTATTTTGAACTACAATTAAGTCCAAAGACTTAACGTTAGAATAACAGGAAGAGTTAGCATTCTTAAACAAATATAATTATCTATGTATCTTCAGAATTTATTTAATAGTGGTCAGTCTAGCACACATCAATACAGATAAGTCTTTACTCAATAATGAACAGAAATCATGATATATATTAGACTAGGCAAAATCAATATAATTTCAAAAAAAAAAAAATCAAAGTCAAAATGAAATGTTTCAATAGGATCAAACCCAAGAACACCAGCAAAGGAGTCCAGATCTGTATCTGTTTAATAGAAAATAAACCCTCTCTCCAATACTTTTACTACTTCTGTGGCCACCATCCAAATATCCATCAAATCCATAATTACTCACTTTCTCAATGACTTTTCATTGGTATCTCAAAGTGAATTACCATTGCATGATTATGCTTATCTATGTACTTTTTGTTTTCAGTTATTTCAAGTGCCTATTCATTACTTGGGGCACATTAGAAGTATGGCAATATCTTCCACTGCCTCTCTTGTGTATGTATTTTATTTTTATCACAACATTGTAATCAGTTATGTAAAGCTGAAGGCTTTTAAAACACCAGTATTAAAATTTTATCAATGAAATACACATTAGAAACATTTCTGTAAATATAATAAAAGGGAAAGTATAAAATCTAGGGTAAAATACAAATATAGGTCACTGTTTCTGACATAACAGCTTGAAAGTGCTTGAAAGTGGAATAAATAAACTCAGAGACACAACCTAGAATAGATCTGACTAGAAAAAGAGCAATGTATCAATAAGTTTATCTCCCTGTCTAAACCTGGGTTAGAGGCTATCAAAGAATATTCAAAAGTTATTAATTTCTGCTAGCTATAGTATCCCTGTACCCTAAACACAAGAGCAATCCTACCCTGTGTTAAATGCACACTCCTTTAACAGTGACAGTGATTTACCTGAGGAGCAGTTAAGGACAATAAGCAGTTAGGGATATACTGAGGATATTACCTGAGGAGCCAAGAATGGCTCAATTTTCCCATTTTCTTCTTCAGAAGAAGACTTGGATATGCAAAGGTGTCCTTCTATTCTATATTTTCAGTAGAAAAAAACCCCCTTTTTCATCTCACTCTTGGTATTCCTCCTGTCTTGTGTTTGTGAGCAGCTTTTCACCATACCTGTGCTGCTGTTTGCTGTCACCTCCTATATAAACAGCTGCTGGATCACATTCTTCACTAAAGAGTCAGTAAAATTACACAGGTTTGAAAAATGAGGACAAATAATACCAATGTCCCCATTTCCTGCCTTGTCTCTGCCAGCAGTTGTGTGGGCCCTACAGAGGGAGAAATGATCTCCACCACCAGAAAGGCAGAGATTGACCAAGGTCTACAAGAAATGCCTACTGGGAGTCCACCTTTTCTCAACATGTATACTGGAGACAAACACAAGTTACAAGTAGCAACTGCATCAGCTGTGGGATGAGAACAAAAGATGTAGTATGCAGACTTTAAAGCCTATCAATCCATGTGAGCCTTATGGGAACAGAGAGTTTGACTGGCAATGCAAGCAGAGAAGGAGTTTGTCACCCACTTGGCAAATCTTGAACAATTACATATTATTAACTGCATGTCAGCATGTCCAATTAGAATTAAAACTAATATTTTATCTTTGACAAATAAAATGTATTGGCCCTGTATTGAGTATTCAGGTCACTGGTGTTATATATCTCTCTTTCCAGTAAAATATCCATCACCAGCATCATTTAGCCTCAAAAGAAAAATCTGAGTTCATTTTCTCATGAATATTATACTCCCCAAGCAGATATGAAATATACAGGCTTTCAGAGTTAAACATGTAAAACCAAAGCATTTTCTTTGTTAATTTTTAAAACTGGCAGTTATCCAAGTGAGGTAGGTCAAATAAACACAGAGATATTGCATCTTATTGCTTTCAAATACTGTATAGGCCCTCCTCTCTTCACTGAGGGCTGTATACAAACTGGATGTTATCTATTTATAGCATTCAGCACATACTGAATCAGTACCTCCTGTGAGTCTCCACTGGCAGAATTAAGCATCTGTGTAGGTGCAGTTTGACACCAGTACAGCTGATGTCATTCCAACGTACTTAAATCAGCTGGATCAGTCTAAGCATTTTTATAGCAATACCTCTGTGATTACGTTAAGGGGGATCAGGGGGTGTTTTAATTTTAACAGCCCACTGTAAATACAGCGCGATAAATTTGATTAGAATGCAACAAACTGCTGATACCTTGTGCCATAAAATCCAAATTTTGTTAAATAAACTATTAAAAGATGGAAAAAAAAAAGGAAGAAAATAAAAAAAATATGGTATTGTAAATGGCCAAGCAAAAAGTGGCAGATTTTCAAAGTAATTTTTAAACAATAGCATTCTTATAGATGAATTTCTAAGAGAGAAATTTAAATAGCTGATGAAGTCTTAGAGACCAGGTCTGAAGAGACAATAACATGATAAGACCTCTCTTCTCAGAAAAATCCCTGCTAAGAGGTGCCTTTCTTCTGTTTTAGGCACTTGCCACAGGTGAAGCACATGTCCATTCCACAGCAGCCTTGGCTCTTGAGAGAACAGTGCCCCTCAGAGGGACAGCCACCTCCTGTTTAGGGGCCAGGACATGCAAGTTCTGCCACCTAAGCTGTCAGGAGGCATCATCAGTGGACAGCAGGGCCAGTCAGCCCACCTGAACATGTAGTTTTCATCTTCATTTTACAACAGTGGGTTTCACTGGTGAAGGAGAAGTAAAGGACAGGGACTTTTTACGAGGTGATAGGACAAGGGACAATGGTTTTAAACTGAAAGACAGTAGGTTTAGAGGTTGGAGAGGCTGTGGAATAAGTTGCCAAAGAATCTGTGAATGCCTCATTCCTGAAATGCTCGAAGCCAGGTGGGATGGGGCTTTGATCAACCTGATCTAGTAGGTGGCATCCCTGCACATGGCAGGGGGTTTGAACTAAATGATCTTTAAGGTCCAAACCATTCTGTGGTTCTATGAATCAACCTCTACAGCCATCAAACAAGTACAAGCAGGTGCACAGAACTCCAAACTGCAGGTAGGCAGAGCCCAAGTCACAGCTGTAGTGATGGGAGGTGAGGAAGGCACTCAAACTTTTGTGTCTGTACTACTGGCATCACCGTAACCTCAGGAGGTAATGGCCCACCATCAGCACTTTCATTCAGGGAGAGAGCCACCCAATTTCTGTAGGGAGAGCACTTCCTTTTCCAGTTCACGTTGTACCTTCACCTCAAAAATTATGTGCATGCCTGTAACATGGGGAAAGTGGTCTGTTCTCTCCATGGCTGATCAAGTCTTATAGAATAGGTCCTCTGCATTGTGGGAGATTGTTGTAACATCTGAACAATCACCTGATAGCAACATTAACCCTAATCCCTGAAGGAAGTCCCAAGGGTGCCGCTCGGGGTAGATTTTTAACCAGTGTCTGTCCTGCTGATCTGTAGGCTGGGTCTGAAATCAGAATTACAGCTCCTTTCATTTCACCTCAAGGCACTTAACTCTTCCTATAGAGATGAAAAATCTTACAGACTGTTCTGCAGTCCTCAGCTGAGGGCAGATCTCTGCAGATACTATGAATATAAGATCTATACTGACCCATCCCTACATAGTTCTAGACAACAGAATTATCTGCAAATACGGCAGCCATAAAATATTCTGCAATGAGAAATGTTTCATTTATGATTTTGTTAGCATCTTTTAAATTCATGCCTTTGAGCAGGACTTCCAGCTTTCTGAGATAATAACGAGGTAATGAAAAATTGCTGGTTTTGATGTCTGTTTGGCTAGCAGCCACTAGCAGTGGTTAGGATCAAGAGAACGACAGATGTCCTTTATAATATATCAGTTACTGACGGGAAGATCACAGATCTGAAGCACCATAAGTCCCTTCAAGAGAAGGACATAAGGTTGGAAAATATCACAGAGGTAGAATTAGATTATACAAAATATATATTTCACGTGAGTACCTTAGGCATCTCTTTGATTTCCTGGGTCAATCAGTGCTAAGTTTAGTTATAAAGGATGAAATCAAGTAGTCAGACTGCTGGAAAAGATTGAAATAGAGTAAGTCGTCTGCTCAGGACAATAACTAAAGGATATTAATCAGTTTATAGCACATGTCTAGATTTAGAAATGATTTGCTAGAAACAGTGTTGGTATGCTTCCCAGAGATAATGTTTCTCTCTTTTGCCTTTTCTGTGTGATACAGATGCTTTCAGATGGAGATATTAAACTAGAAACAGCTGTATCCTCTCCACAAAATATTTTACTGACAGCCCATATGTCTGTTGCCTGTCCTTCTTAAACAGACAACTGCATGCCACACAGCATGCAGAGAATTGGGGCATAAAATAAAGGCAAAAAAAAAAAAAGGATGAAAACCTCTCTGTAAAGACTGGTGTGGATTATGTTGTTGTTGTTTTACCCTGTACCATAACTAGTTGTTTACACAGACAGAGACAGAAACAGAAGACAGATCTAATTTAATTTTGTTAAGGTAGAGCATTTCCCACATAATGTATGCTTGTGCCTTGCCCACTCTGCAGCTTGGACCTCCAGAAGAGACTGAGCCTGTTCCTTCCCGTCCATTGTCATAGATCAGGGTTTTCCTCTCTTCTCAGCTATTTTCCATAAGCCATTTCTTTCTCACACTCAGGAGTTTAAATTTGCAGCAGATTTCATATTGCTTTTTCCAAAGGTCAATTAAGGCTGTTCTCTTTTGGCAGACAGAGTATGTGCACACCTCAGAATTTCTCAAGAATAACAGATTTTTTTTCAAGCAGAAGACTGGCTATAGAAATTATTCAAATGATAAAATGAGCAAGAAATAAATGCAACTTCTAATTTGCCAAAACGGACACACTCACAATCTTAATTTGGACTTAGACTGAAATGACATCCAACAAGTGGATGAAAATTTTTCTTTTGAAACTTCTCAGCCTCACTACAGAGAACATCAAAGCCTGCTTAACACTGTAAGAGATACCTGTGGGTACTGGTCTGCCTCTCCACATGGAACAAGAGTCTGCAATATCATGTGAAATTCCTAACTTGGGTCCTGAACATCATACAGATACATTTGCTTATTTTCAATGGTGCACTACTCTTTCAGCAAGACTATCACTCTGAACTTAGATGGCAAATTTGTTCTTCAGTATAATGGCCAACATACTCCATCAGCAATTTAACTCACTGTAAAGTAACACGTTATTCTTAGAATATTGTCCAAAATTCAGAGACAGTACAGTTTATTCATATATATGTACAGGTTTTATATGCATTTATGTGTGCACACACAAAATTTTACCAATCATTGTGTTCAAATCTGAGTAGAAAAGTACAGCAAACCTCCACTGTGTTGGAAATACTTCTCTGGAACACCCTAAGATGTCATTTCCTGGCTTATGTAGCATATGACTGGGGATGGAGAATTTCTCTCATGCAAATTTCTGTTGCTGCAAATAGCAGAGACTGGAAGATACACTCAATTCAAATCCTTTTTAACAGTTCAGAGAAGTCAATGGCTCAATCCTTCATGTTTCCTTTTTTTCATTTCCGTAAAGACTAAATTTAACATTCTTTAGTCTGATCAATTTACTGGAAGGGGAGATTTTGCCATTCTCTCCCACAGTGGCCCACAGGGAGACTGAAAATTGAACACATTTTGGCTCCTAAGTTCCAAACAATTCCCACTCCAGTCAATTATAGATGCAGTTCATCATGCCTAATTTTCAGTTGTCCAAAAGTTAGATGTCTTAGTATTAGCCATCTGACACAGCCTTTATATTCTGTGTGCAGAAATGTGTGAATTTCAGGAGAATGATTAATCTCATCCTAAAATAGCTATAAAAAATTGAAGAAGTGATTCAGTTGAAAAGGTTCCTGTTCCTTTCCATTAACTCTGATGATTAGCTGAGATTCAAACATTTAAGAACTTCTGAACATATGATTTCACCTGGGTGAATTCCTGTTATGGTGTTCATTGTGTTTTGTTTGGTTTCTTTCTCTCCTGTGCCCAGTCCTGAAACATAAGCATGAGGTTTTCAGCATGAGAAAATAAATCAGAATTTAGATATATCACTTTGAATACTGAGAAACAGAAATATTGAAAAATAAGGTGTGTCGTGTCATTTCACAGAAAAAAAAATGTGAACACTGAAAATTGTCAATAGATACTTGTGAATTGGAATTTCAAAAGGCTTTTCTTCTTTGCTGTTAAAAAGAGGTGCAAGTTTTCCCTGTTTTTCACATAAACATCTGCCCCTTGATAACCTGAAAAAGTGCTTTTATGACTTTTTCATTATTCACAAGAAAAGTTCAAGTCTTACTGAGAAAAATAGACTAGACATACGGTTCAACAATAATTGTATTTGAGCCAAGTATTGTATGATTTGTCTCACAACTGAAAAAACTGAAAATGGAGAAGGTCATTTGTCAAATATGTTTAGTGACAGAAATGCTGATGAGAGGAAATCTATGGACTTTGGTGGCACTATACTTGAGAATTTAGATAAGCACAAAAAAAAATAAGTAGTTTGCATTCCTACTATATTATAAAATCAAATGCGTTGGAAACACTCATCAAAAACTTTCTTCCATTACATTATAGCATTTAATAAAAACATATTTGCCAGAAGTATCAAAACTCAAACGTAAATATACATGGAGTATCCTGTTGCATGACTTTTCAGTTTCCAACCCTTTCAACATTTTTGCAAAAAATAATGACCTCCATTTTTTTTTTCCTGTCCTCCTCACTGATCAAATTTGTTGGACAGAATTCTGGACTGACTGACAGAGCCCAAAGAAAAAGCTCTCCTTCAGTATCTCATTTTAGTCTCCTGTTATACACCACAGGATAAGGTGTTACTCAAAGAATTATAAAATATCTTTCTGTAATTATAATGTGAGTAATAAGGTTAAACATGCAATATCCGTACATGAGGAAATGGGACTTTGATGAGTTCCCACACTACAGTGATGGGGTTGAAGCAATAAAATTATCTCTTTTCTCCTGTCTTTATATTTTGCCCATTAATTCATAGAAGGGAAAATGAAATCACTAGTGGCAAAACAAAAATGACTGCTCTGCAATCAAAACAAAAGAAAAAAATATTGTTTAATGGAAATACTAAGAAGTTTGGTTTAAAGTTTTTTTCTAATGTCTCCATATATTTTTAATAATAGAAGGTATCAAATTTAGAAATACTGATTTAGAAATTTGCTTGCAATTCTCATGATCTAAGTCTTCCTGTCATAGCTAGCTTGAGGCACTGCTGCAGTCAGGGAATTTCATTTATACAAGTTCAATTAACTCCTTTTCAAAATATAGCAAGATCCATTGTTCCAAGACAGTAGTTTAAATGACTGAAAATGGAAAACAAGTGCACTTAGAGCTCTTTCTCTTGGAAATGCTGGAAATACATTTTCCCTTCTTTTTATTTTTTCCTTTTTTATTTCTCCATTTTTATTTCCTTTTTTTCCCTCTTGGGGCTGATTTTCAGTACTGTTTTATAGTCTACCTGTCTTATCTTAATAGAAATTTTAAAAAGTTGCATTAAAACAAAAAAGAGGTCCCAGTCATAGGCAGAAACAAAGGGATAGCAATGCAAAACAAATTCTTGTTCCACATCCATATCACAAGAACTTGTTTGTATATCATTCTATCTTGCAGGTTTTGGTTCATTCTCCTGTTGTCACCATGAATATGACATTTGCACCATTATTTCATTATCATATTTTAAAACCATTCTCTGTACTTGCTACTTTCATGAAAAACTTTTTGAATCAAGGAATAGTTGTCCCTGTGAAGTTGCATAAATTTATCTAGTACAAACATCGATGTAGCTATACCCAGGAAACATACTTTAAGGACCTCAATGAAAAAAATCCCTTGGTCTGTTTTATACTAATTAGCTTTAAGCAAAATACTTTTTCTTGTATTAAAGTAAAAAATAACTACTTAGTCTTACCAAAACAAGGGTATCTTTACTACTCTTTTTATGTGAAATAAAAAAACCCATAATTTATAAATGAGTAATTGTTTGTATGTTTCTGTTGGACTAAAATGCACTTGTTTCGTACACAAGGACCAGGATCTTTTGCTTTAGAACAAGAATCTTCCCAGTAGAGACCAGATTTTGCATACACAACTGTAACAAAAATAGAGACTAATAGGTTAAAAACCTATTAGTAAGGCCCATCCTAAACTTTAATAAATCTGGAAAATAGGGTGGAGTTACCGTAATTGACTAACAAAAAGATATTCTGAATGGACCTCTCTAATCTATAAAACTATGCAAAGTTTAGCAGGCACTGGAAATAAATGGGCAAGCTGTACCTCTCTGTCAATTTTATCTTTAATTTCTACTTTTGGTATAGTCCTCCTGGAGAAATGCTTGCTCCTTTGAAGTTGTCATGATTTTCAAGGGACAATTAGTAAAGGTGTTACACAGCCCTCACCCTTCTCTGGAGAACAAAACAACTCATTTGGTTTCACAGATGTGCCTGGACTGGACTGGACTGTCAGATCTTTAGAGACAGAGCACCCTGTGGTTTGAGGCACACACTAATTTTAGACCAAGTCAACAGGAAAAACTTCCTGCCACAGCACACTTAGTTAGTAGAAGAGAAATGACAAATAAACTATAGAATTTATCCATTGTTGAATAAAAATTTCAGCTTTAAAACTTTTGGTAAGTGTAGATGGATCAATAAGAAAAAAAAGCCCCACTTGTACTTAATAAATGCCCTGTTTCCATCTCTAAGTTTCTGAAGACCTTTTCTGAAGTTTTTGAATCAAAGATGGACCCAAGACAGATTACAGGAATTGTTTAAAATAAGTCCTTTTGGCAACCTGTATTTAAGGCACTACAGCCCTTCAGATGGAAATCCCAATGAAAATTAAATTTAACCCAATGTTTGTTTTAAGTGATTGGTTTGCACAATACTAGAATTTAGTCAAAATAATTTTTTTTTTTTGAGATTGTAATAGAGACAAATTATTATCCTACTCTTCCATTGAGATGACAAGCAGCCAAAATTACAGAAGACAGTTCTGATGTAGGGTGGAAAAAAGCACTGAAGGATCATTTACTCTCTCTTCTTACAAATTTTTTACTTTTACTTCAACTCTGTCACTATGAGGGTAGTGAAGCACTGGAACAGGTTGCCCAAAGAAGCTGTAAATGCCTCATGCCTGAAATGTTCAATGCCAGGCTAGGTTGGGCTCTCAGCAACCTGATCTGGCAGGAGGTGTCCCTGCCCATGGCAAAAGAGGTAGGAAATAGATGATATTTAAAGTTCCCTCCAACACAAACAATTCCATGATTCCAATACATAAATAAATGAGTCTACAAGATAACATGTTTGATTAAGGACCAGAAATGTTTGAGGAGAGAACTTAGAATATGGGCCTCCATTTTTTATCCATTTCTATTAAGTGACATTTGGGTGAAGAGGAAGAGATTATTCCTTCTGTTAAATGGTTACATTATGGTCCATTTAAATAATTTAAACCATGAAATCACTCTAAAAACCAAGTAAAATTGTCAAGAAGCTAACTTTTAAGAAGTAGTGTGCAAACTAAATTGTTTTCCAGTAGGATTGCAATATTTTTAGTGATCCTTCACCCCGCCCCAAATAAGTCGTCTCACATGTCCTGGGAAAAGAAGGGGTTTCACTTAATGTGAATATAACTGGATTCTTGATCATGTGAAATATTACTGTCATAGCAAAATTATAGACAATGTTTGTAGCTCTCCATAAACTTCTATCCCCTGGGAACTAAATTAATGCTTCTAGACTGACTTAATTTCAAAGCAGACAAAAATGACAAGCATAAAGTTGAAACATAAAATTGATTGTTTCAACAAGAAAACTCCTTATTTGAACAATCAGTATCTCGAATTACTATGTGTTTTTATTATTATTTATTTTATCATTTTATTATTATTTATTATTATAGAGAAAAAATTACACAATATTTTTAAAACAAGTGAAAAAGAAAACCCTAAAATGAAATTTTTAGGTAGGGTATTATGTGGGAAATCACTAGTAAAAAAATTAAAAAAAAAATAAAAAATAGAGAGAGGTTATCAAAGGTAGTTTAATTTTGTATCTTAAGACCCATGGACATTCAGAGCCAGATTATTGCTTTTCTCCATACAGATCCATTCCTCAGCACTTTTGGTCCCAGTCATCAGCATTCCAATCGGCAGGCCTGCGGCTGCAGCCACACACACAGGCACACACTCTGGAGTGGAGGAGCTGATTGTATAGCCTCAAGTGTATGAATAAAGGCTTATTACAAAGCAAATGCATAAGGGTCTCCTACAGTGTCACTCCCCTCAAGCAAGCAAGGCGGGAAATTGATCATGATTCTGAAAAGTAATTAAGTTTGAAAGGAAAAGTAAATCCTATTTATCTAAAGCAAGCTCTGGTTTTACTAAAGGGAGCATCTCAAGCCTTAAGAATGCCTTCCTGAAGAAAAATTACAAAATAAAGCAGTTATGAAGAGTGAGACAAAATAGACATAAATAGGAGGCATGTAAATTCATGTTATGCAAAAAAGGGCTTTACACCCAACATCCTCACAGTCATACAATCAGAACATGTAAAGTCTACAGCACCAAGAGAAATATTTTATGACACGTATTGGATGACTGTGAAAGATCAGTAGCTCACTTACCATAGTGAAATCTGGGAACACGGCCAGTAATCTTTAAAAAACACAATTAAAATACATTAGTTAGCTCGTTTATAACTTAAAAGGATATAATAGTCTGAATATTGGACTTTTCAATTGTAAGGGCTCTGATGGTAGAAACTTAGTACATTTAACTTCTGTTCTTGTGATTATCCCTGTTTCGCCTTTTTTATCTTAAAAAGTGTCACATAAAAAGTATCAAATAGGGTAAATATTTTCTAGGGGAAGGATTAATTCCACTTGTTCTGGCATGTCTAAAAATTTGCATTAATCTCACATAATTATAGCTGAAATTTGATCTCCACCTAATTCAACAGCTGCAATTCCTTACAGCCTGGTTTTTATTTGTCATCTGGCTCAGTTTATGAGTTGTCTCACAACTAGGCCTTATAAAACCTTTCTTACAGCTCGCAGTTTTCAAGTATTAAAACCTAAGCTTATCAAGTTGTGAAAAACAAAGCACTAAGACACTTTTAGAAGCCACTCGAAAGAGAAGTCAAGAAACCTACACCTTTGAGCAGTTATCTGAGGTCATCCAGTATGTGAAAAGAGAAGTAAAAGAGATCATTTAGCCATATTGAAATCTATTCTGTAGGTTTGCTGCTCTGCCTAGAAGACAGCAGCACCTGAAGTTGCCAGTTCTGGAGAAAGGAGAAGTGTGAGCAGCCCTGAGCAGGGCATCCAGCCAATGTCATGGTGTGCAGCTCTCCCACCTTGCAGTGATTGTCTTGCAGTGTGACTCATCCAGCTCCGAAGTAATCTAATAAAGACATGATTCAGGGCAGTGTGATAGGAATCTTGATTGATTTTGCATGCACAGGTTTCTGACACGTACAAATGGAGAGGACTATTTTGTAGATAATGATTTGATGCCTACAGAAAGCCAAAGACATAATTCATAACAAAAGCCACTTTTCTTTGTAGGAGACAATATTTTATGTTATGTAAAAGCTGTGTGGAAAACAATATTTAGCTTGTAATAAACTTTAATTAAATAAAATGTTAACTTGGACTCGAGAAATAATGAATGTATAAATGTTGCCTGTAAGTTGTTCTCAAAGATATGGGATGAATTATTTTCAGCCATAATTTTTATGACTATTCAGTTGCTTGGATTTAATTAGCAGTTCTACCAAGAAAAACATTTTCACCTTATGACTTGAAATATTGCAGTACTGAATTATCAGACAGTTTTTCTGAGTTCCAGCAATCTATTTGGAATTGTCCATCAAATCATAGCAAAGAAATCATATACTTTACTTTATGGAATGCATGAAAATTAAGTAATCCAATCCAACTGCCACACAAAAACACTCAAAACAAAAATAAAGATATTATTTTTGTTTGTTTGTTTATTTTCTCTTTACACGCTCTCTGTTTAGAAATTACTGATGTGCTTAAGGAAGCACATGAACTATTGATGAATAATTTACATTTGTAAAAATCTATGCATATATTTGACAGACATTACAATGCATGTTCACCACTACCACAGAACTAAGCAAAACACAGCTTTATCTCCTTCCATGTTTATGAGTGAAGATTCAAATTTGCAGTCAATACCACAAATCAGGAAGATTTTTCATACGGAATCTCTTCCCTTCTTCCCAATCTTCCTCTACTCTGTCCTCCATAGAGAATCATAACAAATCACCAGAAAACTTCAGAAGAACAAGTTTTCAAAAATGTTAATGAACTATTGTGGAGTTTATTAAACCACTTCAAGAATAATTGACATAACTGAATATTTACAATTTTTGTCAGGTACTTTATTATATAGTATTTTGAAAGCCACCTGAATTTTAAATAGGTTTTGTATCAGAGGAGGTTTGTATGCAACCTAAAGTTCAATTTCATTGTTTTTTGTTAATCAGTAAGTACCACATTAATGTATATACCATAGTATTATGTATAATTCATATATACATTTGTGTCTGTATGTGTATAAATGACAAATCATAAATACCTCACTGCTTTTTTCAGCTTTATTTAAGAGGAGTAGAAAAAACAAAGGAACCCAAAACAGTTTTTTCTCTTCTCTCAATGTTATGCTCAGTTTGACAGTCTCCACCCAAATCCTTTGGCCCTCTGGGCATGTGTACATCTCTAACTAGAACTATCAGTGCTGCAAACTGTTCCAAATCCTTCCTGAAGAATTTCCAATTCTCTCTTTCACCCAGAAACTTCATTTTTGTCTGAGAAACTAATTTCAGTCAACCAGCATAAGGAAAATATCAAGAATAAATTCAGTGAAGGAGGAAAAAAAATGGTGTGGTAAGGATAAATTTTACAGATCTCAGAAGTCACATGAGCACTGGCATAAAATCTGCAGAATGTGAAATCATGGCTTAGTTACTGCACACAGCCACCTTTCTAGCTTTTATTCCAAACTGTCAGTGTCTATTACTGCTTCAATTCATTTATTACCATACCTATCTTTCTTTCTGCCTGTAATCATTTATAAAGAAAAGAAAACTTCTATTGCATTTACTGCTGCTGCTGAGACTTGAATGAAACTGTTTTTCATAGATATTAGGCAAGCTTATTCCCTTACCATGTAGAGTTATATTGAGAACCACATCTGCATTTAGACCACTGCCCATCATGCATGCTCATATATCTTGCTCTAAATTAATTAAATTTTTGTAAAACTACATAGACTAGCTATGTTCTCATGCAGTTTAACCCAATTCTATATTTATTCCTCTCTGAAAGTGTAATGTCAGATTACGTTAAATCACCCTACCTTTTAAGTAAAGGTTTTGTAACCTACAGGGTAGTTTAAGAAATTGTGTTCCATGCTATTCATTTCCATTAATCTGTTCAACTACTCTATCTAAGTGATTTTATTTCAATGATTTCTCTTCAAATCTAATTTCATTTAGTGATTTCCAAAGGTGTTTTCTTGCGCCCTCTCGCTCTCTCTCTCTCTCTCTCTCGCTCTCTCTCTCTCTCTCTCTCTCTCTCTCTCTCTCTCTCCCCTCTCAGAAAATCCAGTGGTTTTCTTGTTGGTTTGCCAGTGACTAAATTGTAGGCCCTATTCACATCTGTCTTTATCACTAGCATCCCTGTCTATGGTATTGGCAGCTGTACACGTGCAGAATTTTGCAATGCCCAACAGGAGGAAATTGTCCCCTTCAATAACTTGAGGTTTCTTGATGAGAGAGTGGAGACATTCAGGAATGCATTGCTGTCTGTGCCTGCAATTGCCCGTGTCAATGGCTCTTAACTACACCAAGGAAAGAATTGCCTTCAACAAGACTTGATTAAGTGAAACCCACAGACTGCACCAACTTTTGTATCTGAAACGGTCTGCAGTGAAAGGAGTCTCAGGACTGCTAGATATCATATCCATCATTTCATCTCTCAGCTTTCTCAGAAGTTTTGGGAAAATGGAAGAGTTGATATTACCTCTCAAGAGTGTCAGATTGTAGTCAAGTTATTGACATAGCTACCAGCTTAAAAGAAGGCAACACAAGTTCTGAAGAGAGGAACAGTTATGCAATACAGTGAAAATATACCAGATTCTTCTCTGTCTGTAACCACTGAATTCTTCACTTCCTGACCACTAATATTTTTTTTTTTATTATCTTCTCCCTTGAATATTCACATATTTTAAAGGAGCTTTGGGAATGAAGACTTAGGTCTCCAGGGGAATTTTCACAAGCTAGGACGATCCACAGTTTTGAATTTCTTGATGCACATTTTGTTAGCGAGGATTTTAATTAAACTCAGTAGCAGATAGTCTGTAGCAGCTGAGGCCCATAGCTATTGTGTATGAAGGAAAAGCATTGAAGGAGTAGATGGATAATTATATTGAAATCAGTACTCATTTCAGGCTCCCATGTAATTATCTAGGTCATCAAAACAGTTCTTCAAAAACAGGAAATCTTTGTAATTCAAACACATTTATATATTTTTTTTGAGCTATAATATCAAGCTGAGATAATATTATATGTACATAGTATCATTTTAAACCACATATTTATCCCACAAACCTTTTCTTAAAATACAAAATAACCTCATCTTTCTCTTCATGCAGAAGTATATCAAAACTTAACACACCTCACATCTGTATAAGAGGTACTGTTTTTCTAAAGCCAATACTCCAGTTTCTGGAGAATGAAGCAGAAAGGAAAGGTGAGAAGCCAAGACTTGCACAAATAACTTTTCACTCCTGTCAAGAAAAGGAAATAATAGTAGAAGGTCATTTGTCATCATTTTGTCATGATCTCATAAAAATCTCAGACAAGAGAAAAGAACCAACTGTGACACTGGATAAGTGTCATTGAAATCTGTAAACATATGTTAAAGAAACTGGTATGTTCTTCAATAAATGCAAATACTGTTTGCTTTGTAAGTATTCTGCTTAGGCTGGATGCAGTGCGGTAGCTTCAGAACTTCAATTAGTACTGAATCCTAAAAAGAAAACCTTTCTCTCATGTTAATATTGGAATTTCTGTCAAGTATGATAATTAGTATGTCATCACCTGCAACTCCTTGTTTAAAAAAAAAAAAAAAAAAATCAATGAAAATCTTTAAAAAGATTTGACTTGTTCCCTTTATTACACAAAAGAACTTTTGAGCTAAATAAAATAATAAAATGCTAATAAAAAATTCTAAATGAAAATACTTGCTTGTAGTTTCTAGATCACTTTAATGTGAGGTTGAGGTAGGCAGGTATAATACACATCTTACATCAGACCGCCCCAGTCAGCATAATTTGTGGGGTGAACACTGTGAGAATCGTCACAATGGAAAACACTCATCTCTGGTGCTCAGTTATATTCCTTCTTGTCCCTCTGCAAAGCATCCATGCACCATTGCCACCCTGTGAGCCCACCACTAGTGCATCCAGACTGTACTCATGCAGCTGGTGCCAAAGGCTGTAGCTTTTCACAGAGCAGTGTCCTTAGCATTTCCTCCAGAAAGCTGGATCCTACTGCCCTGAGTACGATACAGCACTTTCACAAAACAGCTTCCTGAAAAGAGGCTGGAGAAGGCAGTGTTGCACACATCCAACTTCACTGCTCTGTTAGGCAATGTCTGCTGCTCCTTGGATGCCATCAGGAAAGAGTGAAATTTCTTGTTCAGGGCCTGCACTCACACCTCCCTCTGGTTTTACATTTTTTGATTCTTTGAATCTCACACTCCCTTCTCTTTTCCATTCCATGGCACATGTAGTCATGTGATTCCTCCATGCTCTTTTCTCCATAACCTTCCCCCATATCCTCTTGGGAAGGGCTTGAAGATTTTGTTGGGCTGTTGTCTGAGTTGAATCCAATAAAGAATGTAGCTGATAGCTGTAAGAGAAACCATTTAAAGGAAGCCCATAAACCTGGCCACTCCCTGCCGAACATTCTGTACCTGCTCCCCCATCCTCCATAATTCTTGCAATAAGCATGCTAGAGGCTACAGCCCTCTGATTTTAATTGTATTTTCATGGATCTGTTGTCCAAAAATTTCTCTCTTTCCTTTTTGTAAGCACCTATATGATCTACAATCACAACAGCTTCTGGCAAAGGATTCCAGAAACTTTCCATCAGCAAGAAGAAATATGCTCCTTTATCTGTTTTAAATTAAACTCCTACAGTTTTCTTGAACTGCTGTCTAGTTTTATTACTGCAGGCTCATGTACCAAGGTGTAAGTCTGCCATCTTTATGATTTTTAAACTTTTTTCATACTTCACTGCTGGGTGGAACATCACTGATATTTTATTCTCTTTTCATAAACTAACTGTTCCATCTCCTCCGTAATTTTAATTATCCTTTGCCTTCTCCACTTTGTCCTTCTTGAGATGCAGAGACAAGAATGACCTACATGCTGAACGTGTAGGCTCATTGAAATCTTGTGTGGCAAAATCTGTCACTGTCCTACTCCCTGAAGCTGCCTTCAAAATGATGCTAAGCCCTACATTTTTCTTCAATTTTTAATTTTTTTTTTCTTCTGGCTACAACCACATGCCAAGAATGCTATTTCAGACAAATGTCAGTCCAAAATCTGTTTCTTAAGTGCTATTTCCAAGTTCAGTACTGGAAAAAAGTAACATACAATGGAAAGTTAAATGATTTCTCTGTCACACTAGTTGAACCAGAATCATATTTTGAAGTGTTTCTCGTTTTCTGTTGCAATCCTTAAGTGACTCTAGCATCTTGTATGTTAAAGATCAACTCTTCCTTTTCTCTCCAGCTTCCCCTGTATTCTGTCTACTGACTGATCTCTCTTGATATATTGTAAGGAATAAGCAAACATTTTCAGAAAGTTATGGCTTCATGGTCTTCCACAGAACTTGGTCTACCAAGGCACAGCTTAGGCTCTAGCTTAGAATCAGCTGTGGTGGTGGTTTGTAGCTGCAAAGGGCAATGCATGACAAATCTAAACCAAATAGATAACATGGTATCACACATAGTATACACAAATGTGTATTTGGAGAAAACATTTGAAAACTTTTAAAATAACATTCAATAACATTAAAAATATCCCTTGAAATCCCACTCCTAATATAGCAAACTTTGGAACACTGTTAACACACATGCTTTCAGAAAACTTTACTAAATGCGCTGTAAATTAAAGTTTTTTTAAGCTCTCATCCATATCTTAAGCTGAAAAAAAACCATTTAAATGCCTGAGTATTCTCCTTGTCTCAAAAAAACTGTCCCCTCTGACTAAGCTCTTCTGGCATCATAATGAAGCCTTTCCTCATTGGGCCTATTTTGAAGCATTTTTATAGTTTCTTGCTATGCATATTATGTTGGCTAGGTAACTCCCTAGCCAGTTTGTGTTCTCTTTCAAAGCGACAGCCTACCAGTAAATAAAAATGTTCAATTACCAAATGAGAACTGAAACTGCAGTCCTATCACTTCTCTTCAGACACCATTAAAAAATACAACAAAACAACAAAAAACCAACAAACCCAAACAACCCAAAACATTAATTGTGAAACAAGAAATAACACTGATTTGAGATTGGTTTTTGAGTGGCATTCACTCATTAACTATTCCAAACACATTAGCAGCCTGAGGGGATCTTCCATGTCTCAGTGGAGGAGAGGCAGTTAGTCAAAACTTTTTATTTATAACAGTTACAAGAGTATTCAAACCGGGAGCTCCATGCCTGCAAGCAAGGGAATTATGTAGCACCTGAAGTCACACTTCTGTATCATGTTTTACAATAGTATTCTGCATGATATAAACATAAAAATAAGTTCTTCAAAAAGGAAAAAACAAAAAAACAAAAAAACAAAAAACAAAACCAGAAGCTGAACAATTTAATTAATTTTCTTTTATGATTGACCAAGCTCCCCATAGGCTTTCATATATACATAAACGAAGTTCCCAAGGCTTGGTTTCTTAGTTTCTCTCAAGTCCTCAAATTAAGATTTTCTTTTTTAAATGTAGCATAATAATCTCAAAGTTAAAAAAGTGAAGTACAGCTGTCTAACATATATGCTTTCATATTTTGAATGCTTCAGTGTTCCTCCTTCTGGATCTCCATTCTGCTGGGATTGCAGTTAAGAGGTGCATCTCTCATTCTTGCATTACCTTCTTCTATTCCCATCCTACTCACCTGCATATAAATGCAAGGGTCCAAGCACTTCCTACTAACTCAGATAAAATTTGTTCCTTCTAATCTTTGCATAACTGAACACCTAGACTTTAACCACTGTATTACTTTTTCAGAACATATTCATTTTTCTATTTAATATTCTCAGTATTGCCCCATGTTTTCCTCTATTGTCTCTAGAATCTGAGTTCTGAGCACCTGTAAGTTAGTAAACTATGAATAGCTAGGAAAGCTAATTCAACTAATTGAAACTCCAAGCTCAGCATCTTTTTATATTTTGCTTCAAATGCTTTTGAAATGATAAGAAAATGATATAGCCAGAAAATGTGTTGTGATTTTCCTTCTACAGTAGCTGAAGCTGAAGTTACTTTGACATGCAAGTTGTGTTTGGAGACTGCCATCAGATCCAATTTTAATTCATCCTTTCTAAAACTGTCAGTCACACAGTTAAGATCATGTCTGTTAAATACATTCAATAGTTTTAATACTTGAGTAATTTTACCCACTAATTTTGGAATAAATTTTTATTCAGAAGGATATGAGGAAATTTGGGCTGTACTCTGCCTCACCTAATTGGTGCTCAGCTCATTTAGGCACTAGCATACCTGCAAACCAAAAAAGCATAAGTACTGATAGACAGCAGTCTGAAAACAAAATACAAGAAGAATCTATTCAAAGTATAGTGGTCATTCTATTGTCTGCCTTCTTTTTAAAAATATAAAGATACAAGGATTCTTTTTTAGCTAGAAAAATGTCAGCTCACACTACTCTCTTCTGTGACTAAATGTTGAAAGCTATGTGCTTCCTCTTTGTGGTAGCTAACCCAAGGTTTGGACTTCTGTGTTCAAAGATAGGTTATTACATACTGCCAGAAAAGCAGAGGAGAAAACAAAAATTGTTTATCTTCCAGCTCACTAATTTAGTCAGGACTTTTTTAGGCTCATTTTCTTTGGGTTTGGTTTTGGATTTCTTTTTAGATTTTTTTTAAGTACTCCAACTTCCATTGCTTTCTTCACAAAAAAAAAGGTATGGCTCACTAATTTAGTCAGGACTTTTTTAGGCTCATTTTCTTTGGGTTTGGTTTTGGATTTCTTTTTAGATTTTTTTTAAGTACTCCAACTTCCATTGCTTTCTTCACAAAAAAAAAGGTATGAATTTTAAGCAGCAAATATGTAGCTACAGCTTTATACCACTGTGGCTATTAGATATTGTTTTGGTAAGGGAATAATTTAGAACCAAGCCTGGTGAAACCCTTGCCTTCATGGTGTTCAGATGTCCTGGCTGTGGACTGAGGCAAACATCCCTTACTTTTTGTTCCAGGCTCTGTTGACTCTCCTCTGCATTCCTCTCCCCTGTATTTCCCAGTTCTGAGAATAATTAGCAGCACTCGCTAGCGATAGCAAGCTGCAGCAACCTAACAGTGATATCTTGCCAACACCAGCTGTGCTTCAGTATTTATTTATTAAGATCACACTATTAACACAGGACAAAGTTGCTGAGACTGCAAAGAGATGAATACAGTCACAGCAGCTGAATTTCAGCTTGACTTTTGAAAATAAATAACAGCAATACTCGGTAACATTTATCTCTAAGAAGAGGAGATACAAGCCTTTAATTCCTTTAATTCCACTTTCAAATTATGTTTTGCTGGCTCTTGAGTTTAGTCTACAGGTGAGGGAACCTTGTACTACAAGGTGTAGTGGATGATTCTTCTTTTTGTACACTGCATTAAAACAGCTGAGTGCAGAGACATTGGATATGCAGGAAATGAATGCATCTGTGAGGCAGGCATCCCCTTTGCATTGCTAAGGCCAAGTCAGAGGCTGGCTTTGTAAACCATGATACACTTGAATTTTCACATCTGCTTGTCAGAACTGTTGAGAAACATGAAAACTGATGTCAGCAAGTCTGCTGCTTTCTAGTTCATCTCAGGTAGGAAAGAAAACATCAGGCAGCCTTATGATTTAATGTGTGTGTTCTTTACAGTAGAGTGAATGCCAAATTTAAAAGGCTAGACTCTTTGAAATTAAAGATTTAATTTAAAATTTGTAAAAAGGGCTGCTGAAGTGCTACAGAAGTTCACACTAGAAGACAGTGTACATTTGGGAAATTACTGGCTGATTTCTCCCTTTTATTTAGAAAACTGTGTATATTTTCTATTCCTTTACCCTCGTTTGATTATTGCTGCATATGAAGCAGTAGTGATTTCCAACCTCCTGGAAATAAAAAAAACAACCCTGCCACTGAGCCTAAAATGACTGTTTAAGTATTCAGAAAACGTTTTGCTAACCCCTTCATGATATACACAGGCCTAGGTCCTTTAGTGATTTCAAAAGCAGTACCTTACAAGGAAAAAGGTGAAGCCAGGAAAAAATGTTACCAAGGGAAGGGGAACTGAGGGTGACCCCAGCACAGATTGTGACCTTAGCAGTGAGGCACCATCCCCCAAGATGGGAGCATGGCAGGCAGAGCCAGGGGCTGGGAATAGAGTCCATCAACTAACCATGAACTAGGGCCAGGGAACCTGGTGAGGAGAAGCAGGAGACAGGGCTGGAGTCATGACCACATCGTGCATTCCGCCAGGAGATGCAGCGAGAGCTGGAGGCCCTTTCAGCATAGCTCAGGCAGGGTTTGGAGGTCCTGGGATGAGCTGAAAGGGGCCTCCTGGGCCCATGAGGAACTCGGTGGGGCTGATCAGGGCCATTCAGATATGTTAATGCTCTCAGGGCTCTGGCACAGAACCATCCTGAAATATGTCATTCAGTTGAAAAGGAGTCATGAAAAGAAGCATTTAAAAAGTTGAGGATGATGAGCATTTACAGAATAGTGTTCTACACCAGAACTGTGGTCTTCTCATCTCCTCACTGAAATAAAGTGTATGAAGGCAAAATTTACTTTTAAAATAATAATGCATTATGAGATACTAGATGTCTAAATGGAAGCATAATTTGAATCTTTTGCTTTGACATTTTTCAATTTTTCCGTGCTGAGTCATACAACCTGAAAGATTTATTAAAAAATTATGTAAGATTTGTATGACAGACATGGCAAGAAGTCAAAACTATGTGGACAGTGTTTTTGTGTCACCTGTGGTTATCAATGGTTCATCTTTGTGCAAGTATATAGCATGCATATTTAAAGCTTCTCAGGATATATAATTTTTCCAAAGTGGGCAGCTTCTCTGATTTTAATCAGAGTTGAGTGATTAGCATTCTTGAAGATATGTGTGAGAAACATTCTTAAGTATGGTTCACCTGACCTCTCCACTGTGTTAAGGATGATGTTATTTTTTATGAGCCGTGAATACAGAATCATTGACTGCTTGTAGGTAGCTATAAAATCTGGAGTACATGATCAAAAGTAGTTATCTTTAGTAGCTGTTTTCTGGTCCGCATAAAATAAATTGACCTTGTAGCCCTTTTTCATTAGAGAGCATCAATACCACAATAAACATTGCTAGGGAATGTCAGGCACTGTTCAGTCTGATAGCAGCCTCAGTATTGAGGCCAAATGGTGGCATGAAATGCTGCCCCATCTCCTGCCCCACGGGCAGCAAATATTCTGATTCAAGGGTCAGAGGGAATGCAAATGTTTTCTGTTGTGACAGTGTTCACATACCAATTTTTTTGACTAAGCTTTTTTATGGACAGTTATGAAAGTGCTAATTTTAAAAGAAAGCCTCTTGAGTCATTTCAGTTCACCCCTCACTGCCTCCTATGCAAGACAACACAGATTTTGTCAATTAAAATTGTCTTGTTCTTGAGCTGGTTTAGTGAAGGTGTTTCCTATCTTGGGATTCAAAAATTTTGATTAATCTATTTCTTTATATGTATATAGATATAATTTAGCTAATAATTCAAAAATATAAAATATATTATATATTATAAATTAATAATTATTCTTATTATTAATAATAACTATATATAGAAAATAATATTTATAGTTGGTGTTTTCCACACAACGATATTCTGTTGTTGTATGGACATCTAATACAGAGTCCTAACCAAGGCTAGACTGTTAAATGCAATTTACCACGTAGCAACACTTTGAGGCTTACATAAAAGAATTTAGGATCTTTACTTAATGCTTTTCCTTACTGGGTCTTGGTTTTATAGATGTCTTATTGCAGCTCTCAGAAATAAAGGACTTGTTGAAACCACCAAGCAGGTCATTTGCCATTTTCAGGGAAAAGAGCAGGGCCTCCTTATTCCTGCTCAGGATCCAGCACCATTTGCAACACTCCTGGAGTGCCTACACAGAGCTAGAGGGACCACATAGGTCTGTGGGAGGATCCCCACCTTCTGAAGCAGCAGGTGGAGGTTTCCTGGCCTCATCTGGGGCTTTAAAAAACCCTGGGCCCTATTGCTAGGTAGCTGAGTAAGGCTTAGTTCAAGATCAGGACATCTCAGTGTAGCTGGCTCCATGCAAGGGAGGCAATCCTAGCTGCTCCTTTTGTTTGGGATTGACTGGCTCACTGTGTGACCTGAGCTGACCAGCTCTCCCTTGACTCTAAGAGTTAAAACAGGCTTGCACAGACAGACATCTACCCAACATGCATACATAAAAGACAGGTAGTCACTGACCTTTTGTGTGAACACCTTTGACTGGATCTGAATCCCAATTCAGGTATCATAATATCTGTGATTTCCCCTTTACATGAACAGGAGCACACCATCTTGATGCAACCACTGCCTAAAGAACTGGGGAGAAAGGAGATTAAAAGGGAAAATAAATTACCAAATGTTTAAGTTACAGTAGATAATGAAACTTTAAAATAACTAATACACCCTATTTCATCTGTTTTCACATGTATATTTTTTCAGTGTTGAATGAACAATGTGCATCTCTGAAATATCCTGAATCAGCTTTTTAAACTATTTATAACAAATACATAAATTAAAAAAAAAAAAAATTAATGCTGTTTCTGAATGCATATATTATCCTCTTGTATACATATTGCTGTTTTTATGTATATATAAATAATTTCATTTAAATTATACATTTTTTTTCTGGCATATGCATAAAAGCACACACTCTTACAAAATTTTCTTTAGAAAATGTTGTGTGAGGAATAATGCATAAGTATGTGACTGAGAAAAAATTCTTAACTTTAAATGAAAAAGAATATACATAGACCATGTCCACAAATTTATTTCAGAAAAAGAAAAGATTTCACCAGGTATTATGAGTTAATAAAATATAGAATGAAAGTCATTATGTAACCCTATCTTTAATACATTTTTGTGCCTTCCATGATTGTGTATACATTATTTTAGTAGAGAACAATACATGAGATTTTTAATTTAATAAAAAAGTGAATATAAACCTAAACATGAAATCATTTGGACTGTTAGCAAGAATCCAGCAATGAATAGCTGCAATGTCATAAAGGCTGCAGGATGTTAATTAACACTCAGGCAAAAATTTCTTTTTTGACATTGAGGAGGTCATAAAACCAGTCAAATATTTTCTTAATTAAAAGTCATATGCAAAACATCTGTCTTGCTACATGTTTACTTCTGCAATATTCTGCTCATGTTAGATGATGCTCTTGAAGACCTTGTAAACCTTAATAAGGACAAAACAGGGGGACAGAGCTGTTACAGAAACAAGAAGACTTCTCTAGAAATTACATTAGTGCATTAGAAGTTAACATAATTTAAAGATAGTAGACATTAAATGAACATTCAACAGAAAATCTAAAAAAATAATTCCTAGAGAGTTTGAGAAACTTTTAATGAATAAAATATCTTTTAATGCAGTTATTCAAACTGACATTTGTTAATATTTACACCGTGTTTCCAAGAATATTGACATTGGGGGCATCAGATGCAGATTTTTTTTAAGGAGTAGAAAAGTGACATAACACTTTTCTAAACACTAACATACAGCTACAGACAGCTACAAACACTCAGTGACATAATTTCCAAGAGATTATATTTTATTCTGTTATCACATAGTGAGACAATGTGTCCTTGTTACTAGAGTAGGACCAAACCTACTGCATTTCAAAGTGGCAAATCAATTTTCATAGGGGTTTCAAATGGACAGCAATTAATAGTGAAATAAATGAATGCTGGCTGCAAGGAGGTTTTCTGTTTCTCTGAAAGCTGTATATATGTGGAATTGACTTGAAAACCAGAAGTGAAGGTTTAGGGACTATATCTTAAAAACTGTGGGGTTTTTCCCTTTATTTCTTTCCTTCTTCTTATGAATGATAAATAGTTATTGTTCCACCTATGCTTGCATTCATGCAAAAGCAAAAATAAAAGACTACCTTTGGCATTGTTAACAACCTAACAGGAAGTATTCTTTAAACAATCAATAGAGATGATCTCCTGTCAGTGCTGGAAACTGCATTAGATGAAGGGAAAAAAAAAGAAAAAAAACCCCACCAAACATGGTAAGAAATAAAAGCAAGGGTCACTCTATGCAATAGATCATTTATATTCAGTCATATAAAAAATAAGCTTCAAGCCTTGTGAGCATAGCAGATTTTTCCTTTGACTCAGTAAGCGTGGAACCACTTTGAAAGCACGGTAATTTTCTTGTACTTTGACTATGTTATATTAATGTAGTCTGGTTATGTTCTTCACATACATAAACTGTGATTAGAGGATAGGAAAACACAATTTCACTCAGCCATTAAGTAAAATTTCTTATTTCAGAAGAATATACAAATTAAATAACATGAAAAATAAATTGGATAACTTTTAATTGAATTGTGCATTTCACTTTTGCAGGTAATTTAAGCTTAGTAGAACAATAACGTGATTGTTCTGTTATAACAAGTATGATATGTATTAATTTACAAAACAATTGTGTGTTTCTGTAAGTGAATACAAAATTAGAAAAGTTGAAAAAATAGGCATCATTAATATTAATTTTAATAGGCATTAAAATTAAACAACTAACTAATAGACCTTTATGAGATTGAAAAAGAAAATCCAAAAAGCACTTAGCAGACTTATAGGTGGAATACTGACTGAAAATTAATTCAGGATTTTTTTGTGGTCTCTAGTGGTCTCTCTCAGGGCAAAGCATTGTTCAGCAAACTGTTGTAATATTCATATTTAAAAATACTGCTAACAATAAGATGAAATGCCATTATTTCCAGCAGTGTCTCTTAATAAACTCTGAAATAATAAGCATTATAATAGCTTTAAAAGCTTATTTTATGTAAGATAATAACTAATTTTACAGATGTAAAACCAAGCAAATAAAAATTCCCAGTGTGCCATCTAGAAACTTTTACACACTTCTACAGTACTGTGGGATTAAGAATCATCAGTATTAGGAAACAATAA